>NC_062215.1:136026139-137276139 GCF_902686445.1 Sciurus carolinensis | reverse complement strand
TAAAGAGCTCTCAAAACACAGAGAACGATTGCCAGAATAAAGACCACTAATTTGAAAATCCCCATAGACATAGAGGTTAATGAGAAAATAGCACTGAATTTATGAATCAGTGTACTGTAGTGACACGGCTATATCAACATTTATAGCAGCTCATTTCACAAATAACCAAGCTATATAACGAACCTAGGTGCCATTCAACAGATGAATGGATAAAGAAAATGTGGTATAAAATACACAGTGGAATACTACTCACTCATAAAGAATGAAATTATGGTATTTGTTGGTAAATGGATGGAACTAGAGACTATCATAAGTGAAATAAACCAATCCCCAAAAACCAAAGACCAAATGTTCTCTCTGATATGTGGATGCTAACACACGATAATTGGGTGGAGGGAAGAATAGAAGTTCATTGTATTAGACAAAAAGGAATGAAGGGAAGGGAGTGGGGACAGGAATAGGAAAGGCAGTAGAATGAATCAGACATAACTTTCCTATGTTTATGAATGAATACATGACCAGTGTAACTCCACATCATGTACAACTAGAAGAATGGGAAGTTAACTCCATGTATGTGTAATATGTCAAAATACACTCTACTGTCATGTATAACTATAAGAACAAATATAAAAATGGGAAAAAAATTTCACATGCCAACATTTTAATCCCCAAGGTGATGACATTGGGAAGTAGGGGCTTCGGGGAGGTGATCAGCTCAAGAGGTCACAGTCCTCATGGATGGGATTAGTGACCTTATAAAATATGTGCAAAGAAACTTGTTTACCCTTTCAACCAGATGGGGATACAGCAAGAATTTCCTGTCTATAAACCAGACTACCTGAATACACTGTCTCCAGAATGGTAAAAATAAATTTCTGTTTTTGTTCAGCTAAGAAAAAAAAAATGAGTTTGTGAATATCAATGTGTATGTAAAGTTTCTAGAATGTACTACTGAAATATGAATATGTGCAAAATTATTTTTTTATCCAAACATTTCATTACCTTTGCACCTTTTGTGTATACTGTTTGTTTCTGACAAGGAAGATGGATTCCTAATGGCTAATTGCTTGATCCAAGCTCTTGTAGTAGACAAGTATATGCTAAAATTTGCTGGAGAGATAAATATTGACTAAATAAATTAAGCAAAGCTTCTATTTCTTTTGCCAGATTGTCAATTTATTGAGATTAACTTGCAGCAGGACTTTATGGCAAATTTATTTGTGATACCTTTGAACATTTCTTTTTCCCAAAAAATGAAGGCTCGTGAATTTTATCTTTTCCTATATGTTAATCAGTAGAGAAACTGACTCATACTTTTACTTTATTAATTTAGTAATGAGTAGTTAGCTGGCAAACAATCTAGTTAATATGTCTTTTTGTTTTGTTCTCAGTTTAACAAATGATGCATATTCTTCTCTGATGTCAATACTTGCTAACCACCATGTTAGCACAAGTAACATGTTTTGCAGTTGGGATAAACAAATTATTACAAGTTTTTGAAAACTCTAAATCATCCCACAAATATGTAAAGAAAATTACAAAATTAAAATATGAATTAAATGATAGTAATTAAATTTGAAATTTAAAAATCCTAAAAGGAATAACATTAATTATTCATAACCTAAAGCTTTTGAAATTATGAATTTATCTATATTCACATTTCATCTTGGTAATAGTTTTAATTTTGTCTCCATTTATTTATTAAGGAAAATAGAACTCTTCATAAGCACATGAATTTGTAGTCAAAATTTTGGATTTCATTATTTGTACTTTTCCTAGCAAACCATAGGATAAGGAAATATCTCAAATTGAATTCTATTGTTTGCTAAAGAAACTTCTAAATCTTCATCCATATAGTGGAGTTATAAAGGAAGAAAATATTTTGGTTGTTGGTCTTTTTTGGTCTCCTTCCCTTATCTCTCTCCCTCTTCCCTTCAATTTTCTTGTCTGTTATTCACCCTACAAACACGAAATTTCCCAATGAAGATCTTTGCGGTATATCTAGAAAGTTACTAACATAATTTTCTAGTAAAGGCAACGATTTCTCTTTCTCTTATCAAATTTTGCTATGACATTCAACTGATTTTAAGATTCAGTACACATTAAGTATTAAACCTACAATATATAAGTTGAATTTTAACCATTGTAAATATTCCTTATAAGGACACATTAAATATGAAGATCGAAAGGTAGAGTTAGGTTCTGGAGTGATTATAGTGTGACGTAGAGTCCGTTATCTTCTGTGAAAGTGACTTGGAAATATCAGAAAGAAGGGTAAACATCCATTTTTATTTTTTCTTCTTGTTAAGGTTTAGATATAGGATGGCCCCTAAAAGCTCACGTGTGAAACAAGGCAAGAAAATTAAGATGCGAAATGACTGGGTTATGATAGCCTTAACTTAAACCAGTGCATTAATCCACTTGAGTGGATTAATTGGGTGGCGACTGTGAGCAGGTCGGGTGTGGCTGGAGGAGGTGGGTCACTGGAGGCACGCCTTTGGGCTTTATATTTTGTCTGTGATGGGAGAAGTTTCTCTTATCTCCTTCCTGATGCGGTGTTCTGAGATGCTTTCATCCACCATACCCTTCCACCATTTTGTTCTGCCTCACTTTGGGTCTAGAGCAATGAAGTCGGCCATCTATATGGGTAAGACCTCTGACACCAGGAGGGCCAGATAAACTTTTCCTCTTCCTCTACAATTGTTCTTATCAGGTTTTTTGGTTGCAGCAGTGAAAACACTGCCTAAAACAATTCTTCACTGACTGCCTAATTTTTAATAGTTACAAAATAGATTTAAATTGCATCTATGTAGATCAGAACAAAATTGGGTATTAGTTGTATCCAGGTGGATAAAATTAGCAGTTACACCTTCCAGATGGAAATACTAGTGCTGCAGCTCCCTGTCCCCCCACCCCACCCCACCAGAACACATTTCCAGGTGGATGGTGAAGAAAGACAGTCCTTTGAGTGCTCTTTAGAAATTTCCTTGAAAATATTTCAGGACCGTCAGTTGTGAAATGAATGGGATCAAAAAGCCATTAAGAACTGTAGAATGTTTAGTTGATTGCAAAAGAAATTTTGATTTGGTAAAGGCAAGGGCACTGAATAAGGAATAGATGAACAAGAAATGGACTGGAAGAAATAAACTGACTACAATATTTAGTCTTCTCTAGAGACCCAGCTCTTCCCTGACAGGGAGGGTGGGAAAAGATGGCAAAATGAAACTGTGAAGAAATCATGAGATACTGAGTTGATGATGTCTTATCATTAAAAACATTTGACATGTGTGTATCCCATACTGAATAGTATCTTAAAACACAATAGTACTTCTAAGTTATAAAAATGAGTAAAACTCTGTGTTCACCTTGGGATAAAATATCTGTAATATTAATAAGTCATCTCACAATTCAAGGTATTTCATATTCCTCTAGGTATGGCCCTCATCCAAATAAGCAGCCAAAAACAAGATTTCCTTTAAAAAACATGTAATAGTCCAGGACTGAAGCAAATCATTTTGCATCCAATTTGGTCTGAATCTTTTCCTTAGTATTCTTACAATTTTCTTTAGATATGGAAGTCCCTTTTTATTTAGCAAAGAGTTTTACAAAATGACTCTACCACCTAAAATGTATTGAGCAACAACTAATATTCACTAAATTAATTCAATGAGTATTTACTATAATCCTGACACTATTTCTAAGTTATCAGGACATCAGTGAAGGAAAACAGTAAATTAGATCTGTCTTTACTGAGTTTTGATTCCATCATGAAGAGACAAACAATAAATACAATGAATCAAATACTACAAATAATGTAATAGTGATAACTACTACATTAAAAGAAAAAAAGAAGAAATAAGAGAGAAAAAGACTGTTAGGATTAGTGGCACATGTCTGTAATCCCAGTGGTTCTGAAGGTTGAGGCAGGAGGATTTCTAGTTCAAAGTTAGCCTCAGCAATTTAGTGAGACCCTGTCTCTAAATAAAATACAAAAAGGGCTAGGGATGTGGTTCAGTGGTTGAGTGCCCCTGGGTTCAACTGCTGGTACCAGAAAAAAAAAAAAAAAAAGAAAGAAAAAGAGAGTGAGAGAGAGACAGAGAGAGAGGAAGAGAAAAAGACTAAGAATTGGTGGTTTTGTGTGTGTGTGTGTGTATTTGCCACTTTTTGTAAAATTGTCAAAGTAGGCTCTATGGAGAAAGTAACATTGGAGCTAAGACTTACAGGAAATAAAGGAAATCTGAAATGTGGATATTATACAATGCTGAGTTTGTTACTTATGTAATTTATCAAGGACTCCATGGAAGCCTTGATACTTGAAATAGTTAAACGGATTTTCAGTTCTCCTTTTTGTTTCAAGCAATATCATGGTGGAGAGAGATTAAACAAACTTCATTCAAAACAACTCAAAGTTGTTCATGTATTTAGGTGGGCGCACACTTTTGTCATAGCACATGCACTGACTTATTCTTTGAGGATTACATTTAAGTTTGAGACTAGGGTTTGCTATAGTTGTTACTACTGAGATTTCTAGTGTGTAGAATAGAAGGTGGATCCAGTTCTCTTTGTGGTGTTTTTTGCAGCTATGCAGGAGTTCTGGCCATGTGTTTGGGGGACAAAAAAAAATCTATGTCAAATGCATTAGCAGCTTGAAATTTGCTCTTCCAGACAGAATTGTAGACAAGATTGCACGTGCAATATCTGTAGTTTTAGTCTCACATTTTGACCATATTTAGATTTCCCAATAATACATGGAAAGAAACTAAAGCAGTCCCTAATATGAGTTTTTTTCCCTTTTTATATTTTCTATTTTAAGTAAAGTAAAAACAGCAGTTTCACTGAAAAGCCTTTGGATATGAGATTGAAAAGCATTTAATGACTTCTTTCAAGAAACTACCATCTTCATAATTTATTTAAACTTGCTATATGTGTATGGTGCACTGAAATGTTGTGACTTGTCTTCTTTTTACTTTCTTTGATTTAAAAAAAATGTTTAAAAGTTAATTGGTAATACACCAGACACAATGGCACATGCCTGTAATCCCAGCTATTTTGGACACTGAGGTGGGAGGATAGCAAGTTCAAGGCCAGCTTCAGTAATGTAGAGAGACCTTGTTTCAAAACAAAACAAAACAAAAAAACAGGCTAGGGATGCAACTCTGTGGTAGGGTGTGCCTGGGTTCAATCCCTCATACCACACAAACAAACAAAGTTAATCGTTATTACTGTCTTATAATGCAAAATATGATTTCCCCTAGTGGAACAGAAATTTATTTCAGCTCAAATAATCATTGAATACCTGCTGTTACTGAGTTGATACAATGAAAGAAGGAGAACATTAAAAAGTAATAATTTGGATAAGTAGCCTGGAAATAGATGGAATATGGGGTACTCATTAGAAATTAAATCTATGGAGTAGATTGAAGAACAGAAGATAAAAACTCCACAGGTCTACCCACTTAGCTCCTACCATCCCACAGACCTTCAGGTTTGGCGGGAAAGAAATTATCAAAATATGTAGCTGACCCTCTCAACTGGTTGTTTCATATGTTTCTAACTTTTAAAAGTTTTGAGGATTAGATAAAAAAATAATGGAGGCAGAATCCTTGTCATTTGTACAATGTTCTCCCTCATTGCTTTTCCCTTATGAAGCCCAACACTGCTCCAGAGCAGAAGGAAGGGAGAGATTTCCTTGGAAGAGTCTCTGGAACTCACCCAGCAGCTGGAGCTTTCCTGTACATTGCTGAAGGCAGACTGTGGCGGTCCAGAGTCATACATGGGATGCTTTGTTGCTGCCTCCTTTGTGATAGTGGGTGGGTCCTTCACGACTTGCAGTCAGGGAAGCTTTAAATAAGTCAATCCAAAAAAAAAAAAAAAATGGTAGAAGAAGGCCTTCCGGATTCACCCTTTACTCCAGGCACAGCCTCCCACAGATGCTGGAAAGGTGGATGAGCCCTATCTTATTTTCATCAGCTTCTTGAAGCTGCAGGGGAAAAAAAAAAAATCTTTCCATCTAAACTTTTACGTTCTTTTAAGTTCCAGTAATGAAAGACAGAATAATGGGAAAAAAAGGTACAGATTTAATGTAAGTTTTACATGTCCTGGGAGCCTCCTTAAAGAAATGAGGAATCAAAGAAATTGTTAAGACTGAATGTTTTAAGCTTTGTTTGAAGAAGAATGGAAAAGACAGGAGAGAATATGGTGGGACAGAAGAGTCAAGTAAACTGGGGAACTTCATCCAGGGCCGTTGGTTCAGATTCCTCAATGACCCCCTGTCTTCCAAGGCAAGGAACTTCCTTTCCTCCAGGTATAAGGAAGGTACCTCTAACATGAAGGCCTTAAACCTTGTTTCAGGGCGAAGGGGAGGGTCAGATCAAAGAGTACTTCCTGCCACTTCTCAAATGTTCTCTGTTTAAAATGTTCTATACACCAAGGCGCCAGACGTGGGGCCAGCATTTCCTGAATCCCATCTCAAAGTTGTTGATCTCAAGGGTACCCCTCAAGTAGCTTTCCACACCAAAAATCTCAGTCTCCAAGATGGCTTTGTAAAGGAATTCTTGTGTATTGTGCCCATGTAAGTTAGTGAATATAAACATTAGTGAAAAGTAATGTCTCTCTAAATGGCAACCTTTTTTAAATAAATAAGATTAAGGTGATGATTTAGAAATGATTTTGTGATGGCCTTATAGAACACACATCTGTATTATCCCTGCAATTTTATTTTCCATGTAAAACATGTAACATGGCTGATGAGGTTTCAGTAGCCTATTAAGAACTAAAACACCCCATTGGGCCAAACTACATGCTCTAATCCTCCTGGCCTGGCCTGACCTGTCTTCCTCTTCCTCATCCTTCTTCTTCCCCTTGGTAGTCTCTGGGCATTCAGTTCACTATGAAATGTGTTCTTTTCCTCAAGGTCAAATATTTCCAAGTTTCCTTTTACATGGTTTCTTACATAAATAAACATTTAATGCATATCAACATAAAATTGAGAATAATGGTAATATTTACTGTTCCTATCACTTCATCTTTTCAGTCAACTTCATTTAGCAGCAAACATCATTGGCCTCAAAAGGAGGCAGTTCTTGAGATAAATATATTGAATAAATCATTCTAATATATACCATAACCAAGGTTATATTTTTACCAAGATTGTCTTTTAGATTACTTGCAACTGAAAGGCACCTAATTGTTTAGACTACGTATCATAATTTTTTTTAAAGGTCCACTTTTTTTTTTGATTCATTTGTGCAATATTGGGGTACAACTTTCATTTCTCTGGTTGTACACAAAGTAGAGTCACACCATTTGTGTAATCATACATGTACAGGATGGATACAAAGGTTTTCTTTAGGAAAGCAGAGACACATTCCAGGCAGAGTGCTGGCCATCTCCAGAGGGACAAACAGCCTGGTCCATGGGTTTATTGTTTCTTTTTAAAGGGAACAGATTGAACCAGACTAGTTCTGTTTCTTTCATTTATATATTTGTAACTAAAACTATTATTTAAAAAGCACACATTTCTTGTTTAGGTTATGATGAGATAGAGCAAAATCCTAATTGGATAAGGAAAAATAAATTGCATGTAACATGTCGTACTTTGGTTAAAAAAAAAAAGTGTTACTATGAGAAATTCAATAAAAACAAGAGTAGAAATTTAAAAAAAAAAATGTCAATCCAGACCTTCACAATCCAGAAGGGACATAGGTCAGCTGGGTCAGGAAGGTAATTGATTGTTTAAAATATGAGCTGTTATGACTGACAGTCTTCCTCTTTTCTGGCCACAGAGGTCTGGACATCAGAAACATGCTTGGCAAGAACCACCATGTGACCCATTTCCTTTTTACTCTAAATAAGGGCCCAAAATGCGCATCCTTTGTAGGAAGTTCATGAAATAAAGCTAAAAGTGCTAACTTTTTAATAAACATATGGATGAAATAGTTATTTTCTTCCTTCATTCCCTTATGCATTCATCCATGCTACAAAAGCATATATCAAAGATATCAAGTGTAAAGCTTGCTGAGGTGAGCACTGCTCTGGCTCCCAAGGAACTCACAGTCCCATTTGGGGGCGGGCGGGGGGGGGGACGCTATTTGAATACACTCTTATCTGTGCAAGAGATTTAACATTCTTGTAACACACAAGCACTTTACATTATGTGTGCAAGGAAGAATTTTAGTTAACTTTTAAAAGCTAATAGCACGTGGGATGCTTCCACATTTTAGTTATAATGCATAATTGTGCTATGAACAGAGATATACAAATTTTTCCTTTTGTTTCTGCAAGTGAGAACTTTAACCATGAAATTTAGAATCACCTATCTCTGGGTCAGTCAGAAGGTCTCAATGTGGCCATGTTTATATAGGATTTTCTGCATACATATAAGTACTGTATATGAAGGAATGGGGAGGCAGGGCGTATCCCATAGCTGGCAAGCAGCCTTTTGGAGAACTTTCCAATTGTCTATTATAATATGATGGTGGATTTGGTCTGCCATCTAGTGATTAAGAACTGAATTTTGATGATTAAATTTAAAAGCGCATAAGATATACGAAAGACAAGTCTATGAGAATATGAGACGTGTAGGACAATTGGGTTGCTTTCAAATAAAATAATGTCAAATAAAATACATCTTTTCTGAGATATCAGTGCCAGGACTTTCATGGAGATGAAGTCACAATGGATTCAATTTGTTGGAATGTTGTTAGGGGAAAAGAATCTTGTAGCTTGGAAGATAAAATGTGCAAGTATAACCACAGAATCTACAAAACAGAGAAAATACTATCAGATTTCTACCTGTCCTTCTGAACTTTGGGAAAGTTAACCAGAAATAGCAAAATATACAAATAGCAGAAAATTACAGTTTTGGAGCTCTTTTTTGCACTATATAAAATATTTGCTTATTCAAATATTTTAATCTGTAGTGTGTATTTTTTTTTTTTAAGTTCTGGACCTTAGATCAAGTCTTTAGATGCCAGCGTGGATTAATTTTATGATTTGGATAGAGGAGCCAAGAGGACAGCCTTGAAATTCTGAGAATATTATGTGAAATTTCTTAGTTATTTTTATTTACTGTGAAATAGTAATAGTGTGATAGTGAATAATTATGTCGCTACAAGTTCACTGTAATTTTTTCTCAACAAATTGGCTGCGATTTAGTTTTCTATTTTACTTTTCATTTAAATAAACGTCTGTGTAGAAAACCAAAGGGATGATCTAATCATATGGTACAAAACTACCACGTGGAAACATGAAAACTACTGGACACCTTATATTTTCTAAGCACTGTTTCTTTGCATATATCTTTCATTCAGACATGAACAGTGAGAGTTTGCTGAGTTTTCGAGCCCTCTGTGATGTGTGTGGATTCTTGTGCAGGTCAAGAGAAGGCAGTGAATGTGGCTTTTCATCTCCTTGCCATTGAAAGGCATTCGAATTAAATTTCCACATCATCTTAAATTTAATTATAAATTCTCAGGGGAGAGAGACAAGGGATGAATCAGACTATAAAACTACCTTTTAGCATTTCCATTTAAAGAAAGTAATACAGTGACCTATTTCTTTGCCCCTTGGGTTGAGGTCACCTTGTCCTAAATTTCCCAGAAGACACTGCCCTTCTATGTGTTAGCACAGGACAGAGAGAGTGTGTCTTTTTATTTCAACCTGGAAGGAGCCATGAAGAACAGCATTAAGTCACTCACTGAAAAGTTTCTCACGCTTCTTAATGATATCTACTTGACAACCTTATTTCATGCCATATAGTTTTTGTGTATTCTCTATCCCTAATATCTATTTCATCAGTGATAGAGCATAAGTCTACATATGTCTCCAATGATATTACATTTTATTATAATAACATTTTATTTTATAATTCTAAAAGTATGTTGATTCTAGTTAATATTTATAAATATATAATTTATATATTATTTTTATTTTTAATGTAAACAAATGTAATACCATGATGTTATATAGGGCATATATTACTATGTTATGTATAATATGTTTCACACATTACATTCCACAATGGTAATACATATTTTTGAGGACCTAACACATTTGCTTTCAATATTTTGTACCTTCACTTCTAGGCACTTACCCACTTACTCCTCCATAAATGCGTTTGAACGTTAACCACTTTTTCCCCACACCTGCTGTCACCCAGGGTGTGGAAGGGAGAAACAAGCTAACTGTACTTACAGTGTATTGCATTTTTCAGACAATGGTATTTAACACTTCTGAATGGTTATTTCCTTCTCAAACATAAAACTGAATAAACAAAGTTATTTTTAACTTATTTCTTATTTGCTTAATTATAACTATTCAAATAACTATGGGTATAAGCCCCCACCCCTGCTTTTTGTTTTTAATCCAGGTCATATTTTTGGAAATACTCGTTATGGAACTACATTGTTTATTATTCATGTAATTGTCATGCTATTTTTTGATATTTACATTTCTTACTGTTCTTCATAATAGCCTTGCAGAAAAGCAGATGAAAACATTAGTCCTCTTTTCCTCTTGGTTTTGAAAGCTTATGATAGCTTTATGTATATGAAGCCAATATTTTGTTGACGAGTCTTGTACTAAGTGGTAAAAGTCTTTTGATGAAGATGAAACAGATTAGAAAGAGCATCCTTCTTATAAAATAGCTCACAAACCCTGTGTCTGTAGTATTGTTCTCCAAAATGATTTTTCTATTTGCTAAATATCTCTCATAACAGACCAAATGTATGAAGTGAAGTATTCCATAAAGCAGTGAGAAAATTTTTTTACTGGTTCTGTTGAAATATAATTGATAAATACAAATCCTAGAAGGTATGTTCTTGAGTTAACGTGGCTATCCTCATTTAGTTCTGATTATCATTTGAGTGTATTTGTGTTCCCAATGATATCTTTCAAAATGGCTCACAAATATATATTTAAATTTCACTTTTTCAAAGTCCAAAGTTAATGACATGTGATTAAGTTAGTGAACCATTATATCAGAATCATTCCACTGACATAATTTTCCTATGTACCTATATGAAAACTACACAGTGAATCCCACCATCATGTACCTCCATAAGAATGGGATTCTAACTATAATAGGATGTATTCCATGAGTGTATGATTATATCAAAATGGATTCTACTGTCATGTATAACTAAAAAGGACCAATAAATAAAAAAACATAGGAAACAAAACAAAAGCCTGATTATAAAAAACAGAGAACCACAATTTAGATTCCTTCCTCCCATTTCTATTTGACAAGTGTTGAGTGGAGGTGTGGAGTCAAGCATTGGAAATGCCATGAGCAACAATGTACACCTGGTTCATAACTATATGGTGTTCACTCTCTAGTGGAGGACATAAAAAAATAAAGTGAATATAATTTAGATCATTCTAATTGTAATAAGTTTCAATAGGGCAGTGATGGTTGCCTATCTGTTCACATTTTAGTAACTCTTCAGTTACTTTGCATGTATATGCAAGAGCAAATGAGTGGATGAATGAATGCATTCCTTCAAGAGTTATGGGAAGCATATCAATGCAGTAAGGAAAGCCTCATTCATATTGGAGAGTGAGGAAAGTATGTGGGGGAAAGGTGACAAGCAAGTCATGACAGTTGTCCATGGGAGGAAGGAGAAATAAGTCGTACCAGGCAACAGATCCATCTGTACAAGGACAGGAAAGGAAGGCCTTCACCTTGACAGAAGAGTTTTGAGTTTAAATAAATGGTAAGCTCCTAAATGATGTAAGCAAGGATGACATGAGCAACTTTATGTGTTAAAATACTGCTGTTTGGTTTCTCTTAAAAATCACACAGTTAAAGATGTAATGTATGTATTTACTTGATATTAATGTTCATGTATAACAGCTATTTCTCCTGTGTGTGCATATGTGTATATATTTTCCCAATCTTTCTTTAACTTCTATTTAAATATAGAAAAGTATGGGCAGATATTACATAATAACACACTATTTTGTTTTGATTATAACTTTCCATAATTAATTTCAATGCAAAGATACTTGATTCATTATCTGTGTAAACTTTGCATTTCTGTTACAATTTATTAAATACCTTTAGTTTAGGATAACTAATGGAAATCTAGTCCATGAAATAGGAAGTGACTATTCTTTTTTTTTTTTACTTTATGTTTGAAATAATTTTAATAAGCCTGTATACCTTTTTTGGAATTTTTTTCCCTTGGTCCATGCAAACGTATCATCTCCTGATTTAGAGTTTACTAATCTAAAATTTGAGTTGAAGGTCATATAGAGTTCACCAAAAACTAAAATTCCATATTCTCTTTTGAAATATTATTTTTTCTCTCCCTTTACAAGTGGTTTGTTTTCATCCCTCTTCCCTAATCTAATATTTGATCATTTAAATCATTAAAAATACAATCTGTTGAAAGCATTATCTCATTAAGAATCATACCTACTTGGGATCATTTTTTTTCTTCTGTCATGGGAGGATGTAAGTATTATCATCATTTGGTAATGAATTACTCCATCTGATGTAACTACTAAGTAGAGTAAGTTTATCTCTGTTTTGTATCCTTAGAAGGATTAGGATTAAATTCTTAGTTCAGAATTTTTTAGAATTCCAAAAATGACTCATCTTAAATATTTCCCAAATTTCAGATAACTAACCTCCTTTTTTTTTTTTTCTTCTTATTTTAGATGAAGGTGGTTATGAAGAGACCTGTAATCAAAATGGCCATATCTACTTAAACAAGGACATTTGGAAGCCTGCTCCTTGTGATATCTGTGTCTGTGACAGAGGAGCCATTCTCTGTGACAAGATACAGTGTGAAGAAGATCTTCCTTGTGCTGATGCTGTGATTCCCCCTGGGGAGTGCTGTCCTGCCTGTCCAGGGGTATCTGGAGGTGGAAACACCAATGTTGGTAAGAACGCTCAGGGCCAATTGAGAATTGAGCCCATGAATCACCTTTCTAGTTTCAGTGTTCTTTGCTCTCAGGGTTCAACAATTCAAGAGCATAACTAAAGTAATTTATTCAGTGGCTTCTGGGGTGAATGATTTTGCTTGCCTACCTTTATGTTATGTAGAAGCAGAGAGTAATTCCTGTCTTCGTAAATATGCAGAAGAATTTTTTTGCTGAATTTTGAGTGATTATGTCTAAATTAAGAATTCCTTGCACCTCTTAAGATGGACATTTGTTACCATATTCACAGTGGGTCCCTCTAAGAAAGTGTTTGATTTTCTTTTTTTCTTTCTTTTAGTACTGAGGATTAGACCCAGGGATGCTTGACCACTGAGCCCTTTTTAAAAATATTTTATTTAGAGACAGGCTCTTGCTAAGTTGCTTAGAACCTCCCTAAATTGCTGAGGCTGACTCTGAACACAAGATCCTCCTGCCTCAGCCTCCCGAGAGTCTGGGATTATAGGCATACACCACTGCACCCGGCAAGTGTTTGGTTTTCTGTGAAATCCTCTAATGCCGAAGAGGAGACCTAAAAAAACAGCTTTATCTTCCCAGGTACCAGTGCTTCTCTAGGAAATAGAATAATTTTTCCTAATGTAATTAAGTGCCAGAGCACCTTTTATTACATTGAACCCATAAATGAGACTGCTTTTTTTTAATGTTGCTAAAAATAAGAGAATGGAATGAATTTCCAGAAGAAAAGAACAATATAAATTTCTGGTTTAAAACATATTTTTGAAGAAAATGTATCTGTGTTTTAGCAGGTGGTATGTGTTTTCTTTCATGAACTAGGTAAGATTGATATTAAATTTACCTCTTCTCCTCTTGGTTATCATCCCGTAGTAAAAGCTTACCTTGAAAAAATGCCTAAACTCAATTTTCAGCACTGTGATAAAAAAATCATAGGAAAAAGTTAAAAACAAGACATATTTGGGCTACTTGAAGCAGATATGATCTTCAAACAAGCCCAGGAATGAAGTAACATTAAACCTGTGGGTTATGATAAGCGAAGAGTAAATGGGAACAATGGTAGGAAATATCAGAAATCAGCAAAACATACAACTTCCTGAAAATAGCTGGTCTCTATAAAAGTGTAATGAGTTCTAAGATGAATGATGAAAAGCTCCTGACAACAGTTTTATAGAAATAAACTATGAGTAAAAAGAAAATCGAATTCAGTTAAATCCATGGGAATAAGAACACACTGGTAAGTATGATACCATAGATCAGTTGAAGAATGGTCTTTACATATAAAGAAGTTCTAGATGTAAATAATTAAAATATCAATGATATTTTCCTCTAGCTATATCCCTAGTCTCAGTGTGCTTTTAAAAGTAGACCATGAAGGGTTTGGGGGTGTAGCTCAGGAGAAGAACACAGGCCTAGAATATGTGGGACCTTGGGTTTGATCCCAGACACTCAAATTAAAAAGAAAAAACCTGTAAACATAGGACAAGAAGATATCTAACAATAAAAAGAAAAAAGGAAATGCATTGTTTTTTCAAAATGACAATGGCCTAAATTCCTTATAATCAAATAATTATAAATTATATTTTACATATCAGATTGACCAAAATCAAAATGTTTGCTTTTTGATTGGGCAATGGTAACTGGGTAATGCCCATGGGGAAATATGTGCATTGACTGTAGGAGTGCAAAGTAGTCAACCTCTATAAAAGGAATATTGGTAATATATCTAATTACAAAGTCTTATGCCCTTGGACTCAAAAAAGCATTGGGAAGCTTATCCTACAAATATACTTGCATGTAGCCATGTGTATAACCATTATTTGTTATAGCATTATTTATAAAAGAATGATTATCCATCCTAGCTTGCCTATGAAAACCCCAGATTATACCAGCTTTCCTGGCATAGTAAATAATAGTTCTCACTTTCATACTTCAAACAGTCCTAGTTGAGTAATAAATTAGCAAAAGGTTAGAAACAACACAAATATCCATCATGACATACTAAGGGAATGTCCATTAAATAGTTTGTATTAGATTCGTACAATGGAATCCTGAAAATTTTTTAATAAAAAAATAGCAGGGAAACCATTTATTTATCTGCAAATATCTCTAAGATTTTAGGAGCTATGAGATATACAGACAAGTGAAAGACAGGATTGGAAACTAGAAGAAACTTTTATACATGCAAGAAGAAACTTGAAAACAATATACAAAAAAAGTGACTGCTTCTAATGGGGGGCAAATCAGAGATAGAGAAGAGATGGCAGAACAGAAGATTTTTCACTGTGTAACTGTACACCTTTAATACATTTTGTGTTTAAAACATGAATGAATAACCTTATTCATTAAATAGATTGAAAACAATAGAGAACAGTGATTATAAATAATTCATAATAACTTTATAAGTAATTTTCCAATTCGATTAAATGTCATATAAGTGATGTGAAGAGTATCAACATCATGTCAGAATTTTCCAACAAGATGAATCATTTTGCTTTTGATGGAAATACTGATTCATAGCAGGTTTTGAGTACTGCCTACTGGTGATATCACAATCCGTTTACATTGAATTCTGAATGCACAAGAATCCTATTAAATATTGAGCATGTTCATAATGAGTGTTTCTCCACAAAATAATGTATTTCTTTTCTTTTCTTTTTATAGCCAGAGGAAGAAAGGTAAGTTTTACTCTGCATAGTTTCTTTTTCATAAGCAGAATTCTTTCTAATGCTATCCACACAGAAGTGTACTCTGAAATGTGTGAAAACCTTTTGTAAAGTACAAAGAACCATGCGAATTCATTGTGAAAAATAAATGAGCACAGTCCAGCTACTGTGCTTGTAGACTACAAATGCTTCTGTTACAGTTAATTTTTGTTCTTATATGTGTTTCTGTCAGAAAGTTGTGGACTCTAGAGGCACCAAGAATGTGTCTTATCAAGCTTTGTACTTTTTTCCTTATCATTGGTCTTACTGTACAGTTTACACATATGAGAAGCTCAATACCCATTTGACAGAAGGAAGGAATAAAGAATGTCAGCTCTACTCTGGTGGAGTTGTGGTTTCTCTTTTATTGTTTGAGTATTAAGTTGAAAAGTTTACTAAAACACATAGCTTACTCTCTTCTGCCCTTCCTGTCTTCAGGGAGGTTACATAAACTACAATCTCAGAGAGAAGCTTCGCAGTCATGCAGACCAAGGTGGGAGACACTCCTGACCCTGACCAGCATAGCCACTGTCATCAGGACACCATCTCATCAAAATCGTCTCCCTTTGTCATTCTCTCAGCTTCCTAATTTTCTTAGAAGTTATGGTATTTGCTTGGATCTTATCCAAATATGACTATCCCAGGATCAAGAACATAGAAATGAGAAATGAATCCAATTTTCTTTTTCTTTTGGAGGAGGTAGGGGGCTACTAGGGATTAAACTCAGGGGTACTCGACCACTGAGCCACATCACCAGCCCTATTTTGTATTTTATTTAGAGACAGGTCTCACTTACTTGCTTAGCATCTTGCTTTTGCTGAGGCTGGCTTTGAACTCAAGATCCTCCTGCCTCAGCCTCCTTAGCCACTGGGAATACAGGAGTGTGCCACTGTACCTGGCTGAATCCAATTTTCACAGCAGATATTAGACAGATGACCAGCTATTTTAAATTTTATTTGCTTTTGCATAGAATGGAACTTCAAGTGATTTACTCAGATAATCAGTAATGCTATAGCTTCATGATAAATGAGAATGATACTGTTTGGGGCAGATGCTGGCCAATTTAACACTTTTTGGTTCAGAGGGAAATACCATAAATGTATCTTACTTGGAATAAATGCAAATAAAGTTATTTATATTGAATATTTATTGGAGAAGAGGGACTCCAAATACTAACTCTAATTTATACATAAAAGTGAGAATAAAGTGAAATTTAAAAGATTGATATAGGCCTTAAGGAAGCTAAATAAATAGATCAAAGATAGATGGATAGATAGATAAATGATAGATAGATAGATCTATCTATGAAATGGGAAAAAAATAACTAAATAATCAGTTTTGTTCTGGTAGCAATTACCCAACTTTCAAGAGGCATCCAATAGGCTGAGTTATTCACACCTTTCCCTAAGGGCCACGTGGGACTGCTGGGTGAAGGATATGCTCAAAGTAGCAGCCAATTCACTGTACTCACATTATGTACCACTGTCTGGCTTGCTTGTTTTCATTTATTATCAGGAATGATCAGAAACATCAGAGCACAGCAATGCTCTAAAAATTCAGTTTGTTCTTGGTTTAGGTCCACACTGATTTTCACGTATGACTCTCATTCACTCATTCAAGTTAACCCCCAAGTAATTACTGAGTCTTTTAAAATGTCTTTGAGGCAAATAATACAGATGATGCAAGGGTGGGAAAAACACTGTTTGCCTCCATGGTGAAGCCATCCTATGATGATTATGAAATATGTCTACATGGCATTAACTTATCAGTAAGTGTAATTCTCATCTGAAATCAGAGTACATAAACTTCATGTTTCTCAGTAAATATGAAAATTACATTCTGTAAAACTTTAGACAATCCTCATTTCAAATATAGTAATGTATGTAAAACCCATATTAATGAAAGCAGTGAAAATGAATATTTGTCTCTGTGGCATATATCCAAAACAAGAGGTATCATGCAATCATGGGAAGTTTATTATCAAAAATATATTATTGAACACTTAATCTTATTTTGGAATGCACGTATAAGATATCAAAAAGCCTACAATTTACTTAAGAAATATTTATCAGAGAATTCCATACTCCTAAATACAAAGCTAGAGTAAAATCTGCAATTTGTTTGTGGGTTTCACAGAATGGAAATTTTACCACTATCTTTTCAGGTTATTCCACTTCTCTCATTTTGACTGAAATAACTTTCCCCCTTTTTATTTGTTTTTTTCTAGACTTATTTCAGAAGGAGCATTTTTTTTTCTTCAATATCGTTCTCATAAAGTTCTTCATTCATTGGGTACAAATTAATGTACCTTTTCTAAGCAAATAAAATTTTCAGCATTTCAAAGAAATCTCCTACCATCTATATATGGAAAACTAAGAATGCCAGGATATTAACAGTGGTTATCTTCCGGGTGTTGAGGAGGATGTCTAGTTTTTATCATATATTTTCTCTACTTTAAAAATTCCCTATTATGAACACATATTATTTTTATAATAAGATAAAAGAATAACATATGTGAAAGGAAGAAATTGAACACATTAGAGCTCATGTGTGAGCTCACTGGAGCTCAAAATGTAGAGATATTTTGGATGTATAATTCTCGGAATGAAAAGAAATTCCATTGTATCTATTGTATTTGTTACATCTGTTATGAAAGCAAATAAACTGACTAGACTTTATGTAATTTAAGTTATGATAATCTCATGTTATTTTTATTTTCCTATTTAATTGATGTTTCTTAACATTTTTTTCACATACTGAGAATTACATAACTAGAATTTTTGCATTTTTCTTTTATCAAGTTAGTACACTTACCTCTTGCAGTTTTTAATATTTTCCCGTGAGTTCTACAAAAGGAAAGCAAGCGGGTCAGGAGTGGTATCTCACAAGTTACTGAAAACCACAGGCCATATAGTAAGAGAGTGAAATTGAAATATACAAACATTTCTGCATTTTTCTTAATATCTTTCATCTTTGGGTAGTTTGTTCAATGGTTCTTTGTCTTTACATTTTTATCCAACTATTTCACACTCTAGTTAACTCTTTGGTATTTGATCCTTATAAAAACTGAAGCGAACCAACTTTATACCTTTCAAACATATTGTATTAATTTTTTCATGTCCTTGATGAGTAGTAATGTTTTCATGAATAATGTCTTATTAAATATCTGAAACATCAGTTTTTCATCTTTTCTCATTCTTTACATTTCTTAGAAATCCAGAGTGTTCATGGCGTATTCTGGTATGATATGTTCACATCCAACAAGACATTATAGTTTACTGACTGAACTTTCCCCCCCCCACTTCTTAGGGACAAAAAGGAGAACCAGGATTAGTGCCTGTTGTAAGTATATGTACATACATTGTTTTCAAACATAACTATAATATAGTTGTGTATTATTTCTTTTTCTCAAAAAAGGAAATTAATTGTTTATAACTATGCTTTTAGTATTACACAAGCAAGCCAAAATAGATCATTTAATGTGGTAATTAATGATCTGAATTTCTACCTTTTATAATCCTATGACTAAAGGTATAAAATCATAGTTTTGCACAGTGCAGTGTATTACATGTATATATACATTGATAGTTAATATTGGTATTACTATAGTAGTTTAATATTCAACACTTTGGGAAATATGTAATGCTTTGATCTTGATTGAAATTCCATTTTATGTAAGAATTCTTACCTATTCTTTTACAGATGATCAAAAAGTATATTATTGAGTAGGATAAAAGTTATTCAATCACCATTCTTACTGATTTTAAAGGAGTTATTATCTGTCAGGACAAAATTTATACACACTGATTTATTTGGCAGTGTTTGCATTTTTGCTTTGCTTTTAACTCTTAATTTTTCACAGTGATTACCTAAAAATAATCATTCACATTGTTTTTGCACTTGCATGTATTTACTGTCTTTGGTGCCAAATCTTCTACAAACATTTATTTATCTACTCAATTCTGTGAAGGGGTCTTTTCATAATTGCCATTTTATATTTAAGATGCATTTAAGGAAACTTAGGTGTTGAAAAGATAAGTAATAGTCCAAGTTCAGTCCAGATGATAAGGAGCTGTGTCAGGATTTGAACCCAGCTCTCTTGGCTCAAGCACTGGTACTCTTAACCACTGGTACTCTTAACCACTGTATCAGTACTGCCTCCCTATATCAAAATTTAAATTAGATAATATCTCAACTGATAAGGCTAGGAGGAAATGGTATCAATTGATAACATCGATTTGTTTACATAAAACTTATGGTGCTTTTACACTTTTGTTGTTATTCCTGTTTATGACTACTGACTTTTCTGAATCTCAGTAGAAACTTTACAGACTTTCTTATTTGTTATTTAGGTAACAGGCATACGAGGTCGTCCTGGGCCTGCAGTAAGTAGTTTCCTTTAGTCTTCATGATACTATTGTGCTCTTTGAGATGATTTTGTTAACATTCAAATTATTTTCAAAGGTAAATGTGACAGATCTTATTAGTTTTACTCATTGTCTCAGACAGTGTTTTTAAGTAATCATTAAGCTCCTGTGTCCCACAAGCTTTTATGACATATACAAGGAAGTAAGCCACAAATAATCATCATCTTTTGAGGAGAATTTGTGGACTGTAAGGTAATGATGGCAATCTCCTGGCAAACCACAACATGGTTAAATGTCTTTACTAGTGCAGATGCTCCTCAATGTGCAAGGGGTTATGTCTTCATAAATGCATGATGCATATATTGAAAATATCATAAGTTGAAAAATGTATTTACTATACTGGCTTACTGAGCACCCCAGCTTAGTAGCACAGTTTGCTGTGGAGTGTCCGATGTTCCCCTTGTGATCACGTTGCTGACTGCCGCTGTCCAGCATCATCAGAGGGTATCATACCACATAGCACCAGCCCAAGAAAAGATCAAAATTTGAGATACTGAAAATCTTTACAGATACGATTGATGTCCACAAGAAGATGGAAGGATGTAAACAATGATGTTTGGTTTCTTGAAACAGTGTGCCTTGAACCATCTTCAAGTTTAGGCATTCCTTCTCATAGGATAAAATTTAATTCTAAAATTGTTGAAGTTGATGTCTTCTCATGTGTTAGTGTTGCTTACTGGTTATGTGAAAGACAATCTATTAACATTGTTAATTTTAGATTGACCTCGTTCACTGAAACAAGGGCATACTTGTCTGTTGTTGAACCGTCATCAGTGCGGACTACTTTTACCCACTTAAATCATATATGGCTGTAGAATTTGACAAATTATATATCCAAATACTATATTTTTGATTTTGCATAAAAGACTATTTCAGTGTTGGATTACCAGTGTATATGGCGTTAACTAGATAGGTAACATTCCCCTCCTCACACATCCCATGTAAATATTAAGTAAAATACATACCCCATGTAATATTTTAAATAAAATATTAATACAGCTTTAACATCCATCTATAATCCTTCAGAAACTTTTGCTTCTGGACATACTGTTGAATCAGGCATGGTGGCATGTACTTATATTCAGATACTTACACAGCTGGATTGTTTGAACTAAGGAGTTTGGAACCAGCCTGGGCATCATAGCAAGACCCTCTCTCTCTCTCAAAAAAACAAAACAAAACAAAACAAAAACAATGATGAAAACAACAACAAAAAAAAGCTGTTTGGTAAATTAGGTAAATGCGGAATCTTTAGAACTCAATTCAAATTATCTTTTGAAGAGAAATTAAAAACCCCTGGCAATTACCATTTCCCTGAAAAAACAACAACAACAACAACAACAACAACAACAACAACAGCAAAAAACCCAACTATTTTAAGGTATTAGTATAATAAGACCACTTTTGAAATATAATAGTAATTTATCATTTTAAGGGAGAAATGATGGCAATTATGCTTTGGAAAATTATAAGTATGTCTTAAATATACAATGGAAATGATATAATATTTAAAGTTAAGTGAAAGAATGATGTCGATGTATATAAAGCAATCACAGCAGCCTCAGGAGTGATAAAGTTTTGGGTATCATATACCATTTTGAGTTCATACATTCCCCCACATAATTGATCATTCCTTCAAATCTGAACTGTAAATTTTTGTGCCCAGAATTTAACGGCAAAAGCTTTACTTAGTAGAAGATAGCAAAAATGATCTTTAAAAATTTGCAATTACCAGTCAAGCTAATGTATTGAGCTTGTTGAACTCCCTGATGCCGGAATGTGGCACTAATTCCCTAAAGACTTCAACTTCACTGCTAAGATAAACAGTCCTTCTGTGGATACAGAACTTCCACAGATCCATGGCTTTGTTTGCCAGTCTTGTGAATTAAAAATGTGATATTTCCGTTTTCCAATCTCATTTTAGCAAAAAAAAAAAGTCTTTAAAGCAAAGACATTCAGAGTATAAATGTTTACGTACCTAATCATCATTTCTGTTTCAGGGACCTCCAGGATCCCAAGGTCCAAGAGGAGAGCGAGGCCCCAAAGGAAGACCTGTGAGTTGACAAGAACCTTCCTTTACATGTTCTAAGCAGGTCCCTCTATGCCATGCTCCTTGAGGGTAGCAAGGGCACCTTTCCTCTGTCACCTTCATTAAAAATTGCAAAAAACTCAAGTCAAGAAGTGATTGTGTAGCTCTCCTAATTCAAAGGAAATTATTGTGCATTAATAATTGCTTCTTATCTTAATAGATAATGTGAATTATATTTTATGTCCTTTATGAAGTCAAATTAAAATAAAATTTAAGGAAACACAATTGAACATATCATGTTGTTTTCAGAAATTGTCAATCATGAGTAAATAATGCTAATAATGTACTGTTGAGATAAAATAGTCAAATTTTGTGATCTATCATTGCTGTAAGAATAATGAAACTGGATGGAGGAAAAGAATTGTGAAAGGATAAAATGCACCTTTGAGTGTTTGCACAAAAAATTCCTTCCCATGTAGCACTCTGCCTTTTTTTATTGACTAGCTGCTCCAAGGATATCAAGGAATAATTTAAAAAATCAACAGTTCTATTGCCAGAAAATGGGGATACTTTTAAATTAAAATAATTGCCTCTTTACCATTGAGATAAAACATGAGAGTATTGTATATTACCAATTTTTTTCTCTCATTACCAATCTATGCAGAATATTTATTATTCTCAAGTCTTAGGAGTACTATTCTTTTTCTTTTTTATATGTTACCCCTAATAATGTCTTTTACATATTGAATAACTGAATTTATGTATTGCTATCATTATCCCATATTTCCATCAGAAAAAAAAATGTGCTGCTTAATTTTTTTTCTCTGATGGTATCTACTAGAACTTAACTCTCAATGTGTTCTTGTTCATTTAAGTATGTATTTACCCAAATTGAAATGGGAAGCAACAACCAACTTTGAATATATGAATGAGGACAAAATGTATTTTATATCATGTCTCTGGACACTTTTGCTGCTGGCTTCATCTGTGTTACTGTTTTAGGCTTCTACACATGTCCACCTGTGGGTGGAAATTGCTATGAGAATAGTGGTCAGACTTTTAGAATTCCTTGTTAGTATCCAGTGGGTCTACTCCCCAACCGTCTTGCTTTTCTTCTATTTCTCCTTTTGTATGTGATGCAGTTCATTTTCTTTCTTGGTTAGGCCTGAGACTGTTAATGCTAATTGGGTAAGAGTGTGTGTGTGTGTGTGTGTGTGTGTATTTTTGAGTGTGAAGGAGTGGAGAGTAGTTATTTACGAGGAAGCAAGACAATCCTGACAGGTACCCAAGTACCTGTCTCTTCCTCTTTTAATCCTAGCAGGCAGTGTGGTGATGGCAAGGGTTAAACCATTAGCTTTCTTTAAAATTAAATTTTTCTTTTTTGTTTGTGCCTTTTGCTGATTTTCCTGGTGTAAATAGTCTTATCCAAACTGATTTCCAGCCACTAGCATATCACAGAAAACTGATAGGCAGAGTGTTTTGCTTCAGGTCCTAAATCTTCTAGGAACTGATTAGCTGAATTGAAGTTATCACTGTGACAGTATAAAGTGTTATTAGAATCACAAATTCCCTAATTTTTTAAATAGTAATGGAGATCAAATCCAGGGGGGCTCTACCACTGAGCTACATTCCCAGACCTTTAATTGCTGATGAAGATGTGGGGGGAAAAGCTACACTTATACATAGGCAGTGGGAATGCAAATTAGTATAACCATTTTGGAAAGCAGTATAGTGATTCCTTAAAGGACTACGAATGGATTCATCATGTGACCCAGGTATTCCACTCCTTGGAATTTATCCAAATGATCTAAAATTATTATATTATAGCAATACCTGCACTGTTTATAGCAGTACAAGTCACAATAGCCAAATTAAAGAACTGGCCAAGGCACTCATCAACAGATGAATGGATAAACAAAAGTATAGTATATACACACTATGGAGTTTTACTCGGTCATAAAGAAAAATGAAATTATGTCATTTGTGGGAAAGTGGATGGAATTTGAGAACACCATGTTAAGTGAAATAAGGCACACTCAGAAAATCAAGGATTGAATGTTTTCTCTCAGATCTGAAAGCTAGTGAGAAAAGGGGGAAAATAAATATAAAATAAATGAAAACAGAAGGGAGACCAATAGAGTAGAGGAAGGGGTTATAGAAGGAAAAAGGAAGGGAGGATATGGGGAAGCACTGGAGACTGAGGTCTGCCAAATGATGCTAGGTCTATGTACGAATATCCACAATGAACCATGTAATTATAATGCACTAAGTAAAACAACAATCACAATAACAGAGGGGAGTTCAATAGAGGAGAGCAAGTGAATTGGGGGAGGAAGAGGAGAAAGAAAGGAAGGTACTGGGGAATGAGATGGATCAGATTATGTTATGTGCACATGCAAATAAGGCATCATGAGTTCCACTATCATATATAGATATGATGTACCAATAAACAATAATAGCCAGTTAAAAGAAAAAAAAAAAAAGAATCATGAATTCCGTTTTTCTCCTCCTACTTCCATATCATCAAACAGTTCAGAAGGCTAATGATGTGCAGTACAGTTTCTCAACCTCAACACTATAGATATTTTGGGCCAGGTGACTCCTTATTCATGGCAGAATATTTTGCAGCTTTACCCACTAGATGCCAGTAGCAACCCCCAACCCCATCAAATTGAGACAACTAAAAAAATGTCTCTTGATGTTGCCAGATCCAGACAAAATTGCTCTAGGTCAAGAACTACTGGTATTGAGACACTCTGGTGGAGCCTTTAGCACTAGCCAACTATCACCATGTCTCTCATCACAAGCCTTTAGTTTTCAGTATACGGTCCAGGTCAGCCCACAGTGACAAACTAGCAAACTATCAGGAGATAGTCAATGGTATACTGAGTTCCAATCGCATGTGACACTTAACCTCTATAGATAACAGTTTTCTCATTTGTAAATTGGGAAATGTGCTAGCTACCAGATCAACTTTCTATAGTGTGTGTGTGTGTGTGTGTGTGTGTGTGTATGTAAATGTGTGAATGTGCACATGCATACATTTGTGTGTGATACTATTAACCAGCCGCAAATAAAATTGATGATTCTAGGTCGTTAGTATCTTTTCTCCTTGTGAACGTTTAAAGGCCGCCACCTAGTGGCCGTCTACAAGTACTTTTTATTATAGATGGCTGCCAGAGCTACATTAGAGTCTCCTGGGGGATGGGAGAAAATGTTCAGAACATTTACCTTACTAAAAGAATTATGTGATTCGGTTCATTCTGAAATATAAAATTTGTTTTTAATAGATTCCCAAATTGTAACTTATTTGCAATATTTATCAGTAAAATGCTCAATATTATATATTTTCTCTTATTTTCACTTGCAACCTTGTTTATATTCACCTAACTTTGGATAACTTTCACTATCAGGTTTTTATTAGCTTTTATTTCAAATTGTATAAAATTAATACATGTATGCTATTTAAAGTGAATTCCATGAAGAAACAGATGAACCATCAATGAAAATGTGGGTTGTTTTCAGATGAGGCTTTCAGTATTAATCATCGGAAATTGGAGAAATGCACAAGCTATCTTGAGAACTAATATTGCCCAAACTTCTGATTATTTGCATGGACACTAAATGTAATTTTACATTTTGCCTTTGGAAAAGTCATTGGGAACAGAGATTATGTTTTAGGTCACTTTTTGTATATTTTAAAAGTTGGTTATCATTCAGCAGTTGAATATTGCAAAAGCACAGTAAGAGTCTTCCACACTGAGAACATCACACTTGGTGCCACCACTGAGGTTACACACTTCAAAAGTTTCCATATGCATATGGTGAAGGAATCCTAGATAACAATCAAAACCAGCCTCTATTATGTGTAAGGAAAAGAGTGAAGTGCATTATCTGCAGTTAAGGAGTCAGAAGGGATTTGATGTGTAAAATATGAGAATAATTTTCCAAGAAATTATTTCTTAAAATGCAAAATTTTCAGGCTATCTTTTCTACTTTTACTTGAAAATATAAATGTGTTTATTTATCTTACTATTCCAAGAAATGAACAGGTCTGTATGAATACTTGGATATATTCGAATAGCTTAATCTACTTTATGAGTAGCTTTTACACCACCCTTCCCCAAAGTCATCCTTTGGGAACTGCCCTGGCCACCACCTCAGCTTGTCCTGTACTCTCTCTGACTGCATTATCAGGTCATGTATGAATTGCTCCCTGTGGGCCAGTAGTTACTCTCTTATTCAAGTATGGGAAACTTCTTTTCCTATTAAATTCTAACTCACTTTCCATATTTTTCTCAATCCCTGCTTTTAATGATAAAAAGCACACTGTCATAACTTCTTTGCTCCTTCCTATCCTTTTAAAGCTGGTTAAGATTCTTAAGATTACAAACCAGAAAAAAACTTAACAAGACTGCTGAGACTGCTGAGGTTAGTGGGTGGAGTTTTTCCAGAGCTGAGGATGTGGCTGTTCCCCAAGCTGCCTTCAGAATGTGGGTTAGAAGGGTGGAATTTGGCAGCTAGAAGTCATTGCACACTGCTCTGAGGACTGAACTTGGCCTGATCACAGTGCCTTTGCCTATACTTTCTCATTGGTGTAGTCTAGTCTCTCAGTGGGAAGGGAAAATAAAATGTGCCAGAACTGAATTGCTAAAGAAGACTGACATGTGAAAATGTATTTCACATGTATCGAGTGTCTACTATACACTGGAAACTATGTAAAGCATTAAACAATTAGATGAAAAAAACCCACAAATTCCAATGAAGGGGCCCTCACATTTTTGAGGGGTGGGGTGGAAAAGAAGTTAAGCAGGCACATACATACTTAACTGTAATCTAAGACAGAAGAATGAATTTAGAAATTGATGATTAAATAACCTTGAGCAACCAAACTCAACGAAATTAAAAAGAAAAAAATCTCATTCTAGAATGCTGTTGAACTGAAAAAAATTTTATAATTATTCCAAGAAGACTAATTACTTGGGGTTTAACACATCAAGTACAATTCTTACCCAGACTATGTCCCAGTGGTTGAAGCTCCGACCAGTACTGAAATCAACAGTGTAGACATAGCTGATGAAATTACTGTAAATGGCTAGGTTGCCACTGATTTAAAAAAAGAATAATGAACACAATTGCCACCAAGGCATTTGTGCCTTTAACTTTATGCTAAGTACATGTGTGGTGGTGGGTTCTAATGTCCACTGGTTTATTTTTCTAGGGTCCTCGTGGTCCTCAGGGAATTGATGGAGAGCCAGGTGTTCCCGGTCAGCCTGGTGCTCCAGGGCCTCCTGGCCATCCATCTCACCCAGGACCTGATGGCATGAGCAGGGTGAGTCAATGTCATATTTGGGTAATATATTAAATTACTAATTTACCATTATGATTTTAGATTGTGTCAGTTCAGACACTGATGATGGACCATGAGAACTGTTAAGCAAACGTAGCATTGCTCTGAACCACAATGAAACTAATTAAGTCACAATTGGGAAACCCAAAGTAGCATCTTTTAAAGTGCTACTTCAGATTATTTTACTTGATATAAGTTCTGGACTCTATGAACTTTGTTGTTCCCATTGATTCTAAAGGACCACTAGCATTGTTCCCCCTATGAACTAAAGAAGAGTTCTATCTTTATCCTTTTGCTGTTCTCCAGGCTCAGAAAGCTGACAAAATCTGCCCAATGTCCTCCCACCAAGAGAGGAGACACTTCTATGATGACTAATATAAGACTGTTGAGTTAACACTAAAAATGTTGCCTAATTATTTCTCAAGTTTTAGTTTCCTGCCTGAAGTACAATAAAATGTGTGTGCGTGTCTCTCTTTGAATTCTTTGAGGCTAGCATAGTGAATTAGCAATAGACTGCATAGCATAACAAGGGAACATATGGAGTCTGAAAAACATTTTTATTTCTTAACAGTTCATACATCTGCTCTCAACTGATGGTAGAAGGGATGGCCAATTTTTTTTTTTTTTTTTTTTTTTTTTTTTTTTTTTTTGTGGTGCTGGGGATTGAACCGAGGGCCTTGTGCATGCAAGGCAAGCACTCTACCAACTGAACTATCTCCCCAGCCCCAATTTGTTTTTTTTCAAAAATACATGCAACTTTTTCCCACTAAAATCTCAAAATTAATATAACTGCTGGAATATAAAGGAAGAATTTTGGTCAATTTGATTACCAGAGCTTTTTAAACCGTGAAAGACAGTAGGTAGAACTGTTCCTAGTTTTGGGGAAATTCTGAGATTCACTAAAAGGATTATAATTTTTTTCAGATTACACAAATGCAATTAAAAGTTTACTTTCTATGAACAAAGAAAGAAGAATGCCATCTGCATAAAATACTCTGAAGTGGATTCTGGCATCTTCAGGACAAATGTTTTCAAGTCCTCTTTCAGGCTTTGTTTGGGTACTTGGCATTCTCTAACCCACAGGAGGAAATCAGATAAAGAGGTTTAAACCTGAAATCAATTAGACTAAGTACTTATCAGCACGATCCATGACTTGCCAGATATCAGACGGGTGTCCTGTTGCAGCTGCTCTGAAGCAGCGTACCTGTGAAATTCTCTGGAGAAGAATGCCGATGAGGGCACATACAATGGAAAGCAGCTCCAATCTTTCTCCATGCTTTAAAGTCAAAGTTTAAAATGATTCTTAGAAGCACCATTCTATAAGAATTATAGAGAGTGCATTTCTCAATTTAAAAAGAATGTCCATGTATATCTTTTACTGTGGAAATAATGTCAACACATTGCTTTTACAGCCGTTTTCAGCTCAGATGGCTGGGTTGGATGAAAAATCTGGACTTGGGAGTCAAGTAGGATTGATGCCTGGCTCTGTGGTAAGCTTACATTTTACTGATCATCAAAGTACTTGTAGAAAAGATAATAATAAAAAACAAAGGCATGAGTTAACTACTCAAGAAGTAGCATGGCTCTTCTGAAATCCATCCATCCATCTTTCCATTTAATCATTTATCAAAGGTTACTAAGTATCAGCTAAAAGCCCAGTGGTGTTCCATCCATAAACATGCGAAGCATTTGTGGTAATTAAGGAAGAACTGTCTGTATACTTCATCTCACACTTGAACAAAACAGATTTTAAGACATATAACTACCTGTCACAACAAAATATTTCCTTTATCATTTAAACAAAAAATCTTTTATGATGCTATTAGAAACATTAATTTGGCACAATTTTGAAATTAGAGATATTTTGCCACTTTCATTTCTTTTATTTCCTACTTATTTTGATATTTTTCTGGTTTTATTACTCTAATAATCTATGGTTTTCTTGCTGGGCCTTCTCATTATCCCTGTGCACTTTTGAATTTTGTCAGCTATTCAAAGGATTCTCTTGTTTTCTGGGCAAGTACTTTGACACAGGTATTTGAAGCAATGAAACCTCATTGAATGAGTTAACAATTTTCAAACCAACTATACCATACTTTTTTGATCATAACATAATTCAAAATCATTCCAGATTAGTGGAATTCCAGGCAATAAGAAATGTAGAGTCAAACCTCATAGATAATCACACCTCTAAGGCCAGCATTACTGATACCTTAAATGTTTTTTGCACACTTTTAAAATTGCTAGTATACGTGGTGTTATTCAATGATTATCCTAAGATTTTCTTTTCTTTTTCTATTTGTGCATGCTATTGTATAGAATGTTGGGTTTGATGGCAGCATATTTATACATACATAACAATATAAGTTGACCAATTTTACTCCCTAATACCTCCACTATCTTGCCCTCCTTCCTCTCCCTGATTCCCTTCCTTTACTCTAATAGTGTCCCTCTACTTTTGTGGAATCTCTTTTATTTTCTGATTTTTTTTCCCCTCTAGCTTACACATATGAAAGAAAAGATATGATATTTCTGAGTCTGACTTATTTCACTCAAAATCCAGTTTCACCTATTTTTCTGCAAATGACATTATTTTGTTCTTTTCTATGACTGAATAGAACTCCATTGTGTATATATATCACATTTTCCTTATCCATTCATCTGTTGATGGATACCTACTTGGTTCCCTAATTTGGCTATTAATTGTGCTGCTATTAAACATCGAAATGTTTGTTTCTAAAGTATGCTGGTTAATTCTTTTGGAAAATACTGAGGAAGAATGGTAGAGCTAGTCATAAGGTAGGTCTATTTTTAGCTTTGGGGGGAAGATTTCCATAGTGGCTGAACTGATTTACCTTCCCAACAACAGTGTATAATAGTTTCCTCTTCTTGCATCCTTACCAGCATTTATTGTTATTTGTATTCTTGATGATTGCTCTTCTAACTTCAGTGAGATAAAATATCAATGTAGTTTTGATTTGCATTTCCCTGGTGGCTGAAGATGTTGAGCATCTTTTCATGTAATTGCTGACCATTTGTACTTCTTCTTTTGAGAAGTGTCTGTTCAGTTCATTTGTTCATTTATTGATTGGGTTATTTGTTTTCATAATGTTTACTTTTCTGAGATTTTAATATATTCTGAATATTAGTCTTCTGTGAGAAGATGAGCTAACAAAGGTTTTCTTGTATTCTGTAGGTTCCTTCTTCACTCTGTTTCCTTGCTATGCAAGTTTTTAACTTGTTGCTGTCCCATTTATTGATTCTTTCTTATTTTTCCTGAGGTGTATGGGACCACCTATTTAGGAAGTCTTTGCCTGGAACCTGTATGTTGAAGTGTTTTCCCCACTTTTTCTTCTAACAGTTTTAAAACTTCAGGTCTTATATTTAGGTCTTTGATCCATTTGGAGATGACTTTTGTACAGTGTGAAAGGAATCTGGTTCCATTATTCTACTTATGGATATCCAGATTTTTCAGCACCACTTGTTTAAGAGGTTTTGTTTTTTCCAACGTTATTGGCACCTTTGTGAAGAATGACTTGGGCTGTGTGTCTCTGTGTCTTCTATTTTGTTCCATTGGCCTAAGTGTCTTTTTATGCCAGTACCATGCTGTTTTTATTACCAAGGCTCTGTCGTATACTTGGAAGTGATGTACTGTGATGCCTCCATCTTTGTTCTTTTTGCTCAGAATTGCTTTGACTGTCCCAGTCATTTGTTCATTCATGTGGATTTTAGGATTGTTTTGACTAGTCCTGTGAAGAATATAATTGTATGACCATTTTAACAACATTAATTCTGCCTATCAATGAATATGGAGCCATCTCTGGTGTCATCTTACCATCTTCTGGTGTTCTCTTCAATTTCTTTTTTCAACATTTTGTAATTTTCCTGGCAGAGGTCTTTCACCTTTTTGGTTACATATATTCCTAAATATTTTATTTTATTTTTGTAACTATTGTGAATGGAATTGTCTTCCTGATTTCTTTCTCACTTGGGATTTTTTCCCAATACATATGAATTTTTTAAACTTTTAAAAATTTGTTTTAGTTACACATGACTAGAAAGCACTTTGATACATCATATATAATGGAGTATAATTTTTCATTCTTCTGGTTATACATGATGTAGAATCTCACTGGCCATATAGTTACATATGTACATAGGTAACGTCTGATTTATTCTATTATCCTTCTTATCCCCATACTCCTCCCCTCCTTTCAATACCCTCTACCTAATCAAAAGTAACTCTGTTCTTCCCCAGTCCCCCATCCCATGTGAATTAGGATCCATATATCTTTGGAAGATTAAATTATGTAAGTGTTTATTTCTTAAAGGGGATTTTATTTTCTTACTTCCTAAAATATCTGATCAATTCAAATTAAAGTTTCAGTTTTTTGGCCATAAGAACAAACTTGATTTTAGTTGAATCAGTTTGACTTTATACTGTCTTACATTTAGAAGACTGTGTAGTCTTTTATAGTATTAAATTTTCTTAGATTACACTTCACTTCCCTTTGCTATGTCTCAGTGTAATCATTTCAAGTTTAAGTGAGAAATGCCTATGCTGATCCTTTCAATGTTATGTTGTGAGATAAAGAAATAATCTGGAAAATTCAGTTCCCTGAATAATTTTAAACTGACATTGAAAATAATGTCTTCAATATTGTTGACCTGATAAAGTTTTATTTGACTTGTGCATTTACATTATAAAAACTATCTTCTGTAGAAAAGTTGAAGAACTAAACAGACAGTGTGAAAATTTCATACCTGCCAAGCTTTTCCTCTTCAGATGTTCTGGTTTATACAAGCAGGTGTTCTTCTCCTAAAGACACTGGGTGCAGGCATAATGCTTATTTCTCTTTATGACACTGAGGGTGTATATAAAATTGTCCCAAGTGTTGTTCAATCTTCTATTTCCTGGAATTTGTCTGCCTTCCAGATGAGAGCAGGTGAATAATGTCATCCTAACCCTGTCAAAGTTTCACTTTTCCAGATTCTAAAGCCAAGTCAACATTTAAAAAATATTAATCATTATGAATACTATGCAACTTTTTTTCTCATTTGTTTTTAAGGGTCCTGTTGGCCCAAGGGGACCTCAAGGTTTACAAGGACAACAAGTAAGTCTTTTTATAATTAAATTGTATGGTACAGTAAAGAAATATGTGAAAATAAGCTCTCTGTGAGATGACTGTTTTGGGAAGGCCTTTACAGTGCATAATTCTAATGATCACTTTAGATTACTAATAATAATTTGAACTCACTTAAAATATGTGCAGTATTTTTTCAAAGTTTCTTCATTGTACTAAATTTTTATCATCTGATTTCTTTATGTGACTTCCCTCCAATACCAGAGGTTATGTGTCTTTGCTCCTGAAATAACAAATCATTATCTCAGGTTGCAATGAAAATTTTCATAATTGATTATGTACCTACTCTGAGACTATGAAAACAGATTATATCAGGTCATTACCATGGGGTCTTTTATAAATAAAAGTCAAAGTGATCATTCAATGGAATCTTTAAAAAGAACATAGTACTAAATGCTTTTTTTCAATGCCTAGAAAATACCAATAAAATTGTGTATAGAGCTATTTTATTTGTTGTAATGATTTCACAAGAATTAGGAAATAGTTTCTTTTCTTTTTTTTGTGGGGGCAGACTTGGGATTCAACCCAGGGGTGCTCTATCACTGAACTACATCCCTAAGCCCCAGTCCTCTTTACTTTTTATTTTGAGACAAGGTCTCACTATGTTGCCTGAGTGGTCTTGAACTGATGTGACACTGTACCCATCAGGAAGAGACTTCTGCAAAGAAAGAAAGAAAAAAATTTAGCTCAGTCAAAGTTAGCTGACTCTGCTAGCAATGTTCAAGGTCATTAACATGCATTTTGATCTAAATGGCTTGATGGGTAAGTTCTATTGCTCTTCTCATTTTGTAGATTAGGAAATTAAGTTATAGACAGATTAAGTGACTTGCCCAAAATGATAGAGCTGTAAAGTGACCAGCCATCTGAATAGTCACATAGAGTAGACAATTTGGTGTTCTGTTTTCCTTTGGTTTGTATATAATCATTTTTCCCCTCAATTTTAGGGTGGTGTAGGACCAACAGGACCTCCTGGTGAACCTGGTGAACCTGGACCAATGGTAAATGTCAAGTAAGCATGTATACTCAGTTACATGCTGGTCCACCCTGATAATGATGTAGTCAGTTATTTTTCCACATCTTCTCTAAAGAAGTAAGAAGTGAAAATTTAGTTTGGAAGCACTTTATCATGGGGTATTTAAGCTGTATGTTCTTTATGGCAGAGTATTTAAATTCAAAGGGATAGGTACAGTAGACAATGCTGAGATATGTGTATTTGTGTAATGAACCTTTGAGTACATGATCTGAGGGCTATAAGAGTTAAATTGTAATAAAAATATTTTTTCTGATATATTTTCATTGTTTCAAGAAATTTTGGATTATATTATTGGCAGTTAGAAGTAAATATTCTTTCTTCCCCCCTTCTGTGTTGCTTTGTAATAGGGTCCAATTGGTGCACGTGGACCAGAGGGCCCTCCTGGCAAGCCTGGTGAAGATGTAAGCTTCTGTTTTCCATTTTGCTTTTAAGTTCTAAAGAGCCTAAGAAGGAACTAGAATGTTAACAAGAATGTCCTGTAATAATAAATTTCACTTTTTCCAATGCTTTTGTCCTCCATTACATTCCATCTAAACTTGAGAACTGAGAATAAACTTTTACAAAAATCTAAAGGAGTTCTCAAGTTTGATTGTATAATATTATTAGGTACTGTCTCTCTCCTGCATTCCTCAGGATTTCCATTCAGATTTCTCCATGAGATATTAGAATTATTCTCACAATAACTATAACCTTTTCTGGTAGAATCACTGACATAATCTAAAAGAAGAAACTATATGGTTTTGGTGGCAGTGTATCATTATGAATTCTTAATAAGTGAAATTTTCAAATTGCGTTAGTAGTATAGTGCCAATATGGCTCCCCAAAGCTTTAAAAGTAATTTTTTCAATTGAATTTTTAATTAAAGGTGATGTAACTATAAATTTTAACATAAGTAATGTGTGATCAATGAATTATGCAAAAACAGATTTGATTTGCTAGATTCTTTTCTTAGTTGTAACAAAGTTGAGGATAAGATTAGGGCAGGCCATTAATTTCTATGTGACACAAAATTAAGTTTAGTATTATATTTTCTCTTTGTGAACTGTGATATACATTTAAGCATATTACACTGAATTTGGCCATAAAGAAAATATCTCTGGTTGTTTCATTTTGTCACAAGAAAAGAAATGGTTAGTAGTATTTGAAGAAGCAATGTTTTAATTCAGAGATATATGGTCATGCACGTAATAATTGAAATTCATAAAATTGTGAATTAGGACAGACTAGGATAATTCATATCCATTTCTTCTGTAAATCTATGAAAGTTCTACAAAATCAATTGTAGCATAACTGGCTCTCAGAAAAAGAATCTAGGTTTCCTTTATTTTATGCTGCTTAGATACTCACACGTGAACTTTCTAAAGAAGACATTTTATCTGCAATTTATTTGTCATCTAGTCTCAGAGAACACTCAAATCCCTTTACACCTCCCCCACCTCTTGCTGTTTTATTTATTTATTTATTTTCCATATAGGGTGAACCTGGTAGAAATGGAAATACTGGTGAAGTGGGATTTACAGGATCGCCGGTAAGTTTACACTTACCAATATAGTAACATATAGACAAAATTCAAAACATAAGGAACACTGACTTGCAATTCATTGTATGCATGTGCATTAGATACTAAGTTAATGCAGACAATCTAGTAATGTTCCTTTCTATCTAAAAGTAAATTGTCACAGGACATTTTGCTAGAATTACAGCTAATTCCAGTTCCCAGCTTTGCATGGGAACCATATGAATAACTCTCCTGGAGCCAGAGAATTATGTCATAACCTCACATGGATACTCTCCAAATTGAATATCAAATTTTCAGAAAAAGAGAACATTTTTTTTTCCAGAGGAATCTGGTCTGACTTATTTACAGTTTATGACACTTGAATCCTGCTTATCTTTAAAACCTTTTTCATTTTCTATTAGCCCATATGTCTAAAAGAATAGCCTGCAAGAGTTTGTTGACTGTTATTTTATGGGCTAGGGCAATAAATGTGGACAGGATGTTTCTTTGGCTGCTCCCCAAATCCTAATGTTGGCTGAAATTCTTGATTAATATTCTGGACCCTGAAATTTCATGACAAGTTAATGTACAATTGCCAGACATTCTAACAAAGCTGTTTTCTTCCCCCACAACTCATCGAAGGAACCATGGCAATTTACTCCATCAGATTCCAGGACCTGGGCCACTAGAACATTCTCTGAACCCACCTTTCTGTCCTCCTCACATTGCTTTGCTAGGTTCTCCTGAGTTACACAGGAAGGAGGAAAATTGCGAAATGATAAGAAAGTAAAAATCCTCCTGGAACATCCTTCTTGTGGTTTTTCCCACTCAACATCCCCTAAACAGATCCAGTCAACTACATATTATGTTTTTTATAATTTCCTAATGTTTCTACCACTCAGTGCAAGTAACAGTGCTACATTACTGTTTATTTTCTTGAGGAAGTTCAATGCTAGTATGTTATTTAAAAAAAAAAAAAAGAATGCTGATCTTTAACAGAGATTTACAGGACTCTAAGGATTATTTAGTTTCAAATTTACAACCACTCTCCTACCTCCCTGTTGTCTTTCCTTTGCCCCTCCATCTGCCCAGGAAGTAAATGCAGACAAAGGCATGAGGTTTAGTCATTAGCACAGATGTCCTTTCCCCCCATCCCTGCTCGACCCTCCGTGGCCTGCTGCACTCTTGCACACCCTCACAGCACAGCCCTCTGTGGGGAGGAAAGGTGCCCTGCCAGCACACCACAGATGCTCTCTGCAAGCTCAGTGTTACAACGTGTGACTGTGCTGTGATGACAGGCCTAGGTCAGCAGAACGGGAATTCTTTATGAGCATTAGTACATCTGCTCCACTTTCTTGTTATATTTGGGATATGTAATCACATGAGGATTCTCCTCACAGACCATAAAAACTGAAGTGAATTAATTGTTTGAAATAACATCGCTCAGTAATTCTCCTCTGGGCTCAGATGCCTGTGCACTGAGTTGCTTGTTCCAGATGGAAGGGAGGCAAATCTTGGTAAAGGAGGACTTCAATCAAAAAACTTAAAGGGAGTTCTTGATGTGAAGGAATTCCTAAGCGGGGTTGTGTAAACAGAATTACTGAGACTTCATTTGTTCAGAGAGCACGATTTGATGCACCCTTACTGTGATATCCTCCAAACACTAAAGAAATATTTTCACTGCAAGATGTCACAGAGGAATTATTGCTTTGATCTGATCATGTGAATTTTATTTATTGAGCAGCCTCTTCATTCGTTTAGTAATAGCGAATGAAGCCTATGGTGTGCAGAGTTGAAGGATTTTACTACAAATGTAAGATGGTGCTAAGACAGAGAAATTCCTTAGGAAAGGTTTAGGTCAAGTGCTGTGAGAACTTGAAATATTAAACCATTTCTTCAGTTGTTGTCCAATGATTGTTCACTGATTATCCCACTAACCAGTCATGAGTGAAGTCATAAGTGCCAGGATTATGAAGATTAATAATAATAGTAGTAATAGAAAATTAATACTAATCACATCTACCTATGTAATCAAGGTGCAAATGTGCGGATGGCAGTGATAATGGCAAGTCAATGCAAAACCAAATTAATGTAGGCAACAAGAGCAAGCCAAGTCAACAGGGTCATTATCGATTTTAAGAGAACGAGAAAAAAGTTTCAAGCATCACTCCAAAATAGTCATATCATTGGATCTGATTTTCTGTTGTATTTTTATTGTTTTTAAAATTTAATGTGCTTTGGTTGAGTATGCATAGAAATAGTGGAAATGTATAAATTATTAAATAAAAACACCAAACCATTCTCACATTTCCTGATCTTTCTTTTTGTTAGATATTTCATTTCCTCATTTATTTTTTAAGCAATCATACATCTACAAAGATTGCAGTGAATACTTCATTAAAAAAATTACCAACCACATTGTAATACTATATTTCCCATCATATTCTGCTGCCCATGTTCACAAGTTCAGAAAAAAATTTTTAAAAAAGCATTGGCTAACTATGAATGTATTTATTTGTCTACCACAAATAAAATACAAAATTAAGGAGGAAAAGCATGTTTTCCTTTAAATTCTTTTCCTGATTTTTTTCTTTATGCTTTGACAAAGTCAATTCAGACATTAAACACATTGGTTCATTTGTATTTTCTTCTCGTCGTTCTTTTTTCTTGCTACTACTTAAAATATAGTGATATCATGTGAAACTTTGCAAACGTCATCGAATGAATACTTGGCATTACTCCATGTCTGGAAGTCATGTTTCCACTTCTAACAGTGCATTTGTTTTGTTAATTTTTGATCACCCAGATATATTTTGACAGATAAAATATACTGGTCTTTTCTTTCTGCTTTAGTGTGTCAGTGAAAACTGTCATTTAGATTTTCTTTTTTGAAAAAGAAGCATATTAAACAATTTCCTATTTGTACTAATGACTCTGAAACACTTTCTTTTTTTTCCCCAGGGAGCACGAGGCTTTCCTGGGGCTCCTGGTCTTCCAGGTCTGAAGGGTCACCGAGTAAGTTCAATCCTCTCTGATACTATGTGTTACCACCCAGTAGGATGTGGGGAACACTGCCTTCTAAATCTTCACAGTTCCGCTTGTCAGTTTTCTTTAACTGGCTGTGATTGCAATATTCATCTGCAGTTACTGAAATCACAATTCTCTTTTACATTTCCTTCAAATTTCATTTGATTCTAAAAAAAAAAAAAAAAAAAAAAAAAAATTCTACTACATACCTGGTACCGTGATACAAAAGAGGACACAGTGATGAATAAGAAAATTCTTTGGCTTGTAGGTTTAGCTCATAAAAGATATAGTTAAGAAATAGTAATTGCCTAAGGAAATAAGCAATTAGTAAATAGTGGAATAAGTGACATGACTTGAGTAGAGAATGCACTACTTGGTGTGCAGAGCTGAAGGACTTTACTTCACGTCAAATGTTTGACAATTGATAACCAGAGGGGTCAGCCAACCCAGATTTGGAAGGCAATAGAATGCTTCTTTCATAGCCCAAGAGAATTAATATGTAACTATTATGTTATGTACACAAGAGAATCGGTCTAGCTATTTATCTGAAAGCAAAGCTAATACACTGACTAGTCTCTGTTTTGAGTAGCTGGTTTCTATTAGGATGATTGGTGCTGCTGGTCTCGTTATTAAATACAGTTGTACCTCTATATCCACTGGAGAGCAACTCCAGTCCCCCTTGTATCCCCCCACCCCCTGCACATGATATCAAAATCCATAGATGCTCAAGCCCTTTATATACAAAAATATAGAAAAATGATAAGAAAAACATCTATATGTGTTTAGTACGGTTGCGACCGTTGTAGGGCTAATGGCAGAGTATATGTCACAACAAGAGAAGTTGGTTTTCCTTTGAAAATTTTTGATTCCTGGTTGGTTAAAGACATGAATGTAGAATCTGTGTATTCAGAAGATCAATTGTATTTTGTTTATCACTCCTGAATATAACTCATATTTTGTAACTATGTGGACTTTATAATTTTGTGTGTCCTCTAAGGCTAATGTAAATTTTTAGTTGTAACTGTAGATTAAATTTCTATAAAGTCATGAATGTTCGACAATTGATAACACTGAATGTTGAACATAGTTTTAAAATAAGAAAACCCTACTTTAATTTTCTTTGAATAAACTTCCAGAAAAGTTTGAGAATTAGGAGATATTTTGAGTGATAACTTAAAATTGCAGGTTTTTTTCATAAGACAGTTTTTTTTTGTTTCTTTTGTTTTTTTTTGCTGTGGGTGGGGCAGTAGCAGGGGTAACCAGGGATTGAACCCAAGGGCACTTAGCCACTGAGTCACATCCCCAGTCCTTTTTATTTTTTATTTTGAGATAATCTTGCTAAGTTACTGAGGCCAGCTTTGAACTTGCAATCATTCTGCCTCAGCCTCCTGAGCTGCTGGGATTCGTAAGGCACTTTCTATGAACATTTTTTTTTTTTTTTTTTTTGCGGTACTGGGGATCGAACCCAGGGTCTTGTGTACGCAAGGCAAGCACTCTACCAACTGAGCTATCTCCCCAGCCCTGAACATATTTTTTATGCTTCTTTTATGTTTCAAAAATTGAAAAAAAACAAAAACCCAGCATACATATACATATTTATATTTTTCTTCTCAGGGACACAAAGGTCTTGAAGGCCCTAAAGGTGAAGTTGGAGCAACTGGTGCTAAGGTAATTGTACAAAACCAAAACTGCCATCACTGTAGTTCTTCTGTTCTTCTTTGAGTACCTACATAATTTTCAGAACCTCCTTAACTAATTCTGGAGAAAAGAGGGATTTAAATAAATGAATAGTTAGGTAAATAATGTGTACTCTGTTGTTTGACGCCCTTTTAATTTCAGGGTCTTATAGCCTTGCTTATTCCCCAAATTTATTTATTTCCATATGGAGAGAAAATATCAAGGAAGAACAGAATAAGTTTTAATGGGAGGAATCATGAGATATAATCATAAGAAAGCATTTGGTTTTAAAGTTTTATTTCTAAGTTTTCTATAATAGATCTTCAGAGAATATGAGTTAATTTTAGCTTCGTAAAATTATGCTTGAGGTATGCCAGAAATTGACATATAGTTACTTTATTACTAGGTGTGATAGTTTCTGTCCGTCTTGTTTAAATCCCCAATTTTATCTTAGACTTATTTCTGTGAAATCAAATTTTCACTTAATTTTACAGAAAAGCAATGAAACAAACTTTTGAGATCCTTCATTGAAAGATTATAAAATGTGAAAGTAAATGTGCTCTTTAAAATCATACATATATGGAATAATGTAATGTTAATCTTGACTTAGGTTTCTCATACTGGGCAATCTCAATTTTGCTTTAGGGTGAAGCTGGCCCTACCGGTCCAATGGGTGCCATGGGACCTCTGGTATGTATCAGTTTTGTTATTTTTTTTTTTTCAAGATTACCTTAAGAGAATGTTTAAGAGAAAAAAATAAAAACATAAAAAGAATGTCCATTAGTCAGTGACATAATCTTGATTAGTTGCTGACAGACCACAAAAAAAAAAAAAAAAAAAAAAAAATTGGGCCCTTTGGAAGGAAAAAGACTCTTCCTTCATTTTACTGTTTTTCTTGGGTGTAAAATGACCTCATCTTTTTCTAATCACAATGAACAAATCAGTATTATGTACTAGGCCTGTTAAAGCTAGGTTAAGTGAATTCTGCTTATATAAGAGGTGGTAGGATAGGTGTCTCCACAGGTATTTTCACACTTAAAATGACTCCTGGAAACACTGCTATTTGGCAACTAATTATATTAAATCTCCGTTGGATGGAATAGGTAGTCCCCAGCCTAGAATTCAATTTAGACTCTAATATATGTTTTCTCTGTCTCATCTACAGGGTCCAAGAGGAATGCCAGGGGAGAGAGGGAGACTTGGGCCCCAGGGTGCTCCTGTAAGTATGCCTGCTTTTATCCATACTGCTGAGATGTGCATTTCAACTCTTTTTCTGGTTTGCTTTATTGAATATATCTTTTAAATGAGGAATTTCCAGTAGGTCATCTTTTTTTTTCTTTCTTTTTATTTTGGAATAATTTTTAAAAAATTTGGAATAAACTCCAAGTTTGAAATATTAGTCTACATAGCCTGACAATCCAAGAACTGTGAAGAAAATTGTTAGAACATTCCCTCCTACCCAGGTTCGATCACCATCATCCTTATGATATCTTCCAATAGAAACATTCAACACAGTCCATGAAATTCCTTAAAATTTATGGTTGCTTTCCCTTTTAAACCTTCTCAAATGCCTGAGATGTTGCATCCTTAGCACATTCCCTTATACTTGTGTCCTATTTCAGTTCACTCTTGGAGAAAATATATTCTCCAGTACTCCTGAAGTGTGCCATTGATTCCTACTCTATTTATCACCAGCTGTCCAGTGGGGAATCTAGCTAAAAAACTCAATTTAGAGTATGCTTTTTTTTTTTTTTTAAAAAAAAAACACTTCTGGCCATACGGTGTTAGGTCAGGTTTCTTAGGAAGCAGCTTCAAAGGAGTCAATTGTAGACAGGAAATTCATTGGGGATTGCTCTTAGAAATTATACTTGTGGAGGATTGAGTAAAAGAAGCTGGGTTTGTGAGAGGGAGAAATTGAATTTTGTTGCAATTGCAACAGAGACCTTGGCAAATCTCAGGAGAATTGTGGAGCTCTTCAGACTTGTCTTGAATAGAAGTCAATCATTTGTACCCCTACATTGACCAAGTTAAGGGCAAGACTTTGAGAAAGCCAACTCCTTTTACTGAGGACAGTTCCTGGGGAGAGTAACCATAAACCAACCCTCAGTACTTCTAGCTGATGGAATTGTACTTCGGTCCTGAAGGGAATCTGGGTGAAGACCAGACTCCGTCACAACTTAATTTGTGTGCACATGTGACATTTTAAAGTGGTGGTTTGTTTGTTTTTCTAAGGAGTTAATCCTTCCTTAAGTTAATCTGTCTGTTAAGAAGGATAAGAAGTTCAAATTTTCATTATCCCAAAGCTTATGTGATAGAATGTGATACATTAAAGTAAAAAGAATAAATTTTACTCAGTTTCATTCTTCTCAGTTTTGATTTTTATTTCTTATTGCTATAAGGATAGTGTATGTATTACTACCTTATCAGCTTTTTGTAGATGTGTATTTTTATTACTGTTTACCCAGGGACAGTTGTTGTTGGTTATCTTAATATTTACTCTTCAATTTTTAACATCAAAATTATTTATAAAGCAAATGAATTATGATAAAATACTTTAAAATGTAACCTTATGTGGAAAGTGGAAAAAGATAAAAAATTATTCTAAGTAAAATAATATGATCTTACCTTGCCTTTTCATTCTAATTAGGGACAACGAGGTGCTCATGGTATGCCTGGAAAACCTGGGCCAATGGTGAGTTGTAGTACGTTAATATTCATTCATTTATTCTTCATTTATTAATTATTCCATTTATATATTTATAAACATTAACAGAATATTCACTGTTCCACACACTTAAAATAAAAGATGAAAAACACACAGTTTGTATTCTTGAAAACTGGATATATTAACAAATGTAATTGTATAATACTATTGCTAACTGCTGTAATAAAGAATATAACATGAAGTATAGGGGATAGTGGAGGAATTACCTAAACATACAGTAGAAGAAGGAAGTAAAGGAAGACTTAAAAGGAGTAGTTTTCAAGCAAAGTCTTGAAAGATGAGTACATAAAATAGACAAGAATATAGTTCATTCTATACAACTGATCGAAAAACATGGCGAGCTCAGGAAAATGCTGAGAGGGTAAAATTAGATTGGGAGGCAGAAGCTAGATCATGAAAAGCTACATTTACTCTATTAAAGAGTTTTTGAAGTTTTCCTTATAGGAGTTACTGAAAGACCATTGTAGAATTTTAAACACAGCAGTGTCAAGACCTGAGATCACCTGCTGGTAATGTGGAGATAACATGAAGATGACTGAGACAAAAGTCTGAGTTCAATATGACATATATAACCCTAGGGAGAAATTATAAAGATATGGACTGAAGTTATTACCAGTAGTGGATGCAGACTGCATATCTATGAGCTAAAAAAGACTACATGCCACAGCTTATTGGTTACTGGTTTGAGGAGTTTGGTAGAAGATAAAATTTATCTGAGATTCAAAATACAGGAAGAGCAACAGGCTACAGCTTGTGAGTTTGGGTTTAGGATGAAAAGAAATCTGTCCAGTTTTGAGATTGGACATGCAAGAGTGGAACTCAGGGTAGAGATTTGAATTGCAAATGTAGATTTGGGAATTTTTAGCATAGCGGTAATAAGTAAAGCCATAGGAATAGAAGTGTAATGTAGAATGAGAAATGAAAAGGTTTCAGGGAGTGCTAATATTTCACACAGAGTGTTTTCTGTGTCTAGTATTGATAATGCTATGGCATTTTGCTTTAGATGGGTTTATACTATTTCATAGGTGCCCTTTGAAATTATGAATCTTTAACTCACATTAGAAGATGAAAATCTGAGCATTTATTTGGCTATGGGTAGTAAAATATAAGCAAAAGCAAAATTGGTATTTTCACAAATTTTTAACATATTATGCATTTTAATAATTATTTTCCTTACTTGTATAGATAGCCTCAATTGCTGCTCATTATCTGCTGAGGGTCCCAGAGGCATACAGGATCTCAAGAGATTTATGGAGATAACACAGAATGTAGTGGTAGCCAGTGGATCAGAGTCTTTATTTTTATTTTGTTAAGGATACTTAAATTATAACTTTACAAGCAAAACCAAACTAAATTAGCATTTTCAAATAGCCTAAAAATATGAAGTTCTTTTCTAAACCATAGAATAATTGATTCATACATGTGTTTTTCTCATCAAATAACATGACTTTTATAGTGATAGGGATCAGGGAAGGGGGAAGAGAAAGAAAGGGTGGTAATGGGGGATAATAGAGGAGAGAAATGATCAAAATCCTGCAGGTATACTGTGCCATAATGAAACCCACTGTTCTGGGTAATTAACATGCAATAATAAATGTAAAAAAAATTATAAATGTTTAAAAATGTAAGCTCTTCCAAACAAATTAGAAAATAGTGGTGTCCATTGTACAATTTTATCTCGTTGAAACAGAAAAAGTTGAGTCAAGTTCCACAAGGTAAATTGTGCTAATACAACTCCATGGAAAGAAAATTAGAGAAAGAGAGAGAAAGTGTGTGTGTGTGGTATTCCTGATCAATCAGAAAATTGTAAAGTTTTCAGTTTTTCCATATGCCAAAAGTAGAACAGAAATTCTACTATTTTGTAATTTATTTGCCCTGAGAATAATTACTCCCTTGTTACTTGTGAAAAGGAAACAAAATGTAGGACAATAAATAAGTATACTTTGAAAGGGCTTTCATTAATTCAACATTGATGTAATTAAAATTCAGTGCTCAAGAAGAACCAGGATAACTTAGAATAGAATTTTTCTTTACCCAAATTTCTTTAAATTTAGCTTTTAAATCAATGGTTAAACTCTATGTATGTAGGATAGTGATAAATATTCACTTATTATTTCTTCAAGAAATCTCTCTAAAATATCCAGATTATTCTTAAGCATTATTTTTATAGAATGACATTCTAGATTTTGGTACAAATTATAACTTTTTTAAAACTATCTTTGCTCTTGGTTAATCCTGAGAAAGTACATCTCAAGAGGCAATGTTTCAGAATCGTTTGCAACTGAGACTGAATCTTATGTGGCACAGTAAAGAAATCCAACTATCATTAATATTTTTTGGGTTTGTTTCCTAAAATTATTTTAGATTAATGTTAGAAGATACTTGTAATAAAATTACATTATCACCTTTGTGGTTTTAAAACACAAAACAGATTATTCCTGTATTATGTGTCAAAATACATATTGTTATCAGAGAATGAAAAAATTCACGTAGTTAGGTGTCAGATACCTAGTTGATGAGTTTTCTGGTTTCTTTTAATAGGGTCCTCTTGGGATACCTGGCTCTTCTGGTTTTCCAGGAAATCCTGGAATGAAGGTAAGATAATTGATACATTTAACTCTACTTGATTACATGAGTCCCAAAGTAAAGAATGACAAAAGTAAAGAATGACTGAAGAGTATGGAAGTTCTTCTCAATTAAGTGAAGAGCCTAGAGTAGTATGTTCATTGTCCATTATGATAGGGAAATAAAATTTAAAAATGAAAGTAACTCTATAAAATGTAATAAGGAATAATTACTTATAACCATACAATTATAATTCAAAGAATCTATCCTTTTAGGGCTCTAGCCTAACAGCTATATGGAATAAGAAGGAGTTTTGAACTGAACTGGAATTCTGTTCTTGGATAGAGCACCAGGGAGTCATAAACAGCAGAATGCACAATAGAAGGTTAAAACAAATCATAACTTGTTAGAAAAGGCCCTTCTTTCACACAATACTGGTCATCACTCCATCACCCCACTTGCAGCCATTGGAGGAGTGGGCAGGGAGAATATTTGGCTCTCAATGTGGGAATGGACTGAAGTATTCTGCTGGGATGACTTACATTTGTAATGAGTCATAGTCTGTTCTTTCTTGTATTTTGGGAGAAATGCAAGGATTACAGTAGGAGGGTGTAAGCTCAAACCAAACTTGACCCTTGACATAAGTGACTTCACTTTGGGATCTCACTCCATCCTGTCTGTAGAAGCTGTTGCTCCACCTTTTGTGTTGTCTTCCAAGTCAGCTGTTCAGTTATCTGAAAGCTAGTCAGAGAAGAACCACAAGCCCTCCCATGTTCTGCCTGAAAACTAGAAAGTCCCCAGGTCACTTTCCTGGCCCAGACAAGAGCCAAAACTGCAGGGAAAAATAAATAAATAAAAGCAACCTGACTCTGTTCTGCTCTTAGACCTGCTTATAAGCCTCCCGCCCTCACCATTTGCGCTTGATGCTGCCTGTGGGGTCTGAACCCTTTCCTCCCTTGGGAAGTGAATAATTTTCATCTTTGCTTTGTGCTTGGACTCAGTGAAATCTTCCAGATCCCACAGACCAGTCACCATTTGGTTAAACCTAGCAGAGTGCATTAAGATTTTATTAGCTGAACTTGTGAATAAATTCAGAACACTATTTTCAAATGGTAAGCAACATATTTGATTGCCCCCCACCCTAAGAAATCATGGCAAAAACTTACATCTTGAAGAATAGATTTACTCACAAGGTTTAGTCTTACAAAAAGGACTATGGTAAGTGCAGGTACTTGACCCCCTAATCCTTGCTTCTCATGGAATTTTGTCTAGAATTAAGTGAGATAATTTCTATAAGTCTTTAGCATATTGGACCTCCTTCAATATAGGTTCACATCTCTTTTTAGTAGGGCATAGAGCTACTTAAATGGGATTTCAAGTTAGAGCAAAAAGATCTGACATTTCAGATACTCATTGAAATATCAGGATCATCAGTCAAATGATTCTGCAGCCTCTCTCTAATGCGCTTTTTGAATTCTGTGCCACAGAGATGGAACTGCCTTTAGATGTTGTTCTAAGTCATTTCGCTAACCAGTCCCTGATTTCCCTGAGCACCTTTGTGTTCCCTTCTGACTCTGATCTGCTTCCTGATGTCCAAATGTTTTCCTTTTGTGGTTCTGGGGATGGGATCCAGTGCGACACATGCTAAGCTATCACCAGCTCTGAAGTCTGTATCTTAATACAATTGACTCTTGCCCTAACCTCCTCTATATCCCTATGAAAACACCCAATATTCCTTCATTCTTCACATGAGACCCTCTACCCTGAAACTGAGCACTGGGTTGGGTAAGAAGGAAAGAATACTTACAGGGCCAAAGTCTTTGGATTAGCAGAAAGGGGTTTCTGCTCCTATTGCAGCAGTTTCAACTCCACTAGCAATTGCACTTTTTATAGGCAATCACTCTGGATACTCCCCTCTCCTCCCAGATTTTTGTAAGACTGATTGTCAGTTATGGAATGCTACTTAATAAAACTCAAACAGCTAGCAAACCTGTTTCTCTAAGAAATTGTTTCTCTGTCTTTGCTTCCCACACCCTCCCCCACTATAAAAATTCCTGGATATTTGTTTTGGGTCAGAATTCTGCTATTCTTGTAAGGTTCTCCTATGGTCTCTGATGCTCTGGATCAATAAACTTGTGCATCCAATTCTTTACATTCCAATAAAGAATAAAAGAGTTTTAATATATTTAATTGATAATAATGAGCCACTTAATTTTGGTTTTCTAATCTAGGAATAGACTACATAGGTATATAATAAAATACAGGAACTAAGTGTGAGTTTCAGATAAACAAAGTATACATTTTTAATATAGGTATGTTGTAAATATGGCATGGGAAAAACTTATACTAAAAGTTGTTTGTTTATCTGAATAAAAGCTAGCTAGGCTTCCTGAGTTTTACTGCTATCTGGACCATTATGTTGAAAACTTAGTTCTGCTCTTAATGCTATTTTTCAAAAAAAACCTAATTCATGTCAAAGAATGTGTGTGTGTGTGTATGTGTGTGTGTTTGACAAGTATTGGTTTGTTTTTGTGTTGCCAAAAGTTGTCAAGCTCATTAGACATTTGTAACCCTGATGTTGTACATTTTACTGAATTAATGATTTCTTGAAGTTTAATAGAATTGAATTTTTATAAATTGAGTAACAGTTACACTAAGAAACAAATTTTTCTATGTTGCTTATATAACAAGGAAACAATGTCTTGCCCTCTAATGATGATAGGAACTTTTATACAGACTTTTTTTTTTTTTTAACTGTGATTTTCTGTCAATTGGAAAACTATTGTCTGGGTCCTGCAGCACATTTTAGCTGATCTTGGGTTGTTTTAAAGATATTAAGAGAGAGTTTGGTTTATTTTTGGATGACAAATCAAACTTTAATTGTGTGGTACCTTGTTGGACTTCAAATGTCCAGGTTTACATTAAACAGAAACAACTTATGCAAACACAGTGCATCTGTTCAATTTTTCTCCTTGATTGATGTGTTTTAGAGTCTGGATGTGCTTCTGTTTTCTCAGGAGTACTCTTGAAGCATCTGAATATATAAGAACAAATTAGAAACAAACTGTGCGGGAGTTAGAATATCTACTCTCATTCTTAGAGTTTGGTGCTACTTGGTATAGGGTTGTTCCCAGTTTTTGATTATGAATCTAGATTATGTTAAATGTTAAATATAATAAGTAAAAAAAAAATCCGATAAATGTGGTAAAAAAATTCCAAATTTTGTGGAGGTTCTGAGAAGGGCAACTTAAGTTGACCCTGATAGACAGATGTGTCAGATTCCTGTAGCTGGAAATTAGGATATGGAGAATATTCTCATAGAAGAGGTCCCCAGCATAATCACATAAGAGGCAGGTGGAAATGTAAGTCCATTCCTTAACCTAGGTTAGGCCCACATCCCTGATAAATCTCTTTGTGTTCTTGGCCCCTGAAATATTTGGGTTTAAAATGAAAAACTACAAACTTGCGATTAACTTTGTACCATGACACTGTTATATTTTTCTTAAATTAACATTTCCCTTTGTATCCCTTTAGGGAGAAGCAGGTCCTACTGGGGCACGAGGTCCTGAAGGTCCTCAGGGTCAGAGAGGTGAAACTGGGCCACCAGGTCCAGTTGGTTCTCAAGGTCTTCCTGTAAGTTCCTGGTGTATCTAAGAACTAGCCCAGAAAGATGGGCGTTGATTATAGCATCAGAACAAATGCAACCTGTCTTAATATATTCTTTTTGAATTCTGAATGAGTGCTAAAAACTCATGAAAAAAAAAATTTCCCATATTGACTCTGCATCTTTTGCTTAATTTGTGGAAAAGGCAATTAGTCATAACAGTATTCTTATGATGTAATGGTGGATGATATAATTTTTTGCATTTTTTTCTTTCTCTTTTGGGAAGATGATTGGACATCTGAATGCCACCCCAGATGTGCCAAGATATAGCTTAACATTTCATACTTTTTATGTGCCTTTTAGGGTGCAATGGGAACTGATGGGACACCTGGTGCCAAAGGCCCCACGGTAAGTAAGTGTGTTTATATCAGGTGAAGTTCAAATAGTTCTAATCCTTTGGATATTGACCCTAGAATACTACGTAGGCCTCTGCTCATCATGCCACTTTTGCTATCTGACAGGGCTCTGCAGGTACCTCAGGTCCTCCTGGCTTGTCAGGACCCCCTGGATCTCCCGGCCCTCAGGGTAGCACTGGACCTCAGGGAATTCGAGGACAACCGGTATTTTCTTTTGAAAAAGCTGTCATTCCTTAGCCTTATCAAACTAAGAGTGCCTAGAGAAATAACATGTAACATGAAGCCTTAAAGCAGACAATGTGATTTGTCCAAGTGAGGGAAATGAAGTCTGGAATCTTTGCAATCTCCGAAAGCCAAATGTTAATGTGCAATCCATGTGTTTAAATTCTAAGTTAAACATTACTGCCCTAAGTTAAATTTCGTTTTTTAAAAACTTAATAAGGTCATCACTTCATAGTTCACCTCATAGAATTTTATGATTAGTTAAATAATAAATGTTATGGAAATATTTTACAAGCCAGTGAGAAGAAATATGAGGCTTAATAGGGATTTATGTGATGATTCGGTTAAAATTAGGTTCAACATATATTTCTTGAGAGTTATTCTTGAAGAATGAGTCCAACATGCTGTTTCTATTGAACGAGTTTGCAGAAATTATTAGGAAATATATTTGTGATGAGTCCTTAAGAAATAAACACATTGAGAACTTGTGCTTTTATAGCTTTTACCTTGATAGGGAAAATATGTTTTCTTTCCCAGTACCACTTAAAACAAATATTTTTGATTGTGTTACAAACAGTGTGGTCATGTTGATAAACTTTTTTTTAATTGCTGGTGAAAGATTTATTAAAATATGAGTGTTGATGATATGCCACAATGTATTTTACTGTGTTCTCAATTTAGCAGTTTGGTTCCTTTGATATAAACTACAATTGATATTTAAAGATACATATACACACCCCCCCAGAGCTTTCCAAAAATGAAACACCCTACTTGGAGTTGCCAAATTCTCAAGAAATAAGAGATAAACAAAATGGTTTTGATTTTGAGTAAACAAGTCTATATAAACCCTAAGTAAAGTTACTTATAGAAGTTATTATAGGTAATTATAATTTTAAGGATCAAATTTGAAAAGTAGTGGAATAATTTTAGGTATTTTCGTATGTTTGAAAAAAAATGATATTAAAACTCAAACTCCTGAAGATTGTTGATAACAATTATCCTGGATTTGGTGAAAATTCAGATATATTTTATAATACTTGCCAAGTTTAAAAATGATTATATTACTAATTAAATATAGATTCAGCTACTGAAAAAAATTTAGGGCCTATTCATGGTAATGGACTAGAGCAGGTTGGACTGGCTAAATGTCCTGGCTTTTACAACAATTGATATTGTATTTTAGGGTGATCCAGGAGTTCCAGGTTTCAAAGGAGAAGCTGGCCCAAAAGGGGAACCGGTAAGCCTTCACTTTTTTTTTTTTTAATTTTTTTTATGAATAGAAGAGTATAAATATTATCTAGAAGTGTGTAACTCAAAATCCTCAAGAGATTAAAAAATAATGGGAATAATAATAGCTTTGGATGAAAATACTTTTTAAATTATGTTTTAGAATTTGTGACTGACTTCATTAAATGAGTCTTCTACCTATACCCACTCTGGAAAGAGCTCCTCCTGGTAACTTCCTTCTGTTTTAACAGGGGCCACATGGTATTCAGGGCCCAATAGGCCCACCTGGTGAGGAAGGCAAACGAGGTCCTCGAGGTGATCCAGGAACAGTTGGACCTCCAGGCCCAATGGGAGAAAGGGTGAATTTGAATAATAAAATACATTCTTATGGTTATGGGGGAACTGCATGAGTAAGTTTTGGGATAATCAGGAAAACTAAAGCAATTAAGAGATGCAGTTTAATATGGTTGTCGTGTAGAAAAAGAGCCAATTGCTTAACGAATCTTTGTTCATTTGTGCAACAAATATTGATCGAATTATTACTGAATGCCAATCTGAGCTTTTGGTGCTTGGGTAAAATTAGTGGGCAGAAGCCTATGGTCTCAATCCTTGTGTGGACACTAGTTTACTTTGAGGGGGAGATACAATTAAGAAGTCAGTGGTACATAAAAACATACTTACACATTCACTTATTATCTAATGGGATGGCACGGGGGAGAGTTAACTGAGTAGATGACAGTGATGTAATGTTAGATTAGATTCTTAGGAAATAGGGTCCTCCAAGAAGATAGAATTTTGCCTGAGACCTAAGAAAGAACATTCTTAGTAGAGGAAAAAGCAACTGCTAAGCCAGAAGACCAGAAAGAATTTGGTCATTTTAAAGACTAGAAGAGGCTGTTGTGACTGGAATATAATGAAACAGATCTGAAAGGGGCAACAATAATCTCAAATCTGTACAGAGCTCAGAAATGTCAATGACTTCTTGTTTAAAACAGTGCTCATGCTGTTATTGTTTTTATTTTCAATATGGTCAAATAATTTTTTAAGTTTATTAAGTTTTTCAATATTTTTATTTTTGCATAATAATTGTACATAATAGTGGGATTTATTGTTACTTTAATGCTTATTATTGTTGATATTTTGATCTCTGTAGATGGTGATTTTGTCCCTATGTCTACATCCTAGTTTTTCTCTGTTTATTTTATAATGAATTATTAGAGGAGGACTCTTCCCTCCTTTCTTTCCTCCCTTCCTTCTTTCCGTCTCTCTCCCTCTCCGTCTCTCTCTTCAGTACTGAGGACTGAGCTCAGGGGTGCTATACCACAGAACTACATCCCCAGCCCTTTTTATTATTTTATTTTATTTTGGGGGGAGTACCTGGGATTGAACTCAGAGACACTCAACCACTGAGCCACATCCCCAGCCCTATTTTGTATTTTATTTAGAAACAGTGTCTCACTGAGTTTCCTAGTGCCTCACTTTTTGCTGAGACTGACTTTGAACTTGCAGTCCTCCTGCCTCAGGCTCCCCAGCTGCTGGGATTACAGATGTACGCCATAGCATCTGGCTAGAGTATTTCTTGATTTGAAGAATTTTTTGGCTTAGTGTTTATAAAGTCTTCAAAATATAAAATTGATTCTTTCTGATCAGATAGTTTTCCTTATTTATTGCTGTGTTAGCTTCATCATAGTTCCTAAAACTTTATAGTAATTAAAATGAAAACTAATTGTTATATTACAAAACTGTGGATAACAAGTAAAGATTACATTTTCATCCTTTGCAGGGTGCTCCTGGCAATCGTGGTTTTCCAGGCTCTGATGGTTTACCTGGACCAAAGGTGAGATTACGCCACATTGCTGATGCTCACGAGGGTGGTTTTTAAGAGTCCATGTACAGTGTGGTGAGGAATCTGGCATGAATCCAGATTCAGAAAGAGGTGGATGCAGAATCAGACCTGTCCCCAAACCCATCTTATGTAATAGTTTTGCTTTAAGAGGTCTAATTCAGGAGGAGGATGGTTTGAAGATTGTGGGAGTTAGTTTTCAGGCTTTCCAGGCACATTTCTGAAAAGAAAAAGTTATAGACTTTTACTTTAGCTGATATATCTTTTATTCAGAAATTTAGATCTTTTAAGATTATATTTAAGAAAAATTTGAATTATTAGAGCGAGGTTCTAAACACACCTTTGATAAGTTAATGATGGAAAAACCACTATTTTACAGGGATAAGGGAAAGTTTACAAGTTAGAGCAAAATGTTTAGTAACATTGTTTCAAAGAAGTCTTTGTAACATCTTTGACAAAATAGTTGAATATTAGTGTGGATTTGGAAAATAAGAATTTAACCTCTCTCTGCTTTTGTTTCCCGGAACTCCTTTCTTCCTCTAACTTGTCTGTTTTGCTTTGGAACAGGGTGCTCAAGGAGAGCGGGGTCCTGTAGGTTCTTCAGGACCTAAAGGAGGCCAGGGGGACCCAGGACGTCCAGGGGAACCTGGGCTTCCAGGTGCTCGGGTAAGAACCTGGAGTTATTTGGTATATGAACCCAAAATAAATCCTCCTGGGTATTCATTGAAGGTTTTTTTGCTTTTGTTTTTGTGTTGCTTGATTACTCAACTTAGAGCAATTTGTTTTCATGGCATTTATCTGATTGATTGTTTTAAATACTGGTTTGTTATTTTTTTCACTTATAGACAACACATTAACTTGTAACCTTCCTCTCTTAAAGGAGTATGTATTAATAACTTTACCACTTGACATGAGAAAAAAAAATCCTGCTTGTAAATTTTTATGTTTTCATTACTTGCTAAAAAATCAACTTGTTTATACTTTAGTACAGAGTTCCTGATAAATTTCATTTTAACAAAATATCACTGGAAATATTTAGACACGAGAATTGCCCGTCTATTCAATCATCAACAATGCAACACTATTTTTCCTGTCTAGAATCTTAAATATCAGTTTAGCAACAAATTGATAGTTACTTTTTGTTTTCAGGGTCTGACAGGAAATCCTGGTGTCCAAGGTCCTGAAGGAAAACTTGGACCCTTGGTAAGTATTTTAAACAAAAATCTATCACTTTGATATTTTTAAATAGAAATGCAATTTAAATGACATTTATTTAAAGTTAATATTTTGATCCCATGGATGTTATGTTTTCATGTTTCAATGCCCTGCTGGTAGTGAATTCTTAAGGTCCTATTTATTTTCAAATTGAGCAAAATCCAGATCAAATTTCATTGGAATCAATGATGGAGATTGTAATTCCATAAGTGAAGAGTGTTGAAATGATGCTGTTTGATAGTAGTGAAATTTGTCTATTAGCAATGTTCTCATTCCTGATGTTCTTCTGATTTTATATATTTAAAAGATGAGTAACTATGACTCTTAAGAGGTGATATATTCTCAGCCCTTACCTTATATTGCAATGTAAAATAAAGTCCTGAATTTTCATTACCACAAACTAGAGTAAAAGAAAGAAGAAAGAAGGATTCTTCTTATTAATATGAATGTTTCAGGAAATGTGAGGACAAGGCTTATGCATACAGTAAGAATAGAATCTGTGCTCTAATTACTCTAAATAATTAAGAGGTTTTCTAAAAACCATCCAACTTTTCTGATTCATTAAAAAAAGCCATAGGGTAATTTATGATTTATGCAGCTTTTATAGTAAGCAAAGGAAAATGGCAATTTTGGAATGGCACGTTGAGAGAGAACTTACATACAACTTACATGGTTCCTGTCTATCCCACAGGGTGCTCCAGGGGAAGATGGCCGACCAGGTCCTCCAGGCTCCATAGGCATCAGAGGGCAGCCTGGGAGTATGGGTCTTCCTGGCCCGAAAGGTAGCAGTGTGAGTACAGTGTATACTATTTGCCACCTCAGCAGAATATTCATTGGAAGACCAGGGTATGTTTTTTAGGAAACTGATTGAATTTTAGAATAACTTCAATTTATTCTTTAGGGTGACCCTGGAAAACCTGGAGAAGCAGGAAATGCTGGAGTTCCTGGGCAAAGGGTAACTATCCATTTTCTGCTAAAGAAATAAATATGAAACTATTTCAATTCCCATGGTCTCATCTCATGAATTATTTGTGTGTGTCTAGGGAGCTCCTGGAAAAGATGGTGAAGTTGGTCCTTCTGGTCCTGTGGGCCCTCCGGTATGTGATCTTCTAGTGATCATATTTATAAATTGCATTTCTTAGTGATGTTTGTCCAGGATTTATGAATACTTATTGAATAAGTTTCAGAAGAGAATAAGAAAGTGTGGGATTGAAGAATTTCAGTTATATCTTATCACCTGATTCCTTGGGATCTGGTGTCTTCCATCTTTTGACAATAAAATGATTAGTTTTTTCATTTAAAAATTTTTTTAAAAATCTGATTATAAAGACTACCTTATTATCTTTATGAGTAATGGTCGAGTTTGACAAATATTTTATATTATATTTTATTAAAATTTTAAATACTGATTATACCAACCTTCTTCCAATAACATATCTTATAAAATTTACTTTAGCTGACTTTTTTTTTTTGAAAGGATAAAAAAATAGATAATATATATTCTTTGAGATTATGTTTTTATTCTAGGCTTTTAAAATTGTGTTTATCAGAAATACTTTGGCATATTTGCTTGTTTTGGTATGGGACAGTTTAATTGTCTTTCTAAAATGTCAGCTGTGCTTTCTTTAGTTATTCTAGTTTTGAAGTTGTGATTAATAATTCTTGTAACCCCTAGAAATAAACAAGAGAAAATATTATCCTTTTAGATTAGATATGTGAAAATAATGTTTTTTTTCCATGCTCAATTTACCCAATTTCCTCCTAATTTGAAAATTGACTCCAGACATTTTCTGTCTGGATGAAAAAAGAAATACATGCCATCAGTCTCTTCACTGGCTTTAGAAGATATTTTCTCACCAGCAGAAACTTCAAATAATACCATTTGATGATTTTTAATACTAGTCTGTTATCTGGCTAAAGTGAAAAACATGTGGTTAGAAGAAATACTGGAAGTAAGGAGTTTACATAAACAAGAAGCTGACAAATCTAGCTGTCTTCATGACTTTCTTTCCTTCATGATTTAGGGTCTAGCTGGGGAAAGAGGAGAACAGGGACCCCCAGGTCCCACTGGCTTTCAGGTATGCACTAATTCAGGTTTCTGTTCCTCCATTGAATGGTTTTTAGATGTAAAAAAATAAGGTTGAATGATGTGAAATTCTCAGATTTTCAAAGAAGTCATCCCTCTTTGAGTAGATAGGATAGACATTTGGATAAAATCAAACACTTTTGTTCAAAGATAAGGAATGGAATTCCTGAAAAACTGATTAAACACAAAACTATTGAAAAATTTTAAAAAATGTTCCTGATTTCTGAACAAGGCTCATTAAACTATTTAAAGACTTATAATTTTTATGGGCATAGTCACTAAAATTTGTTTGGACAAATTTTCATGATTTATCTACATATATTGTACATAAGTTTTGCTTAATGTGTCTATACAATATCTTTTGCTGGGTATATAATCCATGAATTGTAAAAGGTGAATTATTAACATTGGTAGCCTATATATTTTCACAGATTCAAAATTTTATTTCCTTATTTCCATTTTAGGGGCTTCCTGGGCCTCCAGGTCCTCCTGGGGAAGGTGGAAAGCCAGGAGATCAGGTGAGTTTTAAAATAACAAAAATATCAACAATATAAATGACTGGCTCATGCTATTACTTTTTATGAGTAAGGGATCTCTTCTTATTTTTTTAACATAAATTATGTCTGTGAATCTTCAAAAGAATCCTATGAAGCACCTACTATTATTATCTCCATTCTACATATGAGGATAGTGAAGTACAGAGATGTTAGACACCGTTCCTAAAATCACACAGCTGATAGTATTTGAACCAAGGTTTTCTGCTTTCCAAGACTGTGCTCTTAACCAATAAATATACCTTACCACAGACCTAGAGTTTTACTGGAGGATTTATGAATGGTTACAAACACATATAACGATTTTATTTTGGTCATTTTATTGGACATAGATTAATTTATTTTTCTTTGAGTGATTCATTTGTTGCTTACCATTCAACAAGTATTTGCTGAACATTTCTTGTATTTGGCTCTACTGAGCACCGTTCTTCCCCAGAACAACAAAATGGATATGGATCTTTCCCTTGTATTAAGAAAAGGAGCCGGGGGCCATGGTGCATGCCTGTAATCTCAGCAGCTCTAGAGGCTGAGGCAGGAGGACAGTGAATTCAAAGCCAATCTCAGCAAAAGCGAGGCTCTAAGCAACTCAGTGAGACCCTGTCTCTAAATAAAATACAAAATAGGGCTGGGGATGTGACTCAGTGACTAAGTGCCCCTGAGTTCAATCCCCAGCATTCATCCACCCCCAAAAAAGATTAGTAGGAGATGGAGAAAAGAAGAAAACAATTACAATACAGCATGTCCTAAGCAGTAATAGGGGAGATACAATAGGTATGAAAACGTGAAAGATGCACCTAATTCAGACATGTGAGTCTAGGAAAAGTTTCTGAGACAATGTCGTATCTTGTATGAAATCTGAAGGATGAATGAGGCCAAAGACAGAGGAGGGAAAGTAAGAAAATATTCCTGGAAATGGAAATAGCAGGTACAAAGGCTTACTGACCAATTTGAAGCACTGAAAATGTCCAGTAAGCAAGGAGTGCATAGTACAACTTGAGAAGGTGGAGAGGAGCCTGGAGAGGGGTTCAAGCTCAATTTGGATCCAAATTTTTCTTCGTCATTAGAGTACCAGGAAACAAATGGGGGACTTTTCTGTAGGAAATAATACTATCAAATTGGGTTTTAGGAAGATCATGCCACAGTGAGGACAAGCTGTTTCAGAAGAACTCATAATTCCTTGTAGGGCTTTGTCCAAATCATAAGCCCAAAACGTATTTGCTAAATTAAGTAGAATTGAATTGGTACTATTTAGAAGATCAACTCTTCAATGTTTTTCATATTACTTCCCTTTATGTAAACTTTTTTTTTATGTTCCTTTGGGATGTAAAAGACTTTTGGATATATTCTCTTGCTAAAGAATAGAACATACTGATTTTGTGCAAGAATATCTTGCATTTTTTTCATTGCCAAAAAAATCAAACATTCAGGTACAATTTAATTTTTTCTGGAAAAATGTTCCAGTCCAATATATGTGATAGTCTTTTATTTTAAAAGTATATGTAGTTTTTGTTCTTCAATATTATGGGCTTATTCAGCCTTCAAATGGTACTCAGGAATAAATTGGATGTATGATCTGAAAAGATTTCTACTAATGCCTTAGAACTATCTCAAAGTTTTCCTTCTGTTTTTAAAAATTGTATTTATAGGGTGTTCCTGGAGACCCTGGAGCAGTTGGCCCGTTAGGACCTAGAGTAAGTATATTTTCTGTTTCTTGATTAATTTTGCTTCCTGTTAGCTTCAATGTTTTAAAAGCATCTTTCATCTTAAAAGGAGTTTTACTTTAAGCACCAAATTAGAAAGCTTGAACCATGAAAGTGGCTATTTCTAAATTTTTCTCCAGTAGAGGCCATTTATAGAAACATTTTAAAACCATTTTTAGATCCATTATTGAGATAATTTGACATTCTAATGTTATCATAGGGAGAAAGAGGAAATCCTGGTGAAAGAGGTGAACCTGGAATAACTGGACTCCCTGGTGAGAAGGGAATGGCTGGAGGACATGGTCCTGATGGTCCAAAAGTAAGTACCACATTGACCTCCATACTTTAAACAGCTCTATACTGCCCAGCAGGTACTGGATGGTACTAGAACGAGTTTCACTTGTTTTGCAAGATGACTTGACTTTATCATTTTCTTCTTCAACAAATATTTAATGAGTGCCTACTAGGCTTTTTCCTGGCAAATAAAGAGTGAGCTCAAAAGACTTTTCTGTGAGGGAGATGATGGCCCAGGACATATGATGGTACATTCATGCACAAGCACATTCCTAATGCTTTATTTAGACACATTTTATTAAGCGCTTCCATGCATAAGTAGAGGAGAGAAATAGAAAATCACATTTTTTAAAAAAGCTATTCCTAATCATATGCTCCATTTTCCTTGTCTCTCATTATACAGTTCTTTCTACACATGTGAAAATATGTCATTTTTGAAGTTTGAAGATAGAATACATTATAAGGGAAAAATCATCACCCTTTCCTTTTAAGTGCCATTGGTAAAAGATAATGCAGCTAGCTTCAGTATGCACAATTGAAGTACACTTGTGGTGTAGCATGAGAGCCCTTATCATCTTCAGGGTACAGAGTGATTGAATAAGGTTGACTTTAATTTAACCACTAAATTAACTGATAAAAGAAAAACTTAGTAACACAGGTTTTCTAAAGAGAGAATGAAATCAACATTTCTTTCCTCTAAATGTAATCTCATCTTTATTAATATCCCTATGATGTTGCCAATAAAGGAAAAAGAGAAAAAGGCAATTCTAGTTTATTTTATTTTAATTGGTATTTAATTTTCACTAAAGAAAAAAGCTGGAAGCATAAACCAAAAGTTAAAAATCAAATCTGATTCAATTTCACATAAACCAAGTGGAAGACAACTTTCCCAAATGAAAAATGTAAACATTAAGTTGAACTATGTGAAATTGCTGACATTTAACTACTATGGACCTACTGAAACAGCAATTTCACATGTTCAGTCTTAACATGGTCGCTTCTTGTTTGCCCATTTTAGGGCAGTCCAGGTCCGACGGGGACTGTTGGAGACACAGGTCCACCAGGTCTTCAGGGTATGCCAGGAGAAAGAGGAATTGCTGGTACTCCTGGTCCCAAGGGTGATCGAGTAAGTCTGTCTGGCTCATTTATCTATTTATTCCACTTTATTTCTTTAGATATTATACTAATAATGATTTCTTAAGCAGACTTTTCCTTCTACCATTCTGAGTCTCAGGTCACTTTTTCATTTATTCTTCTAATAAATATTTATTAAGAAAATGCACAGTGCCAGGTACTGTTCTAGGCTCAAGGGACATAGCTAAAAGTCAGTTAAGCCCTTGGACTCATGGAACTTACTCACAGGTGTGGGAAAGAGATAATTAAATGGATAAAGTATTTTGTTTGCTTTTCCAGGGCGGCATTGGAGAGAAAGGTGCTGAAGGTACAGCTGGAAACGATGGAGCAAGAGTAAGTGAAAGCATATTTTTGTAGCAGGGTGAGGAACCAACATGTGAATACGCCTTAATTTTTCAAAATAAAGTTTATCACGTTTCATTGGTCGTCGGGCTTTAGAGAATGATGGTATTTGAAATGTGATGTGGATCAGTCACGGGTAATTATTTGCTTACCCTGAATTACTGAAAGCCAAGAGGTAGTCATTGCTGAAAAAATGAAATAAAACACAAATGTATTGTGTCTGTGGAATGGTGATTTAAGGGAGTGGGGTCCCTCTTTATTTTTCTCTGTCATCTTTTTATTTTGTGTGCAATGTCTATTTCTGTTACAATGCGGATCTAAAGAGCTGGTCTAGACCTCATTCCAGTACAGGCAAGTAGGATTTTATAGCGACCAAATGTGTTAAGTATTTCTCAATATACCGTGAGAAAATTACTGCACAGTGACTCATCACGAATGCTTTTATCAATAAAGAGGCTGAATAAGTGGAATGTCAAGTCATGAAGAATGACTGACACCAAAGCATTGTTTAATGTCATGTCAAAAATTGACATTTAACAAAGTTTAGGTCTTCAGAATTAGAATATACTTTCAGTTCCAAGGACAAAGTAGTAGGACAATATATTTTCAGGCATGAACGATTTCCTCATGGAAGAGTGGTTTATCACAGTGGCTCAAATGCTCAGCATTTTCTGTAATAGTTCCTGATATTTTGTGAATTTCTCCTGTGTCAGAAAGACATGATTTGCTGTTAGTTATGTTGTACTCCGACAATAGCAATTGTACCATTAAAAAAAGATCACACTGAGTCACTGTTTGGTACTTCCAATTAAGTAAAATAGAGAAAAGTTTTACCTTAGGGTTATTATCCCTTTATCCTTCTTATGAAAAACTTGGTGCATTACAAACACAAGCTGTTTTAGTTAAAACTAATGTTTGATTTAATATTTCAAAAGCAATTTAAGTAAATCTAGAATATTGTTTGTATCCTACATCAAAAGTATTATGTAATGTATAGTAATAATGCAGGACTGTTTGAAGGAATGTTACATTGACAGTTTAAATCTGAAGTATATATCTGCTGGGCCTGTGAATTGCCAAATGGTAGCCTTGGCACATAAGCAATGACTGCTTTAGTTGTAGCGAAGGCTGTATGTTGATTTAGGAAAGAGGCAGAACAGAACATTTACTAGAATCTCAAATAAAGGAAAAATTAATAGCAAGAGTGTTCTCTGTATGAACAAAGCATCTGTGAATATAAGTATTGAGGCAAACTTTGTATTTAATCAAATCTTTTAAAGAACTACATTAGGCAAATTAATGGAAGAATGTAAGAACACAGTTTTCTCATGTTCTTGTCAAAAATATGAAATTAAAAGTCATTTTTGTGCCCTAACTTTCTTCATCAATACATACAGAAATTAAATGATGAAAGAATATTTGAGCTGCATATGAAGAGACAATACACAAATATGGGTAGTGACCTTGTTTTAGGAAGAATTCCCACACTCCAAGTGTAAAGTGCCACATTAGCTTCAGTGTAGCTGGGTAGTGACCCTCTTTTTCACTTCAAAAGCAGGTAGAAAATTAAATGTTAGCTATTTTTGTAATTATAATTTAGGAATATATTATGAAAGAAGAAAAGCCTTTTTCCAATCTAACTCAATCTTCAGAATAAATACTAGCAAAATGAAAGAGGATAAGAAACATAGAAACATTCTTGAAAGTAACATTAATTTAGAACTAATGTTTAAAGATAGTTTATGTGTGTATAAGTTGAGTTGGGTGAAAAAGATTGAAACTTTTTGTTTGGATTATCTGGTGGAAATGGTAATGAGGCAGACAGAAAAACTTTGAAAATATACAGATTATGTCATGTATTGTAGATGATAATTTAAAAAAAGTAAATATAATCTTTCTTTGTTTCCTTACTGAATTATGGAGATTTCTGTGCATTTCTTTGGTCAATATGCCTATGTTCTATTAATTGACAGGGTCTTCCAGGTCCCTTGGGTCCTCCAGGTCCTGCAGGTCCCACTGGAGAAAAGGTAAGTCATGAATTGTTGTTTTGTGCACTCAGAAGCATTAAAAAAAAAAAAAAAAAAAAAAAAGGATCTTGTGAAAATAGAAAGGAGACCAGTAGGGTAGAGGAAAGGAGGAAGAAAGGAAGATGGGAGGTATTTAGGAGTGAAATTCCTCAGGTTATTTTATACAGATGTACAAATATGCCACAGTGAAACCCACTATTCTGTATGATTATTATGCATCATTTTTTTTTAAAGGTCTGAATGTTGGCTGTTTCATGAACTTTTGAGAAAGAAGATCTCGTAGTTGTCACCCACTATCTACCCACACATGTTGCCCAACATTCTACAATTGTATTATGTTTTGCTTTGGACAATCACTGTCTCAAATCTGCTTTCTAGGGTGAACCTGGTCCTAGAGGTTTAGTTGGCCCTCCTGGCTCCCGTGGCAATCCTGTAAGTAACAATATTTTGAAGCTTTTTATTATATGATTGAGCATTAAAACAACTTATCATTTCCTATCTATTTATCTATCTATCTATTATCTATGTATACTTATAGAGATTTCCATACCTACAGGGTTAGGCTACTTATAACATTTACTTTTCTAATTAAACTTTGAAAATTTATCTCTACACAATCTTGTAAGTCTAGGTAGGCACGTTGTTTACTAAGAAATTTCGAGACTATATGTTGAGAATTTTGTTCTATGACCACCATCTTTGTGCTACCCTTAAAAATCTTCCTCCAGCAATATGTCTAATTTCTTTATATATATATGCTTCAAAGTACACTGAATTTATTAAACCCTATTTAAAAATATTGTACTTGCTTAAAGTATGTGTGGAGCTTCAGTAAATCTTTCTCTTTTTTTTAGGGTTCTCGTGGTGAAAATGGCCCAACTGGGGCTGTTGGTTTTGCAGGACCCCAGGTATAATTTTCAAATATCCCCAATTTATAAATTAACACTCCTCTTGTTATAGCAATGAGTTAAAATGTCATTGTCATATTTTTGAAAGTATATTAAAATTTTGAGAAGTATATAGTATTTTTTTTCAGGTTGATTCCCATTTTCTTTTTTTTTTAAGGTTTTTTTTTTATTTATTTATTTATTTTTTTTTACGTTTACATAGGGTAATGATGTTTATTATATTTTTCCCCTCCCCCCACCCCTGATTCCCATTTTCAATACAGCTATTCATAAACTGTCACAGAAGTTGATGATTTGCCACATTTCAGTTTACTTATATAACTGTAATTTCAATAATTTATAGTTTATTTTTTTAACTGTCTTCAAATATTTCATTAAGTTTTTTATTTTTGTTCTACTGTAATTTAATACTGTACACAAAGCACTATTTCACAATATATGACTAAATAATATGTTTGTATCAATTAACATTAAATACTTTGTCCATAAATCTTATAATCAGTTGCTCATTTGTGCAATTGCATATAGGGTCCTGATGGGCAGCCTGGAGTAAAAGGTGAACCTGGAGAGCCAGGACAGAAAGGAGATGCTGGATCCCCTGGACCACAAGGGCTAGCAGGATCCCCTGGTCCTCATGTACGTTAAAGAACAAGACAAAGAAAAACAAAATCAAAACCAAAAATGCATAACTTGAATCCAATACTTAATGTTTTCTGTGATCGTTAAATTAATTGCACTTTACTACAGTAATCTTTTGTTTCTTTCCAACTTAGGGCCCTAATGGTGTTCCTGGACTGAAAGGTGGACGAGGAACCCAGGGTCCACCTGTAAGTTATTTTGATACTCTAGGAATTATGTATAGCTAGTTCCAGTTATCTTGTACTGTTTGACCATGTAAAAGTTAGTCTTCATCAGAAACTGTAGTAAGTTATTCCAGGTATCAGCTATTATGTAGAGCAAAACATACTTGACTAAGATGGAGATCTGGGTTAAAATAAATCTTGTAATCTTGGAGACCCAGCTGCTTCAATGTAAACATAAATAATATATTACCCAAGTGAATAATATATTACCCAAGTAAAGGGGTAAATGAATCATGTCGAAGCACTTAATAAAATTTGATTATATAAAATATTTCTGTGTTTTTTGCCCTACCTATGTATGTTCAAGATAAAAGAAAAGTTGAAAGGAAAAACAGTGCCCTATCCAACAATTCATCTAGGTTATTTCTCAAAAATGTATGATTCATGAGAAGAAAAAATACATGATCACAACATGGAAGGGAATCTAAAGGCCAACGTCTTCCTTGAAAAAAAACGGATCTCAGGAAAATATGTATAACTAATTAATATTATGTAACAATTGATCATATAATATTATTTCTTAGGGTGCTACAGGCTTTCCTGGTTCTGCTGGCAGAGTTGGACCTCCAGGCCCTGCTGTAAGTCAACTTAGTGATTCAAGTCATTGGTAATATTGTAGTTACACATAGACACTTGATACAGTTGAGTTTTATTTCTATTTAATTCCTTACTGACTCGTTTATTAGTTTAACCCTTCCTATTGCAATAATTCATAAGTGTTTCATCAAAGCAAACTCATATTTAATAAACCAATATTTCTTGGAGGGGCTTATTTGTGAGTCATTTTTAGCCCTAAAGTTTCACAATTATTCCATTTGAGTACTAAATACTAATAGTATTATGTACTTATCATTTTCTTCAGTTCAGAAGAATCTATGAAACTTTCTGTAATAAATGTTATTCTGTCATTATAAGAGCAGGTCAGACAGAATAAAATATTAAATATTCATAACTAGAACAGAGACTTAAGTGTGAAAAAAATTTCAAAATAATTTCACCACTCTTTTATTAATGATTCAAAGGGACTTGTCTGCAAATGATATTTAGATTTTTCTCCTGGGAAATGAAATGAATGTGCAGTTGTGCTTTCTATTGTTTTATTTTATTTAAGTATACTTAATGATTAACAGGAAGACCAACCTGCAAGGCTTAGCCATCTGCATTTGAAACAGAGCCCACTGAACCAATCCCTCTGACTTGGCTTCTGCTCTGCCCTCCGGCTCTTCCTTTCTGTGTTGTACTAGGGAGCTCCAGGACCTGCTGGGCCCATAGGGGAGCCCGGGAAGGAAGGACCTCCGGGTCTTCGTGGGGACCCTGGCTCTCATGGGCGAGTGGGAGATCGTGGACCAGCTGGCCCACCTGGTGGCCCAGGAGACAAAGGGGACCCAGGAGAAGATGGGCAACCTGTAAGTTTGACATCTTTGTTTCTGACTACCTCCAGTTGAGATATTGCAGATAGAAACCCTTAATAATCATGGCCACAAAGAAATATTTAATACTTAAATGCTATTCTGTACACATTTAAGTGCATAAAGCTCTATAGATTTTTTTAAATTTAAAATTCTCTTCTCTAAAAGTATCTGTATAAATATACAGAAATTAATGGACATAGTTTTCAAAAACTAAATCAGAAAATTATTTTTCATTTAAATATATACACACATACATATATTATTGTACTAACAACCAACTGCTTCTAAATATTAATGTGTTTAGTTAGATACTATTTCTCTACTTTTTAAATTTCTTTCTGTCCTTTTAAAAGAAAAAAAATTTTTTTCAAATAGTTCTCTCTTTTTTTCAATCAATATTCACATTTTTTAAGGTCATTTTCAACTGATGTGCTGTTTTCACCTTTAAATAGAGTTGGAGGCTGTGGATTATAATTTATGACTGCTCATGTATAGTATGGTTTTGTGAGGCAGAACTTTTTTCATACCATAAACCTATAAATCTGTAATCACTGAATTATAAATTCCCTGGATATGGTTTTTACTCTGCAGAATTTTTAATTAGAATTTATCCTCGATATTAGGGTCCAGATGGTCCTCCTGGTCCAGCTGGAACAACTGGGCAGAGAGGGATTGTTGGCATGCCTGGACAACGTGGGGAACGAGGCATGCCCGGCCTGCCAGGCCCAGCGGTGAGTCTCTGTAGTTGTCAAGTATGCAAAATAACTTGTGCAGAGAAAATTGATTTTTTTCTTAATGAATAGAGTTAAACAGTCTTGAATGGACATAAATCTGAGTTATCTCAAGAACCATTTGATCTTAAGTGTCAAATGCTTAACTACCTTTCAAAGTCTTTGAAAAATGTATTTGTTTAACCCTGGGGCTAAAGAAGTAGGCAATAAGGATTTGGATTTTTGGTGACTCTTAAATCTTTCTTCAAAGATTAAAAGAGATCCATGGAGCTAGAGAAGGGGGATAATCTCCTGGTGAGTAGGTAGCGTCTTTTTAAATAAACATGCTTAACAAAACATCCATATTTCACAGTAAACTATCAAAGGGAAGAAGTAGTTGAGCTGAAGTAATGTTAGAGGTGGATGTGGGTGAATTATCAAGAAGGCCTCTGAAGACAATCTCCTGTTCCCTGGAGGGGGTTTAAGAATCTCATATTCTTTGAAGTATGGATGAAAGTTTGATTCAGTATTAGCTTCGAAGAGACTGAATTTTACCACTGAAAGTTTACAGTACTTGAGAAAAAATTAATAATGTTTTTATATGGAACGTGGATGGAGAGGTGTACTGCTGGGATCTTGGAATTAAGACATATGGGTAGAAATCTCAAACCAGTCAATTAGGATTTAAGGAATATCTTATTATTCTCAGAATTGGACCAAGGACCTGAAAGTAAAATTCCTTGATAAGTGAGACTAAAATACCAGAAAACAGTATGATATGGGGCAGAAAAGGAGAGAGTGAAATGGAATGAGTTTATGTTACTAGTGATACAGATGCTAGAAGGGCAGCCAGAATTAACTACATGTGATTCAAAACCAAAAGGCACTCCTGAGCTGCTGGCAAAGAATGTGTTTTAGTCCCTTTAGTATGTCAGGAGGAATGTGAGAAGAAGTGGGTATGTAGCTAAGCATGCATTATAGCAATGTGGGTATTGTAGGATAATGGACAATTATTGCTATAGAAGAAGGAACTAAGGCACCATTTCAGTAAATGGAGTCTTTATAGGAATTGGAATTCTTCAGTGTCTTCAGAGGTGGTTGACATATTTATACTTCAATTTCAGGGCACACCAGGAAAAGTAGGACCAACTGGTGCAACAGGAGATAAAGGTCCCCCTGGACCTGTGGGACCCCCTGGCTCAAACGGTCCCGTAGGTGAACCTGGACCAGAAGTGAGTGCCACAGCGAACATCGCTCTCCTTTGTTATCTGGGCATGATGAAAATTGTATCATTTAGAAACTGATTGCACATATGACCTTAAGGAAGCTGGTCAGTAATGTTATTTTGAGGTACTCCACTTCCCCAGAGAGTTGGTTAAATGATTGGATAAAGAAGAAGGAACAAAATTAGTGTCTGCACTGACCTTGGGCTAGTCTGGAGCTGGGTGCTTCATTTGATTTAGCTTTTGCTAAATTGTTTTCAAGGTGAAAGGACACAGCTATTCATCTTTCCCCTTGTTATTATTTCATTTTGTAATGGGATTGCCAAGTTTTATGGTGATAGGATTAATATAGCTTCTACATCATGTTAAAAGGGCAAAGTAAGTAGAGATCACTTTGCTTAAACATCACTATAAAGTAACACTATTGATGTCATGTTCCTTAGGCTCTTTTGAGAGGAAATAAGTTTCAAACAGGCAACTTGAGAAGTTAAAGTTGGAATATCCTCTGTTCAGCACTTTAGTGAGTGACTCATCAGTCACATTTTCTTGAAAGAAATCAAGGACTTTTTGAGCTATTTTTCAAAATCAAATAACAAAGCTATGGTCCTGAAGAAAATCAAAATATAAGAGGGAGAGTAGACTATCTACTTTCAAATGCAATGTAGCATCATCTAAATAAGTCATTTGGTTTTAAAACCCTAAGAATATTATTTGGATAAACTCAAAAAGTAAGAAGAAAAACCATTCATTGGTAATGCAAACAAACATAAAACAGCAAGCATGTTATTGTTTATTTATTTCAAGGTATTTGAGAATTTTTTCCTTTTTTAAAAATAAGAACTAGGCAGGAACAATTTTAGATTAAGTAAGAGTGTTAATTTTACAAGCAATTCAAAGTAGTAAAAAAATGGTAGAAACCTTTCTTCTACTGAGATTTCCATAAATGCTAATTTATAGTTTAAAGAAGAGAGGTGTAAGACATGCTGTCATTTTTCTGACATTAGGATGAGATTCTTTTTCACTACTGCTAATTGGTTTTAACATGTGATTCCTCATAGGGTCCAGCAGGTAACGATGGTACTCCAGGCCGGGACGGTGCTGTTGGAGAACGTGTAAGAACAATGTCACTGATTAAAGCAATCAAGACTCATATAAACCTGAATCCTTTTAATTTTAGTTCATTAAAAAAAAAACAACACCCTTTATTCTCATAACTCCAATGCAGCTCTGATTTTTCTGATAGTAACAAACCTTTTTGTAAGGTTGTAATTTTGGAAAATCTTGTAAGTGAAGTGACATTTAAATACATGGCAAATTAAGATGGCATATTTAATTCAAAGCAGGAAAACAAATTACTTTCATCTTTGGTGCAACATAAAGACTTTGGGCAAGGATACGTATGGAGTGTTCTAAATATCAAACTGATTCATTAAAATCTAAAAGCTGAAATAGAGCTGCATGACATTTAAATTTCTCTACTCACCCCCTAAAGTGAATGACTTATGAGGATATAAGCTTTCTAAGCTTTATCTATTGCATGATTTATTTTAAAATTAGTCTCTGGCTGACCTGAAAATTTCCTTGACTTTATCTGAAGCTCAGTCTCATTTGGAAGTTGCATAGTTGTTTTAGAATATTGGGCCACTGAAGGCAAAAATCACTCCTTACCCCAAAATGTGTTATGATGTAATGGGTTTTCACCTGAAAGTCTCCTCATTAGCCTAATGTACTGTGGAGCCAGGCAGACCTGATATGGAGGCTTGATTCTGAAAGTAACCAGCCATGTGATCTTGAGAAAATTTTCTGCACTGTTGTCAAATACTTTAAATGTGATTAAAACCTAGGTTATTAGGTACTTTTTTTTTTTTTTTTTTTCTTTTTTTGCGGTGCTGGGGATCGAATCCAGGGCCTTGTGCTTGCAAGGCAAGCACTCTACCGACTGAGCTATCTCCCCAGCCCCATTAAGTACTTTTATGCTAAATAACATGCTTAAAAACTAGCACAGGGTTGGCACTTAAGAACATCCTCATGTTGAAAAAATAGGGAAGTTAGGGAAACCTTGTGCTGACTCCTTTTATCTATCATAACTTCGGGCTTGCATATTCTCTTGGTTTAAGTGGCTTCTCCCTTTGTCAGTATATACATGTAGTCTAGTAACCTTTAAAGATCTTGCTGCAGCACTTCCTGAAATAATTTTGAAAATCTATAAGCCCCTATTCACATTTTAAGTTGCTGTCCACCCCCTTTTTTTAAAAAAATCACAAGTTTACATAGTTGTAGTGGAGATAATTCTAAATGTAAACTTGCTTTAAATGTTTGAAATTCTTGGGGTTTCTGATTTAGCTCATTCTGTTTATGATGTGTCTGTTCTTTAACCTAATTGCCAAAGTTTATTTTGGTTGCTAAATCAATCCGTCAGATAAGACTTAATTTCTGTTGGAAAATAAAGTATGGCTCAATTTTTCAAGTCAAATAATTATGCTCACATATGTTCATGTCAAAATCATCTCACCTCTGACTTTAAGGAGGCATTATTGGGAGTCTTGTCATAACTGGGTCATCTGTATATAGTAAGGAGCAGCCCATTCCTTCCCAAATCCATCTTAGCTTTATTTTCAAATATATGGTCTATTCTGGAAATGTCTGTTAGTTTGGTGCCAAGAAATATTTACTCTTTGGGACATTGTACCATAATTAGTTTTCAGATGGTTTGACGTTTGCTTTTCTTTCATAAAATGGGAGAAGGATGACTATTCAAGAGGAAGTGGGAAAGGATGCTCAAAAATGAATTTTCTGAAAGATGATGTAGGGTATTGCAGATCTGGAAGGTGGTTTCCCTAAAATTTTATTTTTATTTTTATACTCTTTGGAAAGACTATGTATTCAACTGTCTGGACACTCCAGTTTGAAGACAGCTTGTCCAGAAAAGATGTTAAATTCTGAAAGTGTCCCCTCCTATATGTCAGTAATCTTCTCTGTGGGAGCAATAGGGTAGAGGTGAAGGGAAAGATGAAATCTGAAATTGGGCAGAAATAATAATAAACTTATTTATCTTCAATTTATTAATTAATAAATATAAGTAAAAGGGGGCTGGGGAGATAGCTCAGATGGTAGAGTGCTTGCCTTGTAAGCACAAGGCCCTGGGTTCGATCCCCAGCACCCAAAAACAAAACAAAACAAAACAAAACAATAAATATAAGTAAAAGAAGAAGTAAAATGTTTTAAAAGGCATATATATATATATATATATATATTTGCATATTGTGAAGAGCTTGAACAAATAGAATACTGCTGCTTTAGAATAAGTGTTCAAAGAATAATATTGTGACTGTTCTTATGTAGGGTGACCGTGGAGACCCTGGGCCTGCAGGCCTTCCAGGCTCTCAGGGTGCCCCTGGAACTCCTGGCCCTGTGGGTGCCCCAGGAGATGCAGGACAAAGAGGAGATCCGGTAAGAAGGGAGTCAGTTTCTCACTGACAGTTAAGCACTGTATTATAAACTTCATATATGCATGGAAATAATTGCACATGTGTACTTGGTTAAGGACTCTGAACAAAGAATGATAAGGAGTCAATTATGAAATAATATATATTTTAGTCTTAAAGTCATTTGATTTCAAATACAGGTTCAAAGATCCTAATGTATTGATTTTCCTAAACTGAAAATGCTTTGATTTATAGGAAATGTAATAAGTATGCATCAGATTATGCAAGTAATATCTTTTTATAATCAACTAAGATATTCTTCATTTAGTGAAATCAGTTAATAAAATTGACTTTAAAAATATTATTGGTGTTAGCAAGTTCTTACCTACACACAGATGTTCACCAGACTCAATGGATTAGCCATAAGAATGTACATATACACACACACAAGCACTGAACTGTAAACATATGTTTTTGACATCCTATATCTATGTAATATATGTATTTTTTTAAAATACCAACCTGTGGGAAATATTCTTCTAGGGTTCTCGAGGTCCTATAGGACCACCAGGTCGAGCTGGAAAACGTGGTTTACATGTAAGTCCTCTGTTTTTCTTAACAAATGCATGCTTTCTTACATAACATACGTTTCCAAAGAAGTATGATTTAAAGATTCAGAAATAGGAGGGATGGAGAAATGCTGTTCAATGGGTACTAAGTTATAGTTGAATAGGAGCAAGAAGTTTTGGTGTGCTATTGAATGGTGGGCTGATTATAGATAAAAATAATATACTGCACTTTTCACAAAATCAAAAGAAAGAATTTTTGAAGTTTTTGCCACAAAAGAAATATAAATGTTTGATAAGATAGATATATTTATCCTAATTTAGACATTACATCATATGTCCATGTATCAAAACATCAGAGAGTACCTCATTAATACTTCTTTCAATTATCAATAAGACTAAAATTTTCTCCTAGAATAATAGGTACAATAATGTATTTCTCTCCAAGATGTCCTCAAAAATCACATAGGAAAGCAAATCTGCAATCTCTTTGGATACTTGAAAAGCATCATTTATATAGTATGTTTTATTTTTAATTTTACTGTCTTGACTGGATTCAGATCTTCATGCTGTTTGCTTTTGACTGATTTTTAATTATTATTATACAGATGTTCTATTGTTTATACTTATGGCAGTCTAATAGATCATGTTTCTTATACCCATACCTCAATGTCTTTATTCATGAAGAACCATTATATCCATAAAACCATGATCATATTTTTAAGTTCCCCACTTTGATTTGAGCTTGACTGGTAAAGATTTCATAGTTGTACTATGTGTCAGATGAATGGTTTCTAACCAGTAACAGAAACACTGTAACTTTGTTTTTCATGAAAAAATGAATTTTAATTAATTTAAATAGATGTTTTCTGTTGTAGTTTATTTTAAATTATGAAATTTTGGGAAAACTTCAAAATAAAGGAACCTTTATAACATTATGAAAACATTCAGACTAATTTTGATGTTCACCTTTACATTGGTATATAAAATATGTAAAAGTTACTAAAATTTAGTTTTGATTTTATTGTAAAAAGGCTTCTATGTTATCTAACAATGAGGTAATCACAATTAAAAACAAAATGCAAAATAAAACCAAAGAAACCAATAATGGAAAACATTAAGCTGACAAACAGTGGATTTGATGATTTCATCCATCTTCCAAAGGCAGATTAACAGGATTCCAGTTCTCTTTTAGGGGAACTCTAAAGACAGCAGAAGCTGACTCCATAGCGGGGAACCCTATGGCACTTGTCAGTTTACTGTGAACCACTGAACCCCTAGACCTGTTTTTATTCCTTAGAACCTAAAAAACAAACAAACAAACAAAAAAAGAAACCAAAACAGCCACAATAACCAAGTAACAACCAAGTAGCTCAGATCAGTGAGATAATTTTCACCTCTTCCCTGGGTGTCCCTCTTCTACGACAAAATAAGATCTCCTCACTATAGATTTTTCTTTCGTTTTTCAGGACCAGGAATTCAGGATCTGGTTACAGATATTGCAGTGATGATGAGAATAACATAGGATTTCTTTGTATTTTCTTTAGAAAAGAATAACTTACTGATGATACTTTGGTTTCATTTGCTCAAATTTTTGCCCATTTCTTAATATAGTCACAGCTGTCATTTAGTTTATTTGTATATGCAAATTTAATGAACATTTTATCCTTAGAGGAAACATGGCAAATAAAAAAAGTACTTTGAGGTTTTAATTTCAAAGAACCTAGTTACAGGGAAATTTTTTTATATTATTATATCAGATAAATATATAAAATGTAATTTTTTGAAATTCTTTCAGATGGGTTAGATCAAACTTAAAATATCTCATTTAAGTATGAATTAACCTTTATGCTTAAAAGGGATAAACTTTTAAAAACTGAAGTTTTAGAAAAGCATCACTGATCACCTATCATTCCTTGGAAATAATAGACAAAAATCCTATTTCTAATGCTTTTTAGATAAGTAAACATGTTCATTCATGTAAAATACAGTGTTCAAAGTTATGGTAAATGCAGTTGTCAAAAGTAGAATTTCAGCAAATTGTAGTCTTGGGAAGTGGCATCCATGTCATGACTATAATTCTAGGGACCTCAAGGACCCCGTGGTGACAAAGGTGATAGTGGAGACCGAGGTGACCGGGGTCAGAAAGGCCACAGAGGCTTCACTGGTCTTCAGGGTCTCCCTGGACCTCCTGTAAGTTATTCTTTAAGTTTTTCTGACTTTAACACAGATGAATTTTTTTAATCCCATTTTAATTTCAAAATTACCTATTATGCAATATAATTGCTACAATTTTGTGGGGTAGATATAAAGCAAAATGTTATTTGTACTTTTACTCCTATGGAGAGTTGTCTTTAATATTGGCCAACTCATGGAGACATTGTAGAGATAGATGACTTAGTAGTGTATACTGCTGAAGTCAATGACAACATATTTTTAAAACTGACAATGGCACAATGCAAGATCTACATATTTGAATAACATTTTTAATTTTATTCCTGTTCAGGGTCCAAATGGTGAACAAGGCAGTGCTGGAATCCCTGGTCCATTTGGCCCAAGAGTAAGTAACAAAAATAAATAAGTTGCACATGTAAATAATAACAACTTCGTTGATATAATGCTCATGTTTCATTTTCATGATATTGAAACTGAGATTGGCTCATGTTCTCTGAAGTTAGCATCAAATATATTAGACAAACTATTTAACAATTACTTTAAAGTAGAAATATCCTCTAAGATGACAAATGTCATAATATGGACCCCCTTTGGAATCTCTTACAGAGGATTTGTAGATAATCATCTATTCATTTTCTTACTTTTTGTTAATTAAAACTTCCATTAAGCTTGCACTCTTTGAGGTGATGTAATTGGACCTACTCGTGAAATGGAAAAAAATTTTGAAGCTGGATATATTTTGTCCTTTAAGTAATTATAATAGTTTCTTAGAAATGGTTTGTATAAGGCTAATTTGGAAACAAATCATAAAATTAAACCAATACTTGAAGCTTTTAGAAAGCCTATATTCATATTAATGCTGCCTGTAATAAGTCACTAATGTCATAATGCAATTGACACAGTAATTATTTAGGTAAATAGAAAAAGAAGTTCAGAAAAAATTAGAAAAATTAGTTAGAAATGAATTGTACTATATCTAAGTACATTATAAATAAATCAGATAAACAGAAATAATAGTATAAAATTACTAGGCTTCTACAGGATAAGCACCCCAAATTAATTTATATCTAATCCTTCAACTTTAGTCATTTCCTTATTCTGAATTAATTGAATTCCCAACTAAGTTTATTTGAGATTTGATGAAACAATTGTTACCAATAAAAGTAGATGATTAGTCTGTTAAAGTCTTTAATGTATACTGGTCTTTTACCATGCATGGACGAAGGACAATTCATGTCTGATGAAATTGTAAAGACTGAAAAGTGCCAGAAGGCCATTTATTAGTCTTTAAGGAAACGAATCTGAGAAATCATTGTTATAGCTCCATCTGCACAATAGTTCTTTGATTAGAGAGGGGCATTGTAAAAAAAAAAAAGTTTTCACAGTATCTAAACAGTCATTGTTTTCTTTCAGGGTCCTCCAGGCCCAGTTGGTCCTTTAGGCAAAGAAGGAAACCCTGGGCCACTTGGGCCAATCGGACCTCCTGGTGTGCGGGGCAGTGTAGGAGAAGCAGGACCTGAGGTAAAGTCATAGGGGTTTACATGGAAGAAATGCTGTTGAGAACAGCAGCCTGTTGAACAAGGAACTTAAGGGGACCCTGAAAACAAATTTCAAAGTAACTATTTCAAGTATTTTAATGTAGGTAATTTAGAGTATATAACATCAGAGCCCAAGATAACCAGACTTTGATTTCATGTGCTACCAGTTAAAGCAAATAGCAAGTTATAATTCTATTTATGTTGCTTTGCTATAAATTACATATTTTAATTATCTGTGGGCCGTGGTGACTATGTCATGAAAATGCTGGAAAATTAAGTATATGAGACTGAGGCTTTTTTTTAAATTTATTTTTATTGTAAACAAATGGGATACATGTTGTTTCTGTTTGTACATGGAGTAACAGCATATCATTTGCATATTCATACATTTACATAGAGTAATGATGTTTGATTCATTCCGTTATTTTTTTCCTTCCCCCCCACCCTCCCACCTCTCTTTTCGCTCTACACAGTCCCTCCTTCCTCCATTCTTGCCCCCCTCCACCCCCCATTACGTGTCATCATCCGCTTATCAGTGAGATCATTCGTCTTTTGAATTTTTGAGATTGTCTTATCTCACTTAACATGAGACTGAGGTTTTTTACATTGCAAATGACATTCAGAGAGAATTTCAATTAATTTTTTTCATTAAAAATTCTTATAGTATTGGTTTGAGGATGATATATAGCTATAAACTGCATTAGCTAATCTCTACCTTCTCAGACCTTTGGAGAACATCTTTTGTCTCCATGTGCAAATTACTAGTGGGCACGTGTGCACATGAATTTATGCTTCTCTCCTGGGTGTTTCTTTAATCCAATTTACCTTCTTCTCCTTATTTTGTCTTTGTTCTCAATGCCAATGCCATTATACCAAATATTTATTATTCGTTATGTGGGTCAAATAAGCTCATGTTTTCTATGGTCAAGAAGAATGTTTCCTACTTATTTCTCTGTGAATAGAAAACAGCTATCTAATTAGAATGCACTGAATTTATGTAACTCTTGAGTGATTTTATTTATTGTTCAGTGGTCTTTGGTAGATAAAAAATGCATCTTATTCCCTGAGTTGACCATAAAGGAATGCATGGACTCATAATGACCCGCGAATTTATTTGTAAGAGCCTTTTGAGGATGAGAAAGCATTGGAACTTGGATTGGACTGAAGCAGCTTTTGTGATGCTACATAATAAGTGGCAGAACCATTGTTAGGACTCCAACCTTCTGATGCCCAGGGCTGTGCTTTCCATGTGGTGGGAGTGTGTCTCTTCAGGTTTTTGCCTGCTTCTTTCAAGCTGTGGAGTTTGTCCTTGGGAAATGCAGAAGGAAATTAATAGAGAAGACCTTTGTAGTCTCTGCCACATTTTTGTGCTTATCTTCCTTTTAATCTAATAGTTCTCATTTGACAAAAGTGTAGGAGAGCTCTCTACTTGCATCTATAAAAAAAAAAAAAAGGCTAGTGAGAACTTTCTTCCACTTTGTTTAGTACAGAGAATCTTTATGTGCACAGTAATTCATACATATAAAAAGACTTCCTTTGCTTCCCTTTAATTGGGAAGTAGGGGAAATTCTCTTGTGGGTGTTTCTTGTGGGGATTTCCTTGGTAACGACATCAGCTTTATTGAACCAGCACCCACAGTGCCCCTGCAGCCCTGCTTCATCTTCTATCCATAAATGCTTTGGAAAAAATTTCAGCTGTACCTTGCTCAAAATAATTTTGAAATGATGCACATGTCTGCATATTTTTAATATAAAATATATTGTATCGTCAAGGTAGACATTGAAGCAAATATTTTGTGGTGTAATCTTTATTTTTCTCAGATGCTGACTTGCAGATATGTTGCCTGAAAAACAGGCATCATTCCTCATCCTTGGAAAGCTATAGTTTAGCAGCACCATCTATTTACAAAAGGGCATGAGTGACAGATTTCCCAGAACTGTCAAATTGGAGCGTCACATCATAACTCTGTGCACCACACCCCACTAATTTGGAAAATTAAAAATAAAAGCATCAGTTTAAACGTATTTCTGATTTCTTTTTGATTAGGGTCCTCCTGGTGAACCTGGACCACCAGGCCCTCCAGGTCCCCCTGGTCACCTTACAGCTGCCCTGGGTGATATCATGGGTCACTATGATGAGAGCATGCCAGATCCACTTCCAGAGTTTACTGAAGATCAGGCAGCTCCTGATGACAAAAACAAAACTGATCCAGGGGTCCATGCAACCTTGAAGTCACTCAGTAGTCAGATTGAAACCATGCGCAGCCCTGATGGCTCCAAGAAGCACCCAGCCCGGACCTGTGATGACTTAAAGCTTTGCCACTCCACAAAGCAAAGTGGTGAGTGGACAGTGGCCCATTTGAGCAGAAGGTGTTGTTTCTGATGATGATGTTCTCACCTGCATTCCAAAATAATTTATGGATTTTCTAATTAGTGATAGACACAGAGATGAAGAAATAAACATGCCACAGAACTTATAGTTTTGTTGTGGAGAAAGTAAATGACATAAAAAATTATAGAGCAAGATGATTTGTATTATAATGGAGCATATATTCTATTAATAATCTAATTTCATGATGATAGTTCCATTTCCATCCAGAAGTCCTAAAACAGTGGGAATTTTGGGTAATAGAAATCATTTCAAAGTTATATACAGTATATACACACACACATATATATGATATATAAATATATATATATACGATAAAAATATACTTGCTGAAGCCCAATTAAACATTTATTTACCTGCATGACTCTCAGAGTTTTAATATGTTACCACATATTGTGGGATCATTGAGAGTCAACTTCAGTATATATTATTTCCCAAATTTGTTTGAATATGGAAATCCATTCATGTAATGTTCTAAATCATATGTCTGGAATTTTTTGCAGGCAGGAACAAGTTATAGTAAGGTTATAAGGCATTTTGGAATGAAATAGTGTTTCTGAACTGTGAACTATACTTAAACTTTGCCTTATTCTATTATTTTGTTTGTTCTAATAAGATCTGGGGGATCCTAGACCATAGGAATGAGCTGAGAAATAGTCAAGAATTTCAGTTAACTGTGAAATGACATTGACAAGGATGGTTAAAAGTGTGATCTTTCAAAAGTAGGCAATTTTATTCTAATTGTATACTTTATATCCCACCACTCTCCTTTCTTTTTATTTAAAACTTGATTTTCACATGTTTACATATATATATATATATATGTACACAAATATATATGCACAAATCTGTATTTGTGTATTTGATTATATGTGAAGCATATGTCTTGGTATATTCTGCTTTAAAAATTTTATATATAAGCAGATTGATTTTAAAAAGGACTGATGAGATGATTCATAACATCCTATTGTAACTCAACTCATTTAATTACTTTATTCATAGTTATAATAATACATTATTACATTCTAATTATAATTTTCTTTAAAACTTTGGCTTTGTGGGCTGGGGATATGGCTCAGTTGGTCGAGTGCTTGCCTTGCAAAAGCACGAGGCCCTAGGTTTAATCCCCAGTACTGCAAAAAAAAAAAAAAATTTGGCTTTGTAAATTTATTGAGAATACACCTATATAGGCAAAACCACTTAAAATATATCATCTGTTTTTGTTATTTTTTCTCTTCTGTAAAGTGGGATAAATTTTCTTTCACATGCAGGTTTTCAGCCTTAAGTTCATAGTTGAGCAAAATGCCTTAGAACAGTGACAAGTGTTTAGAAGGTCCCCATGTGTGTAACAATTATTTTCTTCTTTAAAGAATGTTCTCTGTTAAAAGAGTCCTTCATCAATAATTTCATATTTTCAAATTCTGTGTTAATTATTTTGGAGAGTCATAAACATATTTGAGATTCTCTTTACTTAATAGATATTTGTCTTTTGGAAAATAGGTGAATATTGGATTGATCCCAACCAGGGATCTGCTGAAGATGCAATCAAAGTTTACTGCAATATGGAAACGGGAGAAACATGTATTTCAGCAAACCCATCCAGTGTGCCTCGTAAAACCTGGTGGGCCAGCAAATCTCCTGACAATAAACCTGTTTGGTACGGTCTTGATATGAATAGAGGATCACAGGTAATTAAATTGTTTATTCAAGATTATATATTTTTTATTTATTTAAAACTATGCTATTATTTTTTTGACCAGGTTTATTTTAAAGTGACATATTCTCATTAGTTACAATTGCAATACCAAGGCATAAACCAAGTTTTACTGGGCATTAGATTAGCATAAATTTTGAATTATAATTTTGCCATTGATAAAATGTACAGAAGTCATTATTTCTAGGATTGGTTTCTCTAATTGATACGGCAGTGACAGTGGAGTGTACTTGCAGGGATCTTGCCACAATTGAATGACAGTCTTGTGTCCAGCTTCGGGAGACCTGGGTAACTGTTAGCTAGATCTTTTACTGATGTTGGGCCTTCTGAAGTGACTAAACTTTTTGAAGCCTCAGTTTTGCCAGCTTAAAGTGAGACTGATAATTCAGATCCCAGAGTATCCATATGAATATAAGTGTTTAGAGTAATGTCTAGAATATGGTGAGATACATATATATATAAACATTAGATAATCTCTAATAATGAACTCATGCTATAAACTTTGTAGTATTTTTAAAACTTAAAGCACTTGTGTAATCATATAAATTTGACTGATATTTTTCTGAGTTCCAATCTACCCTCTGTTCCTGTCATGGTCTAGTATTCAAACTTTCACCAGGCCTTGCTACTCTCATTTTAATATTTCATCCCAGATCTCCTTCTGATGGTCAAACTCTGAAATTTCCTTCTCACTTCTGCTCCTAATCTTTCCCCAGAACTCAGAATCAACATAATGCAAGACCCCTGAGTGTATGTGCAAGATATACTAGAACCTACCATTATTTAGTGAGCAAGAAATTTTAAAATCTATTATTATTATTATTATTATTATTATTATTATTATTATTTTTTTTTTTTGCGGTACTGGGGATCGAACTCAAGGCCTTGTGCTTGCGAGGCGAGCACTCTACCAGCTGAGCTATCTCCCCAGCCCAAAATTTTAAAATCTAAACGGTGGAAATGTAATTTAACTTATGTGACATTATGTAAAAAACTCAAATGGGAGCATTAAAAAGAAAGCTTAAAGTAGAAGATGAATAAAAAAGAACTTGTGGGCAATTATTTGTTGACTAGTGGAAATGTTTTAAATTCATATTTCCTATGAATGTATAATAGTAAAGATTTTATTCTAACAGCTAATTCCTAATTCTTATTCTAATTAATAGGATAGTAAGGATAAAGGTTCTTACTTGCAAATATGCTCGAAATTTCAAGATCATTTTATTTGTATAGCTAGACCACCTTATTATATGGTAAGAGTTAAGGATTTGCTGAAATCAATTTGTCTATCTGTAATGCATTATGAAATCCTTCAGTATTGCATATAAAATCTTTGTTTCTAGTTTGCATATGGAGACCACCTGTCACCTAATACAGCCATCACTCAGATGACCTTCCTGCGCCTGTTATCAAAAGAAGCTTCCCAGAACATTACTTACCTCTGTAAAAACAGTGTAGGATATATGGATGAGCAAGCCAAAAGCCTCAAGAAAGCTGTGGTTCTTAAAGGAGCAAATGACTTAGAAATCAAAGGAGAAGGGAATGTGAGATTCAGGTATACAGTTCTTCAAGATACTTGCTCTGTAAGTACTTTTTGATATACACTGATAAAATTTACTTAAAAAAATACTATCTTTGTACTTTAAGTGAGGTCAGTTTTACCTTATATATAAGCTCAGCTGCATTTTGTATAGAGTTGCTGTGTGGGGTCAACATGAATGTGTGTTAGCACATGAAGCATGATAGAAGTGTTAATATAAAACAGTAAAAAAAAAAAAAAAAAAAGAATTGGAACCCTAAGATTGGATCCAACTCTTTGCAAATGGGTTTGGTTCTTCTGCAAGTCATTTAACTTCCTAATCTCAGTTCTATGTATAGAGTCCCTTGATTATAAAATGTATAATCAATCACTGATTGTCTCCCCACTGGTATACCTAGATATAAAATAAGGAGGATATTATAGGATAAGTTATGAATTCTTTTGTGAAAAGCAAAACAAATTATTTTACAATTTATATTGCTGCTATTTGGGAAACTGCAAAAGATAAAAGGAACTTTTACATAGAAAGAAGTACTTGCCACGTGTGCTGGTACTTCACTTAATGTTACCAGTGCTCTCGCATTTAAGTAGTGTTCTAAAAATAATTGCTTTTATGTTATAAAAGTTGGCTGGGGAGGTTTATGTCTAACATTCTTAGAAAAAAAATTGTGTCTACTATTAATCCATTGCACCATTTACTTCTAGAAGCGAAACGGAAATGTGGGCAAGACCGTCTTTGAATATAGAACACAGAATGTGGCACGCTTGCCCATCATAGATCTTGCCCCTGTGGATGTTGGCGGCACAGACCAGGAATTTGGCATTGAAATTGGGCCAGTCTGTTTTATGTAACATAAGCCCAGACATTGACAGTGAGCACCACCATCAATGACGACCACCACCGTTCACAAGAACTTTGACTGTTTGAAGTTGATCCTGAGACTCTTGAAGAAATGGCTGATTACACATCAGCACTGTATATATGGTCTTAAGTGCCTGGCCTCCTTATCCTTCAAAATATTTATTTTACTTACAATCCTCAAGTTTTAATTGACTTAAAATATTTTTCAATACCACAGTTTAGGATTAAGACAACCAATGACAATGATCACCTTTAAAAAAAAAAGTAAACTTATTAAATAAATAAATATCTCTTTTCTTCAATTTATTTCAATGTAATAAAAAGGTTGCTTAGTATTTATGAGGAAATTCTTCCTGGCAGGTAGCTTAAAGAGTGGGGTATATAAAACTACAACACATGTTTATTTTGCTTTGCTACAGTTTGAAAACTAGAAATTTGTTACACGTTTGGGATCCCTCATTCCCAAAACATCAAAGAAAAATGAAATTCAGATGTTTAAACTTGTGATTGAAACCCACATGTGTGTCTTGATGTAGTATTACTAATGTCAAAAGAGGATCTTTTAAAAAAAATACCATTTTACCACTGTCTTAAATGGAATTTTTAAATAACATATTCAATGCAATTTCAGGAGAAAAATTGAATTTCTTCAACTTCTCAAATTTTTGCAAAATATGATATGTGTATACTCATTTCTCATTCAATTTTTAAAGTCCCTTTCCCTTTTGATGCAATCTATTAATACTGACAGAAGTTACACAGGTATAACGCTTAATACATTTCCTTCTTCTTATTTAAGAAGACACTGAATGTGAAATAATTACACATACAACTTCATAAACACATTTCCAGGACCCAAGGTTGAGACTCTTCCACGTAGATACAATTTCATCATCCTGAAGTGCATCATGAAGAAAAAGCTCTAGAAACCCAGAGATGTGGAGCCGACTCTAATCAAATGTGATGTTTGGAATTAGACTATTTGGCCTTTGAACTTTCATAGGAAAAAAGACCCAACTTTTCTTAGCATGAGCTACCTCATCTCTAGAAGCTGGGATGGACTTAGTATTCTTGTTTATATTTTAGATACCGAAAGGTGCTATGCTTCTGTTATTATTCCGAGACTGGAGATAGGCAGGGCTAAAAAGTATTATTTTTCTTTTTTCTTTTAATGATGGTGCTAAAATTCTTTCTACAAAATTCTTTAAAAACCAATACTGTTTCATCAGTGCCATTTGTGAAAATGTATCTGTTAGACTTCCCATTTCTGAAAGAGCATTGTTCCAGTGCCTTTTTGCTGTTCCTCTGTCATACTGTATCTGGAATGCTTTGTAACATTTGCATGTTTCTTAGACCAGGACATGTAGGTCCCTTGTGTCTCGAGGTACTTTTTTTCTCAATTGCGTTTGTTGGCTCCATTTTTATTTCTTATTTAAAAATAAACAACCGGGGCCATCCAAAGGACAAGCCATGCACACAACTTTGGTTATGTATCTCTGCAAAGCATCGAATTAAATGCACGCTTTTGTCATGTCAGTCTTTTTTTGTTTTTTGGAATTCCTTTAAACACATAGATCGATACAATTTCCAATAGTGAAAAGTAAGGTGTTGTGGTATTCTGCATTTTCCCTTTGTTTGAAAGATATGACAAAAATCTTCCATCACATATGTACTAGCTTATAAATGAAACTCTATCTGCGACAATTATCCACAAAGTCAATGGGGCACTAATTTTCAATGTCTAGTCTTTTTAAAATGCCAAGGTGGTATTAGGTAGGAGATAGGGTATGGGGAAAGGAGAAAGAGAAAAAATGGAAGTTAGGGAAATGTCCCTATGCTTGCGACCCACTGAACACTCTGGGTTAAAGGGGGAAGCTAGTCACGCACAAGGGGAATTCAAGCCCCTAAAGGGAAAGTCCCCTATCTTGGGAGGGACTGACCTAAAGTTAACTTCATGCTAGTTAAAGTATCATTAGCTTTGTGGCTTGCTCCCCCAGGGTGCATTTGTGGGTTGGGGGGAAGAAACTATGTATGGAAGAGCAGTAGAGAAGAAATTTTGTCAAAATCAGCTGTCAATCAAGATGTCAATCAAACCCAGGTCTACTCAGGGGAGAAGGGGTAGATCCTGCATAGCCCCATAAAAGCCAGTTCCACTGTGTAGACCAGGCCTTGAGGTACACTTCTCAGTTCAGCCCACTCTCTTCTCTCAGAGAATTCTTTTGCTTTTAATAAACCTTTGTTTTGCTTGCCAGCCTTTCACATGTCACTTAATTCTTTGTTCAGGAGGACCCCTGCCTGTGCACTGGTAACAGTAGCATTATTGATTAAAAAAGGGAAAGAAATGAATTCTGCATGGCTGAACAGACTGCTAATAAAGCATGTCTCAATGTGTATCACATATGAATTTAACCTAAATGTTTCAGTTTTATTTTCAGTATTTATTTCACAACATATTTTTTTTTCCAAATTGGTTAGTATTTAAGCTCTGTATCTTGAATGTGGATATTTGTGTAGCTGAAAAAAATTGAAAGTTTTGTTGGATTTTCTGTAAGTCCAACGTACACAAGTTGTACAAATTCAGATAGGTGAGCCAGAAATATGTAGTGATTATATTTAGTAAAAACGCTAAGAGTTTTCAACCACAGAAATATCCATTCTTATTTGGAACTCGTGAATGGTACAAATAAAAGGCTATTCAGACCATTCTAAAGCCCTCAGATTTCTTGCCTACTTTGTAGATTTCTTGGTCCAATTAGACTATTGGACTCCTTCATATCCCATAGGCACCTCAAACATTACACAATCAAAAGTGAAATGCTTAGCATTTGAGTAGAAGGTGGTGTTAATTATTAATTTATTAAAATACACAAATAAAATATTTCCAAAATTAACAGAAAGGAAGAAAACACAAAGGAAAGAACACAAACAATGCTTTAAAAGTCTCAAATTCATAACATGAACTTTGATAAATTCTGGCCTTGTGTAATGAATGTAATTTGTTTCAAATTCCATTACATATAGTTTCAAGGAAATGGTTTTATATGTCAAAAAGCAACTGCAAAATGTCTGGCAACAAAACGATGATGGGAAATATCACACTCAGAGTCCCTATCCCACCATGAAAAGGACACCTCAAGACAACTTTTTAATTTTTTTAAAATTTGAAATTATGAAGGTTTCAGGAGAGATGAATAACTCCTTTAAAAGTCAATTTTGGAACTGAGCTCCAACAGTGGCAAACCAAGATATGATCCAGCCACACCACACCCAAACCTATAGCGCATGGGGCAGGCCAGTAAGTTGATCTTTTTTCAAAATCAAAATGGACAGCTCATTAAAAATCAACTTTTCTTTTTAGCCTTTGTTAAGGCATCATTTCCTGCAGTGACGTGACTGTGGCACTTCCCTAGGGGTCATTTAATCTTCATACTCCACATTCTGTCATCACCTGCCCTCATCTATGCCCATGACTAATTAACATCTATATGTCAACAACTCTAAATGTGTGTATCCAGCACAAACACCCCCTTGGAGCTTGAGAAATGCACTTGTAAATGTTGAACTCACAATCTTCATTTGGGTTCCAGAGGTGTGCAACTGTATATATTCAAAACCAAATTAGTGATATTTCTACCTCAAAAAAGGATTTTTTCCAGTGTCCCCTCTCTCAGGCAACAACTTCATCATCCACCATTTAGGAGGACTGGGGACCTCTGAGTCATTCTTATCACCTCTCTTTCTCACTGATCAAGCCACAGACATGATATTTTCAATATTACCCTAAAATTTTTTTTTAATATTATACTCTTCTCTTCATTTCTAACCACTATCAGAGTTTACATTTTTGCTATATCTTGCCTGGACACTTTTCTAGCCTTTACGTAGTAAAATCTTACTACAACAGATTTCCAGGCATCCATTTGTGCCCTCTTCTGATCCATTCTTCCTATGATAGCTGGAATTGTCAATTTGAAACACAAATCTGCATCTGTGACTTGTCACTCTCCCCACCCATAAACACAATGCACACACATAAACACATACTCTTATCTTTAAAAGCTTCAGTGGCAACATGATTCTAAATGGAGAAAAACTGAAAGCATTCCCTCTAATAACTGGAACAACACAGGAATGCCCTCTTTCACCACTTCTTTTCAACATAGTCCCTGAAACTCTAGCCAGAGCAATCAGACAGAAAAAAGAAATTAAAGGGACAAGAATAGGAAAAGAAGAACTCAAACTATCCCTATTTGCTGATGACATGATTCTATATTTAGATGACCCAAAAAACTCCACTAGAAAACTTCTAGAACTCATAAATGAATGCAGCAAAGTAGCAAGAAATAAAATTAATTCCAATAAATTAATTGCATTCCTATACATCAGCAATGAGCCAACTGAAAGAGAAATTAGGAAAAATATCCAAATCACAATAGCCTTAAAAAATATTTGGGTAACAAAAAGAGGCAAAAGACCTCTACAATGAAAACTAGGGAACACTAAAGAAAGAAATTGAAGAAGATGGAAATAACTCCCATGTTCTTGGATTGGCAGAATTAGCCTATCTAAATGTCAAAATGACCATACTACCAACTAGTATTCAGGTTTAATGCAATTCCTAATAAAATTTCAGTGATGTTCTTTATAGAAATAGAAAAAGCAATCATAAAATTCATTTGGAAAAACAAGAGCCCAGAATAGCCAAAGCAATCCTTAGCAAGAAAAGTGAACAGGAGGTATCACAATATCAAACCTTAAATTATACTACAGAGCTATAGTAACAAAAATGGCATGGTATTGGCACCAAAATGGACACACAGACCAATGGTACAGAATAGAAGATACTGAGACAAAGACACATGAGTGCAGGTATTTCACACTTGACAAAGGTGCCAAAAACATACATTGGAGAAAAGATAGCCTCTTCAACAAATGGTGCTGCAAAAACTAGAAATTCATTCATAGCAAAACAAAATTAAACCCCTTTCTCTCACCCTTCGCAAAACTCAACTCCAAGTGGATCAAGGACCTAGGCCTTAGACCAGAGACCCTGCACCTACTGGAATGAAAAGTAGGTCTAAATCTCTACCATGTCAGTTTAGGAACTGAATTCCTCAATAAGACTTCTAAAGAACAAGAAGTAAAATTGAGAATCAATAAATGGGATAGTACCAAACTAAAAAACTTCTTTACAGCAAAGGAAACAATCAAGAACATGAAGAGAGAGAGCCTACAGAATGGGAGAAAATCTTTGCCACCTGCACCTCAGATAGAGCATTAATCTCCAGGATATACAAAGAACTCAAAAAACTTAACATCAAGAAATAAATAACTCAATCAATAAATGGGCAAAGGAACTAAACAGGCACTTCACAGAGTAAGAGATGCAAACAGTCAACAAACATATGAAAAAATGTTCAACATTTCTAGCAATTAGAGAAATGCAAATTAAAACTACACTGAGATTCCATCTCACTCCAGTCAGAATGGCAATTATCAAGAGTACAAATAACAATTAATGTTGACAAAGATGTGGAGAAAAAGGTATGCTCATACATTGTTGGTGGTGCTGAAAATTGGTGAACCATTCTGGAAAGCAGTATGGATATTACTCAGAAAACTTGGAATGGAACCGCTATTTGACCAAGTTATCCAACTCCTCAGCATATAGGACTTAAAATCAGCATGCTATAGTGATGTGGCCACATCAATGTTTAAAGCAACTCAAGTCACAATAGCTAAACTATGGAACCCACCTAGATGCCCTTTGACAGATGAATGGACAAAGAAAATGTGGTATATATACACAATGGAATACTACTGAGCCACAAAGGGAAATGAAATCATGGCATTTGTTGGTAAATGGATGGAATTGTAGACTATCATGCTATGTGAAATAAGTCAATCCCAAAAAACCAAAGACTTAATGTTCTCTCTGATATGAGAATGCTCACTCACATTAAGTATAAAAATTATCAAGTAGTTTAATAATCATGAAATGGAATGACAACAAATATTTAATAATAAAATGAAATGCTGAAATAGCAGCTCCCAAAATACATTTTAAATCTGTATTGTAAAAGTCTCAACAAGTATGTATAAAGTATATTTTGTAATATAAATTACAGAAAAAATTAAGTACAGTTTACTTGCAGAGAAAACAGGAAAAAAATACCCAATGTAAAACGTTCTGTATAAGTAATTCACAAAAGTCATAGTACAAAAAGTCCATTAAACTATAAAATGTATTTAATATCACAAGAAATAAAAAATCCAGAGAAACAATAATATGTAAAATTTAATTTTTCAGAATTTGATAAATACAAGGTGACAGACCTCTACAATGAAAACTACAGAACGCTAAAGAAAGAAATTGAAGAAACCTTAGCAGATGGAAAGATCTCCCATGATCTTGGATAGGCAGAATTAATATTGTCAAAATGACCATACTACCAAAAGTGCTATACAGATTCAATGCAATTCCAGTTAAAATCCCAATGACATTCCTCATAGAAATAGAGAAAGCAATTATGAACTTCATCTGGAAGAATAAGAGACCTTGAATACCAAAGCAATCCTGAGCAGAAAAAGTGAAGCAGGAAGTATCACAATAATAAACTACACTACAGAAGAACAGTAACAAAAATGGCATGGTACTGGAACCAAAATAGACAGGCAGACCAATGGTACAGAATAGAAGACACAGAGGCAAACCCACATAAATACAGTTACCTCATACTAGACAAAGGAACCGAAAACTTACAATGGAGGAAAGATAGCCTGTTCAACAAATGGTGCTGGGAAAACTGGAAATTCATATGTAGTAAAATGGAATTAAGTCTCTATCTCACCCTGCACAAAACTCAACTCAAAATGGATCAAGAACCTAGAAATTAGACCAGAGACCCTGGACCAAATAGAAGAAAAAGTATAAAGATCTTACAAAACTTTACACCAAAAATGCAAAGAACTCAATCAATAAATGGGTCAAGGAACTGGACAATTTATAGAAGAAGATATACAGGTGATAAACAAATATATGAAAAAGAATTCAAGATCTCTAGTAATTAGAGAAATGCAAATTAAAACAACTCTAAGATTTTATCTTACTCCAATTGGAATGGCTATCATCAAGAACAGATGTGGGGAAAAAGGCACACATACATTATTGGTGGAGTTGCAAATTGGTGAAGTCACTCTGGAAAGCAGTATGGAAATTCCTCAGAAAACCTGAAATGGACCCACCTTTTGACCCAGTTATCCCACTCCCTGGTTTATACCCAAAGGACTTAAAATTAGCATACTACAGTAATACAGCCACATCAATGTTTATAGCAGCTTAATTCACAATAGCTAGATTGTGGAAACAACCTAGGTGCTCTTCAACAGATGAATGGATAAAGAAACTGTGGCATATATACACAATGGAATATTATTCAGCCATAAAGAATAATAATATTATGGCATTTGCAGATAAATGGATGGAATTGGAGAATATCATGCTAAGTGAAACCAATCCCAAAAAACCAAAAGCCAAATGTTTTCCCTGATAAGTGGATGATGATACATAATGGGGGTGTGGGGGGCAGGGGGTAAGAGAAGAATGGAGGAAATTTAGATTATATAGAGGAAATGAAAGGAAGGAGGAGGCAGGGGTATGAAAGATGGTGGAATGAGACAGACATCATTACCCCATGTACACGTATGATTACATGAGTAGTATGAATCTACATTGTGCACAACCAGAGAAATAAAAAGTTGTACCCCACTTATGTACAAAAAATCAAAATGCAGTCTGTAAAAATTAAAAAAGAATTTGTTAAATACAAAAATGCTTTATACAATTAAGTATAAAAGAAGATGCAGCAAAATATTTACCAACATTTTTGTCTGTTTCTTCTACTAAACTATGGAAGTATAAAGTTATCTTCTCAAATTGCTTTTTCCAGAGTTTTCACAAATGTAAGAAGGCCCTGGGGTGGGAAATGAGTGGGGAGATAGGAGAAAGAGCAGTGGATAATAGTGTTATCTCACAGCTATCAATTTTACCTGTAAATTCAAGTAACTTAAATCATCACTGGTAAAGATTGTATGTACATAGACATGGATGTTTAAAATAGAGTGGAACTTAAAACTCACATGACAAAAGCAATTATACAATGGCAGCAAATTGATTTAGATTCCAGGTGGGAAGTTGTTGTAGATACACATTTTCCATTTGAATTTCATGGCAAATATTGGTGATTTTGCTATGGAATGTAGAATAATTACCCAACTGATGCTATGGGAAGGATATGCATTATATACTCTCTCTCCCATTTAGTGGGTAAAAAAATCATCCAACATACCAGCTGAACTAAATAAATAAGTGATGTAACTGATATTAATGGGAAATGTACAGGGCAAACATAGGACCTGTGTACCTAAAATAGACTGGGATTTGGAGAGGAGAGGAAGCAAAGGAAGTCTACTTGGATGATGCTTTTTCTTAATGCATCTTGATGGATAAAGACAGGGTCTTGAGAAATAAAGTATGCCAGACATAAAAGTAAATAAAGGCATGGAGTTCTTGAAAACCTTGGCTTTCATGGGGAGCCCTTGGTGGGCTGTCAAGGCAATTAATTGCATGCAAAGGATTGGTTGGTGGGAGATGCAAAAATGGGAAGAGTTACCATAAAGGAACTTGTTTATAAAGTTACAGAGATTGAAAATTATTCTGAAGGTGGTTTTAGAAAACTGTGATTTTCAACAAAGAGTCTAATCATATCCTGTAGAGAGCCCTTGGAAAGGATGAGAAGTGTGTTTGTGACATTGGGGAATATTTTACACATTTCATGGATGGGCCAAGGATGATGAATATCTTGCCCGCAGGCCAATATCTTCAAACAAAATCCAAAACACCAAAAAAAAAAAAAAAAAAAAAAAAAAGAGAATCAACAGAACTTTTACTGAAAGATATTAGATATTGAATTGTTTTAAGCAAGTAAGACACATGTTGTGATTTGCATGTTAGAAAGATCACCTTGACAGCAATACTCAGGAAGAATGAGACCGAAAGCAAAGAGATTCATCAGAACAATGTTTGAGAAAAAGAAGCAGGGAATGAAAAATCAATGTCACTATAGACCAAGAAAGAGATGTATTTGGGAGATTTGTAAGTAGCAGAATCAAAGAATCTGATGAAAGAGTGGAATTGAAGAAGCAGTGATTTTAAGATAATTCACAAGTTTCTGATTTAGATAACCAGAAGGAAGGTGGTGGCATTTACTGAGACAGAATGGATAAGGGGGCAGGCTGAGGATGTATGTGCTGTGTTTGCTGGAGCATCCACTGGGAGGTAGGTCAGGGTTACACTTAAAGACCTGGGTGCCATCCTGTGGGGTAGTTGTTGGGGTTTTTGATGTGGATGGGAAATTCATGGTGGTTGTAAAAGGAGATGAAACATTATCTTTCAATCATAGAATCCTGAACCTTGGTAGTTAAAGGTAACTGTGAACTTTGAAAGTTTGAAGCCACCTCTGATGCTACACTGCATCTTTTATTCTCATTTTCACAGTTTCATGATTAAACTCAATGAAACAGAAAAAAATAGAGTTGAAGATGAAAATTCTGGTTGAAAATGGAACTAGATAAAAACAGCAGTGAGACTGTTATAATAGGGAAATTAGAGATGAAATTGTACTAATTTAGCACAATCCTAGCTTGCAATTAATTCTCTGCTGGGTTTTATTTTGAAGACATAAACCAAACTCTCAAATGATATCTAATTCCCATTAATATCTTATGTGACTTTCTTACAAATTAAACAACTCTGAAGACTGTATTTATATTTTTCAGAGAACACGACTCATCAAAATTTATGGGGTACATACCAGACACATAGGCATATAAACAATTAGGGTTGAATGTCATCAATATTGCAAGAAATTGGTCCCCATCCACATAATGTAAAATAAAAACGGGAGATTCAACTTGTAATAAATACAGGGAAGTAGAACAATTTTCCCAGCAGTTGAAACTGTTATGAGATAGATCTTATAATGAAAGGCAGCTGGAGATACAGAATGATCACAATCCTTAGTCAATTTAATGAGAAAAAAAATGCAACATAAATTGAAAACATCTGTAGTCAGAATTTGAGCCTTAAAGATTCAAGAGGATGCTGAAGTTCAAGCCCCTCCCTGAGACATCTGACATGTTTCTTTCTCTGCACACCGCTGTTTTGAGGGTTCTTAGAGACTGTGATTGCCTTTACTATTTTAAATTGTGTTCTTGCTGACTCCACCGAGCATAGTTTCCAGGCAGGTTAAATTCAAGACAAAATTTGAAAATCAGGCCCAGGTCATTTGTGTTAATCCCATTAATGATGCCCTCCTGTACAGTTCCTCTCTGGCCTCATAGCCCATGTTGGCCCTACAAATTAAATCCTCCTTTTCCTAATTCATGCAAGGCTCCAGGCTCTCAAATCAAACTCTTGGTGATGCTTTTACCACATCCTCCTTTCCACCACATACACACCATGCTGTCCTTTTACCCTTTCCTTTGAAAGTTTTGCTCCCTAATGATTTCTTTTTGGAGCCAGATGATTTCATCGGCCATCTGTATAAGGATGATTTCCAAATCTAGTTAGCCGCCTCTGACCTAGTATTCTCTAATCAGTCACATATTTTATCATGTTCAGCCACCCTTCCAAATGAATCACTGTGGTGTCCAACTGCCACGTAGGAAGCTGTGAGAAATACTGGAGTTGTGTAACTTTCCACTTAGTTCTTATTAAAAGGAAACCTCTCTTGCATGATTTTTGAAGTCCTTCTTCAGCTGTCCCCATTTTCCCTCTTTAACCTAATTTCCCAGCACATCCTTCTACTCTGGGACTCTTCAGTCTAGTCCTTAAATACATGCTACTACTTTTTAACATGTACTACTTGTTAAGATTCTTTGGTTTCATCTTCTTCTCTAAGTTTCATTTTTCTTTCTTCCACAGCAAATATCTACTATGTTTTGAGTATGTTTTGTCCCCTTCAAAACTCATGTTAAATCTCCACTGGAAGCTATTAAGAAGTGAGACCCGGTAGGATCCTTAAGAGGAGAGGACATAGACCTATCCCTATCCATGGGATTAATAGATTAACAGTTTTCTTGAGAGAGTGGTTCTGTTATAAAAGCCAATTTGGCTAAGTCTCTCTCTTGTTCCTTGTCTCTCACAATGTGACTCTGTCAGTGAACTGGCCATCAGATGCACGGCCTTGACATTGAGTCAGAACTGTGAGTGAAAAGAAACCTCTGTTCTTTATGACCCACTCAGTCTGTATTATTAGCAATAGAAAACAAAGACAGTATCTCTTCATTGCCTGTAAGCCTGATCACAGCTCCCATATTTCCTTGACTTTCTGCTCACCTGAAGCAACAGCCTTCTGATATTCAAGATCTTTGCATGACTCTGCATTGAGAAGCAGATGGAATAAAATTTAATCACTGCTATTCTATACTCTCTGGTCCATACTCTGTTTCCAGCCTTATCACTCATAATACCATCCCATGAAAACCATACTCCATCTGAAACTGGGATTATTGCCAAATATTCCTCCCAAATCTGAACCCCTTTCCTTACAGTATTTTCTGTGGTCCTTGTTTCCCTCTCTCTAAACAAAAGCATTCTATCACTGGAAGTCTGGCTCATGTGCCATCTACTGCATGGATTTTTCTTGAGGGCTTCCAAATGAATGTGATTGTTTCTTCCTCGTACCTTCTTAACCCATTCTATCTTTCTAATATAACACATACTGAATCATGTGACATGGTTACAGTGTACATGTCATCATATTTTTGCTATAATTTATGCTCTCATATTCTCTTTCAATCTTCTTGTGCATCTTGTTACAAACCTTGCCTTTAGTAATTATTCAATAATGTTGCTGAATTGAATGAATTTAGGTAGCCTGGATTCTTCACTCACGGACATAGGAATCATTGCTGCTTCTATTTCCCCTCTTTTTTGTGTATCTTATTCTGAAGTGGCCTTCCTTTTCTTTACCAATTAACTAAATAATATGCCTATTTTATCATAACCTTTTTCTTCTTAAATAAGACTGTCCAGACAATATAATTATCACTGACCAACTCTTTTTCTGTTCTACCCCCTTTATCTCTTATGATTAGCCCAGCAAAAGGAAGCACTTAGTTGTATGCCTTGAATGCTTTTGTGCTATTTCATATGGGTTCAACTTATCTATTCTAGACAACACATTTCTAAAGGGAAGCAACCATGTGTTTCTCTCTAGTGCTTAGCATGGAATAACTTATAGTTGATCATGTGGTGTTCCATCTACATTCCCTCTTCAAAGCCAAAGTATTCATCTACCAGTCTTTATACATATAAAAATCTCCTCCTAAGATTGACGTTTTGGAATTCAAAGTTCATTCTGGAATCTGATTTTAGTTATAAATCTGGAGACAGTTAACAGTGAGTGGAATGAGACATGAAGGGAATTGGTCCTTTCTTATGGACATCTTGCATTTAAAAAACAGCAGAAATATTACCAGACAGGGAATAGGGGTCCTATTTTATAGGGGTCTTATAGCTAAAGACACTTAATGTGAAACAGAAATGTTTCAAAAGAATTCTTCCATAAGCTTCATTCAAACTTCAAGAGTCCTGCTACTTCCCAGACATGGAGCAATCAACTAGAGAATTAGAAAATTTAGATTTATGTTGAAGTTTGTGATCTGCAGAATAAAAATTTATATTTGACTTTTTATTAGTGCAACTCTTGGGCAAAGATATGAACCTTTAAAAAATATTTATGCTTTTATTTTAGCATAGTCAGAAGAAGGGCAGAGATTTACTTCTGTGCCTTGAGCCAAGAAGTTAGGGATTTGAACTTGTCATTTTCTTTCTGTACATTACTGAGTAAAAACAGCCACATTCATATGCAGCCCTGAAATTTCACATGAAATCAAATGTACTGTTGTGTAGTAGAAACACTTGTCTCCATGAGCACTGACTTTAAAATGCAAAACACTTTGTGTGATCATAGAAGAATAACCCTATTTCTATGGACTTGAAGTCCTCTTTCCTGAATGTGAGCTGGGTTTTTCTACTTTTAGCCCAACAAGTACAAATATTTGATCCTGAACTATTTTCATTTTCTTGCATTTATGCTGTTTGCCATCTCTGCAGTTACCAATTGTTGACCTCATTATGATTCTTAACTGCAAACAACCTAAATCAACTTTGACTGATGTATATTGATATGTGATTAATGCATTTTATTCAGGGCAATTCAAACAAAGCTGTAGAAACCAAATTTATAAAATGTACAGAAATGAAGTGGGTGCTTATCTTCAAGGGAACTTTCAAAATAATACTCCAGAAACACCTAGTACTTTTGGAATAAATGCTGGATACTAGATGCCATTTCTAGCACTATTGGTCAAACTCCTTTTGAAATCTGACTCTTACTGACTCAATTACATCTGTGACAACCACCAAAAAGGATTTTCTATTCTCCATACTTTTTGTGTTACTACAATGTTAGATGGAATGATACCTCCCTAAATAAATTCACCTTTGAATTCCTAGAACCTGCGACTATTTTTCATTGCCTGAGTCAGGAAGGAATTAAGGTTGCACGTTAGAATCAAGGCTGCCATGGGGTGATCCTGAAATGTGGAGATTATCCTGGGTTATCTAATTGGGCTTCACATTATCATAAAGGTCCTATAGGTGAGAGGAAGGCACAAACATCAATACCAGAATGATGTGATGTGGGAAAGACTTTGCCAAATATTGCTAGCTTTGAATGTTGAAAATGGATCATGAACCATGGACTCTGTGAAGCCTTTACAAACTGGGAGAGGGAAAGAAAATAGTTTCTCCCTAGAGTCTCTCAAAAGGAACACAGCCTTGCTAGGCACCTTGATTTTAGATAAGACCTAGTTCAGACTTTTGCAATGTAAAACATTTAGACTCCAAAATGTGAAAAAAAATGTGATTTAGAAAGTCACCAACTTTGTGTCAATTTGCTACAGCAGCGATTTGAAGCTAATACAAATATCTCCAGATTCAAACTTATGGGTGCATCTGTCAGATTTACCAAACTCAGGTCAAATGCCTAAACACTAAAACAGTGCAAGACTGGAAAAGCCAAATTTCTTCTAACCTCAAATAAAATATTGATTGCAAATTTCTTGTGGTAAGATAGGGCTTTAAATGCTTGGTAACAACTAAATAAATGAATAAGCAAAAAATAATAATTTTAAGTCTTAATTGATCTGAATATTATGTATTGCATATAATGTGCTAAAGCTGTATGTAGTAAAACAAACTATTCTTGAAGATAAATTAATTACAAATGAGGGAGAAGGAACATTGTATTTCATATGATTATTTTTGTCTAAAATAAAACAGGAAGAAATATAACTTACTAATTTGCACAACTGACTTGTGTGTACTGTCTCTCTGGGTATATATTTACACATTTATAAGCATTAAAATTTTATATGTAAATAATACATAACATTGTGATATGTTTTTGAATATATTACATAATACATAATAAATGTATGCTATTTTCATGTAAATAAAATATTTCTTGAAAGATGCATCAGAAACTGTAAACATTGGTTGCTTGTAAGTTGGAGGATAAGAAGACAATGAGTCTTGATGTTCGATAACATTTTCAATTTTGAAAGCATTATTGTTTTTCTTAGTGATATAGGGTGAACAAATCTCAAATTATAAAGCCAAGTATTCAAGACCATACTAATTTTATTCATGGTAACTACAAGAATAAGAATTTTATGGTGGAGAGGGGCTAACCCAAGAGGTCAAGGTGGCAATGTTTAGAGATGGTAGAAAATTCCTAGTCTTGAAATTATTTTAAACATTTTTAGAACAGTATTAGATAAATTTTTAATAGGCAAATAAAATTGTGTGTATTTATCATATACAACATGTTTTGAAATAGGTATACATTGTGGAATGGCTAAATCAAGCTAATTAGCATATTCATTACCTCATCTACTTCTTTCTTTTTGGTGAGAACACTTAAAATCTATTCTTTTCAGGAATCCAATTCCTTGTTGCTAACTATGGTCATCGCGTTGTACAAAAGATCTCTTGGGTTTATTCCCATAATCTGACTCTAATTTCTTTCCTTTGACTAACATCTTTCCAAGCTTGTTCCTCCCACAGACCCTACTAACTGATTACTACTATTCTATGAGTTCAACTTTTTAGATTCTACATATGGGTGAAATTATATGATATTTGTTCATTATTTGGAATATTAAAGTGTTTTGCTGGACCTGTCTAACTCTCTGATGAATTACCAGCATCCTCCTTCCTGATTTTTCCCACTTTGAGGACACCCTAATTTACTATGTTATCATTTCTGGGGTCTGATCCTTTCAAACACAATGCCCTCAGTTTTCAATATGCTTCAAGCACTTCACTAAATATGCTCTAAAAATCTACGTGATTACCTACTGAGCATTCTATTCTGAACACGTTATTTCGTATTCTTAAATCCTTGTGTAATTAAGCTTGAAAATTAGAAATTAGAATAGAATCTATTTTTCAAGAAAATCATAAGAGTTCCTGGGTGTAGACATGTATTTGTTAGATCTGTGAAAAGTGACAAAAACCAGGAGTGTTTCATTATGATATTTTATTATGGGTGTCTGTAAGAAAAAAAGATCAACAACCACATACAAGCTTACAAAAGAAAATTTCAAAACATTCTCTGTGTTATTGTGACAAAAGCAGCCCCATAACTTGATTTTTGTTGTTGACTTTTACAGGATGAAGGGAGACATTCCTTGTGGCATGCCAATTAATCTTTCTGATGGGAGACAGGTACAGACATTGTGCATTCATGGTCTAAAGCAGGTCAACAATTCTAATGTAGAGTTCTGAAAGTGAAAGTTCATTAGCACCATAACATGTGTCTTTAAAGCCTTCCCATATGTTTGTCATCTTCACCAGCAATGACAAGAAGAGAAGCACCTTGAATAGCAGTTGATAGATAACTGTGGCTTAGAAAATATTTACTTAAATTTTTGCACTACACTCTATTTTTCACCAATATTCTATGAAATCAATCAAAGAGATTCATAAATTTTGTCACTTTATACAAATCATTTGGTCTTCTGGGACTCCAAGAATTTATCTGTTTCTGACCAGTTGAGGTAGTTAAATAGGGAGGTCATTTCTAATTTCATGTCTGTTTCAGAAAGAAAGATTATCTTTTACTGGTGAGCACAGTTATTGCTCTGCAGATGGGCTAGGATTCAAGAATGTAACACAGTGTTATTGTAAGAGTGTTGAAGTTTATTTATTATAGCACCATTGAGACATTTTGAAATTGGAATTGGTAAAAAAATAAAACAAAAAGCATTTGAACTGTATTTGGTAGAACAGCAAAAAAAAAAAAAAAAGTATCCTTTTTTGTCAAATTACACTTTTTCCAAAAATTTTGGAAATAAATAACTGGAATTTAGTTGGCCACTTGTACTGGTTGACAAGATTAGAACAAAAGGAACACATATGGAATGTGAAATTTTTTGCTGGAGTTTCAGATAGAGTTTGGTTTATAGAAAGCAAACAGGGCCAATGTCCACACCAAATTCTTGATCAGGACCACCAACATCATAGGGTGCAATATCTACGATAGGTAGTCTCACGGCCTTGCGTGTTCTATATTCAAAGACTGTTTTGCTCCATTCCCCAGTGTGTTTCTGTAAAAAAAAGATCAAAAAAGTATAAGTGATCATGATGTAACAGTTACTTAGACATTTCCTATGACTAAGTTGAAAAAAACTTTTCTTTACTAAGGAAGTTTTAGTATGTTATGTTATCTTCTATACATATGAGACCTGCTTTCTTTAAAATTGTAATCCTCCAGTTGCTAAAGAAGACTCTTAGTCAAAAGTCTTATGGCACTGGAGGGTAAACCCAGCAGGGAGATTGCCACAGGCCTGCCTGTTTTCCAGAGGCCAGGTTCTGGTCTTTGTTACCAGGCATACAGTTGGTTTACTAAAAAGTAAATTGCTCACCCCCAGTGGAACTTGCTTAACATTTGCAGTGAGATCTCCCTTTGTTCATAAATACAGATAATACAGGATAGATTTGAAGTTAACCTTTAAAGTTTTATAAGAGCAGAGATTGTACATTGAATTCCTATAATATCTATCATGCAGAACCATCCCAATTATCTGGTAAAATTCATATTACAGATTTCAACTTCAACTGCTTTCCACCTGGAAGTTAAGATCTATTTTTATGGTATGTAACATTCTCTGCAGTGTATCAGTAGAAGCTATGTAATTCACACCAAATGTGTGAATTATGAATTTTGTTTGCCCCTGTTTTTTTTTTTTTTTCTTTTCTTTTCTTTTTTGTTTCAAAGTAGCTAGCATGATTAATCAAGAAATGCTGGGTGCAATATGAACTATGTAGATAAAACTCATTACTTACAGTGCAGCCATCTTCCAGAACTGTGTATGTGAATTTGCTATTTCCTTCAGCCTTGAATTCACCTTCATTTGACCCCATCAGCTTCAGGGCTTTCTTTACATTCCCACTGGCCTGATCCATGTATGCAATGCTATTCTTGCAGTGATACGTGATGTTCTGGGAGGCCCGGCTGGAGAGTAGTCGGAGGTATGCCAACTGAACATCAAGCACATCTTCAGGAAGTTCAGGATTGCCATAGCTAAACTGTAATAGTGAATAAGTAAAAATGATCAAACATTATAGTTTTACCTTCAGGTAAGAGCTTCATATAGTATTAGCATGAAGACTCAATATGAGGTGTTCATATATAAATATGAATATATTTATATGGTATGCCAGAGTAAAACATTCTTAAGAAGTGAAAGAAAGAGGTTTACCTGCAAAGTAATTCAACCTAGTTTAGCTCTTATTAAGAGGAAAGTCCTAAAAGTATAGTCATCTGAATATGCAACATCATTTGTACTCCTCTATGTCTTAACAAACTTAGCTTTGTGATGAACAATAGAGGAACAGAATATCTCAGGTAAGTAAGGGTGACTTACTTTAAAAGGTATGTCCTTTCTTACCTGAAAACCACCATCCATGGACTCTCCAAACCAGACATGTTTCTTCTCAGCTCCAGAGTCTGTCCACCAGTTCTTTCGTGGAACAGTCAAAGGACTGGCATTTATGCATGTTTCCCCAGTTTCCATGTTACAGAATACTTTAATAGCATCCATCTTGCAACCTTGGTTGGGATCAACCCAATATTCTCCTGAAGAGTTAAAAAAAAAAAAAAAGAACAATAAGAATTGGCCATAAAATCCAGTAATGAGACTTGAAACAATGTTTTTGTTTGTTTATTGGTGATATATTTAATAGTGTCAACTGCTAATGGTCTTGTATTTTATATATAGCATCTAGAAAATATTTAGAATGAAATTACCAAGGTAAAAAGTTAACTTTATAGAAAACAGTGAAATAAATATAATGTGGTTTTTTTGAATAATGGTGATATACTAAGCCAAGAACTTTTGATTGATGTATTCGACATGTTAAAATCACTTCTTTTTTTAAAGATGAATGACTATTTAATGTAATTTTTTTATCAAAAATGTACTTTAAATATTTCTCTCACAAGCATTTTCAATTCAATTAATACTATTTACTATTTTGTCCTCAAAATATTTTCCATTCACAGTGAAAATTTACTCTGTCAAATTCTAAAATAAGCAGCTTGGTCTTTAGTCCTATGACCATGAGTATTAAAGACTCCCAAACATACCACTCTTGAGTTCAGGATGGCAGAATTTCAGATCTCTGCAGTTCCTAGCAGGGTTTTTACGAGAACCATCAGGACTGATGAGGCTTTCTATTTGTCCATTAACAGATTTCAGTGAAGACATAATCTCTTCAGTGTTGATTTTGAAATCCATTGGTTCATCTCCATAATATGGTGCATAACCACCAGATTTTTCACCCCCTACCCCAGCAATTGCAGCAGCTCCACCACCACAGCAAGGACCAGGGGCACCAGGTGGTCCTGGAGGGCCTGGTTGTCCTGGGTGTCCTGGGGAGCCCTAGAGTAAGTAAAAACATGGATCATTGAAGTGTTATTGCTTAGTGGTCATTGAAAGATTACATGACTTGTCCAGAAAAATGCATTGAAAACAATTCATACGTTTATTTTAACAAATAATTGAGTGCTTTCATAGTCACGTTATTATCAACTTAAATAACTATAATTCACTACCAAGAAATGTATCATTCCATAGTGTAAGCATAAGTAGTATTTAAGAATATATTTTTCTCTATCGCACATCAGCAGACAGCCCATGGAATACAACTCTAACACTGTCATCACAGAGGGAACAAAATTTTGTCATTAGCCTGGAGTCTTTGGGCTGATCACTTATTTGTGTTTTCATTGTTGCATGCATAACTTGTAGATATAATGGGTTTTATTTCATTATAAATAATAATGAATGTATTAGGAGATGGTATCAGTAGCAAAATAGGAATCATGAAAGTGAAAGTTTAGAAGTAAATTGACTACACACATGAAATTGTTTTGATTATCCCAGTTGTAAGGTCTAGAGAATGAGATCAACACTGGCATGGTTCATTTGGTTAAATGAGCAGATATTATTATTTTCATATACCAGGTATCAAACTATAAAAACCTTTTTTCCCTGGTTCTTATAGTTTGGTGGAAAAAGTTTTAATACAGTCATGGATGTCTTAGAGCCATTGTTCATTTTTTAAATCAAATTTATTACATTGTATTTAACTCACTGTTTAAAAATATTGTATAGAATTTCTGAAAATGTGAAGATCGCAAAATATTAAATACACATGTGCTCAAGTGACATCTTACCTCAGATCCTCTTTCACCTCTGTTACCTCGAGGCCCTGGTGGTCCAATGGGACCTGGATGTCCACTGGTTCCATCTTTTCCAGGAGGTCCATGAGGTCCAACAGGTCCCTAAGAAATTACCATGAGATCATAAAGTTAGAATAACTTTCTATAGTGCAAACATTTAAAAAATATGGATCTTCCAATCTATATCTGTGGTACTTACTCTGGGGCCTGCAGGTCCTGGACTACCAATTGCACCCTGGTGACCAGCAGGACCCTAGAAAGAAAAGAAGGATAAATATAAGTGACATCCTTAAAAATTTTTAGGAAACTGTACATTTATGATCAGAACAAAAAAACCATGGTGATCATGATGAGATATGGTTTTCTTTTCAATTTCCTCACTGGTTTATGCCCAGTGTTATTTCAAACAAGTTCTTCTCCCATACACTTTCAGAGATGGAAACATTTCTACTCTCCATCTTTAAAAATTTCCCCAGCAAGAGCTGGAGATATAGCTCAGTTGGTAGAGTGCTTGCCCTGTAAGTACAAGGCTCTGGGTTTAATTCCCAGCACTGCAAAAACAAAAAAATTTCCCCAGTCATTAGTTAAAATGGACCCAAGGAGATTTTCTAACAATGAATGTACTTACTGGAGAACCTGGGGGGCCTGGATTGCCAGGGAATCCTCGATGTCCTTTGATGCCATTAGAGCCACGTTCACCAGTTTCACCTTTGTCACCACGTGGGCCTTGAGGACCCTTTAGAAATTTATTTCAAATTAAGACCATTTACATACATATACTTTGGAATTTATAGAAATAGAATTTAAATCTATTTTATGGCATTCTAGTTAGAAATCCACATGAACAGACACCTCCTACATACAGGAAATAGTTAAAGATTGCTTTTGTGGTTACTTTAACTTTGCACTACTAAATGCATGGAGTCCCAATAACTGATCTTTATATCCTTGACCTCAAGGAATTTTTAGAACCTGAATTGTTTTCTGTATCACCAAAGGGGAGTTTATATTTGTTCCAAAGTTATATATTTTGTTATTCTCTTTTCCTGAACATGCCAAATAACAGAATATTTCCTACACTGTATGATGAGTTAAAACAGAACAAAACTTACAGGAGCACCTCGGGAACCAGCAGGACCAGGAGCACCAGCAGGACCAGCAGGGCCCTGGGACAAAAACAAACAAATGAACAAATACACATAGAATTGTTTATATTCTTTAATACAATTTTGTTTTGAAAAGTTAATAATTTCATTGTGATGGAACAATAGTATGCATTATTAAAATTTAAAATTGCTTTGTCCTTCAAGGTTCTTTTCCTATTTGCATCTTTACAAAGGGGTTCTAAACAGGAAAACTAGACTAGAGTTCTATTAATTCAGTTTTACATTTACTCAGCGTACAGAGAGTTGTTCTGCTTAACACTGTTTCAGATTTTAGGTGTGAATTCTTCATTGACTAATGCTAGAAACTCCTGTTAAATCTTGATTATTGCATTTGCCTAAGAATGACTAGTGTAAGCACTGTAACAAAAATCGGAACAGATATTTTTGGTCAGAAGATTTGACATTCTATTTTCTATTTTGCAAATCTTTTTCACTGAGGGGAATAGATAAGGAAAGAGAGATGGTGCTCATTAGAACTCACAGTTTCTCCTCTGTCACCACTCTTTCCAGCTGGACCAACAGGACCAGGTGGGCCCGGATGACCAGGAGCACCGGGGGCACCAGGAGAGCCATTTTCGCCACGGTCACCCTGGAGACAAATTCACAGATCCAAAATAAATGAGATGATCACTTGCTTTTATTACACATACCTATGATTCATGTGTTCGTTATACCTTGCCACCAGGAGCTCCGTCTCGACCTGGCAGACCATCTGATCCAGGGTTTCCCTGAAAAAAAGAAAAAAGAGAGAAAAAGCAAATCAATTTCCTTCAAACCATATACAATATAAAACACTCATTCCTAACAGGGCAATATAGTTCTCAAGGTGTGAAAATCAGGTCTTGGGCAATAAATCTTAGAAATTACAATGCAGTTTGACCCTTCAAAGAGTCATTAATACCTGAACAGATATGAAGTATTTCTGTGATACTAAAATTTTATAAGGTGGAATGAGGAGATGTGATTAGGAAAAAAGTTTGAGAAACAGTGATCTAAACTGATAATGGAAATCTACTGATCATTCCACATCTTAAACATATATAAAAAATATCACATTGTACTTATTCATATATACAATTAAGATTTGTCAATTTAAGACATTAATTTAAAAACCTAAAGAAAAAAGGACTAATCACAGATAACTGCAGAACATTTTCATCCAGAAAAAAAAAAATGTTGTAAATTGGGGTTCTCTCTACTAACTTGTTTCTTAATTTAGCTATAGATCATACTTTCTTATGATTATTTATTGGGTCAATATTAAGGATCACAGCCCTTAAAGTCTATTCTAAGTTGCAATAGACAGAATATGTTGTTAGAGAAGCAAAGAGAACTTGGCCATATTTACACTTCAGATACTAAGGCTCAGTTGTATCTCTCTTTAAGTAAGTGACCAGATTCTACCCAACTTGTTGAATATTTCCTGAGAATTGCTACTCACATCTCTTCCAGGTTCACCAGCTGCACCAGCTAGACCAGGGAGACCTTGGGGTCCAGGAGGACCACGTTCACCATTGTGGCCACTAGCTCCTGGTTTCCCACTTTCACCCTGTGTACAGATAAGTAAAAGATATTTTATCTTTACTCAATAAATCCATTAATATGATGCTATCATAGCTCTTTATTTCTCACAGAAATATCTTGTTTTACTCAATTTCTACTAAAGTTCTTTTCCCTACACTGTATCCACCATGGGGAAAAGTTGGAGAGAAAGCAAGCTTCTTGCATTTTCCCACCTGTCCAGTGACTTGGGATATCAAAAGAATGTGTAATTGCACTGATTACCTTATTCAAAGTACATTCTAAAGTAAGATGTATAAGTAGACATGAGTAATGCAAGAAAATGTAATGGTGAGTCATCATGGAACTATAGTCTTATGTTGACTGTTAGGACTAGCTTTCGTTGACTATTTGTTGCTATATGAACACTATACATTTAGTGATTATACTATATAAATTGAGTACACTTAATGTTAAATTTTAGTCTAATGACAATATTACCTGACATTTTTAAAAGAGGTGCTTACAGTATCATAATGTGAGCACAAATAAAAATGGAATTTTATTACCCTAATTACCAAATGAATATTTTAAATGCTATGCACTAGAATGCTATGGTAATATTAATAAAAGAAAATGAAGACTGCAAAATGACTTGAGTGGATAGATAATAGGTACCAATTAAAGACTTTCAAAGGTTTGTAAACTAATAGTATTACTCGCTTCAAGACTGACAGACAACAAGCTCAAGAATGTTCACAACTTTCTTAACAGAAGTATTTGAGATGGCAAGATTATTTTTGTTTGATATTAATTTGTTTGTGTTTATATTTAAAACTTGGTAATTATTTGCCTGTTTTTGTGTCCTGGGATCACTTAATAAAATTTGTGTTTCTGCAAATCTACAAAAAGGTGAACCCTTGGATAGTTTGAACCTATGAGATGAAACTTTTTTGATATGATGCGAAGATCTCTGAATGCTGTCCAAGAAAGCAAGAGTTCAGGGAGAGATAACTGCCCTCACCTTGATTCCCTGAGGACCAGGGCTTCCCCTAGGACCTGGCATGCCTGGTGGTCCTGCAAGACCCCGTGCTCCGGTAATCCCTGCAATTCCAAGTGGGCCTGGAGCTCCCTGTTGTGACAGATAATGAAGACTCAGTTCATCTTTATGTGACTACGTTTTCTTCTATTATGAATTTATGATGGAGAGCAAAATAGTACTGTCAATCAATAAAGCAATGAAGCCACTCACCGGAGGGCCCTGGGCGCCAGGTGGTCCCTTCTCACCTGGTTGACCAGCATCACCTTTTGGTCCAGCCACTCCAGGGTTGCCAGGAGAACCACTGCTACCCGCAGGACCTGGGGGTCCATCCTTGCCTGGAGCACCACTGGCACCTGGGGGCCCTGGGTTACCCTACAAAGAATTGTTTGAAACTTAAATGTGAAAATTTAAGTATTAATGAAAAAGTGAATTTTTTCTTTCCTTTTTTTTTTTTTAACTTCTTTCAAGTAATTTTGTATGGGAATCAAGAGATATGTAGCAATAAGTGTTTCTTGTCTTACAGCTATATGAATGCTCTTTCTGAAGTACATAATGAAAAAAAGAGTTCCAAAAAACTTACGTTATTGCCAGGAGGACCAGGAAGACCACGTGCACCGGGAAAGCCAGCAGCACCCTGTGAAATAATAGTAATTTTTTTTTAAATTTCAAAAGTAATGATTCACTGGAAACAAATATAAAGTATAATAAACGTGATGGCATCTACATTCTACCTTGAAGTCATATATGGTTACCTTTATCTCCTTGAAATTTACTTATAACTCATAAATAAGTGATTAACAATTTCTATATTCATTTATGGCTCTAATGTCTTTCACGTAGTTTTTTATGTCACTCAATGCTTTCCAATAAAAGTTAAGAGGATCAATACTTACAGGACCACCAGGACTGCCACGGTCACCCTTTACACCTTGAGGACCAGGAGGACCCTGTATAAATGGAGGAAAAAAGGGTTATTTAATATAGCACCAAAATAAGAATTTGAGAGAAGCATTTAACCTTCAATAACCAGTAAACTCATGAAAATTAAAATAACCTGAATGTGGTCCTATCTAGACTGCTGGGGCCACAATTCAAATTTAGAATTTTATTCTATGAAAATTATACTTTTTCACCATGGCATGCTGTGTGAAGTATCAAATTCCTGATAAATCTGAATTTTCTGTTGAAGGCTTAGAGAGAGTACTTACTGCGGGTCCTGCACCTCCAGGGGGCCCTGCAACTCCAGGGGGGCCTCCTTCACCTTTCTCACCAGGGGCACCTCTTTCTCCTTTAGCACCAGGCTCGCCATTCTGTCCCTGCATGCAGAAACAAAGGCCTGTTGGCTGACATCCTTAACAATACACTTGGCGTATCCTTATTTCTTTTCAGCATATATCAGTCTTCAGATGAAAGAAGTTGAAATAAAATAAGAACAGAGAGCTCTCTGAAGTCATGCCAAAGTAAAGGCAATCAAAATATCCCCACAATAGAAACAATTTATTAAGAAAGTGTGAGGTGTATATAATTTGCCAATAGGGAGAAAGTCTTTCCAAGGATTTATGCATTTGAAAATAATTCCTTTGAGAAAAAAATCAATTTAGAGAAAATTTTAATGAACATCATCTGATAATGAAAGAACTTTTAAAAACTTTCAGTGCTTTTAAGTCTATGGTATTGTTCTAGCCTCACTACCCAGGCATAAAGGCAGGACAGGTGTTTTTATTTCTTTTAAAAGAGTGGGGATATATGTAAATTAAAGGAAAATGGAGGTAAAATATCTTCACAGGGAATAAGTGGCTGAAGAAAGACTAAAACCCAATATTAACTTATACTTCTATTTTTTTTAGCTGTGTGACATGCATGTTTAAACATGCATACTTACAGGAGCACCAGGGAAGCCAGCAGGTCCTGGAGGCCCATGCTCACCTCTCTCACCCTGAAGAGAAAAATAACCTCATTAGACACAGCAAAGACCTTTTCCCCAGGCAATGCACACCGTCCCCTGTGTCATCTTATCTTTCTTTTAAACAGGAAATGTGCAATGATAACACAGAGTTTAACTTCTGAAGTCTTTACCACTTCTCAGCAAAATTAAGAGCAGACAACACAACTATTGAGTCTGTATGCCTCTGACCATGGTGTTATTTGTAAGAAAACAAAAACATTTAAAATGTTGAAATATTTAGCACATTTGATTACATCACTTCCAGAAATCTCTGCATTAAAAAACATTTCATTAAATGAAAAGTCAGTTAATTAAATGTCTACTAGATATCTATCTTGAGTCTTAAAACCTGGAGGTAGAGAATTTTTAACCTAGAAAGACAGTCAGGCAAAGATATTTTAGGTTTAAGAAATTCATTTACAAATGTATGTTACTTGTGCAATTTTTATTTTTTCAAGAGTTATTTGGGCAAGAAAGCGTGGCTTATAAATGTCTCTTATGGATTTTATATTTTAAAATTTTACTATTCCCTTGTATTCCCTTTTATGTCTCTAGGAAGAGATAGAACTCCCAAACTGAAGCTTGGGGTAACTGGGGCAGAATTGTTAAAAAGGGCAGAACAAGTAGCTATTTCCTGTGTGAGATTTGAAAATAGGTTGAAAATGTCTTTAACACTTACAGGGCCACCACGAGGTCCAGCTATACCTGGAAGTCCAGGGGCACCACCTTCACCCTGAGAAGAGAGTAAACAAATACAATATCATCTCCATCCTGCATCCAAAAGTCTAAGGCATTTTATTCTTGATACCAAACAGTGTTATAGGTTACCTTATCTCCAGGCTGACCAGCGGGGCCAGGGGGACCAATAGGACCAGTAGGACCCTGGGGAACATAAAAATATACCTTTTAATTTTGAAGATAAAACATCTAATTTTTTAATATTATTCCAAGAGAATATTTATATCTATACATTAAATAAACTAGATAATATACTTTCTTTCATGGTTTGAATGTTATACTAATCACTGTAGTGACTGAAAAGTTTAGTAAATAGCAAATTCTCTGGGGATGATACTAGAAGACAATAGGATTCAGCAGCAATTTATTGATTCATTCATCATTTTTATCTCTGTTGTAGAAGATAAATAGGATGTGATGTGAGATCTTACCATAATATCTTTTTAAAATTACATTCCTTTATTAAACTGCTTGATCATTTAAAATGTTTACTCAAAGTACCATCATTCCCATTACATTTTGAAACTTACAAATATTAGTTTTACCCATATTACATCAATGGTTAGGCAATTAAAAAATAATTGAACGATGGCTTATCTTATCTAGTCTATCAAATTGAAGGGTATATGAATTTCTTTAAGATGATTCTAGTAAATATGTCTATAAAATGACATATTTGCTTCAGCCTAATCTAGATGCTTGTTAATGTGAATAGAATTTTTACAATTTCTTGTATGTTTTTAACTTTTATTTTGAAATAGTCACAGATTCTCAGAAGGATACAAACAAATGTATAAGAAGAAGTTCTGTCCACCACAATTAACACCTTACAGAACTATAGTAAGATATCAAACCAAGAAACTGACATTGGCGTCCTCCATCCAGATTTCAGGAGTTACCTCTGTAGTCTTGTGTGTGCCATGTGCGTATAGTTCTGTATCATTTTATCACTTGCTGCCTGGCATGACTACCCCCACAGTCAGTCACTGTGTAATCACTCTATTGCTTTCTTGTGCCACCTTTTTAGACCGTATCCACTTCCTTCTCATTCCTAAATCCTTGTGACAACTAACATATTCCCCAGCTCTTTAATTATGTTATTTCATGACTATCAAGCAAGAATGAGAACATGCACTACGTAACCCTTTGCAGTGGCTTTTCTTCAGTCAGTCCCATGTCCTTGAGGTTTGTATAAGTTGCGCACACCAACATTTCATTCCATTTATTGCTAGTAGCATTCCATGGTATGAATGTACTATAGAATTATAATGTTCTTTAAAATAAAAAGTTTCTTACTGGTAATATTGATTATTTTGGATGTTAGGGTCTCTTTATGATGTTGATTTGTGACCTTTAGCATACTTTTGAAGGTTTTCATTTTTAGGTCATCAAAGAACTATCAGGTAGTGATAGAAGTGAACTAGTAACTTAAATAATTGAGTAATGTGGGTTCTTTTATTTCCCAGAAGAGGGTTAAATATGGGCTAAATTTATTATGAGTTGAACTAAGGGACTGTCCCATACCACACATGAATAAGGCCTGTTACTCCCAAATGTGAATGCTCACCCTTGGACCATCTTTTCCTGGAGCACCATCAGCACCAGCACCACCTGGTTCACCCTGTCAAATAAAATCCATCGTCATCAGATTGCAAATATCCTCAGTGGAAATCTAGTAAGAAGAGGAGCAACTCTTAGACTTTGTTGCTATATATATATATATATATGAGGCATTCTGATCCATCTCAAATTTTACTTAGTATAAAATGTTAACATTAATTTTGAAAATAGATTATTTCCAGTGTGTGGTTTGTCTTTAATTTACATCTGTTTTATTACATAATTAAGAGAAAAGGAGTCAGTACCTTTTCACCTTTTGGGCCAGGGCTTCCAGGGCCTCCTCTTTCTCCAGGCATACCTTGCAGACCAGGAGAACCAGCAGCACCAGCTGGCCCAGGGGGACCAGCAGGACCCTGAAATTGTGGGAGAAATAGTCAATGGAAAGAAAGAAATGAAATGTGTTTTCTAAAATACAGGGGAATTGAATTCTATGGAGTTACCTTTCCTCCTTCAGGACCAGGGGGACCAGCTCCACCTCTAAGACCTGGGGCCCCTGCCAACCCAGGAGGTCCACGTTCCCCAGGGGCACCAGCATCACCCTGTCATAGGAAAATGTGATATCCAAGTTAGAAAATCCAGTGCCCAAAACAAAACAAAATCACCTTAGATTATATAATTTTGATATAGGCCACTAGGTTTTTAAGATGTTTTTGAGCAGTTTGGAAATTTTTATATTTGTAAAAAATATTGATCAGTTGTATAGAAACTGAAAACTTAAAGAGTCTAAAGAAGGAAACTCAGATTCTTGGTCTGTCCTAAGTATTAGTTGTCTTTGAAATAGTTATTATTATTGTATTCACTTGGTCAAATTTTAAAGTTCTACAAAAACAGTTTTTCTGTAGAGAATTAATGTGTTTCCAGTATTTGCCTTTTGAGATTTCAAGTCTGTGACTGATTCTATACTGTTTATTATTACTGTCGGAGAACTGAATTCTCTAGATGAAGCAAATTCAATGTATCGGAAATGTCTGAGCTTCCCTAAATGGATTCACCAAACATTTGAAGTGTTGGTTTTCTAAAGAAGTGCTATTTTGGCTTAATATATTAAAAATGCATTACAGATGAATTGTTGTATAACATGCTGAAAAAGTTAGAGAGAAACTGAAATGTTACCTTTCCTCCGGGGGCTCCAGGAGAACCAGCATCTCCCTTTGGACCCTAGAAAGTGGGGATTACAGGATGAAGTCTATATCAGAATGCATTATGCAAATATAAGAAGTAAATACATCCAATTTGTTAGTTTATATTGTACAATTGTTGAAATATTGAAGTAAGTTCCTTCATTTTATAGTAAGATTCAAACACTCTAGGCGACCTTTATTCATTTTTGTTTGATAATGCATATTTCAAAACTAAATATCAAAACTTAGATGCCATAGCATGAAAAAGTGTAAAAGTTAGTAACTGATAAGTGATTACTATTTATTTCTTAGTTTATAAAATGAAATGGCACTTACAGGTTCACCAGGTTTTCCATTTTCTCCTGGAGGACCACCAGTACCAGGTAAGCCCTACAGAGGAACATATTTGCATTATGTGATCACTTCAAACAATGCTTTCCATGTAAACATATTTCTTCAAGGTATTCAAAGAAGTTTTCATAGTCTTTTCAGAGATATACAGTTTGCACTACTCAAAATCCAATGACAAGAGATGCAATGATAATATCTTCTAAGTCTGTGTTAATCTCTTTCCTACTGCTATATATAAAAATGAATTGATGAAAATGGTGAGATGAATTTAGCTATGTGGATTTATGTTATGAGGAAAAATAAGTCTGAACACATAGAGTTACATGAGTTTAATTCTTTCATAGTAACTTAATGTGTACATTCTGGAGTAGGTATTGATGATATGTCAACCTGTTAACATTGACCAACATTTCAGGAGAGAAGACAAAATTACAAATTACACTTCAGATAAATTATAATCTATTAGGTTCACAAAGAATTTGAACAGTCAATTCACTCAACAAAATAACTATAAAAGCAACTTATAGGATTGTCTGCTAAAAGCAAGTACCCAATGAAATTTAAAGAAAAAGATCTTACTTGTAACCCCTGGGGACCAGGGGGTCCTGTGTCTCCCTTGTCACCAGATGGCCCCTGTGTAGAAAAATATAATGATACACTCCATTACAAATACCATTTCATCTTAGTCTACAGTTGACATTTCAGCAGGCTCATAGCTTAATTTAAAATATAAGGGTGTGAAGAGGAGTCTTCTGGGCTGTGGAAGCAATCCAAAGAAGACCACTACAATACATACTTATTGTAAGCATTTAGCTAGATAACTAAACAAATTTCATAATTACTTTGGTAAATTATAATAATGCAGTGTCAAAAAAAAAAAATAATGCAGTGTCAGAGAGTGTCCAAAGTCTTGCCCCTACCCAAACTCCATCCCACTTCCAACTCTAATTTATGTGAGTCAACTTACAGTAGGTCCTGGGGGACCCTGAGGTCCAGTTTCACCATTCTTTCCAGCAGGACCCTAAAGACAAGTTAGAGGAGCACAGTTAATTAGATAACAAAGAGAAGTCCTAAAGGTGGGCATGAATGCATCTGTGAGGAGGCTAGATATAAGTAGATGAAAGCTACTTACTGGAAGGCCAGGCCCTCCAGGGCCACCTCGTTCTCCATTCTTGCCAGGAGCACCCTAAAGAAAAAAAAATGGCCAATATTTATCAATTTAAAAAAAATCACCAATGACATAAATATGGTTCCCTCCTATTTTTGATCTACCTGTAACACACACATGAGCGAGCACACACACACACACACACACACACACACACACGTAAAACTAATTATATATTTAGCCCTCTTTCTACATGCTAATTGACTTTTATATACTTTTCCATGCTTTGAGGGAAGGGCTGTTTTGGCCATTTCTACACCCTCAGATGGAGAGTAAAGGCCTTCTGTCATATAATTTTTGAATAAATTAATTAAGGAACTCACATCATTTCCTTTAGGACCAGGGAAACCCATGACACCAGGCTGACCTCGGGGACCAGATGGCCCAGGAGGACCAGGGCGACCACTTTCTCCTTGTGTTCCCTGATGAAATAAATAATTTTATTAATCAAAGTTAGATAAATACCTGATCAAAACATCCAATATATAAAAGTATATCTTCAAGGATAGGTCAAAGTATACATTTTTTTTAACTGGGCTTGTAAAATAAGATTTTTAAAAAATGTACGTACGGGAGGTCCTGGTTTTCCATCATTGCCTGGTCCTCCTGGACTTCCAGGCATACCCTAAATGAAAGAAGTCAATTGTCAGGCGATTTAAATTAAACTTTTTAAACAATACAACATAACCTGTTTATACAAGTTAAGATATTTCTACCTACATATGTAACCTCATATTTGACACTTTGATTTTTTTCTGTCTGTAAAGTATCTTAGTCAAGTGTTCTATGTTTCATTCTTTCATAATCTGCCCTGGCCTTCATTTCCTTAACAGAATTTTGCTTTGTTCTGATTTGAGCTTACAAAAAGTCATTTATCTTGCCTTTCTTTTTATCAAGTTAAAGTGTCATTCAAACAAATCCATACCCTCATTCCTGGACTTCCTGGGGCACCATCTCGACCAGGTTCTCCAGCGGCTCCTCTGGGACCTGCAGGGCCTGGACCACCACGTTCGCCTGCAGGACCCTAAATAGTGAAATAAATAAACAAAACTTTGAAAGAGACTGCATTGACTTAGACATCAACAATAGTTAAGTTGTAACTATAGAATTTATTTGGCCTACTAAAGACAGCTAATGTGTTACTGACATCCTCTTTAGAAAAGTAGTCATTTTAGCATGAATTGCCATAATGAAAAATTTTTTTTAAAAATATGAAGAACATCGCATCTTTCAAACAAACAGTATTTATTTGGCTTAACAATATACTTCTGAACACTTAAAGTCACGTATATTTGGAGGTATGAAATTACATTTCATATTACTTAGAGTTTTCAAAGGATTTTCAGGTAGTTTAGTTAATCTCAGTTTAGCAATGATGCTGAGATAAGTGATTTGCAACTCACAGTTAAGTTAAAAGATTACCACAGAGATTAAATAACATTCTTTAGTTACAAAGCCAGGAAAGTGGCTAAGAAGGAACTTGTTTTACATTGGAATATTTTAAATTCAATACCTTTCAGAGATTTAGGCTTTCATTGATAGGAAGCTATATTGAAGAAATACTTATTTGTAGTACCAGCCTCTAGGAAGGTAAAAACTAAAGTTATCTACCTTTTCTCCTGGAACTCCATTTGGTCCAGCAGGTCCTCGGAATCCAGGTGCACCCTGAAAATAATGAGTCAAATATGTTTGTCTTAGAGATTAAAACTTTTTCATAATTCCTGAGTGGCAATATAGATAGTCTCATGCTATAAAATGCTCTAAACGTAATATTCAACATAAGAAAAATAGTGGCTGCCTCTTATGGGTGATGCCTGAATAACCCACCCTTTCTCCTGCAGCTCCTGGTATTCCATTTGCACCAGGTTCACCAGGTGATCCATCTTTGCCATCTTCACCCTTCGGTCCTGGAATACCTGGGGAACCAGCTTCCCCCTAAAAAATAATGACAAAGTAAAGGAATTATGACTAAATTCAATTGCAAATTTTTTATCTGTTTACTTTCTAATTATGTGCTCATTCTCTAAGAAATAACCAAATCTGTTCTGGTAGTACTTACACGTTCACCACGTGGTCCTGGTTCTCCTTTGGCACCATTCTTACCAGGTTCACCCTAAAGTGATACAAAATCTAGGTTAGGGAAACAGGAAAGAGTCAACTAACAAAATCATTACCAGTAACACATGATTCAGTGTTTCACCAAAGTGAAATCTATTCAACTGAATAGGAGCAAAACAAAAAAATCATGATTAATATTTTTATTGTGAGAATTAAGCCACAACTTTCCGGCAACAAGGGAGAGGGAAAAAAAAAAGGCCACTTACCGCAGTACCTCGCAGTCCAGGAGCACCATTAGTACCAGGTGGTCCTGGAGGACCCCGGGCTCCCATTAATCCAGGAGCTCCAGGAATGCCAGCAGGACCCTAAGAACAATGCAAGAACATAAATATTAGCAAAATATGAACTTTCCTTTCAGAATATTTCACTTAAATATCACAAATATAACCTGTATGTGTATGAGCTGAGAGCAAGTTGTGTGTATGTTGGGGTCAGGGAACTTACCATTTCACCTTTACCACCAGGACTCCCGCTAGTCCCAGGAGGGCCCTAGGGGACACACCAAAGGCAACGTATTATTAATAATGCAAATAGTGCATATATATTTAGAGTCTTTTATTATTTATTTATTTATTATTATTATTATTATTTTGGGTGCTGAGGATTAGAACGTAGGGCCTTGTGCATGCAAGGTAAGCACTGTGCCAACTGAGCTATATCCCCAGCCCTGTTTATTTATTTTTTAAATATATTTATTGGCAGGCAGTAAGATTTGTTAAGATGAGGTGATTCCCCAAAATGCATCAAAAAATATAAAATATAAGCAAAAGAATTATCGTTATTTAAATAAATTAGAGATAATATATACTTTTTCTAAATTATTAAATAATACATAAGTAGGAGAAGTGTTTGGTTTTGTTACTTTTGTGAATTTTTCTGATTATTAGTTTAGGGCACATTCTTCAAAGTTTCAGACAATTGTCCTATCCATCCTCATCTATTCTGGGTGATACTAACTTAAAATTCATGCATTCTAGAATAGTACAAACCTCAAAACTACCATTTTCACTACGAATCAGATCAGTATTTGTCACAGTAGAAACACTGCAGAGAATTGAACAACTTTTCCCCTAATTGTTAGCAACATTGAAAGACTTCTTCCTCTCAATGGCCATATTTACTACTTACAGGAGGACCTTGAGCACCAGCATGTCCCTGAGGTCCGGGTTCTCCTCTTTGTCCAGGGGAGCCATTTGAACCAGGGGACCCTGCAGGTCCAACTTCACCCTAAGAGAGAAAACCCTAAGTAGTCAGTTGTGTTCACCATTCCTAATCGCTTAATTCACCTTTCAACCTTGTTTAAAACCATCTTCCCAAAGCTGTAGTACTATGACTACATACTGTAGTTAAAGCAAAGACTCATTAATCACAAAGAAGAGAAAAATGGTAAATATTTGACTGTGTTTTGTTTCCCTGAAAGAGTACAGGACAAGAGAAAAGGAATTAGAAGAGGTATCAGGATAGCTGAATGCTAAGGGTAATACTTTTCTTATAATCATGAATAGAACTTTACAATTCTATATAGACAAAAGCAATCCATTTGACTAGTTAAATCATTTCCAAGAAGCAGTCCAATGCTTTTTGTTGTCTCCAAGATATTTTCATGTTCTATAGAAATACATGCTTACCTTAGCACCAGGGGATCCAGGGAATCCTGCAGTTCCAGGAGGACCAGGGGGGCCCTGAAAAAAATTTCAAGAGATCGTAATCAAATAAATGAAACCTAATATTCCAAGTAAATAATAAGTGAGCACATATAAAATACAGAAGACATGCAAATAAAAACAGTTTTCATTATTCATGGAGGAATATTTTATAGAGAAACATTATGGCACAATAAGAAGTGGAAATCTGAAGAGTTAGGAAATCTGGATTTCTCCCCCCTTCTGCCATAAATTCTGTGACTTTGTGCATGTTAATTAGGCTTGAGCTCTGGTGCTCTCATTTACAAAATGAACATAATATTATTACCTATTTTGGTAGGGCTCTTTCAAATGTCGTGTCTCATATTGAATATTGGCCAACATTGTAAGGACCATACAGATGTTAGCAATTCATTAAGTACAACAGAAGTGTCAGAATCTAGATTTTGTTTATGAGCTTGGTGTCAGTTTGAATCAGATGATTACATATATAATATTGAGTATTGGGTCTACAAAAAAATTAATTACATTATAAAAATAGCCAATTAGAATCTAATGTGTGCATTAATCTTATATATACACACACACACACACACACACACACACACATATATATAAATATATAAATTATAAAATATTCTACAGTCCAGAATATATCATTACCCTTGAAAAAATCAGGCTTAGGCACAGTTACTTACTGGTTGACCGTCGCTACCTCGAGCACCATCATTACCTCGAGCCCCCTAAAAAGAGAAGTTTGATTCAAATATATTCTTCATCATGAAAGACTGGTGACAATAACATTTGATTAAAATTCAAGTTCAAGATAGTTGAAATTTCCTCTATTATATTAAAATCTACTTACTAATTACATATTTTTATGATCAAATTGCTAAAATTCCGTTATGTACAGCATTGATCAAATGTAGAAGTATTGAATTCTGGGTTTTGAGAACTGAATTCAGATATAAAATTCTCAAGACATATGCTAAATCAATATGTCAAGAAAAGAAATACTATCAACAGATACAATAATGGTCAAAATTTTATTCATGTTTGTATAATTATAGCCAGAATTTTACTCAGTTGACTTTGATATAGTTTTGTAGAAAAGACATTTTCCTGAAGATTTTCACAATCTGACTACCTGAGACCCTTATCTGTCACTCTGGTATGTAACTGGGTTGTGTTCGTAGGGATACTCACTGCAGCTCCAGGAAGCCCTGGCCGTCCTCTCTCACCAGGAGCCCCTCTTGGACCCTACAGAGTGAAACAGGAAATATGATCTTACTTTAAATTTGAAATGAGTAACAGTAATTGGGAGGGAGCAAAAGCAAGTTTGGGGTTAGGTGGAGGTTGACTGTAATACTGAGAATTTTATGAAGAAACATAATTACCATGGGTCCAGGAGCTCCATTTTCACCTGGAAGACCGTTTTCACCCTAGAAGCATATAAAATATGTTACCATTTTATACAACAGAGTATTTTATTTAAAAAATTTATGATATGGAAAATACTATGAGCCTAATACAAAGATGCATCTGAATGATATCAAATGTTCATTAGCATTTTATCAGAAAGCTCAGTTTCTGCATTTTAAAAGCACAAAGACTAAACATAAGTAATTGACGAGTTGCATTGGAATGTTCAACCAATTTAATCTAGACTTTTCAAGCTCTCAGTTTCATGGACACTTCAATAGAGTAACAGGAATAGTCACTATTATTCAGCTTCTAACATATAAAATTATGATAAATGTTGGAAAAAATTAAGCCCCACAAAAAAAATTTAAATGTGCCTTTAAAATTTAAATTTACTTATGATCAAATGAAAATAATCATATGGAAATATGGTTTACCTTCAATCCGGGAGCACCTGTTTCACCCTTTTCTCCATTTCGTCCATCAAAGCCCTATAAAATATATAAAAATAGTAAACATATTAAATTTGTGTGCAATCCAGAAGGGTTGTTAAACTTTACATTGAATTTGTATTATTAGCTTTTTTCTATATAGCACTATTCACAACATTAATTTAAATAATATAAAATATTTAAACAGGTTAAAGATATTTGATTTTACAGTCAAAAATATGAAACTAGAAAGTACCATTTCATCTGATTTTAGTTTGTTGCCTTTACTATTGACTAAAACACTAGATTTTATTTCCATTAGTTCATAGATTTTAGACTTGATTGAATCTACTTAATGCATGCATAGGTTAAAGGCTCAATTCAATTTATAAATTATATTGACTAAGTAATAATATATTTCACTTTTTTCTGATAGTGAGGGTAAGAAAAGTAAATTATTCTTTACCAAGCATTTTCGTACACTTTAAATCAACTCGATTGTTTTGCATAAAGTAGTTTGATTAACAAATGATCTTGTTAGTATTTTGTAAACATCAAAACACCTAGTTGTCAGAATCAACTATTTTTGGTACAAATTAAATTGTCCAAATGAAATTGGTTAGGCAAGTAAGTAAACATAACCAAATGGAGCACCTCATAGGTAATTTAGAAATTCTACTTACTCTGTGTCCTTTCATACCAGGGAATCCAGGCATGCCAGCTGGGCCTTTCATACCCTAAAAGTAATGCATGGGAAAAATTATTAACAAACTTTCAAATAGAATCACAGCCTAGCAGCAAAATATTTTCTATTTTTTAGTTAATTCCATTTAGATATGGAATAATTTTCCAGCTAAGCAATTGTGATTAATTTATCAGACTTACTGGAGGTCCAGGCAATCCTCGCTCTCCAGGACGTCCGGGTCTTCCTGACTCTCCCTAGATGGAGAAAGAGAGTACAAAAGAGTTCTGTGTGAGAAAATACACTGTAACCAATGAGTGACCTGATTAATTTGTTTTTCATGAAGGACTCACTAAAATGGTTGGATTAAACACAGAGTTTTTAGATCAGTTATATTAGTAGAAGGATTGAGGAGGACTTCTCCTACCCTGACATAAACTTGTAAAGAGATGATACAGGTGCCTCTCATCACTGAGATAATCATGCCCTTGCCTGAACCTATCGAGAAGAATTTACCACCAGAAATTAGAAGAAAGAGGCATAATATTAAGGGTGTTTGTGAATCTGAAGTTCATAAAGTACTGTTATCAATTGTTTTCATTACAAGAGACACACACAAGAAAATTATAACTCCTCTAGCTAAGTGATATATATGATATATTCACTGGATGAATCTTCTTCATAGTCAAGGAGTACCTTTGGGAATTTATTTAGTTTAGAATTCAACAAATGGTATATATAGTTATGCAAATACAGTGCAAATTCTTAATCATTTTTATAAGCTAAAAGTGAAAAGACATAAAAAATTTTAATAATGTCATTTCTTCTGAGATTCTGCTATATAGCATATGCTGTTTAGAATATTCCAAATAGAATTTTGCTATATCTTCATTCACTTCTTAAAAACTTACATCTTTTCCAGCAGGACCAGATGGACCTATAGCACCAGGAGGTCCTGGAGGGCCCTGAAATAAGGAAATAATAAGAAAGTAAAAATTACATTTGTAAACTTTTCTGTTACATTTTATTATAATACATTATGTGCATCCTGAAAGGGACCTCCATTTTGAAAATACTTTCAATGATTCTCATCATGAAACTTAGATTTATTGAGTTAATATTATACATTTATTATATCCGATTTTTACTTTTAATTAAATTTATTTTAGTGAAAATTAAGTCACATGTATCTATATTTATACTATGTGTATGTATTTATATATTAAAATGTAATCTTACATTTTTGCAATGCTGAATATACCTAAATATATTTCTAAATATTTTGAAATATTATATTAAGATAGCTCCACTTCTTGGTTATTTACATGGCATGTCCTTCTGAAAGACTATACTAATTCCTATTAATATGTATATGTACATGCACACCAGTAGAGTAGATACAAATGTAATCTCCACTCTGTAGGGATCTATGGCTGTTTTAGAAAATGAAGAGATTTTTCCATACAGAAGTTGAATTGTGTACCTTGAGTTGTCAATTTATTAAATATAGCTTTAGTTGTTACTTACTGCAGGACCAGCTTGCCCTGGTTCACCAGGGGGACCTTGGTATCCTGGGGAACCCTGGTGAATAGATTAATATGTAAATATTTTTAAAGTAACAAAATCTTCATATTAGCCATTTACATTTTGAAGATAGTAAGAAATCTGGATTTGTGAATGCAGTCCAACAAATTTTATTCCAGTTTATAAGTATTGAAACCAAAAATTTTTTCATACTAGAATAAAGGTCATATATTCCATTCCATTCATATCATTCCATTGAAACTGAATTGTTTTAAACTCAAAGGCATATTATAAACAAATTAAATACATGATTTAATTTTACCAAGTTTTTATAGCGAGTGATTATTGTAAAGGAATGAAATCTGGAATTTCATTTAAAAAAATAATCAGTTTCTTGGTTGAAACTTCCTTTAATTGGGATTTTGCAGGCTGAAATGGCTAAATGATAGCAGCATCTACATTGATTTGTACACCCATGGAGAACACCCCAGTGCCATACTTACAGGGGCGCCAGGATGACCAGATGTACCGGGGGGACCAGGAGGGCCTGGAGGACCCTGGAATATAAATTTGAAAGTGAATATAAAGTAAATTATTATGAAATATACTGTACCTTTTCATCAGAGAGATGACTATTTAGATATGATGTTGGTTCTTTTTAAAATTCAAACAACTGTATCTCATTATCTGGTAACTTCACTGATATAGATACATTTATCTATATGCATAGAAGATATGTAATGAAGATCTCAATAAGAAAACATCACTTCAAATGAAATTATCCCAGAATTCATAAAAATTATTAATAAATCATATAAAATGTTAACTCCCATCCTTGAAGAAAGGAATTAAAATGTTAGAAAAATGAGTACAAAATGTTATGAGAATCCCTGCAGTGTTTGACTAACTCTGCAGTGGTTAAGGATACAGTTTCTTGTCTGGTAGCCAAACTCAGTGTGGGAAAATATTTATCTGCATACTATAAATCCTATGATCTGAGTTTCTAAAAAAATAGTGTAAATCAATCCCAAACTTTGTAAGTATCTATTGATAGAGATATCACCAAGTTACATTGACATGGAGATTTAGATGTGCACATAAGAATCATCATCACACATGGTAAAATAATAATTTATAAAATTATAACAAATGGATCATCATCATTCAGAAATAAAAGCTAAACTAGAAAACCAGTTCTGTAGTATGCTGTTTCTAAATAATGATAATAGATTTAGAAAACAACAGTATGCAATTAAAATTTTTCTTGTAATCAATTTTCTGAAATGTCAGTAAGTGGTAGTTTTATTGAATCATACAGTCCTGATTAAAAGAATAGGATTCATAATGCAAATATAACTGAGATGCAGTGTCACATAAATTCTCCTTGTGGCTTTGAAATATACAAAAAAGAATCACAGCCCCTAAAACTTTATAGATTTGTAGAAAATTCTTTTTGCAATTTACTTTCTACCAACTCCAAGGGCCTTTCTTTAAAAGACCTTTTGGATCAGTAAAAAGTTTGGGTTCTCTTGTTTTGGAAGTCACAATATGAGGTCCAGTGATTTGTGCAGCAGTCCCCTACAATTCCAGAGAATTCAGTGCCATGTTCCATTTACACTCCTGTGTCAGATACTTGGAATGAAATCATAACCTTCTCTACTACTGATCCTCCTGAAAGGCTGTTCCAAAACAAAGGTCATTTTCTTGGATTATCATGTTAATCACTTTTTGTGCATAGGTGCCCAGGTTTCAATGCTTTTTGCTATTTTCTTCTATCAAAACTCTGTAAGTCAGAACTGGGGTTACAGTTCAGTGGTAGAGCACTTGACTAGCACGTGTGAGGCACTGGATTCGATCCTTGGCACCACATAAAAATAAATAAAATAAAGGCATTGTGTCCATCTACAACTTAAAAAAAATTAAAAAACAAAAAACTCTAAGTTAGTCGAGTGCGATGGTGCACCTCTGTAAAACCAAGGACTCAGGAGGCTGAGGCAGGAGTATCATGAGTTCAAAACCAGCCTCAGCAAAAGCAAAGTGCTAAGAAACTCAGTGAGATCCTGTCTCTAAATACAATACAAAATAGGGTTGGGGATGTGGCTCAGTGGCCAAGTGCCCCTGAGTTCAATCAAAACAAAAAACAATAAAAAAAAATTCAAACAACAAAAACAGAAAACTCTAAGTCATTTACATGGAGGAAAGTCCTTCAGGTACAAAATACATAGTTATTATTTAAGGTAGATGATAAAAAATCAACGAATTCTGGAAACATTTCTATTTGATTTGAGAATTGGAGGTGAGGCAGATTAAGCTATTAAACAGTTGTTACTTGGACTATTATCTAGAAAGTAGGATTTAATGAATAAAAGATATAAATATAAGACTAAACAACTTGGGTGAGAAAGATGAAAAGTGGAAGTAAAATGTGACATTAGATTAAAATTAGAAAATACACAAGTGTGAGACCCAAGCATGAAAGTAGGTGAAATCCCTACCCACTCAGGTGGTCACATAGGAAGTGGCAATACAGGCATGATGGGAAGGGATATGAGGAAGAAATGAGGAGAGAAGAAATAATGTAACATCTTTTGCAACCTTAATAGAGGATAAACTATTTTGTGCAAGGGCATAAAAATGTTATACCTTTTGAACATTATTTAAAATTTAAGAAACTGAAAGGTTAAACAATACTCTAAAATGCTGAGAAATATTTCTACTTACAGCTGGACCAGGAAAGCCAGCTCCTCCTCCTAAACCTCCAGCCTTGACATCATAAGAGTCATACTGGGGAGAATAGTTCTGCAGCCAAAAAAACAGAGAGACATGTTCATTTAACAGATCACAGTTATTTTCAAAAGCACTTTGAAGATGTTCATGCAACAGCTACTCTTCACTGACGGAAGTCAGAGGTGATAGGTACTAATTATTATGCCTATCCTGTATCTCTATAATTTTAGATATTACCAAAATACTTGCTTATAGAATGCATGAATATTTCAACTAAATTGTTAAATACAGATTCAAGGTTAATGCCCAAAATTTGATCTTATATACTCTTATTCAAACCATCATTACTAAGTAGTATTTGTAGCATTACATAGAATCATAGACTTGAAGCTCAGAGAGTGTTGAGATCATAAAATTCAAACTTCTCATTTTGTACTGAAAAATGGATAGGTAAAATTACTTTTCTAAACAGTTAACAAAACAAGAGAATTTATATCTCTGGACTTATGGTTAAACATGCATAATAGTTGCATCCCAAATTAAGCATTCTTATTAGAATGATCATATACTTATTGAATTTTTTGGAATTTATTTTAATTTTAGTTCCAGTCTAGAGAAAGGTTCTATTTGGATACCAGGAAAAGAATACATTAGACAATATTATTTGCTTCTTGCTGAATTGCTTTTTGGAAAGCACTTTTTAAAACTCATAAAGATTTGTCTATATACGCTTTCTAATTTTTCCTAAACTTGGTTCTGTTTTAAGGAGAATCTTTAGTCCTGTAATTCATTACCTGACCACCAGTAGGACATGATTCACAGATTCCAGGGGGGCCAGGAGAACCAGGGGAACCTGGTTGTCCTGGAATACCAGGGTCACCATTTCTCCCAGGAATACCAGGAGGGCCCTAAAAAAATTCAGAGTAAAAATAAACAAAAGAATGAAACATCCTAGTGATTAAGAATCATTATTACATTTTCGCTTTTCTACTTTATAGCATCAGGAATCAATGCAAGTGATACCTTTTCTAGTAAATAAATACATTTTTATGCAAAACTTGTGAAAGACTTAATTAAAATGTATAATTAAAAGACATAAATTTTGGAAAATTTGAATCTTGACATGCACAATTGTGAATTCTTAGTTTATCATTTGGTGTCATTATTCAAATATGGAATACTACAGAAAAATATCTGAATAATTAAAGTTCAAATCTGAAAAGGATATGGAAAGAAAAAAAGTCCACTATTCCCAGAACTATCATTACATTAATTTATTTGAAGGATGTTTACTTACTGGATCGCCCTTGGGGCCTTGAGGTCCTTGACCAGCAGTAGGGACAGTAGTCTAATAAGTGGAAAAGATACAATTTAACAAGTCACAGAAAAACTTTTCCAAGAACTATGTCACAATTTACATGTTTATTTGTTAAATCATATTACATGCAATCCCTCAGCTTTAAATTGGAATGCTTGCTATTTACTTCTAATAACGGAATGGCTATTTGAAAGACAACTTGAATTTCTTTATAGACTCCTACATAGGAGTTATTCACATATTTAAACAAGAATCTTGAAGATGTACAAATTGTCTTGGAACTCACGGGTCCTGCAGGCTGTGGGCAAACTGCACAACATTCTCCAAAAGGGATTTCTGGATTGGGGCAGTCTAAACCTTCGTCATCACATATTATGTCATCGCAGAGAACAGCTCCTGAGTCGCAGACGCATATTTGACATGGTTCTGGCTTCCAGACATCTCGAGATGCATAGGACTGACCAAGATAGGTGCAGCTTGCTTCTACAGGGAGAGAATAGATTACAGGGAGCAATGTTATTTTTTTTTATGCAGTCATGACTATTTATAAGACCCCAAGTAGAGAGAGTTTGGAACAAATGCTTTCTCCCTTTCATTAGACAATCATATTTTTCCTACATAATTTGCTAAAGCTGTGAGAGAGTGCTTAAAATACCAAATCTGCTAATTAACATAAAATTGGCACAACAGAGGGAATTTTTCTTAAAATAGTCAATTTTAAAATAACATATTTAAATTTCATTTATATTAAAAATTTAACATCAATGGATATTTTGCAAGCATTTAAACATTTATTTATTCATTAATTGTTCAGTTGAAAATAAGCCCAAATTGCTACTCTTGGGTTTAACAGTAGATGGGAGCATTAAACTAAGAAGATGATTTTGTTACTAACTCAGAAGAACTTCTAGATTTTATTAACCTAGTTGAGAAATTCAGAGGAAAGCAGAGTTTATCTTGGCAGCATAAAACTCTTTCAAAATTTCTTGGAAGACTTTTAACAAAATTTATTATATACACTGTATGTCACTGCTAGCTCTGTTGGGCATTAGTCAGTCAACATTATATAACACAATATATTGTATACTCTATGTGGTTGTAAAGAAGTTTCCAACTCACAAAAAGGAGGTGGTGGTGGTGATTTTAGAGGAGGGGGAGGAAGAGGAAGAGGAAGAGAGCAGAGGAAAGAGAGAGAGGGAGAGCAAATGGAAGTAGAAAGAGAGAGAGAGAGAGAGAGAGAGAGAGAGAGACAGAGAGAGAGAGAGAGAGAGGCAGAGAGATGTTTTTACAATAAATATTGGCAAGGGATGAGTAAAATAAAAGGGAAAAATATGAATCATGACCATGTGTATTTGTGGCTTAAAATGGTAAAAAATTTGCCTCAACCAAAATTTTAGTCTTGGTTCCTAATTCTATGCAAGATACTGAATTCAGTTGCTATTAACAATGAATCAGCTCAGGGACTGCCAAAATAAAACCTGGTCTCAATTCTTAGAGCATTAGTTGGGGATTATGGTTACTTACAGCTTCAGTTCTTGAAGATTACTATGATAGTTTGCAAGTAATTGAGTAAATAATAATAAGTTTCTAAACACCTGCAAAAGTGTTTTTAAACAATATACTGTTGAGAAGTTTTTCATTTTTTGAGACAGTGAAGTTTTTATTTTCTTAAAGACAAGGGCATTAAATGTGGTCTGAAGAAGGCATGGTTCAGAAAAAGAGACAAGTATTTTAAAACTATTACTCAGCCATAAAGAATAATAAAATTATGGCATTGCAGGCAAATGGATGCAGTTGGAGAATATCATGCTAAGTGAGATAAGCCAATCTCATAAAACCAAAGGACGAATGATCTTGCTGATAAGTGGATGATGACACATAATGGTAGGTGGGAGGGGGGCAAGAATGGAGAAGGAGGGACTATATAGAGGGAAAAGAGGGGTGGGAGGGGAGGGGGGAAGAAAAAAAGAATGAATCAAATACCATTACCCTATGTAAATGTATGATTACACAAATGGTATGCCTCTACTTCATGTACAGAGAAATAATATGTATCCCATTTGTTTACAATAAAAAAAAACACAAAAAAACTACATGTTGCATTGTGGCCTAATGGCCAAAAGAGCTTTCAGTGGTCCTGAGATTTCACCACCTGACACTATACACAATTTCAAAGATCACCTTTTCAAGTTCTTGCATCTTCTGCATCATCTGCCTTTTTGAAGTAATAATAATTTAGATTCATAAATAAATTCATAAATACTTTGAGTTTAGAGGTTAAACTAAAAATTCATCAAAATGGAGATGTGGCGAGTTTGCAGATATGGAAATTGAAATTGCTTCTATTTCTCATTTCCATGCATGTGTGCATAAACACAGTTAGTCATCTTGTGAAACACCTTGAAACTTGATCAATTCTAGAAGTTTAAAAACCCATTTGTCTTTTTGTGTTACAACTTCCCAGAGTGGACTAGAGTTAATAAATGAAAAAGCAATGATTGTTTTATTGAAATTTTACATAGGAAGAAAGGATCTTTTTAGAAAAGGTACTGTATTTCCTTCTCCATATTTGAAACAGATACATGAGAACATGGGAAAGGTGTATTTTCTAAGCTTTTAAAGAAACATTTCTTTATTCTTAGTGATTATAAGAGCTGAGTGCCAAAATGCTTATTACCAGTGGAAAGTAGGACCATTGGATGATGTTATGGAAAACATATTTAAAAGAAGACTGACAATCTTTTTCATTTTATGATCACTGACAACATAAGAGGGGCTAAACATTTTACTCATTTATTTTCTAAGCAGAACTGAAAGAACTAAATTCATTGGTTTGCAGAAAAAAAAATCTGAAAGTTTTGAGAGGAAAGATCTAAAGATTCTTCCTTCTTTGCATTGGTTCCTCTTTCTTAAAATGGATGATTTTAAGACCTCTGTATCAACTTTATATAAACTATTCCTTCAGATTAGTTTCAGTTCAAAATCTTTCCAATAAAAAGCAAATTTCATGCCACACCCCACTCCCTTCACATACGACTAGATTGTGCTAAGGATTCTTTCAGCTCTTTGTCTCTGGATCAGAAATATCTTACTGCATTTAGTACAGTAAGTGGGATATACAAAATAGCTATTGAATACCCATGGCATATTAAAGATACATGAAGATAATGGCTAAAGGGGTTTAAGCAGCTCATATTTTAAATAGCTTCTCTTTCTGTGTTCTTAATTTGTCTTGAAATCAGCATAAATCATTTTTTTATCCTATGTATCCATCCTCCTATGTTTATGTGTCATTGTGTGTATTTTCACATTAGGAGAAACACAGTATATTCTGTTTTTTCTGAAAACTATTAAATAAAAGAGCAAAATATTGTCTAAAAATTTAAATGTATTTGTTAGAATTGGGTTAAAAACAAGTGTTATATAAATGGAAATTATTATTTCACTTGTTTCCAAATTTTATTAGAAACCTTTAGTTTCTTGTAAAGACAGAAGTCTCAATATAAATATTATTTTAGTATACTTTTTACTGTTTTTTTCTTTTAACATATTTTCAAATTTATTTAAAATTGATAACTAAAGCATAAAATTGTACATGTAATGTTCTGATACATGTATACATTGCTTAATGATTAATTTAAATTAAATATATTTATTACCTCAAACATTTATCATTTTTTTATGGTGAAAACTTTAAAAATCCTTTCTAGTTTTTTTTGAAATGTACAGTGCACTATTGTTATATATAGATACCCGACTGCATCTAACTGTAGCTTAGTACCCATGGATCAGTCAACATCCACTCCCTGATTCTCCCAGTTCCTGGAAACCACCATTCTACTCTGAACTTCTATGAGATCAACTCTCTGCTCTTTTTCCTCTGATCTACTCATGACAGTTAACATGATGTGTATATGTTTTGTTTTGATTTAGAAATTCATGTTGTTCTAAGTTAAAAAAGAAATTTGGAATGCTTAAAAAATAGCATAAGAATTGATGTAGTCTTGCTTGCTACCACAACTTATTGCATTTCCACTTGAAACAAAGATGGCGCTTTGAAGTCAATGTCTTGAAAAGTCTTATGTAGAAACTTGTGGTTGAACAGCAACCCTTTCTCTGTTTTTCTATTAAGCTTTGCTAAAAGAATGGAGTTTTGTGCAGATCCTCTAATTTGTCAATTCTGTGCATGACTATATATGGTTAGCAATATGTTCTACCAAAGCTCAACCTCTTACATGGATGTCTCATGCCCTCAATACATGAGAAAATCATGGAAAAGCCAAGAAAAAGAGTGTTTTATCTTCAAGTGGAATAAAATGCTTTTGGTAACTATTAACACCTTCTAAAAATAGAATAGAAAATAAGATTCAGAAGTAAGTCATTTCATTTTCTTTTCTTAGTTATATTCAGAGCAGCTTTGATAAAGGATAAGTTGAATATTTTTGAAAAAAATAGTGAATAAAATGTAAACATTGTCATTTTTACTACTGGACAAGGTAATAGATTTTGCAATTACTTCCATTATTGCTGTTATTTAAAGGTAGTCTTCCTGTTCCATTGGGCAATTAATTTAAAACTCTGCCTCTCATGTCATTTGATCAGTAAGGTTCTCAAATACATTTACCTATAATCACACAAGCAATGCACTATACTAAATCATCTCCTTGCTGAGATCTAAATTATGAAACAAAATGAGGCTAACACATGACATAATTCACTCCTACTTTCTTTGCTTTCCTAGTTCTATTTGGGAACTTCAGAGAAAAATAAAGTCAATAACATAATTTTAGGTATTTAAATATACTTAAAGCTCCCTCTTTTTTGTTCCCATTTTTCTAACATTAAATCATGCTAACTTGAAATAATCTAATTGCTGAACTAAAACATAATGCAATGTATGCTTATCTCAATACCATTTTGAAGCAAAAATAAAATTCCCTGAAGCATCTTAATAAATAGTTAACTTGAGTAACAAGTGATTCTTTTTTCTCTTCTTACTGAATTCTCATCTGAGAAAAGGTGCTCTGCAATCTGGAAAAATAAAAATCACAGATGTGATACGTAAATTACCATAACATTTTTACCATTACTTTGAATATTTTATAAGTGTGGATATTTGAAGTTCATACAGCTTCTAAATGAAATAAGTTTGCTTTGTCTTTAAAATTATGTTACTAGTGTTGGGAAACATACATTTTTATGAAATTATTTTGCTACTTACATATTTATTTTACATATTATAGTTACATATGTTAGATGAGTTAACAAGAATTCTGACGAAAAAGTCTGTAGATGATATAGAAGGATAATTTCAATCTAAAAATTCCATTTTTCATGGGCAAGGTAGATTTTGCTTATTCTTTTTCCCATCAGAAGAAAGAAAACTTTGTGAATTATAATTTCTAGGTATTTCCTAGAAATTTTTTATAGATAGATGATTTTGTGTTTCTAATAAAAATTTCTTATAAGTTGACTAATTTTTTATTTTGCCTAAAGTAAAAATAGGTAATAGAAAGTTAAAAGCAATTGTATCTGTAATATATTTTAATGTCAAATATGGAAACATTGAAGAATATTCTACTTGTTCTGTTACAATTGACAAATATCTTTAAATTTTATGCCTTGATAACAAAAAAAAAATTACATTTGATTACCACTAAGTCAATAAGTATTTACTTTCTTAGGCCATTTTACTTGCCAGTAATTCTACTGGAATTGTCAAGCAGAACATTATAGTACCTCCTATGTCATAGGCACTGTTCTGAGAGGTTTATTTCCATTTGACTTAATCCTGTCAAGTCCCTATGAGATGAATCCTGCAATAACCCTAACATTACAGATGAAGAAGCTGAGACAAATGCTAAGTAATTTTTCCACGGTTACATCATCAGGGGGTAAAGCTACAATTTTAATCTAGGAAGACTTTCTCTTAAATTCAATACTCTTAGCCATTACATTCTATTCCCTTTCTGCTTTCAAAGATTGGGTAGCATTACAGAGGCAAGCTTCAAAACTCTGTCCCATGTGGTTTATAAACCCTGCAAGGTTAAAATAAGAGTCTAAAAAGCAGATTTTTTAAGGGATAAGATTTCTCTGCAAAATGTCTTTTCTCTCTGGTCCCAAAACAAGCATCTGGAGTTAAATTCTATTGTTTATTTCTCTTGACCTTATGAAAAGAGTTATATCTCCAAGGCCACCCTGATGGCATCCAGACCACCAACAGGATCAACATGTGATTCAGGAGCACAGTATCCATTTTATTACATACAGAGAAGGAAGATTTCAATCACAATGATAACAAATAGACAAGGTCTCTGCATCTAATGCAAAAACATTTAGGATGTCTTACTAAAATGCTGATTTTCAGAAAATATAGTTATTAAGTGGTTCACATTAATGAATATTTAACTTTATCAGAATTCTCCTCTGAATGATATTTGGACATTATAAACATGCTATACAACTCCAAAGACTGTTTCTATGATTTTAATTTACTTAAGAACTGTAGTGTCTGCTTGTAATCCTCCACAACCAAATACCACAAGGGGAACAAAAAGAGTTTCAGAAAAACACACGCCATTTTCCCAAAGTAGCAATTTCTCAAGGTTAGTTTTCAAGGAAAATTTAACTTTTAGGGATTTCTGGATCCTTTATTTGTGATATCTTTTAGGCATCTTTGTCTTTTGTCCTCTTTGGACTCTTCATTTTGTTCATTAAGATTACATTGTAAATGGCAATGCTTGACCTCAGTCATGGAAAAAACAGGGCTTTTATTAGCTAATCTGAAAGGAATCCACTTCTGCTATGTTTTCATTAGGCACAGACAGAAATTCTAGTGGTTAATATAATTCTCCAAACTGCAGTTCAAAAATGATTTGTGTAAGAATAGCTAACTCACTTTTTCCATTGTCATGTTGACATGAAACAGGCAAAGTTTCCCTTTTGAAAGTTCTGGACTTTTAAAAATACTATGCAACTTAGTTTTCTGAGTGTGGCAAATGATGGGACTGAGTTAAAAAAAAAAAAAAAAAAGCCCCTAGAGAAACTGTTTTATAAGAAACAATTCACTGAGATCTTTCCAGAAACTTATCATAGACCTGGAAAATTTACAAATGTTCCCCTTGTCCAGCAAAAGCAATAACGTCTTTCATCTTTAAAGTTTTAACTCATAAGTAATCTACTTTAATCACTTGAAGGTGGTGATATCACTTGAGGTAACAAAATGAAAGAACTGGCTACATAATCTTTGGAACTCTGCACAGAAGCAGCAGCATCCACAATGGAAACCATGGAACTCTCTTCTGAGTGACAGTTTAAGACCTGGCATAAGACTCTGTAGGTGTTGGGACAGTGGCTTTCATGAGGAACTACCTTTTAGTCTTAACTATAATTCTGGTAAAATCACAGAGAATAGTTGAAGATTTTAAAAAATAAATCCATGAATAAGACATCAACCCAGGAATCTGAATTAGTTAAAAGGCATTTACTCTCAATCTTTCCTTCTTTCTCTGCATTGTTTCAGAGGCTTTGATCTTTTGTCTTATGTGTTTAGAATTGAAGCAAAGATACATATTTACCTATATATAGGCCTTCAGATCATCTGATGTTGAGTATTCTGGAGGTAGTAAGGAAATGCAAGGTATTGTGAGTAAAACTCACAAAATTTTCTTTCAATAATTCCTTATTTACTGCTAATGTACATTTTCTCAGGACTGATGATAATTTCTGGTTAAAGCATAAGCTCTAAGTCTCTTGTTCAAAAAAAAAAAAACAGTTTTACAGTTCAAAGTTGAGTACTGAACAGAAAAATACCCATCCCTTTCACCTTCATAAATACATTAACTCACATATTTTTTAGGACAGTGTGCCATTTTTTGGCATCACTCTTCAAATAATTACAAAAATAAGAGAATTCAGGTGCTCTGAATTTATGTTTTGTGTCCTCTAAGACTAACAGGATTTTGGTTCTAGTCTTAATTCTGTCCTTTCCTAATTTCATAATCTCAACAAAAGTACTAGATCCATGTGAGATAAGTGACACAGATTTGTGAACACTAATGTAAAAGAAGAGGTCCTTTTAAGGTACAGTCGTTTCTTAAGAATTAATGCTATTCTGTTTTTCCATTAGTTCAGTATGTTTAATAATAGGGACTGCACAAGTCAGAAAACTTGAATGGTAACTGATAGGTTACAATTTTTTTCTTTAGGCATAATGGAAAATAGACTCTCATGACATGGGAAAATGAATCTCTAGTTTTGAAATCTAAAAACATACAAAGGTTCACAGCTCATTTTATAAAAATATTTTTTGACTTTCAAAGACTTTGATGTAACTCTTACTTGACATAAGCATTTTACTCACTGCTTATTAGATAGATAGAAGTATAGATAAATATTACTAACTAAAACTCTTTCATTCAGGCAGGGACAGAAACAGTTGTAATTCAGTGTGTTCTTTGAGTTGCTAAATTTTTCCACAGTAATATTTTTATAAAGTCAAGTGTAAAAATTTGAAAATCTTCAACAGATTTTATTTCCAATGTCTTTAAATATTGTCATCATTGTATGTACTTGGCAACATTTTATTGGTAACATTTCATATATTTGGGAAAGAACACTTAATATTTAAAATTCGCAATATGATATTTTAAAATCTAACTGTAAGGTACTGAATTCCCTGTATGCTGGTTTTGGTTATGTAAGTGGAGTCTCCGTCAGCCGCTAGGTGGCGTGTGTTTGCACCTAAAGTTTGGCATGTTTATAAACCACAGGAAATATAAAACAGACCACGTTTTTCCATTGCTGGAATAAAGCACATGTATAAAATAAAACTTTCACAAATTTGTAAAAAGACCAAAATTCTTTGTGAAGACATGTTTTAATGCTCCGAAAACCTCCTCTGAGTAGACCACAGTTGGTGTGCTTCAACACTGTGCCTGGAGTTGCTGAGCATTTGCAAGACACTCCCACCCCAGCACTACAGGATAACTCCCAGTGAGCTATGTATTCAGTCACCTCCTGCATCCTCCCCAAAGCTTATCCATCAGCAGGATTTTCTTATATAACCTATAGGAAACATAAGACACAGTGTCTTAAAAGCATCTAAACTTTTTTTTTTCATGACATAAACAACGAAGTAAACAAGATCCGTCTCGTCTTCTTTTGAGTTTAAGAGCACACAAAGGTAAAGAGGCGAACAAAAGAACGTATGTGATGTGAAGGTAACGTAGGTATCAAGCACTCTTTTTCTCCCTAAAGTTCAGAAGAAAATAGACAGTGCTTACATCTCAAAGTTCTTATCATCACCAGGCAATTACAAACACTTAACCTATCTTTTGAACTAAAATCCAAGTTCGTGGTCTTGTCAATAAGTGAGTACTCCGTGATGTTTCCCTTCCAGAAATCAGTAGAAATTAAGAACTTTAGAAAATTGCTGAAAATCTTTATTGGGGGTGGGGCGTATTATTTGGTTATCTTAGGGGAGGACTGGGACTTGTAGTATTTTTGAGGAGGGACAGGATAGGGAGGGAAAGGGAAGAGAGAAAGGAAGGTAAATGGAGTGCTTGAGAGAAAGGGTGAGGAGACAAAGGGAGAGAAAGAAGAAAGGTGTAGGTAGAGGTGCTCACATGGGGGATAGGGAAGGAGTGACAGAGGAAGGGCAGCCATGAAGATCGACAGCCGTGCCTAGGATGGAGGTGGGGTGATGAGTGAGGAAGAAAAATGCAGGGGATGTCTTAAGGGGCCAAAAGGGGTGGAGAGACAAGAAGGAGGGAAAAGGAAGGGAGAGAAGAATCAAGGGAGAGAGAAAACTAAGGAACAAGGAATATGGGTGTTTCTCTTCTTCTGTGGCCATGGTTGATTATAACTAATGAACTGTCATTGGGTATTTGCCTCCACCCACATTTGCATATATTATTTGTGAGGACGCCAAACATATTTGATATCACAAACTAAAAATTTTTTCTCATACAATAATTGCAAAAACTATAGGTTAAAATATAAACAAGTGTATGTGCAAAAAATTATCTAATGATTTCTTCTAGCTCTCTTTAAGTTTAATATTTAAGTATTTATTTCTATCAGTTCGTCCAATATTTTCATGGCTATAAGTAGCATATGAATTTACAAAAATATTTTCATGTAAAATAATGAGTGTTTTAAACACAAAAACTTACTATATACAAATATTGGCGAATACAATCAGTTTTTTGAAGACAATGTCTTTACCTTGTTTGTAGAAAAGTCAAAACATTCCTGTTGAAAACACTTTTTAAAAATATTCTCTTCATTAATGTAAATGCAGCTAAAGTGCAGAACATGCAGGAAATACTAGATCTGTAACCATAAACTATTAGAAGATATGGATTGATCAACTGTTCAAGTGCTTGAAACAATAAAAAACATTTTTAGCATTCGGAATCCATTTAAGGAACATCAATATTCTGTTGTTGCCACTTTATAGAAATATATACAACTATCCTAATGATTCATAATACCTTCCTTTAGACTATTCTTAATGCATGCTATTTTTAAAATCTCTTATTGAGGAAACAATGCTCAATTTTCTACCCTTACAAAGAATCCAGCATACCAAGGAGAACATAAAATTATTTCAAGAAACCAATAACTTCCAGACTGCAGAGGGAAGCATTCCAAGACATTAACAGTCCAGGAGGGAAGCCTTTTAAAGTCATTTTTAAAAGTTTCCAGTACCTTAAACATGAAAACAAGTTAGTACAAGAAAATCTTTATCTTAAGCAGCTAGAGAACTTCTAAAAACAAACATGATATTGTTCTTTTTGAACAAATGTAAAAAGCAAAATTATGCTCAGTTTAACATGTCACAATTGAGAGTTCCTAGGGAAATCTTTCAGGAGGCTTTATACCTCATTGTAAAAAATAAAGACAAAAGCCTCATAAAGTTTCTTGGAATCAATACCTACTCACCCAACTCCTGTTGCGCCAAAATGACAGTGGGATGAAGTAGAGCGAGAAGTAACCAGGTCCCCTTTTGCACAAAGCTCATCATGTCTAAATATCAGACATGAGACTCTTTGTGCAAAAAGGAGAAAAGAAAAGCAGTTCAAAGTAGCACCATCAGTTGTTCCCTGCCCTTCAGCACCAGGCCCGTCATAAAACTCAGCCACTGAGATTCCTTTGCTCTGGCCTTAAATAGGAAAAAGTTTGGCTTCCCTCACTTTCCAGCCCCTTTCTGAAATATGAGAGCAGCACCCATCCCCTTAGCAGTAAAAGAAATGATTAATATTTCTTTTTCCCTTATAGAGGACAGAACCCACAGAGTTAGGAAAATAGCACATCTGGAGCTTGTGTGCATCTGCTTATGTATGAGTTTGTTACATACTTTAGCCTTACATACACGTTTGTGGACTTATGAACATATATGGAAATGCTTTGCTTTGTGTTTATAGTATGAGAATTCTCAATGTATGTTTATTCCTCCTTTTAACATTAACAACTGCATAATTTTGAGAAATTGCTTGAAACATTCTCAGGCATGAATAATTTTAAAAACTTTATCTTCCTAGAAGATTTTTATATTGAGATTTTGCCAGAATCTACCCTAAGTCAATTTAAATAGGGAACTGTAAGAGATTAGCTGGAAGAAATGCATCTGTTTGCTTTTTTTCACTTATCCACCCACCCTGGGTCCAGGATGTTAAATTTCATGCACTGTCAGAAGACTAAGTATCTGAACTATGTTTGAAAGGAATCCTAACAGTTAGATACTAATCTATAGCTGTTTCCAGTTCTCACAAATTTCTTTAGCAACTCTGAGTGCTTTCTTTGTGAGATTTCCAATTTATATGCTGTTTGTGGAAAGCTAGAACAAATTTTTCTAGAGAAAAATTCAGACTTTTCATGTTCTGACTTTGTAAAAACCTGGAAGAGAAAGAGTTTATCACATGGAATAGTAAGAGTACAAGAAAAAAATTCTCATTTTGTCTGCCTTGGTGTAAAGTTTAGTATATATATTTCTAGATTTATATTTTCCGGGTCCTTAATAACATAGATTTTTAAATATATTTCTGTCTACCTAAGGATTAATTACTGAAACATACTGTAAAAGGGGGTAAATACCATTTATATGTCATTAATAAATTTCTGCAGAAAAAAATGTGCTTGTTCACAGTATTAAGATATTTCTACTTAATCAAGATATTTCTTGACACCCTAATACTCAGTTCATTATTCCTTAATTCTTCTCTATAATCTATCCTGGGCATTTCAATTCTCATCAGTCACCTGCATTTATTTTCCATGGTAATTTAACCATGTCCATCTCCATGCATGAGCACATGAAATTCTTCCTATCTTTTACCAACTAAGGGAAGTCAGTTTACAATGACCCAGCTCAAAAGTTTCCTCCTTAGAGAAACCATGTCTTTTAAATCTTTTTATATCTCTTTCTCCTGATTCATGGTACTTGATATTTACTCAATTTATAACACACACCCAACACACACACACACACACACACATACATACATACATACACCATAAATTTTGTAAGCATGGGCAATAGTACACTTGCTTCTTTATAATCTTAGTCATGGGGAGCACAAACCAAGATATTCCAATGTAGGTGACATCATTCACATTGCGATATCTAGAACAAGGCCAAACTCTTGTGCATGTCCTGTTTTTACATGAGAGGGCTGCTGCTTGAGGGGAAAAATAGTAACTATTGAGATGGTCTTGACTGTAAGCTCTTCTACTGGGTCATGGTGGATATATTGGGAGAAAAAATTGTCATATGCATCATCCAGTCATCTTCATCCTATACTTTTATAAAATTCTCCTGTTCAAATTCAGAAATGTGATTACTTTTTCTTATGGTGTCTGCCATCTGCATAAAAAAGCCATATATCTATATTAAAGAGATTTCCCTTTATTGGTTAGATGGCCAATGAAAATTGAAATTTATTGAATTTCTTCATTAGAATAATTTTCCAGTGTGAAAAATCATAAATACTATTTTAAAAATATATCTTTTATGCTTTATTTCAGGTAGGACATGTAAACTTATTATTGCACTTTTAGTTTTTCCCAAATGTCTTACTTTGTTTAGCCATTCAACTAAAAGTCTTATACATATAAGTAAAATTCCTGATGGATGTGCTCATTAAGGAAAGTTAACTGATACTTTGCAGATGGAAGCGTTGTTAGATTTTTATGGTTTACAGTGGAGATCTGGAGAACTCATTCTCCAGATTTTCTGATTTATCATTCTTTACCACCTTGAGCATATTTAGATGTCCTACATTGGGATTCTTTGTATTCTGCATCCCAGATTCTATTCCTTCTCCTGTGTCAAAGTGTTTCTTAATACAGTGTTTGATGGGTGTGGGTCTGAGCTGGTGTTAAAACTGGGTGGAGCATTGGTGAATCCTATTTTGCAATCCAGCAGCTGATGTAATCTAGACAGATATTTTTTCTATATCTCCCTGACTTTACTGCTGTTAACTAGGATTCATAAACATGTCATTTTTGATCTCTGGATTGCATCTGAAATTTTAACACAAATCTAAATATCTATAACAACCAAAGCACTGCTTAATCTGGCTCTCTTTTCAACAAAGAGAGTGCCTGAAAAGATGAGGCACAGTAAGGGTGTGGCAGATTATCAACCAAAAATTCAAGTCTCCCAGCTCAGTGGAAAGTGGAGTTTGGGAGAGCTGCATTAGCACAGCTGTGATGAACTCAGTAGGCCAGTGAATGTCAGCAGTGCTCTCTACAATAGTAATAAGAAAATCAATTATCTCCACTATGAAAAACACATGAAGCAGAAGTTTCTCTCTCTGCCTCTCTCCTTCATTGGACTGCTTTATGTCTGTTTTTTTAATTTTTCCAAAAGTTAAGGGAATGCTTTATTTTATGGACACTTCCTATATTTCATATAACTGTACTACCTTTTACAATGTACCTGTGATTGTATTCGCTTAAAAATATACAAATTCATAGCAGAGTTACAGCCTAGATTAGTTAACTACCAACACAATCATAGGATATAGTGCAAGTCTTTTGTTGTTGTTGTTGTTATTCCTAGGGAGGTGGGTCTTCATGGGTGGAACCATATTTGGAGAACTGTATTCCTTTTGTTTGGCTGTGATGGAGATTGAATCCAGGGGCGTTTTAACAATGAGCTGCCTCCCCATATCCTTTTTATTTTTCATTTTGAGACAGGGTCTCCCTAAATTGCCCAGTTTGGTCTGGAACTTGTGATCCTCCTACTTCAATCTCCCCTTTGGGTGGGATTTCAGGCATGCACCACCTTGCCCAGTGAAGAGCTGTATTCATTTTAAAATAATTTAAACAAATACTAATATGTGCAAAGTGAAGCCAGATATATGAGTGAAAAAATAATCATGATGTAGTTCAGGAACTTGAACACATAAAACTATAGATATTTCTGATAATGAGAAACTGACTTTGGGACATGACATCAAGAATTTGTGGGACATGATAGTTGAGTATTTGAATGATTACCATGACCAAATCTTCCAAATCCTTTTCTTTATTTTCCTCTTAGTACCCATGGTAAAGTTCATTGTTCCATTATTTTTGCTTTTATATTACTGTATTAATAATCATTTATTTTTACTCTAGAAATTTCTCTTTGTACAAGACACGCATTTCCTTGACTTTCCACAAAATTGTGTGCCACAAAGCAGTCCATTTGGAAATGCTAAATATCTCTATTCCTATCTGTTCATTTTATATTTTTTGATTGTTAAACCTGAGGCTTTGTATTTCTATCTTTGTATTAGACAGCTGAATATTACCCCAAGATTGAATAGAAAGTTCAAAGAGGTTATGAGACTCTCAGAATTACTCACTGGAATTGGAATTAAGTAGCACACTTTCCAGAAATATTTTTTACAATATTTTCCACTTGGATTAGTCACTGATTGTGGTAATTATATTTTTTATACAATTTAGAATTGGATGACTATAAATTTGGCGCATAATTTAGTTTTTTTATCTACAGAGTATTGTAAAAAAAATGGAGAGAAAGCATAATGTATAGAGTTAATGGTCAATTTTTAAAAGCTCCCCATTTTCCTGATTTCCAGCTTAATGTTTATCTTTAATAATTGTCAATGTTGTGTTTAAGTAAAATTTAAATAATCTCAAGTAAATGCTCATGACTTTATACTTAATGATGGAGTACAATCTTAGGGAATGTGAAAGAATTTGCATACATGTTTATGTGTGTTGGTGAATGTGTGTTTAAATACTATAATAAACTAAATATTTATGTAAATACTTTTAAAGATTGACTAAAATTGAGAAAATAAAATGTTTGGAAATAGTCTTAAATGCTTGCAATGCAATTGTATTTGTTTTGTCAACTTTCCTTCACAGAAGAGGATAAACATCTGAGTTTCCTCTTATATGGATAGAAACCTGTTATTTACTTGATCGACTTTTGATCACTGGAAGGAAAACTGATAGGCAGTTTGAATTGTTTCAATTTGAAGTTTGTTTTTCCCAAATGAAGTCTTTATATACTTGTGTTTCAGTGGTGGCTTTGCCATCATCATTATTGTTTTAATTATATTTGAAAATTCATAGAAAATTAAAATACATCTTTCTACCTAACACAATGACTCATCTCTGAATGGTGTGATTACTTTATAAATTTTGCAAGAGTGAGAGAGTATGGGATGCAAGGTCTTGTAGGAGCTCAGGAGTTCCCTGTGGGGTCTTCAGTTTACTTAATTATTCTTGGGATTGAAGCTCCACTCTGCAGATCCCACTAGACTCTCTATCAAATATAATTTGTCATCTGAGTCAGACTTTGGAATTTTCAGCAGTATCCAACACAGCTGCAATAGCTTTTCAAATGTAGCCAATTCTGTGTGAAGATAAAAGAAGTCCCAAATCACGATCTTCTGATAGAAGTATGAGATAAGGCAAAGCCAAACTTACTGAATTTGCATGCTTTTAAATAGAAATTGATTTTAATTCCTATCAATGTTCTCTATATTTAGATACTCAATGGGATCCCATGTTCAGAGTCTTCTAAAACACATAATTAAGAACTCAGAAATTAAAATTCTCATCAGCCTGCGTCTCCAAAAATAAATGGAAGTAAATGTGACCTTTTCATATTTACCTTATTATGATTATTATTTTCCACAGTTACCCCTCTTTGAGTTAATATTATTGCCCATGTGAAAAATATTCTGCTTAATTCTATGAAGAGTTCATTTTTGTCTCTATGTTAAATAATGTTTAAAGAAGCTCTATATTTGTGCATGTTATTGGTCCATGGTATAATAGCAACATTAGACTCTTGGAGGAAAGAAACTGCTTCTTTGGTGCCAAGGACATTGGCATTGCTGTCTGGAGTCTTACCATTCATGAGGCAATGCTCAATTTGGTAGCTTTGCCTTGTTTATCTGTTTATTTATGTATTCATTTTATTACCACTTATAGGCCTTTATTATTTCCCCCTATAAAGTCATGCACAGCAGTAGGCACAGTTCCTGTTGGTATGGTCACTGACAAAATGTAAAAGAGAATGACCGGATTGAAATAGAAGTATCTTAAATATTTTGATGTTTAGTAATGCAAGTATTTCTTTAAAAATCATGGGATCAAGATTTTGAATCAGTCTCTACTCTCACCTCTTCATTGTACAGATATTAGATGTATTTCATGAAATGATTGAGTCAAAATACCTGACTAATGAAAATGAATCAATCCAAGTAGAAAGTCTCCACATAAAAATTATTCTACCTTGATTATTCAAGATGCTAATGTTTGGATGATTATACTAAATAAATCATTACTCTATTCTTTCATGTCTAGCTATTCTTTCCATTTCTCACTCCCATCTCAACAAGATACTAAACACAATTTTAGGTAATACCCCATGTACAATTCGTTCTGATTCAGGCACTGTCTTCTTAATGAATGTAATGACACTCTTCCTCCAATGCCCCATCTATATTTATGAATTTCCATGCCCTGTTTTCTTCTTTCTGCCTCAAATGATCTTTCCTTATTTCTATGTGTTCAAATCATACTGTATTTTCAGAACTCTGCTCCCAATCACCTAATCTCTAAAATATTTCTGATTCATCCTATTAAAATGAATCACCCTTACTTTTCCCGTGGCTCTTAATTTTTTTCAGTTTAATTTTTGATATCCCTTACTAGACTGAAAGCAACTGAAAGTAGGGCAAGATTGGTCTTTACTATCATTTTTAACCCACAGTAACTTTTACATGGTCTTGCATATAATAGGTCATTAAAAAATATCAAATGGCATGTGGGTTAAAATATTAAACACTTTATTCATCAAAACACATATAAAGTGATTTTTTTTCTTTGTATCCTTTAGAATTCTTGTAATTGTCAGTAAAGTAATTATTTCCAGTATTTCCATCACTAAGAAAAAGGAAGATCACTCATAGGAAGTCTTTGGACTTATAATGAATTTTAAAAATCACCAGATGTTATAAATTTATTTCTAAAATAGAAAAAAAAAAAAACAAAGAAACATTAGCAAACAAATGGAAAACAGTCAAACTCTGTTGACCGTAGTATCACAAGTAAGAGACCACTAAAAGGGATGCGATTTGTAAAATGGTAAGAAACCCAGATAATTCACCGAGGATTATGTGACAGAACTGTCAGAAGTTAATTTAAAGATGAATTAAAAATTGAACTAAAATGCATCATAACTTTATTTTGAAGGTAAAAATTTATAAAATGATATATAAGGGAGTATCATGAGAATAACCTGCTTCAAAGAGGAATTCTTACACTTTTTATTCAAATTGTTTGCACACCACTTGACCCAATTTCCTTACAGTTAATATTGTTGAAAGGAGAAAACTGATAGAAATAACAAATCAAAATTGAAATTTTCTTACCCTTCCACAGATACAGACACCCCACACATAATGTAAGACAAATGTTTAAAGCTTTGTTTTATTGCCTGATTTATTGGTTTAAATTTCCTGGAGAATTGTGGCAACTTCAGTCTGTTTGGTTGAGTATGCCAAAGACACATGCAAGTCAGGTAACACTGCTCTAGAGAGGTCTCTAGATTGGTTTCTGATGGTTAAGGAAGGTTAGCTTCAGAGTAACCAGCCACATTGACCTAGATTCAGCATCAGGGTTGTGTCACCAGGCAGGCTGATGACTGCCTGGTATCCAGCTGAAACGATCACTGCTGAACTTTTAATTTGGGTGTGGCTGGCACCGGGAGGTCAACAGCTGAAGGCTTGCAGTTGGATGCAATGTGTAATCAAACTGGGGAGGCTTATGCGAGAATTCCCTGACTTTTCCCAGCTCCCAACTTAACGTGGTACAAGCAACACACTTTTATGGTGGGGAGGGGAAGAAAAGAAAAAAATAAGTATGTTTGCCAGCTATTTGTTATGATGACTAGCTAATTAAAGAGAAATAAATAGCTAAAATAAGTCTTTTGAATTAGTTTAAAATACCTAAGTGTTAGTATTTCTCATTCAAAACTAAAGAACTGATGGATCTTTTGAAATAATATGGATTTAGAGGGGGAAAAAAGGAAAGGGGTGCATCTTGGGAGAGTTCACTGAAATTAACACTAAGTTGGAGAGGGTAATTTTATATCTGCACTTTCTTGCTACAGCAAACACCAGAGCAAAATATGGCCAGACAGTCAATTGGGACAGTATGACACAGTACTGGAAAAAATGACTGTCGAGTACAAAATTACAAGAAAAGTAAAGTCATTGTTGAAGCCACGTTAGCATACCCTGCTCAAATTGTATCTGATTCTCTAGACACTTCTTTTGGAAGATTCCCCAAAACAAAAGCAGAGAAATTACATAAATGGTTTTCCAGGCCAACCTTTCTGATTTAGTGTGCTGTAAGTTGCTTGCAATGTTTCTCCAAGTAGGGGATCCAGGAAAATTCCTAGGGGTTGTAGATTTTGGAATTTCACCAAATCATTAATGACTGCAACTACACTAGTTAGCAAAATTCTTACTAGCTGTTATTAAGAAGATAGGGTGACAAGTGAACCAGAGGAAACAACAGTAATAACGATAGTTAATCAACACCTCGGGTTGTAGGGTCGTCTGTGTGTATCCATCATCATGCTAGCTTGCTTGCTTGGTTTTTATTACAGAACCACACTGGTGTAGTCAATTTTTCTTCTCTTTGTGGGTGTGGGGAGAAGGAAAGAAAGATTACATTTCTCATTTCTTTCTCTTAACAGCTTAGAACTTAGAGGAAATGGGCAACAAGAGTTTGGGGTAAAGAAATCTTAAGATTTTTAAAATGGAAGACTACCAAAATATGAACCATATTGAATAACCATATTCCCAAAGGGACTTATTTACATGTTCTAATTTATTTCCTATGACAATTTACTTGGTTACTCATTATTGCTACTTTGTGTTTTCTTCACAACCATAAGTTCCACGGGGAAAGGGTGTGTCTGCTCTGGGGTCACTGCTTCTCTAGCACACAGCATACCCTCTGATGGAGCAAGCACTCAGAAAGGACCTGCCCACTGAGGACATGCTCAGATCCTAGTTGAACACTGATGATTCAAAGTTTTCTGGCAATTTCATTATTTTTCTGGTCTAATTTAAATAATTTAAATTTAAATTCAATGGACTCCCAGTTCTCAACTTGAATAGTAATTTTGTGAGAAAACCATCATTTTATAATAAGAGCATCTATCTTTAAGACTCATGACATTTTTCTTCATTCCTTATTCTTAAATATCAAAATAAAATCCCTGCCAAGTGAAAGAAATACAAGGAAACTCAATTTGCCAGAAGCAAGTTTATGAACATTTTTCCCAAAGCATATCTTATTTGAACTGTTTATGTTGGATCACTATCCAAAAGATAATTTTTTTTTCCTCAGAAGCTTTTAAGAAAATGTTACTTTGCATAATAAAGACAAAGAGTGGGATTAAGTGAGGAAGAGGAAAGAGTCTCCCATATGTAAAATAGTGTCAGGATTTTTTTTTGATTGTGCCATATAAGTATTAATCCTAAAAAAGTGTTACTGAAGGAGCTTCAACTAACACCCCCACCCCCAGAGAACCTAAACAAATTTAAATATCTAATGTCTGATGCAGTTCCTGGAATGAAAGGTACTCAATGCATGTCCATTTAATGAATGAATTAGGTAGTGGTTACATGTTTTGATTTTATTAGTATGAAATTTGTTGTCATAGAAAAATAACTGTAGATGACTTCCACAGTTAAAACAATAAAGCCTTTCTTAATTATAATAATAGAAATTTTTATGGAGTACTTACTATTTAGTCCTATTCTAAGTTTAAATATATGCCTTTATTGTAAATGTATATGTAGATGGATACATATATATATAACTTAGGATGGGGCTGGCACATAGCAAACACTACACACACACACAATTAAGTCCTAACATACATGCACATGAAGTATATCTTAAAATACATATTTTAAATAGTCCTGTATTAGAAATATAGAAATTTGTAATATATAATATAATTCTAATATACATGATATATATTTCATTTAATCTACACCACAATCTTGTGAGCAGGTACTACTTTTATACCTGTTTTATAGGTGAGTAAACTGATTTGTCTAAGATCACAGAGTTAGTAAAAGCAGAGCCAAGGTATATAAACAGGAAGACTGGTTCCAGAATTCATTTTTTTTTATTCTAATGGGAATTGAACCCAGGATTACTCTAACATTGAGAGTTACATCCCTGGTCATTTTTATTAAGTTTTCTGATAGGGTCTCCTTACAGTCTAGGTTGTCCTTGAACCTGCAATCCTCCTGCCTCAACCTCCTGGATAGCTGGCATTAGAGGTGTGTACCACAAGCCTGGTTCAGAGTTCATTCTTTTAATCCTCATATATTATGTGGGATTTAGTAATTCTAAATGCTTTTAAATATATCAGAAACTATATATTCAATTAGTGTTTCTGTCTTCAATGGAATAATTTTCAGAATTATTTATTATGCTTAGTTCAATTTTATTCTCAGTTATGTATTTGTCCCAAATATTTGAATGCTTCTCTTGGTGGATCCATTAAGGGTAAGCTTAATTTTCTTTAAATGCCAGAAACAAATTGTTGACATTTCTATTGCATAAATAGTATTAACAAATTGTGCAACACTGTATCAAAAAACAAAATGAGAATATAAATTAATGATCCTGATTTTCTTGTATCACCATAAAGGCATTTAAAAAGCTACCATTCAAATAGATACAAAAGTGTTTCATGAAAAAACAATGAGGAGATTCAGTCAAAGATGCACTCTTTCTGTTGTTTGTAAAAATAAAAGCAAATAATTAGAAAAGAGAAAAACTCAGTATGTGTAGGATTTAAAGTCAAAGGAAGAATCCCTTAAATATATTTTCTTGAGTGGAAATGGTGAGAATTTAAATTGGAATATAGACATTATCCAAGTAAGTAGATATCAGTCTACCAACTTACATACTCTAATCCTCTTTTTTTGTCTTTCTCAGAATCTGGGAGGATAATCCAAGTTTTATTGTAGTCAATATTAAGCTTGAATTAGTCAACTAAAAGCAGAAAGTGAAAAATTAGGCTTTCCCTCCCCTCAGGGCCTGTCATGTTGTAAACTGTACAAAATGATCCCATCCTGACAGTGCAGAAATGAACAGTTTCCAACAAAACTTACATATGTGGCAGGGAGCTGTCCCGAAATGACACACTTAGGCAAATATTTCCAAAAGGATCATAGGATTTTCTTTGAAACCCAATTCCCTAGACTTCTTAACATTTCTCAGCTTGGTCTTCTCTTTATCACTCTCTCTCTTTATCAGTTTTTTCAAAAGTAAGCTTGATCAATCCCCAGTTCCTTTAAAGAAAATTTTTTTCTTCAAATAACTCTTTTGAGGTAGATCTTTATTCATTGCCAAAGCAGTTGAAGAAAATGAAAAAATAAGACTAGGGGGACCCTGAGGGTTATTAGCAGTTAAATACATCAAGATCACTTATTCAATTTTTATTTATTTATTTATTTATTTATTTGACATTACTCATTTGAGAGAGATGCCATTGCTCTCAACTTTTAGATCTGTTTTTTTTTTTTTTTTTTTTTTTTTTTTTTTTTGTGGTGCTGGGGATCGAACCCAGGGCCTTGTGCTTGCAAGGCAAGCACTCTACCAACTAAGCTATCTCCCCAGTCCTAGATCTGGGTTTTTAAGGACATTTTTCAGTTTCTCATATTTCCTCCAAATCGCTTTCCAACAATTCATGTAATGCCTATAGGTAGATAATGGTATCTGATTTATGTTTCAAACAGGTTTTAATCAGTTAATTATGTTACTCTAATACAAACTGTGTACAAGGCACTGACAGGTAGCAGATGGAAGTGAGCAGAAGGAACATGAAGTCAAGGGAATGATTTTAGAGACTGGGCTTACTATTAAAACAATCTCCTAGAATTTTCAATATTTCTCAGTTTGATCTTTATCACTTTCTTTCCATGCTTTCTTTTAAAAATCAGTTTACCTAGGGTCATTCTGACTCTGCCCTGGCTTGAGTTGATAGGGAATGTTATATTTCTTAGCAAACAACCTTCCATCGGCAGAACTATTTTAATTAAAAACAAAGCTCAGCAACCATATGATGTATAGAAATGCAAGCTCTGTTTAGAATCCTGTAACCTAGCCAGGTGACCCAGAGTTGCCTTTAGAGCTTTAGCATGTTACCATAAAGTTCCCTCTTCACTTGAGTATTGTAGAAAAGACCATGCTCAGTAGGGACTTAAAAATCTAGCACAAAACTACTGTCAGGTAAGTACTACCTAGGCAGGACTCTCTGGAAACATCTCTAAGACCCACAATAAAACTGGAAAACAAAGGGGAAATGTCACTGCTCTCCTCTCTGAGAGGACCCACTCTTTCTGTTGAGAGTTTCTTTTTTCCCTTTCTCCTTTTTCTTGTAACAAATTTTCTGTAGTTTTACTAAGTCTAAAGTTTCCTCATGCAAGAACATGAGAGCCAAGAACAGAACACAATCTCTGGTACCAAGCATCACACTGTGTTTGTCAGGGTATAAACAAAAAAGTAATGCACAACTCCCAATCTTAAACAGATCATAATCTACTCAATATTGAGCAATTTATTTGGCCACTTGGTACAAATTTTCACACTTATGAAGTGAAAACATCAACGTAATTTGATATATTTTATTCTAGTTCAAATATCCATTACATTCTAAAAACTTTCCAAGAAGCATTTTCCCCTGGAATAAAAATTTCACATATTTTCTCAAATTTTCTTCCTATTCCTGCAATGTATTTTCTATCTGTAATCAAATTTCAATTTTCTGAACAGCACCTACAAAAATGGGTATGTCTGTTTTCTGGGTTGAAAATAGTACCATCCCTTTTCTCAGAGCACATTATGTTAAAACAGATAAAGAGACCCAAAGTTGGTCTTTTAAAAAATTGCACATGAAGGGTTTTCTCAGTTGTTAAGTCACTGAAATGAGATCACTTTATTGTTTTCATTCTGGAACTGATATATGAATGTTTTCCACTTAAAAGTCATGATAGATTTTTTTTTTAAAAAAGGGAAATGAAAAATGTTCTAGTGATCTGGTGTATGACCTTTTGCTTAAAGTTAGCAGAGTTAAAGACTTCACACTTGAAAGTGTGAGAGAGTAGGTCTCATATATGTAGTTTTTTAAAACCAAAATTTAAAAAAGCAGAGGATTATAATGCTCTGTATTCATTATTTATCATGCTAAGTTCAGGTTTACTTCCTGTTGGAGTAACATGATTAAGTTCTAGGATGTAATTTTGAATGGCTATATATTTATAGACTTTCCTTAATGGTGACTAACATTCATTACCCCCTCCATTTTTTATGGTTTAATGAAATAAACTTAAGTGGGGAAAAACAAAAAAGAAGAAACTTACCTTCTCATTTCAACATAATATTTTTATGACAAGAATTCAATGAAATTCACATGAGAATATGAAGGGTTTTTAAAAATAATGGTAGCCACTTAACAAAAATTAGAATTGCCAATATTTTAATCCAAGGGCAGGGTGATCAGGTGGCTTTGTTGAGTTATGGCAGGCATATTCTTCATCTAACTGTCAAATTTTGTATTTTTTAGACACAGCAATCAAATCTCATTTATATTGTCCTTAGAAAGTTTGCTCTATTTTCTGTTGCTATAACAAAAACCTGAGGTAGGAAAAATTATAAAGGAAAGAGGGCTATTTGGGCTCACACTTGTGGAACTTCAAAAGCAAGGGACATAGTCTCTACTGGGTTTTGGTTGATAGCCAGGTGTTGTTTCATGGCAGGAAGCGGAAGAGCAGGTGGACACATGCAGGGACGAGAGGTTGATCTCCTGCAACAGGTAACCCAATACCAAGAGAAAAACAATCCCTTCGTGAGTTGGGTGCCTGATTATCCCAAACACCTCTGAAAATCCCACCACATCTCAACACCCTTACTTTGGGGACCAAGCCTCAACACAAGCTTTGGAGGGGATATACAATATTCAAACTATGCAAAGCTTTAAAAGGTTTTTAGTGCATCTTTGGGCATTTTTAACCAAGTGCTTTACTAACTTAGAAAAGTGCTGACAATGATGTAACCTTTATTTGTGTAGAGGAGACTGAATGCACTTAAATTGACAGGGCATAGATATCAAAATCAGTACCCTGCAGTTGAATAATTACATGTTTGTGGCTACACAGATGTGCTCAATTTATCTGGTACTACAGTTAATATTACTGACTTTTGGTGATCTCTCATGTTATTCTTGACAGATGAATTAAGATCTCCAATTGGGATGATATCAAAATAAGATTATGAAATCATTTTTCCTAATATTTATATAGCATAGTGAATAACAGACATATCAGATATTCTTATCAAATTTGTAGGAGATATTACATGCTACATGAGAGCATTAGAGATAACAGAAAAATGTTAGGATTTCATAGTGGTGGACCAGTACTAACTAACACAATGCAATTGTGTGAGAGATAAAAAGGAAAGCATTTGTAAAATATTGATTTCACAAGAATATGGTGAAGAGAATAGGGCCACATAGTAGTTGATAGGAAAAAAACAAACAAAGCAACAAAAAAAATAGTAGATAAGTCTTAGTTGATCCTAGCAGGAAAATACAGCTGCCAAACTGGCTTATGCTTTTGTTAATATATTAAATATTTGTTTATTGAGTGTCTCATATGCTAAGCATACATGCTGAGAACAGGCTTTAATGATTAAACATAGTTCATGTCCTTCATAAGACCACAGTCTTATCTGGAGGGCTGACAAAACAATAATTTCAACTCAGAGTGGGTGATAAATGTTCTGGTAAAGGTGGTTTGCAAACATATAAAAGGCACACGATTCAATCTATAAAGGTCAAGATGGGTCTTTCAGAGGAAGTGGTATATAAGATTGAACCTCATATTTTCTGTCTATCTCACATAAAGAATGTGTTTGTCCAGTTATCCCAACTTCAACCTGCTCTATGACAATCCTGCTACCCTTGTTTTTGTCTACATTATTTGAAATAGTTGAACAAGGTCCATAGCTTTCTCAACCATCCCTAATTCTACAGATCTGAAACTGTTCAGAATTTGAGCATATACTTTATAAAAGCTAAACATATCCTATACCACATTTTTGTCAATGTTTTCCAGTAATACAGAGATGTTATTTAAGAAGACTGATAATTTTGTCCTGCATTTCAGAGTTTTATCTAAATGTCTATTCTGGCAGTAAAATAGGGTCCCCTTCTTGAAGAGGAGATACATTCAAGAGCACTAGTGGATGGATGAAACTTTACAGAGTATTGATTGACCCCACATATGTTATATTTTTCTTATGCATATCTACCTTTGATAAAGTTTGACTTACAAATAACCAATAATACAATATAGTAATTATAATACTATAGTATAAATAAAAGTACATGAATATGGTCTTCTTCCTCACTATAATTTTTATTTCTGTTTTTGAGAGTATGTGTCTTCTTTGTTGTGCACACGATGCTTGGCTTTATCATATGCCCAGTAGTTATCACATAGTACCATAGTTAATCTGTCCTTCCATGTTCTATTCCCTGATTCTTCCTTTTCACTTTTATGAATGTAGATTCTATTGGGCATCTTCTTCCAGAAAAGCCTGGAGACTTACCTTAGATTATATCTTTTCTTTTTAGTCAAATGAAACTCTTTGGGAAATGCAACAGCAATTTCTTCATTGGTAGAAAAAGTCTCCTAGTAATTTTTTAAATATAGTTCAGCCTAAACCTATTCCTTAATCTGTGTAATCATTCCTTGCTTGCCATGTATGGTTAGATGTCACATATAAGAGAATCCCTTGCTGAGTTCTTTGCGTAGGCTAGTGTTTTCTGGTGCAACACATTGCCATCAATTAAAACAGGTTTTCTTCACCAAAGAATTTAATTCTTTTTTTTGCCCATCTTAACTAAGTGCTTATCATGAACTGTGACTGTTACTTTTGCTGCCAGCAAAATTAGCATAGATTTCTTTTCTTCTTAATTTCATGGACAGATCTGTTCTTACTAGAGATCTCAGTGACCTCAACATACCGATTTTTCCCCTATTTATTATTCTTTTGTTTAAAGGAAGCACTTTAGAGCATCTCTTTGGTATATTCAAATAGCTAGAAACACTAATCTTGTGTGTTAGAACCAATGTGAAGTACAATAAAGGTTACTTGAGAATAAGCACTCTGACTTGGCAATTTGATAGTGGTCAGTCTGGTGAGAGAGAGGGCTACCAAGTGACTAGTGGATGGTTAGAATTCACAGAATGGATATTCTGGAGAAAATGGATGATTCATGCCCTTAATAGGACAGAAGAGAACAGTCTGAGATTTCAATATGTGATCTAGAATAGAGCACAATTTAAAATTTATCAATTGTTTCTCTGGAACTTATCATTTAGTATTTTCAGATCATGGTTGAACAGGGATAACTGAAATCACAGACCATAAAATTGAAGATTTGAGGTATCCTATACCTAAAGTAAACAGATACTTCCTTTCCATTTCTTTCCTTCTTTCTCTCTCCTCTCTTTCCTTTCTTCCTTCCTTCTTCATATTGTTTTTTTTGCATATCCTGCAGATTTAATTACCAGCATGATGTACACAGTGAGCATTTCCTATCCGAGGCTTTTACACTTCCCAGACCCTTCATCTGAATCATTCCTTCCTGATATGTGTGTGATTTTTCTCCTTTAACTTCTTCAGGTCTTCACTCAAATACAACCCTAGTGAGTATTTCTTGGACAGTTCCATTATGAAATGATGGCATTTGATAAGTAGATAGAATTGGAGCATCATGCTAAGTGAAGTATGCCAGACTCAGAAGGCCAAGGGTTCAAAGTTTTCTCCATGTACAGAGAGAAAAATAAGAAATTTTAAAAGGAGGATCTCATGAAAATAGAAGGGCAAATAGTGGAGTAGAGAAGAAGGTTGAAGGTGAGGAAGAATGGGAAAGGGGATGAACTACAAAATGATATTGACGGAACTATGCTATGTGCATGTATGAATATATCACAATGAATTCCACTTTTATGTATAATTATAATGCATCATAAAGAAAATAAATAAATATCACAATGAATTCCACTTTTATGTATAATTATAACACGTTGATAAAAAATAAAGAGAAGGAAGAACAATAGAGTAGAGGGAGGCGTTCAGGCATGGTGGAGGTGGGGAGTGTGAAGATAGTATTAGGGATTGAAATGGAGCAAATTATGCTCTGTGCATTGATGAATATGTCAACATGAACCCCACGATTATATATAATGCACTAATTAAAATGAATTAAAAATTAACAAAATAATAAACAAAATTTGCACATCATTACTGATTCTTTTATTTCCTGCTTTATTTTCTTCCTATCACTTATAATTCTCGGATATATCACATATTTTCTAACGTTTTATGTTTTCTACTCCTACAACGGGGTTACAAGTCCCACCTCAGACAGGACTTCCATTTGTTTCTCTCTCTCTCTCTGGCACCTAGTACTCAGTCCCAAGAACTGAACATGATAGATTATCAAAAAACATTTTTAAATGAATGTATGATTAAATAAACCCAATTCTCTGATTTCGTTCCTGAATGCCAAATAGTATATCCAATGACATAGTGAATACATCTACTTAGTTGTGTCCCAAGCACTTTGAATTCTATGTTGTCAAAATTTTATTTATTATTTCAAATCCATCTACATCTCTACCCCAGAAATTATCACTACAGTACATCTCTTGCCTAGATTTTTGTAACATCCTGAGTTTCTAGCCCTGATTCTAATCTTTCTTCTTTTTACAATTATTTTCTGTATCTTTTCTTGAGAACTTGTTTTAAAATCCAAAATTGCTCCTGCCATTTGATTTGCCAGCTTATAAATTGTCAATGGCATTTCATACTCTCAGGATAAAAAACCTACACCTGAAGAAAGATTACCTTATTCTTCCTTATCTCACTTTCCTGCTTCACTCCCAAAGCTCCAGGATTCACTCTGACCATTCTAAATTACTTTTAATTCCTCTAACTCCCCAGTTTTTTCCTGGTGATCATCACTGCCTGTTGACACACTCTTCTCAGAACCCACTGGAGCAAACTGACTCTAATTCATCCTTCCTTGTTAGTATAGCCCTGCCCTGAGAAGTTTTCCCTGAAGCACAGAAAGGTCAGTTGTTCCTAGTAAGTGCCTACTTAGTACTTGTACTTTCTCAAAGCAGTCATCAAGCGATATTTAAGGTGATTATTACTCCAGGTATTCTGTTGGTTAGTTTTGCTCACATACAGATTCCTAAAGTTTCTTATATAACCTGTAGCTTATGGTATGTGGGACTGTCTCTCATTATCCATGGGAGACTGATTCCAGGATCCCTGTGAAAACCAGTCTGGAGTACTCAATTCCCTTATATAAAATTATGTAGTATTTGTATATCACCTAAGCATATTCTCCAGTATACATTATTTTAAAAATTTATTTTCTTAACTGATACATTAAAACATACAATCTATATACATTAATGGGATACTATGTAATTTTTTCATACATCATGTAATATTTTAGTAAGGTTAAATAGATCTATTTCCTCATACCTTTATCATATCTTTATAGCAAAAATATTAAGAATCATTTCTTCTAGTTTTTAAGTATATAGTTACTGGTTTGTTATGTGTAGTCCTCCTATAGTGCTGAGCACATAAGAACTTTCTCCCCTGACTGTACCCACTGAAAAACCTCCATTCTGTATACTTTAAATCATTTCTAGATTGCTTGCAATATGTAATGCAACATAAATGCTATGTAAATACTTGTTATACTGTATTGTTAGAGGAATAATGACAAGATAAAATCTGCACACATCCAGGAAAGATGTACTCTTTAAAATATTTTCAATTCCCCAGTGGGCTGAATCTGCAGATGTAGAACCCTTGGATACAGAGGGCCAGCTGTGCTGGATATTTGTCAACAGTGAAAGAGAGAAAGTGTAAGAATGCATAGAAGTGGGGATTGTGGAATGAAACTTTATTCTATCCTTAAAAAATGACAAGCTTAGGTTACCCAGGAAAATAAATTGTCTGAAAGTTTAAATAGGATAATAATAGTATATCTAAAATTCAGCAAAGATATTTCAAAAGTTATGAAGTCCTTCTCTTATTTTAATAATCAAAATACCCTTTAACCCATAACTGGAACTAAATAAATACATAGTAAATAACATGCACATCTCTCCCTTGCTGCTGTCAGATAAGAGGTCATCTTTATGAATACACATAGATTATATGATCAATACATTTACCATAATTGGGGCTTGGGGTGTAGCTCAGTAGTAAAGTGCTCACCTAGCACAGAGGAAGGTCCGGATCTTATCCCCGGGACCAGAATAAATAAATGGATAAACAAAATACTTTTACTATGTTTTAGTGAGAGTGCTGAACATGCCCTGCAGGCCAGAATGTAGTCCCTGCCACCTAGTATTCACCATGAGACTAAGAATGACTCCATGAGTAGAAATGTATGTGAAAAGTTTCAGAGGTTCTCACAGTATGACTGAGTTTTAACCAAGGAATTCTACACTATCTTTATCCTAATTACTTATTATCCAAATCACTGTTCAGTTGCTTACTTTCTCAGGTAGCATCAACTCTTGGTCCACAAGTGGTTAGTTCTGTTTATGGCATGTTCTCAATTGTTCTAAAATTACCTGCATAAAGCTTTCTCTTTAAACATTTGTTCTTATTAGTTATACATGACAGTAGAATGTATTTTGACATATTATATGTACATAAAGTATAACTTCCCATTCTTCTAGTTGTACATCATGTAGAATTTCCTTGGTTGTGTAATCATGTATGCACCTAGGGAAGTAATGTCTGATTTATTCTACTATCTTTCCTATTTCCATTCCCTTTCCCTTTTGTCTAATCCAAAGTACTTTTATTCTTCCCTATCCCCACCCCTCACCATTGTGAGTTAATATCCGTATATCAGAGAGAACATTCAGCCTTTGGTTTTTTGGTTGGCTTATTTCACTTAGCATGATAGTCTCCATTTCCATCCATTTACCAGTAAATGCCATAATTTCATTTCTCTTTATGGCTCGTAGTATTCATTGTGTTTATATACCACATTTTCTTTATCCATTTATCTGTTGAAGGGTGCCTAGGCTGGTTCCATAGCTTAGCTATTGTGAATTGAGCTGTTATAAACATTGATGTGACTGTGTCACTGTAGTATACTGATTTTTAAGTCCTTGGGGTATATGCTGAAGAATGGAATAACTGGGTCAAATGATTGTTCCATTTCAAGTTTTCTGAGGAACCTCCATACTGCTTTCCAGGGTTTTTGCACCAATTTGAAGTCAGACCAGCAATGTATGAGTGTACCTTTTCCCCTCATATCCTTGCCAGCATTTATTGTTACTTGTATTGGTATAGTGGTACATAAGGCTTTCTGGGATACCCAGTACCTCTAATACTTCCAGACTTCTCAGTCAACTCAAAAACAAATTCTTAGCCTCCCCTCTTATTTCCCTGAGCTTGGACTAAATGTCTTATCTGCCTGTGTCTTTCAAAGATAAAGAGGCAAATATTTCCAGTTATCTGTCTGCGGGGAACTGGGAGTGGTGCCTCAGACAAGGAGGGCAGTGCTTCTCCATGGATTTGTAGCCTGATAAGAGACCCTTTTTTGTTGTTGTTATTTGATTTTCTCAAAACTGCAACAACCTCTTTGAAACAATGCTGGAAATGTAGATGAAGAAAAAGGGTGGAACAAGTTTGAGCTTACGAAAATGACTCCAAGACCATGTGTATCATTTTTCCTTGTCAAAAATATTATTGCCATCTTTCAGAACTCTGCTGAGGATTTGGAATCCATCTCTTTGCTGAGTCTGCTACGTGTTACAATTCTCCTCAGATCATGAGCTCATGTAGCAGGATAGTAGACCATCTGGTATTGTTAGAGAACTAAACTCGATTTTCATGCTTAAGATAAATGTGCTGATGAGCAGCTTCCTTACATTACTAACTAGAACTTTCTCTCTCATGCCACATCGGCAAACTTAAATTCATACTCAAAAAAACAAAGCAAAACAATCATTACACCAAAACAATTTTTAAAACACAGAAAAAAAATTACATAGGAACATGTTCTTACTTTTTTTATTGAGCTTTGATATTTTTATTTGTCTGAATTAAAATATTCCATATCACATTTTAGAGTAATACTTTTCTTCTAGTTCTGTTTACATAAGATATTTTGGACTATAGCAACTATTTCCTAACTGAAGAAAGCAGTGAGACCCTAAGCAACTCAATGAGACCCTGACTCTAAATGAAATATAAAAATGGGCTGGGGATGTCACTCAGTGGTGGAGTGACCCTGAGTTCAATCCCCATGCCAAAGAAAGAAAGAAAGCAGCAAAATGTGAGAAAAAAAGACATATTATAAAATGCTAACCTAAGAAAATGAGAGTTAGTCAAATTTTATTATTTGAAGTCAACTGTCTGATAACTGGTTACTTAACTATTTTGCTGCTAGATCTGCAGATACTAAAATGACTTGATAATATGTTGGATATTAATATACCTCCAAGTTGTCAGTTTATTGTAGTGTGATTTTAAGATTTATGAAGTGATCAGTAATTTGAAAGTGAGGTAGGAGAAGAGGAAAGACTGTGAAATTAACATAGGATTTAAGTTGGAAGAGCAAATGGGTGGGATTTGAGATGGAACAGGATTGAGCAAACTTGCAAAATAGGAGCTGGCAGTGCTGATGGGAGACAAGTACAGAAGAGGAAAGGAGGAGACAAGAGGGAGTTGGTGGGATGACTACTTTTTATTTTATACTTATAATTTATATCAAATATCTACTAATTTTTCAGCTAATAAGTAATCTTGTATATGAAGTATATTTTACAGCAAAAGTCTACTCAATGGTAATGAAAGTATATATCTATATCTTTTCATGAATGCCTATAGCAGCTTTATTTGTAGTAAACAAAATATAAAAAGAGTTTACATCTCCATTGACAACCAGTCCTGATACTAACCAATCTTAATTTATATCAGAACAATTATTCTAGGACAAAGAAGCTAGACTCAAGAGTAGATATGTGTGATTCCACTTATACAAATTTCCATAAAATGCTATCTTATCTACTGTGTTAGAAAACAAATAATTGAATTTCTAGGATGGAGGGGTTAAGGAGAGGCAGAGAGAGAGATTACAAAGGGACCCAAAGAAATTTTGTAGATGACAAATTTATTATCTTGATGTGGTTATGGTTTCGCAAATTTCAAATCTTACCAATTTACTTTGAGAATGTTACCCCAAGACTATTCTCACTTTAGACCACAGGCTACACAAATTTGAGTGTTCCCACAACCAAACTACCTTCAGGTTCAATAATTTGCTAGGATAGCTCACACAACTCAAGAAAGCACTATAATAAATACTATTTAGTTTTATTGCAGTGACTGTATGCAAATTAAAACCAGCCCTCAAAAGAAATAAATAAGATAAATCTAAGAGGGTTCTGAACATGAGACTTCCTTTGTTCTTGGAAACTTGTTACCCTCCTGGCACTGAAGAATGACAACACTCTGACAGTATTACCAACCAGAGAGCTCACTGTAGTCTTTGATGTCCCCAGTTTTCATTGTGACTTAATCATATACTGCTCCGGTACGCAGAGCTTTGGTCCTTCCTTTAGTTTCCAATTCTTCTAGAGGTCACCACTGATATGGTGTGTTCCATAACTCCCATCATAAACTACTTTGTTGGACAGATGGAAAAATCCCCAGTAAACAAAGACAGATGAAGGCCAGATCCCTTTTTGGGTCATGTTAATTCTTCACATGCATTAAGAACACATGAGTTCTTCTATCACTCAGAATCTAGTACTCAGTATCCAAGTGGTGCAATCTATTACTTTAAGTATCCATGGTCCAGACTAACACTTTCAAGATCACAGGGAAATTCTTCTATGCTTTTCTAGTTTGTGTTCTGGAAGAAAAAGTTCATCCATTCATTTTTTTCTCTCCTTCCCCTCCCCTGTCCCCTCCCCTTCCCTCTCCCCCTTCCCCTTCCCCCCCATTTATTTGCAATTGAACCCACAGTGCTGTACCAATAAACTACATTCCCCAGTTATTTTTATTTTTCGAGACAGTGTCTTACTAAGTTTCCCAGGCTGGTCTCAGTCTTGTAGTTCTTCTGCCTCAGCCTCCCAAGCAGCTGGTATTACAGGTGTGCCCCCCATGCCGTGCAATCCATTTGTAATACCTTGGAATTTTTGGTTGGTTTGATGGCACAGGTGGGGATCTACAGTTCTTTGGAGTATTTGAAGGACTCGAATGGCAGAGTTCTTAGGTGAAAGATAAGTGATTAGTGTGCCATCTCCTTCAATGAAGAGAAAGACTACAAGAGATCCTAGCCTAATGGAAGTACCCTTTCCCAGTAGAGTTGATTCATTTTTATTTTGTTTATTTTTATGTTCTGATGTGTGGTTTTGGAGATGCTCAAAAGTTAGCACAGTTTTCATAGGTGTTGCCCATGTCAGATAGGGGATACTTTGCAAGTTTAAACAATTCACATTACTTTTACTTTTTGGGGTGGGGGTAGACATACATTTAAAATGTGTTATTGTCCCTTTAAATTTTAATTAAAGAGACATTAAGTGATATAATAGAATTCAATTAAGTTTCCAAAAGATTGACCACAAATTTAGCTTACTTAATTTTTATTTAAATTTTCAATATTTATAATGTAACTATTTTGCCTCCAAATTCTAACACATGAATTTGAATACTTTAGATGATTTTTTGAGAAATGCACAATTATAATTTACTGGTTTTGATGTCTATGATTTAGGTCTTCTAATGATAAATTCTGTGCATTATAAAACAATTAAATTTTACTATGTATTTTAAATTTTGTTATATGATATTCATTATGGTGTCATATAAACAAATAAAAATAAATTTCAAGGTCTAAGTTTATGACAATCTGTGACTTATCTATATCTTGGTTTTCTTTCTCTTCCTTCAGAAAATGCCAGGGCACTGATAAATTATCTAGAGGCATTATAATGGATGATTTTAGTCATCTTTGGTATTATTTTTACTTTCAATAATATGCAAATCATATCTTTACATATTTTTTCAAATTGTGTTTTTATGAATGTTAAAAAAATCAGTCAAAAATTTTGACTTTGTTAATGAATGAATTTGTTAAGGAGCAAGGATAAAGCATAAATTTTAGCAGTTTATGAATTTTGTTTACAACCTTTAAACATTTACCTATAAGTTATTTGACTTCTGTTTATTCTCTTGGCCAGAGTTTCACAAATAATGGAGTTTATTATAATGGCGGAGTTAAAAATCTAGCTATCCAATGGATGCCCAAGGAAGGTTTTAGCCTAAATATTACAGATACAAAGAAGGGAGTAAAAAATGAGGCCTATATAATTAATGATAATTATTATAGAATAATTCAAGATCTGTGGTGTTTGCGTGGGTTGGGGAGAATTGCTGCAAGTTGGAGATACGTGTTTAGGAAAACAACAATTTTTTTGAAGAACCAATAAATTTAAAGATTGATGAGGGCAAATTATTTTTTGTTAACAAGAAAAATATGAAAGGAACTAAGAACCAAAGAAATAGATAATATAAGTTGTACGAGAAAGTCATGGATCAAATTAAAAAGCAGTATAATTTAGAGCAACCAATGGGGTTGAAAACAGAACAATCTTTAATGTATTGGTACTTAAATGTAAGTGAAATTTTACCGACAAAGGAAAAAATCCATAAGCATATTTCTGCCATACCCTGGGCTCTTTAGTGTATAATGTTGTTTTCAACATAATGTTTATTCTCAGACAATTTACAGGTAGAACATAGAAGACCTAACTATAGTTACAAATAGATTTAGGGTTTAGTCATGGCATTTCAAAATTAAAACCACACCTAATCGAAGCACAATACATATCTAACAAATGATATTGTCTCAAGAAAAATATAAGAAATCTGGGTAAGCAGTAATGGAAAGTAAAATTGCTTCATCTTATGTGAATAGTTTTTCAGTTAAAATTAATTTTGAAACTAGTGTTTCAATTAAAATTTTAATTTTGATCTTGATAATTATAAAAATATGTGCTGAAATATGCCTGAGAAGTATAAAGAAAAAATGGAATTTCTCAAATGAAGATATTGAGTTTATAATATACACCTAAATTATTCACTTAATTTTAATAACACCGCATTTTCATTCTTATGAATTTTGAGAGAAGTATTTTATTCCAGTTTCATAAATGAGGAAAATGAGATATACAGAAATTAAATGGTTTTCCTTAAGGCATGAAATCAGAGACATACAGTGAACTTGTCCTGCTTTTGAAGATAGTGCTTTTGAAAATCATAATAGGATATTTCTGCTTTTTTTTATTCTACCTTCCACTTGCATCCTAATGTCCAAGTTGCTAATTTTTACACTTTCTAGCAAATAAACAGATGTAAGGTAATTAGAGGACCATAGTACTAGTAAAAAGTCTCATTTTTGTCATATGCACATTCCTCCTAATTTGGGGTAGACAATGTTGAGTGAAGAAGTAAAATCATAGTGGTGTACAGTAGAGGTTCCAGGACAAACTTGCAATTTTCTCCAGTTGTCTCCTTTACTCTTCAGAATAGATCCTCAGTGCTCCTGTGACTGATGTCAATACAGTTTTTGTTTTATTTTAATTAGGAGTTAGGTTGTCCGTTTCTTCCTTTTTGTTTTCAGTTATTACCTTGGGTAAACACCATTCTCCTCTACTTGTAGGTTTGACTATTTTTAGACTCCACCTATTAGTGAGATCTTGTAGTACTTTTCTTTATGTGCCTGGCTTATGGCACTTGGCATAATATCCTGCAGGTTCATCTATATTGTTGCAAATAAAATGTTTTTCTTAATTGAAGAGGTGAGTAGTATTCTGTTCTGCATATCAGCCACATTTTCTTTATCAATTCATCCATTGATAGACACTTAGTTTGTTTCCATATCTTGGTTATTGTGAAAATGCTGCAATAAAGTTCACACATCACTTCAACATACTGATTTAATTTCCTTTGGATATGTAGCCAGAAGTAGAATTCATGGATCATATAGTTCTATGTTTAATGTTTTGAGAAACCATAATGACTATACTAATTTATAGTCCCTCTAGTAGTGTAGCAGTGTTCTCCTTACTCTGTATCCTCATGAATGCTTGTTATTTTTAGTCTTTTCACTAAAATCCATTCTAAAATTCAAAAAGTTTTATCTAATTGTTGTTTTACATTTCCCTGATGATTAATGATGTTGAAAACTTTTTCATATTCATGTCATTCATTCACATGCCCTTTATTGAGAAATTTCTCTTCAAGTCCTTTGTACCTTTTTCATATTAGGTTGTTTTCTTGCCATTGAGATGCTTGAATATGGACTGTGATCTTGTTTTATTTCTACCTGAGTGCTTTCTGTTCAATTTTCCTCCATAGAAAATGCCACAGTAGAAAGCATCCTTGACTCTAAGTCACCAGAATCTCTGGGCTAGAGGGTTTTCTTTGTGCCATTTTCATTTTCAGATAAAAAGCACTGAATCTGTTTGAGCCTTCAATGGGAGGACAGTGATATAACTGTTTCCTTGTTATGTTTTGGAGATTTGTTGAGATAAGATTTGTACAAAATTTATTGAGCATAAGATACAATATACACAATTGTTTATATGCTAAATTGACTGTATCCTATCTTCAATAAAGTTAAATTTAAAAATTAACCAAGCATGCAGGCACAGTGGCACATGCCTGTAATTCCAGCAACTGGGGAGACTGAGGCAGAAGGACTGTAAGCTTGGGCAGTTTAGCAAGATCTTGCCTCAAAATTTAAAAAGTTAAAAATGACTGGGAGTGTTGCTCAGAAGTAGGGTGCTCCTGGGTTCAGTCCCCGGTATCACAAAATAAATAAATAAATTAAAAAAATGAAAAACCAAGGAAATCATCTTTTAATGTATGAATTATTTTAGTATATCAGTTAGTTTTGAAGGAACCAATTGTAAATTTTGAGAGTTTCTTACAAATCAGTCACTTAAAAGACTTGTTTACTATTTTGAAACTATTGCTGAGTTACTTGCCATTTTGAAAATATGGAATTTCAAAGTATTTCCTACAAAGCTTTCAATAAATTTGTATGCCTGGATACATTCTTAGCAACTAATGCCATTAAAGGAAAATGGATTTAAAAAAAAATATTTTTTCTCCAAACAAATAAAACACTGACTATAATGAAAATATGGCCTTAGAAAAAGAAGCAGATGTTTTTAGTTGTTGGGAAAGTTCATGGAAATATATTAGTAACCACATATTTCATGTTGCAAATCACCTCCTTAAGATGCTCAGTTTCACAGATGTGTAAAGTCTATCTCTGTGGCAAATAGCAAAATGGCCTACCAGAGATATCCATATTCTAATTCCTGGAAACTGTATATTTGTATTCATGGCAAAAGGAATAAAGGTAGCAGATGGAATTAAGGTTGCTAATCAGCTGATTTTGAAATAAGGGGATTATCCTGGATTATCTCAGCAGTTCCAAAGTCATCACAAGGATCCTTAAATGTAGAAGAGTCAATGTCAGAGCAGTTGTATATGAGAAAGTTTCAATCTGCTTTGATTTGAAGACAAAAAGAGGGCACAGACCAAATAGTGTGGGCAGCCTCTGACAGATGAAAAGAGGAACAACACAAGTTATCTTGTAGAACTTCCTGAAATGAATGTGCTTCTGTTGACATCTTGGTTTTAGCCTGTAAGATCCATTGGGTCTCCTGACCTTCAGAATTACATAATGGGTATGTGTTGTTTTGAACCACAAATTTTGTAGCAATTTGTTACATCAGCAATAGAAAACTAAACAACACTCTCTGCTCTCAATAAATATAAAAACTTGGCTCTGATTCCCAGGAACTTGCAAACCAAAGATAATACATCAGAATTTTATGTTACATGACTGAATGTATGAAAAGACAGCTTTCCTTAAACCACAGGGATAACTAGATGTTTTCTATATGGTATCTGTCCAAATTAAACTAGTTATCTCAAATTCAAATTTATGAACTGAAGAAAAGAGGAAATAAAATGCCAAAATAATATTTCAAAGATCCTTTGATGCACTAAATGATGAGCAGATTTATAACTATTGCCATTGCTTAGTGGTTTTGATGGAAAAAAGTGTTGGATTTTAATGAAAAATAAATCTTCTTGTCACCTCCCCATTGGATAGGAATCTACTCCTGTGGCAATGGCAATTAGAACTTTGTTTTGAAATTCCATAGATGGTTTTCTTTGTCAAATAAAGCATTATTATAATGACTACTATTTTAATACCATGATTGTCTATAGGAAGCCATATTTTTTCTTTTCAGAATTTTTATATGAAACTAAAGAGCACCAAATTTGCAAAATTCACCAATTATATTTAAAACTATGTGGTTTATTTTGGAACAGTGTTTGTATTTTTTAAACACTGAAAAATAGCAACCAAAAGAAAACCCTATAAGGCCCTCCCTACCCACATGTTACCAACACCAAAGACTGAGTTTTTAAGTGACACTTTGGGTGGAAATACATTAACTTCTCATTTTTTTTTTTTTATTCCAGTAGTCATCTCTACTACTGCCAACTTGTATTACGTGTTCTCACCCCAAACTCTTGACCTCATATGGCACCTGTCCTCAAGAATGAAATGAAAGCAGTTACATGGGAATTGAAAATTGTATGTGTCATTGGGATGTGATGTGACAAAGAGTTTTTTGGGGAAAATGCTGCTTATTTAAAAAAAAAAAACTATAGAACAAACAATAAAAAATTTAAAAAATAATCTTTACTGTTATAAAATTATTTCAAAATATTTTATGTAAAAGGTAAGCATTTACATTAAATATATATATTTATATAATATATATAAAGAATAATTTACCAATTCCTAATAAGATTTAGACCTCACATCATTACTTTCCTAATGAAATATTTTTTGAAATTTTGGAATTTAATTTGTACAGAAAACCTCAATTGGTCTTGGTAAGCAAGTCCTGGCACTTAATATTTTTTACACATTTTCATGGAGGACGAAAATTCAAGAACATCCATGTATTGTCTCTCAGTTTGAAGGCCATTATCATGTTTTTTGGTAAAGGTGCCACCGTAATAAGATTTAAACAAAGTTAGTTAAGCTATTTTAAATTATATATAAAATCATAAGGAGTAACTTGTACTCAAATCAGATGAGTTATAATGATGAGTGCTAAAAATATTACTAGATGGAGAAAACCAGATTTCATATTAGATATGATCATGACATGAGAGTGAATTAAATGTAGAATTTCAAATAGTTTTTAATAAAGTTATGGTATCAGAGGTTGAGGTGTATGTTGAAGTAAACTGTATATAATATCAACCACCTTCCCTTCACCAACTATTTCCTTGTCCTGTGCCAACAAAATATATAAACTCAATTTTATTGTTTTAATTTTACTTTAGTATTAACTAGACTCATATTTTTAAGTTTTTCATAAATACCAAAAAGGGAAAGATTAAAAGAAAGAGTTAATTTTTCTTGGGGGGACATCTCTAAGAGATTTTCAACCAGAGGACAGAGGAAGATAATTCGAGTTCAAAGTTTGAAAGAAAAATATAATAATCAAGTAACTGGCAATTGTCCACAGGAAAAGATTATTCATGAGCCAACAGGACTGGAACATTTTAGAGGAGATGGAAGCTGTGGGTGGAAACTCACTGTCTACATTAAATAAAGTGGGTTTTGGCACTGCTTTAAACTTGATGTCGAGTTCTGTCTGTACACTTTTGTCTTCCCAGACAGTCATTTTCACTGAGGGCAGCGGAGTGGGGGTGGGGAGCAGGGAAGCCAAGTGCAGTAATCCCCTTTTGACTTGCCAGTTCCCTGGAGGAGGTTGCAGGCAGCCCAGCTGAGTCTCATCACCGCCACGGAAAAAAGCACTCAGAAAATGGTCTGATCCTAGGAACATTCTCCTGAGAGAATCAAAATGCCTTCTACTCTGACTTACTTTTCCTGTATATTCTGTGTTGATGTCTTAGAGCTTCATAAATCCATACTTTTTAAATCCTATTTTATCAAAATCAATCTGTACTCCACTTAACCTTGAAATGATACTGAAAAAATACTCTTTAACAGCTCAGCATTTGTTGATTTCTTATTATTGGAAATTACTACATTTAATTTATTTTATTTTTGTATAAATGGTCATTGAGAATTTTAGGCTGTATCCAGATATTAAGGAAATGGTCTCTTGGAGTAAAACTGTGTCTTTGGTGGTAGGAGAACTAGGATGTATTCCATAAGACAGTTTCCTTCATTTCATAATAAAATGGTATTATTTCCTTTAACATTTAATGAAAATTCTCAGAATAATGAACAGCACATCTCATATTTATGTGCTGTGAGATGCCACATTACCAGTTAGTCATAATTGTTTCTGCCAGCTAGCATATCTGAATTTCCCTGTTATCATGAAACTTCATGTAAATGAAGCCTGTGTTTCACTTTCAAGTCCTAACATTAAATTTATTCTTACTCTTGTATAATATGTAGGTAAGACATTTTAAAATATTGATTGCTGAAGAAAAATGCCTTAAATGGACATACTGACTCATCACACTGCTACTGTCTAACTAACATTCAAGCTAACGTTTTAAAAGCACAGTAAGAAAGTGAAAGAAGAACAATAGGAAAAAGCACAAAGCAAAAGAGAGGGAGTAAGAGAATAAATCAGAGGAAAAATATGATTAAATAATGATACCAGGGTAAAGGTATATAAACCTCATCATTTATTTTTCATAACCCACATGATTTTCTCCAAAGTTTCCAAACCAAAAAATAAAGATAATTTTTGTTAACTCCAAGTGGTACCACCACTTTCATGTCCTCCAAAACTATCATGTTCCGAGTTGCATACAGTGATATATTTATTGACTGGGGTTGGTGAGTAGAGATGGCTCTCTATAGACCACATATCCCTCCACAGGAAAGGAGCATAGAAGGATTCAAACAATAAACAAGGATGCCTAGATCCAGATCTGTTTGTCTTGTTCTTCTTGTTTGCTTATTATGACTACTGCTTCTTGGAAGAACATGGAAACTTAATTTTTTCTCCCAAGAATTTCATCATAATACATACAACTTTTCTTTATGTACAAAATTGTTAAGTTTTAATCCATCAAAGAGCCAAATTTTGTTAAGTAATTTACCTGGTGCAATAATCAGGGTAGATTATGCTATAAAATGGAAACTACCCCGTATTTCAGTGATTTACTATAAAAACTTATTTCTTTATTTGGGGAGGTTGCTCACTAGAGTTGCTCAGGAGGCCACCCTGATTGAAGCTCTGTCACCCCTTGAGCATGAGGTCTCAAGCTTAGCAATAGTAGGATAAATGAAGATGGAGAATTGAAGGTCTTAAATGCTTCTGTTTAGGTGACACATCTATTCTGCTCACATTTCATTAATTGAAGAAAGTCCTATGACTATATTTAAAAGCAAAAAGGTAGAAGAGACTGAGAGATGTCAAGAAGTGACAATTAAAGCTATCACAATTTACTTTTTAAATTACCAATCATTCTGATCACTTTCCTTCCCATTTGCAGAACATACTCAACGCTGCTTCAAAAGAGATATCCCCAAAGTCCGTTCCAGTCATGGCATAGAACTTAAAACCCAGGATCTCTGAGTGTGTGCCCTGGATCTCTTCATGTCTGAATGTGGCTTGCCTTGATTTAGAGAACAGTGAACAAAAAAAGAGCTAAAATATGTCACAACACAGCCAGATACCCATACAACATAAAATGGTGAGAAAGGAAGACAGTAAACACTCATTCAGCAAGGGGAAGAATGGGGGATTTTCTACAGACTCTGATTCATAGCAATTCTAAAATTCCACTCGGATGAAATTATGAGGTTCTCTACCCTGGAAATGTAGAATGATCTTTAGTTATGCCTTGACTCTATTCCTTGGGAAGAACTTTGTTTATTGTTTTTCAACTCACCAGCCCTACTGTCTGGAAAAATATTCCTTTTCAAATATATTTCTTGGCCACATTGTAAGTGGGCACTGGGGAATATTCAATATGGCTTTCTTAACTCATTTGCACTTATGTATGATTGGATACCCAGAGGTCATTTAAAGTCTGCATGAACGGGTTCCTGGTTCTTTTGGAAGTATTACTTGTTTAGAAACTCAGTAAGATTGTCATCTGATTTTAGTCAGCTCCTTGGGCCTATAACCAGACTGACAACATTTTCTGAGATAGTTCCCAAAACTGCTATTTCTTTGTGTTCTCTTTCATGTCCTCATTCATTCTCACATTCTCTCACCTTTCTGTGTTAGGTACTTTGAGACCCTATTGTCTAACAATTAGTACTTTTTTAACTAACTGAACACACTAAATTTAGACCCCCATTTGGTCCATGCCCAGTGGTAATTTAATTAGTTGAAAGATTTTAGTGCATTTTGGTCCTGCAATATGTTACTCAATTTTATCTTTTGTTGTTTGGGATGAAAAAGTAATTTCTGGACTCTATTTCTTTTGTCCTCTGCTTTGGAAACTGACTAATTCTTTCCTGAATTCATCTGTTTCTTGCAATTTATTTGCAAAGTTGTCCAGTGGCAACCAAGACAAAACCAAAATTTTGCTTTCCAACATATTTCCCTAGAGCTACATGTGCATTGGGAACATGAGCTTCTTCCATGCAATTACAGGACTAGCACATGTTTTACCACCATGCTGGAAGACCCAATTCTCATCTTCTCAGCTCCCTTTATAAACTGATGACCACCAAATCTCCAATCTCTAAGACAAAATGACATATTTTAGGGTTTCCTTTTAGGAAATACATAATTTAGTTTCACTTTCCATATTCATCATTGTCGTCAACTGTTAGCCCCCAATTCAGTGGTTTAAAGCAGTAGATGCACAAGTTGTTTGTTGTCCTATATAGCAGCAATACACTATGAGAATTTGAAGTTAAAAAAATTTGATAATTTGGAAAAGAAAAATGAAATAATTTGCTGCATGATTAGCAAAATGTGCATTTCATCTGCATGTGGAAGACTTCAAATTACTGATGAAAGAAATCAAAGAATGTCGAAATAAATGGAAATACAATGTATTTTCATGTCCATGTATTAGAAGATAAAATAGGGTTAAGATGCTAGGTTTTCTCAGATGTGATCTATAGATTAAAAAACATCTTAATAAAAAATTCTATTCTTGGTTCATTAGGACCAGAATAGTCATGTTCATGGGTTCTGGAAAGCTATAGCCAATTTCCTTAAAAATCAAACATGGGAAAAAGTAGATTGAGTGATAAAAATGAGATATTAACATATGACATTTTTTGTTTTGAATTTTTTGATAGAATTATAAATGTGCTCTAAAATTTATATGGAAAGACTGTGTGCCTAGAATAGCAAAGGCACTTCTGACAAAGAATAAAATTGAAGCACTCTCAAGTTCAAGACTTATTAGAAGGTTACCATAATTACCCAGGCATGGTGGAATATACCTATAATCCCAGTGACTTGGGAGACTGAGGCAGGAGGATTACAAGCTCAAGGCCAGCATTGGCAATTTAGTGAGACCCTATCTCAAAAGAAAAAAATAAATAAATAAATGAAAAGGTTTAGGGATATAGTTCAGTGGTAAAGCACCCCTGCATTCAATCCCCCTCAAAAGGAAAAAAGTTACCATAATTAAAACAGTCTGGTATTGACAAAATAAGAGACACTTTGATTAATGAGAGAGACTAGTGATCCCCAAAATAGATTCATAGAGATATGATTAACTGTGAAAAAGGTTCAAGGCAACCCAATGGAGACAGTGCATATTTTTTCAAGAAATGACACTGAAATAATTGAATTTTCTTTTCTTTTAAATTAAAATCTTTTTTACTTTTACAGACTGCATTTTGATTCATTGTACACAAATGGGGTAAAAATTTTCATTTCTATGGTTGTACACAAGGTAAATTCACACCATTTATGTAATCATACATATACATAGGGTAATATTGTCTGTTTCATTCATCTTTCCATCCCCCACCACTTCCCTCCCCATTTTCCTCGTCACCATCCAAAGTTCCTTCATTCTTCTCTTCCCCCCACCAACCCCTCTCATTATATATTGTCATGCACTTATCAGAGAAAACATTTGGCCTTTGGTTTTTTGGGCTTGGCCTATTTCACTTAGCATGATATTTTCCAACTTCATCCATTTATCAGAGAATGCCATAATTTTATTCTTTTTTATGGTGGAGTAATATTCCATTGTGTATATATACCACAGTTTCTTTATCCATTCTTCAATTGAGGGGCATCTAGGTTGATTCCACAATCTAGCTATTGTGAACTGAGCTGCTCTGAACATTGATGTGACTGCATCACTGTAGTATGATGATTTTAAGAACTTTGTCATGCAAAAATATAAACCCAGACAGATTTCACAACTTGCACAAAATAAACTCAAAATGGATCAAATATGTAAATGTAAAATGCACAACTGTAAAACTTGTAGAAGAAAAATGGAAGAAATTTTGTCGAATAAATCTTGAAATTTTGCTGAGCACTAGTAAAATTCCAGAACAGATTTCTTACATATGCACAAGTAGTTGAGACACTATTTCCATGTTATTTATTAAACACTCATATACAAAATTAAATATTTAATGACGAGGGACCCAGCTACTTTATAGAAGACTGAAAGTATAAAGCATTCATGTCTCCAACTTTCATTTTAAATGTTGGATTGCAATTTAATCACTAGATGTCTGTCTTAGAAAACTGGTGAGACTTTTAAGAGAAAAAGAGAAAAGAAAACAAATACGCCTTTTACGAGTGACTGTATATGGCTAAATTTGTTTGAAAAAAAATGACTTTGAAAGAATGTCTAATAAAACTATGACAACTTCAGTGGTTTCTTCCAAAGTTGCCGAGAACTTTGACTTCATTAGACCTCTAAAGTGAACTTGGAGAAAATGAAAACCTAAGACCATATGCAGGGTTTCCTGAGTCAAAGGAAAACCATCACATCTTACCAAGTTTTAGAAGAAATTTTTATGTTCAAAGAACTTTCATTGGGAAATGTAATCCAATTACTCAAATTCTAGTCATTTCCAGAGATTTTTTTTAAATTAAAATTAATTTACTATTACAAATAATTGTCATTTAAATAGATTAGTGCCTCTACATTTCTATGTGGTAGTCTTGTTTCTTTGAGATCTTAATTCCCCCAGCCCTCAGTAAAACTCAGTATATAAGTAGTAATGAAAACTCAGCGGAAAAGTGTAAACCTTTCCTTGGAATAAAGTGTTTATAATAATACATAAAAGTCTAGTGCCTGTTGGATGATCAGGAAGCATGCTTTTCCAGCTCTGTAAACTTGACCTAGAACAGAAGGGCAAATTCAATGACTACTAGGTGCTAAGTGCAAATTTAGAGGAAAAAAATGACTAATTGCTAATCAGTTTGATGATTTTAATTACTAACTGATTAATTTGAGAATCATTGCCAAGTACCACATGGAATGCTAACATGTTTTTCTTGTAATAATCGTCTTTTTAATTTTGTTTTCATGATTAGTACTAACACAAAGTGTGTAACTTTGAAAAAATAATCTGTGAAGAAGCTTCTACTGATCTCAATTTAAAAAAAAATAGATGAAGGAAAATGCAGGTAAATTTTGAAAAAGGAATTCAAGTTTTTGTTATCTGAGTGAGGAACTGTAGAAGTAAGGTCAGCTCAGAGTTATATACTATATGCCTTTTCAAATAAATGTTGCATTAGATATTCAAAACAATTCAGTGTTTACAAACTTGCCCACAAAACAATTACTGATTATGAATTTCCCAAATTCATTTAAAATGAATATTCTTTTCAGTTCACAAGGTTTGTGCTTGATTCAATCCAAGTCAGTCTTGAATAGCTTGTTGACATTTTGCTTCCCAGTAGCTCTTAAAGTGACAACACAGAAACATACTCATCTAGATCTCCATACATACACGTGTAGGCAATGGGATTTTTACACGCTGTAGCCGATTTTCTTAAGACAAAAAAGAGAAAGGCAAACATGGGAAAAAGTAGATTAAGTGATGAAAATTAAATATTTGCATATGAGACTTTTGGGCTTCAAAATCCTCTTTTAGCTATATGGCCTTAGGCAAGTCAATTGACCACTTTGCTTCGGATTCTGTGTAAAATACAATTGCATCTATTTTAAGAGGTAATTGTGAAAACTATGAGAAGATCACATTCACAGGTTGGATTTCATCATTCTAGAAAGGAATGATATCATCTCTTTTGAGTTCAAATAACATTTACTATAATACTCTTGAAATATAAAACTGTCTGATTGGAGCATCTATTACTGTTGGCTCATTAGGACTGGAAGGGGGATGTTAATTCAAGTCATGTTATAGGATTCCATTTTTTGTTATTGTAACAAAATGCTCTATAAGGAAAAAAAGGTTTATTGAGTTCACAGTTTTGGTGGTGGGAAGTCTCAGATTTGGTGACCCCATTGGATTGACCTCTGATGAGGACTTCAGGGCCGGAGGGTGAAAGTGCAGGTGGGAGCAAAAGGTCACATCACAAGGCAGGAAGTCAGAAAGTGACCCAAGAGTCAGGCTAAGAATTTTATAATACCTTTTTTCATTAAGAATGGACTCAGGGTCTCATAAGAAATACCTTAACTTCTTTCAAGGGCATGTGCTCAACGACCTAATGATCTCCCCATAGGCCCTGCCTTTTGCAGGTCCTACTTCACAGCAAGGACCAGGCCTCCAGCATACAGACCTCTGTGGGACAAATCACTTCTAAACCACAACAGTGTCAAAACCAAACATTTCATTTTGTCAGCAGACATTTTTCGAAAGATTGAGAGATATGATTTCATCATTTTATTCCCAGTTGTGTTCTGATTGTCTAATGTTTTCAAAATTAGCTTTGGTTTAGTTTCCTTTTCCATTTACACACATACATGTACAGCTAAACTATAGTAGCGTTCAAGAAAGTTGTTTTTAATAGAAAATTCGACGAAAAGATGAATTGCATTGTAATTTCTCAATTGTTGGTTTTGTTCTTTTGTGCCTTTTCCTCTCATCTGTTAGATAAGTATGGTTTACTCTTATCTTAGTAGGTGATAAGGTGAATTTTAGTGAGTGAGCTCAGATTAAACCTGATAATCACTGAGAAAAGTATATTTTTGGTGTTTCTATCTATGTTCCTTGCATAAGTAACCACACTTTACATTCCATCCCCCTCTTGCCTCAGGGATTCAGTGGCATCCATATTTAGACTGGAGAGGGCCCTTAAAAGTAGACAACAGAGGTACATTGAGCTAATCTAGTCTGATTCCCTTTTACACTCTGAATCAGAAGTTTAATAATGATTTGTCATTCTTTTTAAAAAAGGAAGAACTTGAAAATTTTCTATAAGTGTGAATAACGTTATGGATGGAGCTAAAATTATGAGAAGTGAGTGAAAATCAGTTGTTAGAAATGCGTTAAGAAAATTTGCACCTCATAAAGAGAAAGAGAAATGAGATGGTTGCTAGGATTCTCCAGTTCTCACTACCATCCTGGTTACCTTTTATTAATCTTTCCCTTCCTATTTCTATCAGCATTAGAGTTTATGTATCTTTTTTTTTTTTTTTACATCATGTATATATACACTTTTATAAAAGGGCTAATGTGCCTGGGTAGGAGCAATAGACATCATGCATGAATTACACTAATTACCAATATCTGGAGAAAAAGAGGATTAAGAACAAATTTTCTATAGTGAAAATTATTTACCACACACACAAAAAAATGCATTGGGAAAGGAGTTTCTAGAGTAGCTTAGGATTGGAATGGTCTATCACTTGTGGAAATAAGTTGTTATGTTTTCCCAAAGAAAGTTTGAAAACATGCCATACCAGAGATCTCACGTGAAAAAATGTTTTAGGCATTTTTGAAGGATAGTTTTCTATGTTGTATGCATCTACAACAATTAACCTGACATAAAGAAAAGGTGCTTTGCATTAGTTTTCAATACCTGTGTAAGAAATTATGGCAAACTTAATGACTTAAAACAATCTTTACTTAGTAGTTCACAGTTTCGTTGGCCAAAAGTTGTACATGGTGTGATCCTGGATTGTTGTTGCTCAGGGTATCACAAGACTGAAATCAAGATGTTGACTGGTAAAGTTCTCATCTTCTTGTCTGGAAACTCAGTAGAATAGTACTTTCAAGCTCATTTTAGTTTCCTACAGTTGTAAGGCTGAGGTTCTCATTTTATTTCTGATTGCCAATTTTAGTTCCTAGATGTCCTACTAGTTCTGTGCCAAGTTACCTCTGCCATCTTCTAACCAACAATGGCATGTGAGCTACTTCTTATGTTTTGAATTTCTGATTTATTCTTCTATAATCAGCCAGAGGAAACTCTTGTCTTTTAAAAGACTCTTATGAGTTGGTCAGGTCCACTTGAATAATTTATCTTTCTTAGTCAACTGTGCCACATAACAATCTAATTATGGGAATAATACACATTTTATTCACCAGTCCTAGGGTTTAGGATACGAAAATCTGGGATTCGTCTTAGAATTCTTTTTACCACAGTGATATGTTTATAAATTTTTAGATACTGATATGTGTACTAACACACATAAAATTACAATATTAGAATATTATTTCTATAAGTTAATAAAGTTATTCCACACTATTATTAGATCAAAGGATATGAAATAAAATTTATCCAATATTTAATATGTAAAGAAATGAAATGTAAATGTAAATAGGGAAATTAGGCACATATTTGTATCTAGCAATTTAATTCAAAGTATGGAGAAAATTTCTATTACCTATTCATGGTGTTGAGAGTCACTAAAGGACATTTTAATTATAGTTAAACATTTATTTGAGGGAAAAATTACTTGTTGATCTATATAGTATTAACCGTAGAGAATTTTAGCTGATGTTTGTACCATATGGAAGGAAAAGTTCAATTAAAATAACATGGTCATATTTAGCAGCATCATTGTATGCTACTAAAATAATTGCAATCACATTATAATGTAAAATGAAACACGAGAAATCTCAGATGACATTCCTTTTTAAACTGTCAATGTAACTACAATCCAGAAAGTTTTGTTTCACCCAAAAAGATGCAGTCATTTGATCATTTGATGGGAACTCAGATTAGAGTTCGGAGTTCCCATCCCTGATCCCAGAAATGCTTCATTTGTGCCTCTTAGCATCACCGACACCTTCCATTGTCCCTTATGTCATCACCTCCATTGGTTCCCAAGCATTAGTGTGTCCTGAAAAAAATTAAAAGGTGGTCACCAGTGAGCTGAATTAAAGAATCAGATTTTTTTGAAAAACAAAGTGACTAACAATATGACTGGAGAAATGTAACAGAGAAGTAGAGAAGGAATCTCTGGACTTGGAGTTAAATATAAAATTTAAGACTTGGCTCTGGAACTGGCTGACTTTGGACAAATTGTTCAATTTTATATTCTTGGTTTTCTCATTTAAAAAAAAATTAAAATTATGCTTTCTGCCCCATAGAAGTATTTGGAAAATTTATTGAGATATATGTGAAGGTACTGAGAAACAAAGTAGCATATTGGATTTATATTAACATTGGTACTGGGCTATTCACCCTGTTAATAATTACAAAAGTATGAAGGAAAGATGAGGACAAAGAATAATGTTAAAGTTCAGAGTGAGATTTTTCAATGAACTTAATTTTATGCTTCCTGTGCTAGCTCTGAACCACAGGTATGCCCCATATTATTTCTTCACAGAAGAGTGGCAGCTAGAATGAATTCTTATGGCTCTCTCTAGTTGTCAAGTGTCAGAGTCAACTTATTACATTAATGATGATTTACAGACTATGGTAGCCAACAATGTTGGATTATTCATGTAAACTGTGGGCAGTGATCTGGGTATCTGGTCTCAACTTCAAAGAATTTGAGCCAAGAAAAACTCTTCATCAAACCAAAGAACTCTAGATTTATTTTTCTTATTTAATAGAGCTCTTAAATATAAAACAAAGAATTTTGATTGTCACCAAGAGCCCATTCCATCAAAATTATAAAGGATAGTTCCTCAAGTGAAAAGTTGTATATTTTAGAAACTGTTTAATCATTCAAAATATTCATTTAATTAGTTACTGTATAGGATTGTGAGGCTGGCCAGAATAGCACAGATTACTTTGTCAAATCTGATCACACTAATAGGTGAGGAAAATGAGATGCATAGTTTAATTTATGTACTAAGATCTCTAAAACCCAGGAAATCTTTTTCAAGTATAATAGGTTTTCTTTCACATTATGCCACTTTCTATGCACATGTGATTTCACCTTTTGATTTGAAATCATCATCTAATTTATCAGAATTGAGGAAGCCAAATATCAATCATTCTTCTCTAGGAAATTCTAAGTTTTTTCAAAGCAATTACCTTTATTATTGTCAGTTCTTAAAATAAACTAACCTTTTTTCCTTTAAGATATATAAGTGAAATAACTGCTTTTTTCAAGTTCTTCAAAAATGTTTTTCAAGCTCATTTGCATCCTAGAACCAACTGTGAAGATTTAAGAAATATTTGCATATCATTTCCAGAGATTTTGATTTATTTAATCTGAGATATGATTTAGATGGAATATTAAAAAGAAAAAAAAAACTACCTGGGTTATTCAATTATGGAGCTAAAATTGAAAACCAGTGCAAAAGTCAACAAAGTAGGCAGGACTGGTAGTAGAAATTAGTGGTGTCTTTCTGTACATTGTGAGTTTCTTTATTAATATATCAAACCACTAAATGGAGAATTGGAATATTTCATACTTACTCTTACAAATATTTTTAAAAGTGCATACTATATTTCAAAATACTTGCTTAACCCTCATAATATAAATTCATTAACATATATTTCCACAAGGAACTTTCTGTCATGGTGAGGTTAGATTAGGAGGCATTCATGTCATTGACAATTAGAAAAGAGAAGGACAAGTGTTGAGACAAGGTATGTATGGCCAATTTTACCCTCTCAGTCATTCATTTGATAGTTGTATACAAAGCATTGCTAGATACATCAAAGTATGGTTAATTTGAATGCAAGATATCTTGCTGTGATGAACAGATAAAGCAAAACTGTTCTTGAAGAGAAGAGCTGGTTTTCCAAATTCACTTAACAACATGGATGGAGAACAAACATCCTCTTCCCTTCATTGTGCTGGAAAATACGCACTCTTTCATGAGTCAATTGGCATTGAAGAACTGTTAATACAGTTCAAGAAAAACACTTCTGCACATCCAGAACACCCCTTTCATTCATCCTCCTTCCCAGCAGCATGAATACTTCCCTCCAACAACATAGCCAGGCAGATTCTTGCCAACCTGTGGGGTGGGATCTTGAAGGTGTATTAAGAGTGACGAGGAACAGATGAGAACATTTGTTTTCATACATGGCCTACAATAATTTTAAATATGAAGTCTTTGGTAATGAAAGGAATTAGAACCTAATCTCTCTTAAGGACAGTATCTATTTTGTTTTTTATTTGATGTACGTATGAGGTGAATTTTTGAAAATTCATGAAAAAAAGCAAACAATTAGTAAGGAATCAAAATATTAATTTTGTTTTTGATGTATATTAGTTAGATATTAAATGTCAGCTTCTAATACTGTTCACGTACAATAATAATACAAACTTCATGGTTGAGAGCAAGAAATAAATCTGTATATGCTGGCATTCACCAAAAATTTTTTTAAATTCTCAGAGAGTAATAACTAGATCAAACTCTGTGAGGAAAGGGGCATTCAGTGTACTATCTGGCAGGTTTACTTGAATGAAAAAAGAGAAGTCTTCAGTTGGTGAGCTCAATGTGCATTTGCCATTTTTCTCATTTGGAAGTACAGAACTCAGAATCTGGTCTTGGTATTTATTCCTGTGTAATAGATTTTATAGTTTTTTTAAAGGAAGTTGGAGAGTGTCTTACACAAACTTTGATTTGATGATATTAGCAGTAAAGTAGCACATAACTTATTTATTACACATTAGCAGAGAATTTTATGACTAGTAGGCACTCAATGTTACAATGAACACCTAATAAATATTTTGAAATGAGAGTGTAAAATAAATTTTGACATCTTGTGTGCTATTTAAAATCATATTAATACTTTTATAGATATATTTGCATTGAATTTATGCATCAATATTCAATGGGTTGTTTATGGTATATATTAGCTACATAGTCTTGTGGATATGAATTTTTGATTACAGGCCTTCGTTTTCTTTTTTCATGGCTTGTTAATTACTCAAAGTTGGTAATAACCACTATTAATAGTATAAACTACTTAAAATGTGCCTCCTCTTCTTTTCTGCCTCCAACATGGTGACTAGTAGAATAGCAGTTATGTTCGAGCTTTACCAACCAAAATTAAAATCAGATTCTTTGTTGTATGTGGTCAAGCATTGCCTAGAGAACACATTATCACTTTTGCACTTATGGCTGTTAAGAAGTTGTAAAAAAAAAAAAAATCTCTTCCTAAATTTAAAATATATCACTCTAAATTTCACTATTTGGGATGACTCCCTTAAATATTTTTCATAATATTTTACAGTATATATATATTATATACTGTATTATATATTATATACAGTATATATATATTATATGTATGTTTGCACATATATATATATATATAATATCTGTCTATTCTGACTCCATACTAACACTGTTTGAAGATATAGATACATAATAAGAATTAAATTTTGTATTATAAAAAAAGAAGGAGTAGAATAAGTATAAATATCTGTAATTCCAGTGACCTCAGAAGCTGAGGCAGGAGGATTATAATTTTGAGGCCAGCCTGGGCAACTTAGTGAGACTCTGTTTCAAAAACAATAAATAAATAAAATACAAATGTCTATAGATGTAGTTCATTGCTGAGCACTTCTTTTCCAAAAAGGAAAAAAAATACATATATATAACAGGTAAGAAAATGATCAATTTTTAAACTCAAACAACTAATAAGGAATCAATGTAGATCAAAGATATCAAATTGCAAAAGGGAATTTAATTGTTTCTCTATGTCAAATTAATCACCATCTCTATAGAATTAGTTCATTTGGTTTTTTTCATAACATAAGACTTTATTAAAATTTACTTATGTGACAAGCCTTGTGCTAGACTCTATATAATAGTGACAAAACAGTCATGGTGCCTGCCGTTGTGGAGAGGTATGGGGAAAAAGATAAGTTAATCAAATCATTACACGAATTATTATGGGATACTTAACAGTGTTTGGTGCTATGAAGAACTAGTACTTTGTGCTATTGGAATATTTAACACAGGTCCTTGACCTGATTGGTGGTCTGGGAGTTCTTCTCTCAGGAAATTAAAGTTGACCTCAGTGATAACTTTAATGAAAGTTAGGAAAGTAACTGTTTTCTAGGCAGAAGGAATAGTTTTAGTTTTGTTGTAAAAGAGACCATGATTTATTTTGAAGAACTAAGAAAACACCAGTGAGGCTGGTCCAGAGAGGGAGAGTAGATGATAAAAGACTAAGCTGGACATGCAGGCAGGAACAAAATCATGGAAGGCAATTGTATTTTAAGGACAGTTCAAGTCTTTGTCCTCAGTAGGCTAAAAGTCATAGAAGCATTTCTAAAATGAGAAAAAGTATGATGAAATTTTTCCTTTTAAAACTAAAAAAAAGAATTGTAGTAATATAAGAGTGGATATTAGGCATTTCAGAAATAAAGTCTTGGGAAAGTGCATGCATATAATATATGCAGGGGTCATGAATGAGTAAATATGTGTTGATGCATTTAAGACATATTTAGGAACTGAAGTGTAATTAATTGATTGAATGAAGAAAAAACATTAACTTTCTAATTTATATACTTAAGAGTGTGGATGATGGTTTTGTTGACATAGAAAACACTAGAAGAAACCCAGATAGTTTTGTGGAGATTGAGTTTTTACTTTTTAATTTATTTGTATCGTTTTGTTGGAATAAAATCAGAAATTTATTTTGGTCATGTTGAGTTTGAGGTGTGTTTTATTTAAGGACCTGACCAGCACAACTGTAGAGGAGAAAAGTTTCATTTAGGGGCTCATGGTTTCAGAGGTCTGAGTCCATAGAAAGCCCGCTCCATTTCTAGGGACTCAAGGTGAGGCAGGACATCATGGCGGAAGAGTATGGCAGAGGGCAGTGGTTTACATCATGGGGATCAGGAAGCAGAGAGAGTGAGTCTCCACTCTCCAGATACAAAGTATCTACCCCAAAGCCACGCCCCAATTCCAATCTCCTCCAGTCATACCCTACCACTTCAGTTACCACTCAGTTAATCCCTATCAGGGGATTAAAACACTGATTGGGTTAAGACTCCTACAACCCAATTGTGCCTCCTCTGAACCTTCTTGCATTGTGTCACATGTGAGATTTTGGAGGATACCTCATATCCAAACCATAACAAAGAGTGTCTGAAATAGTCAAATACTGCTATTTAATAAGTGGTTCTATAGATGGGTTTTGAACCCGTGAAATTTTCTGGGGCTAAAATGTAAACGTGGAAGAATTTTATCTGTTAATAACTAAAGATAAGACTTTGATGAGAGGGGATAATAAGAAGAGGACTCATAGTCTAGCCTTGAAAAACCCTAATTCTTTAACATTTGGGTTGAGGAAATTGAGAGCTGATTTGAGTTAGTATTACCGAAAAGTATAATATAACCAAAATTGAAATCTGATTAGATTTAGTATAACCAAGGGAAAGAGAATGTTTGAAGACTGAGGAGCTGACCTGAAGAGTTGAAAATCAGCTGTTAGCTTAGTTTAGCAATGGTTGTTTTACAGAAATTTATTTCAATTCAAAATCAGGGCAATAACTCAAAAGACTAAAGAAAATGACCAATGAATTTGACCACCCAAATCAATACCACTGGTGACAAGACTTATTTTGTTGTTCTTATTATTTTTAATAAGAGATATTTATGGGTTTAAAGTTCTGATAAGAGGGATCCAAGTGAGAAGGAATTAGAATGTACATACAAAAAATTAGGATAGAGATACACATTCTACATAAAAAATTAGAACATAAATACATATTGGATTTTTTATGTAATTTCCATTGTCCTTCCTAAGACAAGAACTAGGCCTTGGCAGTCACTTACTTCAGGGGAAGGTTAATTCTGGTTTTCAAAATCTCATTTTCCCTGAAACCTGAGCTCCTTGGGAGACTTATTTTATAAAAGTACAAAGTAATGTGAGAGCTCATCTAAGACATTGAAGTTGGAAAAGTATGAGAAAGGTTCATGGGACAGATACATGCTGCTTTTAGAGATTGTTTCCAGAGTTCCATATGTGGCTATAGCAGAAACTGTGTGCAGCGAAGCTAATAGATTTTCAGAACCCCAGGGACTATTGTCAGAAGGTTATGGGAATATGACAGTAAATTATTTTGATAATTATTACCCAAAAAAGCTTACTCCATAATAATTCATTTCTTTATTTGACCTGAAGTGAAAGTTACCCATGTTCAACTCATAGACCCAGATGATCTAGTTGTACTTTTTGCTTAATTATCCATCTGTTGAGGGTCTTCAATCTTTTCTGAAAGTCACCTGAAATTTTTTCTTATGTATTTTTTCTTGCATTGAATATTTGCATAGTTTGTTGTTTGATTATGTTTCAGTTTCCTCAGTATATTCTGCTTTCCCTATTATGATATGTTTATCCAGTCATGATTTTGAATTATGTTAGTTTAGAATTTAAAGATTCAGTGGTCTATCTTAGAATAGTAGAGTTTTTGGTACTGTATTGCTAACTAGCAAGAAGCAGAGGTTTTGCTAGTGAAAGAGAACAGCCAAATTCCAAAATCGAAATGTTTTCTATGCACATAACTTCTTGAATTTGTAGTCGATGGGTTTATAATAAGCATATTTAGCATTATGGCATAAATCAGAATTTAGATCACTTGATATCATAACCTAATCATCATATATTCATTCTCATTTTCGAACATTAACAGTACAAATGAAGATTAAGGAGGGTTCAGAAATGTACTGAATCACAATTTTGTAGATAAAACATGAAACTTCTATATTTTTCTATTATATCCCCCATAATTAGATTTCTCTGTTATGCTTAGGAAGTTTGGAATTATGTATGGTTCAATATCCATCTCCTCAGCAGACTGCAATGTCTATGTGGGCTAGGACATCATACTGCACACAATAGTCAAAGTGACTTATACAGTGTCTGCAACATTGAAAACTCTCAATTGATACTGCATGAATGAGTGGCTGAATGATTACATTTTTTATTGAAATAATTTTCCTTGTTTCCAAAGGTACTTAAGATTCAGTTCAAATAACTTTCTTTCTAATTAAATTTTTACCTTTTCATTTATTTGTTAATATGCTTAAGACTTGGTTTGTGCCAGGTGTAGTATTTGTATCTGCTTTCACAATTTCCAGTATGATGCTGATTGTACTTAGAAACCTACTTCACAGACTGCCAAAAGAAATTTCTAGACACAGAGGATGTTTGGCTGTGCAAACAGTGGCTTTCTGCCTGTCCGTGTGTCCTAGAAAGAAATTCAGAGAAGGAAATGGCAGTAACTATTCAACTGGAAATATGTTTTAGTGATTATATGTAAGGAGAACTAGACTAGCCATGGTGCAGTTATAAATAAGGATCCTGGGAAACATCTGACAAGAACACATGTTTGGATCAAGTAGTACCTCCCATTATGCAAAAGACAGATGGTTGGAAAGATACCTTAACCAGGAGATCCACTCACTCGCAGCTGCTATTATTAAGAGTAGTAGTCAAAAATAGTTTATTTAGTGTGGTATTTATTACTCTTGTTCTTTAGGGATACACGATTGGGCATTTCCACTGTAACTCAGGAGAGGCCACCTTGCTTCACTTGAAAGCATAACTGTGCAATATTGGTATATTGCTAGCCTAGAGAGGAGGTAAATAACACTTTGTAAGAGCAGGGCTTTTGCTAAGGTTTTATATATATTGTTGCACATTTTATCATTTAAAATTTTTTGAAGTGACTGGTAGTAGTTCTGCAAGTACTATAAAGATATTAAAATTGAGACTAAGAGATTCTAATTTGCCCAACTACTGAATCATGGGGTTAGAATTTTATTCCAATTTCCTGGGAATAAAGATTTCATGAGAGGCTGGGGAGATAGCTCAGCTGGTAGAGTGCTTGCCTCATAAGTACAAGGTCCTGAGTTCGATCCCCAGTACCGTAAAAAAAAAAAAAAAAAAAAAAAGATTTCATGATTATTCCATGATGTCAAACTAGCCAAATAGAAACTGTCATACCTGTTCTAATCCTTCAAACAAGCCCATGCTTATAACAAAGTAAACTGATCAGTGCATAATGCCCAATGTCTAAATAGCTTTATATCAGGAATGAAAAGGGGGTTCAATATTAGGAGGTTTACCCTAATCACTTATTCTATGAGCAAAGTAAAGGAGAAAAATCAAGAAATTACATTAGTAAGTGATATACTCCAAAAAAATTGATAAACACCAGGAACATCCACTCTTAATAAAACTAGTAATAGAAGGGAACTTCCTAAACAATTAAAAAATAGTGGCAGTTGTTAACATTTATTTAACTGGTCATATTCTGTAAGTGTTAGTCTGGAAAGAAGTTGGGATAGTTTCTATTGCCACCATTATTCAAATAATTTTTGGAAGTCCAATCCGATGCAGTATATCAAATACAGTTAGCCACACTGAATATCACAAAAAAGAGATAATAACAATTATTGTCAGAAAATATAAACTCCTAGAAAATTCATCTAAATATCCATTGAATCTAATAACATAAATATCATCAAGTGACTAGATGCAAAGCAAATAAATACAACTCCTTAGTTTCCCTCTATACTATAATACTGAGTTATAAGTCAAAAAAGATCACATTCATAAGAGCAAAATGCTAATACATAAAAATATCAATATGTAAAAATGAATAAATATTATAGAATAGAGTTTCTACTAGAGTAATATGGTATACAATAAAAATATCAACAATAGGAAAATAATTAGTTCATTATAGACAATTTTCTTAATGAAATAATATGCAACTATCAAAAATAATGAAGAGTATATACTTTGTTGAACAATATGTTCATGATGCAATGATAAGACCACTTAATCTGGAAACTATTAATTTTCATGAAGGCTCTATGTTTTACATTTTATATTCATATGAACAATCTATATGTACAAATATGTGTATATTATATATATGTTATATCTCTGGGTGTGTATATGTGTGTGCATGTATTTATGTGTGTGCAAAACTTTCAAAGCTAAAAATATGAAGAACTTAGAATAGTGTCTGGCAGTAATAAATGTTTATAATTGTTTTCACATCAATATAAACATATTCCTTAAAACTTTTATGTTACTAAGCTAGGAATAATAAACTCCAAACTATAAGTACTTGTGTTTAGGAGATAGATTTGGATGAATTGGGTATGGATAGTGGCGACATGAAGGAAGATTTTACTTACAACCTTATGTAGATTTTTGTTTATTTGTGATTTTAACTTCTAAATTTGGATACTATTTTGACTTTATAGTGTTCCCAGTACTTTTTGAAGAAAATCAAGGAGGAAAGAATATTTAAATGTCAACAGTTTTAATTATCACACAACACAAAATGTCAGAAGTGGAACAATGCTTTGATTCACTCACAGAAATGACATATATGCCAATCTTTGTATGACACAAAATCACCCCTAACTCGTTAAAAAGAAAATTGAGTCCCGGAAAGAAACATAGACTTTGCCTCTTACTTTGAGGTTAGCAAACTAGAACATAAAAAAAAAAAAATCTGAGGAACTGACGCATGATGTAAGTGTCTCCAAAAAACATGAGAATTTGGGGGACAGTATGAGGGAATCAGAGCAACAGAAACCAGCAATCCACGACTAGATGCATATCTGAAGACTATGCAATTGTTATGTTGAAGAGACAATGCACGCTCATATTTATTATGGCATTGTTCGTAATAACCAAGATGTAGAATCAACCTAAGTCTCCATCAGTGGGTGAACAAGGAAAATGTGGTATATATACACACTGTGAGGTACTATCCAACTTAAAATGAAGGAAATTCTGTGAGTTATGACAATATGAATAGGCCTGAGGAGATTATGTTAAGTGAAATAGCCAGGCACAGAAAGTCAAATGACACATGATCTCACTCATGTATAATCTAAAATTGCACCTCACAGAAGTAGAGAGTAGAATGGTTATCAGGGACCAAGCTGCTTTTGGAGGCAGGGGGATGGGGTTTCTAGAACATGTAGTTTATTTTTTATTTTTTGAGAAGCCTCCATATTGTGTTCCATATGCTATACTAATGTATATCCTCACCAATAGTTTGAAAGCATTCTTTTTCTCCACCTTCTCTGCAATACTTATCCTTTGTCTTTTGATGCTGTTACTCTGGCACATAAGAGGTGATATCTCATTGTAGTTGTAACTTGGGACCCTGATGATTAGTAATGTTGAATATTTTTTCATATACCTGTTGTCCATTTGTGTATTTTCTCTTCAGAAATGTTTATTTGGCCTATTGCTCATTTTAAAATTGTGGTTTTTTCTGCTATTGGCTCATTTGTGCCCCTTATATATTTTTCATATTGATCCATTAACAGATGCAAATATTTTCTTCCCTTCTATATATTGTTTCTTCACTATTAATTTTTTTAAAGCTTTTAGTCTGATGTTGGCAGGGAAATGCAGCAATGAAATTGTTACATTTTAGAAATTATAACATTTTTACACAGATAGGTATAAAATTGCCAGGGTGAAGAGTTTTTGTAGTAGGAAAGAAATGAGATTTACTGACCAAGTGAGACTGATTTTAGATGGAATTATTAGCTTATAAATTACAATACATGGGTACCAATTCTACTTGGTAAATAGATTTGGTGGTAGGAGCTGGGACTTCTCATCTACTTTCTTTCATTTTCTTGGTAAAGTAGGAAGCAGTGCAATAAACTCTCATTTCTTCATTCACATTCTAGTCAGGAAATGAGGTGGGGGTTGCCTTTTTACATTGACTTTTATATATGTGTGAGGAAATTTCCTAGAAATTCTTTGAACACTTTCTCTCATGTTTCATCAGACAATGTTGACTAAAGGATTCATTCCAGTCACTGGCAAAAGGTTGGGATTATAATGAGTATCATTGATAAATCAGAGTCCAACCATGGCCACAAGATCCTATTGATGTTACTTGTTAGGTCAAATAAACTGGATGTCAGGGAGTCAACAATAGCTTTTTTTTTTTTTTCTCTTTTGTACCAGGGATTGAACCTAGGGGTCCTTCACCAGTGAGTCACATCCCCAGTGCATTTTTATATTTTATTTGGAGACAGGGTCTCGCTGAGTTGCTTTAGGATGTCCCTAAGTTGCTGAGACTGGCTTTGAACTCGCAATCTTCCTGTCTGGACCTCTCAAGCCACTGGGATTACAGGCATGTACCATTGCGTCCAGCCAACAAGTTATTTTATCAGTCAGATGTTCAACTAATTGTGTTAGCTTTCCATCACTGCAACAAAATACCTTCAATGATAAATTTAAAATGAAGTATGAGTTTGTTTTGGCTTGTAGATTCAGAGGTCTCAGGCTATGGTTGCTTTTTTCTGATGTTTTTGCACCTGTGATAAGAAAAGAGAATCATGACATGGAGCAGAGATGGTCACTCAAAAGTTATAAGCAGCCAGAGAGTTAGTAAGACAACAACTGGCCTTAGACCATCTACAACCTTCTACGTCTCCTTTCAATACACCTATCTTTATAATTAAAAAGAAATCAGGAAAGTGGCAACTCCTCCAAGATCTTAGAGCAATTAATAATCAAATGGTAATAATGGGAGCAGCTCAATCCGGACTCCCTCAATTGTCTGCTATTCTGAAGGATTGGAGAATTATAGTTTTAGACATAAAAGATTGCTTCTTTTCTATACCACTTCATAAGGAAGATACCTGTAGATTTGCTTTTACTGTACCAGCTACTAACCACGAAAGACCTGATCAAAAATATGAATGGACAGTATTGCTGCAAGGCATGGCCAATAGCCCCACTATGTATCAGGTCTGTGTAGACAAATCTTTACAGCCTATTAGAAAATCTGATAAAGACCTAAAGATCTATCATTATATGGATGATGTCTTATTGGCTCATCCTGATCAAGACAAACTTTTCAGAGTATATGATGGGCTTGTCAAAAATCTTCGATTCGGACTAGAGATAGCAGAGGATAAACTACAGAGTTCTTGCTCCATTACCTACCTTGGTGCCATTATTGACAAAACCTTAATACGACCCCAAAAGTTTACCTTTAGGATGGATAGATTAAAAACATTAAACGATTTCCAGAAACTTTTGGGAGATATAAACTGGATAAGACCATATTTAAAATTTACAACTGAAGACCTTGGACCATTGTTTGATTTCTTGAGGGAAGTGGTGATCCCGCCTCGCCCTGGAAAATTACCACAGAAGCTAGAAAAGCATTGTGTAAGGTAGAAGATGCCATTACTAAGGCACATTTAGATAGGGTAGATATAACTAAGACTATATTACTCATAATCATAGTCACCATAGGAAGTCCTACAGGAGTGTTCTGGCAATAAGGGCCTATTTACTGGGTCCATCTTCACTATAGCCAAAAGATAACTCTAGCGAGTTATCCAGAATTAGTGGGAAAGTTAATAGAAAAGGCAAAACTAATGCTATAGGAATTTTTGACATTATTCAAAAAAAATTATCACTCCTTATAAACCAGAAACTATAATTGAACTCACACAAGAATCAGAAGTATGGGCTACCATTATATGTAATTATAATCCAAATTTTAATAACCACTACCCCGGGGACCCGATGATCCAAATGTTCATCAGACATCCATTCATATTTCCTAAAGTCACCAGAAAAGATCCCATACCAAATGTTATAACTTGCTTTTCTGATGGGTCCAGTAATGGAACAGCTGCTATAGTCACGCCAACACAGACATTTACTTTTCTTTATCCTCCACAGTCTGCCCAAAAGATAGAGCTTCTAACCATTTGTCAAATTTTCCAAATGTTCCCAAATCAGCCATTTAATCTGTTCTCTGACAGCAAATATATAGTCAATGCTCTAAATATCATAGAAATTGTACCAAAAATATCCTCGGCATCTACCATTCATTCCTCATTATCTACAATTCAAAAGTTAATTTGGGACCGTAAGGAACCATTTTTTGTTGGACATATTAGGGCTCACACTGGGTTGCCAGGACCTCTCAGTATGGGTAACGCTTTAGCAGACTTAGCTACTAGAGATGTACATATTTTTTCCATGTTCTTAGAAGCAGAAAATTTTCATAAAAACTTCCATGTTAACACTAACACTCTTCAAAAACGTTTTAAATTGACTAAAGAACAAGCTAGAACTATTGTCAAAAATTGTCAACATTGTGTCACTATCTCCCAATACCTCAAAATGATGTTAACCCTAGAGGATTACAAGCCAACCATATATGGCAAATGGATGTTACTCATATCCCAGAATTTGGAAAGATTAGATACATGCATGTGTCCATAGATACTTATTCAGGATTTATTATGTCCTCCTTACAGTCAGATGAAGAAACAAAAGATATTATAAATCACTGCCTATATACCTTTTCTATTCTGGACGTTCCAAAAACAATAAAAACAGACAATGGTCCAGGCTATGCATCCTTAACCTTTAAACAGTTTTGTTCTACATTTAGTTTATATCATGTCACAGGTATTCCTTATAACCCCCAGGGACAAGGAATTATAGAAAGAGCTCATCTAACCATTAAGACCTTATTAATAAAACAAAAAGGGGGAATAGGGGAGTCATATCCACCTAAGAACAGATTATCCATAGCCCTTTTTACCTCAAATTTTTTGAATTTGGATAAATCAGGAAAATCAGCAGTGGATCGACATGCTGCAGTTGACACTGACATAAAACCTCAAGTTTTATGGAAAGATGTAACAGGAGAATGGAAAGGACCTTCCCCGGTCTTGATTTAAAGAGGTCATGTGTGTGTATTTCCACAGGAAGAAAAAACGCCAATTTGGATTACAGAAAGGCTAGTCCAAGCAGTTAAGACAGTTTGTCAAGATGCAGCCGAGTCCTCTGGTATCCTGCCGCTACTGATGACGGTGGTGAGTTTCATCCAGGGTGAACAGTTCTGGACAATAGTCAGGTATTGCCTTGACTGGTTCCAGTCTCTCAAGGTGGTGCAGTCTTTCCTCAGTTCTTTTCCACTAAGGAATCTACTGGGAAAGCTACCCTTAGGTGCACACCACCACTGGACTCCAAGTTTATCCTGAATTTATCACTAGAGAATGCATTATGCCTCGACTTTGGCAGTGGCACACCTTGTGTGCAGTTGATCGATCATACTTTGGCAGATATTACCTTAAATAAAGAAAACAACTCCAAATCAAATGTCACTAGTTACATGCCCAAAGCTATTAGTAATAAGACTGATTTTCATATCCATTAGTATGGCCATTGCCAGTCCTTCAAAAAGCCTATTACTTGGCCTCCCTTATGGGAAGCTTGTCAGTACCTAGGACCTGATAAAAAGATCTCCAGTAATCTGGCTTTTGGACCTTGGTATTTACCTAATCAGATATATATCACATCTCAAAGTATAAAAGATTTTATAGAAAATTTGGAATATAAAGGCAATTTCAACCCCTTATCCATCCTTATGCGGACCTAAGGCATGTATGGATATAAGCCCCCTGGTTTTTGTAAAAGGAGGGTCTATAAGTAAACGAGAGTGCACTGATCAGGAGGTTAATGGAGTTAATACTGAAATACGTAGAGAGAGTGAAATGATTGTTTTTTCATGTACTCCTGTGTGCCTAGCTCTCCCTTTCCTTTTTGTGACTTTTAATGATAACTTCTCTAGACAGTTATTTTCACAGATTGCACAACAATGGACGGATGGATTCAATGAGCTGGTAACAAGGCTTCAACGGCAGATCCTTGCCATGAACACCACTAAAGTGGAAGTAAAACCAGGAGGGCTTATCACAGGAGCATTAGATAAACTAACACAATTTGGCACCAAATTTGGGGGACTCTTAAGTCCCACACTAATAAGCTTGGGTATGCTTGTGTTAATTCTATTCTACATTTACAAACACCTCAAAGCCAGTCAACAGGCTCATAATGTGATCATAAAACAGGCCATGGCCGCCCTTGAAGTGGAACAATCTCCCAACATATGACTTAGTATGCTGGGTCGGTAGTCAAAGATGGGTAACCACGGGAAAACACTGTACCAACCTAAGACAGAAGGGTCAACTCTGCTTTGGTATCCTTTGATGACGGGTAAGGACAGGATGTTGATTCCCGGGACCTAAGACAGACACGATACCTGCCAACTTCATTTTTATTTCATATAAGGAAGGGGGAGATGTTGGGGGCTATGCCATGCGGACTACGCCAAGATGGCGCCTGGCAGCCATCCAGAGGTTGTTTTGATCACATCGGTGGTGAGGAAGTCGGTTAACATAAGCATACCCAGGTGTTTTATCATTGGTCGTATTCAATTAAGTCCACGTACACAACGAGTGCACAGGTGTTCCCGAGTGCTCCTGATCATGCCTGCTCGTTTTGACTTTTACTGTGATTGGACAGCTAGCTCCTCACCTAATTTTCGCATAATTGGCATCAGCCCTACCCTTTACCTCCTGGAGGGGATATAAGCTGGCTCTCCTCGAGCGCCGGAGTTCCTGGATTTCCTGAATCATCAATAAACTGTTCCGAATTCAAGAGCCTCACTACTCGTTTGTCTCCCGTGCCAAATTGACTCAGCTGGACAGCGTCAAGTAGGAACTCAGATACTTTAGGCCTAGTATCTATCTACTTCATCAAACATTGCACTTTGGTATGAAGGATGGTACTAGGCAGTAGGACATTCAAAATCATGTGACAGAAATAGCTTCATTTCTAGTCTTGTTGCCATTTGGATATTTACCTGTCATTTTACAGTAGCTCTGTAGGAATAGACGGATGGAGTATATGCTGCTTTAGTCTTTGTTTGGGTTCCTATCCCAAAAGGCCACATAAACAACAAAAATTTATTTCTTATAGTTATGGAGGCTGGGAAGTCCAAGAACAAAGCTCTGGCAGGACTGGTATCTGGTAGGGCCTGCTTTCTGGTTCATAGCTGGTAGCTTCTCACTGTGCCCTGACACGGTAGAGGGGGAGGGGTCTCTCCTGAACCTCCTTTGTAAGGGTACTGGGTTAGTCAGTTTTCTATCACTATAATGACTAACTGATATAAATCAACTTGTGAAGAGATTTATTTTGCCTTCCAGTTTTGGAGGTTTTGGTCCATGATCAATTGGTTTTATTGCTTTGTGGTCTATGGTGAAGCAGGACATAGTGGCAGAATGCATGGTGGAGTAAAATCATGGTCAAGTAGAGAGACTAAGAGGAAAAGATCAATGTCCCATAATCCCCTTCAAAAGCACACACTCCAATCACCTAAAATCTTCCATTAGGCCACACTTCCTAAAGTTTCCATCACCATCCAATAGCACTCAACTGTGAACGTAAGCCTCTAACACATGGGCTTTTGGGGGACAATTAAGATACCAACTACAGGGAGTGGGAGTAGGAGAAACACCAGGGAGGAATATTGGCCAAATTATATTGTTAGATTGTATGCATGGACTAATATATAAAAACAAATCCCCCCTTATGTACAATTATGATGCCCTGATTAAAAAATCGGAGGAAAAAGAATAAAATCCAAACTATAGCCAGCACTAATCCCATCAATGATGGCTCCACCTCCTTATGCTATCACCATGGAAGTGAGGATTTTAATATATCAGTTTCAGGGGTTTGCATTTATTCATTCCTTAGCATAGTCTTACTAAAGGAAAAGCATTTTGGATTTCTTTCTTCCTTGTAAGCAATCATTTATTTTAACATATTTTGATAAAATTCCCCAGCATGTAGCTACATTCTTGTTAAAATTTTCAGTTCCATCATGAGTGCTCCACTCACTTTATTTTCCATGCAGCAAATTATCAATGTTTTATTACTAGTCAGCACTATTTCATTATATATGAAAGGCATTGTATGTTGTTGATCAGGACCATAAATTCTAGAACTAGGCTACAGGTTCGAATTCTGACTTTGCCACTTAGTAGCAATGGTTAATGGTGTGACTTATAAATAAAAAATGAATTATGTCAAACTTGATAATTTTGTTCAAAGTTGGATCATGGAATACAGGTTTGAGCCCCCGTATGCCTACCAATACTAAAAATTTTAAATCCCTTATGGTATGTAAAAAAGTAGATATTTTATAGCACAAAGAAATTTTCCAGAAAAAACTTGTTTAAAACAGTGTTTTACTTCCCATTAAAGCAGGAAGGAGAATATATAAACTATGATTTAACAATGCCCCTTGCAACTGGGCAGTGCACTGGAGGGAAGTGGGGAATTACTCAATGAGCTTGAGAGAGGAGGTGTGTGTACTTGACTATGGTGTGTGGGTGGGGTGCAGGAGGAGGGGACAATCAAGTGTGAGAAGGTAGAATGAAGTGCACCATAAAGCCATCAGTGACAAGGGAGTTTGGGGGGAAGTGGTACTAAGTTAAAGGACAGTGAAGGATTCTTCCCAAATCCTTGGTTGAATTGGAGCCTCTCAGACAAGGCAGCATCATCAAGTGCTGATGTGTGCATTTCAGAACATTGTTTGGAAATGATTCATTTTGTTTAGACCCAGACAAAGGATCAGTGCTGGAAGCAACCTAAAAGTCCTGTCTCCAAAATCATCCAAAACAGATGATGGTTGTCTATGCTAATTATAAAGCCTCCCAGGGGAGATTTTCCACCATCGAGTGAAACTTCAGACTATAAGTGATAGACATCATCAACATATGTACCTTTCAGTAGTTATTAAGGCAAATCTGAAAATGGTGGTATTTAATAAATTAACACTGGCAACAAACTGGACAATCTTATTTTATTCTACTTTACCTTAATTTTACTAGAGTTATCACTTTATAATAAAAAATACAATTTTCTAATTTCTTAGTTTTAAATTAGAGAATCCCATATGTTTGTGTATTTCCCATTTGTCTTGCTGACTTTGATGTCTTGACATTTGTTCTCAAAAACTCAGTTTTAGTATTAGGCTCCTGGGCCAATAGCATCTGTTATTCTCTAGTCATGATCATTGTTAAGGGATGGAAAACCATAATGGAGTTAAGATGTTGCTTTCTCCGTCATCTTGAATTATTTTCTTAAAGGAGTTTGCAGGAGAGGTGGGGATGGAAAGAATTAAAAACAAATCAAAGGCTCAAATCAAGAAAATCAGCAAGGACAGAGGAGTCAGAATAAGGATATGCCCTAAAATTAGGTTGAGAGAAGTTCAGGCCATGAAACTTTACAGATTGTTTTCTATAATACTAATGTCATGTTCACATAATTTGCTTGGAAAGTTCTATCTTTTCCATTAGTTTCTTATTGCCATCTTTGCTGTGTAACTTACATCTAGAACCTGAACTCCTGGCTGACATCCAAGTTTACCTTTTCCAAAATTCCTAGAACTAGACTATAAAGATAGATTAAGCTCCAGAGGGTCATTATATTATATTTCTTGAGAGGAAAGTAAAATTTAGACCCAAGGATTCAAGAACATTTTTAAGTTACTTTAAGTAGTGGCTAAAATTAAATAAACAGGAATACCATGGTGGTCTCTCTTAGGAGAAATCCTGATTGACATTTTTAGACTTTGAATTTCTTCATTTAAAAGGGTTTCTTGCCACTGCACAGTTAATACTTCTTCCCTTTCGTTTTACATGTCATACTGGGCATGTTCACCTACCTCCCTTTGGTCTATAAATGAGACTGAACAGCAGTAAGATAACACAGAATGAATCCCTGGGAATACTAGACACAAGAGAGGATTCTTCCAGTAAACCAGAGATGTGATAATCTTTTGGAACTCTGTTAAGTGGAAAGAAGTATATTGAGAGATAAATTAGGTGAAAAATACTACAGCATTGAAAGGGTATATGTGTAAGATGAAGCACAAGAGGAAGAAGGTCTTCCTTGCTGCATCCCAGAGAAAATCCAAGTTTGATGCTGGCAGACAAGGAAAGAATAGGATTAGGAGGAGTCACAGAAATGTCTGGGACTCCCCATCTCCAATGCACATTTAAGCAGTGTTATACAACATTTGCTCACAGATAGACACTGAATTTGCCTTTTTCATTAAATGAGTACTAGCTGTTGGAAATGGTTTCAGCATAAATATGTGTGGTGAAGTGAAGGAAGCAGAGAAAATAAAAGGACACTAGTTATGGTTTGGATGTGAGGTGTCCCCCAAAAGCTTACACGTGACACAGTGCAAGAAGGTTCAGAGGAGAAAAGATTGGGTTGTAAAAATCTTAACCTAATCAGTGATTTAATCCTCTAATAGGGATTAACTGAGTGGTAACTGAACTGGTGGGGATGTGGTTGAAGGAGGTGGGAACTGCGGGCAACGCTATGGGGTATTGTATTAGTCAGGGTTCTCTACAGGAACAGAATCAACAGGAAATGTGATTATAAAAAGGGGATTTATTTGATTGTCTTACAAGACCAGAAGCTGGATAGTCCAAGTGGCCGTCTGCAACTGGAGAGCTGGAAGAACCAGCAGTTGTGCAGTCCAAGATTTGGAAGCCCCAGTACAAGAAAGATCAACAGTGCTACCCTAGTCTGAGAGCAGGGCTTCTGGAAACTACCTAGAGAATCACTGGCAGAGTTCTCTTTGGAAGAATGAAGAAGCGAGCGTCTGATATCTTCAAACAATCAAAGCAGCAATCATGAACCTGTTCAAGAAGAGCCAAGCTTACATATGCATGTCTCTGCTTCCTTGTTCTTCCAACTTTTATTCTATCCTATTGGGTGGTGCTGACCATACTTAGGGAGGGTCTCCAGTTCACTATCCCACATTCCATTCATTCCTAGACATGCCCTCAATGACACACCCAGAGGCCTCTTAATCATTGGCATCTCAATCCAGTCAAATTGACAATTCAAATTAACCATTACAGGTATATATTCTGTATCTCAAGAGTGGAATCTTTCTCTGCTTCTGATGACGTGAGCTGCTTCCCTCGGCCATACTCTTCCTCCATGATGTTCAGCCTTTCCTCAAGCCCTGAGGAATGGAGCTGGCCTTTTATGGACTAGGACCTCTGAAACCATGGCCCTTAAACTTTTCATCCTCTATAATTGTGCTGGTCAGATCCTTTTAGTCACAGCAGCAAAAAAGCTGACTAAAACAGATACCATATTTCCACAGTGGTACAGGAAGAGGCAGTGCCTCTTAGAAGTATATTTTGATGAAATAGTCCACCTCCAAAATAGTATATTATGTTTTTTGGCATTTTGGGAGTTCTTGAGCTAACCTGCCTATTTCCAGATTCTCTGCTATGAAGAAAAGCTTGGTTTACGGCAGGATTCATCGATTTTCATGGGAATTTTAGTATTTCCTATTCAGATAGGAAATACATTCCTGAAAAGGAAAAGTATAGTAGCAATTATACTGAGTGAGATGCATTTCTGTTATTAAATTTGAATTATTACTTATTGATCAAGAACTACTAACCAACAAGTTGAAAGGGCACAACCAAGATGTGAAAACAGAATGACAGAAATGATACAGAATGTTGTGATTTGGATAGGAGGTGTTTCCCAGAAGCCCCTGTGTCAATGAAGGGATGTTTGGAGGTGAAATGATTGGATTTTGTGAGCTCTAACCTAATCAGTCCATCCTTGTTTGAATGGATTGAGTGGTAATTATAGGCATGACTGGAGGAGGTGGGTGACTGGAATGTGCCCTAGAGGGGTGTATTTTCCCTATGACCTTTCTGCTTCCTGGATTCCATGAATAGAACAGCATCCTATACCATGCCTTTCTGCCATCTTGAACTGCTTTACTTTAGGCCCAGAGCAATACTAAACCTCTGAAACTGAGCCAAAATAAAATTTTCCTCCTCTAAGTTGTTCTTGTTGGGTATTTTGATCACATCAAGAAAAGTCAACTAACACACAGGGCAAAGTAGAAAATTCTAAAAATTAAATATATATCCTGAGAAACATTTAAAATACTGCAATTTCATAAATCAAGAACAAATTATTAACAAAAGCAATCATAGAATAAGAACAGCTCTTAAAAATTAAAAACATGAAGCATATATTTAAAATAATAGAGATCTAATTTTAAACATGAATAAGCAAGTTAGGAGTGAAGTCGACAAAGGATCAGACCCCGGCAAAAAGGAAAAAAAAAAAAAAAAAAAACTATAGAAAAGTTAATAGATAAGGAAGCACTGAAAACCCACATCCTAACATACATTGCGGATGGAAAGAACACAAAAATAGAATTGCAAATGAGGATAATGAGGATACTCAAAGGAACAATAGGTCAGGGAAGCCATGGGGAGAATAGATAATTGAACTATAGGAGGAGAGAACATCTTGGAGATAACTGTGGGAAAAGCATGCAGGGTGGAGAGGAAGAGGACCCTCTGCAAATGCCCAAAGGTGGGAATATCCCTGACTTTTCTAAAGAACAGAAAGGAGGTCATTGTAACTGGAGCCGAGTGGCTAAAGGTGAAGAAATTCAGACATGAGGTAAGAGAAGTAACAGACTAGATTTTTTGGGATGCTGTTGCCCATTGTTTACTCACCCTTAGGTGAGCAAGGGAGTGACTGGAAGGTTTTGAGTAGAAAGAAAAACATGATTGGACCTAATTTTTAAAAGCACAATGCCAGCTGCTATTCTTGGTTAAAGTATGTTTTGAATAGCTTTACTTTGTTCATGAAGACTATTTGGTTTATAATCTGAGTCCTTGAGTATTTGAGACTTTCAATTGTTTATTGCATTAGTAAAAATGTCTTGGCTCTAAACTTTTCCCCTGAAAACTCATTAGATAATATGCTAGTGTCGTCTAGCGTTTAATGTGGTAGAAAAAGAATATGAGAAAATTTTCTTTTTTGTGTGTGTGTAGGTAAAATCTTTTTTTTTTTTTTTTGGAGTAGTCTTTGATATAGTTTGCCTTTTAACCTCAAATATTACACCAGCTAAACAGTGGTCATTTGCATTAATTTTGTGTACGAGTCTACCTTTGTTATAGTAATAAAACATGTACTTAGGTCTTACCATGTAAATATTTTATTTAATCAACAAAGCATGTGCTAATATTTCCATTCTATAGATGAGATAACAGAGGTTTAAAGAAATCTATGCTTTTGTTACTTCTGTCAACACTGTGCCCTGGATACCTGATATGTCCACATGCTATTTCAGACCCCTGAGGATGGGTTGGGATGAGTCTTGTTTCATACATGAAACTCACTGGATTAAAGAGTGGTTCCAGAAGGAGGGAGGCCAGGCTTAGCTGGGGGATGGTACTATAACTGTGGGAAAAGGGACACCAGGAGGAAAGTAGTAGGAACAAGACCTCACTCAGCATGAATCCAGTTATGCAGGGACCCCAGTAGCTGTCCCTACTGTTCCAGGGGAAATGTTGACAAGGAGCCTGAAGACACAGTAAGCCCTAATATTACAATATTTCAGCTTTTCTTCATCTTGGGACAGTTTCATCTCCTGCTGCCTTTATACATTTTAGTTAATACTATCTGATATTATTTGATGAAATATATCTTCCCTGTGATGTTTGGTTATAAGTAGTGCCAGTTAAGCATACACTAGCCCAGGGCAGTTTGCAATTTTGTTAGATATTTCTGGCTGCTTACTTACAGGCAGTCCCCAAATCTTAATTTTCTGCCTAGTCTCTTTTATTTAAGTAGTGAACTGGAGAACCGAGATCTCCACAAAATAATGCAATCTGCCAAATAAAAGAAGTAAGTTTTAATTAGTTTTTGCCAATCATGGTAATTTTACTCTCCACTGATAGAAAATCATTTTTCTAGAATTTTTACACATGGGAGTGACCAAGTGAGTACAGAAAATTTCTGCTGAAGGGAGATAGTTCTGGAAAAAAATATTATTTCCCAATTAAAAGATGAATGAATTGGTTTTCTCTTTTCCTTTCTTTCTATTCTGAGTATGGACACAATTAGCCTTGAGCTATGGCAAACACCTCTGAATTGGAAGATAAAAAGGAAATACAAAAACATGGTAGAACAGAAAGAATGAACCTGAATCCTGCCTGAGAACCCTGAATGTCTGATAAACACTGAGAGTTTTTGTTAACAAATATCTGTATGATTTAAAGTAGTATCAGTCAGTTATTCTGTTAGCTTCTAAAATTTTCCTAACATGCACAGCCATTTATAAATAGTATTTGATAAGATTATGAGCATATTAAATATTTTAAAACCTCTCCCTAAATCAAGGTTGATAGTAGTAATTTCCTCATCAATAAGTGTATTTAGACACCCTATTGCTTCCAATTTAGCTGTAAAGCACAAAGGTTAAATGGAAAGGAAGAGATTGTTCTGGATGCTCGTATTTATCACAGATATTTATCTGGCAGGAGAGTCTACTGGAAAGTACAATCCCAACTTGATTTAAAGCAGTAGTCACAGGGTGGTTTATCTCTGCATATTTGATTCCGAAACATGCTTTCTCACTGAAAAAAAAAAAAAATCTGTCTCTTTAAAGTGATTTAGAAGATTTGGGGAGTTTTGCAATGAGCAGTGGTAATGTTTTAACACCCCTTGTATATAAACAGGCAAGCAGATATGAATTGTTTGTAAACAGACTGATTATTTGTCAAGTATAAACATTTAGTTTCTCAATTGAGGATGAGGCTGAAAATAGCAGATGTGGAGAAGAAAATATACGCCATTGACACACTAAGAGTATTGCTGGAAATGGGTGAAATAGACCTATTCTGAACACATATGTCAATTTTGAGTCATCTTTATTTTATAATAAGAAAACTGTTCAAAACCTTTTAAAAGCATACTTTAAACACAAGTCCTTCAGGAATGGCTAAGTCCTTTCAAGACTGCCCTGTCCACTTCTAACCCTAAAACATGAGAGGGGAAATAGAAAAGATTCGGGGCTCATCCACATGATTATTAATGAGCTGGGAACAAAAGTGATTAGTAAGCGCAAAGGACCTTTACTTGTTTAGTCTTGGCTAAACACTGAGAGGGGAGCCTGAACTCTAAGTATATAAAAGACGAATATACAAAGGAGAGGAGCCAGCTGTTTTCCTTCTTCACTGGTGACCAAAAAGGCAAAAATGGGCTCAGTGTGTGATTATCTTGTGGACATAGGCCTAGGCAAGGCCCAGTGTTTGTGTAACATGGGGATAATGTGTCACTCCTTTCCTCAAAAGGATGTTCTGGTATGTCTGAACTTTCACAAAGTCTTTCAACTCTATTTCATGATTCCAAAAGAGAACCAAGTCATGTTTGAATAAGATAAAAGAAGAAGTCGGAGAAAAATAAAACTGCAGAATGTTGACAGCAATGTACAACCTCTGATGAATCATTGGTCTTTGTTCCCCTGTAAAAAATTTATAGCTCTAGAAATGAAGAGTAATGTTGAGTGGGGTAGAGATCAATTTGAAGATTAATGAAGTTTAAAGTTACTTAGAAATTATGAGATTAGTTCATTTAAAATAATCCATTAACATATAAGCTTAGTATGCCACAGCCTAGGTGGACATTTAACTGTTGGAGTGTCCTCTTCTTCCCACGGAACGGGACTGAAGGGCTGTCCCTAACATGTCTTAAAATCCTCTGCTAGGGACCTCTGTCTGCAGTGGTTTTGGTAACATACTAGATGAGAAGCCATCCTCAAGCCACCTCTCCTGGATGGGAGAAAGGTGTCCCAGACCCAAACTTTAACAACTTGTTTTTCCTACTTATCAACTGTTTTTGACTTTGGGCAATAATATCCTCGCTAAGGGCTCTACCCTCACAATTTGGGTTAAACATTTCTACCCTTCTCAAATAGTTTCTGTCCAGCTATAGTTCAGGATAAGGGCTGGGTCTAACATAACTTGACTTCTCAAGCAGTCAAAACTGGACAGAAGAAAGACATGCTCACAGGAATGCTGGCAGATTTACTTCCAGTTCAGGCCAAGAGCAGTCTTTCTCACATTATTTCAATGTGTCCAGTTCAATCCAGGTCAAAAACCAGAAATGTGAAACATTTGCCAACGTTTCTGGACCTTTAGAAATCAGCAGAGGCTTGGGTGGCTGAGAATGTATTTATTTAAGTCTCCTTTAAAACCATTTACTCTGCCAGATTGGTAGAGGCTTTGGGAGCTGGTGTGCCTACAGAGAATGACTGTGGTGTAACGATCTAAATTCCTCTTTTTCCTGTGTATTTCTATGTCTTGTTTTATTTTCTGGAACTTAGAAATTCCATTATATCATTAGTCTTGAAAATTTATATCAAGTATTAGTCAAAGTCAAATATAAACATTTAGCTTTTTGATTCAATAAATATACTGGTGGGAAGTTATATGTACTTAAAATAACAATAAGAAACTTATGTTGGTGGTGGTTGGTCCTTGACTTTCAAAATAATAAACACAGATAAAAGATGTTATGAATATTGTGGTTTCGATTGAACTTATGAGACTTTGGCAAAATTTACGTAGACTAAAAATTCCAAAATTCTTACAGAAAAATAAACTCTTAGGCAAATTGATGTAACAATTGACAATATACTTTGTTCTAAATATGTAGCCAGGATCAGATTATAATAGAAATATGAAGATCTATAAATCAGTGGTTCTAAGAATCAATTCTAAGTTTCAAAGATGTAATTTACAAATATTTTTGTAAAAAATTTTTTTGTAAAAAAATTTCTTTATGCTTGTATAACTCCCTTCCTTGAAATGAAGAAAAGTGTTTTTTTAGTAATATACTTATATAGAGAGTAGTATATTCACATGCATACAAACTATGTGTGATAGTTTTCTGCAAGTTTTATAAGTAACAAAAACCTACTCAATTTAGATTAAAGCATAATTGTAATTTTTTTGAAATGTACTTAGGTATTTTAAAGAATTTGAACAAAAGTTGAATAATCAAGAAGGAAGCTAGGGAAGGCTGGAGATATGAGTAGTGGTGATTTCAGCTAGGGAACCTGACCAGTGGTATTTGAAGGGCCTTCTTCTAACGCTCCATAATTAATGTGACTCAGTGCCTGTTCTTTCTAGAACTCTTCCGTCAAAATCTTTACCCAAAGTGTCTCAGGTATGAGGAATATGAATTTGGTACTTGTTCTATAGTTTATATGTATTACATTTGTGAAAGTGTCAAGGCTGATAAGCATCAGAAATAAAAGAGCAAACCAAGATGTGACAATAACAATATTCACAAATTCAGTGTGAGCCACATAAAAAGAACTACAAAATATTTACTATTTAGACTGCTAGGTGTCTCATTCAACTTGATTTCTGCATCCATGAGAAAGAAGAGGTATCATTTTATGTTTCTTTGCTGTTGGTTGGAGACTTCCATGTGTTTTTGAGGGATGGCAAATAGTTTATTCATTAGGTCAACGACATTTTAAAATCACTGAACCAGTTTATTTTCCATTAAAGTTCTATTTCTTGTAGCAGCTTTTAGAAACAAAAATGTTTAAAGGTAGAAATACATTGAGTAAATAGATCAATTGGTAGCATCTATTTTAAAAAGATTCAAAATATTTTCTTCTCTCCATCTCTCTTCTTTTCTCCTTTCTTTTTCAATTCCTTTTTGCTTAAAGAGAAGGTAAACTTTTAGATAGCCTTTTTTTAATGAAAGGAAACTTACAATATGCTATTACAATAAAGTTTTAGTAAATATTAACTAGTTTTCCAATATTTCTTCTTATGGCAGTATATTCTATGGCCACTGTATTGCTTGGTAGCAAACAATATTTACTAGTACAGTCGCATTTTTTTTTTCTTACTAGATAATATGACTTGTAAAAATCCCATATTTTCTTTTTCTTAACATGTAGTTGTAGAAAATAATTGTCTTCCTAATAAAAAGCATCACTGGACAATATCATGCACAGATGAAATAGTGTTTTAAGTACCTTTTATGTGTTAGTATCACTAGTCTTCTCTTTTACAAGTACATTCAACTTTTCTCTATTGGACAACTCAATGCTGAAATAATCTAGTGTAGCAGAAAGTGAGTCATATAAATATTAGTCTACACATGTAACAACAAATTCTATAAATTCCCAAATATCTCAGAAGTTTTATTTTTTACCACATTCTGTTTTAAATAGTAAGGTTAATGACTTAAAACTAATGAAGAATATGTTGTGATAAAAATAGCTAGCTGTGATAATAACTGGCAAAGGAGTCTAATTAAATTTAATATTTTGAATTTACAGTATTGTAAAGCAATTACATTAATCCTTTGATGCCTTACATCACAAAACTATTTTCTTATTTCCCTAGGTGACAAAAAGAAGAAACAATGTATTTCTAATTTCCAAGCCTATTTATCATACTGGTAAAAGTTAATAAAGCCTTCTTTCCTAACTCTAGAACATTATTTCATTTTCCTTTGGAGGAGTTAGGGCTGGGGCAGGCAGTGGGCAAGTTCACTGGCAGTGCTATCTGATTTCATCATGGCTTTAATTTAATTCACATATGCCTGACAAATTTAAAAAGTAGCTATTTTAAGCAAGACTAAAGGACTGTTTGTTGGTAATCCCTGAGGATTTAATCAGCTCCAGTTGAATCATCAGAGACTATATTTCCTTTCCTTTCTTTTCTCCTTCCTTTCTTTGTTTAGGTCTCTTATGTTGTTCCAAATGCATTGACTTAAAAAACTTCTTCAGATCACATTTAGAAGACATGACTGATTTTGAACTTGGTTTTTAGGAAGGATGGTATGACAATGGATTTGGTTGATTGCAAAAATCAAAATCCGCCACTAAGGTTTTTCATATAAACAGACCAGTCATTAATTTTTAGTTATCTCAAAGCCCTAATCCATCCTTAATAATGACCAAAATTTCTTCTAAAATTTACTTGTTAAATTTAAACATCTCTGTAATATATTGACTTTGTTATTCAGGGTGCTTGTTTGCTCGTGCAAATGGTTTTTTTTTTTTTTTTTTTTTTAAAGGAGGTCATGATCCTCAACTTGCTAGCAGGCTTTGAGTGACTGATATTGGCTCTCTGTTTTCATATTACTTCATTTATTGCATTATTAAATCAATACCTACTTTAGAAGCCAAGAAGATGTTTAATATTGTAATATGGTTGCTCCCTGGAGCTCATTAGCTCATTTTCCTTCAGTTAACTGTGTGTTCTCCATCCCTCTCCTAACTTCTGATCCTTCAGTCCTGCTTCACATGCAGGCAGAATGCAGTTTAGTCCTGAATTTTTATTGACAGTTAATACTGAAGACAACCTTACTGATCTTCTCTTAGAGAGCATCTGTCCTAGACTTTTGCTTTTTTTCTTTTTAACCAGGGTCGTCTTCATAATTAAGTGGACAATTTTTGAAGCAAAGTTATATCATTTAAGTCTATAGGTCATTGTATACTTGCTGATTAACTCTGGAAAATACTTGGATTTATGGAAAAGTTGAGTCTCCCCTTTGAATGACCTATTCCTCATCCAATTATACTTTAGTGCTTTCAGAGATTTTGAACATGAAAAGAGGTTTTTTTTTTCTCTTAATTCAGAGTTACACAGATAGTTTATTATGGTGCCAAAAATGGATTTTTCTGACTGCTACTCCATCATTCTTTCAACTCCAACAAAGTACAGAGATATTCAAGTTACATACTAATATATACTTATACAATGGCACAAATTCAGGTTCAAAAATAAAATCAAATGAATATTCCTTAGACTTAATGAACTATTACAACTTACTACACACCTCTTTACTGCTGGTAGCTTTAATTTAGATCAAGTCTTTTTCAAGTAAGTAAAAGAATGCATACTTCCACTATTTTAATATTCATTTCTAATTTCTCTGGCTTTCAGTATTAATTTTCTAGTAAAAATGACTAATGAACTGAAATAGCCACATATTCAACAACAAAAGTATTTTTTGAGTATTATCTTCATAATGCATTCACCACTAGAAAATATAACCTTGCTGGACATGGTAGCACTTCTGTAATCCCAGCACCTCAGGGAGTAGAGGCAGAGGGATTACAAATTGGAGACCAGCCTAGGCAACTTGGTGAGACCCTCAGTAACTTAGTGAGACCCTGTCTCCAAATAAAAAGTAAAAGAGGGGGGATGTAGCTCAGTGGTAAAGTACCCCTGGGTTTAATCCCAAGTACCACACACACACACACACACACACACACACACACACATATACATGCAACACACACAAAAGATAGAGTCTCGACTAATCTACGTGTTGCCTAGATCCACACAGTATTTATGTAACTTACTTATGGATGTGGGAGCAATGACTAGAGAACTCAATTTTAGGTCCATAATCTATTTTAGATAACATTCTGTGTTGAGCAATACAAATGCTTTTACTGGATTTTTGCAGGAAATCTGTTCTCCCTGAATTTAACATCAGAGGTTTGTTTTAATGCTTTAAAAGTTCAAAACTTAATTTTTTAAAACAAGGAGGAAAAGAAGAGGATTACTTGTAATCAAGTGGAGATTCTCAAGGATACTACTCACTTGGTTACAAAAGTTTTACTTGCTTTTCTAGCCAAATTAGTACTTTGCTCTCGTTCCCATGTTTCCCTATCTAAAAGGGAGACTGCATATGCTAAGCTGTCAGCTTTTCCAGCAACACTCACAAATATTTTCCTTATGCTGCAAACTAAACCCTTGACTCAGTGTCTCACCCAGTAGACATTATTCATTTTGAAACAGCACAGCTGTAATTCAGATTTTTATGTCTGATACCTTTCCTCCATTAATTTGCAAAAGTTAAGCCAAAACGTTAAGAGAAGTACGTTTAATAAATTTCTTTGAGATAACAAAATAGAAGCTGTCAATATAATCAACCTTCAAAGACTGAAAGTAGGGGATGTTACTATTAGTATGATAAGCATGAGTTTTGGAATAGATATGAATTATGGGATAATCTTAAAAATGTTGGTGACTCAATTGGTTTATTCACCCTTTTGAAAAAAATGCATGTACAAATAATTTAATTACCAATTTGTTTCTTTACCTTTCAGTGTTGAAGAGCTATGTCTTAAAATGGAAGTTCATGAAAAAGTTCATGTAGCTTATAACATCATCAAAGGGGTAGCAGGATGTGTGGCACTATATTCAGTACATAATAGGGATGAAAGCTATGGAAATATCATAGATCCAGCTATATGAGATGGGATAAAGTGAGCTGGAAGAACTTTGGCTTCCAGAGAGTAGAGCCAAGAGCGGTGATTCCATGAGCAATCAGTATCAGAGTGTTTCAGAAGGCGGTACTAAGGATTCTGAGGCAAATAAACCATTGCGACCAATATTCCTGCAGAAAATGATCATAGACATAAAGGTCAAATGCTTGTATCAAGAGGAGCAGGGACAGGATATTAGGAGTGGAAAAGGGAGTTGGAAGAGCACTACAATGCTGCCATGCTGGAAGCCTTCTCAAGCTTTCCAGACGTGTTCTCCGATATAGGAAGGGAAAAATATAGTAGTCTGTTAGGTAGGAGCCCAAGGTTAGAGTATGTTCTTAACACTACAAAAGAAAAGTATGAGAGCCAGACAAATACTGACTTCATGCTGCTGTAGGTTTTTCAAAGGAACTTTAAATTGGGTCAGAATTGATTCCAGCAAAAACATGTAAAATTGTGGAAAGAACAGATGGAAAACAAGGAAATGAAATAGGGAGACATAGTAATACAATGAAAACGGCTAGAAAAAACTCTTCCTGTGTCTGACAATGATGGAATAAATTGTTTGCATCAGTCATCCTCCTGAAAGCAAATAAAGATTTATCTAAAAGATTTAAAAAATAAGATCTCTTAAAAATACTAAAAAATGAACAGATTGTAAGCAATTACCAATAACAAGCAAATGGCATTCTTGAAACCAAGGAGGTAAGTAAGCAGAGAGGCTTCCTTTGACCTATAGGATTTTCTTAACTGAGAAAAAATTGTTAAGGAAGTTCTTATCATGAGGGGGACATAATTTGAAGGTGAGGTCACACAGAGGTGTAGAGTTGAATACGAGGCCTCACATTTTCTGATTCTGTGGACATAAACAAAAAAACTAGACCTCATGAGGAATTATGAAACAAGTTTCTAACACTTGAGTGGTTCAAGGAATTTAAAACTTAGGCAAAGTGCAGGGTGAACATGGATAGGTAGTGCCTACAGTTATCTATCTGAAGAAAATATAAAACTCCTCCAAAACTTTTCCAACAGTTTGAAAATTTTAAATGTAACCAGCAATAACAGATAATGCCATAATGTCATATTTTTATGCATTCAAATATAATTGAATATTTCTTAGTCTCATTAATTGATTAATTTCATAAAGCAAAGGAATGCAAAGTAGCAGAAATGAGAATAATGAAAACAACTTTAAAGTCCTCAGGATATCAAATTATTAGACAAAGATGGAAAACATGGCATCTTGGTAAAAAAAAATAAGGGAAAAAAAGACAAATTGTACCCATCTACAGGGAAGAGTCTTTCAAAATGACATAACTGCTTTTGAAAGAGAATAAAATTTAATTTATATTGGAAAATTTTAATAGATTTTTAAAAACAGATTAAGCCAAGTTAAAGACAAAGTTTATGATCTGGAATAGAGGTTAGAAGAAATGATCTAAAATGCAGCATGGAATGATCGGAAGATGAAAGATTTTTATTTGTGACTAACAGAGTCAAACTTGAAAAGGCTTAACATACACACAACTGCAGGGGAGAGAGTGAGCAGGAGAGAGAGGAGTGGAACAGGAAAGCAAAAGAAAAAGAGAATCCTCTGAATTTTCCAGAGTCAATAAACGATACTACATTACTCAGAAATCTGCACTAATAATTTTACGTAGCAAAACCCATATTTCAGTAGCTAACAATGAAACTCATTCATTGTTTTTCTCACAATTCTTCATAGTGATTGGGGATCAAGTTCAATGCTGCTCTATATGATTCTCACTTTGGGACTAGTAGCTAATTTGAACATGTTTTTCTCATGGGATTGGCAACAGCACGAGAGGGACAAAGGAAAACTTCTGATACTTCATAAGGATTTGGCAAAGTACTGACACACTCTCACTTCCCTGGATTCTATTGAGAAAAGCACAGCAATATGGGACATACATGGTGAACTTATGCTTACCAGAGTAGAGACAAACTGTACATTGTAGACCATGGTATGTTCCAGTAGGGGAGGAAGAACTGTGAATAGAAATGAAGAATGTCACAGACATCCACCTCAAATTTCCTGAAGTTCAGTAAATCCCTGAAAAATAAATATATTGTAGAAAACCAAAGATAGAAGACCTAAGTGTAATGGAGGAAGACACATTCCCTTCAAAGTAGCTGCATTTAGACAGTCAGCTGACCTTACCTCACCATCAGCAACAATAACAATGATAATTACGTTCAATGTGAGTGAACTAACAGTGTTCAGGTTAAAGACAAAGGTAGTCAGAATAAATGAAAAACAAATTCTAACTATAAACTACCTACAAGACATAGAGCTGAAATAGATAATACTCAAATGAAACTCAGAAGAAGGAAAATATGAAAATCGGTAGGTAAAGGATATTCATGCAACCTGATAGCTCTCTTCTTAAGACAGATTTTCATAAATGGTGATGAACACATTGACCAGACAGGTAAGACCAGCTCTCATGTTCAACTTTCTTTCTTAATTCTATATCCTCTCTTTCCTTAGAGATCTTCCTTTGTGGAATAGTTATCTGGGACATCCTCCATGTGCATTTACCATTAAATGTCCATTTCACAGTAACAAAATTCTCTTTTTCTTGACATATGAAGGCAAAACTATCTCATTTTAGGAATGGAAAAATGCTTTTTTGCTATATCCATGCATCTCTACAGATCAATAACTACTACTACTAGAATACAGCAATAGTTCTCATATTTTACACATGCAAATACAATTGAATGTTTACCAAGCCATTATTAATTGACAGACTTCACTATATTCTGTACATCCTGTTCACTCTGACAAGCCTAGAAGGAAAGCAAGTGTATATGCCATCTTATCTTTTTCCTTTAGTTGGACAAACCAAAATCATTTCTACTGAAAACCTTCCAAAGACACTAATCCTACATTTTAAGGAATGTTTTAGCAAGTACAAATATTAATGAAAAATAAAGCTGGAGAGATTATATTGGATTGCACCAGTTGAAATGTATACAGTACTTAGTGGTCATTTTTTCAATGAAAATCATGTGCTTTCTTGTTTTAGATTGTTAAAAAAATGTCATGTTGAACCTGTGCAAAATCATGAGGTTTACAAAGTTGCTACTGTGACTATAATGGGAAGAGAAATGGTCACGGAGGAAGAAGTCTTGGATTTCAAGGGTCATTTCTCCAGGTAATTTGATATGACCTTGGATTGGGGGTTTTCCTGGCAAAGTAGAGATAGTAAAACATTTTGAAGTTGGTGTAAATGTCCAATGGCATATCACATGTGATTAAAATCTTAGTGCATTTTAAAAGAAAAATAAATGCTAATGATATTATCCATCTGTTCCCTATATTGAATTATCTTCTATATTTTGAGCTTCTCCCTGACTGAATGTCCTATGCTTTGAGTGGATGCTTTGATTTCAATGTTTCATCTGTATTTACTTTTCCTAGAAATCTTCGGACAATAGATCTCCCTCTTCTACTTACTAACAAAACATTTCCACACACTGTGCCTTCCAAGTTGTATTTTGAACTAACTACCAAATACCCAATAATCAGCATACAATATATTGCTAATAGTCACCAATTAGCAATTCTCTTGCATTTCTCTTGCTAAGTCTTTCAATAAACAACACTGGTCACTAATCAAAGAATATTAGATGCCTTGAAATCCAAAACATATATAAGTGCGTGAGGATAGTAATGACGATGGAGAGAGATGACCTTGTTTAGTTTCCCAAGTTGCATCTTTTCAAATGATGGATCGACCTTACAAAAAGAATTCTAGTAAGGAATGGGAAACAAGAACAAACGATGCATATTAAGTTGGTTGAAAAACTATTCACATGACACTCAGCTGGGAAAAATACTGTGTCCTCGTTTTCTAAAGCTGCGATGCTCTGCCTTACCCTTTTTATCCATTGAGTAGTTGCAGGATAGAATTAATTGGGAAGAATCAAATCTAGATCAATTTAGTTTAAAACTTAAAAGTAAATAATAATGCAAAAGGTCTCCTTATGTTTAATTCAATCACATTGGAGTAATACCACAGAAATTCCAGGTCTCTCCCCTTTCCTCCTTGCTCTTCCTGAACTTAGCTTGAGGTATGAGGAGGAAACATGACTTCATGACCTTGTGGTGAAGGGAAAAGGGTATCTTTTAGCTTCATGCTGGTGGCTGGGTATGTGCTGGGTTCTTCCCTTGAGGTAGGGATATCCATCCTTGCCCCAGGACATTCTGTTGGGGATTGCTGATGCCCACTTGATTAAGTTGTGGCCTGTTTGTTCCTGATTTTCTCAGACCCGGGGTTGCCTTTTTTGCTGATTTGTCCTCCCCTTTATTCTTGCTAGTGTTGTATACCTCTTAGTTTTTCATGTCAGGCTCCATGACAACTCTACTGGCTCTAAATTTGGCATACACAGCTCATATAAAATGAGGGCTCTTGCTTTCTCCTGTTTGTCTATGCCATGTCTCCATTATAGATTTACTGGCAAGGACTCTTTGTTGGCATGAAATTACCTTGCAAATCAGTTACTTGTCCAGAAATTTCATTCTTTTGGTATTCCCCTTAATTTATCTAACACATTCATAACATTCCAGGCCAATGTCCAGAGTAGGGAGGCATGGAGACACATAACTCACTCACCAATGTCCATCCATGCACTTGCATGCTCCCTCTCTCTCTCATGCTGTGTGTGTGTGTGTGTGTGTGTGTGTGTGTGTGCGCGCGTGCGCGCCATAAATCTTAAGATGGGAAATGGTTGGCTGTGCTTCCATGGTTTCCCTAATTCTCTGAGTTGACATCTCCTCTATTTCCCTGAAACTAACATGCCAGATGAGGATACAGGGAGTGAGAAACTCCCTTTTTGTAAAGTAATGTAAATTGCTGATTATTTACAAAATACTACTCTTGTTACACAAAGAAAACAAGTAAAAGACATCTTGGTTTAATCTAGTCAATGTGCCTCTTAAGTGTTTCTTGTGCCCTCCTTTCTGTGACACCACTCTCCTATTTTCCTATGGCCACTCCTTCCCAGGCTTTTATGGGATCTTCTACCAGTCCATTAAATACTGGTGTCACCTGGTTTTATTCTTAGCGATCTTCTATTCTCAATCTTTATTTTCTCCCTAGATGAACTTCACTACTTCCATGACTTCAAATAGGATGTTGATTTACGGTTCCCTGGGATAAGAGGTGAGTTTTATTTTTCTATCCCTATTTTGCTAATATAGTTACTAGCAGGTAATGGACACTCAGTGAATAATTGCTAGTGAAATAGTTGTATGTTACTCAACATAAAGAAATCTCTGAGATTGTTCTCTTTGTTTCTTGCATACATGGAAATTAAATGCAGACAAATGCAAACCACACATATATTCAGTGGTTATAGGGAAACTTTTTCCTCCCAGTATAGACAATTTCCATATAATAACAGGGTTTTTAGAAGAAAAATTAAACTTGTCATTATAGAATTTTGGGTTTGACTCATTGCCCTTAATTTTGTAAAACTGCATTAGTCTCAAACAGAGATAGACCACATGTGATTCTAAGACATGCATAGAAAAATGAATCCATTCATTCCACATTTTATCTTCTTACCTGAAGGAGAAAGAATAGAAAGCTGTCAAATGCTAAAAGTAATTTATTTTTCATTCTCAGGGCTCTTCAAAGCTGAAAACTATTTGGAAACTCAAGTTTCAAATAATAAAATAACCCAAAACAATCACCCTGGCAATAATACAACACTAATTTTTTTTTTAAAAAGCAAATTACTATGGTTGCTTTGAAAATACATTTGGATTCTAACTACATATCAGAAGTTCTTTTATCATAAAGTGCATGTCAAGAATATATTCCTTAGATCCTGCTGGCAATAATACAACACTAAAAATTTTTTTTTTTTAAAAAAAGCAAATTACTATGGTTACTTTGAAAGTAAATTTGGATTCTAACTACATATCATATATGCATGAGACTCTTTTATCATAAAGTGCATGTTGAGAATATATTCCTTAGACTAGGGAATGAATGGACTAGTTAAATAATGTTTTAAAACTTAAAATATTTCTTAATTTCCAAGAAATGTTTTCAAAATTAAATAGAAATCATGTTCTCCTCAGTAACTAATTAGCTAAAAGGTTGAAAGTAGATGAAATCTTCCTCCTACTCATAGGTATTGATATTTTTAATGTAACAGGGTGTTAATTTTTTCAGTTGTGAAATAGAAATTAAACAGTTTAAATGATAGCGGCACAGGAAAAAAGCTACATATGGACCCACAGCTGTTGTTTAAGTGTTATTTTAGTTTGTTTTCACTTTAGTTTTCATGTATAACACATGAATATGGTTATGTTATGCTCTGCATACAAAGAGCAAATAGTTAAGAAAATGAGCAAACTGAATCCAAAGTGTTTAAAATGTTTGTATGCTGCTTCTTCTTTTTTTGGTACCAGGGATTGGACACAGGGGCACACAACCACTGAGTCACATCCCCAGCCCTTTTTATTTTATTTAAAAAATTTTAAAACAAGGTCTTGCTGAGTTGCTTAGGGTCTGAGTTGCTTATGGCCTAATTTGCTGAGGCTGACTTTGAATTTTCGATCTTTCTGCCTTTAACCTCCAGAGCCACTGGGGTTAGAGGTGTGCACCATCACACCAGCTTGTATGCTTCCTTTTCAAAGATTTGAACATGTCATCTTTTGTTTTCCAGAGGTATCACATAATGAAAGGAGAAATCATCATTACAATAAAAAGAATACCTCCCATACTTGCAAGTATGGCATTGAATACATGATACCAAATTGTACAGATAACTTCCCTTCAAAAGTCTCTTGAATTAACTGACAGAATTATAACACAGAAAAAAGAAATAGTCACCTGTAAGAGAATACAGATTATACGAATGAAGTCATTTCCTTATTAACTTTTTTTAGTTATTTTTCATCTGTCGAAAATTAGCATTAAATTGATTTTTAATCTTTGAACTTAGAGACTCAATAAATGTTTTGTGAAATTTTAAATAATGGAATCTGTAAAACTGAAATTTCATCTTCTTCTTTTATTGGTATATGGTAAATCATCGGGAAAACATCTACAATGTATTTCCAAAAATTTCATTACATGTTCTTCAAGACAAGTTTCAAATCTAAAATACAGGGATTCAATTTGAAGAAACAGGAGGTTCCATGCAGACCTGTACCAGCATCTGGTACACTTTACCATAATAAAATTCCATATATTTTCAACTTTTTATGATAAAAATATGTAATTGTAACTAAGAAACACATAAAAGAGGAATATGGATATCCTTGAAACTAACTTTCATATTATTAATGCTGCAAAGACGATTTTAAGGTGGGCTCTTTGTGTGCAAGTTTGCATGTGCACGGGAGTGAAGAGAACAGTGATCAAAGACTGACGTCTTAGCTTTCTCTATTTTATGGAGCAGTGCATTCTGTTTGGAAAGCTACATCGAACAAAACGTTTTCTTTTTTCACTTGATCTGATGATTTGTTTGTTTACCTTTTCTCAAGCAGCTTCTACAAACACAAAACTGTAATGACCTAACATGTTATGGGACCAGCCTCTGTTTATTTTCCCCCTATCGTGACCACCCACAAGTTGAGTCAGAGTTGTACTTTACATTTTCCTATAACCAAAACCATATGGAAGAAATACACTTCCTTGGGCCTCTTTAAAATCATGAAATTATGTCTTGGATTCTATCTCTAACAAGCAACAGATAATTTCAGCTTGTGAATATGTCTAACTTATTAGGCATGCTCCAGGTAATATTGTCATAGCTGACCTAGAAAAATGTAGCCCTAGAAGACACAGTCAGAGTTAGAGGTTGAAAAGAAGAAGAACAAAATCAATTAAAATCAAGAACTTCTTACATATAAGGTACTTGAAGACTAAGCTTTTGTCCAAAGTTATGATAAAAAACAAAATGAAGCACCACAGTGTGGTTTCTTTGTCAAAGTTACTCCAATTAACCACTTCATTCCTACTGAATCCATCATTAATACATTTAATCCAGAAAATTTGCTGATTTTTATACTTGTATATTTCCATTCCATCAGTTGAATGTGTCAAGTGATGTTATGCTGACATTAAATATAAATACTTAACACTAGTATATATTTTACATTATTTTTGCCTTTTTTTTAGCTTTCTCTGGCTCCTTTTCCTCTGTAGGAACCAGTATTCTTGCAAGCCACTTCCGCCTTGAGCACAGATCCTCCTCTGTTGCTCTGTAAGGGATGCTGGCATGTTGCCTTATCCTGACATTAAAGTAACTTCATGCTGATCCCTTTTTTAGAAGAAACACTGTACCTCCAGGTTTGGCAAAAGTTTCTTGTCATTAATGAAACCCAAATCTTTTGGACACAAATATACATTTCATTTATGTCTACATAGTATCTGTGAGTAATAATTGTAGGTTTCTACACCTAATACAATATGAAAAATCTTCAACAGGTAATGGCACTGAAATTTTTAAGTATTTTTAATTTTTAAGTTTTCTGAAATTTAAAGATGCAACACTTTGAAATTTGGTGTTCTGTATAAGCAGTCCAGTCTCAAGTGTGTTTCAGCTCTTAACCCCATAGACTACTCCAGGTCATGTATGTAAAATTTCTTATTCTAAGAGAAAAATGATTTTTGCTCTTTTTTTTTAACCCCTTGAGTGTAATTGACTAACATATCTGAGGTCACACAGAGAATATTTCAAGTGTCTCAGGAGAAAGAAGACATAGTCACATTGGCTTGACTAGTTCATTCACCAGAAGGAACTGTGCATTTCAGGACAAGGCGACTTTTTGAGGAATAATAACATTGAAGGCTGTTTTAAACCCTGGCCTTTCACTATGTACCAAACCAACCTCCGTGTCATTCTTTCATGCCCCTCTCTATCCTGTCTAAAGTCCATGAGATATACTTCCCTGTGATATTCTCAAACGTCCCAGTCCTACTCTTTCTTATTTTATAGCCTATCTGGCAAAACCCAACTTTTATTGCATTCAAATATCTACTTTATTTGTTGCTTTCTCTAGTGGCTAAATATGGCTGAAAAAAGCAGCTCAGATACATTCTCATCTACTCCTTTCCTTTCCAAAAATCATTCTCAATCATTGTGTTCTTTTCCACCCAGCAAAGTCAAGCTTCCTGTGAGTAATAATGCTAACTCTGAATTTTCATTCTTTTCTTACCTATAACATCGCAAGGAAGGTGAAACTATTGGGATTTCGAGCATTCGACTGATGTACTTTTATTTAACATTTTCCAACAGACTAAGTCACACTAATTATTCTATCCCATACCATTATCATTTGTTTGGATCACATTAAATGTTATTTTAGCTGAGACAAATTAGATCTAAAAGGTATTAACTATTGACAAAGATGCGCCACTAGTACTGTGTACGGTCTGTGGGCAATGTAAAAGAAGTCTTCTACCCATATTCAAATCCAACATCCATCTCGTTCCTTCATGCTCCTCTCCATCCAGTCCAAAGCACATGAAGCACACTTCTCTGCTGATATCCTTAAACTCTCCTGTCCTACTGTCTCTTGGTTTTACAGTCTATCTGGCAAAACCCAATTTAATTATCTTCAAGTATCTACTTTACCTGATTCTTCTCCCAAATGGCATGGCTGAAAAATTCACATAATAGGACAGCCTAAATCGTCAAATTCACAATCCCCGCCTTAGAAGAGCTCTCAACATTGCCAGACAATCTTCCACATGTCTGGGCAATTCATAAGTGATTTTCTCCAAGCCCCTCTACTTCCCTTACACCTTCAACTTTCCTTCCCCTTCATTCTGAGCTGACAGTCTTACTTCTATCTTAGAGAGATGACAGTAGTAATAAAAACATAATAATGCTTACTATATACCAGAAACCAATTTTAATAATTGACATACATTAACTACTTTAGGTAACAGGTGCTATCCTATCACTATTCTTGGCAACTGAGATACCAGGAGTTTAGATAACTTGCCCATAATCACCTGGCTGGCATGTGCCAGTTAGATTCTCACTCAGGCAGTCAGAATTTTAATTTGAGTTTGTGTCTGTGACCACATACATATGGTCTCCTCCTGATACCAACTCACCTACATAATGAAGAAGCTCTCCTTATCTGGAACTAATTCCTCCATCACTTGCAATTTGGGTTTTATGTTCTTGTCTTCAGCAAGTCCACATGATTTGCTAATTCTTCTTTTAAACCCAGGTTTACCCTCCCCTCTTCTTATTCACTGAACTCCTTTCTGTTTATCCACACATACATCTTTCTTGGACAAGTTGTTTGAAGTTCTTCCTATTTATATTACCTCTTACTCTCTATTCATTGTGATAATCAGTCTTGAATCTTCACTCATGTGTTTTTCACTGAGCTCACAATGAACCCCTCCACAAAATTAAATCCAACACTCATTTTTCATCCAGTTCTCATTACCATATGAGATAATTCCCATAATAAATCTCCACTTTTTGATATTGATCAATCAATCAATCATCACATATTTATCTTTTTTAATTAAAATCTTTTTATTTTTACAGACTGCATTTTGATTCATTGTGCACAAATGGGGTACAACTTTTCATTTCTATGGTTGTACACAATGTAGATTCACACCATTCATGTAATCATACATATACATAGGGTAATACTGTTTCATTCTACTATCTTTCTGTCCTCCGCTCCCTCCCACCCCATTTTCCTCTACCCCATCCAAAGTTCTTCACTCTTCTCTTCCTCCTGCCACCCTACCTCGTTATATATTGTCATGCACTTATCAGAAAAACATTCGGCCTTTGTTTTTTTAGGCTTGGCCTATTTCACTTAGCATGATATTCTCCAACTTCATCCATTTACCAGCAAATGCCATAATTTTATTCTTCTTTATGGCTGATTAATATTCCATTGTGTATATACACTTCAGTTTCTTTATCCATTCTTCAACTGAGGGGCATCTGGGTTGGTTCCACAATCTAGCTATTGTGAACTGAGCTGCTATGAACACTGATGTGGCTGCATCACTGTAGTATACTGGTTTTAAGTCCTTTGGGTATAAACCAAGGAGTGGGATAACTGGGTCAAACAGTGGGTCCATTCCAAGTGTTCTATATTTATCTTTTGTTGGTTCCCACTCTCCAGGGAACCCTAACTAATACAATGAGTTTCTCTACTATCTCAGATCCTTCTTTTGAATTACAGTCCCATACATTACATGAAATGCAATATAACCCTATATGAAAGCAGTAACTATCAACTTTGTCCATTCTATCCATTGTACCCAGCATTGTGTCTGACACACAATAGGTGAGCAATAAATACCTGCTTGATTAAAGGAAAAAGGATCTGCTCAAACTTCATCATCTTTCATTCTATTTTGTGAGGACGGGACATCAAAATTCATCTAGTTCAATAACCAAGCAAAACTTATTGTCACTTCTGTTTCCTTAGTCTCTCAATGTTGACAATTATATTTGTTTACTGGGGCCCTCATAACAAAATACCACAGACTGGGTGACTTTAACAACAGAAATTTATTTTATTGCAGCTGTTGAGACCAGACCGAGGTCTTTCTCTGGGTTTGTAGACAGTTTTGTCTCACTGTACTCTCCTGGGGTCTAAACTCTGTGTTTGCATATTCCTGGAGTCTACAATGTCTGGCCCCTTGTCTAGAACATAGTAGAAGCACAGTAAATTCTTGTTAAGTTAACAAATATTATCAGTCACATACCAATTATTATTCCTTTTCCTTTCAATGGATTTTCCAGTCAGTAACTTTTCCCATTAGAACTGTGCAAATTCAAAGTGTATGCTGCTGCTACCTCCTGCCACAGGACTTTTCTGCCACATATTTATGAGATTTTTATTATCTTTACAGAACAACTATACAAACAACATTTCTTAATTTACAATGACATTTAGCCCCTCTGGAATCATGGTAAAATCATAACAGACTGAAAGGTAAGACTTGGCATTTGATGGTTAAAAACATGTAATAAAAAAAACTAAGACACTAGGTGTGGTGGTGCATGCCTGTAATACCAGCAACTGGGGAGGCTGAGGCAGAAGGATTGCAAGTTTACAACCAAAGTCAAACTGAGGCCCTGTCTCAGAATAAAACATAAAACAAGGCTGGGGATATGGCTCAGTGGTTAAGTGACCCTGGGTTCAATCCCCAGTACAAAAAAAAAAACCAAAAAAAAAAAAAAAAAAAAAAAAAAAAGCAAAAACCACACAAATAAACAAAACAAAAACAAAAAACAAAAATTACTGAATTTTTAAATTTGAAAGTATCAGGCTTATTTTAGCAAATATGGAATACACAGCTGAGTGACAGATGTATATATGTCATAGCCTTATAGGGGAGCAAAAACATGCTGGCTCTGTGGTCACAATTTTCTTTTTGAATGGAAAAATTATCATCTATTAGGTAGTATAATATGTTCCATCTGGGTGTTGTGACAAACCAACACTGCCTATGTGTCACATAATTTTTTGTTTGTGTAAATCATGCAGTGTCTTTGGAAACATTTATTTCACTATTGACATGAATCTGAATTTAAACAATTATATCACCAGCAGATTCAGCTCTGGCTTCCTATCTATAGTTGTCTTAATATTTAGTTGTTTTCACATGCATATAAATGTTATGTAAGTTAATTAGACAGTGTTGTATTTAATATTGGCATAGTATGTAATGTTTCAAGGCAATATGCATTCATGTACATTAATAGGGATGCAAATGGAAGAGTTTGTTTTTAAAGGGAGGCAGTCATACTTATTTTTAACTTGCTAATTGTGGGGTTAGTATTTTAGATCATTTGGATTTCAAACAGAAATTAGAGATCTGAATTTTATATTGAATGGGCTAACTTTGTAAAACAGTTTTTAAAAAATCTGTGGATTTTATGTGAGATAATGGTCCCTTTTTAACACAGGGACAACATTGTGTATTGGCTTTGGAGAGAGACAGATCAGAGCTTGAATTCTGGTTCATACAGTTTCTTGTATGACTGAGAAGTTCTTTCATATATTTTGAAACTTTCTTAATTTTTGAAATGATGGTATTGTAGTATCTTTTAAAGTCTATAATATAATATAAGTAATCAATAAGGAACATTTTTCACAATTATGACTCATTGTAAACAAACTTTCTTCCCATCTGTAGTCTCCAATCTTTAATGACTTGCATCCATGCTTCCTCCAGAAAACCTAAAGCAAGGTAGTCCCACAATCACAATGATTCATTTCATTCTTTTCATCCTGCCAAATATATTTTATCCTTTGACAGTGGCAAAACAAGGTTTAAGATGAAAACTACAACAGATTCTCTGTATAACACATCTGGAAACTGGTGTTCCAAGAGGAGAGCATCTTTGAGTCATTCAGTTATTTTTGTAGGAAGGATAGTGACCAAATGTGCTTCCTCTCCATTAAGTAATAGTTAAGAGGAATAAATGAACTGTTGATATAAGGATCGAAGGAGGACATGCATGAATGAGGGAGGTAAGCACAAGAATTACTAAATATCAGGTAGGATTATTGGTAGTACTGGAATTGAGACTTCCAAAATCAAAATCAAAGTTCTTGTAAAACGACTCATTCTTCAAATCCATAGGATCATTTAGTAAGAGGAACTTTTCTGGAAACTAGGTTCACCAAGTTTCTGGTATTTTATTCAAATTTCAACCAGTCTTTGAGAAGTTATAAACTTTTTGAAAATCAAATATAGATATCAGACATAGGAACATGATTTAAATAAAGAAATGATTATTGGGAACTAGATACAAGCAATTAGTTTGATTAATATTTCAGTTGGTTGGGCCTACACAGTGATGATAGAAATGTCAAGTTGTATTAGTCCAAAATTCAGCTCTCCCAGATGGTTGGTGTTATGGACTTAAAGTATCAGGATGATGGACAAATGTTTTTATTAAATCAATTTAATATTTGGTGTTTTGTAAGCATAGCCTTAAATACTCAGGTTGTATGTAAAATGTAAATAGTGATAATTTTAATAATAATAATAATTCAATAATTCTAATTAAGAATTCTTGAATTGGAATAAATTTTGGAGACTTTCCCACTTATTTCCTTTAGTTTACAGATGAGGCAACCAAGACCTAGAAAAATTAAATTACTTTCCCAACATCAAATGACTTCTTGGAATTTCTACCTCTTATTTAATATTGTTTCTTTCATAGTTATATTGATAACATTGATAGAAGAGGGCAGATGATTAATGAAGAAAAATTAACCTCTCCAAAAGAAAGTGAATGAAGGACATAAGTGGAAAAATGAGATAAAAATGAAGAGAACAGGAAAGGTCAAAATGATTGAGGTAAAGAAGAGGGAAGGAGAAAGAAATGCGAAAGTACCTAAAGTAAAGGGGAATAATAAAAGAACAAATTATCTGAAATAAATTGTTACAGTAAGTCTCTCCATGATTTAAATGAATCTTCTCAGTTGAAACATGGAACTATAAATGGTTAATGGAGACATGAATTCCCAACAGTGGAATTTTTAACTTTACACATTAGTTTAAGGGAGTGCAACTTTTCTTTAATTCATGTAGGAAAAATCCCAAGTCCATTTGCGATGTACAAATACAGAAGTGATCAGCTCATTAAAAAGATAGTACTGTTCATTCAGACATTTTCCTATTCAAGGGCAAGAAACCTACTGGTCACGAGTTCAGAGCCAAGTGAATAGAGTAATGCAATCATTCAGTCCTTCAGTCAATCATTTGAAAAACAAGTTTTGGGGTCAGAGTACCTGGCTCTACACCTTTCGAAAATGATTCAGCCATTCACTAGTGACTTCATGGATATTTTTTTTTCATCTTAAAAATTTCATATAATAAGAGTACCCTCATAAAGTTATTTGAAAGAATGAATAAACCTACATATTTAAATGTTTTGGACAAAACTAACAGATTAGTAATATTAACTGTTTGCTATTATTAATTTTTGATATTATTATTCTTCATTTTTCATGTATGGATAAAAAAACTAAATAATGTAAAGTAGCAATAGATTTCAAACTTGTTTAAAGATACATCATCCCTATCCCAAATTTGTATACTAAGGATATAGTTTGTGTAGAGTATCACTAATCTCATAAAAAAGTTTTAGCATCTTTATTTGGCCTATAATCAATATAGTATTCCTCATGTGTCTATACATGTTGGTAGACAAGGGATGAAAAAACAAAATTGACTCTTCAATTTTTAGTTTTATTGACAAAGACAGTCTCTTCAGTTACTTTAGACAGTTTTCTTCATACCTGCATCTCCAAGCATACCCTTCTCTAAGAATTTTGGTCGATGGACAGGAGACATGTAGCTCTTTGGCATTAACAGGTGGGTTCCCTGGATCTGCACTGTGTCCTCTGGTGTTCTGGTTTCTGAAGGGCTCTGGTCTTTCTGACTTTCCTGAACAAAGGAATGTCTGTGGTGAACTGTGTTTTGGTCTCCCTTTTCTTAGCAAGGGACACAGACAAGCCTCTTTGGCTGATGAACTTCACCTCAGCTTGTCCAGTTTGTAGTTTGCTCTGCCTGGCTGTGACTCCCATTGGACTTTGGTTCGGATGATCCTTGTCACGACTTCTGTCAGCCTCCCTGTTGAAGGCCTCCCCTGGCAATCTGCCTTCCTGTCATTTCCTTCTTGTTTCCATCTCTTCTGTTCAGAAGCCTAAATATTAGAGACTTTTAAAATTTGACTTCACAAATTACCACCACATTTTGTTTTGACTTGGTATTGACTTTACAAAGGAAACAGTTTAACTCCGGAGTCCCTCAGATGGGCAAAAGCATTACACCTTTAATCCCTGTAATCTAATCTCCATCAACCTGGAGTCACTTCTACAGATAGAGACAAAATTGAGACTTTCACGTTCGTTCCCTTTCTCACTGTCCTCATTCTTTCCCCAAGATTCCTTAGGGCAGGTAGGAAATAGATTTCCCTCATTTCTCTTCCTGTTTAAATTTTCACTATACACAACTCTAACATCTAATCGGTTAAGTTTTGTTCTTGAGACATATGAGGTAGGGGAGAGATAGAAGAAAGAAGGAATTCAGAAAATCCTTTCTCTGTCCATGATGCTTGGCTGCAAAATTCCAACTTTGAATGAAAAAAGCAACATATTAACACACTATCTTAGAGCATTCTTGCTCTGGATAATGGTAACTATTTCAAGAGATAAGGTCAGGCATACAGAAATACTAGAGAGAAAAGAGCATTGCTGTTCTTAAAAATATCATCTCTTGTGTTGGAAAGCTTCCATGTGCAAATTCACCAGCTTAGCCACACTCAAATTCCATTTACCAGCTCACTCATTTCTAGAACCATTAAAATTTTGGAAAATAGCTGCTTGCACTGAGGGGCAACTACTTTTCCAAGAAAAATTCTACTCATCTTTTATCTGCAATGAATAAATAAGTTTTAAAAATCTCAAACTGATTAATAAACATTATCTTTAATTGATTTTTATATGAATTTTTAAGCAACATGAAAAACAAGAGGGAAAATTGTCTGTTCAATTAAGAACCCATGAAAAAATTGGTTTGTAGAGTAATCCACGTGTAGTTATGCATAATGCATGTATGCTAATTGAAAGCATGATACCTTTGTTGATATATTAATTAGCCATTTTTACATTTTTGATATTTTTATATATGAACAATTTGAGACACTTATAAAATTCATGATTAGTTATCCTTTAACTTAAATGATTTATTGTGAATTAAATTTGTAAATTGGAAACATATCTTAGATGATGCTTGTACTCAATATGCATACATATAAATAAGAAAATATATATAGTTATATACATGTCAGTATACATATACACATACATATGTGTAAATGTGTACATGGATGGAGTAGAGGAGAAATATAAAATTCATAGTATAATTCTATGCTATTTGAAATGTTTATACATAATACAAAGCTAAACTCTAACTATAAACTATTATTTTATAACTATTTATACATATTTACTTGATTTCAAAGTAGATTGAACTTCATGCATATTGGGGAATATAGAATAAAGGCATACTTGGAATTGAATTGAGTCACTGAGCTAGGAAGTGTCCTGTAGTAGTAGATTTTGAATCTTTTTCTGAATAAATGATGAAAACGGACTAGCAGAAAAGTGAGATAAGAGAATTTTGAAGAAAGAAGTTAAATTAGCAATTAACCCCAACTAAACTTTCAACAGAGCCGCTTAACTTAACTAAAGTAACTATACACTGTGAGAACCTGAATAGGAATAAGGGTCTTTTTGGGAAGTAGATAGTCTATGACTTGTACAATGCAGAAGAAAGAATGATTCATTTATTACTGTAATTATTTTTGAACACTTATAACATGCAAGTCACTAGGTTCTACAAGAGAATTCAAATTTATGGGCACTGGCTTCATGAAGCTTAACAGGCAATGGCCAAATTCACTGCTAAAACTTAGAGAAATACACACTCTAGTTCAGTGTTAATAAACAAAAACAAGTGAGGTCTAGTAACCAAGAAGAAGTTATGGTGAGGGTAATATGTCTACCATGATGAAGGCATACCACTTGAAGGAAGACACAGGTAAATGAAGTATTGGAGGATGCATACAAATGTTACATAGTATTACTCAGATGACAAATGCACTCTTATTTCTGGGTTCAAAATATATAGAAACAGCATCTTACCATCAAGAACTCCCTTTTACTATAGAGAAATATAGAAGAAAAATATATGGTAGAGCCTTCTTATCTAATGTGACCATGACTTGCAATTGGTTGCTCAATTGAAACAAGTGGGTTAAAGTAGGATAATCATCAAGGATGTGCCATGTGTGCATGAAACATTTTTATTTATTATAGCATTTGAATTAGTAATTAATTCTTTTAACCTAGGGGCAAGATCTTTTATTTAAATCCTTCCTGGTCTTTCTTTTATACATCATACCTATAATGTAATGTTTACAATTTTTTCCCTTGATATTTTTAATAATTGAGTAAAACTGTAAAATTCTTTCTAAAGAATATGAATTTAGAATTCCCCTAACAAAGTGTTTAACTTAATTAACTACTTCATAATTATATTTTACCAATTTTTGTAATGTTTAATAAAATGAATAACTATAATATCAAGGACATTTGTGATGTACTTTTTAGAACAAATGTATTTAATTCTCATTAAAATCACATATGAGTGTGTGAAAGCTGGACTTGGCAGTGCAGGCCTATAATCCCAGTGACACAGGAGGATAAGTCAGGAAGATTACAAGTTCAAGGCTAGCAAGTTAGCCAGACCCTGTCACAACATAAAAAATAAAATAAAAAGATCTAAGGATGTAGCTCAGTGGAAAAGCACCCTTGGGATCAATTCCCAGTACTAAAAATAATAACAAATAACTCTGTGAAAGCAAAGGCATCTGGTCCAATTAGAGCTTTACCTACTGTCCTCCAGAACTCTACTGTGATGCAGAAGATGAATGGAGGATGCACAAGGGCATTTCCAGACTATTTCAAGGTCATATAAAAAATATCAAAATTGAAATGAGTTGACCAAACAAACAAACAAAGCAGCAAAGTACAGGAAGAGGAGAGGCTTGGTAAGGAAATACATAAATTAGAGCAATTTTGATACAATGCAAAGCATGTTATTGTGTACTAACTTTCTCAAAATCAAGTTATTCTGGTAGCCAGCTTGTGTGATTCAATTTTTCATCACTATGACCAAAATACCTGACTAAAACAACTTAGAGGAGGAAATATTTATTTTGGCTCGGGGTTCAGAAGTTTAGTTCTTGGTCAGCCATGCTATTGCTCTGGGCCCAAGGTGAGGGAGAACATTATGGCAGAGGGTGTAGTGGAGGGAAATTGTTCTGCTCATGGCAGCCAGGAAGCAGAGACAGAAGGGAAGTGACCATAGGGAAGGTGAACCTTTCCAGGGCACACACCAGTGACCCACCATTGCCAGCCATACCCCACCTACCGCCAGTTACCACACAGTTGGTTCATTCAAATTAGAAAGGACTGATTAGGTTATAGTTCACATATCTAATTATTTCACCTCCAAACATTCCTCAATCAATACTGGGGCCTTTGTGGGACACCTCATATTCAAATCATAGCAGAGTTGTAGAACCGATTGGAGAAGGAAGAAGAGAAATAGATACTTAGAAAACAAGTTTAATGTTCATTTGGGGATGTTAAAAAATTTTAAGTTGCTAACAGTTAGTACATTTTTATTTTTATGGTACCTTAGATATAATTCAAATCTTTGTTGCCACCTCCACTTCTACTTGCTAATTGATTGAAAAATTGTTTGGAATTCTATACTATAATATATATTATATGTATAATTACTCTAGAAGCTTTTATTATTCAGATTTATACAATTAATATATTCAGTCAGTATACATTTAAGATATGTTTCCTTCAGAGTTGTACTTCACAAAACAATACAGACATTTAAGTAAAATTTTTGAAAACTACTGTTTCTTAGGCTGAAATTTTACACCAAATCACGCTATTCTCAGTATGTCAACCATTGTGGAAATATGTTATCAGATAGTTTTCATAAAGATGCAATTCACTGCCTCTTGGAGAGTAGAATGTTTTGTTGTGATCTGCATTTGTGTGCATGTTTAAAATTATTACTGATTATAAGTATGACCCAGCGTTTGCCTAAGAATAAGTTGAGTGTGCAATATGGTCTCAAATTTATTATTTCCTAGTAGGTTCACCTGACGGTTGATATTAAAATGATTGACCTCACTGGGTTTTGTTTTGTGAGGGAAGAGTACAGAGGATGGACCCTGGGGGTGCTCTACCACTGAGTAGCTACATCCTCAGTCCTTTTAGTTTCTATTTTAAGACAAAGTGTTGTGAAGTTGCCAAAGCTAACCTTGAACTTGCCATCCTTTTGCCTCAGCCTCCCATGTAGCTAGGATTACAGGTGTGCACCACCGTGCTTAGCTATACTGTGTTCTATTTTAAGCAGACCATTCACACATGAGCAGAGGGTTATGTTTTGTTTACTTCCCCCATTTTGTCTTGTTTGGTCTTAACATCTCCCTTCTATTTCAAACATCTCATGTAAAATATAATTCAGTTTGGTCTTTTTGAACCATCACCAAGGGTTTTCAGGGTTTTTCCCTCCAAAGGTCCTTTCTCATTTTCACTTTAATATTTTAGTCTGGTCTCAACCTAAAGGAATTAAGATTTTCCAACAAAAGATGGAAGGTGGGATTATTTTGGCAGTTAGAACATAATTCAGGTTACTCCTGAGTTGGTGAAGTATTCCTCACTGAGAAACATAATGCAGATAATTCATCATTAAAGTTGCTCAATTATTGCAAAAGATTTATTTAGTTCACAGTATTGTTCTTCTGTTGTTGGAAAGACACGTCTATAAGGAGATGGAAGTAGTATACGATCCAAGTTAGTGAGAATGATAACCTCAAAGACTGCCATTGTTTTTCTTTTACTTCAATTGTCTAAATTCTGTGAGAACATCTTTTCTTTTATTTAAAAATATAGGCAAAGTTGATATGGAGAAGAAAGCAATGAATATTTTATAATATTAAGTAGAAAACTTTAAAAATAATTTTCTTCAGTATATTCTCAGGATCCCTTCCTATTTAACTTCATTACCATTATGATAATAAGCTGTGTCAAATAATAATGGTAATTGGTATCATTAATGGTTCTAAATTGCAATTGAATAATATGATAATTCAGATTTTTACTTCGAGCTATGGAACAAACTGTGGCTTTAGCACATTTCTTGACCATTTCTTTCCTCAAATTACTCACCTGGAAAATGGAGTTCCAATTGTACATAGCTCATAGGAATTTGTCTTTTGATCTTGCTTGTTTGGTAAGTCTTAAACATACATAACTAGTTTAGTTCTTTCTATTAAACATTGATCGCTGACTCCTTGGACACTGCTCACAGTTTTTGCTTTGAACTGCTAATGATCCAAGAGGTAATCTGGCAAACTTTACTTTAGATGCGAACCCTCTCAAGGACACAACTGGCTGCCTCAGTCCTTGTTTTATCTTTTGTTGCTCCCAGAAGACCCTCTGACATGTAAGGGTCAATTTTAGACCATGAGACGTGAAGAATCTTCCACATGTGAGGATGCCAGTTTGTAGTTCTGTGACCTCATATCAGCAGTGTAAGAAAAAGCCACGAGGTGCATTAGCATCATTTATCCTTTGTTCTGTGGCACTTAAGGAATTTCTTGCTCAACAGAGATATACAATGCCACAATTATCTTCCTACCATCACTGGGACTCATCATTTTCCTGCCATATTAACCACTTCCCAGCAGAGGGAACTTGCTGGTGTAGCTTCCTGCAGAAGACTGGCTAAGTTAGCCCATGTCATTCAGAGGGCTTCCTGTGATTATGATTGTACTCCTTTGTTTAATTTGCCCTATGATATTAATGTAAGTTAGTACTTGAATTATGAGCTTTCATTGGGAGATAAAGACATCTGAGATGAGAAATTTGAGTCTTAAGATACTGTTTTGCTTGCTTGTGGTCTATTTATAGGAACCAAATCTTTCTGAAATCTGTTTTCTCATGTCAACTTTTACCAGGCATCTTACTTCTAGTTCAGATCTTGGAAGTCATAGATATTTTCTTCTCTTATGCTTTCAACCAAAATGTTGGAAAAGCTACCTAATCCTAGATTTTTGATGTTCCTCAGGGAGCAGAGAACACAAAGGCAACCTAATAAACTAAAAATCTAGAAAGTATAAGACTTTATAAGAAAAAAAAAAAGAGCCAAGGAGAATTTTATATCTAACATGGAGGGAGAAGGAAGAATCCTCCCTAAACGAGGGTAAACTAGCCTAGATTTGACGTTTCTAGAGGCTGCCTGTGGGCTGGCATGACAGGTTACATTCCGCTGGAGCCTGAGACAAGGAACAAAACTGTATGACTGCCAATTTTTTCCTCTGATCCTTGCTGAATGCTGAAAATAAGGGTGGGGAAAGAAAATTGAGAGAAACTTCCAGGGATTTCAGTCATTTGCAAAGGAACATGGGAGGAGGGGAGGAAAGCTGGGAGAATCCTATTCTCTCCCTGGCATTCCAGGCCTACCTCAGAAGTCTCAGGATGGGGCAAGAGAACGGAGAAGAAGTCCCTGGAGGCAGTCTCTGAGTTCAGAGAGTGGAGAGAGTCCTTGGCTGATTTACAAAGGACAAGGGCAAGCCCAAAGAGCAAACAGAGATTTCCAAAGACCAGGGTCAAGATGAGAGAGCTAAGCTAATTCCTCAGCAACGAATTTAGCTGCAGGGTTAAGCAATGGAAGATCTCTCACAGCAAAGAGAGCAAACTATTCAGATATGAGAGGCAAGCAGAGCTCTGGGACCTTATCAATGCTTGATTGAAGACCCTCATCTACATGCAGTCCCAAGACTGCCCTCCAAATGTAGGAATCCAAAGTGAAATAAATCACTGAAAAGCAGGAAAAAACCCAGACCAGCTAAGAGCAGATTGACTCATCTTCCATTCTAGAACCCGACAAGAAGGGCAATCTCCTTTATCAAGATAAATAAAATTTACTTCAGTTTTGGATATATTTTAACAGCTTTATTAGGATTTAACTTAAGTGTCATACACACTATCCATTTAAAATGTATAACTCAATGGTTTTTAGAATATTCTCAGAACTGTGCAGCTATCATCCTAATCAATTTTAGAACATTTCCGACACCTTAAAATGAACCCTGGTATTGTTTAGTTATCACTCTCTGACCCTTGACCTCTTGCAAGTCTAGGCAACAACCACTTTCCGATTCTCCACATTTCTCTGTTAGGTATTTCATATGAATAGAATTGTATAATATGTATTTTGTGACTGGTTTCTTTCACTTAGAATAATGTTTTCAATGTTCGTCCCAGTTGTAGTATGATCAGTATTTCTTTTGTGAATGAATAATATTCCATTGAATACTTATACCACATTTTGTTTATCCATTTATCAACTGATAGATATTTGTCTTGTTTGGCTATCATGAATAATACTGTTGTAAACATTCCTGTACAAGTTTTTGTTTATGCATATATTTTTATTTCTCTTGGGCATACCATGGAATCACTATGCTGTATTGCAACTATGTTTAATCATCTGAGGAACTGCCAGACTATTTTCCAAAATAACTGTACTGTTTCATAATCCCACTACCAGTGTATATGACTAATCTCACAACATCCTCACCAAAATTAGTTATCTGAACTTTTTTTCTGTATTTTCGATTACAGCAATCCTAGTGGGTAGGTTGAGAGAGTAATGTCTATAATGACTTTGATTGGCATTCCTGGAGAAATAATGACCTATCATTATTTCATGTGTGTATTGGCTATTTGTATCTCTTCCTTGGAGAAATACATATGCATGGAATTCTTATCCATTTTAAAAATTGGGTTGTTCTTTTATGAGTTTTGAGTCAAAAGCTTTCTTTATATATTCTGGATATGAGTTCTTTATCAGATATATGATTTGCAAATATTTTTTCTTGTTTTGTGAGTTGTATTTTCACTTTCCAGATAGTATTCTTTGAAGTACAAAAGTTTTTATTCTGATGAAATCTAAATTACCTTGTTTTGTTGTTGTTCCTTGTGCTTTTGATACCATAGTCAAGTAATCTTTTGCTAAATTCAAGACCATGAGAATTTATGTCTACATTTTCTTCTAAAAGTTTTATAATTTGAGCTCTTACATTTGGGACTTTGATTCAGTTTTCATTAATTTTTATATTTGGTATGAAGAATGTTTTTAATTTTATTCTTTTGAATATAGCTGTGTTGTTGTCTTAACACAATTTTTTTGGTGATTTTTTTGCCCATTGATTGCGCTTGGCCACTATGTTGGAAATTATTTGACAATAGAAACATGGGTTTATTTCAGGATTCTCATTTCTGTCCCCTGATTGACATGTCTTTCTTTTAGCCATTACCACCCTGTCTTAAAGAATGTTATTTTGTAGACTGTTTGAAAATCAGGAAATGAGTTTTTCTGTTCGTCCATTGTTTTCACTATTCTGAATCTCTTTAATTTTTAATGAATTTTGGAATCTACTTAAGTAAGTAAACAAAGAATTCAGTGTATATTCTCAGGGAGATGGTGTGGAATCTTCACATCAGTTTGGGGGAATATTTGCCATGCAAACAATGTTATAACTTCCAACATATGGACATAGGATCTTTTTCTAATAATTTGGGCTTTTTTAGTTTTACTCAACTATGATTATCATTTTGAGAGTATAGATTTTTCACTCTAAAATAAGTGCTTTATTCTTTTTATGGTACTACAAATCGAATTATTTTCTTAATTTTATTTTCAGATTGTCCTTTGCAAGTATATGGAAATTAAATTGATTTTTAAAAATTTACCTTTTATCCTATAAACTTAAAGCTGAATTATTAGTTATAATTTATAGTTGATTCTTTATGATGTTTTATATATATAATAATGTCATCTGTGAATAAGAAACAGTTTTACTTTTTCTAGTCCAACTCCATGTCTTTTAGTTATTTCTTGTGCCTAATTAAATAGTAATGGTAATAAAAGAAATTCTCATTACTGATCTCAGAGTGAATGCATTCAGTCCTTCACTATGGTGATGTTAGCTTTAAAAGTTCATTATCTGGTCCAGGAAGTTTCCTTCTATTCCTGATAGGAGACTAGATAAAAACACTTAACAGTTTAGGAATTAGAAATAGAAAACAATTTTTCAAATGCTTTTTCTTCACCTGTTGAGATGATCGCATGCTTTTGTTTTAAATTATAAATATGACTAATTGATTTTTTAGTTGTTAAAACAACCTTGCATTCCTGAGAGAGATTCCATTTAATCATGATGTATAATTCCTTTGATATGTCAGTTAATTCAGCTCGTTAGTATCTTTTTGAGGGTTTTTAAAAAATAAAGATTAATAACAAATATTGGCCCACAATTTTCCATTTTGTGATGTCTGGCTTCAGTTTTAGTGGCAGGATTCTAGCCTCATGAGTTGTGAAGTGTTCTTCCCCTTTTGTGCCTTATGTAAAATTTCATGACACATGAAAATAGATGGAAGCATGGCCTATGGTTCATAAAGGAAAGAGTCAAGCAAGAAAAGAGTTAAGAAGGGTGATGGAAACCGCACATATTTGGAATATAATATCAGTCAGAGCCTTTAAGATAATAAGGAACTTATGCAAGAACAAATTAGAGGTCAGAAGAGAGACTTTATGGTATGGTAAAAGCCAGACTATGATTCATGTCCACTCTTCTTATAAAATTTTGTTTTACTTTTTTAGAAATAACTTTATACATTTTTAATAATATTTGTCTAACACTTATCTTAGATTGGTTGATATTTTTTAAAAGTCAAATATTATAACTCTGAAACTTCATGACCATTTCTAACTCCCCTGCTAAAATGTAGTTTTTATAGAACTTGTAGCAAAGAAGCAATTAAATTCTAAGAACTAGATTCTGAAGAACCCTTGAAAGTTAAATGAAATGTGGAGGCTATTTGTTCAATATTAGACCTCTCATTATATTGCTCTGTTGCCCCACCCACTATGCAGGCTAGTAGCAGTCTTTCCTATTAATATACTTAATTTAGGGTAAAAAGCATTTGATAAATGTGGGGGTGATTCAACACATAGTTACAAAGATCAGCGGTTCAAAAATTCAAATCATTACGTATTTCTTTTTTTGAGGGAAGTACTGACGATTGAACTCAGGGGCACTTGATCACTGTGCCACATCCCTGGCCTTATTTTGTATTGATATTTAGAGACAGGGTCTCACTGAGTTGTTTAGCGCCTCACCTTTGCTGAGGCTGGCTTTGAACTCGCGATCCTCCTGTCTCAGCCGGCTCGTTACATATTTATGTAATAAAGAAATGAAACAATAATTTGCAAGACGTTCCTAGAACCAGATAGTCTTACTGCAAGTTACTGTAAATAAGAGACCAGATTATTATCCTAAATCTATGGTGAAGATTAGGCTGCTTAATACAATTTGAAGGCATAAAATGAGCAAGTCAAACAATGCCTATGGGACAGGAAGTCCATCAGTATGAGATTAGGATGGCCGGAGAATCCAGGAAAGTGATTTCTTTCATAGAAAAATATCAAAAGTAGCACAAGGAAAATTTATTTCTGATCCAGCAATGAAAATATGTCTACTTCTATTTTCTCTGTACAGGGTCAGGGTGAGGGATAACTGTGGTTGAGCTTGGACCAAACAGTGAGAATTGAAGTGACTGGGTAGGAAAATTAGCTGAGGGATAAATGTAGTAGTATAAGACAGTATCATTTCCTTTGCCTGTGTGTGGAGGTTCTATCAACACGAAAGGTCTCTCAGGATGGTCTAATGCCACTGTATTTTGGGAAATGGTGTACTATAAAATCCGCTCTTAACTTAGTTCCATGCTACCTTTCCTGACATATATTTTTCTGTGTCTGACCTTAAGCTTGTCCTTTCTTTGCTAACATCACTATGTCTCCGAATTCATCTACTCAGAGGCATTTCTAGAATTTAATAATGGTTTGGAGGTAAATTAAGGAATAATTCTGTAAAACAACCTAGGAATTCTCTGAAACCTAAATGACTGAATACATAGACAAGCAGTTCATCTCCTGTGGCCGCAGGGGCATTTCATTCTGAGATGAAATTAAATTCAATGGTCCCCTACTTCCTTTCCATCATTAAAATTCTCTCTGAACATGCATTAGACATTTACTTCATTTTAGACCATGCTAGAGTAAGATCACAATAGGAATTGTGATATCCCCAGGTTTGAAAGATGCAACTTTTAAAAAAATTTATGCCTACAAAAGCAAGATTTTTTAAGAAAATGCTAACTTCCTCTCAATGTTTGTAAACTTGGTCTGAGAAATCAGGGAATTGACAGATTTAAAGAGAAAAATGTCAAACAATGAGCCTATGTACTAAATCTTCCTGTTTCTTCCAAAATCACAGTATATAAATCAGGATTCTCTTACTATGAGAACAATATTGGCACCATAAAAATGCCACAAATATTTAATTTCATTTATTATAGCAAAAGCAAGGTTGAAAGTTTTGAAATATTCACATATTGAACATGGCCTTCGAAAGATGAGATAATTGTTCCTCCTTGTGCATCTTTATGGGGTCTATTGACCTAAAGAAAGAATTGTGCTCTCCCTTAAAATAGAACAAAATTTCTATTAAACACAAGGTTTATTAAATCATTTCCATTACTAGGAAGAAACTTTTCCACCTCTCTTAGACATGTACTTTTCTATTTTCTAATCTGAGGGTAACAAACTCAAATGTCTACAGCAGCCATACTGGAAACAGGCTGGGTGCCTATTGGTGAAAAAGCACGTATCCACCCTAATAAAGGGAATCAACGTTACCACCAGACAGCTGTCACATGTCAGAAATAGGCCCATTGTTCACAAGCCATTTCTTTTCCTTTCAAACACAGGATTACAGCATATTTCCCGACCTTCATTGCCATTAGGGACTGCCACATGTGATTGACTTCTAGCTAATGGTACTGACAAACACCATATTTAGGTCTAGACCATAAAACTTTTTTATGCATCAATCTCTGTTTTCTTTCTTCTTCCCTCTGCTGGATAGGAAAGGACTACAAGAAGATGGGATCATAAGATGAAATGAGTTTGTGCCTTTGATAAACCATTTGGTGAGGAGCCATTCAGAAAGGGCGCTGGATCACAGGAATACATTTATTGAACCATGGCTTTTGGAAAAAAAATAAATATTTATTATGTTAAGCCACTGAAAATTTGTGGTTATTTCTTGCAGAATTCATCTTCTCCTGATTGATTTATATTACCAAGCTAAAAGGAAAGATCGTGATTTCCATCTCAGTTTTTTAAGACAAACTGGGAATCCTAAGTGTAACGTGAAATCTCCTAGTTATTAAATATTGATAAATAATTCAAACATTTTAAAAACATTACTTGGCCTAAGAAAATCTAATGTAAACTAGAAGTGATCTTTAAGCTGCGTGTTTCAGCTTCCTTGAGTCACAGGGGATCACTCACCATTTCCTGAATGTCTCTGGTCTTTCCTGCCTGGGGCTTTCATTCACATTTTTCCCTCAGTCTGAAATATGCTTCTGTATGTCCTCATCTTTTTCTTCAGGGAAGACATTTCTGTACCTTAAGTTAGCATGAATAGTTATTTTGTTGCTTTTGTTTTATGTGTTGATGCTTTTGTTTATTTGTTTTGCAGTACTGGGCATTGAACCCAGGGCCTTGCTCGTGCTAGGCAAGTACTCTACCATTCACTACAGCATTTTTTGATTTTGTTTTTTTATTTTGAGATAGTGTCTTGCTAAGTTGCCCAGGCTGACCTGGAACTTATCATTCTCCTGCCTCATCCTTTGGAGTAGCTGGAATTACAGGTGGCACACCTAGCAACATTGCGTAGTTAAGGATTTATATGGTATAGAAATTAAATTATTTGTTATGTTATTAAATTTACTCAGCACATAGATAAAAGAGATTCACATAAGTAAGAAAGCATGAAACAGCTGAGTAAAAAACTTGCAGCAAGAAGAGATGCTTATAAATTGGGAAGTGTGTGAAGAGGAGAAAGAAGGAAAAGCAGGTTGATGAAGGAAATGAGGAAATGATCAGAGGAAATAAAATTTAAAATTATGCTATAGCCTTCCAGATTAAAATCAACACTTCTCCCTCCATATTTTTCCCCTTAAATTATAGTCAGACAGGTATAGGGAACCTTTAATAGCAATTTGCAAGAGGCAGAAATCATTCAAAGACATTTTGCTGTCAAGATGATCATCAGTTTGCTGAAGTGGTAGAGCAGATTTGCACTGGAAGAAGACACCATCTTCAAGATTTCTTATATCAATGGTTTGTATGATAGACATTAGAAAAACAAGTATTAGAAAATAAAACTGTAGGTTATTGAACTGTGGTTAAAAAGAAAATAAATTTTACGTATTCCAGACTAAATTTTTTAGCAGTTTTACTTATGCACACCCTTAATATGTTAATCTCAAAGAATCCTACAAGCATCTTTCTGAACCAACATGAAAAAGAGCTGAGCAGAAGCTGTGACATTATCATATGAGAAAAAAGAAAGAACTAGATAGAAGAAAGCAATAATTAATACCTTTGTTATTCTTAAGGGCTTCAACAATGCTCTAGGGAAAGAGAATTGTATTTCAAGATAAAACCACATTCTCATTTTTGTTTTGCATAAATATAAATCATTAATTCATAATGGTATTCACAAAATATTTGTATTCACAATTCATGTGTTCACAAAATAATAATCAACCATTTCTTCCATATGAATATGACGCTTTTTTCTTCAAGATATGAAGTTTATACCCCATCCTTGAATCTGAGTGGCCTTTTGGCTTGATCTGATACTGCATATTAATAAAATATGCAAGTATTTGCCTTGATTAATGCAGAAGAAGTACCCTTTGTCAGTCCCAGGTCTAGGACTTAGTAGACGTAGTAGCACCAAATTTCATTCACCTGAACTTAGGCCACCATGAAGTGAAATCCAGGTTGCCTCATGGAAAGAAACAGGTCACCTGGAGAGAAAGTGAGGTCCCAGTCAGACATATAAGTAAGCACACACTCCAAACTCAGTAAGAGAAAGACCACGCTATCCCAGACAGGTCATGTCATCTGTCCACTCCAGCTGAAATGCCAGACACACATGTGAATCCATCTTAGGGTTTTCAGTCTCACTTGATCCCATCACGCTCACCCTGCTCCTCAATTGTCAACAATTATACCACATGGAGAACAGAAGGTCCATACCCATTGGACCCTAGAAACTTCTATTATCTTGATCAAATGAATGGTCACTGTTTTAGAATACAAAGTTTTGGAGTAGTTTGTTAAATAGCAATAGATAAGTATTACATGAGGCTTATGAAATCAGTAATTATTCTTGGAAAAAAGCAAATAAGTAAAAATATTTTAAAATTCACTGTTTAGGCTAATAGGTGTCTTAGAAATATGTATCTACGTAGATGATTAGAATTTTCTAAATAGGGTCTTTGTTGATGAGGTTTTATGAATTTACTATGAGTGAGATGACTTTTAAATTTGGTCATAGGCTCAAGCCAATCTTTGTTTCTTTTTGAAGAAATTAGAATGGTTTGTGAGTGTTAATGGTGAGGACCATCTGAGGTTAGGAATGGCTTAAAAAATGTTTTTTATATGTTGAGAGAGTTTATTATTTGAAAAGCCAGAGAAGACTGTAGAAAGTCTCCCAATCGTCCCTGAACAGAGGTCAAAATTATCTCCATTTTGTTTCTATTCAAATAATCATTTTGAGAAATCTCTAAGGGGCTAAGTAGGCTATTATCAGACTGGATAATTTATTTGAAAAAATAGGGACTTATTAGCTCCTCGTTTTATCGTTCTGGAGGATGGGAAATCTAAGACCATTGCTCCAACATCTGGCAAGGGCCATCTATCACACCACTGTGGAGAGTGTCACATGGTGAGACAGAACAAGTGTGATAGCCTGGCTCTCCCTTCCTCTTCTTATAAAGTCACTAATTCCCTAAAAGTGACCCCAGGCTCATGTCCTCATGTAATTGCAATTACCTCCCAAAGGATCCATCTCCAAATATCATCAACATAGGAAGTTGCAGATTGAAATTTCAACATATGAACTTTTGGTTGACACATTTAAACCACAGTACAAGCCATTCTAATTCTTTTCAAAAGATCATAAATTTTGCTGGGCATGGTGGCATATGCCTGTAATCCAAGCAGCTTGGGAGGCTGAGGCAGGAGGATCGAGATTTCAAAGTTAGCCTGTTAGCCTAAATAATCAGCAAGGACCTAAGCAACTTAGCTAGACCCTGTCTCTAAATAAAACATAATAAAAGGGATGTGGTTTAGTGGTTAAGTGCCCCTGGATTCAATCCCCATTACAAAAATATCTCTATCTATCTATCTGTCTGTCTATGTATGTATCTATCTATCTATGTGTGTATGTATGTGTGTGTATATATATATATATATATATATATATATACATTTTGTGTGTGTGTGTGTGTGTGTGTGTGTGTGTGTGTGTGACAGAGGAAATAAGTGAAACAACACTGGAAGGTACTAATGAAATCTCAGGCTCAGATTGGGTGTGGCCACTCCCAAGCTGAGTGCATTGGACAAATTGTACACAATTTTACAAATCACAATTTCCTCATTTATTAAATGAAGCATTTCAACTAGGTGATCTCTGACATTTTTTAAGCTGAAAAGTTTGATTGCATGATTAGGGTTTAAAATGCAGCATATATTAACTAGATATTAAATTTATACTGTCATGGCTGTTGTTTCCATGAAATTACTATGAATTTAATTCAAGGAAAATCATTGCATCTGCAATTCTGTTATTTTTAGGCTAAAAATGAACTATGGTAATTGCAGACTGTTCTAGAGGGTATTAGTTTTGAAAAGATATAGGTTTCATAGAGATGTGAAAATTGCATTGTTTCTGTATTTAAAAAATACATAAAACTTTTGAAAGACTGTTTAATCATTGTATTTTTTTGCAACATTAAAATTTGTCTGTTCTACATGACAAAGGCCTTAAAGCAGTCATTCTATTAGGAAATCCTCAACTGGCCACATGTGTGCTATTAAGCATTTTCATTTGGCTCTTCTCTGCAATTAGCATTCCAAAAGTTATGATGGCTGGTTGTGAATACCATATGTTTGGCATCAATCCTTAAAGTTCTGCCACATGTTCCATTTTGATAGCACAAACACTATGGTGGAGGGAAACAAAAGATTTCTAAATGTTTCAAATCAACATCTAAACCCCACATTTTAAATTGAGTAAGGATAAAAGACCATGATGATTGCAATTATTTGTTGGTTAACTTTGGCTGAATGTCCATATTGTGCTCAATGAATACTTTACAAAACATATATTCAAAATAATAACAACGACACTTGGAATAAATAAACTGAGCTTGCCTTATTTAATGTGTTTGGAAAAATAAAGATTAAAGTTTTAACGGTAAATAGAATTGGAAGATTGCATCACGATACTTATTGGGGTCTTCAAGCCTCTTGTCTCATGTCTTTAGAGAAGTGATGTATGGGACAGGGTTCTTCATTCAGAGTTTGAGAGAATTTGGTTTTAATCTGATTTCACTAACAGAAAGAAAGATTGTCATGAAAATGGTTCTTTAGTATCCAAATAGATGGCTCAAAGGATTTAAGGATTTGCTGTTTTTACTGTCCCTGACTTTGAGTTTGTTCTTTTCTTTTCTTCTCCTCTTTTGGTCATTTCCTATTGTTTGGCAATAAGCAGACTCAGCTGATGGTTGCCTCACTGTGGTCGAGTAATCAGAAAGAATTCAAATACATAATATGTACAGTGGGATCTAAAAGAAGCATGGTTGCTGAAAAGCTCTTAAACTGAAATGGTAAAAATGATCATTAATAGATGCTCCAGTCTTTATATCTGCAGTCATTTATCACCAATATTTAAGAACAATGAGAGCAATATTTCAAGACCTCAATATTTCTAGATCTCTGCTTTGGCAACTTATGGATAAGAAACAGTGAATCAACCAGACTAGATGGGAGTTGAACTAACTGATCACTAAGATCACTAGTTATCTTAGTATTTGACTAAACCGGCAGGTGGTCCATCAAGGGTATTAAAGGTAGGAAGCACAGACCTCCTTTATATAGTCTCTGATTCTGCAATTAGCATGAAGATATTGGGAGAATGAATTAATCATAATAATTTTGTCAACCGAAGGCAGAATCATTCCTGCCTTCTTGACTTCTACATCTGGTCCACTAATACACATAGATTTCCTGAATTTTTTCCAAGTTTCATCAGGTTTTAGGTTCACTAGGAATTGTGTGCAGAAAGATGCTGGTTTATTCATTCTTCACTCACATAAAAACATTTTGGAGCTAGTAATAAGTGCCAGGTACTCTGTTAGATCTAGGATATTCAGCAATGTTCAAAACCAGTGTGGTACATGTCCTCATGGAGCTTATAGTCCTGAGGTGAAGTTGCTAAACCTGAGTAGACAATACTGCAAATTGTTACTCAGTAAGAATGGTATAAGGTGATGTGAGCGTCAAGGACAGGAAACAAGTGAGCTTATTACTGAAATATTAACTTGTTCTAGGACTCAAAGGAGGTTTCCCTCATGAAGGAATATTTATTAAACTCAAGGTTTCAAAGAATATAATCAGACAGACAAGGAAGACTCAGAGTGAAAAATCTTCAAAGTGTCAGTAAGCACTGACTTTGGGGATACAGGGGAAGTTAATTTTCAGATTATCACATCTAGAAAAAAAGTTTGAAGGCCAAAATCCTATTTAGATAAACATGCATTATGGAAATCCTCACCATTTGTAGTAGCAAACATATACGAACGAATTATATTATTCATTAACCAAACCATGTTGAAATTGGAGCCAAAATATATAATATAATTTGATGGGTTAGAAAATAAAAAATATGGATAACTATAAAACAGTAGCTAATACAGACTATATGCTTATTGATAGGAACTGGACAGATTTCTATGCTTTCCATTACTGAAGTAATGGAAATTGATGTTAATATAGAACTGCTGCTGCTAAGGTCAATGGGAGAAATTGAAAGCATTTCTGAGAGATCCCTGGCTGTAGTGTTGTTAAACTATTTCTCTATTGGCTAAGTATATGATCACACCCTTCTGAGGAAGAAAAGGGAGAATCTTGCCCAACATGTTACTAGTAATGTTATGGGCAATAATTTTGCACCCCTCCTTCTTTTCTTTTATTGTCAATACTGCACACAGGGTTTTACCCCTAGTCTTTAAACACAGTCAGGAATCACCTGATATTAGCATTGTACATAACAATTTAAAAGTGTATGGAATCTGGTATAATAATAAGTATGTGAAAAAAGAAGTCAGTGGATTCCATTTTGAAAAATAAATCCTCTCGATTTATTTAGGAAAATTTTAAGTTTCAGTTTTAAAACTTTAGAGTATTTTTTAAAAAAAATTTTGTGTTTTTAGTTTTCTGGAACAACTAGACCAATTGTTCTGCCACACAAAGCCACACCTGATTCAGGGTACTTTTACTCTCATTCGGGCTGTATTTCTTGAAATGTGGTTGTAGTCTGGACAACCACAGGTTGCTGCTTCTCTGATAAGTCTGCTGGCCACTGGTCTGAAACACCTGGAGGTACATCGAGAAAGTTCTGAGGACTCTAAAAGGTCAATGTGACCCTCAGCACATGAGTCAGGCTACTTTAAACACTCCAGGAGCCTTCCCAAAGCTTTTCTCTGTCCTCATGTCTCCAAGTCTAATAAATGGAACAAATAGTTTGTGACACTCAAATCAGCCATTTGTGGAGGGATCAGGCTGTGTTTGCCTTTTGGAAACCTCAAAGTTTTGGCAGTTAGAGACCAGAAAAGAAGGGTGGGGAGTACTGCTGCAGGCTGGAGAAGGGAGAGCCTGGAACAGTCGTGCCCACTAGTAGTGGGAGCCAAATTCTCAGGTCATGGGGAAAAAGAGCTGGAAGTTACTTAGAGGTAACTGTGTGGGAGCCAAGGTCTTAAGGCAAATGGCCTTGAGGCCTAGCACATTCTGAAGGGGTAGCCCCTCCTCTGCTTTAACCCCATGCATTTAAATAGGCAGACTTTGTCAGCAATTCCAACTGTAGGAAAAGCCTCCCAGCCTTTTTTCCCTCTCTTTAATTTCACAACTCTCTAAAACACAGGATTTGATAACCTTTGCATGTTACTTTCACCCAAACAAGGCGGATGCTTTCCTTAGTTTCTAAAACTTTAACTATTCCCTTCAGTTTGCAAAATTAGATAGATTCTAGATGTTTCTAGGTTCAACAAAAAATAAATCAGTTTAAGTCAAGTGACTGGCTCTGGCATAACAATATCATCTAGAAATCTAGCCCTAAAAAACTTGTAAATGTAGTAGTAGCACTCGTAGCACCTTGTGTTTATGTAACTGGTGTTCAGAGAGCTTTCCAATTTACCTCCCTCGTTCACAACAACCAGTGAGGTAAGTGGAACAAGGCTGTTATCCACACTTCAAAAATGAGGAAACAGAGACTCCAGAAGATTAATGTGTCCAAAGAAATGCTGAGGGGTAATGCTAGGAGTGGAAGCCAAGCTTCCAAATTCCAAGTGTACTCTTTTTTCCATTACTCAATTCTGCATCTTTCTCCATCTTACAGGAGTCACCTAGACTTATTTTTAATTTGAAAGGAGGAAGAGGTAATAGACATTTGAGAAATGGCTTTGACATTGTAAAAAAAAAAAAAAAAAAGAAAGAAAGAAAAAAGTGGTGCAAAGTGCAAAGCAGTATGTAATGATATGGAGCTTGGCTCATCAATGTGCATACTGTCTAATGCTTAGGACCTGTGACACAGAGGAAATCTGACGGACCCAAGTACACTCACACAATAATACTCGGTACAATTAACACTCTTCAATACAGAGTGTGCAGCTCAAGAGACTTCAGTAATTAATCATGTACTAAAAATAGTCATATATTCTAATGCCCAAGAGCTATATTAGTAGAAGAAATCTCTAATAATTAGACTTCCGGATGATCTAATCATAAAACACAGTTTTCACTTTTCATTTTAGTTTTAAAGATAGTGCTTTTTTTGTTTGTTTGTTTGTAAGACTAGTGCTTTTCAGATCATATTTTACTGATTTTGTTCCAGAAGAATAAAGTATCTTGATAATTCAATGCATTCCATACACATAACTGTTATCTCCTTTTTTGCATTTTAAAGATGGACTTGACAGTTATTAACTAACTAAAATAGGGCAAAATAATTTTTAAAAGTTAAATCACATCGTTCCAGAAATAATGAAAAATATTCTTATTAGAATGTACAGTTTGTCAAATGACTGACTACACATTAATGCAAGAATGCAATTTGTTATGTGACTACTAAAGAAAAGTCTTTGAAAGAAATGAATAAGCCTGACTCTCTGACAGCTTAATCTTCAAAGATCAGGTACCTCTACCAAACTGTAATTGACTTAAAATAGTACTGCCTTACTTGCTTTGTGAACAGAAAAGGAACTTTATCTAAGGGATGAGAAGACAGTCGAGCTCTATTAATGCCTTAACATGAATGACAAGCACCTGTGAGTAGAAACACACGGCTGTCAAACTGGCTACACTGAGAGCTGTGGCCTGCGCTTACAATCAAACATGGGCTATGAGGACAGGAATGTCAGTTCCCTTCCCCGACTTCGAAGGGAGTATCAATAACCCTGAAAAGAAACTGAAAACCTAAAAAGAATTTTACAGAAGGATGTTTGTCTAATACTGTAGCGGACATAGAAAGGTCATTTATTATTGAAAGAAGGAACGTTCTTCTATCAGACAGGAAATTACTCAATTCCTTGGAATGTAAATCAAATTTGCAAAGCGAACAACTTAATTTTTTTCCTACTAAAAAAATAAGAGTCTGCTAAAACAGCTCTTTAAATATTTTAAAACCACATTAATGGCTTAGATACAGAGATTAGGAGCTCATGGCGGGTATAAAGCAACAACTCTGAAACAAGGACTGTATTCCACACCATGGAATTTAATGTTTTATCTTTAATTTCATTGAAATGCAGCAGGTTTATGGAAAAGTACCCCAAAACTAAGTATAGTAGTTCATGAATTGTCACAAAAGGAGCATAACCATGTAGCCATCAAGGAAGTCAGGAAATCAAGCATCACCAGCATCCCAGCAACTTCCTTTAGGAACCTACCCCCATCACTCTCCATTCTTCCTCCCTACATGTGACCACTATTCTTCCTTCCAATACCAGAATGATGTTTGCATTTTCCTGACCTGTGTATAAAAGGGAGTCACATAATAAACTGAACTGTTTGGTGCTTGGGTCTTTTCATTCAGGTTTCTGATTGTAAGATTTGCTCACGTTGTTTCATGTAGCATTTTTTTTTCCATTTTTTATGCTAACCATGCCCTTTATATTATTATACCACAATGCATTTATGCTTTCCACAATTGAGGAGTGTTTAGATTATGTCCTGGTTTATGCACTGTGAGTAATGTCACATTCTTTTATTTATTCATATTAGATACATTATTGCTTGGTATATTCCTATAAGAGAGTGCTGTGGATTATAATATATGCACATGTACAGATACAGTCCATTTTCCAAAGTTATTCTACATTAATATTCTCAAGAGCATTCTAGTTCCCATATCTTTTCTGCCATCTAAAATTGTCACTTTTAAAATTTTGTGGTTTTGTTATCTCTCCGATAGCTAATAATGCTAATTTTTTCACATATTTAGAAGCGATTTGGAAACTTCCTTCTTGCAAACTTCCTATTCAAGTTGTTCCCCTGTTTTATTAAATTAGATTTGGCTTTCTTACTTATTTCTCTATGGGGATTCTTTAATTTCACTTGAGACCTCTTTGGTCTATGCGTTATTTAGAAGTAGGTTGTTTAATTTCCAAATATTTAGGGTTTTTCCAGTTATCTTTCTGTTATTGTTTTCCAGTTGAAAATTCAATTATTGTGAGAGAAACAATTTATCTGATTTCTCTTTTTTTAAATTTGTTAAGGTGTATTTTATGGACATCTGCATTAGTGTTCTCATGCTTAAGAAGAAAGTGTATTCTGCTGTTGTTAGATGAGCTATTCTATAAATGTCAAGCCCATCAAGTTGATTGATGATGCTGTTCAAGTCATGTGTACCCTTTCTGATTTTCTGCCTGCTGGGCTAGCAGTTAACTGATGGAGGAATGTTGACATCTCCAACTATAATAGTAGATTTCTCTATTTCTTCCTTCAGTTCTGAGATAGGATAAAAAAGAAATAAAAAGTAGGTAGGTAGGAGACAGAAGAAAGAACAAGGAACTATAACCTTAATCTGAAAATCTTATGCTCAAGTTCCACGTTCCTTTCCTCTCTAAGCCAGTTCTCTCTCCCAAACTTGTCACTCTCCAAGTGAGTTCTTGTCCCATGGCTGTCACTCCCAAGTTTCTAGGAAGTCTACAAATCTTAGAGTTCCATAAATTCACTCATGTATGAAAATTATTGTGTATACTGTTAACTAGTCTATGTAATAAATAGATTAAGCACACAGAGAGAGGATATTTTAAGAAACCTATCACCTAGGGTGTGTCCCACCATTATCTATTGATCAGATAAAGGAGAGCACATCTTCCTCAGGATCCTGAGACTTGCCAAAACACCACAAATTTTAATGTAATCATCAGACTGATGTTGTCCACACGTACTTTCCCATGTCCACTCCTCACCAAGTTTACTTAAGACTCTGAGAGTTCCCAAAGCATCTTTCTTTTGAGTTGGCCCAAATTGTCCCTTGAATGTGTCCTGGCTTTCCTGAATAAATTTATGTCTCTGATGCATCCTCAAATTCATTTCTGCAATATTTGCCACTCATCCTGGGTTAATATTCCCCTCTCTAGGAACTCATTGATCTCTTATTTTGACAATTCTATCATTTTTCCCTCATATATATTTTGATATTCTGTTTTTAGAAATCTGCACATTTCCAGCAACCTGACCTTTAAACTTACTGATTTTTTTTTCTCCTTCCTGTTAAATCTACCAAGGAGTCCATCAGAAGCATTCTTCATTTTTTACTATGTTTTTGGTTTCTGGTGTTTATTGACTCTGTCTTACCTGTTCTAACTCACTACCAACATTATCCAACTGTTCTTCTATGTCATCTAATTTTCATTAGAGCCTTTAACATTCTAAAAGAATCTTGTGATTCCAACAACTATATCTTAGTTGAGTCTGTCCTGAAGGTTGCTTCTTTAGATTGCTTTGCTTTTTCCTTGCATGTTTGGAATGTCTGGCAAACATTTTTGAAACCCAGACATGTTTATCACGTAATAGGAGCTGAGATAAATAGGCCATCAGTGTGAAAATTTATGTTTATTTGACTGGTAACCAGGCTGTTTAATGTTTGTTCCGAATTACTCTACTGTCTTTGTTTTTGCTTCCTTTCTTGACTTTGGACTCCCTAAATATTACTCCCCAGAGAGTCCTTGTCTTATAGCTCCTTCAGGAACAATTATTATTACACTGGAGCCCAGTTAATGTGATAGTGAGGAATGGGTGAGGGGAACATTCTATAATCTTGCAATCAGACTACAATCAAAATGTCCAAAGCTTTCACGAATTCTTTCTCCAGTGAAATACATTTTTTCCCCTCCATTCCCTACTCTCTTTCCTTGGCTATAAGTATTCTCTATTTATAACCTCAAAGCCATAATACCTGTGATTATGTTTTAGTTGCCTGCTGTCCTTGGAGATGCAGCAATGTTAGTGCAAGGTAGACTGAGGGGAATTAATTTCCCTCAGATAGGATAAGGCTTTGGCAAAGTGCTTTTCCTTGTAGAATAGACCTTTGTTATGGAGGAGGCTCTGAGTATATTTCATAGTAATTACTCTCTCCCCTCCTTCCACAACCAAGAGGGGATTCCTTTCAGATGTTCAAAATGAGAACTTGGTGAGCTTCCAGTTTGTGGCTCCTGTACTCTCTATTTCAGGTGATCGGATCTTGGCCTTGACTCTGTATCTCTTTGTGTCTCCAGATTTCAAGGTGATGGCTTCTCCTGCTCCCCTAGTTTTATACACATTTGAAAAGAATATTTACTTTGTAATTTATGGATATAACTGTCTACATATTTATTATCAAGTCAAATTTATTAAATATTGCCCAAAATGATTGATATATCAATTGTGCTAGTGTATCAGAAACAAATAGGAAATGAACAAAAGCATTATAATCTTTCTTTTCTTTTTTTGGTACCAGGAATTGAACTTGGGGGCACTCAACCACTGAGCCACATCCCAAGCCCTTTTTGTATTTTATTTAGAGATAGGGTCTCACTGAGTTGCTTAGCAGTTTGCCATTACTGAGACTGGTTTTGAACCAGTCTCCTGAGCCACTGGGATTACTGGCATGTGCCACCATGCCCATCTAATCTTTCTTTCTTGAAATTTTATTTTTGTTGTTTTCATACCACTTTAAAGCTATATATTAACTCAAAAAACAGCACTAGTGACTTTACATTCTGATTAAAATCAGGGTGTTACTTGAATTTTATTTTTTTACATGACAATGATAACTTCAGATATAATTGCTAGATACTTCATTTAAAAGTATGCTTATCCCATTTTAAAATTTTTGATTATATTTGTACTTATGTTTTCTAGAAAAGAGACATTTTTCTTTTTAGTGTTGAGAGAATCTAAAATCAGAATCATCACTGGTTTTCCCATACTTGATTCCAATCATCCACACTCTTATAATTTTTCAGTTATTACCACTCAGTCTTTAGCCAGAATCTAACCTTCATTTTCCATAAGTTGAGCTATCCTAGATCCTCATTCGTTGCCCTCAATATCTGTTATTTTGTAACATTCAGAACTGATATTAAGTCACTCCGTCTACTTCTTTTAATGCTATTTTGAGACTTCTGTTGGATAATTTGTGCAGATGGGATTTCCATCACTACCTGACTTTATTGATTTCTCAGGAAAGCAAACAGTAGCCTAGAGGCCGATTTGGTCTACTAAAACTAGACATACTGAAAATATGTTCTATGGTAAAAATGCAGCAGAAATTGATTCCATGACTGCTACATTTAGAAGGAAAATATACTTTGGCTTTCACACAAAGCACATAGTGAACATAACCAATCTCTCCCTAGCCACCAAATGTATTCTCTCAGAGGTAATGACTCAAATTCAGCAGCTGGAGAAAGCAGAAATGCCTTTAGGCATGAGAATTTGTTTTAAATGTCTTTGTAATGTGGGAGTAAGACCTGTAAGCATTTCGCTCAAGCATTCAGCAGGTGATTTGTTTTTACCTTCTTACTTTATAGCTTTCACCATAAAACTTATTCTTTTAATTGATCCTTAGAGATCAAATACCAAATGCAGCCACTTTCATTCATGTTAATGGCTTATTTTGTGAAATCGCTCAAAAGTTAGGAGCAGGATATAAGATTCATATTGAAATAAAAGCTCATTAATTACTTGTCAGGCCATGTACTTCCTCAAGTTCAATTGTGTCTATTTGATATAAAAACATGTAATAGGAGAAAAGTAAATTCAAGTATTCAATATAGAAACATGATAAACTTTTGTCTTATTGGAGATTTGTTATAAAACTCAGACTGAACTGTGTCCATTCACAAATTCAGTTAATTCAAATATATGGTCACCAGTCTTAACTGGAATTAGAGAGAAGAATATACACCTATGTTTTAGTCAGTTTTTTTTTTTTTTTCACTGCTGTGATTAAAAGACCCAACCAGAACAATTTTAAAGGAGGAAGAGTATTTAAGTGCCCACAATTTCAGAGATTTTCATCCATAGACAACAGGCTCCATTCCTCAGGGTTTAATGTGAGGCGGAACATCATGGCAGAAGACCTAGCAGAGGGTGGGAGCTCACATGATATTTAGAAACCAGAGAAAGACTCCACTTACCAAATACAAAATATATATCCCATAGCCACACCCCCAAAGAGCACCTCCTCCAGTCACAGCTAGTTACCACTTAGTTAATCCCTAGGGATTAATTCACTGATTAGATTAAGGGTATAACCCAATCATGTTTCCTCCAAATCTTGCTTTGTCTCACATGTGAGCTTTTTGAGGACACTTCACATTCAAACCATAACAACCTATTTCACTATTAGAGAAACTAATGAATCAATGTAGGCAATAATTTTGGAAAAGTATGTGACATACAAAATATCTTACAGAGCAATTTTACTATATACTTTTATAACAATTCTGCATTTAAATCATTATTTCTCCATTCTTATGAAGAACTCCTTGTTTTTTGAGATTCAGTAATCTATAAATCCCTAACATTTCTTTACCTCGTTTTTACCAACTCATGACTACCTGGGTACTCCCAACCATGAATGATGTTTTGAATACTGGGCTTACCTTCTTCTTCTCATTAAGTTTTACCTTCAACCTGAATGGCTTCACCATTGATATAGCCAATATTTTAGTTTGGGGTCATTTCTAACATGAGTGCTTCTCTCCATTTGAACAACCTTTTCCTATAGCCATCTACTGGATTTTGCCATTCCTTGAAAAAAACTTTGCTCTGAAAAGTTAAAATCAACTCATATCATGTATGAAGAACTCACATCCAATTTAGTATTTGATTTCATTATACTTACCTTGCTTGGCTTATTGATTTGATTAAGCAGTGCATTCCTCCAAAGTCTCTCTCTCAATTCCTCTCATCTTTACATTTTTCTAGTTTCACTCCATTGCCTTTATTGGAATTGTCCTCTCAGAAGACCACAAGAATCATTGTCCCTATATATTAGGCAATTTTCCAACCACAGATAAGGGCAAGTTTGCTTTATCCAAGACTATCCCAGACTGATACCAGAATAAAGCCATTGTTTGTATCCTTAAATGTGTGCTCAATATTGATCAATAATCAATATTATCATATATTTCCACTTATCTTTTGCTCTCCATTTACTTAATTGTCTATATTGACAAACTTCCAATCTTGATAGAGTCTTCAACAGGTGATTTGGCTATAGTTACATAAAGAAACTAGAAGTGAAAATATAGCTAACTCTATTCACTCTTTAAAGAAATCTACAAACTTTATCATTATCTTTTGCTTTTCCTACTGTCCCACAATGTTTTATAAGGGAAGCCAGTGATAATTATGAATAATTATCAATAATTCTATGTATAATCTATCAATCAATAATTCAATGTATAATTGTATGGCATATATATAATCACCTTGAGACCAGTTAACTATAGTCTGAAATGTTAAATGGAAAATTCCAGAAATAAACCATTTAAAATCATATTCTGTTCTAATAAGTTTGATGACATCTCACATCATCCCACTTTATTCCAATCTGGATGTGAATCATCTCTTTGTTCAGTGTATCCACACTATATACACTACCTATCCATTAGTCACGTTCACAGTATCATAGTGTTGTGTTCAACTAACCCTTATTTTATTTAATAAAGGCCTCAAAGGCAAAAGTAGTGATGTTGACTATATGGTATGACAAAGAGAAATCATTAAATGTTCCTTTAAGAGAAAGGTAAAAGTATAATAAGATATTTTGAGGGAGAAAAAGACCCTATTTACATAGCATTTATTAAAGTATATTGTTATGAATGTTCTATTTTATTATTGTCAGTCTTTTACTGTGCCCAATTTATTAATTAAGCTATCCTTGCTATGCATGTATAGGACAGAAAAATAGTATATATGGAGTTTGGTACAATCTGTGGTTTTACGTAACCATTGGAGAGTGGGAGCTTGGAACACATCCTTTCCCAGCAAGGGAAGACTTATGTGTTGCATGGAAGGCTCTTGCCTATGCAATAATGCAAGAAAACAAAATTAAATGCATAAGTGCATTTTTAAACAAGGAAGTATTGTCTATTAGCATATGATATAATTATTTATACAGAAAATTTATAAAACAATTAGAACTAATAAATAAATGTGACAGAGCAATAGGATTAATATACATAAATCCAAGGTATAAACAATTGAAAAAATTAAAAACCACAAGAATAATTGTCCGTATATATTTGGCAATTTTCCAACCACAGATAAGATATTTACAAGTGAATCAAAAATTATGAAAAAAATACTTGAGAATAAATTGACTTAATTTACAAGTGCATAGGATTTTAACATTAAGAATTATAAAACATTGCTGATAGGTGAAAAGCCTAAAGGAATGAATTTGGAAACTCAATTTTGATGTTAATTATCTCAAAAGTTTAAGTACAAATGACCAACAATTATATGAAAAGAATATTTGACATCTTTATCCATCAGAGAAATACAAATGAAAACTACTTTGAGATTCCATCTTACCCCAGTTAGAATGGCAATCATCACGAATACAAATAACGGTTACTGCTAGTGAAGATGTAGGGAATAAAAAGGAACTCTTCAAATTGATTTATTCATTCAATGTGAACACGATATGATTAAAGTCTCTTTCTTTCATAAAAATTGTTTAACCAATTCTACAATTTATGCAGAAATTTAAAGAACCTAGAATACTCAGTGAAATCTTAAAAAAAAAAGAACATTGTTGGAGAATTTTCAATTTCCTGGTTTTGAGAATTACCACACAGTTATAATAATCATAATGGTGTGGAACTGGCATAAAGACAAACATGAATAAGTAGATCAAGGAAACAGAAAATAGTCTTCTGACTCCAGACTGCAGAGTAGAGTCCTTTAAGTGACTTGCACATTTGACTTGGTTATTTAATTTTCAACAAAGGCATAATGCAATCTGATACAAAAGGGAAAAGTTTCTTAACAAGTAGTATTTGAGCTTGCAAATATTCATGTTCAAAAGAAATCCCAGAAATAATGTGCAAAATTATATCTCTATCTTGCAAAATCCAAAGCATAATGGGTAAGAGGTCTAAATTAAAAAGCTAAAACTTTAAGGTTTGTAAAAGAAAACATGACAAGAGTTGTATGGAAAACAGGAAGAAATGACCATAAAAGTAAAATGAATAAATTAGCCATAAAAATTAAAGCTTTTGCTCATCAAATGGCAGCATTATAAGTGAGACACAGACTGAGATAAAATGAATTAGAAAGACAAAGTGGACAAGCTATTAGAAACATATACATTATAATTTATCAGGAAAATAAAAAATACAATCTAATATGAATCACTCACCAGAATGACTAAAGTTAAATATAAAATCATCCAGAAATATAATTAGGGTACAAGTTTTTAAATGATATTACCTTATTACAAAATCTAGTAGTTTGTTATGAAGTTAAATACACATCTTCCCTTAGCCCAGAAATTCTATCGCTAGTAATTTATCCAAAAAAGAAAGTATGTATCTATTAAAATATTTGTTCAAGAAATTGACCAAATTATGTTGTTATATTGTGTGTATGTATAAATATGTAACAATGAATCCCACTATTATGTGTAATTATAATGCAACAATGATTTACAAACACTTATTTAAGAGTGTTCACATGATCTTCATTAATAATAATCTAAACAGTACAAAGTCTAGGTATCAGTGAATAGAAAATGCATTAAAAAGATACATTTATAATATGGAATACAGCTTAGTAAGAAACAAACCACAGATACCTGCAACAATGTAAGACAGACTTTAGGACACAGAAGAGTATACAATGTGATAAGGAAGTTCTAGATTGAGCAAAAGTAATATATGATTAAAAAAAAAATCAGAATAGTGGAGCCAGGGTAAGGATTTACTGGAAAGTGACATAAAATAACTTTCTCAGGATTATGGAAATGTTTTATATCTTTATCCATGTTTGGGTCATGCATATATACATTTTTCATCTCAATGAGTGAAATAATTAAAATTCAAGCATTTCACACTTTTATATTTTATATAAATATTATGTTACATAAATATTTTTATATTTTATCACAAAAATTAAATTAATTGATAATTAAGAGTACCAATGGTAAAAAGTTAGCAGTGACTTGCATTGATATTTACAATGTGTTTTGAAATGCATCAAAAATTAGATTGATTAATGCATGTATAGAAGGATGATTAAAATAGGTAGATATATGATTCATATCACCAAATATTATTTGAATCCTGTTGATTAGAATATGGGTGCCAATTGTTTTATTATTGTAGTTTTTCTGAATGTTTGGGCATATTTATAATAAAACTTTGTAAAAGCAATAGATAACCTGGCAAATTTGCTTATTGTCAAAAGAGAGCAATTTCATTCCTTCCATTTCGATCTGTAGAAGACAAGATCTTTATAAGGGATCCATTCTAAGGGATCTTTATAATTATTATTATCCTCAATTCACTTAACATCTATGACCTCTTGGTTTTTCTTATCGCCATTTATGTATGCTAAAGCTTCTCACATTTTAAAGATAATAGCATTTTAAACGACACTTTTCTTGGGTAACAACTGACCTGTATTATTTCTTTACTACTATTTTTTTGAAAGAATCATTGCCTCCTCTTTATCCCCCTTTCATAACTGATTGGAAATCTGTTCTCCATCTCCAACACTCTTAAGCAATCTTAAGAATCCTATTGCTAAATCCTTCTAAATTCTCCTTCCCTACTTGGACTCTTAGCTGCATTTGTCATGGTTGATTCCTGCTTTCACTGCTAATTTGTATATTATACCAGACCTCAGTATCTGAACAATGAAAGTGTGCAATAATACCTTGCACTCAGCACCTCCTCCTATCCTACTCCTTATGCAAACTATACTCATCCCTCAATATCATTGTTATGTTTCAGTCCAAGTTCTTCTTGATTATGCCACAGGAATGACTATGGTCTGAATTTGTTTAATGTCCATTTTTAAATAGTATTTATTGATTACATACTTGATGCTGATCTATGTGTGTGGTGCAGGTCAGTAAATAAAAAAGATAGAAATGTCTATAAGCATGGGGTTTTCCAAGCAGAAAACTGTCATTCATTTAAGTATTATACATAAAACATTTGACCTGTTTTATGAAAAAAATGTTAAACTTCCTCATATATTTCTGAAGGCATTAATTTTAATATATCAATTTTACAATTTTTCAGATAATTTTCTTTTACTATTTTAAACTCATTTATGTGATAAAATGTTTTGTATCGATTTTTTCCATTCGATTTCACTATCATTTCATAAAGGGATCAAATATCAAGTATCAAAATTTACACAACTTGCCATACATTTAGTAGAGTCTAAGCAAAAGACAGTTACCCAAAGGTGGTGTAAGAGAATTATATGAATAATTCTCACTGTCTTTCCTTTTTTTCTTTGATGCTGGGGATAGAACCCAGGGTCTTGCACATGTTAGGTGAGTATTCTACACTGAGTTACATCCCCAATCCTGCCACTGTTTTCTTATAAAACAGTTGGTGTTCAGTATGAGGCAGAACAGGAGGACCAGCAAATAAGAATTACATGCCTTCTGTGTATACTGCTTTATATTTATCACTTAATCCTTACAGTCATGTAATTTATAGATGAGATTACTGAGGCTTAGTGGTATTAAGTTATCTGCCATGGGTCACACAAGCCATAGGCACAATAGAGATTTTTACTGATATATTGACTCCCTTGATAGATTCTTACATGGTCTCAGAATAAATACATGGGGGATTATTTCATTCTTTTTCTAACACTAGAAGCCCTGATACTTGTCTGTCTTGGTTCTGGTTCTAACTAATCAGTATGGTGCTTACATTTTCTAAAGACTTATTTTTTAAAAGTCCTTTTCAATCTACTCTTTGGTGTAATAATAAGATTTTTGAAATGTGTATAGTTTAATGCATATTAACAGCAAATTTACAGAAACGACACAGACATTAGGCAGTATTAAAAACATCACCAGACTGGGATCCTAATTAGAATAAGATATATTCCATGTTTGTATAAATATAACAAAATAGATTCTACTGTCATGTATAACTAAAAAAAGAACAGAAATTTTTAAAAAAATTAAAAATAAACACTTTTATTTGCATGTAGGACAACTCAGAAAATTATAGTGAATAGGTATAATCTAGCACATGATAAAATGCTGCAAACACCATTAAGTTGCTGCCAATAAGACATTTGTTTATTTATAAAAAATGCAAGTGCTGGCATTGTCTAGAAAAAAATTAAGACTTACTTATCATTGTTATGAAATTGTACTGCTGATATTCATTCACTGAAACATTTCACCTTGTATTATGTAAATCCTCACATTTACATTAAAAAAACACACACGAATGAAAATGGAAAAACTGTCATGCCTGATATTTCTTCCATATGTTTTTCACTCACAATTGTATAGTTAGGTACCTTTAGACTCCAAGGAGGGAAAATATCTAATGTTCAGAACTAACAATAATAGGAAGAAAATATTTTTTTCATTTGAAAATGAAATGCTGAAATATTTCCTATCGTGCCTTTTTAAGCGTGTTTTCCACCGATGCACCATGCTAATGAATGTGTTTGAGCATAATTGTTACATGTGTGGCATGGATCACACGCACTTCTAAAGACCAGTTAAGCAGGTAGGTATCACTTGCTTCCTAGAAAGCACTAATAGTGGCACTCTAGAAACACATATCTGTTCTGAGCAATTATTTGCACAAGACACTGGAGGGGAAGTTTGCAAATCAGAAGTTCAGTGGACTTCTGATAACCTTTAATTTCATGGAGTGTGGGAAGGACCAGGCCTGAATGAGGTCTCTTCACCCCTCTAGTAAAGGATGCACTCTTGCCAGCAGCTTCTGTGGACGGATGCTCCCTGGACAGTTGGCTCTTGACCAGCTATAGAGACCTCTTTACTTACCCTGCTGCTTCTTCCCATGGAGCTGGAGAAGGCCGAGTTCAAGCTGACCTATCAGGACTACAGACGTGCAGGTATGAGTGTGAATACAATTCTGTTTCTAAATTAATTATATTTATTAAACCTAAATAAAGTACAGCAAACAAATCATATATTCTCTCTATAATAATAACGATGAAAAACATCTAGTTCATTAATGTCCTCTCAGCATTAACAATGTTGGAAACCTTGAAGTAATTGCCAAGTTATTTTGTGGTAGACAAACAAAGCTTAAGGTCAATAATGAATGTTTTAATCAATGCAAAAAAAGTAGCTAAAATAAAATTTTATTTCCTGTCTTTCCCAGAGGCATGAAATAAAAATTATTTGTATCCTTATTGGACAGCCAAATTATGTTTCAGTGTTGCCAGTTATTCAATATAGTTTAATGTGTGCTAGACCAGAAAAAGGGGCAGATTTCTGTTGTTGTCCTAATATTAACACAATGATATTCAGGCATTGCATTTAATTGGGTGTGGGTATGTGTGTATGCGGTCTATGGAGAGAGAGAATGCGTGGAGATTTCAAATTGGAGAGTTGACAACTATGCTCTAAGCTCAACTACGGTGCCTTCAGTATTAGAAGCAAGAATTCAATCTCTTCCTTTCCCCCCCTAATTTAAATCACTCTTGTGCACCCTCTATAACACCCACAGCTCACGACTTCCTTTTCTAGAAGACACAGAACTCCACAAACTTCAAATTATCTCTAAGTGATTAACCAAATTCCAAGAGAACTCCCTCCACCTACTGTTGCAATTCTATGAATGTAGAAATAAGAGATATCAGGCTTAAGAAACTCAGTGAAATAGAGTCAAATAGTGCAGAGGACTTAAGAAAAGACACACAAAATGATCCTCAGAAAGACAAGTCCAACACGGAGTGCCAATGTACTAAGCACGGTATGGAACCCGATAGTTTGGAGACCGGGCTTAGAAGTAAGTGGGGCTAGAGGTTACAGTTTGGGAGAAATATTGCTTTTGGAGAAGATTCACATTTCAAACAGAAATGGTGATATTCCTTTGTGATGTTCCACACAGACAAAGAAAAAGAGAAAAGTGGTCCTCCAGAAAAAGCAAATGAGAGCAATGCATGCGCACTCTCTACCTTTTAAAGAAATTTTGTAAAAGAGTACAAAACTAATAGATGAGGTGTCCTTCAAGGTAGGTAATTTTTCTCCCTTAGAAAACAAATTAAACTGGAGAAAACTCTACCATTACATTCTGTATTGAATTAAATACCCCCTGAATATTAGAAAATGCTTTGAATCCTAAATATTAAATATCTTCATGTTTGAACTGTTTATGTTGTTGTTTTTCCTTCATGTTGATTATATGATTTCTTTCAGGACCCCAAAGTCTGCTTGATTTAGAGTATTTTTAAGTTTTAGATATTATCTGTATTTATTCTAGCAGATAATTTGCAAGTTGTTTACATTGTAGGTTGTCTTTTATTCTGTAAAATGGAGATATATCTTTTTTTTTTTTTTTTTTTTGGTGGGGTACTGGGGATTGAATTCCAGGGGCACTTGACCACTGAACCACATCCCCAGCTCTATTTTGTATTTTACTTTGAGACAGGGCCTCACTGAGTTGCTTAGTGCCTCACTTTTGCTGAAGTTGGCTTTGAACTCCAGATCCTCCTGTCTCAGCCTCCTGAGTCACTGGGACTACAGGGGTACATCATCTTTATAACAAAGTGCATTTTTGGGCTATCTATTAGAAGGGAGCATATGTACACAAGGATTCTCATGGTAGCTCAAAATATCTACTTTCATCTTTCATGCTTGTATACTTTGCTCATACTTTTAAACTTTTATTGAAATGTTCTTTCTCCTCACCTCAACCGGGTCACCTCCATTTTTATTCTATGAAGTGTAGGCATAATAACATTTTCTCCATAAAGTTTCCTGAATCCTCCTGAGAAGCAGAATAAAAAGCTTTAGTTGGTAATTTCATAGCACATTGTGCACATATTATCATCATTTATCACTTAAACATAATGCCTGTCTGATTGACTCAAACCGTGTAAGATTTAATTCAGGTGTAAATGCCTCCTTGAGACCTTTCTCAATGTTCTTTTCCAGGCTCCTTCTACCCCAGTGTGTCAGATGTCCTTTCTTGAGTTCCACAGCATCCTGTGATTATCTCCATCATCCTGTTTAATACAAGTTATTTTAAGTTTATGCTACCTATGTTTCACTCCCAGGACAGAATAAATCCACAGAACACAGAGCTCTTATTCTTAATACCTCTATCACTGGTATATAGCTTAGGCTGGAAATGTAGCTATGGCTTAATAAATAATTGATGAAAAAAATAGATATTGTTAGAATATAGTAAGTATTATTTTTTCTTGATTCTGAAAGTAAATGGTATGTGTCTTCAAGTCTAGAACTGAACCTCACTTATTTAAGTACAAGAACCAAAGGGACAGCCTATTATGTATTCTATATTTTATAATCATATCTTGAATATTTGCATGGAATAATTTTATAGTATTTTTATCTCAATAGTTCAGACAACTCCATCTGAAGTTAACTGACACCAAAAGTATAAAAGGAATGAATAAATGAATAAGTTGCTTTATTTATATCATATTGGCATCCATTTTGCATAATAAAATTTCTATTACTAAAATCCAGGTCATAACATTTGTATGTTAACAAAGGCTAGAAAGAAAATGAGCATATATCACATTATTTTCTTGGCCTTGCCTTGAGATTTCTGAGGTAAACTTCTTAACACAACTTGACATTGTAGAAACCATTAAATCTTATTCCTGTAGAGTTTAGACAGCATTTTTCCTACCCTATGATCTAGAATTTATTCCACTTAGGATGTGAAGAAAGCAGGAATTGGATGTGGCTACTGAAATCAGAGTCAACAGACCAGTCTACACCCAGAGGGATAACTCAGTTAGACAGTTTATTAAAGTGTGAGAGATACTATGTGTCATAAGGGTTTAATATTAGAGTTTGAGGTAATTTTCAGTTTCCAGCATTGACTATAGTCTTCAGAGTGCAGCTCATCAAGAATCAATTGTTGATTAGCTTCCCAAAAAATATGACCTCTTCATGTCATTTTATGAATAAGCATCACATTTTTCAGTGAATAATTTATGGGGAAATATAATTTTTTAAATAATTATAGGAAGTAACTTCTTCACAAACTTTCTAAATACTGAAAATTAAGTTTATTTACATATGATACATGTTGAAGATTTATATGTGTGTGTGTGTGTGTGTGTGTGTATATATATATATATATATATATATATATATATATATATATAATCTGTCCTATATAAATTTTAAAGCTCACAATTAAGAACTAGACTTTAGGGCTAAGGCTGTAGCTTAGTGGTAGAGTGCTTGCCTTGCACGTGTGAGGTGCTGGGTTTGATTCTCAGCACCACATAAAACTAAGTAAATAAAAAAAAGACATATTTAAAAAAGAACTAGACTTTTTATACTCATGCAGACTTAAAATTTGGTAACTGTTTCTATGGTTAACCATGCAAAACAAGATAATCAGAAATATTATTGAGAATATATTTGTGTTTATAGTTTAAGGAATAAAAGTTCACCAGTGGTGTTGGTCCATAATTTGGTCATAATTTCAAGTTGTTCTCAATATAATGCATAGAAAGTGAAGAAGATCTCATAGCTGTTAACTGGCATGTTAGAAAGTTTAGATTTTTTCAAAATGTTTTCAAAATGCCTGCTGAGACAATATCCCCTCACTTTCGATTCATAATATTTGAGATAATGTGTATATATGTGGATTTTTGTTATATTCCTCCAGTTAATACCTTCTGACAAGTTAATTTCTTCCTTTTAGAGTTAAAGAAATTGAGTACCAGAAAGTTTAATTTTATAAAGCTCTAGAGTTTAGGTATGGATATTTATATGCATATTAAATGACCATACCTAAATATAATATCACTTTTAGTAGAATGGTATTTAGTTACTTTATTGAGAATATGAAGTATGTTTTGGTCACTTTAAATACCTAGAACCTTTTCAAAATATATATCTTTCTTGAAGATCTAACTTATGGAGGTAAGAAAATTAGTATGCTCAGAGAAACATATAGATTAAATTCTATGTAAATTTTCAAATTTTATTATAATAAAATTATATCATATTATATTTTAATATTATATTATTTCTTTTATTTGAGGACCAATGTTTCCTTCCTTTTGAATAACCAATTTACTTCTCATCTTGCTGATTAGAAGAACTAACTAAAACATTAAAGTCAAGGAATTGAGAAAAAAAAATCACATGATATAAATTTAACCACTATGAAGTAACCAACCAGTGACATTCATTATAATCACAATGGTAAACCATCTATGTAATTCCACAGTATTTTCATTACCCCAAAAGGAGATGTTCATACCCACTCAGCACTTGTGCCTCAATTTCTACTCCATCCTTGGCAACCACTAATCTGCATTCTGTACATATAGATTTACCTACCTAGAGTAGATGAAATCATAACATTGTATCTATCTTTCATTTAACATATTATTAAGTTTTCTTTGCTTTGGCAGTAAGTATCGGTAATTCATTCTTTCTTAGGGAAGGACAATATTCCGTGGTATGTCTGTACCACAGTTGGTTTATCCATTCATCTACTGGTGTAAACTAAACTCTTCATCTCTTGGTCATTATGCTGCTATGCATATGTGTACTAGTATTTGAGTACCAATTTTCAATTTTAGGGACTGTATATAGAAAATTCCTTTTATGGTAAATGAAATATAAGCTTATAAGTGAGTTTTCACTAGTCTAAAATGAAAAGCAGATATTAAAGAATATTAAAGCAATGACTTATTACACTAGATAGTAGATATTTACTATTATACTATAAGTGGATAAATACAGTGATGTTCATTGCTTACCATGTTACATCTTATTCTAGGAAATGAAGGTAAAATATTAATGATATATGACATTTTCTAGGGTAACTTTCAAATTTATCTTATCCATTCAAGATAAAACATCTGTGATTTTACAAGACAAGTTTTTGCTTATTTTAGCTAGATTTCTCATAAACCTCTAGCACAATACCTTGTCAAACAGATGTGCAGAGAGTGCATTTTAGGTATATAAAAGTTACTGTATTTATGGCCACATCACAATAAGATAGAAACTTTGAACTTCTCTTCTTTTAGTGAACTTATTTGATAGGAAATTTGAAACAGAATATGGCTGACTTTGTTTCCATTATATTCTGGACTTCACTGAATTCATGGAGACAACTGAAAACACTTAATCAACACTGTCAAACCTAATAAAGAACTATGAAAGAATACTAGACTGAGAAAAACTTTTTAAATGCTTACAGAAGAAATACTACTCAGATTCTTTGGAGATATAAGCATTAAGGGAAGCCTGAGATACTATCTTTCTATAAAAATAAATACTCCATATGGTAGTGCATTACTTCTTTTTAGTAGAATTAGATGGTTGTCTCTTAGCATTGTGTCTTGATTCATTTCTGACTTATACTCACAGACCATGTAAACAACTAAAGTTTTTTAATAATTAAAGATGTTCCTTAATTTACAATGGGATTATATCATGATAAATTCATTGTACCTTGAAAATGCATTTAACATATTTTACTTGCTAAACATAGCTTAGTAAAACAGTACATGGCGTACTATCACCTGGTGATCATGTGACTGACAGAGGTACCCATCATGTGGCTGCCTCTGCCCAACATTATGAGAACATATTGTATGCACATCACTAACCCGCAAAATGGTGAAAAATCAAAATTTAAAGCACTATTTCTACAGAATACATCTCAAATTTGCATCATTGGGAAGCTGAAGTATTGCAAGTCTAACCATCTTGGATTGAAGACTATCTGAATATGACACTTATAATTTACTTTGTAGAAAATGTTTAGACTTTTTAAATCTCATTGACAAAAGACTGAAATTCTTTTTTTTTATATTTCTTTATTTTTATTGTAAACAAATGGGATACATGCTGTTTCTCTGTTTGTACATGGTGTAAAGGCAAACTATTTGTGTAATCATAAATTTACATAGGGTAATGTTGTTTGATTCGTTCTGTTATTTTTTCCCTTCCCTCCCACCCCTCCCACCCCTCTTTTCCCTCTATACAGCCCTTCCTTCCTCCATTCTTTCCCCCCTCCCTAACCCTAACTCTAACCCTAACACTAACCCCTCCCACCCCCATTATGTGTCATAATCCACTTATTAACGATATCATTCGTCCTTTGGTTTTTTGAGATTGGCTTATCTCAGCATGATATTCTCCAATTTCATCCATTTGCCTGCAAATGCCATCATTTTATCATTCTTTATGGCTGAGTAATATTCCGTTGTATATATATACCACAGTTTCTGTATACATTCATCAATTGAAGGACATCTAGGTTGGTTCCACAATCTGGCTATTGTGAACTGAGTAGTTATGAACATTGATGTGGCTGTATCTCTGTAGTATGGTGATTTTAAGTCCTTTGGGTGGGATAGCTGGGTCAAATGGTGGTTCCATTCCAAATTTTCTAAGGAGTCTCCACACTGCTTTCCAGAGTGGCTGCACTAATTTGCAGCCCCACCAGCAATGGATGAGTGTACCTTTCTCCCCACATCCTTACCAACACCTGTTGTTACTTGTATTCTTGATAATTGCCATTCTAATTGGAGTGAGATGGAATCTTAGGGTGGTTTTGATTTGCATTTCTCTTATTACTAGAGAGGTTGAACATTTTTCCATATGTTTGTTGATTGCTTGTAGATCTTCTGTGAAGTGTCTATTCATTTCCTTAGCCCATTTGTCGATTGGATTATTTACATTGTTGGTGTAGAGTTTTTTGAGTTCTTTATAGATTCTGGAGATTAGTGCTCTATCTGAAGTATGATTGGCAACGATTTTCTCCCACTCTGTAGGCTCTCTCTTCGCATTGCTGATAGTTTCCTTTGCTGAGAGAAAGCTTTTTAGTTTGAATCTATCCCAGTTATTGATTCTTGCTTTTATTTCTTGTGCTATGGGAGTCCTGTTGAGGAAGTCTGGTCCTAAGCTGACATGTTGAAGCTCTGGACCTACTTTTTCTTCTATAAGATGCAAGGTCTCTGGTCTGATTCTGAGGTCCTTAATCCATTTTGAGTTTAGTTTCGTGCATGATGAGAGATATGGGTTTAGTTTCGTTCTGTTGCATATGGATTTCCAATTCTCCCAGCATCATTTGTTGAAGAGGCTATCTTTTCTCCATTGCATATTTTTGGCCCCTTTGTCTAGTATGAGAAAATTGTATTTATTTGGGTTTGTGTCCATGTCCTCTATTCTGTACCATTGATCCACCTTTCTATTTTGATACCAATACCATGCCGTTTTTGTTACTATTGCTTTGTAATAGAGTTGAAGATCTGGTATTGCGATACCCCCTGCTTCACTCTTTCTGCCAAGGATTGCTTTAGCTATTCTGGGTTTTTTATTCTTCCAGATGAATTTCATAATTGCTTGCTCTATTTCTGTAAGGTACATCATTGGGATTTTAATTGGAATTGCATTGAATCTGTATAGCACTTTTGGTAGTATGGCCATTTTGACAATATTAATTCTGCCTATCCAAGAACATGGGAGATCTTTCCATCTTCTAAGGTTTTCTTTAATTTCTTTCTTTAGTGTTCTATAGTTCTCATTATAGAGTTCTTTCACCTCTTGTGAGATTGATTCCCAAGTATTTTATTTTTTTCGATGCTATTGTGAATGGGGTAGTTTTCCTAATTTCTCTTTCTGAAGATTCATCACTTATGTATAAAAATGCCTTAGATTTATGTGCATTGATCTTATATCCCGCTACTTTACTGAATTCACTTATGAGATCTAAAAGTTTTCTGGTGGAATTTCCTGGTTCCTGTAAGTATATAATCATATCATCAGCAAATAGGGATAGTTTGAGTTCTTCTTTTCCTATTCGTATCCCTTTAATTTCTTTGGTCTGTCTAATTGCTCTGGCTAGAGTTTCAAGGACGATATTGAAAAGAAGTGGTGAAAGAGGGCATCCCTGCCTTTTTCCAGTTTTTAGGGGGAATGCTTTCAGTTTTTCACCATTTAGAATGATATTAGCCATGGGTTAGCATAGATGGCCTTTACAATGTTAAGGAATGTTCCCACTATCCCTATTTTTTCTAGTGTTTTGAGCATGAAGGGGTGCTGTATTTTATCAAATGCTTTTTCTGCATCTATTGAAATAATCATGTGAATCTTGACTTTAAGTCTATTGATATGGTGAATTACATTTATTGATTTCCTGATGTTGAACCAACCTTGCATCCCTGGGATGAAACCCACTTGATCATGGTGCACTATCTTTTTAATATGTTTTTGTATGCGATTTGCTAAAATTTTGTTGAGAATTTTTGCGTCGATGTTCATTAAGGATATTGGTCTGAAATTTTCTTTCCTCAATGTGTCTCTGTCTGGTTTAGGTATCAGGGTAATATTGGCTTCATAGAATGAGTTTGGGAGGGTTCCCTCCTCTTCAATTTTATGGAATACTTTGAGAAGTATTGGAATGAGTTCATCTTTAAAGATTTTGTAGAACTCGGCTGAGAACCCATCTGGTACTGGACTTTTCTTTGTTGGTAGGCTTTTGATGACCTCTTCTATTTCATTACTTGAAATTGGTCTATTTAAATTGTGTATGTCCTCCTTGTTCAGTTTAGGCAATTCATATGTCTCTAGAAACCTGTTGATGTCTTCGAAATTTTCTATTTTATTGGAGTATGGATTTTCAAAATAGCTTCTAATTATGTTTTGTATTTCAGTCGTGTCTGTTGTGATATTTCTTTGTTCATTCCGAATTTTAGTGATTTGGGTTTTCTCTCGTCTTCTCTTTGTTAATGTGGCTAAAGGTTTATCAATTTTGTTTATTTTTTCAAAGAACCAACTATTTATTTTGTCAATTTTTTGTATTGTTTCTTTTGTTTCAATTTCGTTGATTTCAGCTCTGAGCTTAACTATTTCCTGTCTTCTACTACTTTTGGTGTTGGTCTGTTCTTTTTCTAGGGCTTTGAGCTGTAGTGGTAGGTCGTTTATTTGTTGAGTTTTACTTCATTTATTAAATGCGCTCCATGAAATAAAATTTCCTCTAAGTACTGCTTTCATAGTGTCCCAGAGATTTTGATATGATGTTTCTTTGTTCTCATTCACCTCTAAGAATTTTTTAATTTCCTTCCTAATATCTTCTGTTATCCATTCATCATATAATAGCATATTGTTTAATCTCCAGGTGTTGGAGTAGTTTCTGTTTTTTACTCTTTCATTTATTTCTAACTTCAGTCCATTATGATCTGATAGAATACAAGGTAGTGTCTCTATCTTCTTGTATTTGCTAACATTAGCTTTGTGGCATAATATATGGTCTATTTTAGAGAAGGATCCATGTGCTGCTGAGAAGAAAGTGTATTCACTCTTGGTGGGATGGTAATTTCTATAAATGTCTGTTAAGTCTAAATTATTGATTGTGTTATTGAGATCTATGGTTTCTTTGTTCAATTTTTGTTTGGAAGATCTGTCCAGTGGTGAGAGAGGTGTGTTAAAATCACCTAGTATTATTGTGTTACGGTTTATTTGGTTTCTAAAATTGAGAAGGATTTGTTTGACATACATGGATGAGCCACTGTTTGGGGCATAGATGTTTATGATTGTTATATCTTGCTGATTTATGCTTCCCTTAAGCAGTATGAAATGTCCTTCTTTATCTCTTCTGACTAACTTTGGCTTGAAGTCCACATTATCTGAAATGAGGATGGATACTCCAGCTTTTTTGCTGAGTCCATGTGCCTGGTATGTTTTTCCCCATCCTTTCACCTTTAGTCCATGGGTATCTCTTTCTATGAGGTGAGTCTCTTGCAGGCAACATATTGTTGGATCTTTCTTTTTAATCCAATCTGCCAGTCTATGTCTCTTGATTGATGAATTCAGGCCGTTAACATTCAGGGTTATTATTGAGATATGATTTGTATTCCCGGTCATTTGGTTCATTTTTAAAATTTTATTTATTTATTTATTTTTTTATTTTTTTTTTGACACACCTTGGTTCCTCCTTTATTTGACAGTTCCTTTAGGATAATTCCTCCCTTTGTTGATTTGCTTCTTTATTTTTTATCTCTTCCTCATGGAATATTTTGCTGAGAATGTTCTGTAATGTTGGCTTTCTTTTTGTAAATTCTTTTAACTTTTGTTTATTATGGAATGATTTTATTTCATTGTGAAATTTGAAGATAAGTTTTGCTGGGTATAAGATTCTTGGTTGGCATCCATTTTCTTTCAGAGCTTGAAAAATGTTGTTCCAGGCCCTTCTAGCTTTTAGGGTCTGGATTGAAAAATCTGCTGATATCCATATTGGTTTCCCCCTGAATGTAATTTGGTTCTTTTCTCTCACAGCCTTTAAAATTCTGTCTTTATTTTGTATGTTAGGTATTTTCATTATAATGTGCCTTGGTGTGGGTCTGTTGTAATTTTGTGTATTTGGAGTCCTATAAGCCTCTTGGACTTGATTTTCCATTTCATTCTTCAGATTTGGGAAATTTTCTGATATTATTTCATTGAATAGATTGTTCATTCCTTTGGTTTGTTTCTCTAAGCCTTCCTCAATCCCAATAATTCTCAAATTTGGCCTTTTCATGATATCCCATAGTTCTTGGAGATTCTGTTCATGATTTCTTACCATCTTCTCTGTTTGTTCAACTTTGTTTTCAAAGTTAAATATTTTGTCTTCAATATCTGAGGTTCTGTCTTCCAGGTGTTCTATCCTATTGGTTGTGCTTTCTATGGAGTTCTTAATTTGGTTTATTGTTTCCTTCATTTCAAGGATTTCTGTTTGTTTTTTTTTCAATATCTCTAACTCTTTATTGAAATGATCTTTTGCTTCCCGTATTTGCTCTTTTAACTGTCAATTGGTGCTATCATTCAATGCCTGCATTTGCTCTTTCATCTCATCATTCAATGCCTGCATTTGCTCTTTCATCTCATCGTTTGCTTCCCTGATCATTTTAATTATGTACATTCTGAACTCCCTTTCTGTCATTTCTTCTGCCATGCTGTCTTTCGATTTTATTGATGTAACATCTAGATTTGTTTGGGGCATTTTCTTCCCTTGTTTTCTCATATTGTTCAGGAATCAGTGGGTCATTAAGATATTGCAGATTTCCTCTATTGACTTATAATGTCCCTGAAGATTGCTAGTATATCCCCTCTTATCCTTCAGTAGCCTGCAGTCTTGGAGGAAGTTGATAATGCGGTGTTCCACAAGGAAGCTGCCTCTCTAGGGTTGGTGACCCTCAGGTGGGGTATATTCCCTGATAGTGGGCAGAGGTGCCTCCACTTGTTGACCAATGGTCATCCAAAGGTGAACTAGGCTGCGGACTGAGGCAAGGCCTGTTTGTGCCTGTGTCTCTGGTTTTACCGTCCTTGTGGGAAAACCTCACCCAGCAGGGAAGACTCACCTGGTGGGGAGGTCTTGCTGGTCAGTTCCCCTCCTAGAGGTTCCCCTCAATCTACAACTACCGCCTGGGCTGGACTGTCTTCCTCTGCAATGTTCCCAGGGGCCCGGACCTACCTCCTGGGCCTGGGAGCCTCACCCTTCGCAGACGAGTCTCCTTGGGCTGCCTCTCCTCAGAGAATCTGTCCGCAGTCCTGGAAACTTCACTCTGCCCCCAGGCGTGTCTCTGTGCGGCTCTTCCACCAAGAAGCCGGTCCTGAGACCCTGCTCTGCACCTAATCGCCTGGCCATGCGGCCCCTCCTCTGAGCCACCACCTGCAGCCCCGTACAATAGCTCCGAGACCCAGAGACCCGCCACACACCTCTTCCTCCGGACAGCCGCCCGGTGTTCCAACGCAGTCACTAGGAGTCCAAGCAACTCACTTCGTGCCTCCTCCTCCTGCCAACTGCCCATAGCCCTAGGCAGTCACTCCGAGTCCAAGTGACCCACCCTCTTCCTCCTCCTCCTTGGGGTAGCCCCCCGGGTGTTCAGGAGCGGTCGCTCTGAGACTAAGCGACCCACCGCGCTCCTCCTCCATGCAGGCCACCGGTGTTCAGGAGCGGTCGCTTTGAGTCCAAACAACTCACCACTCGCCTCCTCCTCTGGCAACCGCCTGTGGCTCTGATGCAGTCACTCCTAGACCAAGCGACCTGCAGTGCTTCTCCTCTTCCTCCGGGCAACCCCCCAGTGTTCAGAAGCGGTGGCTCTGAGTCCAAACAGCTCGCCACTCAGCTTCTCTTCAGGCAGCCGCCTGGAGCCCCAGTGGTTGCTCCGAGTCCAAGCGCTGTACTGAGCCGCCTCCTCTACGATGATCCCAGTTGTCCGTGTTTACCGCTCCAGCGGGGGGAGGGGCGTCTCGCGAGCAACTCTACTTCACAAAGTTCCCTGCGTTCTGGGGCTACCGCCCCATCCAGGACGCCTTCCCAACGGGAGAGACTCACCCGGAGGCTTTGAGTTGGTCCCAAGTCTCTCACTATCTCCTCTTTTGAATCCTGCATCCTGGAGCAACATGAAATGCAGCCGCCCTCTAGTCCGCCATCTTGAAAAACCCTGAAATTCTTTTTTTAAAATTTTGTTTTGTACCAATATACAAATATTTTTACTGGTTGTTTTTTAGTTATATATAACAATAGGATTCATTTTGACATAGTTATAAAAGCATGGACTGTAATTTGGTCTAATTCAGTCCCTAGTACTTCCCCTTTACCTCCCTTCCTCCCTCTCCTATTTCTTTCCATCTACTCTATTGATCTAATTTATAATTTTTTTAAGTAGTGTCTTGTGCATGTACACGATGTTGAGATTCACTGTGGCATATTCATACATGCACATAGGAAAGTTAGGTCAGATTCATTCTACTGCTTTTCCTATCTCATCTCTCCTTCTTTCCCTTCATTTCCCTTTGTCTACAACACTGATCTTTTTTCTTTCTCTCTCTCTTTCCTTTTCTTTCTTTCTCTTTTAGTTAAACATATGCTTGTGAACATGAGGAAAAAAATTGCTCCTTTATTTCCTACGTCATTCTCCCAGATTACAGAGAGAACTAACCTTCACAATTTACATCCTTTTCTTTTAAAGAAAGGTATCTGGGATTTACCATCAAAGCATTTTTATTTACAACTTTTATCAGTATCATTGCTTCAGCATAATTTATTTGATGTAATCTCTGTTTCAATCTCATGTGGTTTGAACTGATGGGTTCAGGGCTGGCTATTTTTAAAATATATCTCTAGTGGTAAGTAGATTGTTAAAATAAGCACTAAAGTTAAAGCAAAATACATTTCCCTAAACTTACTATTTGTTTATATTTATGTTGTTTATATATTAACTTAGATTAATATGTAAATTTCTTTAAATCTGTATACTAACTACTAAATTGTAAAAAAAGCATATGTCTATTATATTTGTGTTGCTAATGTGCATATATAAGTACACATTGCATATGTGTGTATATCATTTATCTATGTATGTATATAGGTAAATTTAAAATAGCTTAGTTTGAATGTTTTCAATTGTTCATACCAGTCAGGTTCTTTTTTTCTTCCTTCAGCATTTTCCCTTCACTATTTCAATTTCGGTCTGGATTTTATTGCACAAAAAATGTCTCTCTGATTTTCTAGCCTGCACTAGGTGATTAATGGGGCTTCTTTTAGTTATGATATCATTGCAGTCTCAGATTCAGAGACATGGCACATTCTGTAGACTTCTGCTTTTCTAATTACCAAAAGCAAAACACACCAGGTAGTATTTAAACACAGCTAAGGAGAGAATTCCTATTAGGTCAGAAAGCAGGAAAGAGAGGCTTAACATTGAATTTACCAGTTGGCGCTATAAAGCCCTAAGTACGTTTTGTGATTTCTGCACGTCTTAGGCCCAACTAGGTCTGACAGAGAGCCACGGAGGACACATTTCCTGTCTTAAGTCAACGTTGGGCCTGGCCCCAGAAGCTCACAGTGTTATACATACTTTTTCCAGACTTTGGCCAGGATGAAGCCTCATCTCACCAACACATTACTCGCCTGATTCCCTGACTTAGAACTACTGAAGGAGTCTGGGTTACTCAATGAATTTAAAATTTACTGCTGGGAGAGAGAAACAAATACTCCATTAATTTTGCCTGAACCAGAAAGACACATGGTCAAAACGTAGGGAGCATTCTGTTTCTGGCAATCTATATTTTACCTAGTTTTGCAAAAACATTATTTAAATATGAAATGTTCTCTGGGAAATATGGTTTTCCAATGTCTTGTTATAAAAATTCAAGCCAAATTGGAACTTAGTCATTGGGAACCAGGAAAGGCATTTCAACATTTAGGAAACTCTTCTACAGAAAATTATGACTCTGCAGAGTTTTAGAAAAACATGTTAGCCACTCACTGGCCATGGTAAAAAGGCTCTTTGAGTTAATTTAATATCTTTTAAAGAAATGAGCTAGACAATGAATAAGAGAAGTTTAGTTAAGATGACCACAGTTAGTCATCAAAAATATTTTCCTGCCTATGACAGATCAATGTGGTTTAAATTGTCTACTAAGAGATGTATTTCTTTATACATATGTTCCTCAGTATTCTTTCATGAAAACCAACATAAAAAGCTTTTCAAAACTCATTTATAGAGATATATAATCTAGTATAAGAAAAATTCACCATAGCATTAGTAAGAATTCTGTATTTTCCTAGGAAGAATGCCTTAAAAAGAAAAATACATGCACATCCAAAAGGTATTAATTAGAAGAAGAAGGAAGAAGAATAAGAAGGAGGAAGAGGAAGAAGAAGAAGAGTGGGGGATGATGATGATGATGAAGAAGAAGATGATGATGATGATGATTTAGGCCATTTGCCAGTGAATGGATGAATCTGGAGACTATCATGCTAAGTGAAATAAGCCAGTCCCAAAAAGCCAAAGGTCAAATGTACTCTCTGATACACAGAAGCTAATCTACAATGAGGGTAGGGTATAACAATAAAGAATGGAAGATCTGTGGAGAAGACAAAGGGGAGAAGGGAAGGGAGGAGGGATGAGATAAGGAAATCTCACCATCGTGTCTATCCACAAGAAATTAATTAAAAAAATAACTATGGCTAAATGGCTGAAAGATCAGTAGAGTAGAGGGAAGAGAGCAGGGAGTGAGGGGAGAGAAAGGGATGGGGAAGTACTGGGAACTGAATTAGAACAGCTATTGTCCATGCTTTTATATTTATGTCAAAATGGATTCTGCTGTCATGTATAACTAAAAAGAACCAATAAAAAAATAGTAACTGTGTACACACACACACACACACACACACACACACTATAAATTAAAAACAGAAAAATTGATAGAGTAGAGGGAAGGGAACAGGAGGAGGGAGGAGACGAGGGAAAGAGGAAATACTGGGGACTGAATTAGAACGAATTATATTCCATGCTTTTATATTCATGTCAAAATGAATCCTATTGTTATATATAACCAAAAAGAACCCATAAAAAAAAGAAAAATGCTCAAACAACATTACCTTATGTAAATTTATGATTACACAAATGATATGCCTTTACGCCATGTACAGAGAAACAACATGTATCCCATTTGTTTACAATTAAAAAACAAAGATTAAAGAGAAAGAAAAAAAAAAAGAAAAATGCACACCACTTCTTTATGAAGCATGGTTTTAAAGTCTTATCAATTTAATATCCTATTGGAGAACAGGGAGAGACGAATACTGGAAGCACTTCGCCTCCAGTTGCTCCCACAGTCTCCTTCCATGCTCAGTGAGAAGGGAAATATTGGAATAATTATAGGACATTTAATTTATAATCAGGATAGCAGAAGGTTCCTTTTTTTTTTCCATTAGTAAAAGATTCTCAGGAGTAGCCCTATGACAGCGCATCTTCAGAATGGCTCCCAGTAGGGCACGGAGAATCTGAAAAGTCCACCTTTGCTGTGGCTTGGCACTGCTTCTCTGATGCAGAAGATTCTTTATGACTTCACTGTAAGGAGTGTCAAGGGAGCAGAGTCTGTGGGGCTATGAAGACCATTACAAATACTTTACTCTCCTCTATCCTTTTTAACATAAGGGAATTTCCGTAATCTGGAAAGCAAATAATGCAGTAATATTTCAGTGGAATTCTAAGGAGGTAATATCTTCAGTTCACTCATTTTCATTTGCTTTTCTTTATCAAACGAAATCATCACGTTCACAAAACAATAATAAATGTTGACCTGCTTTACATGGTTCAATAAGACCACTCTGACCTGCTGAAGTACCAGACCAACCAATACTGAAGTCTGTGGGAGCTGTCCTTTGTCTATGACCGGGTGAGGATAAGTGACATGGAGGATGACTTTTAGTTCAATGTAGTGTTATTTGGCTTACCATACTATTCTTATCCTTAGAAGTAGACCTGTTTTCTCATGAAAGTACCAGTTCTTTCCCTATTTCTAGGCTTGTTAACGAGACTCAGAATATGAGGAATTTCTCAAAAACATAAAGGATAAAGAGGATGTGAACCAATTTGTTTTTTAAACCTAAAGAACAGCAAATGTTGCTTTCAAAATTTTTTTTTTTTTTTACTAAAAAACATCAACATACACCCTTCCTGACATCAACACATCCTTCCGTAGGGTGTTTTTGCCTGTCTCATGTATGTCAACTCAAGGACTCTTCAGTTAATGCTTTCAATTAAAAGTCCGAGATTGCCAAGTGAAATTTTTTTGTATAGTTTGGTAGTGATTCCATCTTGATATATTATAACTTTTACATAAATTATAAAAGTAGCTACAGTGTTCATACTGTAATGGACTCATGTAAAATGGTGGAGAAAAGAGAAAGAAAGCAGAACAGGAAATTTAATTAGAATGCATAAATGTCTATATGTCATAGTGATATGGTTCTGGCCTCCCAAGCCAGAGTGGCAGCCTGCAACCAGGTGGAGCCTACCATACAGCCACATGAGGCCTGAGGCCTAGCAAGTCAGTGACCAGGTGTCATGCCAGGCCTAGGTACATTATGGAAGCCTGCTGCAGAAGCTTGCCCCCCACACAGCACTGCAGCTCCATCCTAGGACCTCAATCTCCTCCTCCCTGACATGTAGACTTGAATGAAATTTGGGTCTCAAGAATTGATCATTAGTGTTAGTACTGTTTCCAAGCTCTAATTAGCACAAGTTCGAACCAATAACATTGGTATTTTTTCAAACCCTAATTAGCATAAGTTTAGACCAATAGCAGTGAACCAGGTACTACATAAACCCCTACACTAGCACACTCAGAGGGAGAAAACCTACTCTTGCGTTCCCTCCTGTAATGCAAAAGTTCTGTTCCTGTTTCTATTCTTCAATAAATCCTACTTTTACATTCACAAATTCTGGTCTGTGGATTCATTCTTTGAATTTACATAAGAACTCTGAAAGAAGAATAAATTCATGGTGAACTGCTGGGGTCTGCTGCAACCCTGGAGGGCATGGCCCACCATTAAGAGCTGCAACATTCTTGGCTGCATACCGCTGCAGAACCAGTGAATTGAGTTTCATCTTAAAACTCTGGTTTCAATAGGAAGAAAGACTTCAGAGACCTATTTCTTCAATTAGTTATGAGGTTAACAGTGGTATTTATAACTTTCGTCTTTCATTGTATATCATAATTCCTTAGCTTTCAACTAGTGAGCATCTTAGCTGATTGCAAGACTTTAACCAAGAAATGGCAAGACACTTGGCATTCTTGTCTGTAGAGCATTACTGTAGTCTTCCTACAATCCCAGGTAGCTGGGTTTATAGGTGTGCTCCATCGTATCAACATAACCCTCACTCCAACATCAATAGGAGTCAGAAATAGTCTATATTTCCAAAGTACTTATAATATCTTTGTTCTTAATATCTGCAAACTGAAAAAAAAATACAGTCATGAGAATATGGAATGAAAACTGTGTTTGTAGGTCTAGTGTTTAGAGATACCATTCCTGTTTTCATCTCAGATATTTCTCAGAATTTTGACTACAGTAGAAATAGTATTTATTATTTGTTAGTTCAAAATTTATCATGCCTTATAGAATTAAACCTCAACCTCATCAGGGTTTGTCTACAAGGAGGCATAGTAAGTGAATCTTCTCCTGTGCTAATTATTTATTTGTTTATTTATTTATTTATTTATTTAGTGGTGCTGAGGATTGAACCCAGGGCCTTTTGCATGTAGGCAAGGCAAGTACTCTACCAACTCAGCTACCTCTCCAGTCCCTCCTGTGCTACTTAAATGTCCCTCAAGACCAACTACTTCTTGGAAATAATGCACATAGTAAGTAAAAATCATAGTTTTTAGTCAGATATGTTTTATGGAATATAACACATAGATGGTATGTCAGAAGAAATCTAAAAATCTATCCTTACCACCATGAGAACATTGATCTAGGGCTGAAGTATGAGAAAGAGGTGATCAGCATGCACATAGCAGTTATTCTTTTCCATTTGGCTATTATGAACCTCTTCAGTAGTATTAGTATTTTCTAAAATACTATAGTATTAGTGTTTTCATACCCTAAGCCCTCTTTGAAAGGTCTTACAAATTTTCACAAACTTCTTGTCATCCATTCTTTAATTTTGCTTCTGATCATCCACATATATTATTAACAACTGGCAATGAATTCATGCAAATTTTATCCTCAACTCATCTCAAACAAAATGTGAAAGATGTGCTACTCAAAATTTTGCACAAGGGAATGTTTGCTGGTTCTATTACCTTTTAAAATCCACTTAATTAGACTTTTTTTTACCATGCAGTGGCATTTTCAGCAGCTCTATGCTTAGGCATTGAATGTTGAAACAGATTAAAATATTTTGCTTATTAGTCAACTGGTGGTCAGAAATTTTCTTGGAAACTGTTTGTGATATTGAGAATATGGCAGAACTGGAATAAGACTTGGCCTATTGGGAATTGAGTCACTAGCTCATGCAAATTATGTGGGTTTCCAGAACTTTCTCAGACCAAATATCATCTTTTAGACTCCCACTAATGTACATACCAGACTTTATGAGTTGGTTCAGAAGAAAGCCTATACTTTATGATCTCAGGGAGTTTGATCATTTAACATTCTCATAGGCATTTATTCCTCATATTTGTTTATTTTTAAAGTCTTTATTTTTTAGTGGAGTTTTGGATTTATAGAAAATTTGAGAAGAAAATGTGTCTATTTCCCATACACATTCTGCTCTAGGAGTTCATAGGCTCCCTCATTATTAATAGTCCCAACTAAAATGGGGTATTTATTATAATTTATGAACCCCATTGGTGTATTATTGTCACCCAAAGTTCATAGTTTACCTTAAGTTTTATTCTTTGAGTTATTTATTCTGTGGTTTTGGACAAATACATAATGGCATGATTCTATCATTTTAGTATCATACAGATTATTTTCACTGCCTTAAAAATTCTGTGTATATACTCATCTTTCCACTTACTTTGTTTTAAATTCTAACAGAATAAACCTTCAAACATATATATAAGAGTAAAAGAATAGTATAACAAATCCTCAAGCACCTATATCCCAAGCTATTCAACAATGAGTAACCCATAGACATTTTTGTTTATCTGTGTATACTATACTCACCAATAACTAGAATTTTAAAAATAAACACCAAACATGTTATCATTTAACAAAAATAACTCAACATGTAGCTCTAAGGGATTAAGGAGTCTTATTAAAAATATGTAACAATACTATTATCATATGTAAAGGTTGACAATGATTCTTTATATCCAGTCAGTTTAGAATTTTACCTGCTGATAAACACATGTATTTTAAAGTTGATTTATTAAAATCAGAATCCAAAGCAGTTCTACATATTGCATTTGAATACATTTTTGCAATATTTTAATCCATAATAATTGCACCATTTAATTGTTTTTAACTTATTGAGGAGACCAAACTTCTGTTGCATAGAATTTCTAACACTCTAAAATTGGCAGATTACCACTACAGTGTTTTTAAATATGTTCCTCTATCTCCCATGTTTCCCATATAATGAAAAGTTAGCAGGCATGGTGGATACCTTCCTATAATCCCAGTGACATGGAGGCTGAGGCAGGAGGATTGCGAGTTTAAGGACACCATGGGCAATTTAGCCAGACTTTGTCTCAAAATAAGATAAAAAGTGTCGAGGATGCAGCTCAGAGGTACATTCCCAGGTTCCACCCTCAGTACAAAAAAAAAAAAAAAAAAAAAAGAAAGGCATCCAATTTCAAGAATATTCCACAAAGGAATATTAGTGTACATTTCACCATTTTAGTAATATTTAGTATTTGTAGAAGGAAAAGGAGGACAGGGGAACCATTACAGATTAAACGATGTCAAAGGGGCTTAAAAATTTAAAGCAATGAATAGTGAGAAATTTTATTTTACAATAAAGGTCATTATTGAATAATTGACAAAATTTGATAAGGTCTGTAAATAGTTCATGCCCTTCTATTACTACAGAATAGATTTTATTCTGATTTTGGTCATTGTACCGTGGCTAATGAGAGTATGTCCTTATCATTAGGAAATATTCTCTAAAGCATTTAGAGGTAAAATATCACGTTAACTGAATGGTTTATGAAAGTATATATATTTGAACATATAAGCATATATCTTTTATGTATATGCACAGAAAGAAAGAAAAGGAAGAATGAAAAGGAGAAATATCAAACAAATGTGGCAAATATTAATATTTGTGGAACCTGGGTGAAAGGTACAATACATGGAGATTCTTCGACTGTTCTTGTTAATTTTTCAGAAAGTCCATATTTATATCAAAATTTTAAAATTATGACTATTACAGATCTAGGGCTTCATGAAATTCATGTTCAAGAATTTGGCAGGAGTATTTCATAGGCAATGTTTGATCTTCTTACTGCATCACATCAAAGAGGACAGTATGTCTGGTGGTTTCTCTTTCACAGGGATGTCAGGCTTGGTAGATGAGATCTAGCAGTCAGGATCATCCTCTCCTGAAGATGCCATCAACTTTTTGTCTCATATCCTTTTAGCAGGTATTGATGATAACTGTACAAATTAATTATTTCTATAGGGATTTAAAATAGTCATATATTGTGATTTTATCTTCTTTTCTTATTGTGATTTTATTTTCTGCATTTCTAAGCTGAAATTCTCCTAGAAAGAGCTTTCACTTTCCACTATTTGGTTGACTTACAATAGAGTTCATGTAGTAAAGATAACATAGATGCCTTCTTTCCCTCTCTCAAGTGTTTTCAGGAAAAGTTAAGTTTGCCACTTAACTTTCCAAAAAACCCAGGGTCCTTTTTAGGTGCTCTTAGAATGTAACATTTTAGATGTTTGACAATACATCCCTGTCGTTATTTTTATTTATATCAAAATTTCTCAAGCTGGCCAGAGGGAGCTTTTTGCTGATTGATGTGCTTTCAATAGAACTACCATAGTTTTGAAAATTCCTTGCTTCCTAAAGAAACAAGATTCTCTATGTTTATCTAGTGAATTTTATTATTCAGACCTCAAATCCGTTATTTTTTCAAGGACTTCTTGTTCCTCCCAGTAAGAAAGAGTATATTTGCAATCAGTCAACAGGTAAATGACAAAATGTTCAACATCTCTAGCAGTTGGAAAAATGCAAATTAAAACTACACTGAGACTTCATCTCACTCCGGTCAAAATGGTAAATTATCAAGAATACAAGAAACAACAAATGTTGGTGAGGATGTGGGGAAAAAGGTAGACTCATACTTTGTTAGTGCTACTGCAAATTGGTGCAACCACTCTGAAAAGCAGTATGAAGTTTCCTCAGGAAACTTGGAATGGGACCACCATTTGATCCAGTTATCCCACTCCTCATTATATATGCTCAAAGGACTTAAAATCAGCACTACCAAATCAATGTTTATAGCAATTCAATTCACAATAGCTAAACTATGGAACCAATTTAGGTGCCCTTCAATCAATGAATGTATAAAGAAAATGTGTGTATATATACACAATGGAATATTAGTCATAGATAAATGAAATTATGGCATTTGCTGGTAAATGGATGAAACTGGAGACTATCATATTAAGAATGTTAAGTGAAATAAGTCAATCCCCAAAACCCAAAGGCTGAATGTTCTCTCTCATATGTGGATGCTAACTCACAATAAGGGGTTGGGTAGGGAAAAATAGAAGTACTTTGGATTAGACAAAGGGGAATGAAGGGAAAGGAGGGAAGTGTAGGAATAGGAAAGATAGTAGAATGAATCAAACATTACTTTCTTATGTTCATGTATGGATACATGACTAATATAATTCCATACCATGTACAACCAGAAGAAAGGGAATTTGTACTCCATGTATGTATAATATATCAGATACATTCTACAGTCATGTATAACTAAAAAGGGCCAATAAAAATGAAAGAATATATAGTCTATTAGTAGTTTTTCATTTATGTGTGGAAATTTCTGCAAATTAATAACTTAAAACACACACCCAGAGACACATATACTACAATCTCAGAGTTTTTGTAAATCAGAAATGTGGGCATGAAATTTACTTGAGTCCTCTGCTTGGATAGCTCAAGACTGAACTCAAGAGTTAAACTAATCACCATTCTTATCTGCAGCCTTAAGTAGGAAAGAATCTCCTTCCCAGCACATTCAGATTGTTGTCAAACTTAACTTATTTGTGGCTGTAAGACCAAGGGTCACAGCTTATTGCTGGCTGTCATTTGGAAGACAGTCTCTAGTCTTGGATGACACATGCAGTTCCCTCCAGAAGGCCCTCTCCATTAAATAATTCACATTGCAGCAGCTTCCTTTGTGCAGCCAGCAAGAGAATCCTTTTACTAAAATCTGCTAATGCTGAGTTTTGTTTAATGTAGAGTAATTGTAAGAGTGATATCTCATCATTCTAGTCCGTTCTAATGGCTAGAAACAAGTACCAGTTGCATTCAGTAGGGAAGAAGTTATAGAGGAGCATGACCCATTGGGGTTCATCTTAGGGTTTGACCATCCTAGGGAGCACAATTTGGGTCACTGTGGTAACCACTGTTTCTTAATTGGTCATTACTTTTAGACCTCTTCAGGGCTCAAGCTATGAAATATATTTGATAGAGAAAAATACTACCTGAATTTATTAATAATGTTCATCTGATGATTTTTATTTTATATTACCAATTCTTTATCCTTACTTTGAAAGTCTTAATTTCTAAAGACTTTATCATAATTTACTTACTTCATTATATACATATGTACATGTATACACAAAAAATTTACATATAGATTTAGTTTAATATGATGTTTATATTGCAAACATATTTGCAGGATACAGTTCGGAATTTTTTCATCATCAGAATATATTCCAAAGTCTAATTCCTGCATTCTGGAATCAGTAAAAATATTTCTTCTCTTCATATATTTGGTTATTCTGTCCCTTTAAAAAAAATTTTTTTTTTGTGATTTCACTTTTTCACATTATGTAGCACATTTATGTAGTTCCAGAGTCAAAATTATAAAACAGTGGTCTAGAGAATAGTAGCTTTCATTCATTATTTCTTTTATCTTCATCTTCCTATATGATTATTTTCATTACTACTAAAATTTTCATTGTTTTGGTTTATTCATTTGTCCTTTTTAATACATAAATGTATGTGGATATACCCCTCTCTCTCCATCTAACTATCCATCTATCATCTTTTTTACTTCTGAGTATGTAGGTTGTTTCTTATCATTTGTTACTACAAATTTTCACTTCTATCCTCAAAATTCCGAAGTAGTAGGGAATTCTTCCAATCTGAGTCTCTCTCAGGGATCTCAGGTTTTCTTGCACAAACACCAAAGGTGGACTGATTGCAGGGACTATCCTTAATATAACTCCTTGGTTCTCCAAGGGGAAGAAAACTTCATGTACTTCATGACTTCCTTCCCTTCTCCCACCAAGCACTTCCACCACACAGATGGTGTGGAATATTCACTTCTGACTGAAACTCAATCAAACAAGGCTTCAGGACTGATCAGTCCTTAAATTCTTAAAGAGTGTTTTATAACCTATCATTATTTGTATGTAAATATTGTACATCCTCTTCTCTAATGTCCTCAATATTTCATTTTAGGTGAAAGGATTCTTGTGCTGTTTCTAACAGTACAACAAAACAACTTTTAGCTATAACTCAACTATTATATTTGCAATCACTAAAATTTTCAAATACACTGGTATATTTTTCTGAGTAACCTACACAGAGCCAATGATGTCCTATTAATTTAATTGTTTTCTATTTTAGCTTTACACTATAACATTCTTCAAACATTTGGAATTACATAATTAAATCCATATCCCGTCACTCCTTCAGTTATCTATATTCTGTACTTGTTTTATCTATTCTTCAGCTTTTTAAAGAATATTTAAAAGCAAGTTCTAGATATTATAAAATTTCAATTATATATACTTGAGTATATATTTCTACATATTCTTAAGTATATATTTCTAAGACATAAAAGCACAATACTACTATCACATCTAACACAATTACTAAACATTTAATTTATCTAAAACGCACACCATTTTCCCTAATTATATACTAAGAAACACTCATTTCCTTTGATTGCTGTGTCTTACGTCTTAGATCTCAAATATATAACATCCCTTCCTCCTTTTTTTTTTTGTTGAAAAACTGAAAAACTGGTTTCCAGTAGTAGCTTTGATTCTTAATTTAATGACTATATTTTCGTGAAATCATTTAATATAATCCTTTTCCCTCATGTTTGCTGGAAACTTCTGTCAGAGGTTTGATTTTATCTAGGTGCAAATTTTTAGCAAGAATGCTTCATGTGAGGTGCTGTTTATTTCTTATTGCTTTACATTGGGAAGAGTTAAATACCTGAATATTCACTTTTAGTAATGTTAAGATTTATTAGTGATTTCAGGGGTAGTTGATCATATTATTTACATAGTTGTCCATAAACTTGTCTCCTATTGGTTTTAGCAGCTATCGATATTAATTACTGATCTATCATTTTCTTTGATATTTTAAGTAATAAACTTCAATTTTATCATTTATTCTTTTTTATTTAACCATGAAACCACTGTCTTAAAAAAAATTTCCACAGTAGCTCTTTGATAAATCTACAATATAGTTCACAAAACAAAGGTGGGATAAATATTTGAATCTTTCCTTTATCTATCTAATATACAAAATAATGAATTGGATTCACAGTGTGCTCTAGGTATTTCTATGTTTATTTTTAAATTTTTAAAGTTTGAATTTATTTTTAATTGATAAATAATAGTTGTATATGTTTATTGGAGATGTGATGTTTAATACATATATACATTGATGAATGATGAAATCAGGCCAATTAATATATCTATATAACCTTGAGTATTTATCATTTATTTGTGGTGATACCATTTAAAATCCATTTTTTATCTATGTTTATTAAGCATCAGTAAGAACTCAGATTTTTGATAATTTTCTGCATCATTTATAATATACCAGGCTCAACTTTTACATATTTTCTGCCTCAGATCTGTTGTCATCTTCTTCTCAAAGAACCCTAGTTTGCTTTAGTGGACAATAGTGTTTAGAGAACACCAAATAGAAGGTAGTGTTCCTTTGCACTCTTATACAACAACACACACACACACACACACACACACACACGCACGCACACGTTGGCAGTAAATATGGTGGGTATGCAAACACACATGTGTATGTATAATTTAGGAAATTTAATACACTGCTAAATTAATACACAAGTATTAAATAGTATGAAGTTTATTCTAAATATTAAAATAAACAAAATATGCAAGTAAGAAAGGGCATTATATTTATTCCTATTGATTGATACCACAGAAGCCTGAGGCACTCATTTTTTGTAGAACATAGCTGCTCCAGCTGCTGCTTATATTACACAGCTGTCCCCAGAATTTTTCATTTTCTATAGTACATAACTAAGCCAGATATTTCCAACAGTTCCATCGTTCATGGCTCCCCAGTGAAAATACAAACATCCTGCAAGTGGCGTGACCTAGCACATTGCAAACACATGGACAGAACAAGTAACCAAAGAGTTGCTATATCCTGATTCACTGTTTATTAATAATTTATTACCAGTAACAAATGTGGGTCACCACGTGCATGAAGAATAATTACAATTAAAGAGAGCTGCATCATTTAAATAAAATGTGTGGGAGAAGAGCAAATATTTCCGAGTATGACTAAAAATGTTAGTGCTCTAGTTTTAAGTACATGCAGGAAGCAGCAATTTTTCAGAGGTTGTATTCTACATTATTCTTTTTTGTATTCCTCAATAGCAAATTAAACTGAGAATATCTGGAGAATTATATCTTTAGGAGTTAAGTTCTAAATCAAATTCAGGATCAGTTACATATTATGTTGTTAGCTAATACATTTGTTTTCATTAATGACTTGCAGAAATTAAGCATATAAATATCTGAGACTGAAAAGTGGTTGTGGAAAAGAAATATGAGAAGAACCCTTGGAATTTTTTTTAAATGGAAGAAAAGGAATCAATAACAAATAAAGTGCTATTAGTAAATGTAAGTCATAGCTCATATTTATTGAACACTTAAAATGTGTTAGGCTTGGTATTGAGCAGTTCTTTCATAATAACTCATTTTTTCTCATAGGGTTCTCTGGGCTAGGTATGACTTTATCCCAATTGTTAAAGATAAGGGAACAGAATTGCAGAGACTTTGAGTATTTTGCCCAGTTAGCAAGAAACAGAGCTAAAATTCAAATCCAGAGTGGCAATGCTTCTTAGATCTATGATAACATAAGCTGTTTCATGAGTGCTTATTGGACAAATTTACCATGAGGGAGAACTAGGATATAGCGCATAGGTAGAATTCTTATTAGTCAAGAAAGTAAGGAGATGTCTAGTAATCATAGGAAAGCACAGGAAATGGATTTAGGTGTTAAAAAAACTACTTTCTCTGGATTTATATGGTAGGTAGTGTCTTACATATTCAGCATAATTTTTGAGTATCTGTTGCAGGATAGGAACTCAGAATGAGATGATGAATAAGATGAATGTTGGATTTGTCCCTAGGAAACTTATAATTTAGTGAATTTTTTGAAAGATGAAATCAAGTGGAGGGATATGTACTGGTACTTTTATTTATTTATTTATTTATTTATTTATTTATTATTGTAAACAAATGGGATACATGTTGTTTCTCTGTTTATACATGGAGTCAAGGCATACCATTTGTGTAATCATAAATTTACATATGGTAATGTTGTTTGATTCATTCTGTTATTTTTTTCCCTTCTCCCCCATCCCTCCCACCCCTCTTTTCTCTCTATACAGTCCTTCCTTATTCCATTCTTACCACCCTCCTTATCCCTAACCCTAAACCAAACCCTAACCCTAATGCTAACCCCTCCCACCCCCCATTATATGTCCTCATCCGCTTATCAGCGAGATCATTCTGTCTTTAGTTTTTTGAAATTGGCTTATCTCACTTAGCATGATATTCTCCAATTTCATCCATTTGCCTGCAAATGCCATAATTTTATCATTCTTCATTGTGGAGTAATATTCCATTTTATATATATGCCACTGTTTCTTTATCCATTCATCAACTGAAGGACATCTAGGTTGGTTCCACAATCTGGCTATTGTGAATTGAGCAGCTATGAACATCGATGTGGCTGTATCTCTGTAGCATGCTGATTTTAAGTCCTTTGGGTATAGGCCAAGGAGTGGGATAGCTGGGTCAAATGGTGGTTCCATTCCAAGCTTTCTGAGGAATCTCCATACTGCTTTCCAGAGTGGCTGCACTAATTTGCAACTCCACCAGCAATGTATAAGTGTACCTTGTTCCCCACATCCTCGCCAACACCTATTGTTGCTTATATTCTTGATAATCGCCATTCTAATTGGGGTGAGATGGAATCTTAGGGTACTTTTGATTTGCATTTCTCTTATTACTAGAGATGGTGAACATTTTTTCATATATCTGTTGATTGCTTGTACATCTTCTTCTGTGAAGTGTCTGTTCATTTCCTTAGCCCATTTGTTGATTGGATTATTTGTATTCTTGGTGTAGAGTTTTTTGAGTTCTTTATAGATTCTGGAAATTAGCACTCTATCTGAAATATGAGTGGCAAAGATATTCTCCCACTCTGTAGGCTCTCTCTTCACATTGCTGATAGTTTCCTTTGCTGAGAGAAAGCTTTTTAGTTTGAATCTATCCCAGTTGTTGATTCTTGCTTTTATTTCTTGTGCTATGGGAGTCCTGTTAAGGAAGTCTGATCCTAAGCCAACAAGTTGAAGATTTGGACCTACTTTTTCTTCTATAAGATGCAGGGTCTCTGGTCTGATTCCGAGGTCCTTGATCCATTTTGAGTTGAGTTTTGTGCAGGGTGAGAAATAGGGGTTTAATTTCATTCTATTGCATATGGTTTTCCAGTTTTCCCAGCACCATTTGTTGAAGAGGCTATCTTTTCTCCATTGCATATTGTTGGAACCTTTGTCTAGTATGAGAAAATTGTATTTATTTGGGTTTGTGTCCATGTCCTCTATTCTGTACCATTGATCTACCTGTCTATTTTGGTACCAATACCATGCCGTTTTTGTTACTATTGCTTTGTAGTAGAGTTGAAGATCTGGTATTGCGATACCCCCTGCTTTGCTCTTTCTATTGAGGATTGCTTTAGCTATTCTGGGTTTTTTATTCTTCCATACGAATTTCATAATTGCTTGCTCTATTTCTGTAAGGTACATCATTGGGATTTTAATTGGAATTGCATTGAATCTGCATAGCACTTTTGGTAGTATGGCCATTTTGACAATATCAATTCTGCCTATCCAAGAACATGGGAGATCTTTCCATCTTCTAAGGTTTTCTTTAATTTCTTTCTTTAGTGTTCTGTAGTTCTCATTGTAGAGTTCTTTCACCTCTTTGGTTAGATTGATGCCCAAGTATTTTATTTTTTCGATGCTATTGTGAATGGAGTAGTTTTCCTAATTTCTCTTTCTGAAGATTCATCACTTATGTATAAAAATGCATTGGATTTATGAGCATTGATCTTGTAACCTGAATTCACTTATGAGTTCTAAAAGTTTTCTGGTGGAATTTCCAGGTTCCACTCAATATATAATCATGTCATCAGCGAACAGGGATAGTTTGAGTTCTTCTTTTCCTATTCGTATCCCTTTAATTTCTTTGGTTTGTCTAATTGCTCTGGCTATAGTCTCAAGGACAATGTTGAATAGAAGTGGTGAAAGAGGGCATCCCTGCCTTGTTCCAGTTTTTAAGGGGAATGCTTTCAGGTTTTCACCATTTAGAATGATATTGACCATGGACTTAGCGTAGATGGCCTTTACAATGTTAAGGAATGTTCCCACTATCCCAATTTTTTCTAGTGTTTTGAGCATGAAGGGATGCTGTATTTTTTCGAATGCTTTTTCTGCATCTATTGAAATAATCATGTGATTCTTAACTTTAAGTCTGTTGATATGGTGAATGACATTTATTGATTTCCGGATGTTGAACCAACCTTGCATCCCTGGGATAAAACCCACTTGATCATGGTGCACTATTTATTTATTCAACAAATATTTATTTATCATATTGTATGTGCCAGGCAGTAATATAGGCACTTAGGAGTCAAAAAAATAAGAAATTGAGGCCAAAATATGCTTGGCAAAATTTTTGGGTGATGTAGGTGAGCATTTGTGAGAAGACAGATGGGTAGATAAATGGAAGGATGAATAAAAGATAAATGAAGAAAAATGGTTGCTCTTTATTATTACTGTCATCTCTGGCACAAATTAAATAAAATTCATAATTTTACTTTGATCTAGGCATGATCATTCCATTTAAATATTTTGCATATATAATGTTTAAGACCATCCTAAACTGTAATGTATACTCACATTTAGCTTTAGTGATTTCAGTGGTTTATTATTTTTCTTTTTTCAGATCTTATTGCTTTATTCCCCATTGTGTGATATTAACAGCATTTTTTTACTTGTTTAGAAGCATGTTTATAATTAATGTTTTTTTTGTTTTGAGGCAGATTTCTTTTAAAATACTTTCACTTTCTCATTTTATTTTATTGCAATAATGTTTTAAAGTTGATCAGAATGATAATTGACAATATTACCTGACTAATATTTATACCACTACCAATGTTCACAAAAATTTTGCATTTTATTTACTTGATGACATTTCTATAATATTGAACAGTAGAAATCTTTCAAATCTAATAGTCTATGTGTTCTGAAAAATTGTGTAATGTACATAATTTTGAACCACATAAATACATAATTAAAACTACACTGAGATATCACCCTACTCCAGTCAGAATGGCAGTTATTAAGAAAACAAGTAACAAGTAATGTTGGCAAGGATGTGGGGGGATAGGGAATACTCATACACTGCTGGTGGGACTGAAAATTGGTGCAACTACTCTTGAAAGCAGTATCTCCATTATTTTTCCTCAAAGAAGTAGGGATGAACCACCATTTGACCTGGTTATCCCACCAAAGGAGTTAAAATCACCATGTGACAGTGACACAGTCACATCATTGTTTATAGCAGCATAATTCACAGCATCTAAGCTATAGACCCAACCTAGGAACTCTTCAACAGATGAAATGTGGTATATATACACAATGAAGTATTAGTTGGCTATAAAGAAGAATGACTTCAGGACATTTGTGGTAAATGGGTGAATCTGGAGACTATCATGCTAAGGGAAATACATCAATCCCAATAAACCAAAGGTTCAATGTTTTCACTTATATGTGAAAGCTAACACTCAGTAAGCAGGTGGAGGATAGAAATTCAACAGATTAGACAAAGGGGAAAAAAGAGAAGGGGTAGGGAAGGAAAGAAAGTGGAATGAATCTGACATAAGTCTCCTATGTATAAGCAAGAATATACCACAGTGAATCTCACTGAGTACATTCACAAAAAAATTAATTAAAAAAAAAAAACTGGGTAAATGGCAAAAAGACCAATAGAGGGAAAGGGGCAGAGGGTGGGGAAAGGGAAAGGGAAGGAGAGGTACTCAGGTCTGAACTAGAACATGATCTATTTCATGCTTTTATTATTATGACAAAACAGATTCTACTGTCATGTAAAACCAAAAAGAACCAATAAAAATGTCAAAAATATAGTATGTGCATAATTATTAAACAATGTAAGTAGGCTTATGGAAAATAAAGTTCTACTATGGAAAATAAAGTTCTACAAGTCACTATATAAATGTTTTAATTCATATCCAGAGCACCCCAAAGAATTGACTCTCCTTTAAAAATATTAGCATGGTTTTAAAGACTTTTATAATCCTAATATGTAAGGAGAAATTATTGTAAATACAAATGTTTGTCTCTTGGATCTGATGATGGCAAATAGATAAAAGATGGTATTAAAAAATCATCAGTCTGCTGAGGTTTGATGACAAGGATAGATTGTAAACAACCAGGGAGAACTACAGAATAACACTTTAGACATGAATTCATGCTCAAGCTGAACCAAGAACTGGGGTTGGACAGGTTCATGGGTAGTATCTATCCTGCTGTGGTCTGGTGCATCTAACTCTTTTAGTGTATCTTTCATTTAATGGTCATTCCTTCATAGCATACAAATTATTATGCTAGGGAAAATGTCACATGGACCTGCATGATTTCTGATTTATACTGACCTTACCTTCCATTTACCAATTGCAAATCTCACATTCATCTTACAGAAGAACATGTAAGAGAACACACTGGGTTCAGTTTTCCATATTTACTAACTATATGGACAGTCTAATGCTTGATCTCATCTTTTTCTTTGGCAGATTTTTGCATACTGGATATATTACATTTATATGATGGAAATAAATAGGTCTAAATACAAGTTTTCTCTATGAAAAAATAATTTTCCATCTATCGTATTCTTATAATGAGGTGTGAGTGTGATGTTATCCTTTGGGTAGTAGCTGTGGAACTCTATTTTACATGGAAAAGTGTTGGAATGTCTCTAGCCAGTCTAGTAATAAAAATCTAGTGTGCACCTGCTGTATGATGAATTGCCTTCTTTGTATTAAATAAATTTTTGTAAAATGGATGAATTAAATAATGGCACCCAGTAATATGAGCTCATACTGTATTACTCTGCTCAGTTTTTCTCAGTTTTTCCTTAAAATATGACAGGTACATTAAAATGATGTGCTAGATTTATGTTTTGTTTTGTTTTTGTCAGTTCATGCAATCAAAATTTAAGTATTATTAAGTATTATCCTAAAAACAAAGATGCATTCAATAAAATCATCATTAAACATTTTATAACAACTTCTTCAGAAATGCTAAAACCAATGAAGTTATAGAGAATAAAAAGCACATAAATTTTCTCCATTTTTAAGTATCCCATTTCACTTCTCACTACCAGTACCCCGAAGGGAAATTTATGCAAGAATAAACTTGAATTATATTAATAAATTATAATTAAAAGAAGGTTAGAGATACTGCCTTGTGTTCTATCAGATCATAATGGATTAAGAGTAGAAATCAGTGACAAAATAAAAAACAGAAATTACTCCAACACCTGGAGACTAAATAATATGCTATTGAATGAAACATGGATAACAGAAAACATCAGGGAGTAGATAAAAAAATTCTTAGAGGTCAATGAGAATGATGATACAACATATCAATATCTCTGGGACACTATGAAAGTGGTACTAAGAGGAAAATTCATTGCATGGAGCACATTCCAGAAAAGAATGAAAAGTCAACAACTAAATGACCTAACATTACAGCTCAAAGCCCTAGAAAAAGAAGAACAGAATAACAGGAAAAGTAGTAGAAGACAGGAAATAATTAAAATCAGAGCTGAAATCAATGAAATTGAAATGAAAGAAACAATTCAAAAACTTGACAAAACAGAAAGTTGGTTCTTTGAGAAAGTAAACAAAATAGACAAACCCTTAGCCACACTAACAAAGAGAAGGAGAGAGAAAACTCATATTACTAAAATTCGTGATGAAAAAGGAAATATCATGACAGACACCACTGAGATACATAACATAATGAGAAGCTACTTTGAAAATTGTATTCCAACAAAATAGAAACTACCGAAGATATTGACAAATTTCTAGAGACATATGCTCCTCCCAAACTGAACCAGGAGGACATACACAATTTAAATGGATCAATATCAAGCAATGAAATAGAAGAAGCCATTAAAAACCCACCATCCAAGAAAAGCCCAGGACCAGATGAATTCTCAGTTGAGTTCTACAAGACCTTCAAAGAAGAACTCATTCCAATCTTCTCAAAGTATTCCAGGAAATAGAAAAGGAGGGTACCCTACCAAACTCATTCTATGAAGCTAATATAACTCTCATACCCAAACCAGGAAAAGACACATCCAGGAAAGAAAATTTTAGACCGATACCTTTGATGAATATAGATGCAAAGATCCTTAACAAAATATTGGCAAACCATATCCAAAAACATATTAAGAAAATTGTGCACCACGATCAAGTGGGGTTCATCCCTGGAATGCAAGGATGGCTTAATATCCGTAAATCAATAAATGTAACCCATCATGTCAATGGACTTAAGGATAAGAATCATATGGTTATTTCAATTGATGCAGAAAAAGCATTCGACAAAAAACATGCCTTTATGCTCAAAACACTAGAAAAAATAGGGATAGTAGGAACGTACCTGAACATTGTAAAGGCTGTTTATGCTAAACCCATGGCCAACATCATTCTTAATGGAGAAAAACTGAAAGCACTCCCTTTAAAAACGGGAACAAGACAGGGATGTCCTCTTTCACCACTTCTATTCAATATTGTCCTCGAAACTCTAGCCAGAGCAATTAGACAAACTAAATAAATTAAAGGGATACGAATAGGAAAAGAGGAACTTAAGCTCTCATTATTTGCTGATGACATAATTCTATATTTAGAGGATCCAAAAAACTCCTCCAGAAAACTTCTAGACCTCATCAATGAATTCAGCAAAATAGCAGGCTATAAAATCAACACGCATAAATCTAAAGCATTTTTATACGCAATCGATGAAACAGCTGAAAGGGAAATGTGAAAAACAACTCCATTTGAAATAGCCTCAAAAAAATAAAATACTTGGGCATCAATCTAACAAAGAGGTAAAAGATCTCTACAATGAAAACTTCAAAATATTGAAGAAAGAAATTGAGGAAAACCTTAGAAGATGGAAAGATCTCCCATGTTCTTGGATAGGCAGAATTAATATTGTCAAAATGGCCATACTACCAAAAGTGCTATACAGATTCAATGCAATTCCAATTAAAATCCCAATGATGTACCTTACAGAAATAGAGCAAGCAATCATGAAATTCATCTGGAAGAATAAGAAACCCAGAGTAGCTAAAGCAATCCTTAGCAAGAAGAGTGAAGCAGGGGGTATCACAATACCAGAACTTTGACTATACTACAAAGCAATAGTAACAAAAACAATGGTATTGGTACCAAAATAGACAGGTAGATCAATGGTACAGAATAGAGGACATGGACACAAACCCAAATAAATACAATTTTCTCATCTAGACAAAGGGGCCAAAAATATGCAATGAAGAAAAGATAGCTTCTTCAACAAATGGTGCTGGGAAAACTGGAAATCCATATACAGCAGAATGAAACTAAACCCCTATCTCTCACCCTTCACAAAAATCAACTCAAAATGGATCATCAACCTTGGAATCAGACAAGAGACCTTGCATCTTATAGAGGAAAAAATAGGTCCAAATCTTCAACATGTCGGCATAGAATCAGACTTCCTAAACAGGACTCACATAGCACAAGAAATAAAAGCAAGAATCAACATCTGGGATAGATTCAAACAAAAAAGCTTTCTCTCAGCAAAGGAAACTATCAGCAATGTGAAGACAGAACCTACAGAGTGGGAGAAAATCTTTGCCACTCATACTTCAGTACACTAATTTCCAGAATCTATAAAGAACTCAAAAAACTCTACACCAAGAATACAAATAATCCAATCAACAAATGGGCTAAGGAAATGAACAGACACTTCACAGAAGAAGATGTACAAGCAATCAACAGATATATGAATAAATGTTCACCATCTCTAGTAATAAGAGAAATGCAAATCAAAAGTACCCTAAGATTCCATCTCACCCCAATTAGAATGGCGATTATCAAGAATACAAGCAATAATAGGTGTTGGCGAGGATGTGGGGGAAAAGGTACACTCATACATTGCTGGTGGAATTGCAAATTAGTGTAGCCACTCTGGAAAGCAGTATGGAGATTCCTCAGAAAGCTTGGAATGGAACCACCATTTGACCCAGCTATCCCACTCCTTGGCCTATACCCAAAGGACTTAAAATCAGCATACTACAGAGATACAGCCACATCAATGTTCATTGCTGCTCAATTCACAATAGCCAGATTGTGGAACCAACCTAGATGATCTTCAATTGATGAATGGATAAAGAAACGGTGGTATACACATAAAATGGAATATTACTCAACCATAAAGAATAATAAAATTATAGAATTTGCAGGCAAATGGATGAAATTGGAGAATATCATGCTAAGTGAGATAAGCCAATCTCTAAAAACCAAAGGACGAATGATCTCGCTGATAAGCGGATAATGACACATAATGGGGAGTGGAAGAGGGGCAAGAATGGAGGAAGGAGGGACTGTATAGAGGGAAAAGAAGGGTGGGAGGGGTGGGGGGGGAGGAAAAAATAACAGAATGAATCAAACACCATTACCCTATGTAGACGTATGATTATACAAATGGTATGCCTTTACTTCATGTACAAACAGAAACATGTATCCCATTTGTTTACAATAAAAATAAATTAAAAACAAAAGAAGGTAAGACACTTTAGATTAGCTTTTGGTCTTTTTATAAAACCAAAATAGCAATAATTTGAGGTCACTGAAATAGCTCCATTTGTATCTATTGATCAATCTATGGAACCATTGATCTATCTGTTCTCCACTGTGCTTCAATAATTATTTAAGGTATTTAAAATTAGCAAAATATAACATTACATAAAACGCATACCTAGAAATTATATATATATTCTCATTATTGCTCTAAAATCAGATCTAAGTATTCTTTCAAATGATAATAAGTTTCAGAACAAACGGTGCCAACTCCTATATGTCTAAGGCTGTGAAAAACCTTTTGCTGAGATACAGGAACAAGATCAATTTTGAGGTTACAAGTTATTCAATTGGCAGGACACTGGTGTAGATGTTAAGTTTTAAGAAATAGTGTAATTACCTGTGACTAAATGCAGCAATTTCACCTTTAAATGACTTGATATACATAAAGTAGCAAAAAGGGGTGGATGATTTTATTTCCCAAATTAGCAATCTGCAATTTTGAGCTTTTTGATGCATGTATTGTCTCTGCTATCAGGGTAATGATCATTTATCAGGCAGTGAACAGAACTTGAGAGATTTTCTTCCTCATATTGAGGTATTCAATTCAAGAGAACTGCCTTTAGTTCAAGACTGTAGGAAAAAATCCTTTCCTTTAGTCTCTTACAAATCTTGCAGTCAATATTCTGAGTTCCAGGTAAGGTACATTGATAGTTTTGGAGATCGAATATGCAGTCTTCAGTATTAATTTATAATTGAACAAATATAGTGATGGATTTTCAAATCAGACATGCATAAAAGAGAAATCTTAATTGTCTTGAGGATACAGGCTCTTTTTAAAAAAGGGAGTGTCACCAGTCAGGGAGGAGTCTGGGATATCCCATGGACTCCCCTATGTCTTTCCTTTTTGCATTGAACAAGTTCTCTCTAGTTCAGAGTGGTGGATAAAAGCTGTGAGGGATGACAGCATTCTCCATTTGGTAGTGAATATTAAATTATTTAGGATATGAAACCTCTCTCTCCCTTTCTCTTTCTCTCTCTGTCTTCTAATATCTAGGCAAGTTGTATAGTTCAATGTGACATTCTCTAAGGATCTATGCTTCATGGAGTCCTGTCTAGGTTTATTTACTATCAACAATCCTTCAGTTAGAGGCTGGATAAGGGTGTGCAATACATAAGATTTCTTCCTTCTGGTATATATAATTAATCTTCTGATCCCAAGTTCCAGTTATAAGGCAATTAAACCAGGAAGTCTGTTTCCCATTTACCTCCAAAAGGTTTGCTATGTTCTATCCAAAGGAAAAGATGGATTGCAGAATAACTTCTTGAACTTCTTTAGCTCTTTGGGGTAATCAGAGAGAGATGAAATTACAATCCATATTGTATTACTCTGCTTAGCCTTTGATCATGATGCTCATAGCTATTATATACTGAGTGCTTACTTAGGGAGAGGTGCCACTCTAAATTTATTTCAGTCATCAGTTAATTCAGTCCTCATAGAAATCTCATATCATAGGTATAGTCAAAACTGTGTAACAAACTATTTGGGAAACTTGCTGAATGTACAAAATAAATAAACACTAAAACTTGGAATTGAAATTTGGCAAAGTACTTCCATAACTTGCCCCTTTAGAAAAATGTGTGCTTGTATGATCTATCAAAGTGTATAAATGGATTCTACTAATAATAGTAGAGTGAAACAGACATTACTACCTCATGTACATGTATGACAGCATGACCGATGTGATCCTGCAATATGTATAATCAGAAAAATAAGAGATTACACTCCATTTATGTATAATCTAGTAAAATGTATAAATGCATTCTATTGTCATGTATAAGTTAGAACAAATAAAAAAAATTTAAAAAAAAAGGAAAATGTGTGCTTGCCTAGGGTGGTTTGGGTTTGGAAAGTCTCAATACTACGTATTATCTAAACAAGGCCATGGAGAAATAGGAGAAAAGCCTTCAATAACAGATGTTGCATGAGCCATGTTTTTAATAATGGTAATTGGCTAATGGGTGGGGGGAAAGACAAAGGGAGAGACTTTCAGTCCAGGAAGATTTGTTTAGATTAAATAAATGCTTTCAATTTCAGACAAATTGAGAAAGCAAGAATTTTATTTTATTTTATTTTTTATTTATTTATTTATTTTTTTACGTTTACATAGGGTAATGATGTTTATTTTATTTTTCCCCTCCCCCCACCCCTCCCACCCCTCTTTTCCCTCTACACAGTCCTTCTTTCCTTCATTCTTACCGCTCTCCTTAGCCTAACTCTAAACCTAACCCTAAACCTAATGCTAGCCCCTCCCATCCCCCATTATATGTCCTCATCCGCTTATCAGCGAGATCATTCGTCCTTTAGTTTTTTGAGATTGGCTTATCTCACTTAGCATGATATTCTCCAATTTCGACCATTTGCCTACAAATGCCATAATTTTATCATTCTTCATTGCGGAGTAATATTCCATTGTATAAATATGCCACAGTTTCTTTATCCATTCATCAACTGAAGGGCATCTAGGTTGGTTCCACAATCTGGCTATGGTGAATTGAGCAGCAATGAACATTGATGTGGCTGTATCTCTGTAGTATGCTGATTTTAAGTCCTTTGGGTATAGGCCAAGGAGTGGGATAGCTGGGTCAAATGGTGTTTCCATTCCAAGCTTTCTGAGGAATCTCCACACTGCTTTCCAGAGTGGCTGCACTAATTTGCAACCCCACCAGCAATGTATGAGTGTTCCTTTTTCACCACAACCTCGCCAACACCTATTGTTGCTTGTATTCTTGATAATCGCCATTCTAATTGGGTTGAGATGAAATCTTAGAGTAGTTTTGATTTGCATTTCCCTTATTACTAGGGATGTTGAACATTTTTTCATATATCTGTTGATTACTTGTACATCTTTTTCTGTGAAGTGTCTGTTCATTTCCTTAGCCCATTTGTTGATTGGATTATTTGTATTCTTGGTGTAGAGTTTTTTGAGTTCTTTATAGATTCTGGAAATTAGCACTCTATCTGAAATATGAGTGGCAAAGATATTCTCCCACTCTGTAGGCTCTCTCTTCACATTGTTGATAGTTTCCTTTGCTGAGAGAAAGCTTTTTTGTTTGAATCTATCCCAGTTGTTGATTCTTGCTTTTATTTCTTGTGCTATGGGAGTCCTGTTAAGGAAGTCTGATCCTAAGCCAACAAGTTGAAGATTTGGACCTACTTTTTCTTCTATAAGACGCAGGGTCTCTGGTCTGATTCCGAGGTCCTTGATCCATTTTGAGTTGAGTTTTGTGTAGGGTGAGAGATAGGGGTTTAATTTCATTCTATTGCATATGGTTTTCCAGTTTTCCCAGCACCATTTGTTGAAGAGGCTATCTTTTCTCCATTGCATATTGTTGGAACCTTTGTCTAGTATGAGAAAATTGTATTTATTTGGGTTTGTGTCCGTGTCCTTTATTCTGTACCATTGATCTACCTGTCTATTTTGGTACCAATACCATGCCGTTTTTGTTACTATTGCTTTGTAGTAGAGTTGAAGATCTGGTATTGCAATACCCTCTGCTTCGCTCTTGCTACTGAGGATTGCTTTAGCTATTCTGGGTTTTTTATTCTTCCAGATGAATTTCATGATTGCTTGCTCTATTTCTGCAAGGTACATCATTGGGATTTTAATTGGAATTGCATTGAATCTGTATAGCACTTTAGGTAGTATAGCCATTTTGACGATATTAATTCTGCCTATCCAGGAACATGGGAGATCTTTCCATCTTCTAAGGTTTTCTTTAATTTCTTTCTTTAGTGTTCTGTAGTTCTCATTGTAGAGGTCTTTCACCTCTTTTGTGAGATTGATTCCCAAGTATTTTATTTTTTTCGATGCTATTGTGAATGGGGTAGTTTTCCTAATTTCTCTTTCTGAAGATTCATCACTTATGTATAAAAATGCATTGGATTTATGAGCATTGATCTTGTAACCTGCTACTTTACTGAATTCACTTATGAGTTCTAAAAGTTTTCTGGTGGACTTTCCAGGTTCCTCTAAATATATAATCATGTCATCAGTGAACAGGGATAGTTTGAGTTCTTCTTTTCCTATTCGTATCCCTTTAATTTCTTTGGTTTGTCTGATTGCTCTGGCTAGAGTCTCAAGGACGATGTTGAATAGAAGTGGTGAAAGAGGGCATCCCTGCCTTGTTCCAGTTTTTAGGGGGAACGCTTTCAGTTTTTCACCATTTAGAATGATATTAGCCATGGGCTTAGCGTAGATTGCCTTTATAATGTTTAGGAATGTTCCCACTACCCCAATTTTTTCTAGTGTTTTGAGCATGAAGGGATGCTGTATTTTATCAAATGCTTTTTCTGCATCTATTGAAATAATCATGTGATTCTTAACTTTAAGTCTGTTGATATGGTGAATGACATTTATTGATTTCCGAATGTTGAACCAACCTTGCATCCCTGGGATAAAACCCACTTGATCGTGGTGCACTATCTTTTTAATATATATTTGTATGCGATTTGCTAAAATTTTGTTGAGAATTTTTGCATCGATGTTCATTAAGGATATTGGTCTGAAATTTTCCTTCCTCGATGTGTCTCTGTCTGGTTTAGGTATCAGGGTGATATTGGCTTCATAGAACGAGTTTGGTAGGGTTCCCTCCTCTTCTATTTCCTGGAATAGTTTGAGGAGTATTGGAATGAGTTCTTCTTTAAAGGTTTTGTAGAACTCGGCTGAGAACCCATCTGGTACTGGACTTTTCTTTGTTGGTAGGCTTTTGATGACCTCTTCTATTTCATTGCTTGAAATTGGTTTATTTAACTTGTGTATGTCCTCCTCGTTCAGTTTAGGTAGTTCATATGTCTCTAGAAATTTGTTGATGTCTTCGAGGTTTTCTGTTTTGTTGGAGTATAGATTTTCGAAATAGCTTCTAATTATGTTTTGTATTTCACTCGTGTCTGTTGTGATGTTTCCTTGTTCATTCCGAATTTTAGTAATTTGAGTTTTCTCCCTCTTTCTCTTTGTTAGTGTGGCTAAGGGTTTATCAATTTTATTTATTTTTTCAAAGAACCAACTATTTATTTTGTTAATTTTTCCGATTGTTTCTTTTGTTTCGATTTCGTTGATTTCGGCTCTGATTTTAACTATTTCCTGTCTTCTACTACTTTTGGTATTGGTCTGCTCTTCTTTTTCTAGTGCTTTGAGCTTTAGTGTTAAGTTGTTTATTTATTGATTTCTACTTCTTTTTTTGAATGCACCCCATGAAATAAATCTTCCTCTAAGTACTGCTTTCATAGTGTCCCAGAGATTTTGATATGATGTGTCTTTGTTCTCGTTTACTTCTAAGAATTTTTTTATTTCCCTCCTGATGTCTTCTGTTATCCATTCATCATATAATAGTGTATTATTTAGTCTCCAGGTATTGGAGAAGTTTCTGTTTTTTATTCTGTCATTTATTTCTAATTTCAATCCATTATGATCTGATAGAGTACAAGGTAGTATCTCTATCTTCTTGTATTTGCTAACAGTAGCTTTGTGGCATAAAATATGGTCTATTTTAGAGAAGGATCCATGTGCTGCTGAGAAGAAAGTGTATTTGTTCTTTGTTGGATGGTATATTCTATATATGTCCGTTAAGTCTAAATTGCTGATTGTGTTGTTGAGATCTATAGTTTCTTTATTCAATTTTTGTTTGGACGATCTATCCAGTGGTGAGAGAGGTGTGTTGAAATCGCCTAGTATTATTGTGTTGTGGTCTATTTGATTTCTGTAATTGAGAAGGATTTGTTTGACGTACGTGGATGAGCCAATGTTCGGGGCATAGATATTTATGATTGTTATGTCTTGCTGATTTATGCTTCCCTTAAGCAGCATGTAATGTCCTTCTTTATCTCTTCTGACTAGTTTTGGTTTGAAGTCCACATTATCTGAGATGAGGATGGATACTCCAGCTTTTTTGCTGTGTCCGTGTGCATGGTATGTTTTTCCCATCCTTTCACCTTTAGTCTATGGGTGTCTCTTTCTATGAGATGAGTCTCTTGCAGGCAGCATATTGTTGGATTTTTCTTTTTAATCCAATCTGCCAGTCTGTGTCTTTTGATTGATGAATTCAGGCCATTAACATTCAGGGTTATTATTGTGATATGATTTGTATTCCCAGTCATTTGACTCATATTTGTTTTTGACATGATTTGGTTTCTCCTTTATTTGGCTATTCCTTTAGGCTAGCGCCTCCTGTTGCTGATTTGCATCGTTGTTTTTCATCTCTTCCTCATGGAATATATTGCTGAGAATGTTCTGTAATGCTGGTTTTCTTTTTGTAAATTCCTTTAGCTTTTGTTTATCATGGAAGGATCTTATTTCATCGTCAAATTTGAAGGTAAGTTTTGCTGGGTATAAGATTCTTGGTTGGCATCCGTTTTCTTTCAGAGCTTGAAAAATGTTGTTCCAGGCCCTTCTAGCTTTTAGGGTCTGGATTGAAAAATCTGCTGATATTCTTATTGGTTTCCCTCTGAATGTAATTTGATTCTTTTCTCTCACGGCCTTTAAAATTCTGTCTTTATTTTGTATGTTAGGTATTTTCATAATAATGTGCCTTGGTGTGGATCTGTTGTAATTTTGTATGTTTGGAGTTCTATAAGCCTCTTGTACTTGGTTTTCCATTTCATTCTTCAGATTTGGGAAATTTTCTGATATTATTTCATTGAATAGATTGTTCATTCCTTTGGTTTGTTTCTCTAAGCCTTCCTCAATCCCAATAATTCTTAAATTTGGCCTTTTCATGATATCCCATAATTCTTGTAGATTCTGTTCATGATTTCTTACCATCTTTTCTGTTTGGCCAACTTTGCTTTCAAGATTAAATAACTTGTCTTCAATGTCTGAGGTTCTGTCTTCCAGGTGTTCTATCCTATTGGTTATGCTTTCTATGGAGTTTTTAACTTGGTTTATTGTTTCCTTCATTTCAAGGATTTCAGTTTGTTTTTTTTTCAGTATCTCTAACTCTTTATTGAAATGATCTCTTGCTTCCCGTATTTGGTCTTTTAACTGTTGATTGGTGCGATCATTTAATGCCTGCATTTGCTCTTTCATCTCCTCCTTCAATGCCTGCATTTGCTCTTTCATCTCCTCATTTGCTTCCCTGATCATTTTAATTACGTACATTCTGAACTCCCTTTCTGACATTTCTTCTGCTGTGCTGTCATTGGGTTTTATTGATGTAGTAGCTAGGTTTGTTTGGGAAGAATTTTATATTTACCTAAGAAATCTTGAAAAGACAGACATATTTCTTTCTTAACACTCCAAATTAAATAAATATTTAAATCATTAAGCACTTAAAACAGAAACTTTCCCAAAGAGATGCTTCACTTAACTAAATATTACAAAATGAGTATGATGCAAATATTTCTAAACAAATTAAAAATAACCCTCTAGAACAGTATTTTGTACAGTGAATGGTTGCCTAATAATTTCTAAACTTTGGGTATTCATATTTTTAAATTTTTATGAATGAACTTCCTTAAAGAATGTTTCAGCAATGTGAGTATTAACATAGCTAAAATAAAGAGATATAATAAAAGGCACCATAAACAGAATGAACTCAAGTGTCTTATTAATCATCCAAATAAGATTTCTTTAAATCATTTGTAAAAGAGAAAACAATTAAATAAGTCAAAGCCAATACCTGTACTCTTGGGCAATTACCAAAATGGAATTGCTGACCATTGGGTTACTTACTTCTATGAGAAAGTTTCCATTTTCCAAAATGGTTGTACCATTCTATACTTCAACTATATTCAGCTTTCCCAGTTTCTCAACAGCAATCAATATTGTCAGGTTTTAGAAGGTTGGCCATTTTAGTGCACATAAAGCCATATCTAACTGTGACTTTAATTTGCAAGTCTTGGGTAACAAAGAATAATGACTAATAAATATTGCTAATTCTTCTATCTTCCTTTGAAATTAACCTGTTAAGTGCTTTATTATTTTTAATTGTCTACTTTTGTTATGAAGCTTTACATATACTTATCTTCTGAATACAGGCCCTTTGTCCAATGTATGTATAGAAGTTATTTTTTACTATTGTGTGGCCTCCTAGTTCATTTTCTTACAAGTGTTGTTGATTCCTTGTGTGTTTAATCTTTATGAAGTCTGATTTGCCAATTTCTTTCTGTTGCTATCTCTTACCATATTCTGGGCAAGACATTGCTACTTTTCCTAAAACAAGAAAATATTACATTTTTCTTGTTTGGTTTTCAGTTTCATGTTTAATTTTATTATCTATTCAGAATATTTTAAAAAAGAATGCTTGACATTCATCAAAATTATTTATAGCTACAATACTTAACTATCATTTGTTGAATAGAATTTTTTGCCAGTTAAGATATAAGCCGAACTCATTTGCTCTTATTTTTCAAGATTGCTTTGTTGTGATGCTTCCTTTTATTTTACACATATTATTTTAAATCAGCTTATCTAATTCCAGTAAAAGAAACCAAGCTGAAATTTTGATTAGGATAGCACTGAATATATAGATCAATGTAATGAGTTTTTACATCTTAACTATCAAACTTTTAAAATCATTGTGGGCCTCTCCATTTTTTTGTGTCTCTTTAGTTTTTTCTTTGCAAACTTTTACAACGTTTTGTGTGAAGTTTACAATTTTTAAATTTCTCCTGGATAATTTAAGGTTTATAGTCAAGTAGGTCATGCATTAGAAATATAGTTTGACTCATTATTTGATATCATAAAATGTAATTCATTAAATTATTAAATTATCATATAATCTAATTCATTAAATTAAATAAGAATGTTATCATTATCTCAAAGTTGTAAAAAAGAAATTTTTTTGGCACATATCATTACCAATTTATAGTTTAAGTATTCTAAGTAAACCTGAAAATCACAAAGAATATCTAAAACCCCAAATGCTAAAATCATTCTTTATTATGAAAATCTAATAGCTTTCTGTTAAGATTAGAAGCAATGCAATAGTTTTTACTTTCACAATATATTAGCCAAATACAGTGAAAAGACTAGAACATCACCAGTAATTTTAACAGGGAACTTTCAATATAAAGAATTGTTAATAGTAATAGGGAATTTATGACTAAGTAAAAGGAGGGGACAAAGAATAGGAAAATCAGGCTGGGGTTGTGCCTTAGAGGTATAGCTCTTGTCTAGCAAACACAAGGCCATGGATTTGGTCCCTGGTGCTGCAAAGGAAAAAAAAAAAAAAAAAAAAGAAAAAAATTAAAGGAGTATGGAAATCAGAGGTACATAATAGTCACTATGTCTAGAGTTGAAGAAGATGTCCAAGGATGGAATAACTTGCAAGAGAGACCTCTTTTCTATGCTCAGATTGAGACCTTACAGAGAGGGTAAGACTGTTGTCCATTTCATGGTGAAAGTTCACTGAGGAATCACAGGCTAGTGGGTAAGCAAAACTTCCTGAGATGGTCCCAGTGGGCTGCTGGCAAAAACTTACTGGTGCCCAAATACAACTGGATATCCTGTGTATCATTCAACACGATGCACCAAAGGAATAAGAAAAGATGAATCATACCAACACCAAAAGGAGAAGCCCCTTTTGCCAGTAGTGTCCCTCCAGTATTGAAAATATATAACAAGATACCAGTGGGCAAAGGAGAAATGTTCACATGGTCCATTTGCAAATAAATATGAACAAAGAAGTATGGATTTGGAACTGAGAGTCAATAAATCAAATAAATATACGTTTCACCGCTATTCAACATTGTATCAGAAGTCCTTCCTAAGTATAATGAAGCAAGATAAAGAAGTAAAATAAATAAATATTAAAAACAATTACACCAAATTCTCTTTCTTCATAAATGACCTGATTGTTTACTCCCAAAGTCCTGAGGAGTCTACAAAAAGAAAACTATTCCTCTTAATAACTGAATTTAATAAGGTTTCAATATATGGTAATATCAGATCAACTTCATTTCTATTTACTAATATTGGTCATATTAGATGAAAACAAACTCATTTAAAATTACATACATAATTGTCAAGCAGTTCCCTAGACAACCTTGCTAGCAACTGAGAACGTGAGTTAGACATTAGCCATCTCACACCTGAATAAACTGCCTGCATGTGAGACCAGCAGAGGAATTGCTCAGATGACACCTGCCTCCCCTGCCCCAATCACTGACCCACAGAACCACTAGACCCCATCTTTCAACATACACAAAAGTCAACTCAAAGTGGATTGAAGACTTAAATGTAAAACCTAAATCCATGAAACTTTATCAGAAGTAAACAGGAGAAATGCTTCAGGACATTGGAATGGACAAGGATTTTTTGGATAAGATAACAAAAGTGCAGGAAACAAAATCAAAAAGAGATAAAAGGGAATATATCAAACCAAAAATCTCTACTTCTGCAAAAATATGTCTTTTATGACATTGTTTATCACCAGACTAACCCATTCTGAACTACAGTCAGATATTTCTGAGTTCATTCATTTGCCAGAACTCTAAAGATGTTACCCAATACCTTTTTAAAAATGTTTGCCTACATATAATCCTATTCCTATATATTTTTTCAAGAGTTCCAAAATTATGGTGGAGTGTTTTCATTTTATCATTTATGCCTCTAAAGGATCACAAGAGTTTAACTCTCTTGATATTCCTAAATTCATTGCTTGTCTTTGATGAGAGAGACAGAGCTTTCCAGATGGAAAGTTTGCCTTAAAAGAAGTATTTTCATATTAATGTTTGTAAAAATAATTTAAATTATCCCCCCCCAACTTGCCTTTCCTTTAAGCAGCTTTCTTTGAAAAGTTTCCATCTTGCTTTTACAGCAGTAAGCTGTACATATTTTTTAAATAAATCAACAAATAAACCCTTTTCTTTCTCTGTCCCTTTTATTAAGTGCACTCTGTGCCTATCCAGCTGTGTGGGCTGTGGGCCAGTACTGTGAGTCACTGCCCCATGTTCTCCACACACGAACATGAACTAACACAAAGGAAAATAAAAGATACTGCTCTTGGATTTTGCTTACAGGCAACCATTAGGAAAGGGAGGAAATCGTGTGATTTTTTTTCAGTGAAGTCTCATTAGCCATAATTCCTTCAATCATGACATTGATCTTTTTTTATTAGTTGGTAGGAGATCAAAAGATAGAACTGGGATAAGAGAAATGGTCCTCAGAGATATCCTTAATTATGCTTTAGCTAGGAAATCCCTCAACAATGTTAGCAAATATTTTTTACAAAAAAATGTCATGAAAGCAAAACAGCACTGATAAAGTGTAAACTGTGTATGGGTTTCTCAAAGCCATAAAACCTTGCAATATCCAACCTTGATAGCATATGGATACAAACTTTCTGCTGTTTAATCTTTTTCAATGTGTTGATTAGAATGACAGAGCTGAGATCTGGAGGAAATCTTATAAATTATATAGTGAAATATTTGTAAAACGTTACTCATAAATTTTGCAGATAAGAAAATCAAGTTCCAGCAATCATAAGGGGTTTACTCTGCTCTATAAAGGTAAATTTTGCCAGAATGGAAGCAAGAATTCAGTCTCCTGCCTTTGTCTATTGTGATTTCCAGTGCATTCCCTCCATTAGTCCCTTTTCCCTTGTTCTAACATCAACAACAACAAAACAATTCCTGGTGGTTGGTGTTTAGCTATTACTGATACTTAAATTGTCATTTGATCCATGTCACCAACTTACTCTTGGCCTGAAGGTGGGTTCAACACCTGGTTTAAATAATGTTGGTGGGACCTAGAAGTTTCTAAATTACAGAGCAATTGTACTTCTCATTGCCAATTAGAAGAGAAGCAGATTCACAAACATTCTCATGCCTCATAGATGAGAAAGTTTTAATAAAGCCAGTTGGCTGAAACAGCACATCCCCCACCCCCGCCTCCCGGCTTCTCTCCCTAAGGAGGAGAAGGGTGAGTAAGAGTCCAGGGCAAAAGTGAATCTGAGGATGAAGATATGCCACGTAGCTTCTAGGGGAAAAAGGAAAAAAAAATTCAACAACAAAACTTCAGATCTTTCAGAAAATTAATCAGAACATAAATTGAACGTTCTAAAATTTCGAGAGGTTTAGTTGCTACATATCTCTAAAACAACCTGTCAGATTTATTCTTACTTTTATTAAGAATAAAACATATAAGTCTGCTTTTCATAGTGTGGACAAGCCTGCCTGGATTGAAAGCTACTTCTGTGCAAAGTATGGTGCATGAGATCACTGTGAGGGATTACTATGTGGTTACATAATCAAATATTTGTATGATGCGTACTTTGTGTGTCAGTAAGTTTAAATCAATACAGAGTTCTTTGAGAACCTAATGCTCCTGCAAGTGACAGGGACCAAAATCCTTGCTACATGTCACTTTTCCTGGCCATGTTATGAACAGTCTTTTATCTTTAAGACATTTAAGTATTGTACAAATATTGTTGGCCACATGATTCCTGTTATTTTTTATTCTGATTTTTGCAGGGTCCAAATGCTAACTCCATTTACTGAATCCTCCTCCAGTAAAAGTTCTGGAAAGTTTCAAGTGCATATAATAAAATGCAGTGATGAAGTACCTTAGGAATGCAGCTTTACAAAATGGCCATGTAACAGTAAACTTACTGGAGCTGGGGAAATACTGTAAAGTGTGGTATAAATGTCCATCTGAGGGGAGGAAAACACAATGGGCATTGCAGCCATCACCTGTGTCCCCCTCTACCCCATATTTAAGAGTGGGTAATACAAAACTTAAAGAGAGGACCACAGCTACTGTGGGAAAAAAAGGCAAGAGGCAAGAAGGACAACTAGAGGAATATGAGGACAGAGAAAATTCTGAGCCAAAACTAGTTTTGGGAAATTGTAGCTATTTGACCTGGGATAGGAGGTATTGCCTTCTCCCTCGAGGTGACTTTGGCTTGGGAACTCTTGGAAGGTGAGGTTGGCACACACAGATGGAAGGAAGTAGATCACTGCTGAGAACTTATTTTCAACATTTGCTCAAAGACAAAAGGTTGGGGTCTGTAGATATGTTAATATATTTGTTAACCCTGTTGTGAAAGACAAATGCTTGAAGTTCTCAGTCCAATATAAAGTTTGAATTCCCTTTGTGTCGCATTTTAATTCCTTTTCTCAGCAAGTCTGCCTCTTCCAAATGACTCACTTTTAGACCAGACAATTTGTTTGCTACTGTCCTTTTCCAGAGAATAGGGTTATCATTTCTTAGAAATGCTATTTGGAGGTATTGTATATTTCTTCTGGGTAGAAAGAAAAAGATTATGCAAGCAAATAAGTGCAAAATCATGTAAAAAGAGGAGAAGAAAACTCTATTTGAAAATTACACAGCACTGTTTATATAATTCCTTCTATTTATGCAGTAACAAAATTCACTTGGGGGGAAAACTGGCTTCTTATTTAGGAAAGTTCTTTAATGGGCTTTTTAGTTATAGAAAGTAAAGTGTCTACAGGAATTTCTGTATTAGGAAAATACAGAAAATATTTTCCTAATACAGAAATTCTTTTTCTAATGCAGTAAAGAGTGTTTACCTTAGGGAGTGTTTCATTATTGTTTATTGGATTTATTATTTGTTCTAAAATATGTGGATTTACTCCATGAGCTGTTGGTTGATGAGGTGGGAGGAGGGACCATTAGCTGTAAGAATCTTTCAGTTCTGAAGGTCCAGGCCCTAGAGTTATCAGAGGAGGCCTGCACCTCAGGAGAGGGGCAGGAACAAACAAGCCCTCTTCTATGGGAATGACAGAAAAACTTAAAGAATCTGATATCTATATTGTTTTAGATGATGCCAGGTTTTTATTGTGATTCTTTTCTGTCAACTCCAAGCTTCATGTACACAATAACGGTGGGACTTTAGGGGTGCTTTTTGGGTACACTTGAGATCAAGTGGTACATGGAGAGGACAGCACCCAGCCTGAATAGTGGGCAGTAAGCTGGTGGTGATCAAAAGGAAGCCAGGGGTTCAGATTGAGACATGAGTGAACCAGAGAAAAAGTACATGTTCCACTATTCTTGGAACTATGGAGGGTTCTGAACGTGGTACAATTACATCAGATGAAAGCATCAGGGTTTGGGGACATTTGGCTTACCCAGGAAAATAAAATTATCCAATTGTTTCAGAATGCTGATTAGATAAAATTAGAATGTCTAAAAACCTATAAATTATGTTTCCTAAGTAATGTACTTCCAATGGTTTAAAAAGCAAATAATTCCCATCTGAGACAACCCAGAGGATGGAAGAAGAGGAAGGATGCCAGAGAGGTTTGCTGTCTCTATTATCCCTCTGAAGTGGACACAGTATAGAGGGAAAATTCAGAGCTAGTTTGTGTCAGCCTCTGAATTTAGGCACATGCTTTGTTACCCAAGAGTGATGGCTCTGTACTGTAACCAAGAGTACAACTGAAGGACCACACATATTTTAAATTGATTTCTGTATCTTTGAACTGTTCATGCATAAACATACTTGGAGACTGGTGAAATAATAAAAATGTGAATCTTTGATCTTTAAGAAAAAGGAATAATCAGTAACAAATCTCAATGAAGCTTTATCTGTTACAAAGAATCTAAGACTATTTTATCTCTATATATACTTAAGTGATATTATTTATTTTAATAAGATTTTATATAACTGATTTGAACAGGCTGTGAGTTCATTTTCTTGACACCCAGAGGGTCCACTGTTTAATAGGAAATCAAAAAAACTTATTAAGTAAAGTACTTAAAAAAAAACTCAATATCTGAATTACTCTGGATTTCTAAAATATAAAATCTCTTTGGGCTACTATAATTTGATTGATTAATATAAGCAATATAAACTCTTAGACTTGCATTTGCAGTATGTATCTTTTGACACATATATGACATTCCTGTCTTTAGCAACCTTGGGGGTTACTCAAGTAGCTCAAAAATAGTTTTACATTTGACTCTTAACCTCTGATGATTATTAGGCCAGCAACAGTGAAAATCTGGAATTAGAGCTTGAGTCAGTGAGGCCCAGTTCTCTGTTCCATTTTTTTTTTCTTTTTTTGAACATACCTGTTTTCCAAACTAAAATGCAGGTTCAATTTTTCATAAGCCAGTGTGCACATATGAGCTGCTGTGTGTACCCTAAAATGCCTCATAAGTGAATGGAGGTTTTCTTCCCTCTTTTTTTATTATAACCAGATAGAATACTACAGTTTTGACTGGGGCAGGTATTAAGTTATCAGGGAAAAAATGTATATTTTGCTTTTCATTAGACATTCCCTTAAAAAATATCATGATTTAGGTCTATTTGCACCCACCAAAGACCTTTTGAATGCTTTTAGCTGAAACTGTGGGCCATGAAGCTAGAATAGACATGTGACTTTTGGACTGAGAATTCAGAACTTTATTATGTGGCATAAAGATCAGACATTAGATCAGGTTGAATTCTTGTAAATTAGGTGTTGAATTTTATCATGTTCAAACATAGGAATTATATAGTCCACATGTGGTTGTAATTCAGATGTATATTGGATACATTTTTTCTATCCATTATAATTTATACTGCTAAAAGTGACGTTTAAGGTAAATATCAACTTTCCCATTCACTGACACTATCTGAAATACACACACATATATACACGAAGTTGATGAGAGCATACACGGTGCCAAAATAACAATTAGATAAAGCTTCTGAAACAGGGTATCATGCTGGGAAAAAATACAACAGAATGGTGTTAGGTAATCTGCCACAGATTCTTTTAAGAGAATGATTTTGATATTTGGTGAGTTATATTTTGTTAACAAAAAAAGGCCCTTTGATAAAAACTGAGATGTTAATACACAGTGAGATTTACAATCTATCACAAAGTAGAAAACACTAGTGACATTTTTCTTTTCTCATTTGCTTCAGAATGAGGAAACGAATCTAGCTTAAATTAAAGTAAAAATAATTTGGAACATAAAAAGAATGAACTTTTTAAGCAACGAAAAGTATACTAAGAACAACATTCTAATATAACCATGCCCTGCTAAAGAAATTCATCATGGAACTAAGGATGCAGTTTAAAGGAGAGATGGGGGTAATACAGAGGGGAAGGGAGGAGTGCAACCCCTGGAGTGGAGTTGTATGATTGGAACTGTGACTGAGGCTTGCGAATCACACGGCTTTTGTGATCCCCAAGGCAACTATTCCTAGCCTCAGTTAGAGTGGTAAGAGTGGCATCTGGAAGATTCATCTCCATTATGTCTAATGGCTCATGAATAAGGAATTTACTCCCTTATTATTTCCAAAACTTGGCCTCAAACTCAAATTCCTGCAGTTCATTCTCTAGACAATAACTAGAGGTAGAAAACCAAATATATATATGTATGCATCCTTGAAATGATGTAACACAGTCTGGCAATCATTTTCCTTTCAAAAAATAAACCATTTTGGTATAACAATGTAATAAATTTAGGGGTTACTCTGGGACCAAGGTCTAATTCCCCTACTTTCATACTTTATTATAAAGTGAAAAGGATTTTAGACAAGAGGGTATATATGGATTATTGGGATGGGGAGGGAGTCAAAGAGAAGAAAGAGATCAAGGAAAGCTTTTGTTCACTAAATCTAAAAGCAAAACTACTTTCTTTTTTTTTTTTTCTTCTTCTTCAGTTTTGTTTTTCTTTAGTTAGTTGAAGTGTGCTTAACTGAAAGTGGAGTTCTTTGCTCTTCCTCACTACCCTGAGTCTCAGCTCTTGTTGCCCTCCCCACAAATCCTTGAATTCCAGGAATCCATCTCATTTTCATGATGTTCCCTCAACTTCCCTGTTTTCTTGAACTTGGCATGGGTCTGTGTCCCAGTTTCCTCAGTTTCCGGTTCCACAGTCATCAGGCAAGATGCTGTGGCATCAGGCTTCTGCCTCTCTGCTGCTTCCAGGAAGCAAGAGGCAGGGAAGGGAGCACAGTAAAGCAGGTGGGAAAGCAAGAGCTCAGGAGCCAGACCAATTAAGTGTGAATTTCTTTCACTCCCTTGAATATCTGAGCTTATCCTCCCCCCACTCTTTTTCTTTCTTTCTTTAAATTTTTGGTACTGGGGATTTAACCCAGGGGCACTTAACGACTGAGCCAATCCCCAGCCCTCTTTTTGAAATATTTTATTTAGAGATAGGGTCTCACCGAGTTGCTTAGTACCTTGCTAAATTGCTGAGACTGGCTTTGAGTCCAAGATCCCCCCGAGCTGCTGGGATTACAGGCATGTGCCACCGTGGACCCTCCTCCGCTCTTTTTTTTTAAGCTGGTAAATGAGATAAATTTCATAAACTACGTAGCACAGTGTCAGTGTCTGGTCCATAATTAGCACTCATTCATTGCTGTGGGAGGTGATATATGAAAAAAGTCATTACCATTATTATGTTGTTTTGTGACTATTTTCAATTCTTCTTCTTATTATTATTATTATTATTGTACTATATGATCTAATCCCTTATCTAATAAGGTAAAATATTCTACAATTTAACTGTTTGATGATTATACAATCTTCTATTAAACACTTATTTATAGTTAAAAATGTACTGCACAATCTGCACTGCCCAACTCACACATTTTGGTTCTATCTACTGATGTGTTCCATAGGACTAATTTATCCATTCATTTGTGTTAAAACATACACATGTGTGTCTGCCACATGTGTGCTTGAAAATGAACTAGATGGAAGGAATCCAAGAAATAAGGCAGACATTATATTGTATTAGTCACCTTTGCATTACTACAATGAAATACTTGGGGCACCTAAATTATAAAGAGAAAAGGTTTATTTAGTTCACAATTGTAGAGGTTCAAAGTCCAAATTAAGGCAGCTCTATTGGTTTGGCCTCTGGTGAAAGTGAATAGGGGGCCACACATCATGCCAGGAAGTAAGTAGTTACACGGCAAACAGGAGTACCAAAAGAGGATGGGGGGCATTTTTAACAATATCTTCAGGAGAACTTAAGGTGTCACACAATGACCTAAGTACCTACTCAACAGGCCTACTTCACAAAGATTCTACCACCTCCCAACAGCACCGTGCTGGGAATCAAGTTTTTAATACTAGTGAACACTTGAGGCACAAAATCCATATTTAAACCATAGCCTAAACCTACAAAGGAATTATACATTGGTAGTCAGAAAAAATATATATATGTGAATGTTACAGATACAATGATACGGCATATTGAAATATAGGAGTGATCTATTGTCACAAAATGTTCTTAAGGCAGATGGTGATTACAGTGTGTTTTGAAAGAACATAAGAATGCTTCAAGTTTGAGTGAAGAGTGGAAACTGAAACAGAAGGGTGAGGGAAAATCCAGCTCTAAGGTGAAGACATGAGTAACTCAGTCACACCAGTATAAGATAGCTTGGCATATCTGGTTTCCAGGCTAGAAACAAAGAGCAGGGTCACAGACGAGGCAGAGATTTCATCCTAGGAGTTGTGTATGTCATGCTGTTTGCCACGTCTGAGGATACTTTTGCTGAAAGTAATAGGGACTCATGGAATGATTGTAAGCTGGAAGATTTCATGCTCAAATTTCAAAATGTCACTGTTTGTGTAAAATGGATCGAAGGGACCATAATAAAAGCAAAGAACCATTTAAACAGTTAGAAGTCAGTGATTCTGGCAACATCTCAGTCCTTGAGAAAATGACCTTTATTGTTCTCAAAGTGTCTACAAAAGTAACATGTACTTTCATGATTTTGTAAGCACGTAAATCATACTGTTTACTAATGGCAAAGCAATTCTTAGCTTTACATGCAGAAATATTATCTCCCAATTTTAGCCTACTATTTCAATCATCAAGATCTAGTTTTCTATTATTGATTCCAAATTTAAGAGTATCTAAAATTTTCAGTGACTTAATCTAATCTATCATTTTAATGATCATCACTCACTCTTATTTAACATTTATAAACCTTTTGTAGAAAAGGATACTGGGTAAGGAATTCTAATAATATCTAAATTTGTGCAGCTAACTGTGGTAAAAGAAGACTGAAATCCAGATCTGACTGAGATCCTGTATGTCTTCAACTTCATGATGCTTTTCATTCAGTGTGCGTTCTCACACAAATTACTTAACAACAACAATAAACTAATTTTCACGTTGTCAGCTAAGTAGAATTGGGTTTTGAAAATGCATGAATGCATACTATAGAAAATTACAAAGGGAAATTATGCTCCTTTTAAAATAAAATGAAATAATCTCTGCTTTTTACTGATTCATTGGGAAAATATTATACTCATTAGTAAAATTATAATAATGTTCAATTTGTCTGGCAGAAAAGGAAAGTTAAAACTAGTAAGGAAAGAGTGTTAGAAATAAAATATTGACTAAATTTAGGCCAAGAAAGTTCCTGTTACATTCATTATCTATTCACATTAAAACATGTGTCCCTGTCATATTTCAAGAAAAAAATGAATTTGTTTTTGATTATCCAGTGACCAAAACTTTTCAAGTTATATTATCCACGTTTTAAAGCATATTAAAAAATAAAATTTTATTAGTACAAGCACCATCTTTTATAGATTTCTAGCTCTGTATGAACTGTAAAGTGGGGTTGAATCAACTGAATATGTAACTAAGTGGATGCATTGACTAGTTCTCCTTTGGACCAGTAACATCTAGAGAGTTTTCACTAAAATGACAGTATTGATAGCAAAAGGGAAGGTTAGAGGTTTTAATTGTTCTCATGTCCCTCTGGTAGCCACAGAGTGCCCATTTTTCGAAGTATTATTCCTGTTACCAGAGACATTCGGATTATTAGAAGAGTATCTCCTAGCTTGGCGATTAATCTCATCCCTGGAGAGGACCAGTGTATGCAGAAGCAATGCAAGGCACCAAGTGTATCTTTGAAGTAATTCTATTTTTCCTTTGGCATTTCAAAAATTGTTTAAGTAATTTTCAAGGCAAAAATTAGAACATTTTATAGCTCTTTATAATTACTTTATAATTTAGGTTTATTTTCTTTTTTGTCTTTAAAGCAAAGCATGGAAACCATAATCTTTTCATTGCTTTAGACTTCAAAAGTTCTTTCTGGCTCTGCTTCCTTTTTCTTTAATGCTATTTAAATTCTATTTAAAAATTGCCAGATTTGGTTGCCATTTGAAATCATGAAGGGGACATCAATTCTAAAATTATTTTCAGGTTCTTGAAAAAATGATGCCCATATACTCAACTGAATATTCCTTCTGTTTCATGACTTATGACCACCCATGAAGAAATGTGTTGTAAACTTGCCATTGTTTTTATTCTTTAAATGATCCTGATTGCCTTGGTTGTCACTTACTATAGATGCTATAGGGGAATATTATGATTTGGATCTTTAATGTCCCCCCAAAAGTTTATGTGTTAGGTAATGCAGGGCTGTCAGAGGTAAAATTATTACATTATGAGAGTTGTAACCTCATCAGTGGATTAACCCATTCAATGGATTAATAATTTGAATAAAATACGGGGTGGTAATTATTAGCAGGTAGAGCATTGCTAGAGAAAGTAGGTGACTGAGGGAATGCCCTTGAGAGTCAGATCTTGTCCTTGGTTCCTTGCTTTCTCTCTCCCTTCTTCCATTTACCATGAAATAAGCAACTTCTCTTTGCTATACCCTTCCATTATGATGTCTGCCTTACCTCAGGCCCAGAGCAGTGGAGTTGGCTAACCATGAACTGAACCTCTGAAACCATGTGTCAAAATCAACTTTTCTTCCTCAAACCCATTTTTGTCAGATATTTTGATCACAGTAACAAAAAACTAACACATAAATTGGTACTGGAATGTGGGTTAATTGCTGTGACATTTATGATCATGTGGTTCAAAAGCCATTGGAACTGATTTATGGGAAAGGTTTGTAAAATTTTGGAGAGGTAGGCTTGAAAAATCTTAGAACATTGCAGAGATTAGTGGGTGACTCTGATGAGAGTTCAGAAGACAAGATAGGAATTTGGACGGTAAAGACGGTGCTCATGAGGTTTCAGTGGAAAATGAAGACTCATTTTCATGTAATTCATGTTAAATTCTGCCATTCATGTTAAATTCTGACAGAGAACTTGTCTATATTTTGCCCATATTTTGAGACTTTCTGTGAGACTGAATTTAAAGGTGATGGATCTTTATTAAAACGGTGGAGAGAATTTAAATGCATCACAGAATTCAGGCAGTAGTGTGTCTTTTAGCCAGATTTACTATGAGAATCAGAAGCAAAAAAGCAAAGAGGATAGATTTTAAGAGCTTACAGTTTGGCCAGGAAAACCTATGTAAAGTTGGGACCAAGAAAAGTGTAGTTGATAAAGAGATTACCACTAAAAGAAACTAAGTACTTTTCATAGAGATAAAAGGAAATACTCCTTGAGGGCATCTCAGGAATTATCAAGACTACAACCTTGGTAGGCTCAAGGGTGTAAAAGTTGAACTCATTGAAGAGAGCATGGGAGTACCATGCTTGCACAGAGGTCTCTAGGAAATTTTCCCAGGATTCAGTTCACTGTGTTCAGCTTCCCAGGCCCTCAGAGGTTGTTGCAGCTTCATTCCAAGAGAGCTCAGCTACTGTTTGATCTGGCAGCCAGCCTGGGCATGATCCACATTATGCTTGTTCCTCAGAAATGCAGGATGAAAGTCAGGATGTGGTTGTGTGAGAGGCTTCCACCTATATTTCAAAGGCAGGCTTAGGAGGACAGGTAAAGTGTATCAGGTTCAGAATCCCTGAACACAGCACATGGGAAGACAAGGCATGAAGCTATAAAAGTAGTCAAACCTAGAATGGAGATCCCAGGGGTTAAGAGATACCAGGAATGTGGATATCTGCTGAGGAAAGTTGCAGGAAATGAGAAAAACCTGTTCAGTGAGAGACATTTGAGCCACAACCAGCAAGATAATAGGGGAAGGGCTCCCCCAAATCTTTGAAACTCACATCTTCTCACCACCATGTGGCATAGGTGCCAGATATGGAGCTATATAGCCCAATGTTTGCCCTGCTGGGTTTTAGTCTTGCTTTGTTTCCATCTTTTCTTTCTATGCCCCTATTCTCCTTTTTGGAAAGAGAATGTTTATTTTGTGCCAAGCAACCTTAATTCCTTTGGCTACTTTAATATCCTTTGCCATGAAAATGAATATATTCACAAATTTCAGGGATTAGGACAAGAACATCTATCTTTGGGGACAGAATAATAACATTCCAAAAGATAAGCCTTAAAATATGCTAATTGAAAGAAGTCAATCATGAAGGACCACATATTACATGTTTGGCATATCCAAAATAGGCAATTATATAGACAAAAAGTAGGCTGGAGGAGTGGGGATGCTGCAGGAGTGACTGCTAATGGGTTAGGAGTTTCTTTTGGGGGTGATAAAAAATCTTCAAAAGTTGGTTGTAGTGATGATGGTTGATCAACTCTGAATTTACTAAAAATCATTACATTGTATACTTTAAATGGTTGGGTTGTATATTGTGTACATATCAATACACATAAAGTTTATAATAAAAATTATATATAATGCATGTTGAAGTATATACACCTTATCTTCCTTAGTTTAAAAAGGAGTGATGAGTAATTATAGTTCTCTCCTCACTCAACAGACTATAGATATATACAAAGTATTCATTTGGCAGCAGTAGGGAGTACCTGCTTGTTTTAAAAATAATCTTTAAGTATTGGGACAATGTAGATTTATATGAAGTTATAGGAAGTTAATAATTTAGAAGAATCCTGTGTGTATTGTTCATCACCATTGATGCATAACTGAAAAACTCTGACAGAGCTGAGACCAAGGTACTGAGAGCAATACAGGAGGACACAGTCAAGATTTGTTCATGGCATTCAGTTATTGTCCTGTTGATGTTTACAGGATCTGGTTTGTAGTGACATGCCTTATTTCATATCTGATATTGATAATCTATGTGCTTTTAAGAATTTTTTGGTACCAGGGCTACCCAGGGACACTTAACTTCTGAGCCACATCCCCAACCCTTTTTCACTTTTTATTATATTTTATTTCAAGACAGTCTCACTAGGTTGCTGAGGGCCTTGCTATGTTTCTGAGGCTGGCTTTGAACTCATGTCCTCCTGCCTCAGCCAGCCCTCTAGTTCCTGGGATTACAGGTGTGCACCATCATGCCCAGCTGGATCATATTTTTAATTCATTCTATCATTCTTTTTAGTAGCCTCATTAATACTCTTCATATTTAATATGATAATTATTAATACTTCAATATAGTGTTTTATTTTTAGTTTTCTATTTATTCTCTCTGAATTTTTTTCCTTTTGTTGTATTTTTCCTGACTTCCTAGGTGCTACTTGAACATTATTTAGATTTCCATTCTGGTTTATATTGCTTTTGATTGTGTCTTATTACACAGCTTTTTGGTGGTCACTCTAGTTTTTACATTTTATGTGTAATACACACACACACATAAAATATTCTACGGCTGCTATTTTACCAGTTAATGTATAGAAATCTCATGTTTCTTTATGTTTCTTTACCTTCCCATTTATAATATAATTATCTTAAATATTTTCTCCACATTTAGAACCACATTAGAAGAGTTATAATTTTGGCTTCTGTTTTTAAATATCAGTTAGAAAATTTAAGAGAAGAAAGAAAATCTTTAAACATCAAATAGCTCTCTGTTAAAAAGCATCATTTTCTCCTAGAATCCTAAGAATTTGTTGTAATATTGCTATTGGCTTCCCAGAAAAAACACTCTCTACTTATCTACCACAGGTATGTCTAGTGTCATTGGGTCTGTTACTAAGACCTGAATGGTAGGACAAGATGTATGGCATCCTCAATTTACTACGCTTTGTTCCGTTGCTCTGGGTTCCATTTGATATGGCAAAACTAGATCTTAACCACTACATAGGGAAGAGAAATGTTCCTGAATGTAGTATATGCTGCTTTCAAAAGCCATGAAAGATTCCTAAGTGGTATGCTCCTTCATTGGTGGCAAGATGGGAAAGTGGCAATGACTTGGTTTTTACTTCACAATTATTCCAGCATACTCTGGCACCCAAAAAATTGACCAACATAGCAAACCCCTAAATCCTCTATATCCTGGCCACTACCATCTTACTAGGTTATCTTTCATGCCCTGCTCACCATGTCCAGCTAGCATGATGTCATAAATATGGCAGAGATGGTGACATGTCATAGACTGCTAAAGTAATCAGTTGACCCTACAGTGACCCTGCAAACCACATGTGACACAATAGAGGAGTGTTGATTTAAGAGAGTAAGGCAGTGAATGTGCACTATTATATTTGCCATAGAAAAGCAAACTGCTTTTATTCTCTTTATTGATAAATGGAAAGAGCAGGTACTTCTATTGGAGCTACAATGTGGTTAACTTTATAGAGTCTAAGATCATTTGTCATTATCTGGTTTGGGTTAGAGCCAAACAGATTAAGTGGACCTTATGATAGAGACTATATCCTATGTCTTTAAGTCATGGAGTGCTAATCTCTGCAGTTCTTCTCAGGATGTAGTGTTGTTTCATAGTTAATATCTTAGCCAGGTCAGGCTAGTTGGGGTGGGATTGGTTAAATTGGCAGTTGTGTTGTTACAAGGTTTCCATTTGACCTTTCCTTTTGTAATGACTCTCACTCTGTGATCAGAAAACCAATGAAAGTGTTCTGCCAGATATTACTTAAATTCATCTTATTTAATTTTACTGAGACTGGAAATATCACTATACAACAGTTCAGAGAGACAGTGAATTCCCCACTTATTGCCTTGTACTCATAGATCTCAATTACAACCAGAGGATGCCTGCTCTTCAGGCAACGCTTACTCTGATGGATGTCTGCAAGTCCCTCTGAGGAGACATTGGGGAATTTTTCATTTGATCAATGGCCTCTTGGTCTGAAAACCAGCAAATTCATACCCCACCATAGTGACTTTGCAGATGCTGCCCTATGCTGCATGGGGTTTATCTCCTGTTATCCAGTTTTCTTCTGCTAGTTACCTCCTAGTTGTATCTTATATTTTAACTCCTTAGAGAAGACTTTCTGGACCCCTTAAGCCAAGTTAAACTCTCTAATTTATACTAACATCGTGCATCAAATTTTTGTGGCACCTAATCGTATGCTAGTTTGATTAACGTCTTTCCCACTAGACTTTAAGCATGTCAACGACTGTAAGCTTCATGAAGCAATGATCTGATCACCATGCCTAGAATTTAATTAGCACCTAATAACTTTCATAGAGTAGAAATAATAAATGACCTAATTCCAGAAGCATGCAACATTGCAAATGTCATAATTAACCAGAAATCAGAATCATGGTTATGTGCCTCTTAAATTACTTTCATGCTTTCTTAGGTTCTGTTCCCAATATGGTTGTGGTAGGTAGAGAAGTCAGCTTTGTTCTGGCCCTGAATTCCCATTCCTACTCTTTCACCCATATTTAAAAGAACATTTCCTATCCAGCTTTGAACCTAATAGTGACAAGAGAACTCAGATTTCTCTCTTGTTAAATTTAAAATAGACATTCTAAATTCTCATAATAGGAAGTGAATATTTAACAAATAATCCCCACCACAAGAATATCTTTAGGTAACTAATAAGAAAGGGGAAAGACTAAGTTGAATTTTACTATAAGAATCAGAATCCTATATCATGAAAGTGTAATAATTTTGTACTTCTATATAAATGTGATAACCATTAATAGTGATAGAATTACCTGACTCTGGCCAAATTACTAGCAAAGGATGGATTGTTTTGAGAGTCTGATTTCCAATGTATCTCCCATGCTTTCCTTGACCATTTGTTTTCCTTCTTTCTTGTTTCTTTTTTGTCTTGTCTTTTCTTTTTCTCCCTAGGCCTTTTGGCATTTGGGTGGATATTGTGCATGTACCAGGTGCACATCTGAATAATTAGCAAGTCCAGAAAACTACAAAGGAGGCTATCAAGAAGTGAAGATAGGGAAGCAGCATTTACAGATAATGTGAGGGTCTTCATTGTAAAGTGTCAGAAAATTCATTTTCAGAGCAGGGTCATTTTAATCTTCTTAGGTTTTTCTGTAGTTGTTTACTGTGTTCTCCAATAAAATGGATTAAAGGACAAACATAAGTATATGACATGGTAAACATGACTAAGTATCACTAACATCCAAATTCACTGATAATTAACTGGTACAACTATAAACCTGATATTTTCTTTAATTTGTGTCTGCACAGTGCACATTAAACACCAATTGCTTACAGAGTGTTGTCTACTTCTTATTGTCAATACCCTATTACTTTCATTCTTCCTCACTATGCCTTGGACCTTTCATAAAATTATTTTAATATATCATTTTTATGCATAAAACCTCTGAGCTTACCTTTGAGGGTCTGAATTTCCTCTCTGAGTTCCACTAGGTCTCCTTTGCTTCCTAGATTGTCAATTTTAAAAAAGTTATATCAGAGTTAAGTATGATTGGACTAAAGCCAAAGTTTCTCTTTCCTCAGCTGCTTCTTCTCTGGCCTTCTTTTCTCTTCTTTCTTCCTATAGAAAGGACAATTGTCTGAAGGCATATTCAGGGATTAATAGAGTCATAGGACTTCCCCAGTGAAGATAATCATTCAATCTAACAGGCAAACTAATAATCTTGTGTCCCTCCAAACTGATACTGTTTTAAAATATAACCAATATTCTGTAAAGGGGCATGTTCAATGAATGTAAAATATTTTTTTAAATGTTAGTTTATGGGGCTGGGATATAGCTCAAGTGGTAGAGTGCTTGCCTCACATGCACAAGGGCCCTGGCTTCAATCTCCAACACCCCCCCAATGTGTACACACACAAAAATTAATTAACTATCAATATTCTATCTTGTTTGGGAGAAGCCAAATCAATTTATATTTTAACACATCTAAGGGAATACCTGAGCTAAGTAGCAGTCATCATATATTTGACATTTTTGTGCCCTGTTTTAGCAAAGCTTAATTGAAAGATGGCCTGGGTGCTCTGCTCTGGGTTCCCTTATTTGGCTCTGAACACATAGAGTTCACCAAAAACACCAAACACCATCTCTTCTTGCTTTCCTTTCATCTGTTTCTCCTTTACCCTACTCTTTCTCCCACATCATTATGCTACCTTAGTTTCAGTATCTAAAATCCTCTTGGTTGCCACATCTCCTTTTCTTTCTGTGGCATTTCTTTTTCTTTTCTTCTGAGATTAAGAACAATGAAGAGGAATAAAACTTAAAAAAGTAACGCAATGCCTCCTTTTTCTCCTACTCCAGTATTTCATTCTATGGCTACCAAGCTCTCCAAATTTCAACTCATTTCTGATTAAAATCTATTCCCAGATTAAAATCTATAACTCCCCATTTCTGTAAAATGTAATCCATTATCTTTGGTCTTCACATATAATATTAATATGTTCATGTATCTGCATCCCTAAACTGAGACTCTTAGAATACAGAAATTGTGTAGTGAATGTGCACATGTCAGGGGATATGTGGGCTTTAGTGTTTATGAGCACTTATTTTGTGTGGAACTTACTAATGTCAGGTAGGAAGAAGACGTTCCATAAATGATCGCTGAATAGAACAACCAGTGGAGAGTTGCCTCTCTCTTCCTTAGTAGTATAGTCTCTAGGCTGTAAAGATGAAAAGCTTAGTTCAACGACATGGCAAAGATTAAAAAAGAATATAACATCCCTCTCTTTGACCTCTGTCCCAAAATAATAAGCACAATGTTTAATAGGAATGCTCTGAATAAAAAGATTTGTTTTTGCTGTATGATTATAAGAAGTGATTTTAATAGTAAAATGTTCATAAAAAAGCAGGAGACAAAGTCAGCACTCTGGCAGAGCTGTGAGGGGAGGTTTGTTCCAGTGGGTGGTTTTAACTTTGTATTAAATTAGACATATGTGTGTCTAATTAGGTGTGCTAACCTAGAAAGGCCTTTCTAGGTAATAAAATCCACATTTTGTTGCTTTAAATCATTTAAAATATCGTTAAACATAATTAGATATGCTTATCTTAGGAGTGTTTTTCACATAATACATGGCAAACATTTTTATAATTATTTTATATTTTAAGTTTGACAAATTGCAGTACCTAGTTTTCCATTGTAATTTTGACATTTGGTGGCTTTGTGTTTTTGTTGTGTTTTGTTGTTTTGTTTTATGAAAATGTAGAACTAATGAGGGGGAGAGAGTAAGAGGTGGCCACTATGCCAAATCTGATTCTCTAAGAATCCATACGTCATATGTGGCCACCAAGAAATTCTCTGCACTCAGTGTTTACTCTCAATTGTTTAAAAAGATTTCCACAAAAGTGGAAGGTGGGATTTGATATAAAATGAATTATGCCAAAGAAAACTTTTTATCATACTGATGTAAAACAGCACATGAAATATAAAGGACAAATGTAAGCTATTTTCTGTGGATTTTAGTACATATTAGCAAAAATCTTGTGGACACATCTGTAAGCTATCTCTACAGGTCTTTCCTCTCTCTTCTTCAGTTCACAGTTCAAAGTCTCCTCTGCCAATTGCTGTAAACATAATAGAAAACAGTTTGTCTTAATTATGTGAATGGATAATGGAACGCTTATTTAGGACCCGTTTTGACCCGTGGATAATTAATTTAGGGATAACTATTATTTCTATATTTATCTTTCAAAACCATGTTAAATATAATTCAGGATATGTTTGTATCAGAGAGGCTTCTAAAATATTTGTGGGAAGACAAAGAATACATGAAGAATAGAAATGTTCTTTTAAAAATATGGTATTAATTTATTCAAACAGATGAAAAGAACTAAATCTTTTCAGCTAGGCCAACTGATGAGTAAGAGGGAAGAGGGCTAAAAGAATTTGAAGGGTGTGAACAAAAAACACAGACAGCAAGTGTTTAGCATTATGCAAATGCCCACTGGGTAAAACAGCAACATGCAGGATATACTCTGGTTCTAATAAAATATTCAGACACAAACAATTGTCATTGGATAAAAAATTCATGGCTTGAATTATTTAAACCGAACAAATACGAAATGTTAAATGTTTTAGCAGTTAGTGGGAAATGTAAAAAGATCATGTATAGAAACTTGCCAGATCATGCAAATCAAACCCCAAATTTTCTCAGGTATCACTTTTTAGGATATCAGTAAATGCTAAGTCAAAGATGAGGAAGATTTCATTGTATCTGTTTGCTTGTTTCATTGGCATCAAATGTTTAGAAAGTGGGGCACTATGCGTTTGTGCTGAGTGTTGAATTATTTAGGCCAGGGTTTCTCAATCTCTTTGTCAGATAATTCAGGATCTTCAGATTTACCTAGAAGAGTGCCATGGGCATCTCAAACCCCACTGCTCCTCAAAGCCTCTCAAAACAGAGTAGATCTGAAATTCAATCACACACACACACATTAAAAAAAAAAAAAAAAAAAAAAAATATATATATATATATATATATATATATATATATATATATATATATATTTAAGTCACAAGTATTCAGAAGACAGGACATTTAGAAAAGACCAGCACCATGAAATAAAAGCAAACCCCTAAGATTCACTGTTTGGGGCAATAGTCGTAACTATAGAATGAGTAAATTTTCTCATTGGTAAAAATTATCCCCATGATTTGGTTCATGGTTAGCCAGCACTCTTGATGGCAGATTTTCATAGTCCTAACAATATAGGAATATGGTTTTGTTCTACTTTGTTTTTTACCCTTTGCAAGGCCACTAATTATGGGGATTATTTATTTCTTTTACCTAAAATCAGATTCTAGCATTTGACAATCCCACCGAGCATATTGGAAAGGAATACAACAGGGGACAATTTTATTTTGGTTTAATAACAGAGGAACACAAATTATATCAACTTCAGAGCATTTAATATTCAGTTCTTAGTATGTCAGCTTGGAAAACAAGAAAAGAGGAAAATAAGGCTTATTTATGTTGCACTTTGATTATTCATTTGATATTTAATGAGTCTGCTATGAAGAAGGCACAGTGCTGAGCAGAGAAAACAAAATAGCCCCTGCCTGAAAGGAGTTATCCAAAAAGAGGGGGATGTTAAGTGTGCTCACAAAACTGTGAAAGACTGTAAGAGCAATAGGAGTGTCATAAATAAGGGCTATTGGTATCCACCAGAAAGATGTACAGAAAAACAGAAGATAAGGCATTCCAGCCAAAGAGACTAGATCAAATATTCACAGGTCACAGTTGTTTATTGATAGTTAATGGCTCCATAATGGCTGGAACAAAGTCAATGCTAAGGATAGATTGTGAATAGACTGTGGGAACTTTATTTATTTATGTATTATTTGTTTATTATTATTTGTTCTATTTAGTTTTACATGATAGTATAATGCGTTTTGATTCATTGCACAAATGGGGTACACATGGGGTACAACTTTTCATTTCTCTGGATGTACATGATATAGAGTCACACACCATCCATGTAATCTCACATGTACATAGGGTAATGATGTTTGTCACATTCCACCATCTTTCCTCCCCTCCACAACCTCCCCTCCCCTTATTTCCCTCTACACGATCCAACATTCCTCCATTCTTCACTTACACCCACCCCCTCTCCCCCATTATGTATCAGTATCCACCTATCAGAGAAAACATTCAGCCTTTGGTTTTTTGGGATTGGCTTATTTCACTTAGCATGATATTCTCCAGCTCCATCCATTTACCTAAAAATACCATAATTTTTTTCTTCTTTATGGTTGATTAACGTTCCATTGTGTATATATACCACAGTTTCTTTATCCATTCATCTATTGAAGGGCATCTATGTTGGTTCCACAATCTAGCTATTGTGAATTGAGCTGCTATAAACATTGATGCAGCCGTGTCACTGTAGTATGCTGATTTTAAGTTCTTTGGGTATAGACCCAGGAGGGAGATAGCTGGGTCAAATAGTGAATCCATTCCAAGTTTACTGAGGAATCTCCATACTGCTTTCCAGAGTGGCTGAACCAATTTACAATCCCACCAGGAATGAATGAGTGTACCTTTTTCCCCACATCCTCACCAACACCGTTTGTTGTTTGTATCCTTGATAATAGCTATTATAATTGGAGTGAGATGAAATCTTAGGGGAGTTTTGTTTTGCATTTCTGTTGGGGTCTTAAACCACCTTGCTCTTCTCTACCAGTGACAAGGGAAGGGAGCACTCCCAACAAGGCCAGACCTGGATAGGTAGGGCCGACTGACCGCCCGCACCCAGCCCTCCAGATGGAGGACAATCAGATGCGTCAGGGAGACCAGTCACAGCAGGAACTCGTTTATTGAGGAAATCACACAGCTTTTATATAGGGTGAAGGCTAGGTGGGAATCAATCAGCTTAAAGGTCAGCAAGGCACGGGGGTTCACGCAGGTGAGAGTCCCATAGGACTATATGGCAAGCACGAGCTGATCACTTTCGCAGAACTGTTGTTAACCAATCCCTGATGGTGGTCTGATTTATCATCATTAACTTTTGAAACCACCTTTGAGGCCTTGATCTTGCTCACTTGCCAGGGAGTAAGGAGTCAGCCTGAGATAGTTAATGTGTCATTAGTCCCAACACATTTCTCTAATTACTAGAGATGTTAAACATTTTTTTCATATATCTGTTGATCACCTGTATATCTTCCTCTGTGAAGGGTCTGCTCAGTTCCTTAGCCCATTTATTGATAGGGATCTTTATATTTTGGTGTAAAGTTTTTTGAGTTCTTTATAAATTCTGGAGGTTAGTGTGGAACACACATCTGAAGTGTGGGTGGAAAAGATTTTCTCCCACTTTGTAGGCCCTTTCTTCATATTATTGCTTATTTCCTTTGCTGAGAAAAAGCATTTTAGTTTGAATCCATTCCTTTTATTGATTCTTGCTTTTATTTCTTGTGCTTTGGAAGTCTTGTTAAGGAAGTCTGGTCCTAAGCTGACACGATGAAGATTTGGGCCTACTTTTTCTTCTATTTGGTGCAAGGTCTCTGGTATAATTCCTAGACCCTTGAATTTCTATTTGTAAGTGATGAATCCTCTGAAAGAGAAATTTACAAAACTACCCCATTCACAATAGTGTCAAAAAAAAAAAAAAAAAAAAACAAAACAAAACTTGGGAATCAATCTAACAAAAGAGGTGAAAGACCTTTACAATAAAAACTCCAGAACACTAAAGAAAGAAATTAAAGAAGACCTTAGAAGATGGAAAGATCTCCCATGTTCTTGGATAGGCAGAATTAATATTGTCAAAATGGCCATACTACCAAAAGCACTATACAGATTCAATGCAATTCCAATTAAAATCGCAATGACAGTCCTCATAGAAATAGAGAAAGCAATCATGAAATTCGTTTGGAACAATAAGAGACCCAGAATAGCCAAAGCAATCTTTACCATAAAAAGTAAAGCAGGAAGTATCACAATACCAGACCTTCAACATACTACAGAACAATAGTAACAAAGACAGTATGGTATTGGCACCAAAATAGACAGGTAGACCAATGGTATAGAAAAGAAGACACAGAGACAAACCCACATAAATACATTTATGTCATACTGGACAAAGGTGCCAAAAACATACAATGGAGAAAAGATAGCCTCTTCAACAATGGTACTAAGAAAACTGGAAATCCATATGCAGCAAAATGAAATTAAACCCCTATCTCTCACTCTGCATAAAACTCAACTCAAAATGGATCAAAATTGTGGGAACTTTAAAAGTCAGCATAAGTGAAACTGTATTCCTAGGAAAGTCAAAGTGTTTCATAACAGAAAATTTCCAGTAATAGACTGTTTGGTTTAGAATAATTAATTTTTTGGAAATATGCAAGAATAGCTGAAGTGGGTAAAAGATACAGGCATGAAGAGCAATTTGTGATTTTAAGCCACAGTATGATCTTAAAAGAGGGTAATAAGAGTCTGAAGTTTGGGACTGCCAGCAATAAGAGAAAACAAGGGAGACAAAGGAAAGAAGGAGGCATTTTGAATTTTAAATTACTACATACTATAAACATTGAAGACTGTCAGGATATTTTATAACTAAATTTTCAAGTTGTACATAATAGCACATTTTGCAAATTAAATTAGTGATAATATTTAGAAATAAAATGCATTCATGCATAATATTATAACATTAGCAACATAATTTATTTTTGTTTTGTTGTTATTTTTGTTTTTTGGTTTTTGCAATACTGGGGCTAAAACCCACAGTCATTCCATCACCAAGCTACCTTATCATTCCTCTTAAGTTTTTTTAAATTTTGAGACAGAGTCCAACTTTCTGAGACTGGCCTTGAACTTGTGATCCTTCTGCCTCAGTATGTTGAGTAGGTGGGATTACAGGTATGTCATCATGCCCAGAGGATCTATATGATTTTGAACCATTCATTAATGTTAGTAATATTCTTTACATTCAAAATATTTGTAGAATTACTGATTTTAAATAATTCAATATTTGATTCAATTAAAATGTGAATGAATTAATTTACCTAGTTTACCTAGGTAGGTACAAATCTAATTCTATCAGTGTGAATCAATGAACAATAAAATGAGCTAGTAATTACTGAAGACTTATAAGGTCTCTGTATAAGTATTTTACATAATACATCTGTGTAAAGAAATAATCTAATTTTTGAAGGATAGGAAATTCAAAATTTACATAGCTAAATTGAAATTAAATAATACTAAGTGCAAAAATCTGTTGCATCACAAAGGAAAAGTTAAAAGTTCAACTCTACAACAACCCTGAGAAATAAGTGATGTTGGACTGCTTCATGTTCTATAAAGTCTTTTAAAATTTAAACCTATAGAGAACTATTTCCCAAATAAAGAATGTTTTACTGTTTTCTTAAATCCTTTCACAGCACTGTACATATAGAACTGGAGATTCACACTGTGTAGCCTGGGCCTTGGACTAAACGACCTAGTCATTGCTATATTGCAACAAATTGTTCTTCTCTTACGTATTTAATTCTATGTCTTGTCCCATTCCCACACTTTCCTGCTTATGCCCTTCCCTTAATTTCTGTCATCATATGACATTACTGACCAAATAAAGTCCTCCTTTCCAACTTTTTGCACTGTCTATAATTGGGGTTTTTGTTCCTCTCAGTGGTGCTTGTTGTTGCTGAATGCTAGGGAATTGCTTCTTTGACCACCAGAGACTTTCTTCTTGGCATTTTTTCCTTCTGTTAAAACTGGGAAACACATTATGCAAAATAAGTCCATCCACAATTGGCTGCACTGAAAATATTCATCAGATCTTGAGAAAGGATTCTTTGGAAATGCCAAAGATCCCATTGAGAGTCCTTTCTACAGAAAGAAGAAACTTATGTTCCAGGTACATCATTTATTTAATAAGTTCCAAGGAATGTTCATTTCTTTTTATTATTACTGCTTTTTTTTCTTTTAAGCTAAAAAGCTTTAACCACTCATTCTTGGAAATTGAAAAAAATGGATAGAACTGTCTTGGACGTCAGATCACCTGATATTAAATCTCCTTTATTGGGAGCCGATTTTCCTTTTTGAGTGAAGAAAGGAGCTATTCGTTTTTAGTTGCTCCTCCAGTTTTTGATTTCTAGGAATTATAACTGAGCTCTGGGACCCAAATCTTGACAAATGATTAAAGCAAAAAAGAGAAATAAGTAGCAGAAAAAAAAAAAAAAAAAACAGATTCTAAAGCATGAATTATTGGGAAGTTGTATGAAGATTAAATTTTTATTAGTTCATTCAATAATCTTTTCTCAAATGTGCTTTCTAACCATAATTTAAAAATTGAAAAATTAATTAGATAATTTAAATAATAAATTTCTTTATAAAGCATTTACTTTCAACATAATTCCTATGAGATTTAATGGGAATATCAAAATTTTCACATTTATTTGAGTTTTTAATCTGAATATACACAATTATCATATTAACATATGTTAAATGAAATAGTAGTGTCATTTATTTACCTATTTGGAGAAACCATGGTGCTCTTTTCATGGATTTATTATTGTACCTGAATAGAACTAAAGTTCCTTGGCATGATCTGCAGGAACTACATGAACCCAGCACCTTCTTACTTTCTCAATATCCTGATGTTAGATTCTTCACATCCTTGCTGCACTCCTGAAGACTGAGGAAACTAATGAGATCAAAGTACTTTGGAAGTCACAAAACATGCGAGAATATGAAATATAAAGCTCACTGAACATACAATTATTTAGGACAACTCCTGTGTGATGACAGGTGATGGTAGGTTTCCCAGAACTCTGAGGCAGCATTGGAAACAATGCCCTTCAAGAGACAAGCATAATTAGAGTAATTATGCAGATACACACTATGCCTGTATTGATGACCAGGATATCACAATCAACCTAGTAAACTGTTTGCTTGACTTTTTTGTGTAATTATAATATTCATAATCATTTGAATTGATTGGTTGTGGTCCTCAAAGGCATTCTCTTATCACCTATTGAAATCTTAAGAATTCCCCACAGGTCATGTGGTATAAGCTTGATTCCCCATTAGGTGCTGATGAGAAATAGTAGAGACTTTAAGAAGTGAATGGTAGTGGGAAAGCTTTGGCCTCATGGAAAAGTCCTCTTGAAGGAACCATGGATCATTGGTTTCTTTCTCTGTTTTTCACTTCCTGGCCATGAGGTGAGTGACTTTGCTTTGCCACACACCTCCAGTCACGGTGAGTTGCATTACCACAGTTCTTAAGCAATATATATCCAACAGGCCACATTCTCCAAAACTACTGTGAGCCCATCAATAAAAACCTTTTCTCTATATAAGTTGATCACTTAGGTGTTCCTTACAGTCAGGGGAATCTGACTGACACATAATCATTTACAGAATAGGACATGGAGGTTCTGAAAAGACAGTAACCTACTGAGAGTCACGCAGTTCACAAACAGAACTGAGTGCCAACCAGAGTGCATCCTCATACCAAAGCATCGTCCTGCCTTACTCCAGCTACAATTTCACACAGAAGGAATGCTTCCCAAAGCAATTAGATAAATTGTTAAAATCTATCTTTTAGAGAACTTTGAATAGTTTCTATCAAAACTGGTTGCAGAAAAATTCACTATAGTTTTATTTCAAGTGTGAATTTTAGAAGAAATGCAATGTTGTGTTTGTGTCTTTGCCTCCAATGTGTTTTAACATGTACAACACAGTTTGATCCCAGATTCATTTAAGAATGAAATATAATTTTTTTTTTCAAAGTGATCATATATTTTCATTTTATTACTATTCTATGCTTCAAATGCACTTCCACTTACCATTAAATCTCACAATTCCTACCCTTAACATCTGGATAAATACATATAGATTCTATGCCAAAGAGTAATACATGGAAAATTCCTCTTGGCACTCACCACAGATTTCCATTTCTTTAAAATTAGACTTTGCTTCTTTAGTAAGTAGAGATGAAAGCATATATTAACTAATTTTTTCAACTTAATGTTATTTTTCTATGTTAATTTTCCCCCAATACATCTGTGGCCTCTATTTTTGATGAGGCAGTGTCTCATTCTAATGTTAATTAACTACTGATTTTTTCCCCTTTACTGTGTAAATAGAAGCATACATTCAATTCTGAAAACTTTCCATTTTTCTGTGTCCTTCCTCTGGTGATCTCAAGCCTATTAAAGCATATATTAAAGTCCTGCAGAAGAAGATGCTGAATTTGCTCACACAGACTGCCAAAACAAACTCCCACTAAAATAGCATATCCATTTGTATTTTACTAAGTAATTGGTGTACCTGAAATTTCACAATTTGGTCCTACACCTAAAAATTAAAATGGCATCTGGAGTTTTCAGACTCTGCAGTAAGTTAAATGATACATGTGACATCAGTGTTTGAAGAGTGAAGAAATTTCACAAAATCCCCATACTTTGATTTTACTTTGCTTGCCAGTTATTATAAAGAAAGTTACTGTGTATTAAGAATATACAGAAGGATTTTTATACAAGAATCTTAATAGTATATAATATTGAATCATCTAATTAATTTCAACCATGCAAAACCAGCCACCCAGAAAAATGAAAGCTATACTTGGTAGTTAATGAGACCAGGCAATCATTTCTGCCAATTGCACTTCAAATCTAAATCATTCTTCCTAAGAAACCTGAGCTATTTTTTTTCAGACTAGCACTTTTTATATCATATTCTTGGTTTAATTTTTCTCCCCACATTGCAGATACTGTGTTTTCTCAAAGGGAATCTCATATAATCACTCCAACAACTATGATTGAAAGGACCCATGTTTTTGCAGATATATTGTTTTGTGAAGTGTTTTTACATTTTGCTTCTTAGTTGAATTCCATGTCTATAATTGTTAAGAACATAAACATTGCTTCACACAGATACATTTGCCAGTACAACTCACCTAAATGAATGAATGAATGAATGAATGAATGAATGAATAATAAATGAATCTAAATGTTTGACAGGTTAGAAGTGTTCATCATTGAGATAGCGCTCTCTTTCATCCTACAATAGCCTCGAATATTGGAACCGCACGCTGACCTCTAAATAATGCAGAGATAGGGAACTGTCAGTACAACCGTAAGGAAAAGAATTGTATTTGTCCTTAAATCTCTATAAACATTTTGCTGACCAGATTTAATGGCTTTCAAACTTCTCTTCCCTAGCTCTTCATAAGCAGAAATTGGGAAGAGTAGTGAATAGAAATTTTCACCTTGGTACTTAACATTTTTAGTAACAAATAGGTCTCTGATTTTCAAAGACAGATACTTTCATGAAAACATGAATTATTTTTGCATTATAACCAGCGAATGCTCAGGCTTTTAGTTGCTCATAGTGGGTTCCATGTTTTCACAAATAAGTCTTACATCACTGACTTTTATAAAATTATCACTGTAACTTAATGAAATCTCTGTTCAAATAAGGGTCAATTTTGTATTTCCTAGTTCCCTCCCCACCTCCTCCCCTTGTTTGCTTTCTAATACTCTAGCATCTTTCTTCTATTTATTTGTAGTTTTTTATTAGTGCGTTATGGTTATACATAAAGGTGAAATTCATGTGATATATATGTACAGAGGAAAAATCTGGTCAGATTCACTCCACCTTTTCTGCCTTTTTTGGTCCCTTCTCCCTCCCCCTCAACTCTCTTCCTCTACATCCATCTTTCTTGAATTTTCATGGAATCTTCCCTCAAATCCTGCACTCCCCCTGCACTTAGTTTGCTCTCCCTTTTGCATACCAGAAGAAACATTTAACCCTTGACTGGCTTATTTCACTTAGCATGATGTTCTCCAGTTCCATCCATTTACTAGCAAATGTCATCATTTTATATTTCCTTATTACTGAATCTAAATTCATGGTGTATATGGTGTATGTATACCATATTTTCTTTATCTATTGGTCTGTTGATGGCCACTTAGGTTGGTTTCATAGCCTAGTTACTATAAATTGTGTTGTTGTAAATGTCGATGTGGCTATAACTCTATAGTATGCTGACTTTAGATCTTTTGGGTATATATTGAGGAGTAGGATAGCTGGCTCATATTGTGGTTCCATTCCTAGGTTTGGAAGAATTTGCACACAGATTTCCAGAGTAGTTCTACTAATTTCTGATCCCATCAACAATGTATGAATGTACCTTTCTCTACATCTTCACCAACATTTACTATAATTTGTATTCTTCATAATGACCTTTCTGAGTGGAAAGAGATAAATAGTTTTGATTTGCATTTTTGTGATTGCTAAAGATGTTGGTTTTTTTCATATTTATTGACCATTTGTATTCTTTTGAGAAGAGTCTGTTTAGTACTTTTACCCACTTATTAATAGGGTTATTTGGTGTTTTGCTTTTAAGATTTTTTATTTCTTTATATATTCTGGATATTAATACCTTGAGGGCAGGTGGCAAAGATCTTTCCCATTCTTTAGACTCTCTTCATGCTCTGAATTGTTTCCTTTGCTGTGCAGAAGCTTTATAATTTGACGGTATCCCAGTTATTGATACTTGATTTTATTTCTTGCACTTCAGGAGTTTTATTAAGAAAGTCTACACCCTTGCCAATATGTTGGAAAGTGAAGCCTGCATTTTCTTCTAGCAGCTACAGAATTTGAGGTCTATTTCTTAGGTCTGTGATCAACTTTGAGTTGACTTTTGTGCCATATGAGAGATAGTAGCCAACTTTCATTCTTCTGTATATGGATTTCCAGTTTCCCCAGCACCTTTTGTTTTAAAAAAAAAATCTTCTCCAATCTATATTTTTGGTGTCTTTGTTCAGTATCAGATGACTGTATCTATGTGAATTTTGTCTCTGTTTCTTCTATTCTATTCCATTGGTCTTCATGTCTATTTTGGGACCACTGCCACTCTCTTTCTGCAACTATTGCTCTGTAGTATAATCTGAAGTCTGGGATTGTGATGCCTCCAGTATTGCTCCTCTTGCTTAGGACTGCATTGGATATTCTGGGTCTCTTATTTTTCCAACTGAATGTTAGAACTTTTTTTTTTCCTAGTTTTGTGAAGAATATTATTGGTATACTGATGGGGATTGCATTTATGTTCTATACTGCTCTTAGCAATACAACCAGTCCGATAAAATTAATTTTGCCTGTCAAAGAATATGGGAGATCTTTTTCATCTTCTAATGTCTTCTTCTTTTCCTTCTCCTCATTTTCTTCCTCCTCCTCCTTCTTCAACAACTTCTTCTCCTGCTCCTCCTCCTCCTCCTTCTTCTTCTTTTGAGATTATTGTAAATGGGGCAGTTTTCTTAATTTCTTTCTCAGCAGATGCATTATTGAAGTACAGGAAAGCATTTGATTTCTGTATATTAATCTTGTATCCTGCTACTTTTAAATTTCTTTATCAGCTCTAGAAGTCTTCTGGTGGAGTTTTTTGAGTCTTCTAATATAGGATCATGTCATTAACAAACAAATAATTTGACTGCTTCTTTTCCTATTTGAATCCTTTTAATTTCCTTCTGTTTCTTGGTTGCCCTGGCTAGAGTTTCCAGGGCTATGTTGAATAGGAGTGGTGAAAATGGGCAGCCATGTCTTATTCATGTTTTTAGAGGAAATGCTTTCAGTTTTTCTCTATTTAGTATGATGTTGACCTTGGATTTTTGTATATAGTCCTAAAATGTTGAGGTAAGTTTCTTTTATCCCTAGTTTCTTTAGTGTTTTAAACATGAATGTGTGTTGGACTTTATCAAATGCATTTTCTGTATATTTTGAGATAATTCTGTGATTCTTGTGAATTATATTTAATTGATTTGTATATATCCAACCAAAGGTGAAGCCCTGGGATGTGCTTTTGAATGCGGTTTGCCAATATTTTCTTAAGAATTTCTGTGTCTATGTTTATCATGGATATTGGTCTGAAGTTTCCTTTCTTTTTTATGTGTCTTTGTCTGGTTTGTGTACCAGGATAACACTGGCTCCATAAAAATAAATCTGGCCATGTTCCTTCCTTTAATATTTCATGGAATAATTTGAGAAGGATTGGGATTAGTTTTTCTTTAAAGATCTTCTGGAACTTCTTGAGAATTCTTTTGGTCCTGGGTTTTACTTCGTTGAAAGTTTTTTAATAGCTGCTTTAAATTCATTATATGATATTGGTCTGTTTATGTTTATATGTCCTCAAGTTTGGGTAGGTCATATGTCTCTAGAAATCTATCAGTATTTTCTAGATTTTCTAGTTTGTTGGAGTATAAATTTTCAAAATACTTTCTAATGATCCTCTGGATTTCAGAAGTGTCTACTGTGATATTTTCAATTTTGTTATTCGGTTCTTCCCTCTCTTTTGGTTAGTTTGACTAAGCATTAATCAATCTTGTTTATAATTTCCAAAGAACCAAGTCTTTGTTTCAATGATCCTTTGTATTTTGTATCAGTTTTATTAATTTTGCCTCTGATTTTAATTATTTCCCGTCTTCTACTGATTCGTATTAGTTTGTTCTTCATTTTCTAGGGACTTGAGTTGTGCTGTTCAATTATTTATTTGGTATCTTCTTTTCTTTTTAAGGTAGAAACTTGGTGCTATGAACTTCCTTTTAGAACTGCCTTCATACTGCCCCAGACTTTGATATGTCATATCTCTATATGTTTTGCTTATTTTTGAGAATTTTTAAATTCTTCTCTGATTTATTTTGCAATCCATTCCTAACCTAACTATTTAATCTTCAGAACTTAGAGTGGTTTCTGTTTTTTATCTAGTCATTAATTTTTAATTTCATTCCATTACAATCTCATGGATATTATCTCTATTTTTTGTATTCACTAAGGTTTTTCTCTAGGCCCAAAATACGATCTATTTTAGAGAATGTTGCATGTGCTGAGAAGAAAGTTAATTCAGTTTTAAGTGGATAAAATATTCTATAGACTTCTGTTACATCGGTTTGATTGATAGTATTTTTAGTTCTGAATTATTTTACAGACCTACAGATAGGTCTGTATGATCTATATAGTGGTGAGAGGGTAGTATTTAAATCACCCAATACTGTAGGAGTATGGTCTATTTGATTCTTTATATTGATAAAGTTTTGTTTTATGTATGTAGTGCACCATAGTTTGAGGCATAAATATTTGCAACTGTAATATCTGCTTGTTGGATGACTCCCTTAATCAGTATGAAGTGACCTTTTTCTCCTGTGATAAATTTTGGGCTTGAAGTCTACTTTGTCTGATATGAGAGTAGCTATGCCCGTTTGCTTTCAGTTTCCATTTGCATGGTATATCTTTCCCCATTCTTTCACTTTCAGTCTGTGGATGTCTTTGTCTGTAATGTAAACAATTATATGCAAACAACTTTTTGTTTGTTCTTACTTTTTATTCTAATCTGCCAATCTACATCTTTTGATTTAAGAGTTTAGACCATTTACATTCAATTTTATTATAGAGAAATGATTTTAATTTCCTATCTTTTTTTTAATGATTAATTCAGACTTGACTTCCCTTTAGTTGAATATTGTTATTGTGCAATTTCTCTCTACACTGGTTTTAATTTTTGTTTTTCATTTATTCTGCATGAAATATGTTATCAAGTGCATTTTTTAGTGCAGGCTTAGTTTGCATTACTAAATAAATAGAGAAATTAAAAACAAAAATAATAATCTTATATGTACTAAAGGCACCATCATTTGTACCATTTTCAGTGCTCTTTACTTAGCTGTGTGGATCTAAAGTTTTTTAAAGATCTACTACCATATTGATTTTGCCTGAGTTAACACTTAACATTTTTGTTGTGGAGGCTTATTATTAATGCATTATCTCTTTTTCTTTTCTTTTCTTTTTAATTTTTATTATTATTTTTTGATTTGGAGAATTATTGTTTTTCTCTTTCATTTTTTGAAGTTATTTATATGAGTTAGAGTATTTTGGGAGTAATTCTTTTATTTTAGAATTTTAAAGATGCTACTTCATGATCTTCTGGCTTTAATAATTTCTAATGTAAAGTCTTGGGAGATCTGCTATAATTCATGTACATACAAATACAAATATGTAAATATTATATATTTTTGTATTGAATATTCAATTTTCCTCTGACTCCCTTTAAGATTTTATTTTTAACTTTAATTTTCAGCACTTTGAATTTACTTTTTGGTGACTGCTAAATTTATTGTATTTGTTTTCATTATCTATGAATTTCTTCAATTGTGGTTTCATGTATTTCATTATTTTTTGAAAATTCTCAGTCATTAATTTAGAATGTTTTTTTCCCTATTTTTGTTCTCTCCTTTTCTGATTCTTGTTACACCTATATTGGAGAGACTTATATTGTCACTTACTCTTCCATGTGATATTCTTTACTTTTTCCCCTAATTTACCCTTAGTGATTTAATCTGGAAAATTTATGCTGGACTGCCTCCACATTTACTATTTTTCTTTATCTCAAGCATTTCCGTTAACTCTGTTACCATATTTCTTATATCTAGCATTTCCATTTGATTCTTTCATATAATTTTTGTTGATCTGATATTAAAATCTGTTCTTACAATTTATTGCTCTGCTATTGTATATGCATGTTATCCACCTTTTCAATAATATTTTTAATCCATTAACCATCATTGTTTTAAATTGTTTCAATATCTCAACATCCTGATCTTACAAAGGCCTGGTTCTTTTAATCTCACTGCATCTTGGTCACATATTGTTTTTCTTGCATCATTGCTCTGTGATATTTTGTTGAATGCTAGACATTGTTTCAGTGACAATATAGATTTAAATATATATACATATACTATATATATTTATATGAAAATATATATATATTTTCTTCTGTCTGAAATGGGCACATCTCTTTTCATGCTAGGATTTTAGTGTGGCAGTTTGAGTTTATCCAGCCAGGGATTAAGCAGGGGTTTGTTGATTCAATGATTTCAGGGAACTATTGGTTTCAGATCCCTCCATCTTTTCCTTGTACTTGCAACAGAGCAGAGAGTCTTTCACCATCATCAAATGGTGATTCCAGTCTAAGTCTTCTGAAGAATTTCCATATTGCTTTTCAGAGTGGTTGCACCATTCTGCAGTACCACCAGTAGTGTATGAGTGTACCTTTTCCCCCACATCCTCACCAACATTTATTGTTACTTGTATTCTTTATAATTGTCATTCTGAATAGAGTGAGATGGTATCTTAGCATGGTTTTAATTTGCATTTCCCTAATTGCCAGAGAAATTGAACAGTCTTTTTATTTATTTGTTGACCATTTGTATTTCTTCTTTGTTAAGTGTCTGTTCAGTTCCTTTTCTCATTTATTGATTTTTTTGGCATGAAGTTTTTCAAGTTTATATATATATATAAACTTGAAAAACTTATATATATATATATATATATATATATATATATATATATATATATCCTGAGATTAATGCTCTATCTAAAGTGCAGGTGGCAAAGATTTTTCTCCCATTTAGTAAGCTCTCTCTTAATGTTCTTGATTGCTTCCTTTGCTGGAAAGAAGCTTTTTGGTTTGGTTCCATCCTACTTATTGAGTCTTGATTTTACTTCTTGCGCTTTAGGAGTCTTGTTGAGAAGCCCATTCCTAAGGCGACATGATGGAGAGTTGGGCCTAGGTTTTCTTCTAGTAGGCACAGGCTTTCTGATATGTAGCCTTGGTCCTTGATCCACTTTGAGTTGAGTTTTGTTCAGGGTGAGAGATAGGGGTTCAAGTTCATTTTGCTACATGTGAATTTCCAGTTTTCCCAGCACCACTTGTTGAAGTGGCTGCATTTTCTCCAATGTATGTTTATGACGCCTTTGTCTAATGTGATATAACTGTATTTATGTGAGTTTGTCTCTGTGTCTTCTATTCTGTTTTGGTGCCAATACCATGCCATTTTTTTGTTACTGTAACTCTGAGGCTTAATTTAAGTTCTGGTATTGTGATGCCTCCTGCTTTACTTTTGTCACTAAGGATTGCTTTGGTTATTCTGGGCCTCTTATTTTTCCAAATGAATTTCATGACTATTTTTTCTATTTCTATGAACAATACTGTTGGAATTTTAATAGGAATTGCATTAAATCTGTATAGTACTTTGGGTGAGGGTTTTCTCTTGTCTTGATTTGGAATCAGCCTTAATCAAAATACGTGTTTCCAGGTCTTGGGAAACAGTGACATTGTAACTCCTTCAATGGTAAATGACCCCTAATATTTGAAGGTTTTTTTTTTTTTTTTAACCTTTTCCCAAGCTACTATGGACTTCCATGTGTTCCCTGAATGCTACAGAGTTTTCTTCTCCTCCTTTAAAGGTGCAAGGCTGTTTTTTAAACAATGGAAATAGGTAAAATGATCCTGATGGTTCTGTGTGCTCCTTAAGGTCTGATTGAGCAGAGGTCTTTCTCTGCTATGGTGCTCTGACCAAAATTCTCATGAGCACTGAGAAAAATAAGTGGTCAAAATCAGAGATTGGTTGTAATTTACCCTTATGTGTGTGTCTACAATGATTCTACATTCTCATATCAAGCATTATGCAAATTTAGAAATTCATTTAAACATTTATCTAAATTTTCTCACTGGTTTGTTTAGCACCTTATGTTTATTCTTTTCTGCAGAAGAATCAGGGCTCATATCCTTTCTCTTCTTAGAGGCACCTGTATTTCCTTAGATACGAGTGTATTTGTTTGTCCTACAAATACGCTCTGAAAATTTCAAGAAAGTTTGTGATGTTATAAACTATTCCACTAGTCATTATTGGGGTGAGAACTATGCTCCTTCAAGCTTTCTATATCCTAAGACAAAACCGGAGTCCTACTCAATCAATTTTGAAGATATGATTTCTAGGTTTAAATATAGTGTCATAAATTCAAAAGTTAAATGTCGGTTTGAAATACTACTTATTAATACAAATTTCCCTCACCTCAAACTCCCTGAGGGTTGCTAAATAAAACTGGGAAGGAAATAATGATGAAGAACATATTGGGTCATTGAGCAAGTGCTTGAGCCCATTTCATATACAGGATTAACTTAGTTTGATGAACTTGTGTAGGGATGATCCTTGCTTGATTTATTTTTTTGGTGCTATGTTTAAGTAAAGCAGAAATGTCTTTTCAAATCCTGAATTCTTTAGAAATATAATAAGGTATTAAATGGTGTTCAATACATCCTAATGACTTGAAACAATTATTTAGTAGCAATAAACCTGCTTTAATTCAACTGTCATCACTCAGTCTAATACCATGTGTTCAATTTATGAATTGTCATCATAAATGGTAGGTTAGTTCTTTATCAGATGCTAAAGCAATTTTAGCTTTTTTGTTTGTTTTTGGTTGAGCCTTAGATAATTCAAATAACTTGTATTTTAAAATTATGGACAGTATTATTTTAAAAGTAATTTAATTTTTGGCATGAAAATGTCATCCTTGTACCTACTGCTTAATACTTTTGATCTAATAATTTAAACTTCACTGTGAAAATGGGAACTAAGACTTTAAAGCAATGAATTTTCCTTGCAAATGGAATGTTCATAATCTAATAGATATGAAGAAGAAGATAATTAGATTTTGTGTGAAAAAACCTTCACACCTTAACTGACAACTTTTTCAGCAAACATTTATACAGTGTCTTCTGTGGGCAGGCATCTTGCAGGGTGAAGACAGATGAATGTGAAGGAGAGTAACACAGTCCCCCAAAGTCAAAAGTATAAATATGACTTCATACAACTCATGAAATGATTGGAGAAAAACCTAATAAGAAAGCCAAAAGTCAAACAGCCCTTATAACAGAAAAATGGACCAATTTTCACCTACATTTAAAAGCTCCTGAAAACCAGCTAGAAAATCCAGCATTGGATGGGGCTGAGGATATAGTTCAGAGATAGAGTGCCTGCCTAGCATGTGGAAGGCCCTGGGTTCAATCCCCAGCACCATAAAAACCCAAAACCAACAATAACAACAAAAAACTAAATTAGTGGCATGCGTAAGAGGAAAATCAAATGACTTTAAGCTTATAAAAAGATACACAACCTAACTTGTAATAAAAAATGTATAAAATTAGACTATACTTAGTTTTCACCAATGAAATGGTTATATTTTTTCTTTAATTGTAACATGATTATTAGTAGGGAGAGGAGAAAGAGACCGCATCTTTAATTGTTTGTAGCAGGTTGAATAAACATAACCTCCTTGGAGATCAATTTAAAAATATCAATTAAAGAGTAAAAAAAAATATATATATATATGTATACATATATATATAAAACCACTTCCAAGAATATGTTTTATTCTTCAAGTGCCCCAAATTGTACAAATGAGAATATACCCTAGAACATGTTTGTTTATGATGATAAAAAATGGAGATATATACATAGATAAAAGGTATTCATTAATAAGGAAAATTATTTATGTTATATACAATGCAATAAGAAATATACATTATATAATGTGCCAATTACATCATGTACATTTATATAGGAGAATGCTATGGTATGATTAAAACAAGTATTGGTTCTATAATAACTGTCATGGTATTATCTCTAAGATATATTGTTGGGCTGGGGTTATAGCTCAGTGGCAGAGAGCTTGCCTAGCACATGTGAGGCACTAGGTTGGATCCTAAGTTCCACATAAAAAAATAAATAAATGAATAAAATAAAGGTCTGCTGTCCATCTACAACTACAAATAATCTTTAAAAAATTTAAGATATATTGTTAAAGGAACCATGTAAATTGAAGAACATTATAGAGCATATCTTCTAACCTGTGTGAATTATATAAATGTGTCAGTGTGCTTTCCTGTACATAAATTACTTCATGTTTGTGTTTTCATGTAGTTTGAAGAAGTTTTGTCTGGAAATGGAAGCTGGAGACTTGGGGAAGTATGGAGAAAAATCAGAGTTTGCGCCATGTACTTGCTCTTTCTTATCACAATAGTAGCAATATAAGTTATACTATAAAATTATAACAGAAGGTTTTTTTGAGTAACACAGGTAGGAGATGAGTGCCTTAGTTTGGGTGCTAAACTGAAGATACAATTAATAAAATCAGTTGCTATCATTTGAATATGAATACTTAGAAAAAACATATTTGTTGACATATTTCTGGCTTAGTATCAGGTGGTCCTCATGATCAAATTCTGTCAAATTCATTGTCTCTCATCCACAAAATCTTATTTTCACTTTTGTCCATTACTAATTTCTAAAATGTTTTTGATATTAATGATATACCTTTTTTGCATGTAGGAAAAAAATCATCATATTTGAATTGAATAAATACAAATAGAAATATATTTGCCTGTCTGACAGCAAACAGCATAATCTACTGGTCATGGAGAAGCAGCAGCAACAGCAGCACCTGAAAGCCAGGTTCATTAATGGAACAGTCTAGGCTGTGAGGGAGAGTGGGACTCCCAAAGCACACACCTGACTCCGCATGATCTTGGTATCTATTCTGTTAAAATTTATTTTGTTTATGCATTCATCAGTTTTTAAAATATGCCTGCTTTTTAAGGCATTACAAAATATATTTGAATTGCTAATAAAACACAACCAACAAAATGTTATTTCCATTACATGTGAGATTTTTATAAAAATGAAAATATATTTCTACTTTAACATATGTTGTAAATTATTGTCTATATCCGCCCTGCCTTGAATCCCGCACACAAAGTGACGGAAACGCATGATAAATGTTTCTGTTCCTTACTGCTGAGGCATGTCTGAATTCACGTCTTGCAACTTGGCAAAGACTTTTTCTTTCGTTCCAACATTAACTATTTTTAATTCATTAGTTTGGCACACTATGATAATAAGTAATATGGAACATATTCTATACCTTAAGGACTTGTCATTAAATCACAGACACGGAGCACAACTCTAAAACGGTCCCTTTAGTGGATTTAAGCCAAATGTAGACCAACTGGTGAAGGATTACTCATAGAAAACTATATACCTTTCTTTTCTTTTTTCTTTTTTCGTTTTATTTTTCTCTCTCCACCGTTTTTTTTTTTTTATTGACTGAACAATGGTTCTTCCAGTTCATTATGTCACCTACTCAACAATGACCACACAATGTCATTTCATTTTTTAAAAAAACTCTCATAATGTCACAACATGGCTAAGGATGCACTGTGGTTTTTTTTTTTTTTTTTTTTTTTTTTTTTTGTGTGTGTGTGTGTGAATTTTGAAGACTTCATGTGATAACCAAAATACTTTTTAAAGGTCAGTTACAAAACTCTAGTTTATTTTACCAGAAAGTACAGATCTGTCATTAAAATTATCTGTTATGAGAGTACTAAATGACTTTATCCTTAAAATCATCAGGACTCTCTTAGGCAAAATATTTCCCAACAATTACTCTGGCTTTCCAACAGGCCTCCAAGGACTTGAGAATAGGAACTGTGTAGGTGGCAGTGGGCAAAAGGTGAAGGAATTATCTTCACAGCGCACTGCTTCAGAGAGATGGTCAGAGGGAAGGGCCTTTGGCCACCACCAGCACTTTGCCCAAGGCGGTCCCTAAGTTGATAATAACTCAGTCAAGAAGATCCTTTGGCCAGGACACATATAAGCCACTTTCTGGTCTTTTATACACTTCTAGTGCAACAGGGACAACAACAAAAAAACCTGACGGCAAGTATTTTCCATTCTACCTGACAGGATCTCGGACTAGAAGTAAGTGATAATGCATCTGGCCCCAGGTCAGTCAGGATGCCAGGCCCTTTCCTCCTCCTGTCTTCCTGTTGTGGAAGGCATGCTAGTGGCGTCAAGCGCTGAGAAAAGAAGAAAGGGTCAGCTGTGGGCTGGGGGCATCCCAGCAGCCGGAAGCAGGGAGTGGGCTGTGGAGCTGAGGTGGGTCATTAGAGTCCTGGATCCTGGACTTTCATGAGGAGCAGGGAAGACTTTGGGCTCTTTCCACGTTTTTTATTGGTTCATTATACTTGTACATAATGATTGGGTTTGTTGTTACATATTCCTACACGCACACATATAACAATATAATTAGGTCAATTTCACTCCCCAACTTTTCCCCTCTCCCATCCGCTGGGTCCCTTTTTTCCACTGATTGCTTTTATTCTTTACTTCTCAGCACCCCTCTTTCAAGAGCTCACTTTATCAGTCAGTAGCATAAATAAAAATATAAGCAATTTCTCCTATCCAAATAGGATTTTTCTGAAAAGGTGTTTGATAATCAGCATTTTATTAAATGTATAGCAATAATGAATGTTTTGCCACCACAATGGAAATCACATTTCAACATGAGTTTTGGAGGGACCCATCCAGACTATAGCAGCAAGCAATTTCCAACAACTGTCATAACTTCCTATTAATAAGAGATATTTGAGTTTTGAAAGTCTTTTACTTTTTACCAGGGACAAAGTTTAAGGGAAATTTTTTGTTTCATCAACATAATAGTTATAAAATAGGAACATATGATAAAACATATTTTACTTGATCTTAGAAAAAAGACATGACTATTTCTTTTAATCATATATATCAGTCTGTTGTCCATCTTCATACAGAAAGCTTTAAAATAAAAATAACAGAAATACAAACTGGCATTTATTCATTTCTATATAATTCTTTTATAAATCCACAGGATTGATGGGTTTATTTATTCAATAATCATTGATTAAAGTTGTTTTATTATTTGTACCCTCTTGAAATGTGGGTACAAATGCAAAGTCCTAGAATAATATAATACTCTACAGGAATCTATAATTAATAGAGTAAGCCTTAAGATGTTTCACATAGGAGTTTACATGTGAACTGATTTTACAGGAAAACTATTTTCTAAACAAAGGAGGAAAAAGGCAATGAATACCTGAATGACAGTTGGCACAAACACCCAGAGGTATTTTATAAAGATGGTATTATTAAAAAAAAATTGTGAAAAAACCTGCAAAATGTAAGCTGGGAGGGTCTGAAGTAAAAAGCAGTGCAGAGTTAGATGGTGGTGCTAAGTGGATCTCACCTTACCCTCTGGACCACGTGAGCCAGAGGGACAGCTTCGGAAGAGTTACAGGAGGGTGTCTGCCTATTACAAATTACAAATAATTTTACAAATGAGGCAATGAACAATGCAGACTTTGAGATCTTGGAATACTAAAAAGGAACTCCTTGGAAAATTTAAAAGAAATCTATGCTCCTTTTGGCCAGAAAAGAGCAATGATTTCACCTCCAAAACATTGAATATGTTACAGTGCACACCCAATATGAAGATAGAGTGGTTATAAAGTATGTTCTAAAATATTCTTTTTAAAAAGGGAGGCACAGCATGAAAATTAAATTTTCCTTGAAAAATGCATAAATTACTGTCAATGTAGATGGCTACAAAATGATTACTTTTTATGAATCATATTTATTTAGTTTTTCAATGTTTATTCTTATTACTATGATTTTGCTTAGTTTGTTTTCACAAAATGTCCCCCAAAACTGGCAATTTTACCTATTATTTTAGTCATATTTTTATTAGTAAAAGCATTGTAATTGAAATTATGTTTGTAATTTTAATATTCACCTATAGTAGGATATAGTAGTAGGTTGCTATGTTTGTTTGTTATTGTTCTGTTTTATTGTGGAAACTTTAAGGAAACCCCTTGAGATTTTCTTGTTAGAATATGAAATATTTCTGAACACTTTAGGTATAAAATTAAGATAATCAACCTTGTGTAAAAATATTTTTAACATTAAAGTTTAGATTTCTTTTTCTTATCTAAGAGGAATTTTAAGACTAGTATAACAGAATAAAATTTACTTGAGCTATCTCAGAAAGTGAAAAAACGTATGATTCTAAACAGATAGCTCTGACAGTGCTGAACTGGAGGCCTGGTTTTGCTCAATTCCTGGCAGGTGCCTACTCCTACCTTTGGCTGTGGCATCTAGCAGCCTAAACTCACCCAGAATGGGGAAGGGATGTTGTCTTTCATCCTCTGGATCTGTAGTCTGTATGGGTGATTCCTGGAATTGCTATAGGCATCTTGCCACCATCACAGAAAATCACCTGTGGCCCAGGCAGAGAATCAGTTAGAAATGAGACCTAGAACTTTGATTAAACTATTGATAAACATCTCCTTTTCATAAGTTTTAAGTTACATATGAACTGGCACAGATTTTTTGTTTTCTAAAGAAGTTTTAATTGAGTTTTCTAATACTTGTAATTGAAAACAATTGACATAGATTGAAATAGTCTAAAATAAAAAATAAAATTTTCTAAATATGTATTTTTCATTGTATCATAAGAAAATCACAGGGGAAAAGAGAGACAGGAAGTATGAGCTTTACTTTGGTTTAGTGTGTACAATGTCCTGGACACTGAATATCTACTGAAATTAGAGGTTCCATGAGAATCGAGTGTCTCACTTCAGAGAGATAGAATGAGTAGGGCTGAAATTAGCACCATAAATAATTTTACTAAAACAGTGCAGGTACGTATGTGTTCTAATACTATAGTTAAGGTATTCTCAGAAGAGAGAATCACAACTTCTGACTGTTTGAAAGAACCAGTGTTAACAGGGTAAAAAAAAAAGCAGGGTGATTTTAACACATGAGCAACAGCATATGTCGCAAAGTAGCTCATTGTCATAAGGGACAACTTGGCTAAAACATAACATATGACAAGGATTCTAAAGATTTAGATAAAGTTGCAGAACTAACTCAAGAAAGGGTGATGTGCATATTTCTTATCTCTGGCCTTAAAAAGATAATTCCTGATATTTACTGTGCTTGATAAAACACATAGGGTACATTTAGTGACTGATAGCTGGAAAAATATATCATGCATAGCTATGAAGAAAATAACTGTCCCAGACAATTATTTAAAATAGAAGTCCCTGAAATTTAAGGGATTATTTATTCAGACTAAGTGATCTAATAATAACAGTTAAAAGAATGTCATGTACCTGAATTTGAGATCTATAATGACCCACAGTGGGAGGATATCAGTTATATTTAGTCTGTGTCTCAAATGTGCTTTGAAGTTTAGAAATCACACATTCCATTTTCACTGGTTGGAAACTGCCTCTGAAATATGTCAGTGTTGAGGTCATTGAATCTCACTCCATTCCTTTCATTTTGCCACGTTACCAACATCAATAAATTTTATATTCTTTTATAGACATGATCACATAACCACAGGAAGTTTTGTAAACACCAGCCCTATTAAAGTCCAGCAGGTATATTTTAGCACACACTTAAGTTTGGGTGAGGACACTGGAAATAGTTTTCCTCCCCATGATGATACAATTCTGGGTTAGTACATGGACTCTGAGTAACACATTCCAGCTCTAGAACAGTTCAGATTTAGTCCACTGCTCTCAGAGATGGAATCAATTCCAAGCCAATGAATATGACTGACTAGTTCATACCACACCCCAAAACAACCAGTGGTTGACTCTCTTGTGCTTTGGAGAAATTAATTTATAATATTTTATAATAAAAATGATTGCATCAACTAACCACATCCCATATGCACAGTATGAGATCAGACTGATTATTTTCAAACCTAGAGCCAGTTATAAATATCTGGACTTTCCTTTTGTTCAGAAGTAAATGCCGAGAAGAGAAATGTAGTAGAAGTTTATGTGAAACTGAGAAAATTAATCTCCAGTCCATCTTCTTAAAAGACTTTGAAGTCTGTAGTATTATGATCCTAAGAAAAAAAATTCTGTGGTTTCTATTTTTGTTTGTTTTAAGTGATTTATAATTTTTTTTTTTTTTTTTTTTTTTTTTTTTTTTAGCTAGTCAGGGTAAGATGTGAGTTAATGCCTCTGTATTTCAGCAAGGCAAGCCAGAGATTCTGCAGTGATTAGTTGTCCATTTGATAATTGACCTAATAAGGGAAAAAATAAATATAATACAGTAATAAGCAGTAAAGAAAATAAATAAAAAAGGAGTAAATACAACAATAAATTGTTGTACACACACTCCCACACACATTCATGGCATGCCAAATCCTTAGAAAATAATCCTCATCAAATCAAAACAATGTATTAGTGCTCTCTAGACAGTCATGTCAGGAAAATGTCAGCTGCTGATTCCTCTCTGACAATTTTCGACGTATAGTAACTTATATATGCAGAAATTGTTCTTAGCAACCACACCTGGTTTATATTACAATTCCAGAATCAGTTCTATTATTGGGGAGGCCAAATCTGTGACTCCATAATATATTTTTAATATGTTAGAAACAGAGTGTAAATTGAATTCAGAAACTCTGTTAGCATGCTAGTACAATTGTATAAATTTGGGTGTGTTACTTATTATCCCTGAAACTTTAACTTTAGTATTTGTTGAAGATTATATCAATAATACCAGTTAAGATTTTTGAGAAACAGAATAAAATAGAAAATGTTAAATTGCTTGTAAATTGTTAAATAATATGCAATCATTTGCTATTGTACCACAAATTTTTACAGAAGTTTTTGCAGTCTAGTCTGTGAGTCATTAAAACTCTTTTCATCTTTATTTGTCTGAAAATAGTTTTATTTTGCTTACTTAGATAATTGATTAATTGGATATGAGTCCAGGTTGATAGTTCTTTTATTGATGATATATTAGTTTGCTCTTAGTCTGTCCTTTTCCATTTGTTTTTTCCTGATGTTTCAATTCCCAAAGCATATAGCTGTGGATTTTTATTTTATTTTTTGTCATTTATTTATTCTCTGCACTTGCAGTTAGCACTTCCAGTCTGAGGTTATATGTCCTCAATTCTGTAAAAAAAAATACCTCATCCATTTTTTTCTTCAAAAATTACAGACATTTTTCAAAAGAAGAAATAAAAGTGTCCAATGAACATAAAGAAAAAGGGCTCACCATCCTTAACAATTAGGGAAATGCAAATCAAAACTACACTGAGGTTTCATCTCACTCCAGTTAGAATGGCAATCATCAAGAATAGAAATAATTGCTGGTGAGGATGTAGGGAGAAAGATACATTGTTAGTAGGATTAAAACAGTACAACCACTTTGGAAAGCATTATGGAGATTCCTTTAAAATCTAACAATGGGATCACTATATGCTCAGCTATCCCATTCCTTGGTGTTTATCATGAGGAATTAAAATCAGCATGCTATAGTGATACATGTATAAGGATCCACTTTATGGAACCAGTTAGATGCCTCTGAACTTATGAATGGATAAAGAAAATTTGATATTATATCGGTATACAATTTAGTTTTACTAAGCCGTAAAGAAGAATGAAATTATGTCATTTGCTGGTAAATGAATGGGACTGGAGAACATCATGTTAAGTGAAATAAGTGAGACAGAAAGTCAGGGATTGACTTTTTTTTTTTTTTCTCAAATGCGAAAGCTAAAGGCAGGGGGGACCACAACAAAACAAAGGAATGAAAAAAAAAAAGGAGACTTTCAGGAAAATAGAAGCTGGAGACCACTAGAATAGAGAAAGGGGATTGAGATGAGGGAAGAAGGAAGGGGATAGTGGTGTACTGGGGAATTAAAACTCTCAAATTACGCTATGCCCATGTATGAATATGCCACAATGAAGAGTGTGTGTATGTATGTGTGTGTATATATTTATATAATTTTAATGCACTTATTAAAATAATAATTACAATAATAGAAGTGAGATCAGTAGCATAGCCCAAGAGGTTCCGGGGAGGGATGAAGGAAGGGAAGGGAAGGTTCTAGGGAATGGGATTGTTCCAATTGTTATTGCATGTACAGATATAGCAGAATGAATCTCACTATTATGTATAATTATAAAGCACCAATGGGGAAAAAATTCTGTTATCTTTGGAACTCTTCTTAGAACCTTCGTGACTCTTCTAAACTTAACTTCCATTTCTTATTTCATGTGTTTTATTTTTTAATCTCTTTATCCTGTGTTGTTGGAGAATTCCTCAATACCATCTTTTGAGTTTGCTAACTAGTGTTTTTACTTTTAGAGGTTCTAGTTTTCATTTCCAGGACTGTTAATTAGTTCTACTGTCAATTCTGCCTGTTTTCAACATTTTTATTCATTGACTATGATTATCATTCATCTTTTGAAGAACCATAACTTCATGTCTTATACAATCAGTTCCAGATTGGTGCATTTTTATTTTATTTGGAAAGAACGTACATATAAATATTAATTTTTACTATCCTTTTTAGCATTAGTTTTATTTGTGCATTTTAAATTTTGATTTATACACTAATACTTAATTGGAGGAATTTATAACACATTCTTTATTATTATTTCCTTGCATATTTCCAGGTTTCACAGGTCAGAAACAAGTCCTGTACCTGTAATTCAAATGATCACATTATATTTAAAAGTAACAAAATTCTTATTTTAATAAGAGCTCCTCTTATATAGCAAACCTTCTTTATTTAGCAAAATATCTTGTTTGTCTTGGGGGAGCTGGGTGTAATGGAACTAGTTCATCGTCTCTTCTTTTAATGGAATTATACATACGTACACTTGGCATCCCACTAAGTAAGTAGAGAATGTTTGTCTCCTGTATTGATTTTGATTTGTCTTGACTTTATAAATTTCCTTATCCAAAAGAATATTATCAAATATGACACAACACAAGGCTTTGCATACATATGCTTACATAATTCACCATAGCCACTTTAGTTTCCACCACCTGCTAAGAAAGAAAAAAAAAAAAAAAAAAACCCTAGATAGTAGCTGCAGATAAGAATCCCAGTCTGTAGCACAGGTAAACACAGGCAAGCCTAGATAAGGTGAACTAAACTATAACCAACCCAGAAAACCATGAATGGGAAAATTATACATTATTGTTTTAATTACTTAAGACTTTGGGGTTCTTGCCTAGCACAATTGTAAATAGATGACTACTCTAGAGGATATGAAGAAAGCACAGATTGGCAGAAGTCAATGGAGAAATGTTTTAAGTCTTTCCCCAAGAAATAAACATAAATTTCACAGAAAGGGGAGTAGAGAAGAGATGAAGGTTTGGGGAAGATGCACAGATTTTGGTATCATAGCAGAAAGATGGAACTTGAAGACAATGTATGTTAGTGAAAAATTCCTGATATCAGGTTGGTCAATATTTTACAATTTTATCTATTATCTAAGTAAACTCAAAATATTTTATAATCCCTCTCTGACTTTCAAAACTGTTCGTAAATTCTATTATGCATATTCACATGCCTTATAGGTGTGAGTGTATGTGCATATGTGTGTTTTCAAAGGAAACAAAAAAGTAGTTGAATTATACATCAGAAGAAAACTTGTTATGCAAGAAGAGTTAGAAATTAAATCAAGAATGCAGAGAAAGTATCAAGCAAATATAAACACAAGGGAATTGCAAGAATCTTGGGCAGAACATTTGACTTCAAACAAAAACAAATTATAGGTACTGTGTGAGTGCCACAAAAATTTCAAAGGACAGAGTTTCCTTTGTTAAAAATTATTGAACAAGTATTCAACAAACTACTCCTATTACTATCACCAGCTTCTCAATCAAGGACAACATAAATTATAAAGTACATCATAAAAGTAGTGCCAAATTTTTCTGCAAATAAATACATAAATATTATATTAATTATGCTTTTACAAGTCAATATACAAGCAACAAATAAAAATTGTTTTCAGTTATATTTTATCTTGGATTCTATGAGAAGCAGATCCACTGTTAAGATTAAATATATAAAGGTTTTTTGGAAAAATCCCTGAGGGGAAATGAGGTGGGGTAGGGCAGAAGAAGATGGAAGAGTCTTCAGATCATGGTACAGGTCCATTCCTGGTGGAGGAGGGAAGAAAGGAAAGTTTGTATGGATAGAATCTATAGTGCAGTCCTTTTAAAGTTTCAAGGGTCTTCAAGTAAATTTGAATTTACTTGGATATAAGATAAATTTGTGAAGTCTTGGCCAACCTGATACCAGTGATGTTTCCACATAACATAGTGCAGAGATAGATTGTGAAACTAATGCAAGTCTTCAAGCCAAAGTGGCCCATAAGAGAAGGGTCTGGCTCTGAGTCTGTGGTGCTAAATCATTGGTTTTTTAGCATCTGGGAAGTGTGAGCACATATGGAATGCTGGATATCAAAGCACCTGGGGAAATTGGCATTGGTCAGTTGTGGTTCCCATCGTGGAGATTTTAGGTATGAGAGTATTTTCATGGTTGCCACAGTTACATAACACTTTCATTTGCAGATTGAGATCAAAGTAAAGCATATCCTGAATTACTTTTCAGTATCATAGTGACACATTTTTTATCATTTTTGTAATTTTGATCCCTATATCATAATTAGAACAGTTTGTATAATTTTGACTCATATTGAAGAATATCAACTTTTTTTTTTTCCCCCCCGTGGTGCCAGGGATTGAACCCAGGGTCTTGTGCTTGCGAGGCGCGCACTCTACCAACTGAGCTATCTCCCCAGCCCGAATATCAACATTTTATCACAATGTCATATTTGGTTAAATTAATGACTCCATTTTTTCCTTCAATTGAATTGTATTCTGGTAGTTTAATGATATCTGTTAAGGCCAGTTGGTAACTTTTCGCCAAAAATAAATAAATTTTTAAAAAAAGTGAAGGCTGATATATTCGTCCTTTCCTTCCTTCCTTCCTCTTCCTCCCCGCCCCCCCTTCTTTTACTCTCTCTCTCTCTTTTTTTTTTTTTATGTCACTGGGAATTGAATCAACAAGCACTTTACCACTGAGCCATATCCTCAACCCTTTTTATTTTTTTATTTTGAACTAAGTGCTCAGGGCCTATCTAAATTGCTGAGACTGACTTCCAACTTGGGATTCTCCTGTATAAGCCTCCTGAGTGTCTGGGATTATGGGTGTATATCACCATACCTGGTTTCTTCTTGACTTTCTAATGGCTGAATGTTCTTTATGTTCTTACCTAGGTTTTTTTTTTTTTTTAAACCAACTTCAATAAATTTGGTCATATATTAACTGTCTATCTTATAATAATAAATAGGTATTATATGCAGACTTTTAAAAGTCTCACTTCAGTATTTGGAGCCGTTTTAATTATAGATTTAGTATACAAGTTGAAATACAATTTGCTTCTTTATTTTGCTATCAAAGTAAATAATATAATTGTGAAGACTGATGAATATGATTTTCATACAGAAATATGTATGTTTCAATAGTACAAATAATACAAGTGTATCACAAATTACCCTATCCATTGAAGACCAGACTCCTCCAAATATCAGTTACAGTGGATTTTAAATAAGAGAGTTTTTCTTACAGACACATTAATAACTATTTTTAGAAAATATAAGGTAAAATTTGCATATGGATTCTTACCAGAATTTGGTTTTTCTATAATTTCTATGTTTATCTGCTTATCATTATCTTTAACACAGATTTCAGAATTTGAGATATTTAAGAGAATATTCATCCCAGTGAAGTCTCAAAATTTTTAAATTAATATTTTTTCTTTTAAAATTATGTCTTACATAACTAACATATAAAACAGATAAGGCAAGATTGGATCAAATCTGGGAAGTGTTTTCTAGAGCGCACACACGCAAACTCTTCACTTCTTTCTCCTTCTGTAGACCTCGTATCCCTTCACCAATATTCTGCCAGTGTAACATTGTTCAGAAATTGATTGTGAAATTCATTGAGTGGAAACACCTGCTTTTGTTGTGATTGAAAACAGAGCACTCAATTCGACAATGGGTATTGCATCCAGTATGTTTTTCATTGATGTTCTCTGCTAGACTGAAGAAGATGCCTTTCTGGGTTTTGATTTGGAGAGGGTTTTTTTTTTTTGTCACAAATGCCTTTTGGTTTTAGTCAAATGCTTTTTCTCCATTGTGTTTTTAGGTGACCACTGCTCTGCTCTTGATTTTCTGTGAATGCAGTGAGTCTCATAATTGGTATTCAAATGGCCAGTTTTGAATTTCTTATGATCATAAAATACTGTATTTTAAAAATATTTCTGAATCTAATTTGCTACTATTTTATTGAGAATTTTTGCATCAATGTTCCTGAAGGGTACCATTACTATTCTTCTGCTTTCTTCTTCTATATCTTTATTAGGTTTTCTATGAGGGTCATGATCACAAAATCAGTTGGAAAGTATTCTTAGATTTCATTTATTACATTGGGATAATTACATTTTCTTATTGTTTCTTTTTTTCTTGATCAATCTAGTTAGGGATTCATCTTTTTTATTAAACTTTTCAAGAATTTGACTTTTGTCCTTATTTTCCCTTATTGTTTGGCATTTTTCTAGTTTTTCTCTTCATTATTTCCTTGCTTACACTTCCTTTAAATTTAATTTTCTTAAATTTAAATGTCCTTAATGTGGACATTTCTTTTCTATGTGTAATTTCAACATTAATAGTTTCATATCACTGAATGATTCAATTGCTATTTCAATGTTTCTCATAATTATGGAAAAAATCTCATCAGGGGAATTTAATTGTATTTACTAAATTTAAAATTTCAAGAATTCTTTGGGAAAAATTTATCAAATGCATACTTCTTATTTGATATGTTACATAATAAGCATTACTATCTCAATAAACCATGGAAGTGGCATTATTCAAAGTTGCATTATACATCAATTATCAAGAACCATGTCCAAATTAACATTCTGTTCAAACCTACACTTATTATCATTCCCAAGTTCTAAAGTCTGCAGGACATATTCACAAAGTTCAAAAGTAAATTTGATAAAAAAGGAGGTTTGGTTATCTAGATATTACTACCTTTTCTTCAAAATGCAATAAAAAAACCCAGAAGTGTGGTTAAGTAATTTAAAGGATATATTCTATTCTATCATGACTCCATTCATGTTACCTTTCTTGACTTCACATTCTCCATTCCTAAAACTCCATTGTTTTTAAATCAATGAACACACTGTTGACTGAGAAGAAAAGTATTTTCACTTAATGTAATGTAGAATATTAGATGCTTCCCTAAGTCCTCATACATTTCAAATTTTTGTGAGACAATTTAACTCATATCAAATTAAGAAGTAATAAATAACTTTAAAATATGAGAAGAAAAATTGTTTTCTTCTCATGACTTTAGCTTTGTACTGCTTTGTTGAAGTTACAGAAGAAATGATTGAACATGGGCTCCAATGGCACATTACTTAGTTAATTCTGCAGCAGGTCACCATTGTCAGATTATGGAAGTTTAAAATCAGACTTTGAGTAGTCACTTTTATACAGGATTATATGTGCATTTTTAATTCAGTAGGGTTTCTGATCCTTTCATCTTCTTCCTCAAATAATGGGTGGCATGTTGCTAAACATAATGGCATTCTCTCTTGTGTCATTGGCAAGAAGCCCTATGTGACTTCAAACTTACACAAATAGACAGAGCTCCTTTTTATTACTGACTGTAAGAGAATTTGGAAAATATTTTATAAAATTAACCACGTTGAGAAAAACAATAACTGCATTGACTCTATTCTCAGAAACAAGAGAATATTTTGTAATTAGGAATATTAAGAATGTAAGTTTAAAAGTTCACCTTTTTATCTTGGGCTATCCAGCTGCATATGATGATTTCCATGAATTTGTGTCAATCAGAAGAAAAAAGTACTTGGTAAGACTAAGATGTATCATATTTTGCAGACAGCCATTTAAAAGATATTTCTATCTGATTGTATGTTCTTTTTTTAAAACCAGGGATTATAAGAGTTCACAAAGAACAAAAATTAAGACATAAACACTGTATTTTCAATTGGTGAGAGAATCCATGTCAACATTTCATATTCTTGAAATTAGAATTAATGTTTGTTGAATGTCTGCCATGTGCCAGAACTAAGACTTTGCATAAATATCATTTTTAGTTTAACCCTCATAGTAATCCATTGTGTACTCTTATGAGGGTACAAAGTATTGATTAAATTATGTAATCTGTGCAGTTTACCCAAAGAAGTGGTGAAATACTCATTCTACCAAGACATATATGACTACAGAACCCGGACTGTTAAAGTTGTCACCTCTTTGTGCTGACTCTCATTCTTAAGTTTTATGTGCAGAAAAATAAGAATTTGCAGGGAGGTGAAGTAAATTTTACCAAGTACAAAACATGGAATCCAAAACCATTCAGATCATTAGTTTTGATTATCTCTTTCCTTATGTTTCTTTTAATAACTTCAATAGCTAAGCATTTGTTCTCCAACACACTGTATATATCAATTATGAGGTATGTGAACATTTTGGAAAATAATTTCCCCTATTTTTTAAATCTCTATCATCTATTATAGTACCTGGAAACATAAAGGGTTTTTATGAATCAAACTGTCAGAAATAAATTTCGGAAATATATTTTGATATTTCCACAACTGTAAGGGTGACATAGCATATAAGGTATTCACAATTCATTAAAGAAAAATATTAAAAATTGGAAAAATTAACTAAATTAAACAAAATTTCAGAATGTACATATGCTGAACTATGAAATTGCAAAGACCATGCAATTTATTGTACATATACCATGCTTCAGAGTAGAGTTTACATACATTCCATAAATGGATTTCACATCTGCATATAGACAGGCAAATTAATAAACTTTTATTTAATGTCTAAAGTGGAGACAACATGTGTCTTCTTAATGTATGAAACAACTTAATGTTAAATTGAAATTTTCAATGAAAGATACCTGGCTTCCTGTTGACCCAGGTGAAAAGGGATTCATCTGACTGGGGTCCATACAAATTTCCAGAAAGGGTAAGATTTCATCAGAGAGGATTATATGGGATAGAATGAATACAGTTAAAGACAGAAAATGATGAAGAACAATGTCACACTGGATAGCAAAGTTTGGAAGTGTGATGAAAATAAAAAATACTGCTTTTTATTCCATGATTGACTCACATTAGGTACTAATGGAAGTCATTTAGAAAGACTGCCTAATGTGTGCTCCAGCATGTATTTTTATGATAAATATAATAATTAAGAGCCTTACTTTGCCAATAAGAAAAAAGTCAAAGTAATTGTGACTTTCCAGAATCATATAATTAGGAAACAAAAGTTAAGGTTTGGTCTATACTATCTGTCTCTAAAAATTTACAGTATTAACCCTAAAATATTGTTCAAAATTAAGGATATAAACAATACATATTATTTAAATTCAAATATTGAAATATGTTACATCTAAACAGGAAAATAAACATCAGAAGACTATCCTAATGTTCTGTAATTTAGGGGACTGAGAGTTTGTTTCTGGTCTAAACAAACCAGCTGAGATTTACATTTTCTTTTTCTGTGTCTTGATTTGTCAGTTGTATATCAAAAAGGCCAGAGCTGATATATTAAGAAAAAAAAACCTTGCCTTTCTTCTCAAACACTTCAAGTTTGTAAATATACAGGTGCAGTTTGGTTTTTCTTGCATCTGATTCTTTTCCACCCTTAGTACACAGTAATATTTACATGATCAAGAGTGAGGTTAAATCATTCATGGTGTTAAATTGAACTTCTAATTATTGCTAACACAAATGAAGATAACTTGATAATTTGAGATTGTGTTGCAAAAACTAAAAAACAAATAACATTAAACTAGACTTGGGATTTGGGATTTAAACCAACTCAAGTGTAATGCTTTAGGGTGGTGATATGATACATATTTTTTAAAAGTCTCTCTAAAGCTGTAATCCTATGGAATAAAATATTCTAAATATATCAAACTATAAATTTTTAAATCATGTAGCAAATAAAGCTAAATTTCATAGATAATTTCCTGTACATGTATGATTACACTAATGGTATGAATCTGCATTGTGTACAACCATAGAAATGAAATGATGTACCCCATTTGTATACAATGAATCAAAATGCAGTCTGTAAAAAAATAAATAATTAAAAAACCATAATATTAAAAACATTTCTTAAAAATACTACATTTTAGCAATTCATCAAAAAATAAGTTTTTTGGGGATATAGCTCAGTTGGCAAAGTGCTCGCCTCACATGCACAAGGCCCTGGGTTCAATCCCCAGCACCACACACACACACACACACACACACACACACACAAAGTCACATAAATGAGTTAGAAATTTATTATAATATGCCATTTTTGAAAACAAAAAAAATTTTCTACTATGACTTATAATTTAATCACTAGAGAAGAATTCTAAATTTTGTTTAAAAAGTAAACAACATCCACATGGATGAACAGAAATTATTACAATTTTTTTATAGACTATATTTTATTTTCCATATTCTCTGATCCCCATATAATAATCCCCATTTTAGAGACCTTAGTAAAATACATTTTCATAAATTTTAGCATCAATCCTAGTGGACATCAATTTTAACATTAGCTAATATTGATAGCATTCTTACGTGCAACTGAGAAATCGAATCAAATGAATTAGCTTAATAAATTCAACTGGTTCTGTTATACAGAGAAACAGCCTGACCACCCAGTCTGATAAATGCCTGAGGTTCAAATGCAGTCCGCCAATATCACTGCCCTACCACAGGCCACATGATCAGGAAAACTGTTTCTTGTTAGCAGCCACCTGGCAATGCCCAGCTCATGTGTACTCAAATCCAGAATGCTCAGGATTGCTTTCTTCCTGCTACATCGGAGTTGTTCCTCTGATCAGGTACCCACTTCTGAAGATCAAGAACCAAGGATCAACTTTTTATTAAGTCCTAATTGAAAGCATGAGGGTAAAGCCTCCCTCCCCATTTAGAAGGTGGATGAGATCAAACCGAGTCCTCCTCACCCAACTGGAACACAGTTACTGTGCACAGTATCTGCTCACTCTAATCTGTTGTACTCTCACACCCCAAATACTCTGTGTCTTCCCCCCTCATCCAAAAACCATTCCCCTCTACTCTTAGATCCAATTCATCATGTGTTACGTCTCTCTTAAATGTTATGAGTGGTTTTTTTTTTCAGAGAAAAACTAGAGAAAACATTAAATTATACTGTCTTTCATCTAAGGAATAAAGTTAAATCCCCACACTAAATTATTCACAAAAGAAAAATGAATTTTTGTTCTATTAAAGACCTAAACATTTATTTTTTAAAAACCCACACTATACTGAATGTAGAAATGAGAAATACAGTAACAATTTTAAATATAAAATCAGAGGTAATATCAAGTAACATAATATAAACTCTAAAAAATGCAACAGTAATATTAGCCTGCATTAAAATAAAAATACCACATGACAATATATACAATATATCCTCGGTATACAATATATGCTATAAAGCAAATTAAAAGATAAGTGGGAAGGACTCAGTAAATATTTGTAATACATAAAAGAAAGAATTAACACACAGAATATATTTCAAAGATCAAAAACTCCACTTTTAAAGATTAAAAACTCAATGGAAAGGAGTCAGGATATGAATAAACAGTTCACAGACAATTAAATAGGAATGACTAGCAATCATTTAGAAAATGTGTACCTTCACTATAACTAGGACAATACACCTTAAAACAATTACAAACAAATCTTCTGTACTCATATTGACAAAATTTATAGAATTGGTAATATATTGTTAGCATAATTGTCAGAAATGACAATTTGGAAATAATGTTGCAGAGTTTATATTTGACAGATTTCTTACAAGGAAATTTCATTACAAATATTAGTTTAGAACACTATTTCAAATGCAAATTGCCTGAATTGAGATTCTGAGTTTTTCATTTATTTGCCACCATTATCTCTATACCTGGAATTGTTTTACACACACACACAAACACACTCGGATGTTAATAAGTAACTTACAGATTGAATTCTTTGCTTAAGATAACACTTCTTCTATTCTGAATAATATGACATATTAATTGTTACACTTGTGATTTTCTTCTTACCAAAGCAAAAAATCTTTGAAATATATATGCCAAATGGCTATGAAATTAATTCCAAAGACTGAAGATCTACTTTAAGTCATTCCTAAAATATAACATGATTTTTTTTTCTTTCTAGTCTCCTTCCATTTCTTTGTCTAAATTTCTTTATTACTCCCACATTCATGCTAAAAGCATTTATTTTTCATGCATATTTATATTTCATGTATTTTGCTGTGGACCATACCGAAAGAAAAAATACATGTGACATGGTTTAACCTTTAGAAAACTGAGGAAGTAGCATTTATTCAACAAACAAAAAAGACAAAGGCAATGAACTACATAAAAGATGACATTCAGTGGAGGTACAGGACAGGGAAAGACTTGTTTGGCATTGGAAATTAAAACAGGAGCACTCTACCACTGAGCTACATCCTCAGCCCTTTTTATTTTGAGATAGGTTCTTGATAAGTTGCTGAGGTAGGCCTTGAACTTGAGATACTCCTGCCTCATCTCTGGAATTGCTGGGTGCGTAGGTATGCACCACTGTACTGGGTGAGAAAGACTAATGGTAACTCTGGTTTTTAGAGAAAATTTCATTAAGGAGTTGATATTTCCTGTGCACAAGACATTTAATGGATACTAAAATATTGTCTGAAAATTACAGAATAAAAATAGCATCATAGGTTTGACTTTTTACAACTGCATTCCTCAAAATATTTCAAATAAATACAAATTTTGTAAATATTTAGAGGAGATAATAACTTAGTGAATTCTTTAGTGAACCTTTGATGAGATGAATAATTATAGTCTGGTGTTTCTTTTCTAGAAACTCCAGTTCCTAATTATGGGAGAGTGGAATTAAGATGAGCCACATATACCGATATTTCAATCAGTTTGACATTGAATGATATTACTAAAGGTATGGATGAGGATTTTTAAAATTATTTTTGAAACTAGAGTAAACTTGTAAGAAACTACTATGATATTAAGTTTTTTGAATATGCATTGTATCCATCATAATAACTAGGAAAAATTTAGAACAATTTATATAAAAAGTAATTTACTGTTATTTTTAGTGTACATTTTGTTATTTAGATTAATTGGCAAAGTTTCCTATTACTGGCTGAATTTTCTATGTCCACACGTCACTGCCACTTAAAAAAGGCAAATATTTCCCTTTGCCTCTCTGACCCTTCAAAGTGTCCCAGCCTCACAGTCCTCGATTCTGCTACTTGTCCCTCTCTCCTGATTGGTACTCCCCCAAACCTAGATCCACCATCCCCACTTCTGTCACAAGCATCCATAATACAATTGTCCTTTAGGGAAGGAAGGGGTTTTCTTCCTTGGTTTCACACTGACCCAGAAAATGAACCGTCTGGGCCACAAGGTTATGTGTTGCTAACTTGGGAGGGGGCAAATATGATCATCTAGCTGAGGGACGAGGAGCAGCATCACGGCGTAGGTGGAAACTAGCACAAAAGGAAGGACAGACAAGGACAATGACTATATAGTTTTCAGGGCCATTGCCTTGGTGAGGGTGACAAAGATGGTCAAAGGGGTTGGTACATGACAACTTGATAAGTCTGCTCTCTAAGTAGCTGCAAGTGAAATACCAACTTTCCACAACTGTGATTGTTTAATTGCAAACTGTCCTCTTTTAAGTGTAATCTAAGTACAAGTGCTTTTTTAACCTTGACATCACTAGTAACTCACATAATTCACATACTGTTTTTTTTTTTCAATAAATAGTGATGGATTGAATGGAACACAATTACTTAATAAGATTTTAAAAGTTAACTTCAAGTTGTAAATATGAAAATCTTTAGAAATTTTTACTCTAAAATTACACTGGCATAACCAACCACAAATATATATTCAGTATGTATATTCCAAAGCATCACTGGGCATTTAGATAAAACTGAGGGAAATTTTTGTTTAAAATATATCAGTATGAAGATGTTAAAGATGAAACAATTTGAATGAAAGTAGTACTTTAATAAGATTTATTATAATTGTTACTTCAAATGTTAGGCTCTGAGGAGTTAAAATCTCTTTTTCATTTCATAAAAGTGGGTCAATTATTATTAGCCTATGAAAAGAAGGAAAAGACATTAATGTTAATTTTAATCATTTTAATGAAAGACAAAAATTCTCAGTGTTTTACAGTTATAGACAACACAATAGGAATGAGAATGAATTTGAAATTCATGAGAATGAAATAGGACAATAGGAAATGAGAATGAATTTTAAATGTGTTTTAGTTAGCCAATTAATTTACCTGTGTTTTTTTCATTCTATCTAATGAATTATGGTACTTGTACTTGTATATTTAAAATACCAGAGGGATGCAGATCAAACACCAGAGAATTCAGATCAAAGAAAAATATTGTTTATGTAGTAGGAAGTAAGACTGTGCCTATGACTGTTGGGACTAAAGAGACGTTAACTAACTCAGGCTGACTCCTTACTCCCTGGCGAGTGAGCAAAATCAAGGCTCAAAGGTGGTTTCAATAGTTCATGACGATAAACCGGACCACCGTCAGGGACTGGTTAACAACAGTTCTGCGAAAGTGATCAGCTTGTGCTTGCCATTATAGTCCGATGGGACTCTCGCCTGTGTGAACCCCCCTGCCTTGCTGATTGGTTCCCGCCTAGCCCCCACCCTACATAAAAGCTGTGCGACTTCCTCAATAAATGAGTTCCTGCTGTGACGGGTCTCCCTGATGCGTCTGATTGTCCTCCGCCTGGAGGGCTGGGAGCAGGCGGTCAGTGGGCCTTACCTATCCTGATCTGACCTTGTTGGGGAGTGTCCCCTTCTCTTGCCTGTCGAGAAGAGCAAGGGGGCTTAAGACCCCGACATATGACTAACTCAATGTTAACGGATTTGCTGAATTTTAATATTCTTGGCAAGTACATAGATGCTGTGGTCCAGATTATTCTGTTCAGCCATAGAAGCCTTGATAGTTATTTAGGATTATGGGTCCTCTAGACTTGCTACTTCCATCTTCCATTATTGCTTATATCCTGACTTTAGAGAAATTATGTACTTATGAAATTTTACAGTTTTATCAAATAATTTGAGAAGATTTATACTAGACAGTTAAAAAGTGATGCCTTCAAAAAATAGAATTCTGTTTTTTATTTATTGTACACAAATGGGTTACAACTTTTCATTTCTCTGTTTGTACACGAAGTAGAGTTGCACCATTTGTGTAATCATACATGTACATAGGGTAATGATGTTTGACTTATTCTGCTATTTTTCCTTCCCCCCACTCCTTCTACCCCTCTTTTTCCTCTATGCAATCCATCCTTCCTCCATTCTTGCCTCCCTCCCACCCTGCATTATGTATCATCATCCGCTTATCAGAGAGATCATTTCGTCTTTGGTTTTTTGGGGACTGGATTATTTCACTTAGCAGGATATTCTCCAGCTCCATCTATTTATCTGCAAATGCCATAATTTTATTCTTCTTGATGGCTGAGTAATGTTCCATTGTGTATATATACCACAGTTTTGTTATCCATTCATCTATTGAAGGGCATCTAGGTTAGTTCCACAATCTAGCTATTGTGAATTGAGCCACTATAAACATTGATGTGGCTGTGTCATTGTAGTATGCTGATTTTAAGTCCTTTGGGTATGATCAAGGAGTGGGATAGCTGGGTCAAATGGTGGTTCCATTCCAAGTTTTCTAAGGGATCTTCATAATGCTCTCCAGAGTGGTTGAAACAATTTGCAATCCCACCAGCATTTTATGAGTGTAACATTTTCCCCCACATTCTTACCAACACCTGTTGTTGCTTGTATTCTTGATTATAGTCATTCTAATTGGGATGAGATTAAATCTTAGGGTAGTTTTGATTTGTATTCCTCTTATTACTAGAGATGCTGAAGATTTTTTCATATATCTGTTGATTGCTTGTAGATCTTCTTCTGTGAAGTGTCTGCTCATTTACTTAGTCCATTTATTGATTGGGTTATTTGTATTCTTGGTGTAAAGTTTTTTGAGTTCTTTATAGATTTTAGAGATTAGTGCTCTCTCTGAAGTGCATTAGTAAAGATTTTCTCCCACTCTGTATATTCTCTCTTCACATTGTTGATTGTTTTCTTTGATGACAAAAAACATTTTAGTTTGAATTTGTACCATTTATTGAATCCTGCTTTTATTTCTTGTGCTTTCGGAGTCTTATTAAGGAAGTCTAGTCCTAAGCTGACATGATGAAGATTTGGGCCTACTTTTTCTTCTATTTGGTGAAGGGTCTCTGGTCTAGTTCCTAGGTCCTTGATCCATTTTGAGTTGAGTTTTATGCAGAGTGTGAGATAGGGGGTTTAATTTCATTTTGTTGCATATGGATTTCCAGTTTTCCCAGCACCATTTGTCGAAGAGGCTCTCTTTTCTCCATTGCATGTTTTTGGCACCTTTGTCTAGTATGAGATAAATTATGTGGGTTTTTCTCTGTGTCTTCTATTCTGTGCCATTGGTCTACCTGTCTGTTTTTGATACTACCATGCTGTTTTTGATACTATTGCTCTGCAGTATAATTTAAGGTCTGTTATGGTGAACCTCCTGCTTTACTCTTTATGATAAAGAATTGCTTTGGCTATTCTGGGTCTCCTATTGTTCCAAATGAATTTCATGATTGCTTTCTCTATTTATATGAGGTACTTCATTGGAATTTTAATTGGAATTGCATTGAATCTGTACAGCACTTTTGGTAGTATAGTCATTTTGAAAATATTAATTCTGCTTATACAAGAACATGGGAGATTTTTCCATCTTCTAAGGTCTTCTTTAATTTCTTTCTCTAGTGTACTGTAGTTTCATTGTAAAGGGCCTTCACCTCTTTTGTTAGATTGATTCCCAAGTATTTTGTTTTATTTTTTGAGGCTATTATGAATTAGGTAGTTTTCCTAATTTCTCTTTCAGAGGATTCATCACATATGAATAGAAATGTATTAGACTTATGAGTATTGGTTTTATATCCTGCTACTTTGCTGAATTCAATTATTAGTTCTAAAAGTTTTCTGATGGAATTTTTTGAATCCTCCAAATAGAGAATCATGTCGTCAGCAAATAGGAATAGTTTGAGTTCTTCTTTTCCTATTCGTATCCCTTTAATTTCTTTGGTCTGTCTAATTGCTCTGGCTAGAGTTTCAAGGACGATATTGAAAAGAAGTGGTGAAAGAGGGCATCCCTGCCTTGTTCCAGGTTTTAGGGGGAATGCTTTCAGTTTTAAAATGATGCTGATCTTGGGCTTATTATAGATAGCCTTTATAATGTTGAGGTATGTTCCTACTATGCCTACTTTTTCTAGCGTTTTCAGCATGAAGGGGTGCTTTATTTTATCAAATGCTTTTTCTGCATCTATTAAAATAATCATATGATTTTAACCTTAAGTCTGTTGATGTGGTGTATTACATTTATCGGTTCCCAGATTTTGAACCAAACTTGCATCCCTGGGATGAAACCCACTTGATCGTGATGCACTATCTTTTTAATGTTTTTGTATGCAATTTTCCAGAATTTTGTTAAGAATTTTTGCATCTATGTTCATCAGAGATATTGATGTGACGTTTTCCTTGATGTGTCTTTGGTTTTTGTATCAGGGTAATACATTCTTCCTAGAATGAGTTTAGAAGGGCTCCCTCCTTTTCTATTTCATGAAATACTTTGAGGAGTACTGGAATTAGTTCTTTTTTGAAGTTCTTGTAGAACTTGGCTGAGAATCTGTCTGGTCCTGGGTTTTTCGTGGTTGGTAGGCTTTTGATGTCTTCTATTTCATTGCTTGAAATCGATTTGTTTAAATTGTGGATGTCCTCCTGATTCAGTTTGGATGGATCATATGTCTCTAGAAACTTGTCGTTGTCTTTGAGGTTTTCTATTTTGTTGGAGTATAGATTTTTAAAATAGCCTCTAATTATGTTTGGTATTTCCATAGTGTCTGTTGTGATATTTCCTTTTTCATCACAAATTTTAGTAATTTGAGTTTTCTCTTCCCTCTCCTCCTTCACGTGGCTAAGATTTTATCAATTTTATTTTCAAAGAGTCAACTTCTTGTTTTATCAATTTTTTGAATTGTTTCAATTTCATTGATTTCAGCTCTAATTTTAATTATTTCCTGTCTTCTACTTTTGGTGTTGATATATCCTTATTTTCTAGGACTTTGTGCTATAATGTTAGGTTATGTATTTGTTGACTTTTTATTCTCTTCTTGAATGTGCTAAATGCAATGAATTTTCCTCTTTGTACTGCTTTCATAGTGTCCCAGAAATTTTGATATGTTGTATGATTGTTCTCATTTACCTCTAAGAATTTTTTTTATCTCCTCTCTGATGTCTTCTATTATCCATGCATCATTCAATAGCATATTATTTAGTCTTCAGGTGTTGGAGTAGTTTCTATTTTTTATTTTATCATTGGTTTCTAATTTCATTCCATAATGATTTGATAGAATACATGGTAATATCTCTATTTTTTTGTATTTGCTAACAGTAGCCTTGTTGTATAACATATGGCCTATTTTAGAGAAGGATACATGTGCTGCTGAAAAGAAAGTATATTTGCTCATTGATGGATGGAATGTTCTATATATGTTTGTTAAGTCTAAATTATTGATTGTGTTATTTATTTCCACGGTTTCTTTGTTCAGTTTTTGTTTGGAAGATCTCTCCAGTGGTGAGAGAGGTGTGTTAAAGTCACCCAGTATTATTATGTTGTAGTCTATTTGGTTCTTGGAATTGAGAATGATTTGTTTGATGTACATGGGTGTGCCATTGTTTGGGGAATAAATAGTCACAATCTTTATGCCATGCTGATTTATGTTTCCCTTAAGTGGTATGAAATGTCATTCTTTATCCCTTCTGACTAACTTTGGTTTGAAGTCCATTTTATCCAATATGAGGATGGAACCCCCACTTTTTTACTGAGTACATGTACATGGTATGTTTTTTTCCAATCCCTTCACCTTTAGTCTGTGGCTGTCTTTTTCTATAAGGTGAGTCTCTTGAATGCAGGTATTATTGGGTCTTTCTTTTCAATCCAATCTGCCAGTCTATGTCTTTTGATTGATGAGTTAGGCCATTAACATTTATTTTTATTATTGAGATATGGTTTGTATTTCCAGTTATTTTGGCTTATTTTTGTTTTTTAACTTGACTTGTTTTCTCCTTTGATTGACTTTTCCTTTAGGGTAGTTCCTCATTTGATGACTTTCATTGTTGTTTTTTATTTCCTCCTTATGGAATATTTTGCTGAGAACGTTTTGTAGTATAGATTTTATTTGTAAAATCTTTTAACTTTTGTTTATCATGAAAGGATTTTATTTCTTCATCAAATCTGGAGGTAAGTTTTTCTGGGGAAAAGATTCTTGGTTGGCATCCATGTTCTTTCAAAGCTTGAAATATGTTTTTCCAGACCTTCCTAGCTTTTAGGGTCTGGGCTGAGAAATCTGCTGATATCTATATTGGTTTCCCTTATATGTAATCTAATGCTTTTCTCTCGCAGTCTTTAAAATTCTATCTTTATTTTGTATGTTAGGCATTTTCATTATAATGTGCCTCGCTGTGAATCTGTTGTAGTTTTGTACACTTGGTGTTCTATAAGCCTCTTATGTTTGATTTTCCCTTTCATTCTTCAGATTTGGGAAATTTTCTGATATTATTTCATTCCTTTGGTTTGTATCTCTGTGCCTTTCTTAATACCAATAATTCTTAAATTTGACTTTTTCATGAGGTTCTGTTGAGGTTGGAGTTTCTGTTCATGATTTCTTACCATCTTCTCTGTTTCTTCAACTTTATTTTCAAGATTAAATATTTTGTCTTCATTGTCTGAGGTTCTGTCTTCCAAGTGACCTAGTCTGTTGGTGATGCTTTCTATTGAGTTTTTAATTTGGTTTATTGTTTCCTTCATTTTAAGGATTTCTGTTGTTGTTTTTTTCAGAATCTCTATCTCTTTATTGAAATACTCTTTTGCTTCTTGCATTTACTCTTTTAAATGTTTATTGGAGTGATCATTCATTTTCTGAATTTGCTCTCTTTTCTCATCGTTTGCTTCACAGATCATTTTGATTTTATACATTCTAAATTCCTTTTCTGACATTTCTTCCACCATGCTGTCATTGGATTCTATTGATATAGCATCTTGGTGTGTTTGGGGCACTTTCTTCCCTTGTTTTTTCATGTTCTTTGTGTATCTTCCCCGCTAGCAGTGCAGATCCAAGGTATTGTAGTTTTCCCCCGTAGGCTTAAAGTGTCCCTGCAGGTTTCCAATACCTCATCTCCCAGTCTTCAGTAGCCTGATGCATGAAAGTTACTTGATAATGTGGTGTCCCAGGATGGGAGCTGCCCCAACTAGATGGAGGCCTCTGGGTCAGGGATAATCCATCAAAATGCAATTCTTAAATGACTACTTTTTTTCTTCCTAGCCTCATAGCAGTCTATAATGGCCATTCTTACTAGAGGCAATAAACAAGTAAATACATACATGCATACATACATTTTATTATTTAGTATCAATTTACAGCCAGAAAATCTTAGGAATTGTTCAGCTTTCTGATTTTCATAGATGAAGAAACAAAGTCAGAAAGTTTGTGTTCCAGAGGTGAGTTGAGGTGTATGTGTATGAATTTTAAGTACTTTATTTTTAAAATAAATTATGTTTAGCTGGTACATAGAGCATAAAATTATGCATATTATTAGGATAATCTGATATTTTAGTATATGTATAGATTGTATAATTTTTGAGTTAAGTTAAACATATTGATCTCAAAAATTTATTATTTTTATAGTACAAACTTTGTATACTACCTGTCATGAACCTATGAATATATACATGAATATGCACACACACACACACACACACACACACACACAAACAATCCTGAGATTCAACATTTTTGTACATCTTTCTTTATATATATTTAGGCACCTCTCTATGTAGGGAGAGGGGACAGAACAGGAATCTATACCTTTATCTTCTAGAACAATCTTTTCTTTCCTCTATAGTATTGCTTGTAATTTTAAAATGAATTGCTTTAATGCTGTGGATGTGCTCCTAATTTCCCATTAATAAAGCTAATTTCTTACCCTTGTTAAAATAACTTTTCAGTTCAGTGGAGATGCCTATCTTAGTGCCCAAGAAGCTTCAAAAAGTAAAACATCCCTCCAACTTCTCAGGCGAACTGTACATAATAGAGAGCAAGGTTGATGAAAGTTGCTGAGCAAACATTATATCTTTTTTGTGTGTTTTTGTAACTACCATTGTTCTTCTGTAGTGAAGGGAGAGATCCTTCTACTGTTATTTAGAGGGCTGGTGTCAGCACCAAACCTTATTTGGTCATTTCAACCAAGGCATCAATTCACCTAGTGAGATGATTTTTCTCACAGCCAGAAAATAGTCAAGACAGATATGTACAATCTGTAAGTAGTGAGTTTATCAAAAGGAAATCTCTGTAATGATTTTGACTTTAGAGATACTAAATCTTTAGTCTCTAACAAGATATGTTGCATTACTGTGAACTGCAAAATGACCCAGAATAAAGGATTACTCATCTCAAAATTAGTATATTAATTTTATAGCATAATTTACATGATGAGAGTCATTACTAAATGTAAAGACATGAATAATCTCACTTATTTCTTATTTTGCTACATATTAAAATTTAGTTTGTATCTTGAGTTCTTTATTACAATTTTATATTTTCATTTTTTTAATCTTTGCATTAAACGTTGTGTCAAACACATAGTAAGAACTGAAATCATGGTAAGTAAATAGCCCTCTGCATTATTCTTACAGTGACAGAAAGCTAGACTTCCCAAAGCATTAGTCCTATTATCTTAACGGAATACAGTTGAAATAGTATTTTTTAAGGGAAAAAAATAAAAGACCTTCGGAGTGGACCAAAATGCTCTTGTCAATCAAGTGAAACTTCCTTTGAAATCAAGTGAAACTTCCTTTGAAATCTTTGTCCACAACATGACTACACCCAAAACCCAGGCTCATAGTGTGCATGAGCAACCAGTTAGGATTCAACATGGCCCAAGAGAAAAGGAAAAAGGACTTTCATAACTTGTAGGATAATTCATTCCCTTTAATGTCCATTAAGAACTACAATGATTTCTCTGTATCAACTAGAATAACATGTAAAATATTTTCTTGCCGAAATGTTGCAATAGAAACATGATTTATATCTGATGAACATGAGGCAATATCTTGGTGTGAGTACTTTTACGTAAAACCTTCTGAATAGAAATGAGGAGCTAAGTGATCACATTCAATTGGCTTCCTGTAACCAAACAAATCATCCAAAGAATTTCTCACCTTCCCCACCTTATTAAAGGGGCTGAAAATATGAATAAGTATTTCATAAATTCCTGTGCATGAACAGTGGAAATGTTTTCATGTTTCTAGGTCACCCCAGTTTCTTCTATGATTTCATGTTACTGGAAAACAACACAGGGCACACTGGAGATGAAGTAAGAAACTGAATTAGCCAAAGCTGTCTTTCTCTCTCCCTCCTGCTCCAGTGAGTGTCTTTCTCCTGCCTTGCTTTAACTGAATTTCTTTTCTTTCTTTCTGTCACAGATGTTACTAATGATGCATCGATAGCTGAAACCAATGTGGAAAATATTTCACAAAAGAAAAACTATCCCTTTAGTTTTATTGCCAGGTATAAATTGATTCCATACTGTCTGGCTATCATTCCTGTTGGTTCTATTTCTTTCTGCACAAAATGTATTCTCTTGCATTGACATTTGATGTTTTAGTTCTTTGCAGTCCTTAATATGACATTGACTCTTTCACTTGGGGTGGAGGAGAGACAAAAGCGTAGAGTTCATTTAATTGCTTAGAAAATGCAATATAAGAAATGCCATTTGAAAGCCTCATTTACTTTGCTTTATTTTAAAATATGTTTATATTTTAACTCATTTCTCTTTTAAAAATACAGTTAAAGTTTATCTTGTTAGTTGACAGTTATTAAATGTTCAGATTTTAAATGCATAGTGATAGGCCCTTTGCCAAAAAGTTTTCTCAAAACTAACATTTCACCCCAGGAACAATCCCTAAATATATAGCTTTTAGATTATGTAGTAATTTGCAGCTGACTTGATGCTTGAACAAAAATCTAATAATGATGTGTACTTCCCGATAGCTGCCCGGAAGAGATTCCTTTCTCACAAGTCATAGATTTGGGAGCCTACTGAAATATAAATCACTCAAATTTTAAAATGGCTAATTTGACATTTTTATGATGATATGTGTTTTGAATAGATTGAAATGAATAAAGAAATATTAGAAGATAAATTATCTGGTACACATCTATTTTTTTCACTGTGAATAAGATGTGCAAGGCAAAGACATGATGTCTCCCCCAGGTACATGAAAGGCGGGCTTGAATGATCTCACAGACCCCTTTCTTTTTTATATTATTTAATCCATAAATGATGTAGGTCATCCTTTAAAAGATAATGAGTATTTGGTATGTTATAATTTCCAAAGAATCCCTCCCACTCCCCAAAGCATATTTATTTCCCTTCACATTACTCACAATATTTATTAAAAAAGAGTTACAGAACATAGGAAAACATCTGCAGAAGTATCACATAGCCAACTCTAATAGAACACCTTTTTAAATAGGTGTCTCTTTAGACTAGTATGTTAAGATATGCTCATCTTTCACTATTCTCAAGCAATCAGTGCAAAGAATAACTGAATGTAGATTAAATTTTTCTATATTCACATAAAATAATTTTACTTATTTCTTCCTACATTCTCTCCAGCAGCAGACTTCAAGACTGGATAACAGACTATGTCAGCAGCCCAGAATATTACATCAGAACTTAGATGTAAGTTAGACACGAAAAAGTTGGTGATAAGGCAAATGTAAATTGAAAACAATGATCCCAGTTTAGCAAAAATAAAAGACATCACAAGTCTAATTTTATGTGTCAGAAACACCTAGTACATACAGGCTTCATGTTTCGGGAAATCTAATGCATCCTGATATAAAGGAAGGGAGATACCTAGCATATATTGAAAGAGATTATTGCAATACAGTCTTAAGGGTGCATCTATTTAAATTGTGACTTTAGGTGCATGCTAATAATAAATGCTATAAATGAAAGAGAATTTAGTGATTTTTTTGTTTTTGAAGCATAATTAATAATTTATTGAAGTATAATTGATATCTAAAAATGCACATAGCTAATGAATACAACTTAATGAGTTTGGACATATGTGTATACCCATGAAGTCATCACCACAGTCAAGGAAATAGATAGTTCCATCATCTCCAGAAGTTTTCTTGTGTACTGTTGTGTTTTGTTTGTTTGTGGTAGGAACACTTAGCATGAGATACACACTCTTAACTAATTTTTAAGGACACAGTATGGTATTACTAAATTATAGGCAGTGTGCTATATAGCATATCTCTAGAACTAATTCATATTATATAACCAAAACTTTTTACTCAATGAATAACAACTGTTCATTTTTCAATTTTCTTCTCCCATCCCTTAGTAACCAATGTTCTTTTCTCTACTTCTGTAAATTTGACAATTTTAGGTTATTTATATAAGTGGAGTCATGCAGTTTTTATCCTCAGGTGACTAGCTTATTTCACTTAACATGATGTCCTAAAGTTATCCACAACATTATAAATGGCTACACTATTCCATAGTAGAAATGTATCACATTTTATTTATCAAACAACTTTTGGGTTGTTTTCACAACTTAGTTTTTGTGACTATTGCTGCAGTAATTATGGGACTGAAAACATTTTGTGATCCTGAGTTTAATTCTTTTGGACATACAATCAGTAGTGGGATTTCTGGGTTATATGGAAGTTCTATTTTTAACTCCATACTGCTCTCCAAAGTGACTGCACCATTTCACATTCCCACCAACAATACAGAACAGTTCCAATTTTTCCACAACCTCACCAACACTTGTTATCTTTTGAGTTTGGATAATTCACATCCTAAGAGGTTTGAAGTGATATCACATTTATTATTGTGATTTGCACTTTCCTGGTGACTAGTTATGTTTATCATCCTTTCATATACCCATTTGGCCATTTGTTTGTCTTCTTTGGAAAAATCAGTTATAAAACATAATACAGTCCAGGCTTGGTGCATGCCTGGAATCCCAGCAACTGGGGAGGCTGAGGCAGTAGGATCACAAGTTCCAGGATAGCCTGAGGCACATTAGTGAGACAAAAAACAAAAAAATTAAAAATGGCTGGAGATACAACTCAAAACAAAAAAATTAAAAATGACTGGAGATACAACTCAAAACAAAAAAAATTAAAAATGGCTGGAGATACAACTCAGTGGTAGAATGCCAGTGGGTTCAATCCCCAGTAACACAAGGGAGAAAAAAAAAAAAAAGACCTGGTACAGTTAAATCCCTGAATGTTGGCCATAATGTATTTCAAAGCAAGCAGTTTAAGTCCATGGGCTCATCTGACTGGAAGACAATTAATTTAAGCCCAAAATAAAGTACTGTGGGCACAGATATTTATATGGTAATTCTTATTTCAAAGAAGATTCGCTTTCTTCAATATAGAAGATTACTTTTGAAATGGAAAAATGATACTTTCTTATTTTTACTTTTGAAATAAAGACCAAGGTGGATGCGTTTGTCTGCTAGGGCTATGATATAGGCATGTCTTCTTCTCTTGGGTTCAGTGTTGGGTTCACCATGAACAAGTGTCAGTGACAAAGTTGGAGTTAGCCCTGGGTTCAGTCCTAAAGTTGATTCTGTGTAGCCAAGAGTTTCCTCCTCAACTTCAACTAATGGCTGACATCAATGGAAGTTTACTTCAAACCTGAAACGGGGGAAGATATCATCTTGAAACTCTTTTTAACATCAAAATTCATGGTGGAAGAAAACAGTAAGTTCAGTAAAATGTATTATTAAATAGTTGTATTCTTCCACACATATTATGTAATTTTCACATTGAGTAAACAGGCAGCTATTAAATTCAGATTATTCTTGCTACATAATAAACGTATAACTTTTGTTTTACAAATAGGTTTTTTTCTGTTAAATCCCCTTTTATAGTGGCATTCAAATTTTCTTCCTAGCCTCACCCTCTCTCCCTAGAAAAACTGAAATGCCCCTGTGGCTTTAAGTGACATTTCCAGATTGTTGATTTCAAAAATCTCTTAAAGGCCTTAACCTAGACCAAAGCTCAGAAAATCTCCTCAATATTAGAAAAATAAATGTTGCACAGTTCAGAGAGTTTCAGAGACATCTCAGACTCGTTACATACAGAAGGGACTTCTAATCCATTCTCCTAAAAACATTAAGAAATCTTTCTCCTCTCTTCTCACGTTTTACAAACAGTCTCTTACTAAAAATAAGAAGGTTCACCCTGGAATCCTGTCTCTGTGCAGCATTGTTATAATCTCTACTCCTGCATCTGTTCTTCTAGCCAATACATACACTACTGTCAGAGTAAAATTTCTTCATTAAAAAGCAGCAATTTTTGTCTCTTCTTTTTAAAAGTGTTGTTCCCTATTTCTCACTCCATTAAAAGTTCTTCATATAATATAGCAGATTTCAAGAACTGATTGCTTCTTTCACCCATCTCTATGGTACTCATTTCTCCCTGCCCTACAGAAATATGATATTATACTGGCCTTACAAATATAAAAATTATATCACCAAAGAACCTTTCCCTTTTGCATTCCCAGTTCTTTGCAAATGCTAATTCATCTGCCTGGAACTCAGAACTCATTTTCCTCAGTCCACCTTTGGACTGGTGAATGTCTATTCATCTTTTCACATTAATATTAAACATTACTTCTTACTTTCCTTCTTTCTCAAAGTTTTACTATAATTGTTTTTACATTGCACAATGGCTCACTAGACTTTGAAAAATGTGGGTTTGGAAATCATATTGTTGTCCATATTTGACTTTTTTGAGTTCTTAGTCCTTCTTGTACACTTTTGCACAAATGACGACATGGATATATATCCGTTATGTATTAAAGACATCTAGAAAAAGGATATTCTTTTTATAGATCAATGAAAGTCAAAGTTTTCTTTCATGTTAATAGCTCCTATGGATCTGGAAATCATCCACTTGTCAATTTCTTTACAAACTTAAGGACAATTCTATCAGCAGAGGATGGAATGAATGAGATTTAAGAACAGAAAGTTAAATTTTGATGGCCATTTGGTTAATTTAATAAAGAATTTGCTCAAAAAACTATCACATTCACACTTTAATTTCAACCTCACACAATCTTCTGGGTATGTGAATATTCTCCCCAACACACCTTTTTAAATTGATGAGGGCATTAACCATTGGAGAAATTGATTTTGCCAGACAGAAAATTAAAAACCAAAGGAAACACAACTTAAACCCATAGCCCCGGGCTCTGATTCCCAATTTCTTTCCTTTCACCTGATCAAATGAGGTTCAGAGGCACATTTCTGATGAAGTGTGACGTCTACGATAATATCCAGCCAAATGTTGAAGTTGAGTTAGGAATCCAAGAGATTTTTTGAGGGGTAAAATTTTGATCAGATAAAGCAGGATTGGGCAGGGAGGAAAAGAATCAGAACATAATGTATTTATGGAAACAAACAAACAAATAGAATATAACTTGACAACCCAAAGGAGAGCTCTGGAGGACAGACTGCTAGTCAGGTAAGTCACACTGCAGAAATTGCCAGGCCCTACCATCCTTACTGTGATCAGTCATTGTTCGAGGTGCTCAAGAGGTGTTGGGGCTTGCTCAAAAGCTGAGACAGATCTTCAAGTCAGGTAATTGGCCTCCTTCTGTCTGGATGTTAAGGTTTTTCATGAAAACATTGCAATAGTAACTTCATTCTATTGTGGGAAAAATAAAAATTTTAAAACTGTTAGAAATGGTAGGGCAAGCCAATTTCCATAAACACCCTCAAGGCGCATATCTCTCTACAAGGTGATTGTAGAGAAAGAGTTCATTCTGAAGGATATTGAGGTTCTACGTGTTTTTAAAGTCTTGTTTCCAGAAAAGTCATGTTCCACCAAAAGTCCACGTGGCTACAGCACTTTATGGAATGTTTTCCTTCTCCAAGAAACCAAGCTGGCCCTGTTCAATGATTATTTTTGAACAATCATCAGAATATGAGAAAATATTTCCTTATGAGTCACATAATTCTATTTTAGTGCCTTGTAAGCAAGTTTGTACATGAAACATGAAAATGAAAAGCAGCTGGTGTCAACATTTTGTAAATGAGAAAGTTTCTTTAGAAATCTGGAAGTTTATAGAACGTGAAAGATGGTTTAGAATTAATTTTTTTTTCCAATGGGCAGATTCCTGAAAAGTAAAGAAAAATTTAATACCAGGGTAACTTTAAATATAAAAATATTTCATACTACTCATAAGATTCCTAAACAAGAAAGATTTGTTAATTTATATAGCAAGGTATTGGATAGATCAAATAATTAGATTTGTGATTAACAAAAATAACATTGCTAAAATTTGTTGAAATTACAACATTACTTTTATTGCTATTGGTGAGGTAGTATCTATTTTGTAAAAATGTTTCTAAGCATTCTATATGGGGGGCACAAATATTTTGGATTATAATTTTTGATTAAAAATTATGGCTGTAAGGATTACAAAAATTTATAACAAATTTTGTATTGTATGTTTATACTCATTGAGTTAAAGAGAATATTAATATTGAATCATGATGACAATGGCCCATTGGCAGCTAATTTCTGGAAAAATAATGCTATCATTTGGAAGAAGCAATACCTCACAATAAAAAACCTTATGCTCTTGCCTTTTAAAAATAAACAAGTCCTTCCAAAATCATCATTCTCAAATGGAAATTGACTCAGTTAACTTAAGATGATTTTCAAATATTGCATTCAACACAATTTGTCCAATAAGGTATGAGTTTTTAAATCCTTGCAATATTGTTTGCTTTTTAAATTCTGTATTTTTCCAATTCAAACTTAAAAACAAAAAAATGAAGAACTGGACATATTCTCAGCAACAATCTATAGCTGTTCTTTATTTTTATTCTGGGCATATTACAGGAATGCTTATGAATATGTGAATGGGGACTAATGGTGTTACATCTGTGGTTGTGTCCAGACTAGTGGCCAAATAAATGGAGGTCAGCAGCAAAAGTATTTTTCCAAACAACTAAAAAGATTAAGTTCTATTTTTATAGTGTTTAAAGAGAATCAAAGAATATAATGTTCATGGAATAAATTTATAGCATCCCCTCTTAATCCTCATCCTGCTTTATTATGTCTAATCATTACTTTTCCCAAACATGCTTGTTTTTTAGTTTTTCTTCACTTCCCCTTCTCTTCAAATGTTATGAAAATTGAATGGTCAGTCTTCAGTGAGATAGAACCTTACAATTTCAGGGTGAAAAGAAGGAGAAATACAGTCTGGCAAATAGTGACCTCTTTTAGTGAAGAATATCATGAATATAATCTGACTAATGTAATTTTTCGTAAGGTCATAGTTGTAGAATTCATCCTAATTTAACAATTTTACAAAATGTTCACACATTATGGGGAAAACATTTCAGGAATATAGAGCAATTTAGTACTGTGTCTTGAGAAGCCAGTATATCACTCTAAATGTTTTCTCTGGAGTCTCAATAGCCTAGGAGTTAAAGTGCTTTTTAACGACAAAATCACAGTGGTTTGAAACGCACATAGACTTTCCTTTTAACAGAATCCCATAGCTTCATCATTCTTGGAATTCTTACTCACTGCTCAGATCCATCTTGGATGTCACCAACTGCAGGGTTTGCATCTGGCCTCTGTTGCACTTTGCCCTCAGGTCACCTCCTGCTGGTTGAAGGTCAGGATTCCTAGGGCTTCTGCTGCTTGTGATAGGAGCACTTTTCTCTGGGCACAGTACACAGTAGCACCCTACAATTTATGACTATGGTTAATGGTGAGAAAGCTGTGATGTTTTGAAGGACTTCAGTGAGTGGCTGATGATAGTACAAGAAAACAAAGAGGAAAAACCCCTCTAACTTCAAATTGAATACTTTCCCAGGATTATATGACACAAAATTAACAGAATGCCACATTATTCAAGTTCCACAATTACATAATAAAATTTTTAAATACAGAAAATTTAGTTTCTTATGGAAAGTCCTGTTGGAACTGTGAAGATGAGGTAAGTGTACTTGGGGAAAACGACGACAGGAAGATCTGTATTTTTGAATATTTTTATCTGCTTGTTTTTGTCTTATTCTGTTTTGTTTGGGTTTTCACTGCAAAGATTCTCAATTCAGCAGTTTATATTATTTAAATTTTACCTGAATGACCCTTCCTCTTTTGTAGTCACTTCTTCTGCAACTCCCTGGGGAATCAAGGCCTTCACTGAGCTCATTAAGTTCCAAGAATCCAAAAGGTCTGGGCAAAGTCAGGAAAACTCCTGGTATAGTTTGGACTCTGAACCAAATTTTCTCCCTCCTGGAGCACAGAAACAAAGAGGAAGTCAAGAGGAGGTTGGGCTCTGACTACAGCATCATTGTGAGAGTGTGAGGGACAGGGATGGAGAACGGGAGAATCCTTACTAATACTTCTGAAGGAGCAAATGTTCTTATTTTAAGGGTTAAATTTGGAAACTGACAAAAGAAGAAATATATGGTTCTTCCTACTTACTCAACCATGGTTCCTGTATAAATTAGGGTTAGATTTGACTGTAAATAATCTAAATATACAGGAAGCATGCAAGTTTTGATTGTTCTCTTACATAACAAAGGTCCTGAGGTAAATGACACTTGAAAGCTTCATTAATATCCAACCTCCAGGCATCTTCTGACATTTTTGGTCTGTCAGTTTTTATGGGACCATAAAATTTAATCCAGCATGAGGACCAACCTTAAATCTTTATGCCACAAAAATATAGCACCAAATTCAGGAAGTTAAAAACCTGAGTTATAGTTATTTAACAGCATAATGCTGTTTTATTAACTAACTAAATCATCAAAAATGCAAGAAAATAGGATCTAAATAATGCAATCAATAGAATATATACAAATACAGACATATACACACGTATCTTATCTGTTATGGTTTGGATGTGAGACATTCCCCAAAAGCTCATGTGTGAGACAATGCAAGAACATTTAGAGAAGACATGACTGGGTTATGACAGCCTTAATCTATTCAGTGAATTAATCTCTGGACGGGATTAAATGAGTGGTAACTGAAGGTGGGTAGACTGTGGTTAGAGGAGGTGGGTCACTGGGGTGTGGCTTTGGGTTATAAATTTTGTATCTGGTGAGTGAAGTCTCTCTGTCTTCTACCTGATCATCATGTGAGCTGCTTCTCTCTGCCACACTTTTCCAACATGCTATTCCATCTCACCTGGAGCCCTGAGGAATTGAGCCAACTGTCTATGGATTGAGACCTCTGAAACTGTGAGCCCCCAGATAAATTTTTCTTCCTCTACAATTGTTCTGGTCAAGTATTTTGATCACAGTGGCAAAAAAGCTGACTTATATACTATCTTAAGTGTTTATACTCTATAGAAAGTATTAAGAATACATATTCATTAAACATTACAACTTCTTCCAAATCACATATTTTTATATCTAATATTTTTCTTTTTCTTACTCGAGTCTTTGAAAATCTCTTTCTCCTTATCTGAATTGATTTTAATAACTCCCAATTTTGCTGTGTCATATACCTAATCTATATGTCAACTCCACAGTTTTCTATTGGTGAACAATGTTCTGTATAATTCTTCCCCTTCAAGTTCATTCAGAGTTGAACTCCATGTGTGCCCACAGATGTGGTATGACTATAGTTATTGGCTCCACCTCTTCATTTGTGGAAAGGTCAAATTTCCAACAAAGGACACAGTGGAAGGAACTCCACATTGAGGAACTCTCAGTGAACCCATTTTTTTTAAACAAGCATTTGTTTATTATATTTCTCCTGAATTTCTTCTCTCTCTCATGCCTAATGCTTGATACTTTGAGATGAAATATATGAAAACATTAAAAAACCATACTTATGAACCTTCTCTCCATTATTGATTTTTCCTTCCAGTGCCTGGGATATGACACTGCTTGCAGTTCCAGTGTTTGAAATATAATCAGCATTCTGCCAATCTATTGCTTCATGTGAAGAGATATCATTAAATCTGAACCATAGGCAAAGGGAGGTAACACATGATGGAGAAGCAGCAGTCATATTTTTTTCATTGATAAAGACTCTGGGTTTTAGTCATCAAGAAAAAAATTGCACCAGTGTGTGTTCTAACTTTTGTATGTTATCTCTTTTAAGTCTTTCATTAAAGTTTGTTTATCATGAAGTAAAGCACAAGGTGGACACATTAAAGGCAATTCAAATAAATTCACTTATATTTTTAAAGTGTCTCTCTCACATCATGACATTAGTTTGTCCATGTCATTCTTCTGATATTTCCTCATTTATTTCAGTGCAAAGTTGAGGTGAACTTTTTTAGGGAATTTGTCACTACATGCCATTTATTTTAGTCAACTTTTTCACTATTATGACCAAATGATCTGACAAGAAAAATTGTAGGAGGAAAAGTTTATTTGAGGGGGTCCTGGTTTCAGAGGTCTTAGTCCATAGAAAACTGGTTCCATTCCTCAGGGCTCTAGGTGAGGCTGAACATCATGGTGCAAGAGTGTGGCAGAGGGAGGTGGCTCATGTGATGATCAGGAAGCAAAGAGAGACTCCACTTGCTACATAAAAAATATATACTCCAAAAATACAGCTCTGATGCCCCACCTCCTTTAGTCATACCTACCTTCCTTCAGTTGCCACTCAGTCCCATCAGGTGATTAATTTACTCATTGGGATCAGACCACCATAACCCAATCATTTCTCCTCTAAACCTTCTTACATTGCCCCACATGTGAGCTTTTGGGGACACCTCACATCCAGACCATAACATTCAGCTGCTGGCCCCCAAAAGCTCATAATCATCTACCAATGCAAAATATATTTAGTCCATTCCAAGAGTCCCCATTGTCTCAACAGTTCCAAAAATGCTCAAAGTTCAAGCCCAAAATCTCCTCTGAGGCTCAGGGCAAACTTGTATTGTGAGTTCCTATAAAAATTAAAAGCAATTTACAAGTTTCCAATATATAATGGTTCACAGTAAACATTTCCATTCAGAAAAATAGAGGAATAGAAAGAAGAGATAGGACCAAAGCAAGACTGAAATCCAGCTGAACAAGCAAGTCCTGTAGCTCCATGTTTGGCATTTGGGGCACATGGCATGGTGCTGTTCTGTCCAAATGGCTTGTGTGTCTTTGCCCCTGTAGCCTTGTTGGTTGTAGCCCAAGTGACCTTCCTGTTGAATTTTCTCAGCTTGATTTCTGCAGCCTTCCTCAGGGGACATTCCATGGTACTGGAATGTACCATAGTATTGTAATCTCGGGGATCTCCACTGCAGCTTTGTCTTCCTCCTCACATCTCCACACATTGCCCTCCCATGGAGTGCCCATAGGGACTCCGACACTGCTATAGTTCACCTGGCATCCCAGGCCTTACTTTGAAATCTCCCTGGAAACCTCCATGACCCACTAACTCCAGCATCCTGCATTCCTGCTGAACCAGTACCAAGTGGTTGACATCAAGGTCTACCACCATCTTGAGCAGTAGTAAGACTTCAGCAACCCTGGCTGAAGCAGCCTCTGAGTGTCCAGGTGGCTGAGCATATTGAAAAATCTTCCTAGGTCCCCTTGCACAAGAGGTTTCCCCACTGGTCTCTTCCCAAGAGAATTTTCACTTTTACTCCCTTGAGCCTGAGATGGGTGTGGTCTTGCCAGCTCCTGAGATACCCTCAAGTCATCTTTCTTATTGTCTCCACAAAGTCTTTAGCATTTCTTTAGTGGCAGTAAAGTCTTTAACAGCTGTACCAGTTTTACTCTTAGCAACAGTTTTACTCTCGCTTTTCAAGTTCAAGATTTTCAAATCTTTCTGCTCTTGAATATCACAATAAACTTGGCTAAAAGCCACTAGCAATATCCATGCCACTTCCTGAATGCTATGTTGTCTAGAAATTTCTCCTGCCATATTAAGAAGTCCATCACTTTTAAAATCAGCCTCACAGAAAGTTTCAGGACACAGGCAAAATGCAGACAACTTCTCAGCCAGAACATAACACAAATGGCCTCTAGGTCAATTACCAATAGTGTCCTTCTTTTCCTCTAATCCTGCTTGAACCCTGTCTTCACTTTCCACAGTCCTATTGGCATTCTTGTCTTCTGAGCTCCTGACTCAGAATCGGCAATTAAACTCTACTGGCAACAATCTAAAGCTTTTCCAGCTTGCGCTGCTAAACATCTCAAAATTCCTCCAACCAATTCCAAAATGCTCCAAAAACTTATGAACCACATGGTTAGTCACAGCAATGATCCCATTCTCACTACCAATTTCTGTTTTTTAGTCAGTTTTTTCTTTTTTTCTTTGTTTGTTTTGTTTTTTGCTGCTATGACTAAAAGACCCAACCAGAACTAATGTAAAGGAGGAAAAGTTTATTGGCTGGTGTTACGGGCCAGGCTATATGGGCAATGACAAAACAGACTCCATTTTACCCTGAGATTCCATGTCATGTGGGAAATGCTTTTCCGTGGGAACACCCCACCTTTGTACCCATCAACAGTTGCTTAACTTGTATCCAACTAAGGTTGTTTTGACCCACTTCCCCTTCCGCTTATGATTTTAGGTTTCACGATGTTAGTTTGTAGTTCCAAATCATAACAATAGTCACTTATGATTATGTACTTACATGCTTTACTTTTGGTATAAAAACCCCAGCAACCTTACTCTGGACTGTCCTCCCAATAATAGCCATTTTTGGGGCATTGTGTGAGACAGTCGATTGGCTAATAACGACTTTCAAATTTGGACTTCTCAGTGGTTATGGGTCTGTTTTCATTCGCAATTAGAACTGATGACTCATGTCATTTTGTATCTGGAATAGCAGGGAAGTAAATATCGATTTTTTTTCCTTTTAATTTTGTTTATAGTTCTAGTCACAATTTCCAAAATGCTTCTATTCTCTCATGCTGAGTTTTTACTCTCAGGTATAGAATTGGAAAGCCTCTCTCTCTCTCTCTCTCTCTCTCTCTCTCTCTCTCTCTCTCTCTCTCTCATGGTATAGGTGACATCCCCAGTCATTTTTATTTGGAGACAAGCTGTCACTAAGTTACCCAGACTGGCCTTGAACTGCTGTCCTTCTGCCTCAGTTTCCTGAGTCACTGGGGTTATAAGTGTGCACCTCTGTGCTCGGTTGAAAGTCTTCTGTTTCTGTATAGTTTTTGTTTTGTTATTTTTAAAGCATAGTGCTCTAATGTGGTAAAGAAAATAACAACCCTATGGGAAATAACAAGAATGGTATAATGGAAATAGAAAAGGAAAATTTTGTCTTAAAATCTTATCAACCTGTCAAATATAATCTGCTAATAAACTTTACATTTATTTTCAATTAAGGAAAGAAGAAGTGTATTATCTATTTGCCAGTCTAACATTTCAGAATGCATTTACCATATGATTAAAGTGTAAAATTTAAATGAGATGAAATTAATATTCCTGAGCCACTAGCTTTCAGAAAAAATACATTTTGGATTTTTAAGCAGCGATCAACTATTTAATGTGTGACTTTGTTAAACTATTAGTACCTGATTATTCAATACATGCTCAGCACAAAAATTTAATACATGTATAAATTTGTAAAATGCAACAAACATAAGGAAAAATCATAAGTCCCTAGATCCCAATAAACCTTTTGGTAAGTTTATATAGATTTAGGACTAGTTGAAGACTTATTTTGGATAACTTTTATAATTTCCCTTAATAAATTATTTAACATTAAATTTAGATGAACATTTTTCATGTCAAGAAAAATATTTTTATATTGGTTTCATAGTTCTACATGTAGATTACGATTTACTTAATCCTCACAGTATTTCTGGATATTTAAGTTAGGTTTAGTGTTTGCTATTATAAACATTGTTATTATGGAATATAACAATATAACAAAAAGAGCTACTACTAGTTCAGCATTGTTTTATCACATTTTTATGTAGACTCATTTAATACTCATGACAACCCTGTGTCCTTAAGTACCTGTATTTTACAGATGGATATCTAAAGCAAGGCGGGAGTACCCAGAAATAAGATTTTAATGCATTTAGTCTTCCTCTGAAGACCATCTCTGCCCCACCATGTCATATCATGCCACCAGCAACCTCAGTATCATTGTCAGAATATCTTTTTCTTTAGAGAAATTCCTATAAGTCATGTTTTGAAATACATTGGAAGCAATAATAAATTTAAAGAATTGACTACATTGGCAAATAGTTTTCTTAACATTAGTCTAATATTCAAAATTATAAGAAAGCTATAAGGATTATGTTTAACCTCACTCATCAAACTTGCTAATTTTCACTCATAAAATAGCCCTTCAAAATGAAAGGAGCTATGTCATTACTTTTATCTTTAGTTTTTTAAAATATTAAATAATTTTAAAAAGTATAATGTTGTTTTTCTTTTTTACTTCAAATACTTTGTATTCATGTTCTAGTTCCTTTGGCAGGAATTGTGTATTTTCTTAATAATATATAAAATTTGTTAAGGAAACATTTCCTATCATTTTTGTGCTAATTTTACTTGAATTTTTGTTATATAAAATTTGCAATGTTTATCATTTTAATTTTGTTTTCAAATAAATTATGTTTTACAACTGAATTTTTTGACTAGTTTAAAGGAAAGTATATTCTAAAAAGTATATCCTATGAAGTATTCTGTAAAGTATAGTCTATATTAGTCAAATCTATAACAATCCTAATGAACTTTCCAAATCATATACATGTTTTTCAATTTCTAAAAGATGCATGTTTTAGTTATAAATATGTCCCTTAAAGTTTCTACACACACACACACACACACACACACACACACACATTTTTTTTTTTTAAAATCATGCTTTCCAGGAATATGAGAAGGGTGGTTTTAAATCACCCAATACCCAATTACAACTATCAATATCATTTGTTCAACATGATTCTAACTAACTCTCTAGTGAGAAAAGAAATACAGATTTAACTTTGCATATGTGTTCTAGTCTTAATAAAAGCCTTATATTAAATTTTAATTAAATTAAATCTCTAAATTGCCATAAAACTGGTAGAATTGCTAAAATCCAGGCAATTATTTCTTTACCAAAATAATAGTGCTTCTGAAAATATCCTTCTAAAGTTTAGGTAAAAATATGATGAAAATTTAAGTTACATGGTTTTTATGTAAGCTATAAATTATTTCTAAATATTATTTCACCCTATTGTAAAATTTTTGAAATTCATAATATACAAAGTAGTAAAATGATATATAAACCCTTGAGACTGATTTTTAGAATTACTGACATCTCTGGAATTTCTTGAAATTACATTACAATTACCACATTACCATTTACTCCCTATTATTAAGGATGATATAATGCACATCTATGTCTCATTTTTCTCACTCCCTTGATTTGTGCTAATAGAGTTGTGTTCAGTCTTCCATTCTAAAACATTAAGTGCTGCCTGATTTCGGTTTTATATCTGAGAGGATTCAGTACTTCCCACGTGTTTCTCTTCCTCCTCCTCAAGGTAATTTCCACCATGCTGAGCTCATTATTCACCTCTAGGTTGGTCATTGTGAAATAATTTTGTTAATATTTGCTGCTTTTGTGCCTGGTGCTGAATTTGCTGAAGTCTTTGCTGATAGACATATGATTGTCCATCAGTGGCTTTGATATTCAAAGATAATTTACTTGGGTAAAACTCTGGGGTATATTTCATTTCTATCAATGTTTTATGGACATGATTAACTAGATAGAATACACTGCCTTCCATCTTTGTCTGGACACCAATTACAGTGATATTAAACCCCAACACACATCTAGGACCTCTTCTCTGCAAAATCTATCTGGCAAATAGCATGTTTTATAAGATTTCAGTCTTCATTTGTTTGTTGTTGGTTTTTTTCATTAAATTTTTTCCCTCATGTATTTGAATAGAGTTTGTATTCTATGCATTCTGTTCTCTTCAAAACCACCTATCCTGTGTGGCCCAGATGTCCTTAATTACCACATTTTTAATGTTTCATAGGACATTTAATTTAGCTGTTATTTTCCTTTTGTTATGTGCTTTGACTCAAATCTACCCACATATTTCTGATATTCTTCTCAGTGATTTTACTCTTTTTTGTTTCCATGGTAACTTTGATACCTTTAATTCACTTGCATTTCTTCCCCAAGCTCTGTTCTCAATTTATCACTTGCACTCCTCTATGATCTTCTGATGTTGTAAAATTTACCTCTCATTTCTTTACTTCTTAAACAAAGATGATGTTAACATACGTTATTTTTAGATAATAAAACATAATTTTCTCATAGACTTCCCATATTGTGGTAGAGTGTTTTCTAAACAGGTATTTGATGTTTATATTTTGATTATTCCTTTTATATTGGTAGTTTCATAATCAGAAGATTTCTTTTCTTTTTTTCTGATTAAAACTCATCTTTGAATGAGCACTGACTTCCAGCAAAATATAATCTAAACAGGGACATTTGGAAGTGAGGAGCAGAGTGAACTGATTTTCTGGAACAGATACCTTTCTGGTTTTTGTCTAGTTTTGTTTTGTAAGCCTACCACATTTCTTGTGCTAAAAACCAGTACTTGGCTCTATTTTTGCTCTTTGAGAGACTCCTGGGTCCCAGGGCACTTCTCCGTCAGTCTTAGGTTCTCTGTTTGGTGGTCTGGCTTCTCTCCACTTTTTCACTGTACTCTACAGTCTCTTTGAGGTAGGGAACCACATCCTGCATAAAATAAATTATATCAGCTGGATTTTTCTTTAGCTTTCCTACCTAGTCTTTCTGGACATCCCACAGAAAACCTGTGATCAAAATGAAGTTGGGTTTAATCCTTTAATTCAAGCCGCAGTTGTGTTACCTTTCATTTAGGTGATACCAATTTTTGGAAAATATGTACAGGGTTAGCGTTTCAAGGCAATCAATGTCAGCTCTCAGAATGTTTCTCCTTTGAGTCCAAGCTTCAGTGCTGGCCAGCAGACTATGGTTTGAGGTAAGGGCTGTCTTTCTCACATCACCAATAAGATATTTTCTCCCATTCTTGTATTACTTTTTGTTGTTTTCAATGAGTTTGAGGGAGAAAAGTAATGCCTTCTTTCTCTTCTCTTTTTTAACATGGTTTGTTCTATGTTTTACTTTTTTGTAATGAACAAATAATTGCATTTTATTCACATACAAATATTTAATATTCTGTTGGTGATAAGATGTTGCATATTTAAAAAAAAAAACTAGCTGAAAGGACTTTGAAGGTTTTAACAACAAAGAAATGATAAATGTTTGAGGATACTGACAGTTTTACCTGGTGTGAACATTATACAATGTGAACATGTATCGAAATATTACACAGTACTCCCTAATATGTACACTTTTATGTATCAGTTAAAATTAAAAAACAAAAATGAAAAGAATTATGTGATGTAGTAATAAAGGACTTTTGCTTTGTCTTCTCTAGTGATGTATTAATATTGGATCTACTATTTTCACAGGTAATTCTTCTCTTTTTATTACCTTTGCTTCAGTTTGGTTTAGATTGATTAGTCTCAGATTCCAATCCAACAACATTTTGAACACCTTCTCCTCCATATTGGGAATTGAGCAGATATTCACTTCCTTTCTTCTTTCCCTCTTAATTCAAAGTGAAAATACTGAGAAGTTAATAAAGCTAACTTAATTTAATTAGTTTAATTTGACATTAAGATTTAGTTTATCACTGGTACTTTGAAAAAGCAATATAAAAGAATATGAAGTTTCAAACATTTGTGTTGGTGCTTATAATATTTGCAATTACTTTTTCTTCACCTAAATTCATTGTTGCCCTTCAGGTTTTTTAGTGTGAATTTGTTATGAGATTAATTTTATCATGATCTTCAGTTTATGAATTACATATTTAAGTACTTATATATCTTTCAATTGGTTTTACTCATGAAAGAAAATCTGTCAAGCTAGTTATGTCTCCAGTGGCAATTTTGCCTAAACATTGTTAAGTGGAATTCTATACTGTTCTCCTAAATTATGATGCATATTCTAAGGCTGGCTTAATTTTATTTCCCTAATAAGCACTGTATGTGTATGTGTGTGTGTGTGTGTGTTCATGCTTAAAGAGCATTCTATTTGTTCTTGCTCTTTGTTCTTGAATTTCAAAGACATTGCAAAATCTCACCAGGTTTGATGGTGTATGCCTGTAATTACCAGCAGCTCAGGAGGCTGAGGCAAGAGTATCCACATTTGGAGGCCAGCCTCAACAACTTAGCAAGATCCTGCGTCAAAATATAAAGGGCTATAGGGCTGGGAGTATAATTCACTGGTAAAGGACTCCTGGGTTTAATATACAGTAACACAAAAAGAAAAAAAAAAAGGACATTGCATAAATTTTGTTCTAAGTACAGTTTAGTTTTGACATCATCTCTTTGCTGAGGTTACATCTTTTTATGTCACTGATTGGATATTTTCCCTATTCTATATTTGTTTATTTCCCACTAAATTCTGTTTCTCAGCTCTTGGATAGTTGAGGGTAAGCAAGTATAGTATGTTCACAAATATGACTTACTATCAAATTTTGTCCTAATTTTATTTCATCCTGTGCTTTACTTAGGAAAACCTATATTCCAGAAAGGATTGCAGTGTAATCAGTTCACTCCTAGTGCTTTTCTAGAATTTTTCTAGATTTGAACATGGGGATCCTCTCTGCTATGTCCCAAGTGGAGGAGAAAAGGGTTAACTGCCGGAGGAGGATGTTGGCGGTTTTTCTATCTATTACCCAAAAAGCTTATCTACTCAATGAACACACAAGAACCAACACGCTTTTCATATGAGAGGGGGCATGATGGGTCTGACCATACCAGCTTTGGCCTCTAACAACATGGAGTAGCCCAACTCTCCGTTATTTATAATACACAGGTAAAACGGGCCAGGACAGGGAGGAGTTTCTGTGATGGACAGGATAGGGTGGAGTTAGGGAAACGATTCTCTCAGGGGAAAATTCCAGGAGGAGACAGGGGCCCACTCCCGTGCAGCACCACATACTTCCTGGCAGTTCCTAGAAGCCAGGCCTCTGTGTCCCATGGCTCAACCTAGTCCGATTCTGCTAAATAAGAACAGCTTCCTACAGACGCCATTTCCCCAAAGAATTCTCAACATCTCATGCAGTTGTATAGGAATAAACGACATATTTATGTTCACTAACCTCCAACTAAAATTTAGCGTTTGCTTCAACGATAAATGTGGGTTTAAAAACAGAGCGGTAATAGTATAACTGTGACATCATCAATAGAAATCAGAGATATGTTTCAGTCACATTACAGGTATTGCAGCAATTTTAAAATAAGTTTCATTCTGAATACCACTTTGAAATTATAGCAGGAAACAGATTTGTTGCTTGTGCTTTTACTTGTAGTATTAATAAGAAAGTACATTATTTTCATAGCAAAATTTTTCTGAATATTTAAAAAAATACATTTAAATTCAGCTGATTTCCTTTGAAATCCATGGTATTGTATTTTACTTTATGAATTAAAAGATCATCATTTGGAGACAGAGTCTATAGGCTTCCTTGGGTAAAGAATCAATGGGTAAGGCATCAATGGCATCCAAAAAGGAAAAGGAAGGAGGAATTGCTGTAGACCACCATGCCACTCTGGAAATTTTAACTAGCCAAATACGAACTCTGGAACATTGGCTATGGGGAAATGGCTATCTCCTGGTGCTCCAACCATGCTGTCATCTTCTGACTTGTATTGACTGTGGTTTCTAGGAAAGCATGACTTCACTTTGAGATATCAAGTAGATATTAAGGGACCCACAGCTGAAGATTGTCAAGTAACTTTACTATTCATGAAAGTTTCCATCTTGAAGGAAGGTTTGTGTGGCACATCTTTCTGATTGTAGCAGATGTGCTATTGACAGACCAAGGGGCAGTGAGAAGCATAAATAACTGCATTCATCCTACTTTCTTAGGCAGTGTCTAGAACAATTATGAAACAAAGGAGATTTGTTATCATCACTATCAAAAAGACTTTTTTATAGATGAAGTTCTATTATTACATTTAAAAATCAACTAGTCTTATAGATCTAATTAACACCTAGTTACACAACCTGAGCTTACAGTGTGTGATACCAACAAATATCCCTACCACTTGAGGAAGTTATATTTTTTAAGTTTGAAGTATATCAGTATGCCAGCCAATTTTTATTTAAAGAAATACACATTTAATATTAAAACTTGGGAAATGAATTAATAAATTAGGTGTAGGGTAAAATATAGTATTATTTGGGGTTTTACTATTCCTCCTACTTAATGATACACATACACATAATGTCTGTAGGAAAAAAGAGCTTAGCATGAACAGTATATTTATTGTGTAGGTATTCATGGAAGGTGAGCTCTCAAAAAATTTGATTAACTTTTTGGAAGGTATAGACATAATTTTATCTTTATTATATTCTACTTTCTTTTCATCATGCTTACATAACATTTTCTTTATATAAACAGCTATTGCTATGGCTAGGATGTTAGATTTCCCTAAAAAGCTCATGGTCATTATCATTCAGAGATGTAATTATTAGATTATGAGAGTTGCAACCTACTCAGTGAATTAACTCATTTGATGGATTAATAATTTGAGTGAATTACTGGGTGGTAACTGTAAGCAGATGGGGAAGGCCTGAGGAAGTAAGTCATATGCTTTCTTCATTTCTTGGCTGTCATGAGGTAAGTAGCTTTCCTCTGCCACACTCTTCTGCCATTATGTTCTACACCTCCACTGGCCCAGAGCAATGGACTCGGCTGACCAATCTCTGAAACCATAAGCCTAAATAAACTTTTCCTCCTCTAAGTTGTTCTTTCAGGTATTTTGGTCACACTAATGAAAAGCTAACACAAGTATAAACTACATGAATTTTTGATCACACAAAAACTTTCTCATAGTGGAATGCTGTTTGTTAACAGTATCACATGGTTATTCTAGTTTTTTACTATTATGTAATAGATAAATCATATAAATTCTAAATTGATACCATATCATTTTAATTTACTTAAAAAAACCACTACATAGAACTTTGTGAAAATAGAAGAAAAATTCTCAAACTAGAATTATCTCCTTTAGAGAGAAATTCCAGAAAATTCTCTGTATTGAATATCTTCTCTTAAGTTATTAGGAAACAGCAAAATTTGACAATTCTACTTCCCAACTGGGACACACAACCCTCTCCTTTTCCCAAGCACTCATACACTCACATGAACTTACAGTAAGTGACAGGGCCCAGGAATTAACTCTCATCAATATATTTTGCATTTAATCTTCCCTTATTATAAGTAACAAACACAGCATACTGATTAGGAATGTGGTCTCTGGAGCTGGACAAGAATATAGGTATATATCATGGCAATTGCAAAGTGTGTGGCCTTGTCAAATTATTTGATCCTTTTTGTACCTTGCTTTTGTTTTTTGCAACACTTAAACCATGGGTTTTCTGGAGAAATGTATGACATCATAAATGCAAATTCTCTTTGGTACTATTTGAAACATATTGTAGTCTCAATATTTAGCATTACTTTTATTTATTTTTTATTTTTTTCCTTCTATTTCATTGCTTGAAATTGATTTATTTAAGTTGTGTATGTCCTCGTGGTTCAGTTTAGGTAATTCATATGTCTCTAGAAACTTGTTGATGTCTTCAAGGTTTTCTGTTTTGTTGGAGTATAGATTTTCAAAATAGCTTCTAATTATGTTTTGTTTTCACTCGTGTCTGTTGTGATAGTCCCTTGTTCATTCCGAATTTTAGTAATTTGAGTTTTCTCCCTCTTTCTCTTTCTTAGTGTGGCTAAGGGTTTATCAATTTTGTTTATTTTTTCAAAGAACCAACTATTTATTTTGTTAATTTTTCCGATTTTTTTTTGTTTCAATTTCATTGATTTCAGCTCTGATTTTAACTATTTCCTGTCTTCTACTGCTTTTGGTGTTGGTCTGCTCTTCTTTTTCTAGGGCTTTGAGCTGTAGTGTTAAGTCGTTTATTTGTTGATTTCTACTTCTTTTCTTGAATGCGCCCCATGAAATAAATCTTCCTCTAAGTACTGCTTTCATAGTGTCCCAGAGATTTTGATATGATGTGTCTTTGTTCTCGTTTACTTCTAAGAATTTTTTTATTTCCCTCCTAATATCTTCTGTTATCCATTCATCATATAATAGCATATTATTTAATCTCCAGGTATTGGAGAAGTTTCTGTTTCTTATTCTCTCATTTATTTCTAATTTCAATCCATTATGATCTGATAGAATACAAGGTAGTATCTCTATCTTCTTGTATTTGCTAACAGTAGCTTTGTGGCATAAAATATGGTCTATTTTAGAGAAGGACCCAAGTGCTGCTGAGAAGAAAGTGAATTCATTCTTTGTTGGATGGTATATTCTATATATGTCAGTTAAGTCTAAATTGTTGATTGTGTTATTGAGATCTATGGTTTCTTTATTCAATTTTTGTTTGGAAGATCTGTCCAGTGGTGAGAGAGGTGTGTTAAAATCGCCTGGTATTATTGTGCTGTGGTTTATTTGATTTCTGGAATTGAGAAGGATTTGTTTGATGTACATGGATGAGCCAATGTTTGGGGAATAGATATTTATGATTGTTATGTCTTGCTGATTTATGCTTCCCTTAAGCAGTATGTAATGTCCTTCTTTATCCCTTCTGACTAGTTTTGGTTTGAAGTCCACATTATCTGAAATGAGGATGGATACTCCAGCTTTTTTGCTGTGTCCATGTGCATGGTATGTTTTTCCCCATCCTTTTACCTTTAGTCTATGGGTATCTCTTTCTATGAGATGAGTCTCTTGCAGGCAGCATATTGTTGGATTTTTCTTTTTAATCCAATCTGCCAGTCTATGTCTTTTGATTGATGAATTCAGGCCATTAACATTCAGGGTTATTATTGTGATATGATTTGTATTCCCAGTCATTTGACTCATTTTTGTTTTTTGACATGATTTGGTTTCTCCTTTATTTGGCTATTCCTTTAGGTTAGTTCCTCCCATTGCTGATCTGCATCGTTGTTTTTCATCTCTTCCTCATGGAATATTTTGCTGAGAATGTTCTGTAATGCCGGCTTTCTATTTGTAAATTCTTTTAGCTTTTGTTTATCATGGAAGGATTTTATTTTGTTGTCCAATCTGAAAGTAAGTTTTGCTGGGTATAAGATTCTTGGTTGGCATCCATTTTCTTTCAGGGCTTGGTAAATGTTGTTCCAGGCCCTTCTAGCTTTTAGGGTCTGGATTGAAAAATCTGCTGATATTCTTATTGGTTTCCCCCTGAATGTAATTTGATTCTTTTCTCTCGTGGTCTTTAAAATTCTGTCTTTATTTTGTATGTTAGGTATTTTCATAATAATATGCCTTGGTGTGGGTCTGTTGTAATTGTGTATATTTGGAGTCCTATAAGCCTCTTGTACTTGGTTTTCCATTTCATTCTTCAGATTTTGGAAATTTTCTGATATTATTTCATTGAATAGATTGTTCATTCCTTTGGTTTGTTTCTCTAAACCTTCCTCAATCCCAATAATTCTTAAATTTGGCCTTTTCATGATATCCCATAATCCTTGTAGATTCTGTTCATGATTTCTTACCATCTTCTCTGTTTGGCCAACTTTGTTTTCAAGATTAAATATTTTGTCTTCAATGTCTGAGGTTCTGTCTTCAATATTTAGCATTACTTTTAAACCGTAGGCAATTTATTAAATACTGAGGTTTTTTTGATTAGCTTATGGTTTGACTTTGGTTTATAGTCTAACCCAATCATGACCATCTCATTCTCTTTGTCAATTACTGATTGAAGCTTAAGCAAATTATCATATTCTCCAGGAGATAGAACTATGATCCCCCTTCATACTAACAAAACACAAATGGAAGTTCACTGATGCTTTGATGTGAAACAAAAACAACAACAACAAAATTCATTCGAAAGAAAAAATGGAATTGTTTTTCCTCTGTGTGAATGTGAGGTATGTAGTCAACAATCTATTAGTCTGAAATACAGCCCCCCACTCCACCCCCCACACAGAAGACCATAGAGAACCAGAGAAAGACTGAGCAAAACACATTGAATTGAGCCAGCCCTAGGGCAGAGCATAACTCTCAACTTCCAAGTTCATGAAAGATTTTTTAATTGTAGTTAGCTAGTTTTAGCTTGGGTTTTTCCTTTTGTTCAAATGGGTACTACCAGGGATCTTCTGAAATATAAGTGTACAAAATGTATGGATGTGTACGTACATTGACTGTGAGACATTTAGTTGCAACAAACATAAAATAGATACCATGTTTGAGAAATAAAAGAATTATTTTATATCACATAACTGAAAAATCCAACTACTAAGACAACAATCTCTTGACATTCAGTAAGCCCTGTTGCTCTAAATTTCCTTATTTTCCTGGCATTGTCTTTTTCCCTGTGTCAACATCCCTTTAGATCTAATCAGGCCTACTTCAAGGTAGGGTAACTTCCTTTCAAAGAGAACAAATTCCTACCTAAGTGAGGTTAGAACATCTGAAAGAAAATGATGTTTCAATTAGAAAGGAGCAAAAATATAGGTAAGCAACAATGTCAGCTAGAGTGTTTATTATGCTTCCTCTTCATTACTACCCTCGGGTAGTAGTGATGAGAATGCTCATAACACTGCTTGGTAGGTGCTAACACTCTTGTGAGCAACACATATTTACTCATTTAGTCCTCATAATCTCCTATGTTGTCAGGTGCTGCTGTTATTTCCATTTCACAGGGTAATCAACTAGGACATGGAGAAGTTAGGTGACCTGCAAATTTTCCATCCTAAGAAGTGGTTGAGATAGAATTTGAACCAAGTGATCTTGTTCCAGGAGCAATTGACTTTACCATTGTGTATTAAGCATCTTTGTGTTGCTAATTTATAAAATTCAATTCAAGACTGTTTTGTCCTTTCTGCTCTGATAGTCACTGATCATATAGTATTGTTAGTTGTTTGTTAAAACTTATGACTATAATCACACATTTCTGATAGGTCTTATACCTATGGGACATGTAAAGAGGCAAAGAAAGTAAATAAGGGAAATATTTAATTACATATTGAATTATGATTAAGTTTCCTCTTTTCATACTTTGTTGGATTTGAATTTTAATAGAATATGATTTAGACAAAAAACATGCTGAAATATTTCCACCAGAAAAAAAAAAAAAGTATATTAACTAGATACACACCTGGGTTTAACACCTTGGCTGCATTTATTTTCATCTTTGGAGAACTAAATAAATCAAATACTCAAGGGAATTTTGGATTTTTATGGGTTTTTTATAACAAATAAAGCATACCTCATTTAAATGTAAGTTTTTAAAATGACAATGATAGTAAAAATATGTTTTTGTTTTAGTTTATTTAGTAAATGGCATCCTTGCAAGTTAGGTGGTAAGAGTTTAAGATGAATTTAAACTGAAAATTCCTTATAATAATAATTTTCTGTCAGTGGCTCCAGAGACTAACCAATATAACATTACAATGCTCATTAAAAAATTGGATTACTTGATAATCATAAATGATGGCAGCAAACACCTCAAATATAAAATATAACATAGGCAACAGCAAGTTCAAGGTTAAAATAAGTTCTGGAAAGATGAACTCCAAATCCTGAGATGTCAATGACACATGAATTTACCAAAATCTTGGCACCAAATTTCTAGGGACAACTTGATCAGAATCATTATAATTAAAATGTCATGAGAGTATGGTTTCACCATCAAAGACTTTGACCAATGATCCTTAAGTGGTTTTGATTATGAATAAGTTCTTCTTGACAAGGCAAATTTAGGGAAATGCTTATGTCCAGGGATACAACTACTTATTTGTGAATTTTTCATTCACTCAGTGAAATGTATTAATTACCTACTATGAGCCAGGTATATGGGCACATAGCACTCAAGAAAACAGCTAAACTTTTCATAACATGATAGATTAGAATACTTTGAACAAATACAGAAACACAATCTCTCAGTGAAGTGAAACCAATAGATGTGGCAACATGCCATTGTAGAGAAAACCATCTGGTATATAATAATGGAACATGATCATCTACTTTGAAAAGGGACTTTTGAGATGCACATGATTCCAAGTCAGATCTACAGAAGTTAACCCATGTACAACTATAGTCACATATCAAAAGATATTTTATGTCTGCACATTTGCTTATCACTATCCTGATTGTTGTAAAAAAATTGCATCCTCAACATTTTTATTCTTTCCACCCTTCCAACCAACCCACCACTGATGACTGTTTACTCACAAGGCCATTGATGTAAGTACAGTAACATGATATTTAAATACCAAGCATAAAGAGAAGAAAATAAATACATAAATGATTCTTGGTCAACAAGAGTTAAGAAGCCATCATTTATTTACCACCATACATCTAAATTACTGGGCTCAGACCCTAGAAGGGTTGTCTATCCCAACAATGAAAGAGTGACTCAGATTTTTCATTTGGCCCCATAAATTAGCATGTTGTTCTGGGAGAATGACTAAGGGTCCTTGCCTAGTCACTTAATTGTATAGTATAAGTAAAGGACCCAGAGAGTTTTAATATTCTCTTCCAAATATTGTTGGGTTGAGTTTTCCAAGCTAAAATACACAGACCTGCATGGCTCATACTTTTTTCTTCCATAAGAAGGTTCTTTTTTCTATTCTTTGGTTAATTAGAGTTGTGAGGAATCCACAAAAATTTGGAAAATGTCTTACATGAACATTCTGGGAAGAAACAAATATATATATGAAAGTGGTCTCTTCCAAGAGTAAATTTCTCTTTATTGTAACAATTGAGGAAAGACAACTGCATGCTTCATCATGCACTTAAATTATATCTTGCCCGTCAATGTGCCCCACATATTTGAAAAAATTTTGTGGTCACTTTCAAATTCAGGAGGAAGGTTTGAGTTAGAGACAGACTGAAGCATAAAAATGGGTACTTGGGAATTAATAGCAATGTTTAAACTTGATCAAAAGTAAAACAGAAACTGTTGAAAACTAAATTAATCTATGGAAGATAAATTTGAAACAATATTCTAGAGCATACAGCAAAACAACGGTCAGAAAGTTAAAACCAAGAATTCTGTGGACAGAACAGAGCCAATGAGGAGAAAAGAAAAAGTCAAGGGGTTAATGGACACAATAGCTTTCTTTTGTTTATTTAGTTCTTTTTGTTCGTTTGTTTTCAGTGTGGTACTGGGGATCAAATCCATTGCCTCAAGCTTGCTAGGCAAGCGCTCTACCACTGAGCCACAACCCCAGCACAAGGGGAATAATGGAAGATTACTTTTTCTATCTTCATGAGTGTTTTTTCTTCCTCCTTACAGCTATTACATATTTCAGTCTTGTTAAACAGAGGGGTTTCAAACTATTTGCTTTAGTAATTAAATATTTGCAGATGTAATGTGGGCCACTTCTGAGCAGAAACTTCAAGTGCATTTTTCTTTTGTCCATTTGCCATAACACCTGCTTAGGTCCTAAATAAAGACTTTTTTTTTTTTTTTTTTTTTTTTTGAGACTAAGTACCAAAGTGAAAACCATAGGAGATTATTTTTTTACAAAATATTTTGTCACTGCCTAGCATTCTAGAATCTAATGACAGATTTCTCAAACCTTACTTGTCCTAACTCTCAAAGAAGACATATAGTATTAAAAAATAAAGAGTTTTATGTGGTAGTTTTGAGAGATTTGGTAAAGTTTTATAACTCCAACATATTACATTTCCTAATTGTCATGCAAATCGTGTGTGACTGTATTGGAAAACCTCAAGGATGTGGCACTGACTTCATGGCTAGGCAGTATGCTAGGACAAAACTGCTACCGATACTAGAAGGACATTGACAGGACGCAGTTTAAAACTACATCAGCTCTAATTCTGGAAACAGACATTTTACCTACTGAGTTTGTGCCTTTGGTCCATAGGAAGACAGTGTGGATTGACTGTCATGTGCTGTTGGCTGCATGAACGAGTTCCTACTAGACAGAGATAACTCAGAAGAGAATTGGCTGGATTGCAAATGAAATTTAAGGAGTACAGAAAGTCAAGAATCTTGCTCTTTTGTAGAGTTGAGATATTAAATACTCCAATGTTAAAAACTCTAAAATTCCCTCTCTCTCCCTCTCTCTCTCTCTCTCTCTCTCTGTCTCTCCCAAATCCCTCTCTTTCTTAGAAGAAACTACAAAGGAAATGATTGACAGCGTTGGCTACAAAAAAAAAATGATTTGAAGCTTTTTCGTAAAAAAACTTCAAAGCTCAGTCAAAAAATTTGTGGCAGAAATATTTCCATCATTTAAAAAAATAAAACAGTATCACATTCATGTATATATAAACTGTTCCTACAAAAGTAGAGCCAAAGAAAACAAACTCAGAAAAGAATAGGTAATACAGGAAAGGAAAAAAATCAGTCAATAATTATATAAAAATATACTCAATGTAAGCATTTAATAGTAAGATATATATATTGAAATCACATATAAAATAACCCTAATGCCTCCTATTCTTGAACTGTAGGGAAAGGAAAATTCACATTCACTTTCGGAGAAGAGTAAGAGTTTGTATAGTCTTTTAAAGGGCAGTTTGGCAATATCTAACATTTTAAATTACGAAAATTACTTGGTCAATGTTATTTCTAAATATACACCCTATAGAAATTCTTGTGAACATAAACATATTTAATGGATTTTAAGGGCATGAATATTTTAAAAAGAAAAGATCAATCAGGAAGGAAAGTTGAATGTTATGACACATTCATATAAAATAACAAATATGAACAGTTAAAAATTGGAATGGCTTTAGGAAGATAGCTTGACTTTTATTTTGACATTTTTTCCTCTGACCTATTGATTGTTCAGAAGCATGTTGCTTAATTTCCACATATTTCTGAATTTTCCAAGATTCCTCCTATTATTGCTTTCTTGCTTTATCTCATTGCAACATGAAATGATATAGAAATGATTTTAATCTACTTAAAACTTGTTTTGTGACCTACCATATGGTACACACTGAAGAATGCTTCATGTACACTAAAGAAAAATGTGTATTCTGCTACTGTTTGATAGAAAGTTTCTGAATATGTCTGCTAGTCCATTTGGTTAAAATTGCAATTCGAGACTGGTATTTTCTTATTAATTTTGTTTGCTTGGCTTATCCATTGTTTAAAGTGGGGTATTGAAGCCTTTTACTATTGTATTGCAATCCTTTTACCTCCATGTCTATTAATATTTGATGCATGCATTTAGATCCCCCGATATTGGATGCATCTATATTTAGGGTTGTTAAGTCACCTTGATGAATTGACCCTTCTATCATTCAGTAATGACCTTTTTGCTTATAACAGTTTTTCACTTGAAGTCTATTTCATCAGACACAAGTACAATTACCCCTGCTATTTTTGGATTACCATGTTTGTGACTATCTTTTTCTACCCCTTCACTCATTTATAGTATTTTCTTAAAGCAAAGTTGTGCATCTCTTGTAGACAGCTGGAATATTATTTCTTGTTGTTGTTTTCAGTCTTTACTAGAACTTTTTATAGTGTTTCTAATTTTGTTATAGTTTGGATTGTGTGAAGAAAATTCTCACTTTCAAGCTTATTAAATATTTTGGGTTGATTTCTGTAAACTACTGATTGCTTCTTCATAGTCTGAATAAAGTCTATTAGGCATCAAATGGCATATTTTTTCTCTTAGTCTGTTCTCTACAACATCAGTAGTTACAGTGTTTCAAAATTAAGAAAGTTTCAATAATGAAGATTTTATTATTTCTATGCTGCGCCTGTCTCTTCTTAGATTTGTACTGTGAGGCAGTGCAAAATAAGAACAGGCAGAGGAGGCAGTCTGCTCTCTCTGTCTCAATATGAAAAGGTCTCGAAGACATATTATTAAATGATAATTAAGTTTAAAACATTCTTGATGAACTTACTTTAAAGACTGATTATGAAAATAGGTCTAAAAGAATATAAGGGAACTATTAGTAGTAGTTATTTGTGGACAGGATAGTCATTTGATATGCAGGTACAGAGGACAGTTTAACAGTAAAAAGACACTTCCATTTCCTACACTCTATGCATCTGCATTTTTATACTTAAGAAAAGAATAATACATATGCAAGTTTCTGTTTACTTAAAGGGCACATTTTATTCTTTTTTATTGGCATATATTAATTATACAGAACCGTGGATTTCATTGTGGCTTATTACTGCGTACATAAAAACATAATTTGACTCCCCAATACCTTCCCAACCCTTCAGTGTTCCCTCCTTCTGATCCCTTTCCTCTGCCCTAAGGCTTCCTTTTAATTTCATGGAGTTCCTCTTGTTGTTCCTTTTAGCTTCAAAACACTGGAGAAAATAAAGTGTGCTTTTCTCTCTGAGTCTGACTTATCTCAGCCAAAATTATAGTTTCCAGTTCCATTCATGTTATGACAAAGGTCATAATTTCATTCCTTTTATGAGTGAATAAAACTTCATTGTGTAAATACTTTATCCATTCATTTGCTGAAGGACACCTGGGTTGATTCAATAACTTGGCTATTGTGAGTAGTGCTGCAATAAACATGGTATGCATGTATCTCTAAAATGTGCGGCCTTTCTTTCAGATAAACACCAAGAAGAGGTATGTAGTTGGATCTTATGGCAATCTATCTTTAGCATCTTGAGGCATCTCCATACTGATTTCTTAGCAGCTGTATTAATTTACATCCTATAAACTCTGTGTGAGAGTTCTTTTCCCCAGCATCCTCACCAACATTTATTGTCATTTATAGTCTTTAAAAAAATGTAGAGGGGGGGAATGAACCCACTTATACTTTACTACTGAGTTACATCCCAAGCTCTTTTTAATTTTTATTTCAAGACAAGGTCTTGCTAAGTTCCTTAGGGCTTCACTAGGTTGTTGAGGCTGGCCTTCAGCTTGTGAGCCTCCTGCCTCAGCCTCTCAAGTCACTGGGATTACAGGTGTACACTACCATGCCTGGCTTTATAAAATGTGCTTATGTGTGCATTATAGTTCATAATATTGGGGTTCATTTTGACATAATCATACTTGTGTAGGATATAGTTTGCTCCCTTTAAGTCTTCAGTACATCCTCTTTCCCTTCTCTTCTCCCTCCCAGTGTCTCCTTCCTCTACTGGTTTTCCTTTTATTTATTTTTATTTAATTGATGCTTTATAGAGACACATAAAGGTAAAATTAACCATGGTGTGGTCATAATGTACATAGCATAATTTGGTCAATTTGATTTGTATTCTTTTTTTATTATTATTTTTATTTAGCTTTTAATTTTTTACAGACTGCATTTTGATTCATTGTACACAAATGGGGTACATAATTTTGTTTCTATGGTTGTACACAATGCAGATTCATACCATTCATGTAATCATACATGTACATAGGGTAATGCTGTCTGTCCCAGTTCACCATTTATCATACCCTCCTGCGTCTCATTTCCTTCTACATATTCTAAAGTTTCCCCATTATTCTCTCATTCCCCACCCCCACCCCCATTATATATCATTTTCCACTTATCAGGGAAAACATTCAGCCTTTGGATTTTTGGCTTATTTCACTTAGCATGATATTCTCCAATTCCATCCATTCATTTGCAAATGCCATAATATTCTTCTTCTTTATGGCTGAATAGTATTCCATTGTGTATATATACCAGAGTTTCTTTATCCATTCATCTGTTGAAGGGCATCTAGGTTGGTTCCACAATCTAGCTATTGTGAACTGAGCTGCTGTAAACATTGATGTGGCTGTGTTACTGTAGTTTGCTGATTTTAGGTCCTTTGGGTATAAAATGAGGAGTGGGATAACTGGGTCAAAAGGTAGGTCCATTCCAAGTTTTCTGAGAATTCTCCATACTGCTTTCCAGAGTGACTGCACCAATTTGCAACTCCACCAGCAATGTAAAAGTGTGCCTTTTTCCCCACATGTTCGCCAACATCTATTATTGTGTTCTTGATAAAAGTCATTCTAATTGGAATAAGATGAAATCTTAGAGTTGTTTTAATTTGCACTTCTCTAATTACTAGAGATGTTGAACACTTTTTCATATATTTATTAATTGCCTGTGTGTCTTCTTCTGTAAAATGTCTGTCCAGTTCCTTGACCCATTTATTGATTGGGTTCTTTGTATTTTTGGTGTAAAGTTTTGTAAGTTCTTTATAAATTTTGGAGATAAGTGCTCTATCTGAAGTGCATGTGGAAAAGATTTTCTCCTACTCTGTAGGCTCTCTCTTCACATTCTTGATTGTATCCTTTGCTGAGAAAAAGCTTTTCAGTTTGAGTCCATCCCATTTATTGATTCTTGCTTTGATTTCTTGTGCTTTGGGAGTCTTATTGAGGAAGTCTGATCCTAAGCCAACATGATGAAGATTTGGGCCTACTTTGTCTTCTATTAGGTGCAGGGTCTCTGGTCTAATTCCTACGTCTTTGATTCATTTTGAATTGAGTTTTGTGCAGGGTGAGAGATAGAGGTTTAATTTCATTTTACTGCATATGGATTTCCAGTTTTGCTAGCACCATTTGTAGAACACACTATCTTTTCTCCATTGTATGTTTTTGGCTCCTTTGTCTAGTGTGAAGTGACTGTATTTATGTGGTTTTTTCTCTGTGTCTTCAATTCTATACCATTGGTTTGCCTGTCGATTTTGGTGCCAATACCATACTGTTTTTGTTACTATTGCTCTGTAGTATAGTTTAATGTCTGGTATTGTGATATCTCCTATTTCACTTTTTCTATTCAGGATTGTTTTGGCTATTCAAGGTCTCTTGTTCTTTCAGATGAAGTTCATGATTGCTTTCTCTATTTCTTTGAGGAATGTCATTGGGATTTTAATTGGAATTTCATTGAATCTGTATAGTGCCTTTGGTAGTATGGCCATTTTGACAATGTTCATTCTGCCTATCCAATAACATGGGAGATCTTTCCATTTTTGAAGGTTTTCTTCAATTTCTTTATTTAATGTTCTGTGGTTTTCATTGTAGAGGTCTTTCTCCTCTTTTGTTAGATTAATTCCCAAGTATTTTATTTATTTATTTATTTTGAGGCTACTGTGAATGGAGTGGTTTACCTAATTTCTCTTTCAGAGGATTCATCACTTGTGAATAGAAATGCATTAGATTTACGTGTATTGATTTTATATCCTGCTACTTTGCTGAATTAATTTATTAGTTCTAGAAGTTTTCTAGTGGAGTTTTTTGGATCTTCTAAATATAGGATCATGTCATCAGCAAATAGTGACAGCTTTAGTTCTTCTTTTCCTATTTGTATCCTTTAATTTCTTTGGTCTATCTAATTGCTTTGGCAAGTGTTTCAAGGACAATGTTGAATAGAAGTGGTGAAAGAGGGCATCCCTGTCTTTTTCCAGTTTTTAGAGGAAATGCTTTCAGTTTTTCTCCATTAAGAATGAAGTTGGCTGTGGGTTTAGCATAGATATTTACAATGTTGAGGTATCTTCCTACTATTCCTATTTCTTCTAGTGTTTTACGCATGAAGGAGTGCTGTATTTTATCAAATGATTTCTCAGCATCAATTGAAATAATCATGTGATTCTTAACTTTAAGTCTATTGATGTGATGAATTACATTTATTGATTTCCGGATGTTGAACCAACCTTGCATCCCTGGGATAGACCCCACTTGATCAGGTGCACTATGTTTTTAATATATTTTTGTATACGATTTGCCAGTATTTTGTTAAGGATTTTTGCATCTATGTTCATCAGGGATATTGGTCTAAAGTTTTCTTTCTTTGATGTGTCTTTGTCTGGTTTTGGTATCAGAGTGATACTAGCATCATAGAATGAATTTGGAAGGGTTCCCTCCTTTTCTATTCCCTTAAATACTTTGAGGAGTATTGGTCTCAGTACTTCTTTAAAGGTCTTGTAGAATTCATCTGAGAATTCATCTGGTCCTGGGCTTTTCTTGGTTGGTAGGCTTTTAATGGCTTCTGCTTTTCTCACTGGAATGAGATAGAATCTCAGTGTAGTTTTGACTTTCATTTCTCAAAGGGCAAATTTTAAAATGTGAGTTTCTCATGCAATTTTCCTTATTGTGCCACTTCTTTGATTTTCAGAAGGGAAAATGTTCTGCCTAAAGAGTAAACTGAAATTCTATTATTATAGTACTTGTTTTTTTAGTAATTAAAAGGTCTTAGTTTTCTTGAAATTTCCTGTATTAGAGTCCTGCTCCATCCAAGATGTACTCCTCTGTATCAGCAATTGACTCCTATCTGTACAAAGTAGTTCAAATTTCCTACAATTAGTTGCTTTTGATTATAAGTGTACCACCACAAATCATGATAACAGGAAAAGATCACAGGAAGTCATATAAATTAATCTCTAAATCCATCAGTTTTCCAAGAGACAGTCCAAAAGCCAAAACATTCCCTCTTTTTGCAAACCTTGTTGCATGAGGATTCTGCCCATGTTTCCTTAAATTATTTGTATGAGATTAAAGTAGTGCTTCATAGAAGCTCATGTTACATTTTATTGATTCAATATTGACTTGGTGTTGAGTCAATTTAATGGTTCAATCTTGTTTATATTGCATGATGCTGATATAGTACACCTGAGTAAGTTAGAAAATTAGAAGTCTTAGGGATATTTCTGGGTAGGTATGATTTATGTCATTATTTCCTCTAAGTAATAAATTTTTTAAAAATGTTTTTTCCTGGGGAATGTTTTTATTTATTTTTTTAATAATTTATTTATTTTGATTCATTGTAAACAAATGGGTATACAACTGTTGTTTCTCTGGTTGTCCACAAAGTAGAGTCACACCATTTGTGTAATCATGCATGTACATAGGGTAATGATGTTTGTCTCATTCTGTTTTTTTTTCCTTCCCCCCACCCTTCCCACCCCTCTTTTTCCTCTATACAATCCATCCTTCCTCTATTCTTGCCTCCCTCCCACCCACTGTTATGTATCATCATCTACTTATCAGAGAGATCATTTGGTCTTTGGTTTTTGGGGACTGGCTTATCTCACTTAGCAGGATATTCTCCAGCTCCATCCATTTACCTGAAAATGCTGTAATTTTATTCTTCTTTATTACTGACTAATATTCCATTGCTTATATATACCACAGTTTCATTATTCATTCAACTATTGAAGTGCATCTAGGTTGGTTCCACAATCTAGCTATTGTGAATTGAGCAGCTATGAATACTGATTGGCTGCATCACTGTAATATGCTGATTTTAAGTCCTTTGGGTATAGGCCAAGGAGTGGGATAGCTGGGTCAAATGGTGGTTCCATTTCAAGTTTTCTGAGGGATCTCCACACTGCTTTTCAGAGTGGCTGCACTAATTTGCAATCCCACCAGCAATGTATAAGTGCACCTTTTCCCCCACATCCTTGCCAACACCTATTGTTGCTTGTATTCTTGATAATAGCCATTCTAATTGGGGTGAGATGGAATCTTAGGGTAGTTTTGATTTGCATTTCTCTTATTACTAGAGATGTTGAACACTTTTTCATGTATCTGTTGATTGTAGATCTTCTTCTGTGAAGTGTCTGCTCATTTCCTTAGCCCATTTGTTGATTGGGTTATTTGTATTCTTGGTTTTTGAGTTCTTTGTAGGTTCTGGAGATCAGTGCTCTATCTGAACTATGTGTAGCAAAGATATTCTCCCATTCTGTAGGCTCTCTCTTCACACTGCTAATAGTTTCCTTTGTTGAGAAAAAGCCTTTTAGTTTGAATCTATCCCAATTATTGATTCCTACTTTTATTTCTTGTGCTTTGGGAGTCATGTTAAGGAAGTCTGATATTGGGCCAACATGTTGAAGATTTGGACCTACTTTTACTTCTGTACGGTGCAGGGTCTCTGGTCTGATTCCTATGTCTTTAATCCATTTTGAGTTGAGTTTTGTGCAATGTGAGAGATAGGGATTTAGTTTCATTTTGCTTCATATGGATTTCCAGTTTTCCCAGCACCACTTGTTGAAGAGGCTATCTTTTCTCCATTGTATGTTTTTAGCACCTTTGTCTAGTATGAGACAAACTGGGTTTGTCTCTGTGTCCTCTATTTTGTACCATTGATCTTCCTGTCTATCTTGGTGCCAATATCATATTGCTCTATAGTATATAGTAACAATGAATGTTTTTCATTGATTAATTTATTCCACAAATATCTATTGAAACTTTTTATGAATAATTTATTAAATTGCATTTGGTAATTTTCAAATGGGAATTCTTGTAACCAGGTATTGCTATTCTTCATATTTAAAAAATAAAATTGTATAATCTCTTTCTGCTACCCTTGAAGCTGAAATACAACTTCTTGAGAGTAAATTAAATAATGACTTAGATTCATCCACAACGCCTCAGATAAATGTGCTAAACTTAAATATTTCCATGTTTATTGATTTACTCATTTCCAAATCCTGAGGTCACAGGTCAAATAAAACAATAACCAGAAAATGCAGCCTGTCATCGAGATGTTACCATCTGCACAACTTAAAAGCTTTTTGAAAATAAGATGATGACTGACTAAAAGATTTTTGTCTTCAAGATATTCAATAAATATCTTAATGAGATCCAAGATGGTGGACTGCAGGGAGACTGTGTTCCTTGTCACTCCATGCTCCGGTTTTGGGCAGAGAGTGTCTGTTTCTTGGTGAGGCAGTTTTTTGCTGCTTATCCATCCCCTGCTGTTTGCCCCATTTGTCTGCTGTGATCACCTGCAGTCTGCCAGCATATGGATGCCTTTTTTGAGTGCAGATTGCTCACTGTCAGGCATCTGTCATCACCATTTGCCTGCCTCTCACCTGCCCATTGCCTGCCTTTCACCTATCCATCACCCAGCGCATGGGGTTCACCTCCTGATCTTCCTACAACAGTCAGCAAACTGATCCCTGACCGCCAGTGGAGCACCAGCTGCCTGCTGTTTCCTGGAAGTTCACTGTTACAGTACCTGCAGGTTTGATTACATGTGGCTGCCGCCATTTTGAGACAAGAGCCAGGCCCCATAGGACCCCTGACCGGACTGACTGAGCCCCATCTCCAGGATCCCTCAGCCCGACAGATCACTCCCTGCCACTGGGGCCCTCACATTGACTGACTGCTCCTTGCCGCCAGGACCCCCAGACCAACTGACAGCGCTCTATCACCGAGACCCCAGACCAACTGATTGCACCCGGCCTCCAGGATCCCACAACCACACCAAACACACTCGACCTCCAGGACCCCCGCCTGACCAACCACATCCCACCTCCAGGACTTCCAGCTGACCAGGTCCACACCTGAGCTGCAGCTCCCCATTTGCCAACACATTTCGAAGCCAGAGCAGCCATCTTGGATAATCCTGGAGGCCAGAGCTCCAATCTTTAGGTGGGGAAAATCCCATCCTGAGACGCCTGCTGAAGGCTTGAAGCTCATTGTCAGGTACCTCTCATAAATCAGGCTACTGAACACTGGGAGGTTTCATTACTATATGACTGTTATACTGTAGATTTTATTTTTTCTCCTTATTGAAAAAATTTAAGTTTTTATTTCTTTACTTTTTTTGCTCTCTTTTCCTTTTGTTTACCTGTTCCTTCAGAGTGTCTTTCTCCAGTTTTTGCATGCTAACATTCAATTTCTTTTGATTACACTCTCACACTTTCTATTATCTAAAACTTCTGTATATTCTTTTCTTATCCCATTAACAGCCACATTCTAGATCCCTCTGCATCCTCTTTGTCCTCCATTTGAAACTGCAGACCTTATTGCATATCTGTTTGTTTTATTGAAGATAATATTTGAACTCATTCTGTTTATTATGACAATTTTGGTATTGTCCACATAGGGGCTATTTGGTCTAGGATTGCATAGTGTCTGATTTGGGCACTGCTAATATTGATCTCCCCTTAAAGAAAGGGTTTTGGAAACCTATAGGGCCACTATAAGCCTATGGGGGGAATTGGCAATACCCAGATCTTCACTGCTAGAGGGGAAGATACATGAACAACATGAAAAAACAAGGGAAGAAAATGATCCAAACAAATCTAGATTCTATATTAATAGAATCCAATGACAGTATGTTAGAAGAAATGTCAGAAAAGGACTTCAGATTATACATGATTAAGATGATTCATGAAGCAAAGGATGAGATAAGAGAGCAAATGCAGGCAATGAATGATAATACCAATAAGCTGAAAGAGCAAGTGCAGGAAGCAAAAGATCATTTCAACAAAGAGATAGAGATTCTCAAAAGAAACCAAACAGAAATCCTTGAAATGAAGGAGACAATAAACCAAATAAAAAACTCAATGGAAAGCATCACCAAAAGACTAGACCACTTGGAAGACAGAACCTCAGACAATGAAGACAAAATATTTAATCTTGAAAATAAAGTTGTCCAAACAGAGAAGATGGTAAGAAATCATGAACAGAATCTCCAAGAACTATGGAACATCATGAAAAGACCAAATTTAAGAATTATTGGGATTGAGGAAGGCACAGAGATACAAACCAAAGGAATGAACAACCTATTCAATGAAATAATATCAGAAAATTTCCCAAACCTGAAGAATGAAATGGAAAATCAAATACAAGAGGCTTACAGAACACCAAATGCACAAAATCACAACAGATCCACACCAAGGCACATTATAATAAAAATGCCTAACATTCAAAATAAAGATAGGATTTTGAAGGCCGTGAGAGAAAAGCATCAGACTACATATAGGGGGAGACCAATATGAATAGCAGCCGACTTCTCAACCCAGACTCTAAAAGCTAGAAGGGCCTGGAACAACATATTTCAAGCTCTGAAAGAACATTGTTGCCAACCAAGAATCCTATACCCAGCAAAACTAACCTTCAGATTTGAGGATGAAATAAAATCCTTCCATGATAAACAAAAGTTAAAAGAATTTACAACTAGAAAGCCTGCACTACAAAATGTTCTCAACAAAATATTCCATGAGGAGGAAATGAAAAGCAACAATGTAGGTCAGCAAAGGGAGGAACTACCTTAGAGAAAAACCACTCAAAGGAGAAACCAAGCCAACTTAAAAACCAAAAATAAGCCAAATGACTGGGAATACAAATCAAATCTCAATAATAACCCTGAACATTAATGGCCTAAACTCATCAATCAAAAGACATAGACTGGCAGAATGGATTAAGAAGAAAGACCCAACAATATGCTGCCTGCAAGAGACTAATCTCATAGAAAAAGACATCCACAGATTAAAGGTGAAAGGATGGGAAAAAACCTACCATGCACACTGACTCAGTAAAAAAGTGGGGGTTTCCATCCTTATAACAGATAAAGTAGACTTCAAGCCAAAGTTAGTCAGAAGGGATAAAGAAGGACATTTCATACTGCTTAAGGGAACCATAAATCAGGAAGACATAACGATAGTAAATATTTATGCCCCAAACAATGGTGCATCCCTGTACATCAAACAAATCCTTCTCAATTTCAGGAATCACAGAGACCACAACACAATAATTCTGGGTGACTTTAACGCACCGCTGTCACCACTAGATAGATCTTCAAAACAAAAACCAAAGAAACCATAGAACTCAATAACACAATCAATAACCTAGACTTAATAGACATGTATAGAATATTCCATCCATCAACGAGCGGATTCACTTTCTTCTCAGCAGTACATGGAACATTCTCGAAAATAGACCATTAATGCCACAAAGCAGCCCTTAGGAAATGCAAAAAAATAGAGATACTGCCTTGTGTTCTATCAGATCATAATGGACTGAGAGTAGAAATCAATGACAAAATAAAAAACAGAAATTACTCCAACACCTGAGACTAAATAATATGCTATTGAATGAAACATGGATAACAGAAAACACCAGAGAGGTGATAAAAAAATTCTTAGAGGTCAATGAGAATGATGATACAACATATCAAAATCTCTGGGACACTATGAAAGTGGTACTAAGAGGAAAATTCATTGCATGGAGCGCATTCCAGAAAAGAATGAAAGTCGACAACTAAATGACCTAACATTACAGCTCAAAGCCCTAGAAAAAGAACAACAGAGTAACAGCAAAAGTAGTAGAAGACAGGAAATAATTAAAATCAGAGCTGAAATCAATGAAATTGAAACAAAAGAAACAATTCAAAAAATTGACAAAACAAAAATTGGTTCTTTGAGAAAGTAAACAAAATAGACAAACCCTTAGCCACACTAACAAAGAGAAGGAGAGAGAAAACTCAAATTACTAAAATTCATGATGAAAAAGGAAATATCACGACAGACACCACTGAGATACAGAACATAGTGAGAAGCTACTTCGATAATCTGTATTCCAACAAAATAGAAACTACCAAAGACATTGACAAATTTCTAGAGACATATGCTCCTCCCAAACTGAACCAGGAGGACATACACAATTTAAACAGATCAATATCAAGCAATGAAATAGAAGAAGCCATTAAAAACCTACCATCCAAGAAAAGCCCAGGACCAGATGAATTCTCAGCCGAGTTCTATAAGACCTTCAAAGAAGAACTCATTCCCATACTTCTCTAAGTATTCCAGGAAATAAAAAAGGAGGGTACCCTACCAAACTCATTCTATGAAGCTAATATCACCCTCATACCCAAACCAGGCAAAGACACATCAAGGAAAGAAAATTTTAGACCAATATCCTTGATGAATATAGATGCAAATATCCTTAACAAAATATTGGCAAACCATATCCAAAACATATTAAGAAAATCATGCACCATGATCAAGTTGGGTTCATTCTTGGAATGCAAGGATGGTTTAACATCCATAAATCAATAAACATAACCATCATGTCAATAGAATTAAGGATAAGATTTATATAATTACTACAATTGACACAGAAAAAGCGTTCGACAAAATACAACACCCCTTCATGCTCAAAACACTAGAAAAAATAGGGATAGTAGGAACATACCTGAACATTGTAAAGGCTATTTATGCTAAGCCCATGGCCAACATCATTCTTAATGGAGAAAAACTGAAAGCATTCCCTTTAAAAATGGGAACAAGACAGGGATGTCCTCTTTCACCTCTTCTATTCAACATTGTCCTTGAAACTCTAGCCAGAGCAATTAGACAGACTAAAGAAATTAAAGGGATATGAATAGGAAAAGAGGAACCTAAGCTGTCACTATTTGCTGATGACATGATTCTATATTTAGAGGATCCAAAACCTTCTCCAGAAAACTTCTAGACCTCAACAATGAATTCAGCAAAATAGCAGGCTATAAAATCAAAACGCATAAGTCTCAAGCATTTGTATATGCAAGTGATGAAACAGCTGAAAGGGAAATGAGGAAAACAACTTCATTTGCAATAGCCTCAAAAACAAAAAAAAATAAAATAAAATAAAATACTTGGGCATCAATCTAACCAAATAGGTAAAAGATCTCTACAATGAAAACTTCAAAAAATTGAAGAAAGAAATTGAGGAAGACCTTAGAAGATGGAAAGTTCTCCCATGTTCTTGGATAGGCAGAATTAATATTGTCAAAATGATCATACTACCAAAAGTGCTATACAGATTCAATGCAATTCCAATTAAAATCCCAATGATGTACCTTACAGAAATAGACCAAGCAATCATGAAATTCATCTGGAAGAATAAGAAACCCAGAATAGCTAATGCAATCCTTAGCAGGAAGAGTGAAGTAGGGGGTATCACAATATCAGAACTTCAACTATACTACAAAGCAATAGTAACAAAAACGGCATGGTATTGGCACCAAAATAGACAGGTAGATCAATGGTACAGAATAGAGGACATGGACATAAACCCAAATAAATACAATTTTCTCATAGGGGCCAAAAATATGCAATGAAGAAAAGATAGCCTCTTCAACAAATGGTGCTGGGAAAACTGGAAATCTATATGCAACAGAATGAAACTAAACCCCTATCTCTCAACCTGTACAAAAATCAACTCACAATGGATTAAGGACCTTGAAATCAGACCAGAGACCCTGCATCTTATAGAAGAAAAAGTAGGTCCAAATCTTCAACTTGTTGGCTTAGGATCAGACTTCCTAAACAGGACTCCCATAGCACAAGAAATAAAAGCAAGAATCAATAACTGGGAGAAATTCAAACTAAATAGCTTTCTCTCAGCAAAGGAAACTATCAAATTCAAACTAAATAGCTTTCTCTCAGCAAAGGAAACTATCAGCAATGTAAAGAGAGAGCCTACAGAGTGTTAGAATATCTTTGCCCCTCATATTTCAGATACAGCACTAATTTCCAGAATCTATAAAGAGCTCAAAAAACTCTACATGAAGAATACAAATAATCCAATAGACAAATGGGATAAGGATATGAATAGACACTTCACAGAAGATCTACAAGCAATCAACAAACATATGAAAAATGTTCACCATCTTTAGTAATAAGAGAAATGTAAATCAAATCTGCACTAAGATTCCATCTCACCCTAATTATAATGGGTATTATCAAGAATACAAGCAACAATAGGTGTTAGAGAGGATGTGGGGAAAACAGTACACTCATACATTGCTGGTGGGGCTGCAAATTAGTGCAGCCACTCTGAAAAGCAGTGTGGAGATTCCTTAGAAAACTTGGAATGGACCCACCATTTGACCCAGCTATCCCACTCCTTGGCCTATACCCAAAGAACTTAACATCAGCATACTACAGAGATACAACCACTTCAGTGTTCATAGCTGCTCAATTCACAATAGACAAACTAGATGTCCTTCAATTGATGAATGGATAAAAAAACTGTGGTATATATATACAGTGGAATATTACTCAGCCATAAAGAATAATAAAATTATGGCATTTGCAGGCAAATGGATGAAATTGGAGAATATCCTGCTAAGTGAGATAAGCCAATCTCAAAAAACCAAAGGATGAATGATCTCACTGATAAGCGGATGATGACACATAATGGGGGGTGGGAGGGGGAGAAGAATAGAGGAAGGAGGGAGTCTATAGAGGGAAAAGAGGGGTGGGAGGGGTGGGGGGAAGGAAAAAATAACAGAATGGATCAAACATTATTACTGTATGTAAATGTATGATTTTGCACATGGTATGCTGTTACTCCATGTACAAACAGAAACAACATGTATCCCATTTGTTTACAATAAAAATAAATTAAAATTTTAAAAATGCATTTAAAAAAATAAATAAAAAATAAATATCTTAAAACACTGGAGTCCTTTCCACCAGAAATAAAATGGAGCGTTGAACATCCAACTCCACTTTCAAAATTCCTTACGTATAATGCAGGTAGAATGAAGCTGAAAACAAGACAAGAACCTTGAGATTTCTTAATGACAGCTGCGTTCCTGAGGTTCCTAAAGTATTTCACACACACACAAATATCTGTGGCTGTTTAACAGATGGACATTATGATTTTGATGTATCTGAGAAGCTTTTGTTTTTACTTTGAGATTTTAATTCATACCTCTCAAGAATTAACCATAAATGTGCAGGTTTAAATATAGTCACAAATGACCTAATCAATTCTTCACATGAAAAGAATGTGAACCAATGCTGTAATACCCACTTGAACGCCTCCAAAATTTTCATCCATTTATTCCAAAAAGGGCATTATCAGTACTTAGATACTAAACAAATTAAATACTGGAAATACTTCACAGACTTTTTTTTTTCTTTCTAGAAACACATCTATCCAAGTTTTCAATTTATTTCTAAACTGTCTTGAGAAATGAAAACATACATAGAGAACTCAAGGCTCTCTACTGAATTTGTTTTGCAATAAAATGCATAATTCCTACATGAAAATAATTTTAGTTGGTAAAGTATATTAAAAATGCACCTTTACCTGACTAACTGTACATAGAAATAGCTTTTTAGTAGTAGGTTTGAAAGCGAATGCTATTAATTAACAGATAATTACCATGATTGACTACACAGATAGAGTGGTTTACAACAGACATTTCTGACAATATACGATTCACTAAAATTGATAATAAATTATATTAATTATGTAGTAGGAATCATGCTCAGGCATATGATGTGCTTAAAGAGGGTATATACACAATTTAGTGCCTGATGAAACCTGAAGTTAGTAACAACTAAAATGACATGCCAGAGATTTTGGGTTTAATTTTCAATGCAAAATGAAACCATCAAAGCATTCTAGTCTGAAAAACAACACTCTATAGTGGTTATGTTTTAGATCAGAAAAAATTGACTTGGCAATTACAGTAGGAAAGAGATGATAGATGAGTTAAGATGATAGTTGATAGAGAAGCAACTTAATGATTGGGAAGGAGATATAAAAAAGAAATACCAAAATAATATATACATTATATGTGGGAAGCCATCCGTGATGAGCAGAATCAGGCTTGGCTGAGCCATGGGATGCATCTGACTCCCAGGAACCAGCAGTCAGAGACAGTTTCAGACAGCCTGGGGCATGTGACTCTGCAGAGTGGCTCACCCCTGAGGAAATGCTAATTCTACTGGGGTGACCTGCTACAGCAAATGACTTCTCCATTGTTAGAAGCCAGTTCTTGGCATGGCTCAATTCGTCACACTCCTTCAATTTAAAAAGATATTTGTCTCCTGTGTTTAGTTTATTACATAAATTTCTTAGTGATTAATCTACAACCAGCACTTCCTTCCAACAGAAACCCTTTCCCTCATCCATGCTGGATGTGGAAGAAACCCTACGATTATATATGCTTCAAAGTTGTTTTTGATGAATGTGGAAATGCTTCACAGACTTTTAGAAATATCTAAAAGAGTAAAAAAAAATCACATAATTTTTTTATATGTAGACAATAATTTTTCAAATACTATCTCTCAATTTATTGCTTCATTACTCAATGAATATCCATCATGTGCCAGGTATTTTTTTAAAGTGATGCATATATTTGACATGATTTCTGCTCTCATGAGGTTATATTAAGAACTCCAAATAAAATCCAGTTGCATAACCACTCTGGAAAGCAGAATGGAGATTTCTCAGAAAACTTGGAATAGAACCACCGTTTGACCCAGCTAGTCCACTCCTCAGTTTATACCCAAAAGACTTCAGCATGCTACAGTGATGTAGCCACATCAGTGTTTACAGCAGCTAAATTCACAATAGCTAAACTATGGAGCCAACTTAGATCTCCTTCAACAGACGAATGGATAAAGAAAATGTGATACATATACACAATGGAATATTAGTCAGCCTTAAAAAAGAATGAGATTATGGCATTTGCAGGTAAATGGATGGAACTAGAGAATATCAAGTTAAGTGAAATAAGTCAATCCCCAAAACCAAAGGCTGATTGTTTTCTCTGATAAGTGGATGCTGATCCATAGTGGGGGTTGAGTAGGGAAGAATGAAGGAACTTTGGGTTGTACAAAGGGGAGTCAGGGGAGGGTGAGGCATTGGGGATGGGAAGGACGGTAGAATGAGACAGACATTATTATCTCATATACTTGTATGATTACACTACTGGTGTGACTCAGCACCACGTGAAGCCAGAGGAATGAGAAGTTATGCTTCATTTGTGTACATTGTGCCAACACGCAACCTACTGTCATATATAACCAATTAGAACAAATTTTAAAAATTAATTAAAAAACAACTTCATACAAAAACAGACATAAAAACCAAAGGAACAGAAGATACAGAGAGATACTCACATAAATACAGTTATACTAGACACAGGTGCACTAAATACTTTGAAGAAAGATAGCCTCTTGAACAAATGTTGCTGAGAAAATGGGAAATCCATATAAAGTGGAATGAATTTGAACCCCTATCTCTCACCTTGCACAAAACTCAACTCAAAGTAGATCAAGGACCTAGGCATTAGACCAGAAACCCTGCACCTACTAGACGAAAGGCGTATGTCCAATCTCAGCTTAGGAACTGATTTCCTCAACAAGATTCACAAAGTGTAAGAAGTGAAATCAAGAATTAATAAATGGGATGTTATCAAACTAAAAAGCTTCTTCACAGCAAAGGAAAGAAACAAGAGCATGAAGAGAGAACCTACAGAATAGGAGAAAATCTTTGCCACTTATATTTTAGACAGAGCATTTATGTCCAGGATACACAAAGAACTCAAAAAACTTAACACCAAACAAACAAGTAACCCAATCAATAAATGGGCAAAGGAACTGAACAGGCACTCCACAGAAGAAATACAAATAGTCAATAAATGTGTAAAAAATTGTTCAACATCTCTAGCAATTAGAGAAATGCAAATTAAAACTACACTGAGATTCCTTCTCACTGCAGACAGAATGGCAATGTTGATGAGGATGTGGGGAAAATGTTCACACATACATTGCTGGTGGGGTTGCAAATTGGTGCAGCCACTCTGGAAAGCAGTGTGGAGTTTCCTCAGAAAACTTGGAATGGACCCACCATTTGACCCAAGTGTCCCACTCCTCGGTTTATACCCAAAGGACCTAAAATCAGCATATACAGTGATGCAGGAAAGCCCCTTTGAGAATCTGATATAAAATGTTATGAATAATGAGAGACCAGATATAAGTCATGAATACATACCAAAAAGAGGAAATTTCTTATAAAGTTCATAAGGAAGTTAAGTACTCAGCATATGTACAAAACTGAGAGACAGTTAATAGGGCTAGGGCTATTAGAAATCGGTGCAATTATATGAAATAGAAACTAAGGTAGAAAAAATCATATCTTCTAAGCAATAGAAACTAGATTTAATTTTATTCTAAATTCAGTAAAATAAATGTCTGGACCTCAGTTTCTTCATTTATGAAGTTATCAAAACTGTATATCCCAAGGTTTTCTCAAAGATTAAATTAATTACAATAAATAAACAGAATAGTACCCAGCAACTACAGCATTCTGTAGTGATTATTGTATTATTTTTATTTGTAATACTAAAATCTTGAAAGCCTTGGAAATACTTGCCAGTTTTTAATCATTGTTCAGGAGGGAAGTTGGAGTAAAGGGTCCACAGGAGATATTTAGACTACGTGAGACATGTTCTGCTTCACAGTTACCCATCTATGCCACGGTAGCAAGAAAACAGCAAGAGACAATACAGAAACACGTGAGCATGCTGTGATCAATAAAACCACATTTACAAAGACAGGTAGTGAGCTAGATTTGGCCTGTGAATTGCAGATGCCATCGCCTGGATTAGGGAATTGTACAAGTTAAATACTTGTAGGTAGGTAGCCTTCCAAGAAGCTAAAATGTGGAAGGCAGTTGATCTGATTCTAGATTAGGCTGGTGAAAACAATATTGAATCTATTAAACCTATGATTTTTAAAAATATATTTGTGGTTGGTAGGGAAATAAAAGCCACAAATTTTTGTCCTCCCAAATAATACTCTGTAGTATCTAACCATTTTTGACAAACTAACGCCTAGGTAACGTGGGAACTAACTACAAACATATGAATGATCTTAGCCAAGATTGGCCAAGTCTACCTCAGGTCAACACAACTGACTAGCCTTGTTGAAATTGGTGACCTACAAAGTCATGAGCTAAATTAAGTTTTGCTTAAAGCCATTATATTTGGGGTAGTTTACCATGCATCAAAAACAAATGAAAATAAAGCTATAAATGACAAACCCAGGGCCAACATCATCCTAAATGGAGAAAAACTGAAAGGATTCCCTCTAAAAATAGAAACAAAACGGGGATGACCACTTGTACCACTTCTATTCAACATAGTCCTTGAAACTCTCGCCAGAGCAGTTAGGAAAATTAAAGAAATTAAAGTGTTACAAATAGGAAAAGAAGAGCTCAAACTATCTGTTTGCTGATGACATGATCCTATATTTGGAAGACCTACAAACTCCACCAGAAAACTTTTGGAACTCATAAATGAATTCAGCAAAGTATCAGGATACAAAATCAACACTCACAATTCAATTGTGTTCTATATTCCAATGATGAATAAACTGGAAGAGAAATTAGAAAAAACCATCCCATTCACAATAACCTCAAAAAACAAAATACTTGGGAATTAATCAAGCAAGAGAGGTGAAGGACTTCTACGATGAGCACTACAGAACACTAACGAAAGAAATTCAGAAGATGGAAAGACCTCACATGTTTTTAGAAAGGCAGCATTAACATTCAAAATGGTCATACTACCAAAAGCACTCTACAGATTTAATGCAATTCCTATTAAAACTCCAATGATGTTCTTTGCAGAAATAGAAAAAGCAGCTGTGAAATTTATTTTGGAAAAATAAGAGACCTGAAATAGCCAAAGTCATCCTTAGTGAGAAAAGTAAAGCAGGAGGCATCATAATACCAGACCCTAAATTATACCACAGAGCTATACTAACAAAAACAGCATGGTATTAAAACAAAATTAGGCATGAAGACCAATGGAATAGAATAGAAGACACAGAGAAAAACCCAAGGACACAGATAAATACAATTATCTTATACTAGACAAAGGCACCAAAAGCATACATTGGAAAAAGATAGCCTCTCCAACAAATGGTGCTGGGAAAACTGGAAATCCTTATGAAGTAGAATGAAATTCAACCCCTGTCTCTCACCTTGCACAAAAGTTAACTCAAAATGAATCAGACCTAAAGATTGGACTAGAAACCCTATACCTATTAGAAGAAAATACAGACCCAACACTATAACATGTCAGTTTAGAAACTAACTTGCTTAACAAGACTCCTAAAGTGTAAAAAGTAAAATTAAGAAAAAAAAAAAAAAAAAAAACAATAAATGGGATGGCATAAAACTAAAAAGCTTCTTCACAGCAAAGGACAGAATCAAAAGTGTGAATAGAGAGCCTACAGAATGAGAGAAAGTATTTGCCATTTGCACTTCAGATAAGGTATTAATTTCCAGGATATAAAAGAACTCAAAAAATTTAAGATCAAAACCAAATAACCCATTCAATGAGTGGACAAAGTAACTAAACAGACACTTTTAATAAGAAGAAATAGGAATGGTCAACAACTATATCAAAAAATCTTCAACATCTGTGGCATTTTGAGAAATGTAAATTAGAATTACACTGAGATTTCATCTCAATCCAGTCAAAATGGCAATTATCAAGAATACATACAACAACGATTTGGGGGAGATTGTAGGGAAAGGGTGCACTCACATGTTATTGGTGGGACTGAAAATTGGTGCAACACTTTGGAATGCAGTACAGAGATTCCTGAAAAAACTAGGAATGGAATCACCATTTGACCCAGTTATCCCACTCCTCAGTATACATACAAAGGAGTTAAAATCAGCATACTACAGGTATGAGGTTACATCATTGTTTATAGAAGCACAATTCACCAATGCTAAGCTATGAAGCCAACCTAGGTGCCCTTTAATAGATGATTGGATAAAGAAAATGTGGTATATATACACAATGGAGTATTACTTAACCATTAAGAAGAATGACTTTATGACATTTTCCAGTAAATGGATGGAACTGGAGACTATCATGCTAAATGAAATAAGCTAATACCAAAAAACTACAGAGGTCAAATATTTTCTCTGATATGTAGAAGCTAATCCACAGTAAGGGGGCAGAACGGAAGAATAGAAGTTCATTGGGTTACACAAAGAATAATGAAGGGAAGAGAGGGGGGACAGAAAAAGGAAAGACAGTGGAATAAATTCAACATAACTTTCCTATGTACATATATGAATATACCACACTGAATCTCACCACAGTGTATATCCACAAGACTGGGACCCTAATTAGAATAAGATATGTTCCAAGTTTGTATAATTATATCAAAATGATATCATGTATAACTTAAAGGAACTAAAGAAGAAAGAAACAGTTACATTTGGTACTATTATCAAAGCATTAAGTAGATGACTTATCTTTCTTGTAAGATAGCAGAACTTATATAAAACAGAGTTGATATTAAAAGCAACATGGACTGAATGATTGCTATCTGTAGGGTCCATGCTTGAAAAATTTACCAGGGACCAAACAAACAAACAAAAAAAATCATACTCTCATAAAAGGTTAACATTAGACATGTTCAAAAACTAATGCCAGTAGGAATTGCTTTACCTTTATACAAACATGGAGTTCATCTTATTCTAATTAGGATCCCAGTCTTGTAGTTGTACATGATGTGGAGATTCGCTGTGGTGTATTTACACATGTACTATAGGAAAGTTGTAGATTCATTCCACTGTCTTTCCTATTCTGTCCCTGCTGCCTTCCCTTCATTCCCCTTTGCTGAATCCACTGAACTTCTATTCTTCCCCTCTCACACTTTTTGGGATGTAGTATATTCTTGTTTTGTTTCTCATTATATTCTGTTTGAAGAAATGATAATTAGATGATTTTTTAATGTCGAAATAGGCAACATGTTGAAATCGTTTAAATATTAGATTAAATTAAAATGTTAAACTTAAAAATAATTAAAATACTTTATAATTAAAAGCAGAAATGTATAAAATATTATTGAGAGAAATTTTTAAAGAACTAAGTGAGAAGTATAATAGGTTTATAATTTGTCTCAAATTGATTGATAGATTAAATATAATCCCATTTAATATACTGCCATGTTAGTTCTTATTGTCAGTTCTTTTGATGGAAGTTGATAAACTGATTTAAAAATATAACTAAAGTACAGATTGGCAAGAAAATTCAAGGTGATGTTGAAGAACAAAACTGGAGAACTTTGTACTGTCAGATATTGAGATTTACTATAAAGTAAGGTAATTAATACAGTGTGATGTTGGTATAAGGATAACCAAGGTAAGGAAATACATAGCATAGTATTTCAGGAAGTAGACTTACATTTGTAGGCCAACTGATTTATCATAAAGAGGGCACTGATCTTTTCAATAAATGTGTATGGGTCAATTGAGTAATTATTTGGGAAAATATCAACCATGATCTATACTTCACATCCTAAATAAATATGAATTCTACTTGCATTACCAATTTATGAAACATAAACCAGTTAACCTGTGAGAAAATTTTTAAAAAAATACTAATTGAGTTACCTTAATATAGAAAATAACAGGTTTCTGGAATGTTCAAATCTATGATCAAAGATTAAACATTTGCAGTGAGAAAAATCAACTATCAAAAAATGTTTAAAGATTGCTGAGTGAACCTCTAACCATGAATAACTGTAGTCTTACACCACAATAGAGTTTTAGGAAACAGGTATCACTGGACTTCCTCTTTTACTGTGTGCTTCAAAAATGAAGACCAATGCAGGGGGCCACTCTTTCTTTTTCTACTTTTGGTCTATGTGGCAGGTTTTATTTTATTTTATTTTATTCTTTATTCTTTTCTCCTTTGAGTCTGTTGCATGTGGGAGCTGCAGGTATGTGAGACCAGCACTTTCAAAGCAAACTTGACAGGCCACCAGTCCTTTGAAATTTAGTTCTGCTCTCTATGCTGTAATGGTTTCCATTCTAAATCTTAGCCTCAATGTTATGCATCTTACAAATGTTTGCTGTTGGGTTCTTTAAATGAACTTAAAAATTCCATAACTTACCAACGATAAGATGACTGTGTACATAATAAGAGACTAACATTTATTTTACCCATTTGTACTTTCAAATTAAAAATTGAGAGAACCCAATTTCTTCATCTTTGTCAACTTCTTACAAACTACAACTATCCTATTAAAATGTATGTGGTGGAATATGTTAAAATAATTTTTCTCAATTCACAACTACACAGAAATTTTCTGTCACATATTTTTTAACCAGAACTGAGATTTGCTGCACTTTTCCTAAACTTTAAAATCCTTGTCACTTCTGGGGTGAAGAAAATAAAAAAGAGAAAGACAAAGCAGTTTGTCCATGGCTCTAACTGTTGGTTCAATGTGACTGAAATTATTTACATAAAAAATTATTAATTTGAATATAAAATATAAAGAAACACAAATTCCTCATCTCATCACATGCACCTTTAGCAAATAAAAGCTTATTTTAAAAAATCCAGAGTAAGTAAAAACTTCTTATACTATAATTTTATGTAAACTATATTAGAACACTAAGGATACATTTCATCCATTATTATCTAAACTATACAAATAGTAAAAAAAAAATGTAAACATCAATTAGCACTTTTATTCACACAGAGTATTATTAAAAGAAGTTAACCTGTATGTTAGGTTAACATTATTTTTCAGTTATCTTCCATATGGAGTGATGCATTAAAATAACATCTAAATATTATAAATATTTTCTCAAATCTCAAAAAAACTCTTTGTCAGGAAACCAAGGCTATAACTCAGACTATCAGTAACAGGTGCATCCTAGGAGGAAAGAGGCTGAAATCAAGTTATGCTAATTCACCTGCTGATGTGTAAATTGTTTTACTTTGAAAAATATTAATGAAAATATTCTCAACAAAGAACTGATGAAGTATTTATGAGTTCAAATATATCAATTTCTCCACGCCTTTTGTTGTTGTTGTTTTCAGGAATTGAACCCAGAGGCACTTAACCACTAAGCCACATCCCCAGTTCTTTTCATTTTTGTTTTGAGACAGAGTCTAACTAAGCTGCTTAAGGCCTCTTTCAATCCTCCTGCCTCAGTCTCCCGAGCTATTGGGATTACAGTGTGCACCACCATGCCTGGCTATTTTCTCACTTTTTATATTCTGATAAAAATCATTATTCACATTTTTTACTATATCATGGATAAAATGGTCTATGATAAACTGAACTTTCTTATTATAATAGAAAATGAAAAAGTATTAATCAAATCTCATATTTAAAATGTAACTGCTTATGTTACATACATTGTTTCATATTCTCAACTTTTTAATTCAAGTTGTTTTGGTTTTACATCAATATATGATCTTGCTTTTAAAAGAAAATTCTTAACCTGAGGTTCACAGAACCCAGTGTTATAGGATGAGTGCAAGCAGAGAGCCCCATTATTCCTAGCAGGAAATTGACAGAGATCAACCACCAAGACTGCCAAAACTGCTATAACTTAGGGTCAGTACAAGAGATGAGAGATCAACAGAGCAGTCAAGGAACCTGAATAAAAATTGTATTTTTCTTACTCAATTCCTAAGCTGCAAATTCATAAGGTAGAATTGCTAGACAAGCCTGCTGGGAGTCTGAGAGTTGAATGATTTCGGAGTTTGGACAATGCTGGGAAGAGTTGGAGATTGGTGTGGCAAAAATGAAGAATTTAGGTGAAGAACTCTAGGCATGCAGTGGAGGCCAAAAAGACCACATGCATTCCCAGAACCACACATTAGAAGTAAACGCCATACCAATAGGTCAGAGCAAACCTAGAATACACCAACCAACCAAAGCCTAAATGGAGGCCTGCAAAGGGTAAAGATCTTGGTCCAGGAGGTTAATTGCTTGCTAAATGGAACCCAACAACTCTATTGTGTTTTATACACACATAATGTATGTGTGTGTATATATATACAAACACACAAACACACACACAAAATATATATATGTATGTGGATTTATATATATATATATATATACACATTATATATTAGTTACATATGTAATTGGTACAAGTTTATAATTTCATTGTATATGTATATAATAAATAAATGATTTCAAAATTCATAATACGTGATTGGGATTTTATTTATATTACTTTCCTCATGCAACTATAGTTGATTGTGTTCAATATTGTCCTCTCTAATTTTAGTTATTGAACATAGCTTTCATCTAAGATAACCATTCGCATTTTCACATTTCTGGAATTAGGATATGCTTTATAATCAATTATGTGCCATGATTTAAATAGCAGCTTTTTTACTTTGTTATTGGTATATGAATGATACTGCATAGTGTTTTGATATAGCCTTTGATTCAATGAACTCTAGTGAATATTTGGAAATATAATTATCTTTTATTAAGGATAAAACACAAAGATAGAGAAATTATTTTAGACAGCCAAAAATGTCACCAAACTAAGGCAATGAGGCATTAAAAGCAACACACCAACCTTTCAATACAAAGATATGACTGAGTCATGGCTCTGTCATTTACTAACTGGCAGAACTTGGAAAATTTATTTAATATTGTTCAGCATTGGTCTCCTCCATAGAACTACATCAATAACAATAATGCAAAATTCAAAGACTTGTGAGAATTGAATAAAATTTAATATATACAATATATTCCAGTATTTAAAACTATGTCTAGAATAAACTGAATGTTGAATAAATAGTAACCATTTTTATTACTAATTTGATGATGAAGATGTTGTTCTTCAATTTCTAGCATACACTACTTCAAAAAAATGTATATATTTATCTTTCATTCCTGAAGAAAGATAAAGGAAGATACACACAAGAAAAGGGAGACAGAAAGGAAAGTAAAGAAAGAATTAAAGGAAGAAAAGAAAGAAAGAAAGGTCAGTGGAGGGAAGGAAGGGCCTATTTAACACAATGATAGATGTAAAGGCCTCCTCTTCTCATTTATAAGTAAACTTGACACAAATGCAAAGTCATTTTTGTCATTGTACCCATTAAACTGTAAGCTCTATGTAGGAGAAGATATGACTTTCTTTTTCACTCAATGGTCTGCTTAAACTAGTGGAAAACATATGATGATAAAAGGTTCTGGGTTGTGGAATTCCACCTTTCTAAAGGAGAGAATTATCAGGTTATGAAAGAGCAATTGAATGATAACAGAAATGAAGAGGTAGGTCCTGTCTAACAATATTCAACTTAGCTTTAAACTACTCAGCTTTGTTAAGAAGCAAATATTAAGATAAATGATTACAATATCCAAATGAAAAGAAATTTAAATATTTATAATGGATTTTAGATTTCAAATGATATCCATAATAATTCTTTCAAGATTTTTATTTGTCTTCTTTGCTGATTAGAAATAGCAAAATCACAAATAAAGTATGAGAATAACAGATCTTAGACAAATAGCAGAGAGAAAAAAAAGGAGGTCAGGTGAAACACTCTGCCAGGGAAAGAGAAAGAAAAACTACAAAAAAAAAAAAAAATGTAAATGTGAGAAAGGTGCAGTCTTCAGAGGTCAGTAAAGTGGGTCTGCAGTCCTACACCCAAAGTGACCTGAGTTCACATTCCACTTCCCCTTGTGATAGTACCTTAGGCAAGACCTGTTCCACCCCTAGGCTTATAAGATTTAAGGGACATAATTTGTGTAAAGTACTTAGCAGAACTTTTGCCATAAAGTAGGCCTCTGTCAAGACAGCTTTTATTATTATTACTATCTTGGTAAATATCTTAAAATTACAATTTGTAAAACTTACTTTATTACCTACTATATCATCTGTTAATAAAACAGGAAAGAATGCTTTTCAGAAATTATGCAGAATCCAAGATGTTTAAAAAATGATGACAACCTTTTGTGTTTGACTGAGTGTGTTTACTCTTGGAAAATTTATTCATGTAGGGTATCTCCTCTCCCAAGGACAGGAGGAAAACTAGAACAGACTATCGAGTTTACATTTCATACCCAATTACACTCATCATAACTTAGAGTAAAAGGATATTTTCTTTACAGATGCTGCTGTCCTTGAAAATAAATGTCTCAGTTTTATCATTTTTGATAAACACTGTAGAAAACTCTGGAGATTATTCAGCTTCCTAAGGGACTTGATTTCCTTTATCACTCCTATTCATTGTTCCATAACTTCAGTGAAGTGGGAAGCTGCCATGTGGCAAATTGACTCAAAGCAGAGTGAAAATTGACCAAGGGTTTGGAGGCTTCTTTCTCCTGCTTTCAGAAAAAAACCTTCTGTTTTTAATGGTCCTCCCTCCCCCCACCGCCCGTAAGCCACTCTGTCACTTTGCAGCCACTCCCCTTGGCTCCTAACAACAAGAATATGTCATGATTCTCAAAAGGCAGCTGCATGTACTTACTGGGCCGTAGGCATGCACGCATATCAAGTCGACACCTAATTAAACACTGAGATCATAAAAAATAGATGTTCAAGTTCTGTCGGTTTGGAAGAAACCAAAAGTAAAATGACTACTGCACATTGTATAGGCATGAAAAAAAGAGGTTAGTAGAAAGGGTGACCCTGAAAATGAACATAGGTGCATGCATAGTGGGAAAGTGTCCCAACTCCTTCATCCTGCAAGTCCCTGACAGGTGAGAGCTGAATGACATGCAATTGTTAAATATTTTCTCCAATCCTTTGTGACAGGCTTAGTGTATTCTGCTCAAGTTCCTTCTAGCCTCAGATGTTTTAATTTTGTATTATCATTTATTCTGAAAGAAGTTTAGGGCAAAATACTCAGATTCATGCAAAATATGCCAAAAAAGAATGTTCATCAAGTCATTTATATGCCAAACCATGAAAAAGGGGCATATTTCTCAGTTATATATTTGCATAAAATTTAAAGATCAACATTTTTAGTGATAAATAAATATGCATTTAAATAAATTATGTGTAACATATACTAATCTATATGTCTTGTTATTTTAATATGTTCATATTTTTTCTTTTCAAGTTTAGTAAAGACTCATCTTCTTGTTATTTGCCATTTGCCATTTACTCTGAATTGCTTATCTTTTGTGGAGTTTATTACTTATCTCCTCACTTATTTTCACATTTTTAAAAAGTATTTAATTATAAAACCAAAGATAAGTCAAAACTCTTTCCTTTTAAGTTTCCCAACACTCTATGCATGGAATGCACGAATCAGGCAAACAAATATTAGAAAGGATGTGATTATAACTATTTCGTCTTGTGCAACTTGGTCTCAGAGCATTTTTAGAGGTATCTTCTTCCCAGGAAGAGTGGAAATGCAAAATTATCTTTATGGGGTCCAGATGTGTGTCAAATAAAAAGTTACTCTAGAAGTATTTGATGTATTATTCAGTTTTTTCCACATTTATCAGGCAGAGCAAAACTTGACCTTGCATTGTATAAGATATCTTCCTTATGAAACTGTTAAAACCATCAGTATAACTGCTCATTAATGGACTCTTTTCATAGCTAAGACTTCATGGACAGGAAATACACTGACAGTAAAGACCCACAGAATTTTTCCAAGTGCGTGGAGACAGGTCTTTCAAGAGCCTTAAGCTCCCTGGAACCTTGCTAGTGTCCCTCTGTGAAGCTTAAGCTATGCAGTTAAATGAAGTGAAGTATACCTACCCTACAGCTTCAGTGCAGATGGGACTTAAATTTGAAGCACAAATTTGTTCAATACTATTTATAATTCAGTTATAAGAGTCAGTCTATTTGTGTTAGTGCTTCTTTCTGATATGGAAAAGAGTATGTTTATCCCCACTTAAGAAGTTAAGTCTTAGATCTTCTCAAAAAAGAATGTAAACTATTTATTAAGTTTCCAAGTATTGCAACTCACTGACAAAACATAATGGGTAGAGACAGGCATAAACTATTAAAAAATATATATCTAACAATTTTGTTAGAGGACTGCAAAGGAGGAAAAGTAGTTGATAGGAAAAGTTTGTATATTCAGACATTTTTTAGTGATAAATTAGAGTTCTCCTTAGCAAGGCACAGAAGAACATTATTTCAATAATGGTTAACCATCCATTATCATTTCAGTAATGTGCAATCATCAGAGAATAATGCACTTACAATTTAGGTATTGCTTTGCACTTGGTTCAAATTACCACATTCTTTTTAAAACCTGACATATTTTTTAAACTAATGAACTATTTTCTTCCATAGTATGATCTCTAATTTGCCTACTATTTTTATATATAATAAAATGAATTCAAAGTTGGTAAGATGCAGCTGCATCATTTTTCCTCCACAAATATATAAATGCAATGCTAAAAATTCGTTTTTCAAATTAAGGCCACAAGATGTTACTTTATAATCAGTAGGTGGTTAGAATAAAAAAATAAGGAAAATGAAAAAAATGTGAAGAAACCAGAACACTCCTACTTGCTGGTGGAATGTAAAAATGGTTAATTCACTGTAGAAAAATATTTAGTAGTTCTTTAGGGTTAAACATAGAATTCTCACATGACCTAGCAATTATCACATGCCCCATTCCTAGAAATGTAGTCACAAGAATTGAAATTAGGTATTCCAAAAACAACTTATACATGAATGTTTATAGCAGCACTATTAATAATAATCAAAAGGTAGGAAAAACCCAAATGTCCATCAACTGACAAACGCATAAGCCAAATGTGTTACCATATCCCTACAAAGAAATCTCCTCCTGTCGTATAAAGAATGAAGTCCTGAAATGTGCTACAACATGGATAAACCTTAAACACATTATGATAAGAAAGGAAATCAGACACAAAAGTTCACATTATGATTTGAAATATCCAAAATAAGTAAACACATAGAGTCAGAAAGCAGAATAATGTTTGTCAGGGGCTAAAGGTGAAAATGAATGAGAAATAACTACTAAATAGATATGGACTTTCCTTTTAGGATGATGAATGTTCTGGAACTAGGTAGGAATGAAGATTGCAAATATATTAAGTTCCCTTGAATTTTACACTTAAAAATTATTAAAATATTACTTCTTATGTGTTTTCTACCAAAAACTTTGTCTAAATTGTTGCCATTGTTGACAGTCACTGACCATAAAGGCCTAGTATTACTTAAGAAATTACATATTTTATAACAAATTTTACTGAAAAAAATGAAAGCATGAATATCTCTGTTCCCTCTTGACATTGTAAGATGAAGGACAGTAAGTAAATTTGCTAATGGATACAAACCTATAATGAGATCAATGAGAATGAAATCATATCAGCAAGTAGTAATTGTCAATGATATTCAGAAAATTAAAATGAATGATGAATGGTGCAGAAGAAAATGTTTGTGGCCCCAGAATCTATTTTCCACACTTTATGTAAATAAAATTTGAAGGTGGGATAAGGAAAAATAATTAGAGGTCTATTAACAAAATATTTAATTTCTAAATTCAATTTTTGAATCATAGCTTAAATTTCTCAAGGGATAATAGTGACCTTTGTTTAGAAGTAGGTTTCAGAACCAGGATTCATTGATTTCTGTTCTTTGTTAAAGCCAATTACTTAAAGTAGACACCACCAAAAAGTTTCATGATTATTTGTAATTTCTGCCAAGATGACCACAATGAGAAATAGACTTCTAAGATTTGCTTCTGCAAATTGTTCAGAAAATGTTATTGATACATGAAAAATCTTCAGTTTCTTGTTCTGTTCTTACCCTGTGTGTGAGCGATGGCAATAAACCCAGAATCTGACTTAAAGCAAGAAGAATGAATCTATGTCAACTTTAAATGAACAACACTTATACTGAGAACATTAAAACATTTAAAACAACAAGCAAGGGGTATTAGGAAGAGAGAAATAAGACAACAGTTTACATCTGGAATGTAAATTGTTGTCTTATTTAAAACGTGTGTGTTTGAATTCTTCAAAGAGCAGCCCTTATGCTATCTTCAACATGCACATATCTATATAAGTATACTGTAGTCGCATGCAGAGCTCTGGATTTTTAGAGTTTATGCATGGCAGAGTATCATTTTTATGGAATTTTTAAAAGATCTTTTAAATTGTATACTTCTTACTACACTGGTATTTGGGCATAGGGAAATGCAGTTAGATGGTGGGAAAAAATTAGAAATACAGTATGAAGAAACCCCCAATTCGACAGGTTCAAGAACTCAAGAAGTACTGAAGAGGCAGGCCAGTGGTATTTGGTAAACTTGATATTGGGACACTGGGTCCCAGATGGGGCTAGACTCTTGATTGGACTAAAACTCTCCTATCTCAATTACCTCCCTCAGAAACACCAGGAAAATCCTGCAGGACAACTGCTTCTGTGGATCTCACAATGAAGCATACCAGGACCAAGGATATTAAAATTTTCAACTCTCATGCATCCTAGCCTTACTTTCTTCTCCTTTGGCTGAGAATCTACTCTGAGCTTCTTATCATATGCTCAAACTTTCCACTATATTTAAAATTAAAACATCTTAAGGCTTTAGAAAATAGGAATTAACATTTTGGATTATAATTTTAAAATCAAACTCCTGAAATAATGTCTACCTTTAACTCATTAGTTTTCAATGTGTGAAAAAAAAATCAAGTTTAGTGGGTCAAGATAAGCAAAATGAAATAGAAGTGTTCCAAAAGATATTATTTTGTTTTTAAACTGTTAATTACCATCCTTTGTTTAAGCAAAAATATCTATAAAGATTTATAATTTAGGAAAAATTAGGTAAAATATGAATATCTATATTGCAGTATTTTAATCCTATTTTTACTTTTATTCTCACCTTATAAAACTAAGAAAAAGCTAAAAATTCTCTTCTTAAAAATCATTTGCAATTTTCTTTACTTTTGATGTAGTTTTAGCATTTTGGTTTCAGGATAATTCAGGTCCCTTTAAATGAATTGGGAAGCATTTAATCCCACTCTACTTTCTGCCATAGAAAATATGGAGTTGGTTTTATTTCTTCATAAATGTTTAATAGAAATAGCCCATGAAACCACTAGGGCTCCAAATTTTCTTTTGCGGGGAAGGCTTCTGTATATAGAGAGCACATGTGAAATGTTCTGGTATTAGACTGATTATTCAGATTATCTATTTGATAGTTTATATCCTCAAGAAATCCAATGCATTTTATCTAAACTGTTTAATATCTGCATAGAATTGTTGGTACTATTATTATCTTTTTCATCATTCTGCTAGTCAGCTTTTAATTGCTGTGACAAAATACCTAAGACAAATAAAAGAGGAAATATGTATGAGGGCTCACAGTTTCTGAGATTTTGGTACACAGTTGCCGGGTCAAAACATTATGGGTCTGAGTGAGGCAAAATATCATGGCAGGAAGGAAGTTGCTCACCTCATGGTGTGAGGGAATCGCAGAGAGAGAGAAAGGGATAATAGGGGTGCGGTCAATATATACCCTTCAAGGGTATGCCCCTGTGACCTATATCCCCAAACCAGGCCCCACTTTCTGGTGGGGCCATGGTAGAAACCTGGTGGAAGCCTCCCAATAGTCCATTCCATTATGAGCCCAACAATGGATTAACCCGTTTTTGAGGCCAGAACTCTCATGATTCAATCAAGTCCTAAAAGTCCCACCTCTGCACATTGTTCCCTTGTGAACTGAGGCTTCAACAGATGAACCTCTAGGGGTCATTCCAAATCCTGACTGTCACAGTGTTTGTGAGGTCAGTAATGATATTTCCTTTTTCATTTCTTACTTGGTACTTTTTATTTTCTCTTTTTCCTTCATAAATCTGTGAAGTACTTTTTTAACATCAGTGATTGTGCAATGCAATTGTTTCCTGCTCTCTTTTGCTCCTCCTTGTATCCAATTCACTTTTAGCTGACTATACAAACTTAATGTTGCTTACAACTTGCAAGATTCTAATGTGATGTGCCTCATGTTACATAATCTATAACCTAATAAAAACCTATAAACTATTTTGGAACAAGTACCTGAATGAATAAAAACAAGGAAACTAACTTTTATAAGGAATAATAAAATGATTTTGCATGCAGTGATGCTGCCTCCCCTTATTTTCTAAGCTTCAAGCCATTTTTTAAACTCAATTATTCTGGAAATATTTCTTTAACAAAACAGTTAACAGATAAAATCTGTTAACAGCATCCTGTGATCTTCAAAATACATACATGTAAATCCTTTGCAAAAGCATCATTTTGTTTTCCTAGAAAAAACATTTTTAATATTCAAAATTCCAAAATATTAAAAAATATATTTAGTGTTATAACTGTACCTGAATACTCCTTGAACCTTAAAAGGATTTTTATTAATTCTGTGATGTGTTCATGTGATTCCTTAATTACTCAAGTTTTTAGGTCCTGCTCCATATTTTTATGAAAGAACTCTCTAAAATTAAGTCAGGTTAGTTAAAATATATCATATATGCTAAAACAAATAAAACTAATTATATTTTAGAAGTGTTAAATTTCTTTCAAAATACTGAAAGAAGTTTATCACATCACAAAAAGAGAGGATGGCAACACTTTAATTGATAAGCATTTATCCACTTAGTTTGGAAAATAGTTGATTTTATATTAACCACTTTACATCCACACCAAAATAGCAAATGTGTTGTTTTTCAGATTCCACTTCTTCTAATTTCTATGTGTTGCTGACAGACAAAAATATTTTAATAAAGGATTCATTTCTCTACCTATGGTTCCATTCTTCTGCCATGAAAATATATTTTGGTGTGCTTGGTGTCTTCTTTAAAACATATTTGAATCATCATCATTTTCAAAAATTACGTTAAAAACAATTGAACCTATTCCTCAATACACTTAGTTACAAAAATATGCAAATTTTTAAATCTTTGCATATCAACATGCACATTTTAAGATCAGCTTTATAAACTTTTCATAATCTTAAACAGAGAACTACAAAGCTAGGCTACAGCAATTGTTCAACTGTCTCTGAAATAAGATGTGAACTGTAGTCTTTTACTAACATTTCAAACAGCTATATGAAATGATTTTTCCAAAGCAATATGCAACTAAGTGTGACTGTCAACTATTCAGTTATTATCTGCTCTTTCCTGTAGAACTAGTGAATCTTATCAAATCCAAATAAGGGGTTATAAAAAGTGTTCAATTTTCTTCTTCATGTGAAAAGTTCAGTATTTGGCTCCCTGAGTGGGTTGGTGTGTACTGTGTAGTGAGTGAGGGAACAGGAAGGATATCAGGTCCCACAGACCCCAACATCCAGTTCTGCAACAGCCAGTCAAACACAATCACCCTTCTTCACCTCATATTCCCTGTCTCAAAAATAAGAGCAGCTATATATGTAAAGTAGATTTTAAAATGTTAAAGAAAATGATAACCCTATTTAAAGCAGTGTTCAAGAACTTCCTGATAATTGCTTTTGGTTTCCATTTGAGGAAGTAACTCATCTAACATGCTGGTGTTATGATGGAAATACTGGCATTTACTGGACCGTTTATGCAATTGCTGTAATTTCCAAGTTGATAATATTAATCCCATATTGATATTTCCATGAATGCAACTGATGTTCTGCCTAACACCTTTTTGGTTGTTGTTTTAGTACAGTGATATTCTTATGAGAGCTTGCATCTCAAGTGATTTGAATTATCAGCTGGAGTTAAATTTGCCATGGAAATCCTTTTCTCCTATTAAAAGATACAGAGTTTATAAGTTGAAACCCATAAAACTCTTGAAACCAAAATAACTATGGTTACTCTGGCATAAAACTTCATAATCTGGCCATTATTAGCATCTGAAAATATTGCCAAACCACACAAGACTGATTTAAGCTGTTTTGGGGGTGTGTTGTCTAAATGTAGTATCTTTTCAGGTCTTCATCATTGCTATTGATTTATGTTTGTGCAATTTATCTGTCATGATTTTTATATCCCAGGAAGGAGAAGCACAAGTAGAATGTTCTGAACATCAGGACTTCCTGTGCTGATCCCCAAGTTTCTTACATCAGGTGTTTTTGCTTTGTTTTGTTTTGTTTTGTTAGCTGCTGAAAGGCTTTGGCCCCTCTTTTCAGCAAAAAGTTCTGGAACAGAGAGTACTTTCTACCCCCGAGCTTTTCAATATTGATGCTGCACATTTTGATGATGCCAGGAAGAACTCTGGCCATTTTTCTACCCTACTACACAAAAAGATGTGGTCTGTCATCCTAACTGGAAGTTGGATATGAGTGGAAAATTGCTTCCCAGGCTACTATAAGAACCTTTTTTCTATTAGTGGTCTGAAGTATTTTATCTGGGGCATGATATGTGCATATGATATATTTAAGGTACTTTGTTTTGTTAAGCACTTTGCATATTCTCATTTAATTAATGATTTATATGCTACTTTGCTCCAAGATGAAATAAAACTGAATCCTTCAGCAAGATTAAACAGTCCAAGTTTGCCTCTTCATAGTCAAGTGATGCTTTGGATCTCAACGCTCCAGTATGCTTTAGATCCTATTTAAGTATTTCTAGAAATCCTGTGACTACCTATATCCCCCAAACCCAGGCTTTCATTTTCTAGAGAAGACTAAGGAGTCAGATCCACACAAAAAAAAGGATTGGCTGTCATTTGATCAATATTGTTTGGATGAATGTGATCTATAGCAAGATACTGGAAAGACTATTTCTTAAATGAGTCTGTATGTTTATTTCTTTATAATTCTCAAGGATTTTTGTCAGTGATTTGAAAGCACAGTAGCCAGGCATACTGTTGCAATGAAATCCTTTACAGATGCCCTTTGGTTTCTGACTAATATATAAAGTCTACTTTTCAATTTATAAATGTAGCGACAAATTCTAGCTAAAAAGAAGCAGCAGCAGTATGCAGGAAAATATAAAGTCAAGACAGTGCAAAATAAAGATGGCATTTTGTTTTTCAGTGAGAATGTCTATTATTAAAAAGACAATATATAACAAGTTCTGGTGAGGATATGAAGGAAAGGGAACTCTTGCATACTATTAGCAGGGATGTAAACCAAAGGAACCACTATGGAACTCAGTATGAAATCCTCAAAAGATAAAAATAAAACTACTACACAGCCCAGCAATCTCACTACTGAGTATATATCCAAAGGAATTGAAATCAGGATGTTGAAGAGACATTTGCACTCCATGTTTATTATAGCACTATACATATTAACCAAGATACGGAAATACCTAAGAGAAAGTGTGGTACATAGGCATAATACTCTTCTACCATAAAAAAGGATAGGATGAAATTCTGTTGTTTGTAGCACCCTGGATGGAACCGAGGACATTATGTAAAATAAAATATGCCAAGCACAGAAAGACAACTGCCACATGATCTTGCTCAGATAGGGAAACTAAAAATGTTGATCTCAGAGAAGTTGAGAGTAGAATGTTGGTTACCAGAGGCTGAGGAGATTAGTGGGGAGGAATGGAGAAGCTAAATAGAAGAAGTTCTGATGTGCTACTTCACAATAAAATGAGTATAGATTACAAAATTTATTATATATTTCAAAAATCTAGAAGAGAGCTAGTGGTGTAGCTCAGTGGAAGAATGCATGTCTGGTATGTATGAGGCCTGGGTTCCTTCCCCAGAAGTGCAAAAAACAAACAGAAATAAAAGAAATGAAGATTAAAAAATTATTGTGAATATTTGCACATGATAAATGTTTGTCTGAGAGATGTTTACCCTGTTTTTAATATTACATCATATATGCATATATTGAAACATCACATGGTATCCCATAAATGTGTATAATTTTTATGTCTTAATGTATCAGTTAAATTTTTTTAAATAGGTAGAAAAAGTAAAATAGCTTTTTAAAGAGAATATAAGTGATTTTGTCACATATATATGTTATAACAAATGTGTGTGTGTGTGTGTTTATCAGAGAGCAACAAACCTGACAAGCCTAAGTAGATTATTATAGAAGACTGAAGAGAAAGTAAATGACAAGCACATCGACTGAGAATGCTTTCATAGACCCTGAGAGATAATGAAGCAGTGGTCATACTTTTAGAGTTGATGTCTCCTTACTGTTGTTTTGGGTCTTTAAATCGCTATGGTCTTAGAATACTGAAGTGAGTCTTAGGTACTAACTAGATCTTAAGATTTCACATCAACACTCAGATGTTTCTCCTTCAACTGCAGTGATAAAATATCTAAGATATAACAGTAACTTCAGCCACAAGAATATTCTTTTGTTTACTTATTTATTTATTTTTACAGACTGCATTTTGATTCACTGTACACAACACAAATGGGGCACAACTTTTCATTTCTATGGAATATTCTTTAATCATAGCTATAGCACTTTCACTGAAACCTTGGTTTTGAAGTTACAGTGAAATAGAAACCCCCAGGGTATCCCTTTCCATGAACACGAGGATCAGCAATACAAATTAGCCAGCCTGACACTTTAAGATCCCTGCTCCTGGTAACTCCTTTAAAAAAAAAAAAAAAAAAAAAAAAAAAAATCAAAGGAAACGATAAGAAAAAAGGCACATGTATCTAAACAGACTTGGAACTTTCAGGATCATCCTCTCCAAAGCATAGACTCAGAAGCAGACATTCTATAAAATATTCTGTACTAGGAAAAAATTCTCCCAGTTTTACCTGTCTGAATGCTCACTCAGTCTTACCTCTTTCTCATTGTGAATCCCACACTTCAAATCTAGTTCTTGCTCTCCATCTGCTCCCTTAGACTTAATGCTCAGAGTAACCTTTGCTTTCCAGACCCAGCAAGAACTGAAATTCTTTTTCTTCCCCTTGCATGACTTCTTAAGAACCCACCTCGTAGCATCTTCAGGCTGAGTCATAACTTCAGGTCATTCACTTGGAGAGAGGGAAAGAAGATAATATCCATTTCTTATGTTACTTAATACAGGAGGCGAAGCACAGAGAGGGCTCCAGAAGGTCAAGGAGACTCAAAGGCCTGGTGAAATCTATAATTACATTTGCATGTTTTCTTTAAATTAAATTTTACCTTAACTGTCCATTTACTCCACCATTCTTCTCCCTTTTAAGACTAGACTTTGGTTTTGCTACTCCAGTTAAAAGACAGAAAGAGAAAGAAAATACATCTTAATAGAATGAAAAACATGGGCAGCTAAGTGAAGTATACCTTTGCCTACCTCAGATACATTGAATTATTAGTCCTCATTCTTCACTTATCTGCAATCATTGTATACATCCATCCCAGTGTCTAGAATTTGAGCTTGGACTTGTGACTTAATTTAGCCAATGCATTGTTAGTGACATACTGTGAACTAGACTTGAAACATGTTTGTGTGGATGTGTTTCTCTTCATTCCTGTCTGCTTTTCATTATAAGTATTTTCCTGGGGTAGTCACTGGCACAGACAGAGCAGACCTAGATTCAATCCAAGCCACACTTGGAGGTCAGCCCTGCCGAACACAGGCTTGATAAGTCAAACATCCACAAACCATGTGTCATGCACCTGTATTGTAGGACACCACACAACTGCAGAAAGTTTGTTACACAGCATTATTTTGGCAAAAATAAGTGATCTATTCTTCACTGAAGCACAAGAGCCTCTAATCTGGAGAGGGGCACAGGAAATGGTGGAGAAAACATCCTAATGGCAAAAATTTAAGGGTTCAATATTAATAAGATTTTCCTAACATGTGATTACCCTACCCAAGCTAATTGCATGTAAAAAGGTAGTCAATGACAGAATCCTCTTCTGAGTTTGGAAATCCAAGATTAAGGGTGATCTGTGCCGATGCTATTCAGCTAGCATCCAGGAAGTTTTTAAGCCTGCAAGAATGCAGTATAAAAGCCATAGGGAAGAAGCGGCAGCATATTTCCGGGCAATTAAGGTCAGACAAGCACCCAGTCTTCTTGTTGTTCAGAAAAGCATTTAAAATTTCCTATGCTTCACTCTCCCTTGAAGAAGGATGTGGAAGGTGTGGGTGGTTTGGAAAACACACACCATGGAGGAAGATGCAGACTGGATATCTAACCAGGCATTTACAGGATCCCAGAGAATGCCAATAAGGGATAAAAGTAGGCCAGAGGCAATTACTTGTAGCTCAAAGGAGGCTAACATGAAACTCACAATACAGTATGATTTGCCTGTTCTCCTGTAGCTTATTACCATCCATAGGAAAAGAATCTGAACTGCAAACTTCCAAGATCACAACACATTAAATTGATTTTTGGACAGGAGATGTTAACAATCTGTAACAGGAATCTTAGCTAACAATCCTCAAACTGGAATTTCTGTCTATCAACTTATTTGTAGGTTTTTAGTGATCAAGGAAGAATTATTCTCATTGTAGAGAAAAACAAAGAATTCTATTCCATTTTCTTTAGGCACTATTTTAAAAAACTAGGACAGCATATTATATTTGGAAAAGAGCCAAAAGTCTGATATTAATGCCATGAGGAAACCAAAAACTGAGGACTGTGTTGTGGTAAATATGATAGTTTCCCTTCCTGAAGAGGTCTTAAGAGATTCACAAACTACTTTATGCTTAAAAATGCCTAAGCACAAGATCACCCACGAAGCAAAGCTGGAAAAGATTAGATTATTTAAACACCCGCAGAATTCTTTTGAAAGTATTTTAAAATAATATGCTGTGGTTGAACAGGAAAACTTCAGTAGAGAGAAGGAGATGGGGGAAGAGAGAGAGAGAAAGAGAGAGACGGAGATATTACATACATTAACTTCTTAAATATAACAACATATTAATGTGCACATAAAAAAATCTATGGATCAGGTTATCTTATTAACGAGATAATGGAGATGATCCAGGCATCAATCAAGTAGGAGATACAGAACTGAACTTAAGCCTATAGGATAAATATACCACAAAACAGATACACTTCCCCACACTTGTTTATAACTTTGAAGTTCTTCTGTATTCTGGTGATATTTGGTTTTAATACTTGAATTTTGATTTCCTTAAAATTCTTACTATTCTTAACTTTCTTATTGAACCAAGATCTATTCATCTGGAGTGTGGCTTTTTTTTTTTTTTTAATGATTTCACATGTGAATCCACAGAAAACAATTTTTTAAAATATTTCCAATCATTTTGAAAAAGCACTTAGCATTTAAATGTATGTTTCTAACCTCTAGTTCCCATTTCAAATCAATAGGTCAACAACTTTAAAATAATTATCTTCATAATCTGCACATATATATAAAAGGGAAGTACACAAAAACCTAAATTTTATGTCAGAGAAAATCAAATATGCACTACACATTTGTTTAATATTCTTCCATCCATTTAATATTGAAAGAAGTGCATACAAAACATAACCATTATGTATAGTTTCAATTTAAGAATAATAGCAGATTAAAGATGTATTTTGTCTAAAAATAATTGTTATTCACTTGATTAAGTTAAGCAATTTTCCTTGCAATTTTTTACTTAGAAGTCCTAAGAACAACTCAATTAAGAAACTTAATTATAACTGATTGATATCATTGAACCTCATTATAAGAAAGTAGCATAGTTGACACAACATCCTATTATTATTCAGATTAGAAAAAAAAAAAAAAGGCATACATTTAGTACCTTTGTCATTGAAAACTCTCTTTTAACTCACATTGTTTTAGTCAGCTTTTTCACTGTTGTGACTAAAAGACCCAACCAGAATGACTTTAGAGGAGGAAAAGTTTATTTGGGGGCTCACAGCTTCAGAGGTTCCAATCCACAGACGGCAGGCTCCATTCCTTGGGGCTCAGGATGGGACAGAATGTGGCAGAAGAGCATAGTGGAGGGAAGCAGCTCACTTAATCATCAGGAAGCAGAGAAATTCCACTCACCAGATATAAATATATACCCCCAAAGCCGCAACCCTGGCACCCCACCTCCTCCAGCCACAGTCACACCCCACCTGCCTCAGGTTACCACTCGGTTAATCCCACCAGGGATTAATTCACTGATTGTTTTAAGGCTTTCACAACCTGATCATTTCTGCTCTGACCCCTCTCCCATTGTCTCACACATGAGCTTTTGAGGGACACCACATCTAAACCACAACACATACATAACTATTTTATTTCCAATACTTACATATGACTCACCAATTCCAAAACAATATATTCAATAAGTTACAAATATTGACTTGTTGAATTTACTGATATATTCAACTGATATATCATCTCCATTTCACAGTGAAGAAACTGAGACGTTAAGAAGTTAGGAAATTTAGCCACTCTCCATGGTGTATGCCTATAATCCCAGGGACTTAGGAAGCTAAAGCAGGAGGACACAAGTTTAAGGCCAACCTCAGCGACTTAGTGAGGCCCTAAGCAATTTAGCAAGATCCTTCCTGAAAATAAAAGAAAAATAAAAAGCCTGGGAGTGTAGCCCAGTGGTAAAATGCTCCTGGGTTCAATCCCCAGTACAAAGTCATCATCGTCATCATCACCATCATTATCATCATCATCATCATCAATAACAAAAAAAGAGAGAAGTTAGAAAATTTGTCATAACAGCCACTGAAGAGAAAGGCAGGACTCTGAACCAGGCAGTCTGCTTTTAGAGGCTGTTCTCCAAATCATTACTCTGCCACAGATTTCTTTTTGTATTTGTTTCACGTGGGAAAAAATATTTTTCAGTGTAAATTATTTATAACTAATTCATATGAACATTAAAAGCATGGTATCATTAACCAACATGATAAGCAAAAACTTGAACTGCCCAGATTTCATACTTGTAATCAGTAAGTTTTTCATGCACTTTTAAAAACATTGTTCAACTTATTTTTTCTTTGCTATCATAGCCAGAAAGCCATTTGAAGCGTGGTCTCTATTTAGATGAATCTTTGTAATTTTCAGTACCCGTCCTGTATTGTTCCTTCTTCTGCTCTACCCTCTCTCCTTCACTCATTTATTGACTTCCTACTATGAGGAAGTCTTAATAACAGAAAAGATTTTCTTTCCACTGAAGTACTTGAGATCTCTGAACCAACCATTGAGATATTTTTGAGAATTGAAGAACTATTCTTAAGATAACTCCTCTACAACAAATATACAATTGATTCTCTTTTGCAAATCTGAATTTATGTCTAGACATGTAAATTCGGGCCTTGAAATAAAGACATTTGTTAGACAAAGATGTAACAGAAGTGTTTCAAACACAAACAGTAGGTCATTAAAAGCAGAGAAGCCTGATGTGAGTTTAGGAAAAGGTGTAGAAACAGAATGACTGAGCTAGAGGCCCCATGTCCCCCACAGCACAAGATAGAACTACAGAACATTTATTTGTAGTCGTAGAGAACACACTGCAAACTTCGCACTAGAGAATTTGACCTTAATTTAGCAAAAGGGAGGTGTCATCCAGTGGTTCAGGTCAAGAAATGACAAACTACAACATGGTAAACTCTATTTAAACAAGATTCCTTCTGATTGGTGGCCACTGCTGATGGATCATGGTGTGTGCTTGGAAGATGAGATGGCTCATCTGAAAGGTGATGAGCTTGACTCAAGAGGAATAAAACCATTCTAGACTACAATAGTTAAACTTAATTTTTAATGTAGATCAGTCTAAGAATTTTTTCCGGCAGTTCTCAAAATCTCCTTCATTAATCCTTAGCAATCAAATATGACTGTTATTACCAATTCTATCAAGTTTACGCAATGATGCCTTCACATTATCAAGAGCTCTTTTGAGAGGCCTTCTAAGTAACGTCTTTCACGAATCATTTCATAACTACAAATGTTGGAAAGGTTCCTTGCTCTTACTTGATTCACATACACTGTGTCTATAATCACAATTTTACTTACAGTTTAGCAATATTCACTAACTTGTTTTCATAACACAAATATAGTTATTCTATGCATTTATTCATTAGCTGTCATTATTACAAACATGCCTAAAAAAGCAATATGCTTGCTAATAAACTAAAGGAAGGAGACACTGCTTTAGATTCATAATTTAAAATAACAAATGAGAAAATAATACCTTTGGAGTTATTTTTACTCATCATTCAAAACTTCTAGGAATATTTATGTGTTTTAGTCCCTGTGTTAACATTCAATTATTGGCTCTTCTATAACATCAGATTCATGCCTATTTTATAATACCTGCCTACCATATAGTTGGTCAAAATATGCTAATAAACATAGTGACAATACTAATAGGAATTTTTCTGGACCAATTTAAATTTTTCCTAATTTATGCTGTTTTCAATTTGATTTTCTAATTAATTCACTAAATTGTGTGTACTGATTTTCTCAAAAAGATTTACTGTACTATAAAACTGGATTTTGATTCTATTTTTAAGAATTTTCCAGAAGACCATTTGGCATTTTCTAAAGACATCTTGATATCTTTCTCTGCTTGGATATGTTCTAGGTATATGTATAAACATTTATTTTTGTATAAAAACTTTCCTTCTTTTGCAAATGGATTTCTAACACAGAATTAAAAAATTATCTACCACAGTATTACTCCAGAATATGAATCTTTCAAAAAATTGTCTAACTTACTTGTTAAATCTACTTACCACTTATTTACTTGCTATAAATTTTCTTCTATGCTCTTACTTAAATCTCATGATGATGGTATTTTTATAAATATTTGCTATAAAAATAATCTTAACATTACAAACTCTTCAAGTTTTCTAAAAATCGGTTGCCCTTTTTAAAGATTCAATGATGGTTAACAAGTTCACCCATTATCATCTTCTATAAGCTATTATACATTTGGTTAATTAATTTGGTTTTCCAAATTAATTTTCCTTAGTCCTATAATTTGTAGTAGTGTTTACAAATAATTTTAGTGGACCTTTATCCATGTGTGTGGAGCAGAGGGTACTCTTAAGGTAAAAATTGACTTTTCTTAGAAAGGGCAGTTAATCCTTACAGCATATATTCTTTAATTTCATACTAAAATATTATTTTAAATTGGTAATATAGTTTTGTATAATTTATCAAAATCAAGTACTTTTGTCCTCTGAAATAAAATATTAATCTCTTTTATATCACTGTAAATCTCCTTTGCTCCTCCATTCTAGAAACCTAGTATCATCCATTATTTGAGAAAAGAATGGGCGTGGCTTGTCTCTAGAATAACTGTTCCCTTGGAATCTGGGAAATTAGGTAGGTTGCCACTCCTCAGGCTGTATTTGTCACTGTTGAGATTTCTGTTGTTCAACCACAAAAGCCTTTTTGAGAATCCATAATTTTTTTCTGTCAGTGACATCTGCACCTGTGGATCTTTTGTAGAAGTACTAAACAGAGGTGCCTAGATTTGTTCTTTGTGCAAACCACATAGTATACTTCCTGTAGGGAGAGAGGTTCTGACAGACCTAAAAACTCCAAAACTCTAATCTCCTCTCAGTAATTGGAATTCTTCCTCTTTCACCATCATATGATTATATTATCCTTTAAGTGCCAAACAGCTGCACATCTCTAGAGTCTGTGGTCAGTACCTGTACCAGCTGTGATGTCTCAGCTATCTTTTAAGTCAAATGTGCACAAAGAGCAGTAAGGAAATGAACGCTGTAGTCAGTAACAGTGTACTCCTGTCTGAAGATAATGTTGACAATCTGCTCTGGTTCCACTTACTTGGCAACTTTTCTTAACCCTAACCTCTAAACTCTCTACAACTTTTGCTGAAACTGTCCAATCTAGCTATTTAAACTAAAGAGTTCCTGATGTTCCAACACTGGAGTTGAACTACTCACTTTAACACACATTAAGGTTGGTCAGATTGCTAATGTGACCTAATAAAAAATTTGCATTATTATTGTAATCCATTTGAGAAATCTAATACTATCAGGCTCAGTGGAACTTAAAAACATTAGTGACAATTTCCTAATGGCAATTTTTTTTCCAAGATTTATTCCAAAGCTATATCAATGAACACAGTTGCAAAATCAAAATATAGCAACTTGTTCCACAATTCCCTAAGATTAAATGTTAAGAAATGAATTTTTTTCTAGTCTTTATGCATGATTTTTAAACAAATAGTTAAAAACATGTTTATAATCATTGGTCAGCCCCACTCACATACCATTTGACAAAAGTAAAAATATATCATGATATTTTGGGTTTCCAAACAAAATGAATACAGAAACAATACTATATATTGGTAATCTTATCATTTCAATAAAATTAACTCATTAAATTTGTTCTGAATAATAATCATATTTTTATGATGAAGACACAAAGGATCAAAATCAAGGTTAAGTAACTTTTTTCTTATTCTACACAAGCAAATAAGTAGAAGTACAAGCAGAACTTTGTCACTCAGGTGTTCAATTGTCTGTCTATCCTTTCTGCTAAGAATTTTGTCAGAAAATTGAAGTGAGATACTGGGTAAGAAAATAATTTTCATAGTATTGGACAGTGATATTGTGTAACTACTAGCTTCAAGTGTCAGTCAAAATGTAGTATCTAAAGTGGATGATGATATGTATTGGGGTTGAGGGTGAGGGTGAGATAAGAGTGAAGGAACTTTAGATTACGTAGAGCGAAATGAAAGGGAGGGGGGTATGAAAAATGGTGGAATGAGACAGACTTCATTACCCTATGTACATGTATGATTACACGAATGGTATGAACCTACATTGTGTACAACCATAGAAATGAAATGATGTACCCCATTTGTGTACAATGAATCAAAATGCAGTCTGTAAAAATAAAAAAAAGCAGATCAAATTGCCATGTACTTCTACACGTGAGGCTAACAGAATGAAGAGTCCAGGAAAAAAACTTAAAATACATGTATCAGTGATAAATCTTAGAATTGATGTTAGTGATAAAGCATTCCCCTGGTGTAGAGGATAGCTCCACACCAAAATCTTTTAGAGAACAGAGTGTGGCCTTATAAGCACAAAATATGCTTGATGTCTAGTTTCATTCTAAATGTAGAAAATTGATAGGTAGATTTATATAGCTATGACAATAGATACAATTCTATTATCTTCAACAACTTTTTCTTCACTACAAAGTGAAATACTTATAATGATAACTGTTGAACAATGTTTCCCAAATATCCCTCTTTCTCCTCTACTCTCCCCATGTAGCTTAGTTGACTTTACATAAATGGTCTCCAGATTCATCCATGTTTTCACAAATAATAGGATCTATCCTCTTTGAAGGGTGAATAGTATTTCATCATGTATATGCACAATAGTTTCTTCATCCATTTATCAGTTGATGGATACTCAGGTTGTTTCCATTTCTAGACTATTGTGAGTACCATTTCAGAGCACACAGGAGTGCAGAGGTCTCTTAGGCATACTGATCTCATTTTCTTTGGATATATATTCAGTAGTGGAATTTCTGAAGACATGGTAGCTCTATTTTTTATTTTTTGAGGAATCTCGTACTATTTTCAATAATGACTGTAATGATTAACATTTCTACCCATAGTATGTGAGTTTTTTCTCCACATCCTCATTTCTTATCTTTCATTTTTTTGATAATAGCCATTCTAACTGAAGTGAGGTGATGTCTCATATTGTGGTTTTGATTTGCATTTCTGTCATAACTAGTGATGCTGAATATTTTTCATGTGTCTTTTGAATCTCTGTATGTTTTTCTTTGAAAAATGTTACTAGATAGCCCAATTTTTAATTGGATTATTTGTGTTTTTGCTATTGTGTTGTTTCAATGCCTTATGATTTCTGATCATTAACTCCTTATCAGATGTGTAGTTTGCAAATATTTTTTTCTTATTCTGTAGGTTGCATCTTCCCTCTGTTGATGGTCTCCTTTGCTGGGTGAAATTTTAATTTGATAAAATCACATTAACATTCTGTTTGCTTTTGTTTCCTGTCCTTTTGAGTTCTTACCAAAAAACACCCTGCCTGTTCCAATGTCCTGAAGCATTTCCCCAATTTTTCTTCTAGTAATTTCATAGTTCCAGGAAGTACATTTAAGTCTCTAATCTATTTTAGTTTTTTTTATGGTTAGAGAAAAAAAGCCTAGTTTTATTCTTCTCCATGTTTATATCCTATTAATTGGAAAGACTATCACTTCTTCAGTGTGTTTTCATGGCCCCTTTGTTGATATCAGTTGATTATAGATGTGTGGGTTTACTTTTAGGCTGTTCTATTGGTCTATGAATCTGCTTTTATGCCAATACAATGGCATTTTGATTATTGCATTGTAGTATATTTTGAAGTCAGGGAAGTGTAACACCCCCTGCATTGTTCTTTCTGCTCATGATTGCTTTGGCTATGCAGGTTTTTTTGTAGTTTTACACAAACTTGAAGATTGTCTCTTCTAATTTCATAAAAGATGTCATTTTAATAGGGATTGCATTGAATCTCTACATCACTTTAGTAGTACGAACATTTTAACAATAGTGGCCTTTCCAATCCATGAACTCAGGATGTCTTTTGATTTGTTTACGTTCTCTTGATGACTTTTTTTTTTTTTTTAACAGTTTTACACTTTTCATTGTAGAGATCTTTTACCTCTTTGGTTGAATTTACTTCTAGGTGTTTTCATTTTTCTTTTTTAAAATTTTTGTAGGTATAGGAAAAGGGTTTGCTTTCTTGGTTTTTTTTTTCAGATAACTGGTTATTGGCACATAATAAGACTTCTGATTTCTGTTTGTTGGTTGTGTATCCTGAAACTTTGTTGAAGTTGTTTATTAGTCTTAATAGATTTTTGTGTAGTCTTGGGGTTTTCTGTACATAATATTATGCCATCACTGAACAGGGACAATCTGAGTTCCTCTTTTTTCCTTCAAATGTCTTTTTTGCCTTTCCCTCACTTGATTGCTTTGGCTAGGACTTCAGAACTATATTGAATAAAAGTATTAAAAGTGAACATCTCTGTTATGTTCCAGAACTTAGAGAAAAAGCTTTCAACTTTTTACCCTTCAGTATAATGTTAGCTGGTGGCTAACATTATATATATATTGTATATATATATATTATATATATAATCATATATATGTGATTATATATAACATATATATTATTATAACATATAACATATATAATATATGCATATATAACATATAATATATATACATATAACATATAACATATATATTATATATAACATATATATATAACATATATATATATAGCCTGTATTATGTTGAGGCAAGTTCCTTTTATAGCTTATATGTTCAGAGTTTTTATCATGAAAGAATTCTGAATTTTATCAAATGCTTTTCTGTCTATTGACGTGGTGTATGACATATATTGATCTGTGTATATTGAACTCTCTGTACATCCTAGTTGAATTTCATGGATTCATGGTGAATCTCTCTCTCTCTCTTTTTTTTTTTTTTTCTTTTTTTGGAAAGGGGTACTAGGAATTAAACTCAGGGGTACTATACCACTGAGCCACATCCCTAGCTCTATTTTGTATTTTATTTAGAGACAAGGTCTCATTGAGTTGCTTGGCACCTCACTTTTGCTGAGGCTGGCTTTGAACACCCAATCTTCCTACCTCAGCCTCTCAAACCACTGGGATTACAAGCCATGACCTACCAAACCCCTGGAATTATAGGCCTGGCAAGTACACTGTTCTTAAGGAGAGCTAAACACTTCATAGGATGCATGAGGTGGTAGGTTTTTCGTCCCTCTCATTTGGGTACTCTATATACAAAGCTTTCTGAATTCAGACAACTCACAGTAGCACATTTCTCCAATAACTTCTATTTAAGAGATCAAATAATATGTATGAAAAAAGTTTGATAAAGAATAATACAAATTTATGGCAATATTTTGTTTCAACCAACTAAAGTTTTGCTTTTGAGTAGCTGAAATATTCAAAAGAATCCCAAACTAAAGTTATTTATACTAATAAATAGCTAACAGGAGGAATTAAGTGATCATTTTATGAAGTCACATTTTAACAAAAGTATATTGAGAGATTAGGAGGAAAAAAGAAAATAGAAACATAGAAAGCCTGAGTGAAGTCTTAAGAGCAGTAAGTGCATTTGGGGAAGCTGACTCTGCAGACTTGCTTGCCCTTGGAAGGATGTAGGGGCCTCTAATCATGATTGTAAAACCTTCACTGGTTGCAATCTAATTATCAGTAAATATATTGAAGTAATCCTATGCTATGCGTCTATCTCACAGTCCTAGGGGAAAGTGAAGTAGTCACTACTAGTGAACAGCATACAGTTACTACCCATCGATAAATCTGTGCAAATTTCCCTAACAGGAACTATGTCCACTCATCTTTAAAACTCAGAGCCAGACACCTAGTGAAGTTTCAACAAGCCAATATCAAACAAATATTACCGATGGGTATTAACCACTACTGAAATTGATTGAATAAATAATTATACTTTTTAATCTAATTTTTAATCTCAAAAGCCTTTTTTTTATCATATCAAAAGTGATTTGGCTAAAATCTATTGTTCTAATGTATACATATGTAAATATATATATATATATTCTTAAAAATTATGTATTTTGCATTTATCTTTACATTCTTTCCAAGTTTACATTACAAAGAAAGCAATTAAGTAATTAAGTCCTTTGGGTATAAGCTGAGGAGTTAATTGCTTTCTTTCTAATGTAAACTTTGACTTAAAATCAGCATGCTACATGACACAGCTCACAATGTTAACCCTTGGAATCAACTTAGGTACCCTTCAACAGATGAACATATAAAGAAAATGTGGTATATATATATATGATGGAATCCTGCACAACTTTAAAGAAGTATGAAATTATGGCATTTTCTGGTAAATGGATGGAGACAGAGAATATCATGCTAAGTGAAATAAGCCAAATCCAAAAAACGAAAGACCCAATGTTTTCTCTGATATGTGGATGCTAATTCACAATAAAGCAGGGATAGGGAAGAATAGAGTTACATTATATTAGGTAGAGGGGAGTGAAGGGAAGGGAAGGAGTATGGGGGTAGGAAGGATAGTAGAGTGAAAGACATTATTACCTCATGTATATATATGACTGCATGACCCATGTGATCCTACAATATGTATAATCAGAAAAATAAGAGGTTACTCTCTATTTATGTATGATCTATCAAAGTATATAAATGCATTCGACTGTCATGTACTACTAATTAGAACAAATTTTAAAAAAAAGAAAGAAAGCTATTATGTATTATTTTCTAACTTTATTCTGTTTTGGCCAGAGAGTTCTATGACTAAGATCTGTATGTCTGTAGTCTACTGTCTGTCACTCAAAGGGATAAGCCAAATTTTAAAATTCAGCACCTTTTAAAAATGACTTGAAATATAGATTTGTAAAATCTTGGCAAGGGAATATCAGTTCTTATATGAGCTCCTGTTTGAGTAGCTGGATGATGACTTTTAATTAATTGCTAAAAGCACTGTGAAATAAAAGTAAAATAAAGTTAAATTCTACAGATAAAATAAAATTTAAGACAACTTGGCCTGATCTCATTAAAAAGAAATTACCAATTTTAATTCTGTAATATGATATGTATAAGAACTGTAACCACATAATGAATGGACTGGGTTAATGAAATCCAAAAGTAAAATTCTTTTAGATATGCAGTAATTTTTTATTTAAACAGTATTAATGTCATAGCAAAATATTGTCTTATTTTTACTGTAACCTGTAGTGAATTCCAAACTGAATGATTTCCAAGCATATATATGAATTCATGAATATGAATAGCAGAACTTTTCTTTTCTAGATGGATCTGACATAGAGATATAACCATAATATAATTGTTTTGAAGTAACAGGCAGGTTTCATCTTACTTTTCAAAATATGTACAACTTTGAAGGCAATAAATGTGTCATATTAAACTTTCTACCTCTCCAAATACTCAACACAATATTCTGCACATGATGAGTTGCAAAATATGTAACATCAATGTTTGTAGGAAATGGAAGAAGAAAAATTAGACTCATAATATTTATATTAGAACTTATTATTTTGTCCTCTTTCACATTTGCATTTACCATTTATATGGTAATCTCCTGGAATAAAATATCTTCCATAACAGGAAATGCATTAAAGCAGCATGATCACTTCAGAGAAAATAATCATAAAGTAAGATGCATGATCCAAAACTGAGCTTTCAAAAAAAAAAAAAAACCCAGAACCTTTCTTTTCTGAAAGATTAGAAGGATTATGTTTTGCATCAACATAAAAAGCATTCCAATAATGTTTTGAACAAAGTTAATTAAGAAAAAAATGATCACTTTTAAATAATTATGAAATTAACATGTGACACTAATGAAAAAAGTTGTGAATGCTTAGGAACTTCAACTTAATGTTAGAACAAACTTTTAAGCTAGATGCATATATGATTCAAATATAAATTCAATTAATTGTCATTAGATATTAGAAATTCACTACTAATTATTACTCACATTGCCAATTTATTATCTAAAGAAATTATCTAACTGCAAGTGCATGCAATTTAATTGAACATTATCCTGGTGGCTAACACAAAATATCCATACAAACTCTCAGCTGTCTAAGTTGAGTCAAATACAGTGGGGCTTAAGTCATTTTTTCTGTTCTTATATGAATTCCTTTTTAGTCACAATAACAAAATATGCAACACAGAAGCGTACACAATGAGGAAGAATTATTTTCTCACATGATCAGCTCCTGATTCAATTAATGTGAGTTATTGCTCAAAGGTGTTGGTGCTCTGGGTTGACACAATTTCATTTTATTCTTAGTTGCAAGGTGACTGCAGGGACTCCAACCATTACCTCAGGACTTATTGAGACCTGAAGGAAATATCACTTTTTAAGAATAAGTAAATATTTTCCAGAAACTCTTTAGCATATTTCCCTTGTCCAGTTGTTTTTATTATTATTATTAATATTAATATTATTATTATATCTTTGTTTAAATCAACCATTGGCAAACACATAGAGTTTCTAGGGGCTGGGGATATAACTCAGTTGGTAGAGTGTTTGCCTTGCAAGCACAAGGCCCTGGGTTCAATCCCCAGCACCACACACACCACACAAAAAGTTTCCAGGATTTACTTACACTTTATCATCGTTTGCTCTCTGGGACTGCTCAAAGAGTTCATTTTCCATGAACACATGAAGGAGAAAAAGAAAAAGAAACAAAAACAGGACTCTGCTGGCAAGAAATAGGGTACCAAGGGGACATCACACAAAAGAATACTCTCATAATGAGATTCAAGTAAAACTGGTTTCACTGTATTCTTCAACTTTCACAAAGTTTAGACTTTTAGAGACTTGATTTTAGAAGAGGATTGTTTCATGTCTAACTTTCTAGTTTTTGTTTCTATTCCTGTATCTTTTATCTGGAGGGTTCTGCTCATCCTGATTTCTTACATTCTTGCAGATACTGGTGCCATGTTTATTTCTGCCCGGAATCCCATTTCTACCTTACTCATTCAAAGCATAACTTACAGCTGTGTTCTAAGAAACAGATAAAGTAATGCATCTTTCATAAAGTCTTCCTTTCCCATTTCTTAATGGTGGTGTTGGAAGGCTTCCTAAATAATTACTGCAAGAACCATTTGTGTTATGTAATCAGTGGTCACCAAGTAGTTTGTAGAACTCCCCTGTCCACTCAGATTTCCTAAACTAAGACTCAGTATATATGAATCTACCAACTCTTTAGTGACTGCAGGTGATTGAGTTGTACAGAGAATTAGGATAATTAATATTTTCTCCAATTGAGGTACTTTAAAATTGTTTGAAATTCTTATTCTTACAGTGATCTTGAATATTTTTCCACATGAAATTTTATGAAGCTGTGCATGCAATTTCCTGAAATAAATTCCTAAAAGTGAAATTTCTATATCAAAAAGTATAGTGTTAGAAATTTTGAAATGTTTTATCAACTCCCTGCCCAAAGCATGGTTTTTCTTCTACTTATGTTTAATCAGTATGTAATACTGCTCACTTATGTGCACCTAACAAAAATAGATATTATCAATATTTTTCATTACATTATTTTTTAATTTCTTTCAACTGGTGAAATGTCTTTTATTTTATAGATCATGTAGTACTAAGTACAAGGGCCTATCCTTAGCACCATGCCTTCCTTTTAATAAATATATTTTATTTGTTGCTTTTAGATATACATGAGAGTATTTTTTGAAATATTATGTGTAGATGGAGTATAACTTATTCTAATTAGGATCCCATTCTTATGGTGGTACATAATGTGGAGATACACTGCTCAGTATTCATATATGCATATAGAAAAGTTATGTCTGGTTCATTCTATTGTCTTTCCTATTCCCATCCTTCCTCCCTTACCTTCATTTCCCTTTGTATAATCCAGTGAACTTATATTCTTCCCCTTACCACACTCCCTTGTTGTGGGTTAGCATCCACGTATCAGAGAGAACATTTGGCCTGTTTCCTAGGCACTGGTTTATTTCACTTAGCATGATAGTCTCCAGTGCATCCATTTACTGGCAAATGCCATAATTTGGTTCTTCTTTGTGGCTGAGAAATATTCCATTGTGTATATATACCATATTTTATTGATCCATTTATCTGTTGAAGGACACCTAGGTTGATTCCATAGTTTGGCTATTGTGAATTGAGTTGCTATAAACATTGATATGACTGTGTCCCTGTAGTATGCTGATTTTAAGTTCTTTGGGTATAGATCAAAAAGTGGGATAACTGGATCAAATGGTGGTTCCATTCCAAGTTTTCTGAGGAATCTCCACACAGTTTTCCATAGTAGTTGCACCAATTTGCGGTCAATTTGCAGTAGCAATGTGTGAGTGAACTTTCTTCCCCGCATCCTTGCCAATATTTATTGTCGTTTGTATTCTTGATAATTGCCATTCTGATTGCAGTGAGATAGAATCACAAAGTGGTTTTAATTTGTATTTCTCTAATTTCTAGGGATGTTGAATAGTTTTTCATATATTTTTGACCATTTGTATTTATTTTTCTGTGAACTGCCTCTTCTGTTCCTTTGCCCATTTATTGATTGAGTTAATTTTTTTTTTTTGTATTAAGTTTCTGGGGTTCTTTGTATATCCTGGAGATTGATGCTCTATCTGAGGTATAGGTGGTAAAGATTTTCTCCCATTCTGTAGGCTCTCTCTTCCTGTTATTGTTTCCTTTGCTTTGAAGAAGCTTTTTAGTTTAGTTCCATCCCATTTATTGATTCTTGATTTTATTTCTTGCATTTGAGAAGTTTTATTGAGGATTTCGGTTCTTAAACTGACATGATGGAGACTTGGGTCTAATTTTTGTTCTAGTAAGTTCAGGGTCTCTGATCTTATGCCTAGGTCCTTGATCCACTTTGAGTCAAGTTTTATGCAGGGTGAGAAAGAAGGGTTCAATTTCATGTTGCTAATATGGTTTTCCAGTTTTCCCAGCACCATTTATTGAAAAGGATATCTTTTCTCCAATTTATGTTTATGGTGCCTTTGTCTAGTATGAGATAACTGTGTTTATGTGGGTTTTTCTCTGTGTCTTCTATTCTGTTTCATTGGTCTTCATGTCTGTTTTGGGGCCAATATCATGCCATTTTTGCTACTATAGGTCTGCAATATACTTTAAGGTCTTATATTGTGAAGCCTTGTTTCACTTTTCTTGCTAAGGATTGCTTTGGCTATTCTGAGTCTCTTATTTTTCCAAATGAATTTCATAACTGCTTTTTCTATTTCTATGAAGGACATCATTGGAATTTTAATGGGAATTGCATGAAATCTGTATAGACTATAGGTAGTATAGCCATTTTGACAATATTAATTCTGGTTATCTAAAACATGGGAGATCTTTCCATTTTCTAAGGTCTTCTTCAATTTCTTACTTTAGTGTTCTGTAGTTTTCATTGTAGAGGTCTTTCACCTCTCTTGTAGAATGATTCCCCAACTTTTTTTGAGGATTTTGTGAATGGGATAGTTTCCCTGATTTCTCTTTCAACTGATTTGTCATTGGTGTACAGGAATGTAATTGATTTATCGGTGGTAATTTTATATCCTGCTACTTTGCTGAATTCATTTATGAGTTCTAGAAGTTTTCTGGTAGTGTTTTTTCGGATCTTCTAAATATAGAGTCATGTTTTCAGCAAGTAGGAATAGTTTGAGTTCTTAGTTCTTAGTTTGAGTTTTCCTATTCATGTTCCTTTAATTTCTTTTTTCTAATTATTCTGGCTAGAGTTTCCAGGACTATGTTGAACAGGAGTGGTGAAAGAGGGCATTCCTGTCTTATTCTAGTTTTTAAAAGGAATACTTTCTATTTTTATCCATTTAGAATGTTGTTGGTCTGGGGTTTAGCATATATGTCTTTTACAATATTGAGGTATGTTCCTACTATCCCTAGTTTTTCTAATACTTTGAACATGAAATTAATCAAATGAATTTGCTGAATTTCACCAAATGTTTTTTCTGCATCTATTGAGATATTCATGTGATTCCTGTCTTTAAGTCTGTTGATGTGATGAATTATGTTTATTGATTTCTATATGTTGAACAAACCTTACATCCCTGGGATCTAACACATTTGATCATGGTACACTACCTTTTTAATGTTTTTGTATGTGATTTGTGCCAGTATTTACTAAGAATTTTTGCATCTATGTTCATCAGGGATATTTGTCTAAAGTTTCTTTCCTTGATATGACTTTGTCTGGTTTCAGTATCAGGGTGATTAACTAGTTTCACATAATGAGTTAGGAATGGTTTCCTCCTTTTCTATTTCATGGAATAATTTGAGGAGTATTGATGGTAATTTTTCTGTGAAGGTCTTGTAGAAATGCTGAGACTCCATCTGGTCCTGGGTTTCTCTTTCTTGGTAGGATTTTGATGCCATCTTTAATTTAATTGCTTGAAATTGATCTGTTTAAGTTTTTCTATGTACTCCTGATTCAGTCTGAGTAGGTCAAATGTGTCTAAAAATTTGTTGATATCTTCAAGATTTTATACTTTATTAGAGTATGCATTTTCCAGATAATTTATGTATTTCACTTGTGTCCATTGTAATATTTCCCTTTACATCACAAATTTTAGTAATTTGAGTTTTTTCTCTTTTTATTTTTGAAAGCTTGACTAAGGTTTTAAAATTTTTATTTTTTCATAGAACCAACTGTTTTGTTGATTTTTTGAATTGTTTCTATTCATTAATGTTGGCTCTAATTTTAATTATTTTTTTTGCTTCTACTGCTTTTGGTGTTGATTTGTTCTTCATTTTCTAGGGCTTTGAGAGGTGTGTTATCTTATTTGTTTGGTGACTTTCTATTCTTTTAATGAATGAGCTCAATGGAATGAACTTTTCTCTTAGAATTGTCTTCATAGTGTCCCAGAGATTTTGATATGTTGTATTGCTATTCTCATTTACCTCTAAGTATTTTTAAAATTTCATCCCTAAGTTTTTCTGCTATCCATTGGTCATTCAACAGAGTATTATTTAGTCTCGAGATTAGAGTAGCTTCTATTTTTAATTTTATCATTGATATCTTATTTCATTCCATTGTGGTCTGACAAAATGGAAGGTATTATCTCTGCTTTTTTCTATTTGCTAAGAGTTTATTTGTGGTCAAGATATGGTCTATTTTAGAGAAGAATCCACATGCTGCTGAGAAGAAAGTGTAGTCAGTCATCGATGGATGAAATATTCTGTATTTCATCTGTTAAGTCTAAATTATTAATTGTATTCTTTAGTTCTATAGCTTTTTTATTTAGTTTTTGTTTGAAAGATCTATTGAGAGGTGATAGAGGCATGTTAAAGTCACCCAGTAATATTGCATTGTGATCTATTTGATTTGATCCATTTATTTGATGTATGTAGATGCTCCACTGTTTTGGGCATAAATATTTAAGGTTGTTATGTCTTGTTGATGTACAATTCCCTTAAGAAGTATCAACTGGTTTTCTTTGTCCCTTCTGATTAATTTTGACTTGAAGACCACTTTATCTGATATGAGAACAGAAACCCCTACTTGTTTACATGATCCATGTGAATGATATGTTTTTTCCATTCCTTTTACCTTAAGTCTTGGATGTCTTTGTCCATGAGGTGAGTCTCTGGGAGATAGCATATTGTTGGGTCTTGTTTCTTAATCCAATCTGCCAGTGTATGTCTTTTAATTGATGAGTTTAGGCCATTTGTACATTCAATGTTATTGAGAAGTGATTTTTATTCCATGTCATTTTAATTTATTTCTGGTTTTTAATTTGAATTAATTTCTTTCTTGATTGACTATTTTTCAAGTTTAGCTCCTCCCTTTGCTGGTTTTCACTTTTATTTTTTATTTCTTCTTCATGAAATATCTTATTGAGTATTTTTTTAGTATAGGCTTTTTAGTTGTGAATTCTTTTAACTTTTATTTAGCATGGAAGGTTTTTATTTCATTGTAAGTTTTGCTAGGTATAGTATTCTTGCTTGTCATCCATTTTCTCTCAGAGTTTTGTATATATTATTCCAAGACCTCCTACCTTTGAGGGTTCTGGGTTGAGAAATCAGCTGAGATCCAAATTGGTTTCCTTCTAAATGTGACCTCTTGTTTTTCTCTGACAGTCTTTAAATTCTATCCTTACTCTGTATGTTAGTCATTTTCATAATAATGTGCCTTGATGTGAGTCTGTTGTAATTTTGTATACTTAGGGTTATGTAAGCCTCCTGTATTTGATTTTCCATTTCATTTTTAAGTTTTGGAAAATGTCCAGATATTATTTTATTCAAAAAATTCCTTTGGTGCATTCCTTTGCTGCATTCCTTTGGTCTGTATCTCCTAGTCTTCTTCTAGCCCAATAAATCTTAAATTTGGTGTTTACATGTTTTTCCATATTTCTTGAAAGTTCTGTTTATGGTCTCTAAACATCTTTTCTCTGTGGTCAATTTTATTTTTAAGATTAAATATTTTGTCTGCATTGCCTGAAACTCTGTCTTCCAAGTGGTGTAGTCTGCTGGTGATACTTTCCAATGAATTTTTAATTTGGTTGTTTGATTAATTTATTTCAAAGATTTCTGCTTTTTTTTTTTTCAGAATCTCTATCTCTTTATTGAAATAATCTTTCACTTTCTGTATTTTCTCCCTTACATCACCCTTCATCTTGCAGATCAATTTAACTATGAAAATTCTATACTTCTTCTCTGACATTTATTCCATTGTGATGTCAATAGATTCTGTTATTGAAATATTTTGGTTTACTTAGGGTCATTTTTTCCCTTGCTTTTTCATATTGTTTGTGTGTCTACCTAGTCAACATTTGGCTTTGAGGTGGTAGAGTAGAGTTTGTACCCTGTGGACTTACAGTGTTCCTGAAGGTTTCCAGTACCTCACAGTTTAGAGGGAGAGAGATAATAACAACCACCAATGCAAACAATTACAGCATTAAATAAAATAGTTCTTTCTATGGAATATACAATGTTGAGTTTCACAATAATCAGAAATGATATGATCTGCTATTGCCTCCAGTAAAAACAGTAAGTTTATAAAATATTTAAAATTTCAAGTGGTAAACTGGGATAGAACAGAAGTGATGTTGGATGTGATGATTATGAATGAAGAGGAGAGAAAATAGAAGTGCAAAATTAAAGGAAGAATGAAATAACAGTAGAGATTGTCTGTTAGCAGAGGAAAAGAGAGAGTGTCAAGGGAAACCAATAAGTGATGGGAAAAAAATGTATAAAGTAAAAATTTAAAAAAAAAGAAATATAAGGTTACAAGAACAAGATCTATCTATAGTAATCAAACATCTTAGTCCTCAAAATATTAATCCATGAAAAACCACTGGCTTCAAAAAAATGTTAGAAATGAGAAAAAATAAACAGATATAAATATGTATAAGTATCCAGTTAAAGATAAAGTACATTGAGAGGAAAGAAGAAGAGATTGGGGATAGAAAAGGGTTTGTAGATTAAAGAGGTTAATACTGCAAATGCAGAGGAAATGTAGGATGTGTTTTTGAGGGGGAAGCAGAAAAAATAGAGGTCAAAGGATTAAAGGAAGAAGAAAAGGGAGAAAAATAGAGTTTGTCCATTAGCAAGAAAAAGAGAAATAGAAAAAGGGAAACAGAGTTGTGAAGTGGACAAAAGAAAATCAATCCAAATTATGCTAATCCAAAACCCTAACCCTCAAAAAACAGAGCATGGAAATATTGCTGTCTTCAAGAGAGCTAAGAGTGAAAAAGGATAAACAAATATTTATGTGTACAAATGTATAAATGTCCATAACATATCAATCAGTACACATTCAAAAACAAAGTGAAACAAAAGCAAAGAAAAAATAACAGAAGAGTCTATGTGAGTCTATTCATGCTGTCTGTGCCAAACTGCCTTTCCATTTCTCAGCTTCCCTTCTCGGCCGCTGTGAGGAGCTATGGAAGATGCTTTCAGCCTCACTTCCTGAGTATAGTTGTGACTGGGTTCTGTGAGTTTCTGCAAGTGAAGTTCCCGGGGTGAGGATTTGGTCTGTTATTGCCCTAGGTGTTTCATCGCATGGGGAGTTTGGGGGCATTTATAAATCAAAGCACTGCCAGGACTGTACCCTACTACTCTCCCCAGTGCACGCTGGTGGCAAGGGGAGTCAGTCCTTCATCAGTTCTGTTGTTCAGGGATAACTGTTTCTGAGCACTGAGTTCAGTCACTCCATCCCTTTCAGATTCTCCCTGCCCCAGGTCCTGTGTATTGCCAGGTTTAAGGCAGCAGGGGAGGGTGGGCTTTCTCTGGCCTCTATGATCTATATTACCCCAGTCACAATGGTCTCCAGGCCAGAAATTTTCCATGCCAGAGATTCTCCTGATTTGCTAGGCTCAGATTAGATCTCATGGTTGGCATCTGCCAGAATCATGTATTGGATTCAGCCCCAAACTCACAGATCTAAGTTCCCAGTCTGAATTCCCGTCACTGTGGCGAAGAGGTATTAAAGTATCTCCAGCTTGCTCCCTGTGCACCCCAGGCAGACTGTGACTTCCCTGACCTGATTGAATGAGCCAAATAGCCTCTGCATTGGCCCAGGTCAGGCTGTCACTCTGATCTTGGGATTTCCCCATGCCAAGACTTTCCCAGCACTTTTCTGTCTTTTCCAACCTTGAATGTTAATTTTCCCCACTCTTGTCCAGAGCTCAGCTCCAATTCTGTTCCTTAGCCTTGTCTGATGTACCCAAAATTTCCTAGTCTCAAAGGCTTTCTGTCTAATATTGAGTATCAGTGGAGTGTTTTATTCACTCACCTCACAGAGAGAAGTTTTCTTGCTGTTTGAGTCCTGTGCGAAGTCACTTACCACTAACCCATCTCTTGTCCCCCCTCAGGACTATGCCTTATCTTAACTTATGTAGTCTATGAGTAGGTGCTAATATGATCACTAACTTGAAGAGAAGAATTAGTCAAAAAGATATATCTTCCCAAAGCCATAGGATTAGACATGCAGAAATCAGTATTCAAACCCAGGTAGCTTGGATCCAAAGCTCAACCATGATTAAAACTTATTATTTTATACAGTTCAGTTTTTATTTTAATGTTTAATTTATTCATCTATCTAGTATATGTTCTTTATGTGTCTAATGTATACATATTATTTTTCTTCATTTAAAAATGGATATTTGATCACCTAAACAGCAGTGAAATGCACATTTTACCATCAGTTTTCCATACCTGGAAAAGTTTCTGGGGAATTTGATTAGGAATATTGGGTTAATAGACTTTGTGAAATTTTTTCCCAGTAGATTTAAGCACAATCTTTATAATGAACATATTCAAATATGTACTCTTTGCTCCCCCACTTATTTATAGCTGTGCTAGCCTACATAATTAAGCATAATTTAATCTTACACTATGGGCTAAGAAAAATCTACCTTCATTATCAAGCCACAATTTTTAAATAATATTAGTTGCTTGCAAATTTTATTCCAGATGGATTTAAAAATAAACTTTAAAGTCCTGTGAAAAACAACAACTCTTAGGAATTTGATTCTAAAGGAAACTGATATATTTTTTCAATGCTGTTGTCTCATTCTGACAAATGGAATAACTTTTAAATGTTCTTTTAGATTTTATTTGCTTCATAAAAATCTAACATATAGTTCTTTTTCCACTTACTCCTTGTATTTTATGGGCAGTTTTGTGGCAAATGTATTTATTTTGTTGATTGTTTTCTTGTTCATCATCAAGTTTTTGCTTTTTTATTCTTGTTTTGGATGTTATTGTTGAAGAGGTTCAGAGTTTCACACTCAAAAGATAAAGGAGTTGGCATATTTACACCTCAGCTCCTGCCCTCTGTCAAGAACTCTAACAAACGTGTTCACTCCAGAAATTTGGCCTAACCCAGAAGAGCGAATGGAAGAAGCCTTCAGAGATTGCACATGTGTGTAGGAAGAGCTTTAGAATTTGATATAGGGGACAAGGGAGTGCCAAGGGGATGTGAGTGAGGGAATTGCCTATGTCTATTAAAAAAAAATTGATTGTTGATTTAAGCTAATTTTGCTGTTCAAAATGTGAAGGTTCTTTTTTGTTAGATATTTGTGATCTCAAAGCAGTATCTTTCTTGACTCAGGTGAAAGGAGTACCTGCCCTGGAGCACACTCTTCTGGCATATCAAAAATGCCCCTCATGTTTCAAATATGCTCTTCCCTGTGTCTTACCCAAAGTTCTCACATCAAAAGGTATTTCTGTCTGGGTGACACGAAGATCTGTGTGCTGTGTTGCTTGTCATCCATCCACAACAAAAGTTGCTTCTGACAGTGAAGAGGATTTCAGTAGTGAAAACACTTCACCAAGAAAAATGGCAGGTTTGTTAATTTATTAAAGTATTTCTCTCAATAATCAAAATGTCAGTTTGCCAAGGTAGAAGAATAGATCACACTTTATTTCAGAATTTGTCAGCTTGATTTATAATTTCAAATATTTAAACCTATCATGGGTGGGTCTACATTTGTATCCCTGACTTGGACTTCATAAATATGGTATCAAATGATAAAATATAATGGAAGCAAAGTTAGACCATCTTCTGCCATGCATACAATTATTTGAAGCTGGCACAAAGTAGTTGTATAAATACATCCCTGTAAACTTAGTGAGTTCTGAAGTTTCAACATTCCAGGAAATGCCTGCATGCAGGTTAATTGAGTCATATTCAACATTATGTCAGTGTCAGAATTCTGTTTCTTCTAATCAGAGTCAAATAAGAATCATTTGTATGTCACTCTGTACAAGACCAATCAAAATTCTAATCTTAGAATATCACCCTACCAAATTCTTCCTTCCATTCATACAGATCTGAGCTGCCTAGGCTATTTGCATGGATTTCTGCTAATGTTTACAAAAAAAAAAAAGTAGTTGACTCTGTTAGGTAGCTTAAAATAGAATTAGTTAAAGCTCCACTCTGTTACCTCCCTCTGGTATATGAATTCTTATTTAGTGTCTTTAACATGCTAACCCCTGAATTATATATTCTCAGTTAGGGTACTTGCCCTAGTGTTAAAACTTACAATCTTACATTATAATGTAGTGATACATTATAATGGAGATTAAGTGCAATATAATGCACTGTTACAAAGGGCCTCACCCTGGCCCTTCCTGTAATTCTGCAGTAGAACTAGGGCTCCTGGAAGTCTTGAGTGGGCACAAACCTTAATGCCTCCCTTCTAGAATTCAATTACTTTGCCTCAATTAAGGAAGTTATATGATTGAGCCTCCCTGTGCTTTCTGGGACTTGAACAGTGTTTCTGTTTTTGGCAAGTGATGCTGACCATTTTGCAATTGACTCTACAGGTCTAGAACAGTACTAAGGAATTTGAATAGAAATCTTGACCAAGAATCTTCTGTCAAACTATCAAAATTGACTGCTTTATGTCAACACCAGACTGCTAATGTAGGAGCTTTCGAGGTCTGTTTGTACTTGCTCTCAGCAGAATTGCAAAGATGCTCTGAGATTCAGAAATGGAATGAATGCTGACTTTTAGTCATCTTTATCTCCTCTATTTGAAGTCGGGAAACAGTTTTTATAATCTAAATGTTAAGCTGTATTCTTTACTTCTTCCTTTCTCTCTCCCTTTCTTTCAACAAATTCAGAAAAGAAAAAAAAAAAAAACAAAAAAAAAAACAGAGCTTTCTGAGAACATTTCTCTTCCTGGACCTCCAGGAGTTTGGCTGCCAGCCCTAATGTCCAGAGGGGGGAAAATAATGATGCATTTGGTTCTCTGCAGAGCCTATTACCTTATCCCTGCCCTTCCTCCAGGGATTTTCTTGACCAGGAATTAAACAAAGGCTTGTGAAATGAGTTTCAAACGACTAAGGTTTTCCTAAACTCACCAGCCCTTTTCATTTATAGCCAACCCCTTTGAACAAAGCAAGACCCTACAGACCACGATCCATTGTCAGATTTCAGGAGGGCTGCACTTCTGAATGAAATGCAATAAACAAAGAAAAAGAAAATTTTATCCTGCAGTTCACTGGTTTGGTTTGCCTTTCTCACTGTAGACTGCAGTGTTCACAAGCAAAGTATTTAAAAGTACTCAAAAGAAAAAAAACATTCTACATTTTTTTTTCTAACCTTTGCCATCCACACACTGCTTTCCCAAACCCAGATGTCATATGCTCTGGAAGGAAGCATAAAAGGGATTTGTTCAAGGGCCCCATCTCCCAGGTTTCCTTCCCAGTTTTGTGCCCTATGCTTGTAAACATTAAAGTAGCTGCTCCAGAAAATTCCTTCAACTGCGCCTGTTGGAGGCCCTCCCTTCCACATCTCCTGCTGAGAGCACTTTATGTTTGAATTGAAATCTTGGCCAGCAGTGATTTTTAATCACTCACAGGGTTCTCTCTTGCAGAACTGTTCACATCCCTGAGGCTGGGGATGGGATACTGATCTGTAAACAGAAGGGTAATAACTGCCAGATCTGGCAGTCCCAAAAGAAGGATTGCACTGAGAAACCTCGAGGATGAGATATCTAAAGTCTGAATTCCATAGAGTCGGGGAATTCCCTAGCTTGGGCTTTTTGATGCCTCCTCTTTTGCTGTGAGCTGGGCCTCTTGCTCCTGATGTTCAATGATGTCAACCACAAAGGAAACATTGCATGCCTCTGCAGGAGTCCTGCTTTCTTCTCGTCTTATCTTCCCAGGTTTTCCCAGACTTCTGGTTGATTCTGCCTGGAAGATTAGAGGCTAGCGATAAGGTTCCAAAATGAGTGTCCTTGAGAAAATTGACCCTACCCTCCATTCCTTTTTCTCTCTTGCTCTTTAAAGGGCAATATAGATTAAATGACTTAAATGAGGTAAAACAGAAATGATGTGTGTATGTATGTGTGTGTGTGTGTATGTGTGTGTGTGTTTGATCAGAATTTGTAATGCAATTAGTTTGCATCAATTAAGGAAGTTACATGTCTGAGTGTTTCCTTCACTCCTTGCACAGTGTTCAATGTTCTCTGGTAGCAGAACTTTTAAGTTCTACCATGGAAGGACAAGACAAGGTAAATTTTTGTTTTCTTATTTGAAGTGGAAGTGGGTGGTATTGAAAAGATAAAGAAGATGGAAAAGAGTGTGTCAGCAAAACCTTGGAAGGGAGGAGAGAGAAGCCTGGATACTCAACAATAGTATCTAAAAAATGTATAGAAATTACAGTCAAGATAAAGTGTTTATTGTGTTTGCATCAAGGGATATAGTATAAGATTTGATCTTACTGGAGCTTGGGTTTTTCTCTTACTGACCGTCCAGCCTTCTCTCAAGTAGGAACATACAGCTACATCCAACAGGGGGCTATCCCAGTTGATCATCTTATCCACATTAATGAACCCCAAATTCCCCATCAATGGCTTTGTAGAAGTAATGTTTGTGCCACCAGACTTTGATCAGATCCAACATAATCTCCTAAGAGCACTATAATATCCATTAGCATCAAAATTGTATTAGTCTACTTTTCATTGCTTTGACAAAATATCTGAGGTCAGAAACTTATTAGGAAAATAGGTTTTTTAGCTCATAGTTTTTGAGGTCTAAGAGCATGGTCCTGGCTTTCTGCTTAACTGTAATGGGAACTTCATAGTAGAGAGCCTCACAATAGTGGAGCATCTGTGGAAGAAATCACTTGGTGAGTCAAGAAAACAGACCACGGAAGGGACCATCTTGCTCTTTTATACCAACACATTGTCTCAGGAACTCACTCTCTAAGATGTCCTTCCAAGGACAGATCCTCCAATGATCTAATTATCTTGCCTTAAGAGCCACTTCTTGAAGTTTCCACCACCTCTTAGTGCTACCACATTGAGAGCCAATATTCCAACATAGAACATTTGAGGAAACAACCCATATCTAAATCATAGAAAAGACTATATAAGTATGATGGTGTATTTGAGGTTAGGTTTGAAGGATTAGACTAAATAAGGGGAAGACCAATCAACTTGGAGGTGATTTGTAACATCTCTTAAGAGATATGCCTTTCACTCTCCCTGTAACTTAGCTCCACAATCTGGTAAGATAACCAGAATGTCTCTGTATTAAGTACATGGGTTCTAAAAGACCTTATATGTTTGTTTTTCACCAAATTCTTTACAGGTTTGCAGAACTAAACTACTGAGGAGCTTCATGAGCATTTATAGACTGGGAGCTACTTTGGAAAGGAACTATTAGAAATATTCCAGTATATTCTTCTCATGCAATTTGCTGTCTACCATTGTAGATTTCCTAGAACTGTCATCCTCCTTAACAGGAATGCTGAAGGAGATGTGGCTGGGAAGGTTGGCTTGGCATTCTGCTGTAGAAGGCATTGACTATCAGAAATTGAGATCAGGGAAGTGAAGTTTTGAGCAAGGGAATAAATTATCTAAGGAGAGGAGTACAAAGAATCCAGACTCAGAAAAATTTGAACTTTGCAAGCCTGTAGCAAAGTGGAACATCAAAATAATGCAATTTCTTGAGTAAAAAAGAAAAAAAAGAAGCTAAACCTGAGAGACCTAATATTTGATTTCAAAAACAACAGAACCCATAGAGAGAGCTTTAGAACACAAGAGTGTGATAATTAAAAGAAATAAATTTGGAGCACAAGACTCACAGGTTTTTAATGAAATTGGAGCTATACTGGAAAACAAAAGTATAAACAAAGGATTTCTAACTTCTCCAAAGAGAAGAAATGTCTAGAAGATGTAGTCCTGATTATCTGACCATTTGAAATCCATTTTAATCTCATTTTATCTAGTGATAATAAACCCTTGTCAATACTAAGGAAAAGGGATTTATAAAATTATAAAATATGAGATAAATTATTCAAATGGATCATCAATTATTATCCTCATTAACCTATGAAATCAGTGTTCATTTTACAAAAGAGTAAGAATTTTAATTTACCATTTTTATTCTTACACCTGCCTACCAAGAGCTCTGATAACTGAAAAAAGTTTTACTCTGCTTTAGAGTTATGGAAATTCAAATAATCAAATTTCAACAGAGAAATTCAAGATACAGGACAGTCATTTAAGACTTCATTGCATTTTAAAAATATATTTTAGTTATTTAGTTTCAGTTGCATGCAACTGAAAATTGAATCTTGTAACTTAATTACTCTTTCTTTAAATTCCAAAACAAGACATTTGAGGATAGATAGCTCAGAATTAGAATATGGGATCAACTATGAATTAAATATGGTTTCATATATTCTTCTCCACATTGTTAGTATCTGGCTTTCATTTGTAGAGACCCAGGATATTGTGCATCTAGGAACCATGCCTGTGTCCCAAGAAAAAGAGGAGAATAAGAAGAATTTGCAACTTACTCTTCCACTTTATATTATAAATTTGCCCATAAATATTATTTTATAACTGAAAAGGAATATGAGTAGATAAGTAATTTTAGTTAAGCATGTTGCTATTTTGAGCAAAATTAAAGTTCTTTTAGTAAGAAAGAAAGGGAAAATGAACATTCAGATTCTATAAATAATATCTTTTGTAGCACTTCTTAATATTTGAATTGCTTATAAATTTTATTTAATTTAAGCATCTAATGAGGGCTCATAAGAAAATGAAGCACTTTCTTTTAACTCCAATCCTCTCATGTATTCACATATTCATCACTGAGACACAAAATTAAAATATAGCACCTCACCCTCCAGTACATGGCCCTATGTGTGTTTGTACATGTATTAGGCTAGGTGAGGACAAGAAAGAGAAAAATAGCAACACGTTTCTATATAGATTATATATTAGTACTATTTCTTAAATATTAATTTGAGATGAAAGCTACTGTCTCTATGATGGGGAAAGGAGAAAGCAAACCCTAGGTAGAGAAATCTTCTCAAATGGGATGACAGGTAAGATTTAGCATGTCTCTAAGGATTTGAGATGATCTGCATAATTTCACCAAAATCTCACAGGGGCAGGAAGGAAGTGAAATTTAGCAGCCACTCACATTGGTGTCTACTCAGAATCTGGTCTTTGGGAATAGTTTCAACCTATTTAACCTTAATATCTCTCTTAGTCAGATTTTCCCCCCGTGACCAAAGGACCCCAGTCAGCACAAATATACAGGAGAAAAGGTTTATTTGAGGGTTCACGATTTCAGAGGTCTTTGTCCAAAGAAGGCTGGTGGCGCCACGCTTCAGGGCTTCAGGACTGGAGGCCAGGCTAAACATCAAGGCGGGTCAGTGTGGCAGATGGAAGCAGCTCACATGGTGATCAGGAAGGAAAGAGAGTCCACTTGCCAGATACAAATATATACCAAAGCCACACCCCAATTCCCACCTTCTCCAGCCACATCCTACCCCTTCAGTTACCAGTTAATATCTATCGGGGTTAAATCATTGATTGGGTTAAGACTCTTACAACCCAATCATTTCTCCTCTGAACCTTCTTGCACTGACTCACATGTAAATTTTTTGGGGACACCTCACATCCAAACCATGACAATATTCAATAAGGACAATACATCATTTGATGAATTGTAAACCTAAAGAATGTTTTTTTTACTTATTTAATTTTTTGATTAATCACGTTTAAAAATCAAATTATTAAACTATTTGAATGAGTATCCATGATATCAAAATGCGCAAAGGGACAAGTCCTGAAAGCTATGGGTATAAAGGGTGTTCTCTAGGAAAAAAAAATGCTAACTGAGTTTGCAAGGGGAAAAAAAACATATTTCTTAATAAAAGTCTATTTGTGTGATAGGCAGGCCCTTTCATGTCAGACTTCTGGAAAGGCAGAGACTGATCACAGCATGCAACTCACCAGGTTCAACCCAACAAAATCTAACAGTTTTATAAGAAATAGACAGTTTGCAGATATTTTACAACGGTACTGTCTGAGTCTCATGGACCATGCACAGAGGCTTAGATCAAAGCCACAAGACATGTTGAGGTTAAGCTCGTGCTTGAGTTTATCCAGAAACAACGGAAACATGATATCATTCCACATCAGGGAATAACCAAAGTGGAAACAGCACAGTTTCACTGAAGGGTTCAGTCTGTGGTCAGGTCACGCAAGAAAAGGAGGAGGAAAAATAAATTGCTCTAAAAACTATATTTTTCTTTGTAAAAAATTATCATTAAATTGTGATCTATAAGTTCAGGAAGATTTTACTAGAGTAAGAAAAACCAACCACTGAAGACATTATGGGCAATGGACTGCTTAGAAATCTTGCCTTTCTTTTCTCCCTTCCCAAGTCTCAGCATTCAACATCAGAGTCTCAGGTTTCACGCCAGGCCAGCATATTCTGGTAATAATTGTGTGAACTCTCCTGGAAGGAAAGCAAGGTGATCCCAAGTTCTTCCAGATAACTACATAAAACCTAAAGAACTGTTTTAATAATAAATATATCCTACATTTCCCAACAGCAACAATGATAAAAATGCAAAGTCATTTCTTTTCTACTTTCAAAGAATGATCATTACATTATTTCGTACCTTAAACTTTTCATGCAGATTTTCAATTTAGTGTTCACTAAATTGGGTGATGAGGCCCACTTTTATTAATGAAATATCATGTTTAGATCTTGATTCCTTCATAACTAAAATGAATGAGGAAAATACCCTGTACAATAATATCTTGCATTTGGTAATACTACCATGTTTTAGTGTTGCTAGCTCCATTATTCTACTTATTATTCATCATCCATCAACTTCTCAGTTAAATAAGCATAGCTCTTCCTTCTCTTATAAAATTATGGGAGGCACGGAGCTGGGAATAGAGCTCAGTGTTGAAGCACTTTCCTAGCATGTGCAAGGCCCTGGATTTGTTCCCCAGAACCACAAAAAGAAAATTAAATTAAAATAAAGATAAGGAACACATAAAGAAGGCAACTTTCTCTATGACACATCAAAGTAATGTTTCAGTGGGGATTAGAAGCCTAACTCTTTTCCCCAAATCCTTTTCATCATTTGAATTTGAAAACAACTGAGGAAAAAGTTAAGCTACACACCTACATACTTTCACCAGGTAAATATAAATGTTCTGGGACTGCTTATTTTTCTACTCTTATAACTATTTTTAACTTCCTAGAATGTTTTTCTTGAAAGGTAAGGGTGTTTTCAATCAAAATTGGAAATGTCTGAGTGTCATTAGGAACCTCTCTGTTCCTCCAGACTCATTGGATACAACATGAAATGGAAGAAACATACTTCTGCTAATCTTGTTCCTGGTGTGCATAGTGACATTAATGTCTAGTTTTAGACCTCTTAGATAGCATTTGACCACTGTAAGGCTGTAAACCTTTAATTCAACAACTAAATAGATCAACTGTTCAACATTTGCAAAATTATACTGACAAATGTGTTAACAAATCCTCTTTTTCTCTTCTTCATACGTCATTTCTTTTCTTCTTAAATTTTTCTCCCTTTGACCTCTTTGTGTATTGTTTCTTTCCCTGGCAGAATGGTTAGATAAATCATCTCAAATTAAGTGTTGAAAGTTGTTTTTTTTTTACTTTTAGAAAAGAATTCTTTTACTTTACAAAATGAATTCTGGTGACAGCAGTGAATTGCCTAGGTGGCAAATCAGGAGTCAGTGGTTTATCTGAAAGTCAATTTTAATTCGATTTAAAAAATAGCCATGAGTTTGGAAACTTGTAAAGGTAAAATCTAGAAGTAATTCTGAAGCACTATAGGGAAAATTGTGAAGCACCTTATAAATAACAGGAAAAAAATTTAAACCTAGGCATAATCAGTATACATAAAATTTTTCCTATATACTCCCTGCATTTTCAGGAGAAAAAACTAAACATTTAAAGGAAAAATTTCATCTTGAACACTTGTATTTTATCAGATATAGAATTTGAATTTCAAAAGACAATCTTAGGGACGCTTGTGAGTAACCAATAGCTAGCAAGTTAATGTATAAAAATATACTGGAATCCTCTTATTTTTTCACTTATGGAAGTGATAGAAAATTGTTCTGAAATAATGCAAATTTCTGGGTTTTTTTAAACATGTGAAAAACTTCAATTCCCTCCAAATTTGTCTGTAATTCAAAATATGGATTTAGAATTGGAAGGATTTGCTGTCACATAACTTATGTATATGCAACAGTTTTTACAGGCCTGCATTAGTCTTTTTAAGCAGCAAAGGTTGAATGAACCCATATGGTGGGGTGTGTAGAACTGAATGTGTGAGACCTTCACTGTGAATTAGTGTGTGTTCCATATGCCACTCACTTTCTTCATGGCCCCACTCTACTGCTGCAGCCCCCAAAGACACTTACTGGGACTAAGCACTCTGTCTCCAACATGCTTATCAGTAACTTTAACTTGTTCTTTTCCCATCCTGTAAATGTCTGGCTCTGTTTCACTATTTACCTTAGTAGTTAAGTCTGTTTTATGTTGCTTGGACACTGGGAGCAGAGGTTTTTTTCTCCTACCTGAAATATGCCACAATTACTCCAACATATTCTTAGGAACATTCAGGGTTTTGCTGTGGTGGTGATCTCAATTGAGGGTTTTTGTTTTGTTTTGTTTTTTGGTTAATTTTTGGTGATAAAACAAAAAATAATGAAAGGCAACTGAACCAATTTTTATCATGGCAAATATCCTAGTAGGCAGTAAATTCTACTATGACTATATTACATTTAAAACTGAGGCATAGAGAGTTCAAGCAAATACACTATGCCCAGTGTATTTGCCAGTAGCAGACATAAGATTAAATATGAATCCACTGCTTAACTACCATATTATACCATCAATCTTATAAATCAAATCAATAATTAGTTATGAGCTATGCATACACAGATTTAGTTTCCTTCCTCCCCTAAGTTCTTAGTTGTTTATTTCTGATTTTAAGCTCATTAGACTGGTAGTTAAGAGATAGGAGTTCTTGTTTCTAATTTAGATGTGAGACATGGATTCCTAAGCTCTTTGTACTTTACTTTTATTTTCTGTGTAATGGAGTTGTTCAAATAAATAGTCTGTAATATACTTTTTCTACCCTAAATCCATTTGCTTACAGGAACTCCATTCAGTAGGTTATACACATCCATCTCAATTGCCACACTGTTGTTAAAAAGTTCAGTTGGGGATTACAAGGATATGGGGGTGAGATTGAATGTCCCTCTCTCTAAATTTTTGTCAAATTTTGTGAAGGTCTAAAAGGTAGACTGGGCTCTGCTTAGATATGTATGACATCTAATTAATTAGAGATATGTGTTCCATGGGAGACAGAGAATAGATAGAAAAATGACTAGAAAATGTGGATCTTGGGTCTTGGAGAATGTGCAAGATTTAGATAAATCGAGTTTATGAGAAGAGGATTCCACATTGAAGAAGCATTCTGGAAATAAATACAGAGGCAGGAATGAAAACCATGTGTTTGGGGGCAAATGAGAGAAGTTGGAAAATGCTGAAATAATGTTTTCATTTGGCTTATCTTTTTCTTTTTCATTTTGGCTTATCTTGAGAAATAGCAGAGGAAAGTTAAGTCGAGGTTGAGTTATAGAGTGTCTTAAATGTTGGTGATTAGTGATCAATTGCTGAATAACAAAGTACCACAAACCAAGTGGCTTAACACAACACCCATTTATTATGTCAGTTTCTTTAGGTCAGAAGTCCAGTCATGGCTTAGTTGAATTCTCTGCTCGGCATCACACAGGCAGAGACCAAGCTCTTGGCAGGGACTCCTATCTTATCTGAGAGGTAGCCATTCGAGCTCTTTTAAGCTCACTCAAGTTATTGGCAGAATTTTACCACCTGGTGATTGTTTGATTGGAATACCCACTTTCTTTCTCACTGTGAGTGCTGAGGCCCTCTCAGCAACTGGAGGCTTTCATTTACAGGCCCTCTGGAAGTTTGGGAGTTTATAACTTCTTAGAGATCAGCAGGAGAAGTGCCTCTCTGACACTTCATTTACTTTCACTGGGTTTAATTGATTATGTCAGGTCCAGCTAAGAGAATCTGGCTTTTGATTAATTCAAAGTCAAATGGTTAGTAACATAACCATGGAAGTGATGTCACATTATAGTCATGTGTCTTTCTCCATGAAGGAAAGGGGATTATAAACTAAAGGTTGGGAATCTTGAGGGTCCTTGTAAAATCCGCCTACTAGAGTTTGACAGAGGAAACATTATATGATAATAGAATACCATCATAAGTTTTTGTGTCTGAGAAATTTCTGTTGTATAAATCAAGCATAGAAAGGCAGATTAGAATATAATGTTTGAAGATGATACTGAATGTTATATATCTGTCTTTCAGATTGCTCATTTACCTAAATGCTGGTGGTGTTGCCTCTAATGGAACATAGCTAAGTCCCTCTGTATGTATTGCCCTCTGCCAAAAAGAACAGCCCCACCTAACATTGCACCTTATCCTAAGGGGAGGCTACATACAAGGACTGATCTAAATAAGATGAACAAATCTTCGCTAATTCAGTATATTTCTTTCTTTCTTTCTTTCTTTCTTTCTTTCTTTCTTTCTTTCTTTCTTTTTTTTTTTTTTTTTACTGTGGATTGAACTTAGGAGCACTCAACCACTGAGTTGCATTTTATTTAAGACAGGGTCTCACTGAGTTGCACCTTGCTAAGTTGCTGAGTCTGGCTTTGAACTTGTGATCCACCTGTCTTAGTCCCCCTAGCTCTTGAGATTATAGGCACGCACCACTGCACCCATACATTTCTGACAAAACATTCCAGCTACATTGATTCCAACAGGATCATCTGAGGTCTCTATGGCAAAGAAGGTGCATGGCAACTTCCTCGACTCAATCCTACTTCCTCCATTTCTTCACAGGTATTGTTCCACAAATTTCCAACATAAAGTCTGTTTCCACATAGGAGTAGACAGAACCACTTCTGGCAGACTGGCAATAAGAACTAATCACTGCTAATAGACAGAATACTGATAAAACCAGTAGCAATGCAATTGATAATAAATGACATAATGGAATAGGTAACTGTGGAAAGGAATACACCAGCAAATGAAATAGTTTAGGTATTTAAGAATTTGGAGAATGTAGTGATAAGGAACATGCAATTGAATAATTCTTATTTGGACATGTGGGTACATTAGGAAATAAAACAAAATAAACTGTGACCTGCTAAGGATAGCTATTCAATAGTTGAAGGCAAACTATGCAAAACAGAATTCCTTGAAAAAAAAAATGGGAAGAGATTCTTTTCTTCTGCACCTGGGGAAAAGAGAAAAAGTTGAAGGCAATGCTCAGGACTTAAAGGGAAGACTGGTTCCAGGCAATGTTTGATTCATGGGTCTGGAAGTTTGTTATGCCAAGAGTAAAGCTTTTATTGGGAATAATGGGACTCTGAGATATGATGAGAGACATGGGTCAATTCAATAAAACAGTGAATACTTGTTCACTTTGAATCCACCAAGCCAGTAGAAGAGGCCTAAACTTCTGTTAAAGGTTTGTACTCCTCTACTGCTTTTAGAGGTTCAAGGAGTCTTAAACATGCATGAGAACACGCATCATTTGGGGGATCAGCACACCCCCATCCACTGGTCAAACAAATCACTACCTAGAGTCAAGTCAAAAAATAACCTGGCAAAGGTAGTAGAGAGCTTTCTGAGTGAGGAAATAGACTATGCTCCAGAGAAGTTGCAGAGCTATACACTGGCAGTAACTGGAAAAACATCTGGGGGACAACAGAAAAGAATGATAAATTTGGATATTGTTATTGGAGTCACAGGCCCATAATACCTGATTTTAAAATCTGTGAACAGAATATGAATATGCTGGTTTTTGGATTCTTAAAGAAAGTGATGATTCAATGTGGTGAAATAGACACGACTGTAGTGTGGTAAGTGTTGAAAGATGTAAAAAGACTCAGATAAGTACTACCAGAGTGGATAAAATGAATAAGATCATAAAACTCACTAGTTATGTACCTGAGAATCAGTGGACATTTTATGTATCAAAAAAGATAGGGAATATGCTGTGTGAGGGGCACTAGAATTGATGAGAAAAATCTGTGGTAGCTGTCCTCTTTGGGATGATGGCGGGTAGTATTGATACAGAAATGGGGTTATATATTGCAAAGAGGATGATAAAATCCCCAAATAGAGGTCAAGTGGAAGCATTTAACCATGAGAAGAAAAGTACTGCAATGAGAAAACAAGGTACAGGTTTTTGAAAACTATGGAGATGGTCAAAAAAACATGTAATTCCTAGGACCAATGTAGATGGTTAGCCAACCAGAGAATTGCTCACTCTGTAGTTGTAGATACGGTATTGATGAATTTTTATAATAAAAATAGTACAAATAATCGGCTACCCCTAATAAAAAGTCATCACCTGTATTCAGAATTGAACATACTTTCAGAAGCAGAGCCCACTATCTGAAGGAAAGTCCTGAGGAAATTCCTTAAGAATAAGGACTTTGTAACACCACACCAAGTGCACATGCTAATGACACTCCTTGACTTTTCTCCATAGGATTTATGTCCAATTACTTGACTAATTATACATTGAGGAAAAACTAATCAAATGTTTTGAGGACAGATGAACACAAAACTTCATCAGCCTTTTCTTAGTCTGAGAGTACTTGAAGTTTTAAAATAAAAGAATTCCTGGCCAAAATTCAACTTTCAGTGGATCTCTTGAGTTCCCAGTCATTTCCCCAGTAAGGAAATTTATACTTTATTAGTAGACAAAACCTCCAAGGTGGTCCTTGGCATGTGTGGTTAGAGACATTGCAGTACAATAACTAAAGTTTAATCCGTTGGAATTATACTTCCTTTAGCCAAGATAGTAAATTAAAAAAAAAAAAAAAAAAAAAAACAATGGGTATTGAATTCTAGGGAAAAGAAGGGTGAGAATGGCAGTAATTAGTTGCATTCCTAAAAACTCAAAGGATGCAGAACTGATGATCACAACAATCCCATTCAATTTAGCAGTCCAGTCTTTCAAGATAGATTCTAATAGATGACAATGCCTCTGTAAATGATATGTTTTCTGATCTGGAAAACAGATACTTTTCCAATCTACTTTCCAGAAAATTAGTCATGATAGGAAATCCTCCAAATGGCCAGAGCTTTGATTAGGCACCTGATCATGTACTTTATGAGGAAAGAAAACTGACGTCTAGGAACAATATTTCCAGATGAAAAGAAAGTGGTGAGTTTGTTCATTGTCCACCTAGAAAAATATTGGAAAATTGATGCCAAGGAGATGTAAGTTTAAGTCATGTGCATGGTATTCTGGGATACAGCATGAAATGTAAAGATTTTTGAATTACATACTAAAAACCACGATGGAGTATCCACATGGAAGTAGCCAGAAGCAATCAAGAAGACAGAATGACTTGGCCAGTTGATAACCATCAACTTCTATTTTGAGCACAATGGGTACAAGAACAAATTAACAAAAAGAGGATGTGCCCTGGTCCAGAATCCTTGGCCTCTACTTTCTAAGGCTTTTTAGCTACTATCACTGGCAATGTCCAATATGCAAACAGAAAACATCCCACATTTCTTGAATAGTTGCCATTCTCTGAGAAAGAAAAATTAGTATTTGATAGTAAATTGATTATATTGGACCACTTCTACCCTAGAAAGAATAATACATCATCACTGAAATCAACATACATTCTAGTTATGGTTTTAACTTCCCTGCTGATGAGATCTTAGGGTTTAAAAGGATTGTGTGTTTGTGTGTGTGTGTGTGTGTGTGTGTGTGCGTGCACATGTGTGCACTTGTGTAGGCACATATATAATATAATATATTATAAATATATATTTATTTTTGACAAGGGATTCCTGAAAAACATCACATCTGACCAAGGAACCTACTCTGTAGTATAGAAAGAATGGTGGTGGGAATATACCCATGGGCCCATGGGGCAAATCACATATTGTCCAGTGCCAAAACTGCACTTCTAATAGCATGATGGCCTTTTGACACTGCAGCAAATGTATCAATTTGGAGAAGATTTCCTGGGATCATGAAGAGCCATCCTCCAGGATGCAGCAATATACTTTCAATTGATTACCATTATCAAGGATATGTCACTGATAAGTAGAATGTATTGTACCAAAAGGTAAGTGTGATCTTACTATAACTCTCAGTAACCCATCTGGAGAATTTGCTTTTCCACTTCCTGCAGTTATTGGCTCCATGGTTTCAGAAGTTTTTTTTTTCAGTGCTTTCACCAAGAAAAAAGCAAAAATTCCAGTGAGCTTTAAGCTATCAATCCTATAACTTTCTTTAGTCTCCAAGAGATCTTATACAAGTAAAGAAACACTACCCTTGCAGAAATAATTGCTCCTGATCCTTAGGTGGAAGTAGGGTTGCCATTACATAATGGGTGTGGATGATCCACTGAAGAATTGCCTGGTAAGTTTTTTGCTCAATTTAGATGGTAAATAAGCAAATGTAGCAATTATATCCTAAAGAGAACATGGAGCCCATACTATCAGTTCCCTCATTGATAGAGGTCTTGATTGCCCTACTAGGATAAGCATGTAGAATAGAACTGATACCATCTAAGACAGGAATTTATAATGGATAGTTGCAGAAGAAAATGGTGGATGTCATTTGCTTCCCAAATACCAGCTGCAGAGATGGGAACTCTACGTTTCTCCCCTAATTTTTATTCTGATAATATCTTCAGGTAAAAAACACCAATCAGAATCATAAAGGATTTTTTTTTCCAAATGGAATAAACGTTTTAGGTCCCACATACCCCCATAAGGATATTTCCAAGGCACTCCTGCTCCCAGTTGACAGAACTGTTGCTTTCTATGGGCTCATAATTTAGTTCTTCTCTTGGAATATTTTTAGGTGGAAGGAAACTTCCTCACCCAAAGTAGCTACCATTCTCCAGAAGCAAAATGCTTATGAGGACTAATTCATGAATGAGTACAGAGAACAAGCCTCCTTCTTTCAATGTGGAAATCTCTGGGGGGCCTTCCAACTGCATAGCTCCCTTTTGGAAGGCATTCCTGCATCCCGGCCCAGCAACATTTTCCGCACAGCTCTTTTCTCTCACTCCTACGTAAAGGTCATCACTAGGAGTAATCTCCTGTGAGTCACCTGCATGTAAATAACCATCCGAGTCTGTTCCCTAGGGAATCCATCCTATCACATTATTACCTCTTGATGAATGTAGCATTTATTTAAAACATTGAGCAGAATTTCACGGATGCCAACCTGCCTCTCACCTCTCAGAGTACCACTTTGCCAAGGCCTTCCCCTAGGTTCTGATTCTTGGGGTTGCCCTAGGGCCTGTGCCCATGTTTTCTTCCTCACACTGTGGAGTAGTGGAGTCATTCCCTTCTGGGTTGACCCACACGTATACACCACTGCTCTGTTTGGCTTTTTTCCCCCAGATGGAAATACTCATGAAATTCCTGTTAACTTATAACTTCAATGCCCACAACTTAGCAACCTTCCCTTATTTATCTTCTTTTTTTTCTCTCTCGTGAAACCCAGTTTAGGATTGCATATTTCATATCATCCATTCTGGGTAATCTATCCTTCAATAATTTTCAAGCATTCCTTTTTTATCTAACCTTCCAGCTAAAAGGACCTCTGTTCAGTTCCTAACTTCTGCATGGAAAGCAGCTCAGTATTTTCAACCCTAGGAATATCTCAAACATACATTTTAGAAAATCAAGTAAGACAAGTAAGAATTTAAATTGTGCCTTTAATAGTGAGGTCTCACACTGACTGACTTTAAAATGCTTCAGTTATCTCAATTAAAATGGGTCAAATATTTTTCTGGGCCAATCCTCAGACCATAATTTTGGAGATAAGACAGTCATACAACTAAGAAGAAATGGTCAGCAGAAAGGTGAGGTAGGACTGTAAATCAGGTAAGAGTTCATAAACAAATTGTGTGCTATTAATAACCGTCTATTTTTAGCAATTCTGTACTGTTCACTGTTAGTAGTGCAAAAAGCATTCTTTGTAGTTGCCATTAGTAAGCAGTTTACTAATTAGCTGGAAAAGCAGACAGCATCACATAAAATAACAATAAATGTAAGATACCAATCATGCCTTAGTGGAATAGAAGAAGATCAAGAATGTGAGAGAAAATATTCACACAGTATCAGTTTGAGAATGGATTTATATTTGTAAAAAGGGAACACTGGAAGAGTTTAGAATCATACAAGTCAAATGCTCAGATGTACAAGAGGAAAAAGGTAAGAAAAGTACATTGAAGCAGAATGTAACTATTTTCTGCCCAGTGTCTATCATGCTGAAAGAAGCAAAATTGGACAGTCAGCAGCCACGTACAGTTCAATCTACATCTCAGTTGCCTGAGTACTCATATTTTTAAAGATTTTTTTTGCCAAGTTTGGTTTTGGTTTAAATTCTTCCTTGAGATAAATTTCAAACCAAAGAAAAAGTGCAGAGTGTTTGGCTTACCAGTAAGTAACCTGGATTATAGTTTGTGGGAGTCTTACTTCTCTAGCCATGCTCAGCCCAGAGGCTTCTGGCAGGCTCAGGCCATTTCAAAACCCATGCTAAGGGCTGCCGTGGCAGGGGAAAGCCCTGCCCTGGACCAGCATCCTGTTTCCAGTTTTGTTGTTCTTGTTAGGATTTATTTAGTTTTGGACATTCAATTCTAAAAACACTGAATCTTAATTTCATTAAAGATATTATATAGAGCAAAATTTTAGGCAGCTAATAATTTGATTATTTTATGGGAGAGAGAATATAAAATTACTCTGAAAAATACATCAATCAATATTTAATTGTTATTCACTCATTTGATGCTATATAAAACACAGAAATACAAGGTTCAGTCTTTCGATATTAATTTTCTTAATGCTTTAATATTGCCTAAAATTTAGTTGAGCTATTGAGAATGATTGCTATAACAATACCTCCAAATCTATCTCTTACATGTAGTATCCCTCATAGACATTTAGTAAGTACTATCAAACTTCAGATGCTTTACATATTCATTTTCATTTTATGCTTTAAATCCATGACTAAATACCGCTCATATTTTATAGGTAAGACAGAGGGTTAAAAACATTAGGTCTTTTTCTATGGTCACAATGGTAGTGAGGATCATTATAAGGATGATGGAAATCTCACTGCTTGTCAAATTCTTTGGCTCCCTGTTGAACTAAGTATCGCATTCCTGTTGAACTCGAGTAGGCATGTCTTACTTGGTTAATGAAATCACATCTTGCCTTCTAAGCAGAAGTGACGTGGGGTGCTACCAAGCAGAAGTGTGAAGTTAGCAACTGTTTTGATGTGACTCTTCTTTACTACAAGACCAATAATGCCCAGTTAAGATAGGTTAACCTGGTGCACAGTTTGCTGCAAGCAGAAAAGCAGCAATCCCTAACAGACACGCAGCGTGAGAAAACTTCTCATAGCTCCTGGTACTTGGGGGTTATCCATTGACAGCAAATCATTACGTAGAATGATTAGTTCAATAGAAACAATAGATAGAATCACTGATTTAAAAGGCTTTTCCATAACCCTTAATTCCTCTTGAGTTGTTCATGTATAAAATTTTAATATCCCCAACTTGGTTAAAATCCCCTGGAAGGTTGATAGATTGTGTTAAGTTTATATTTTTATATTGCTCTCTACTCAAAATATTTATGTGACATCTGTGAATGAATGATTTTACATTCATTTAGTTTCAGTACTTTTATTTTTTTTTCAATTTAAATTCATGACAACACGTGTAAATGTCTTTCCTTTTACAAGAACTCAGGCATATTAAGTAGAACTATTTTTTCCATTCCCCAAGGTTCTTATTTTCCTGAAAGACATTGAATAACTCTTGAATAGAAATAAACAGGAATTTGGGGAGAGTATAGGAAATTATTTTGTAACATTTTTGCAACTTAAAAAAATCTAATATTTCTATTGAGGTTCTGTATAATTAATATCTACTCAAGTCAGGCTTAATTATTATCACCTCTATGTTTATGAGTTCTCTTATGTTTTTTAGACTGCACAGACCTTTCTTCTTTGGTTATTCTAGAGAAAAAAAAAATAAGCATTTCTACAGTTAATTTTATTCTTTTATCTACATTGGGTGTTTGATATTTTGAATATTTTATTAATTTTAAAAAGTAAGCCAGCAAGCAATTAGTTACTTTATCTCTCAAGTACCTGGTACTTGTTTATTGTGGAACAGTTTTTAGATTTACAGAAAAATACAGGTCAGCCTGGAAAATGTAAGGAGATATGGTCTCAGAATAAAAAATATATATATATTAAAAAGAGCTGGAAATGTAGCTCAAAGGTAGAGTGCCACTGGTTCAAGCTCCTGTACCACAAATGAATGAATGAATGAATGAGTAAATAAATAGTATCAGAGTTCCCATATGTCTCACACATATTTCCCTATTTTAATATCTTACATTGTATAGTGCATTTGTTATAATTGGTAAACATTGATGCATTATTAATGAACCATCATATATTGTTAATATTCCATTATGTTTTGGCCTCATTTACTTTTTCCTGTTCCAGGATCCCATGCAGGATATAACATTACATGTAGTGATCCCTGTCTCCTTAGGCTTCCCTAGGCTGTGGAGGTTTTTCACACTGCTCTTATGTTGACGACCTTGTCCATTTTCAGTAGGAGTGGTCAACTCATTTGTAGCATATTCCTCTTTCTGTTTGACAATTTTGATTTTTTTTATCATTAGATGAGGCTTATGGGTTTTGGGTGGAAGTTCTCAAAGGTAAATGCCATTTTCATTACATCCTATCAACAGATTCCTAATGCTTACTGGGCTTCCCCACTGCAGCTGTGATCATTTCTCTTCTTTCCATAGTGGACTTCCTCCACACCACGCAGCTCTTCTCCACAAGCAGCCTGTACTAAGGAGTGCGGAACCATGCTTTATTTCCTTGGAGGTAAAGTATCTACATAAACTATTTGTGAACTCTGGATGGGAGAATTGCCTTTTCTCCTTCAATCTATTCCATCACTTCCAATCAACAGAAACTCACGAATATTTACTTTTGAATTTTTATAATCCAATACTGCTTTCTTTTGTTCCACAGATTACTCAATCTTTGGACATTTCAGCCACTTTGGATTGATGCTTGTATCCTTTTGACACACCCCAGTCATTGTATTATCATTGTACTATTTATTTATTTATTTATTTATTTATTTATTTATTTATTTTCCAAAAACTACAAAATGCCCCAAGCTCGTCTCATATATTTCCTTCCCAAGATGTAGAATCAACTTCTTTTTTTCAGGAAGATCCCTGGTTCCTATTATTGAAGAATGGTATTGGAAATCAAAATTTGGGTTAACTGATGTGCACATTTCTAGTGAAATGGCATTGCTTTTAGATCCTCTCAGCTGACAGAGCAAGGAATACATGTGTGTACACTGAACATTAGAGATGTATTTCCATAAATGTTCTCCATATAACCAATCGTATCTATATTAAACTAGTCCTACTCAGGTCTCCAAGTCAAATCCACTTCCACATGCCTCACTCTAGCCTTCTCCCCTTGCTTACCTGTAACCATCTGCTCTCACAGGAAGAAATTGGCCACCATCATCTGCCACAGGGACTCCTTAATTGTTTAATTTTAAAAGTATAAAGCTCATGGGTAATTCCTTTGTTTTTATTTTTGAAGATTCCACTCAAATCTAAGTATTTTTTAGGTCATTGCATTTATTAGCATCCCTTTCAGTGAGTTTATTTCAAACATTTGTAATACAGTGAAATTAGTAGTATTCTGCATTTCACCCTGGCATCTCCAATATATCCTAAGTGATTTGGTTTAAACTTGCATTCATTAATGTTCATTTTTGTGTTGTAAAGTTCTAAGGGTTTTGACAAATGCACAGTATAGTGTATTATACAGAATAGTTTCACTGCTATTAAAATACTTTTTCCTGAACACTAGGTAAACACTGATCTTTTTACCTTAGCAATATTTCTGTCTTTTCCATAATGCCATTATCAGAATCATGCTCTATGTAATGTTTTCAAACTAGCTACTTTAACATAGCAATACGTGTTTAATGTTCATCTGTATCTCTTCCTGGCTCGATGGCTGATTTTTTTTCCCTGAATAATAGTGTATGGAAGTACTTTCACAGATGTAGCATGGTTTACTTATATATTTACCTACTGGAAGACACCTTGTTTGCTGCCAGTTTGGAACAATTATGAACAAAATTGCTATAAACATTCAGTATAGTGTAGATACAGGTTTACAACTAATTTGGCTACATATCAAGGGTATGATTGGTGAATTAAATGATAAGAGCATATGTAGTTTTGTAAGAAATTTCCAAACTGTTTCCCCTATTTGCTGTACCACTTCACATTCCCATTGCAGAGACTGAGAATTCCTGTTGCTTCATATTCTCACTGGCAATTGTCAGTATTTTGAATTTTATCCAACTTGAAAGTTCTAGTTGAAAATGACATCATCAAGGACAATCACAGTCCCAACATATTATAATATGTTTCTTCTGATAATCATTAGTCCTCCAAATCATTAGTCCTTCAAGCTGCTTCAAAGTCTATTTCAGAATTTTAACCTTAGCTACCATGGTAAACTTGGCGCAACACTAACAACTTATCACTGCACTTGCATATAATTTTATAAAAAAAAAAACTAGTACCAAAATTACAAGTCAAAATTAAAGGAATATATGCTAATGTTCAGTATTCAAAAATAATTTAAAATGGAATAGAATATAACCCACATTCTATCATATGACTAACACAATTCACATTCTACTTAAAATCCCAATAGAGAAAAATTTCTTTGAATTAAATTAAACTTAATAATAGAAGTTCCATTTATTTTATAGTTACAGAACACTTAGACACTCATTAAATCATCATTAATATTCACAATGATTTTGATCTTGATAATTTAAAAAATCTTAAATACTTTCCCCATTTTTTTGTCTACTTAAGCAAATGTTACCTTCTATTTCTTAGTTCAAGCATTCTTAACATTATCTGACTTCTTAGTTTCCATCAAAGAAAATTATTTAAGATTATCTAAAAATGGAGTGAGCTGTAATGGAAACACTTGAAAGCATATCTTAATTATTTATTTCAATAAGAAAACATCTATGTCTTGTGGATTTTAAGGCATTCATATGAAAATACAATAGTTCATATTGTACTTCTATGTCGGCACAAAGGGTTGATATATATATAGATAATCAAAAATTTCTGTTAAATAATGCACCCCATTTTATATACACTGGGAAAAAACATAAGTTTGAGTTCTTGATAGTAAATTATCTCTGTCACCTCTAATCCTGGATCTGTCTGGAGTATCACTACAAATGTTAAATAGAAATTTAAATATCACACTTTTCTATATACATAATTGTCTTGGGTATAGTTCATATTAACACAATTATTATGAAGTATCAAAATAAAAGTCAATAATAACTTATGAACACATCTGGGCAAGTATAAGATAAAATGAGAAAAAATTCTGTATTGTTACTTATACATGTGGACATATATTGTATACCAAAAAAAAAATACTTTCATATATTTTGTGAGAAAAATTCACTTAGGCAGAAAAGGAATTCCTTGATGAACTTTCTGGCTCACTGAATGAATACCTGATGGTGTTTGAAGCTATCTTTGAGACCCTATATCTAAGAAAAATAAAAATCATTATGAAATTCTGTTCAAGTTATCTTCTTTAAAACCACATTTCTGTAGTTTGATAATAACCATTTCATATTATGCTGATCTGCAATTTTTAAAGCCATGTTTTTAACCCAAGTAGTTGGCACAATTTCTGAAGCAATGGCTTTATTCTGGGAAATCTTGCCGCCATGATTAGTGGTTTGACTACAGTATTTCCAACTCGCTGCAGTAAGTTCCCACTGATGTGCTTGTGGTTTCACGTATACCAAAGACTATTCTGTGATGAGTGCTGAAGGGAAAGGACTGTTCATAATGGTCTTTCTGGCCTCACAGATACATCATAATCTCTAGCAGTAATCTTGAAATTTTGGCGGTCATAAACAAACATTATTCTTGCCAATATATATTCATGTTTATAACATTTTCCTTTGATAATTTTGCCTTTAGGAATTTAAATTTTAAAAATGTGTGTCTAAATGTTTCCAAAATGAATATCCGAAGCTATTTGGATATTTGGTTTAGACCAAATTCAGAATCACATTTCTAGACTCCTCAGTTGTGTACACCTTTTTTTGTCTCTCTCTCTCTTTCTCTCTCTCTCTGTTTCCTTTTCAGTGAGAGAATAAGTATGTATGCATGTGTATGTGTGGGAATGTGGTCAGGGTGTAGATATTTCAATTGTCCCATCAGAATATGTACATTGAGGCACATATTGTTAGTAAAAGACAAAAACTTGCTTTTTATTCCACTCCATACCCACTCAGGAGAACAGACTTCAGCTGGTACAAAAGGGCCTCATCAGAGAAGTCTTTTAACATAAAGCATCTGTCTCAAGTATTAAAATGAGACTTCAGTTTTCCTCATAAATACCATCACAGCTGACCTTTTGAAACAGAGCTAAAGTTTCTTTCTGCTTTAAATTGTTCATTCTCATGAAGAACAATAATGAATTAATGCATTTATCTTAATCAAGTTTGGCCTTTCTTGAAAGCAAGCACATTCCAAAATAACTTTCTCCATTCCTTTAAATATCCAAGAAATGAATTCACTATTACAATTTTCCTGATAATTGCTAAAGAAAAATATTTCTGGTGTTAGATTCAAGTTAATATTAAATATTATGAGATGAAATGCTATTGAACAGATTTTAACATATAGAAACCAAGATGGCAAAACATCTTCCTTCTGTTGTTCCACTTATTTTGTTTCTAGTTAGACAACTTTCATGCATTGCTCTTCTGACATTAGTCCAATTTTCCTTTGGCCTTCTAATTTTAGTTGGGGAACAGTGCGGGAAACAATCTGGTTTTGATGGAATCCCAAATTTTTGTGAATGTGTGTGTGTTCTAAATAAATTCAACTAGGTCATATGACTCATGTGCTTTCCATGGTCTCACTGGTTTTATTTTCTGTGGAGAAACTAATTAGTCTAATTTGACTAGATAGACATTCTTGATTGCCTCTTAAAAAATGAACGATTTGCTCACAGGGATGTATTTTAGGTTTCTTTGTTTTAAAAAATATTTTCTAAAGATTAGTTGAAATTTGACCGATTTGTGCAGCAGAAACAAATGCTTGAGCCCCTTGTGGTTTAGAGGGCCAGCTGTTTTCTCGAGCTTCGGCCCTGTGATGAAGCTTAAGGAGGGGAAGCAGAAAGATGAGAAACGCACAGGGCAGTGCTGCCTCTGGAAGATTTAACAAGCATCCTGGGGATTTTAATGTTCTCTGCATTTTCATTCCTTTATAGTAAAACAAACATGAAAAATGTTGCCAAAAAATCTACTCAAGGAAGTATAGTTCAACATGTCAAAGGCAAATTTTATTTGACTCCATTTCAAGAAAGTATTCTAACATTCACATTCACACATATGAAGCTTCATTATAAAACCAAAGAACATAAAAGCGAGTTCCTATCAAATCCAGATATAGGATAAATTCTCTACAAGTCTGCATATTTCTGTGCATGTGAGCTAATTATGATTACCTGTGTGTTGACCTTTTGGGATAGAATCATCTTACTTGTTCTAGTACTTTCTTTGCTGGAACTCTCAAGGTTTAGCCTTCCTTGAAAAGGGGGAAAGCCTTTGCATTCCTGTGTGACACATGTCATTCATAGAGAAATTACCTGAAAATGTGTCTGGCCGTTGATACTTTTGTAGAGAAACAACAGCTCTATTCTGGTGTAAAGATATTCTGGAGTCTGTCTGTAAATGTGTCACTAGGAGCATGAAAAATTGAAAAAGGAGAGAATCTGAATCATATTTTTGCTTCGTCCCATACTTTTATGAAAGGACAGAATTCTATACAAGTGCATGAAAATAAAATGACGCAAAGATAGTGACAGTTTGGGGATCCCTCCTACCCTCTTTCATGGGACTATTATCACCTCTGAGTCCCTGCCAGGTGCTTTTTTTAGCTAGAAGTCATTGATTCATTATTTATCTGCACTAGCATGTAAATAAAATGTGAAATGCATAGTTCCTCTTACAATTTTTTCTTAGTCTTAGATTTATCTGGGGAAATTTCTTCTTTTCTACAGCAAAATAGCTAATATTTATGAACATCAGGAGCCAGGATCCCATTATATGACTTTCCTAAAGTCAAAAATATCAGACTAAAATTGTAAGCATAATCACACCAGGGCATAGAGATTCACATTTTAGTTCAATGACTTCCTGTAACAGGCTAAGAAGCCATTCTAAAGCAAAGGTAATTGATATGAGTAATCTTAAAAAAAGAAAACTACTTAAAATTTCAGATAAGGTACGGTGTGGAAATTTTAAAAGTGGAGTGATTCCAAGGATCCAATATTTATTTTTCTGATTGCTGCTGGTGGCAGGAAGTTATGAAACACCAGTCAGTTTATTTTCAGGTATTTTTCTTTTAAATTCTTTTAATCTAGAAAGATAGAAAATGGCAGGCTTTATCAGAAAACTAGAGGAAATAAAGAGGAATCACTGTAGAAAAAGCCTGTCATATAATTGTATCATTGTTATTACTCCCTGTCCCACAAATGTTCGAATTTGTCTGGAAAATGAACAGGTCAAATATCTATGCACAGTCACTTTGTGAAGTGTGGGTAAGTTGATAGCTCTGACGATTTATGACTTTCCCCTCGTTACCTGTCCTCTCCCATCCCTGGGGCTGTCTACAGTCTAGCACAACTTAAGTTAATTGAATTTCTACTAGAGCAGCTACTAAAAACAAATAAGTAAAGAACTGAATAATTAAGTGGAGTGTGTGTTAGAGGGACAGAAACAGAGAGAGTTGAGATTTTGGCGAAAGTTTTCAAGAGTTTTCTGTAGGTTTTGATGATAATTATCTATTAAATTATATAATGATACTGACAGCAAATAACTGATTTTTAAAGTATATAAGAAATATAATGGGGTTGGGGTTGTAGCTCAGTGGCAGAGGGTTTGCCTAATGTGAGGCACTGGGCTCAATCCTCAGCACCACATAAAACTAAATAAACAAAACAAAGGTATTGTGTCCGTCTACAACTAAAAAGTTTTTTAAAAAAAGTATAATGAAGACAAAGCATTAGAAAATAATAACCATTTAAAATGGGTCCTTATTATTTTTTTTCCAAGTATATGAAGCCGTAAAATTCTTCTGCTTTTTTCCCTTTCAAATTACAGCCAAGAAACAAATGTCTATCTTTGCTTTCTTTGCAGGAAAGAACCAGTCTGGATTATTTCCAGGCCAACCAGACAGCTATTTCTATTGGAAGGAGTGACCTCTGGAACAGACTAGAACATAGCAGGCTGACCAGACAGAGGGGAGGAGTAGGAAACTGGAAAGGACCCCATCATGTTCTTGTGAAATCTCATTTGAAGATGACAATGAAAAGTTAAGGAAAGATAAGTGAACTTAAAAATATTTAAAACCAATGAAAAATGTGTGCCCACAAAATGGAATTCAAGTGAAGTTACAGTTTGAATTTCTAACTATCATTCTTTAATGCACATGCTCAACAAATAAAACTTTCTACCCCCTTGAATGTAGGGAATGTTCCTTAATTATACAAAATTCATCTATGAAGCTCAATAATCATTCTTTTGTTTTCCTACCTCAATTGGGCCAGATTTCCTTAGCCTATGATTCTATGGTTGCTGTAAGATGCTTTTAGACAATTATCAAGAGCTTTATTTAGTAAATTATTGTTGTTGTGAATGTTAACATAATAGTAAAGATTTCATTTACTTGCAGAGGACAAAGTAGTTATCTTCTCCCAATATTTATTTAGAAGACATGTTGTTCTTTTCTTTCTAAAGACAGCACAAGAAATTTGAGTTCACATCATAAGCAGGAAGAATGCTGAAGAATGATTTAACCTTTTACTGAATGCTTATGGATAAAAAGTGTTGTGTTTGGCACCAAAGAGGGTACAAGAAAGTCAAAGCAATCCTTCCTTCAAAATAGTAGAACAGAAAAGATCTGAAGAATATTTTTTTAAAAATACGAAATTGGATGTCTCCAGGATAATATTTTAATGATTTTTGAAAAAATATTAATAATGATAAGTTAATTAGGTCCAAGGTACCAAGAAAATGATATGGGATTTCAGAATATTCTTTAGTAGAGAACTTAGATAAGAGCAGCGTCTCCAGAAGAATCGAGGTGGTAACTCCTACACCTTCAAGCCAAGTCTACTTTCATGAAAACAACAACATTTAAAAGTCAGAAAGCATGTTCTAAAGTATCTATAGAGTTGCCTGCAAATGGGAGAGTTTAGTTCAATGAATTTTCAATATTCATCTCAATAAATGCCAAAATGTAAGTAAGAATTCAATGAGGTAGATTTTTGCAAAGTATGTTACAGTTATGCTGATAGTTTTCATTAAACAAAACACAATTTGGTGATAAAGAAATAAGGATTTCAACTATCAAGTTACCATGTGATGTAAGAAAAATGAGAAATAATCCCTTAAACTCAATGCCTTCTTAAGTGTGCCATCTTTTGTGTATTATTTCACTATGGTTTAAGAAATAGGGTTGCTTAAAATCTGTGAAGTAGAGTGGAAAATTAACCCAGAGAAAGGAAATGTATTCTACTATTCAAGTAATATCCATATTTCATAAAAATTCATTTGAAAGCAAAGAAATAGAAGACCACAAATGATTTTAGAGGTTGGAGTAAAGGGATCCCACTCTGGATGAATTCAAGAGGAAAAATGATTTTCTGGGAAAAAATTCCATAATTTGGTCACCTTCAACCTTATGTAAACAACGTATGATCAGAACATGAGATAAGTGTATAAGAATTAAGGAGTGGGTCAGGTTTTTGAGAAGGGCACTGGAGAGAGAAGTTCTTGAAAGATTTGTTTGAAGTTATCTAGAAAGGCGGAGATACTTACTGTATGAGACACATGGGGCTGAGGAGAACACTAGTCATGCCCATATCAACAATTTGCTAGCTGCTTATGAGGATCCAGTTTAGGTGGAGTCTGAGATTTAGTTGTCAAAAATGAGTCCAAGATTCAACAAGTAATTTAACAGAGACTGAAACCCAAAATCCTGAGTAAATATTGAATTTGGAACTATAGATGGAAACACTGAAATAGAAAAATATTAACAGCCAGTGTTTTTCATGGTTATGGTAACATCAAAAAGAATAAAATATATCAGTATTTAGAAATGCAACATCTTAAAATCTATCAGAAATTCTATTTGAAAATGAATTCACTAAAAAAAAAAATCACTAAAAAAAAAAAAAAAACTTCAAATCTAAAACCCAAGAAACAAGATGAAAGGAAGAAAATTATTGCCATTATCCTTTCCTGATAAACCTCACACTGGATATCTGACACAATAGATACTAATAAATGAAAAGTACCTGAATTTAAACACAGTTAAATACCAATGTTTCCAGGGAAGGTTTTTTCACATGGTTATTAATACATACTGGTTTTCATTTAGTAGTTCTCATATTTTTCCTTTATGACAATAAAATAACTGAAATCTGGGAGCCTATCCATTTAACAGTATCTATTAGCATATTTACTGTCTGTTTCCTTACCCATGTAATACGTTATTCACATTAATTGAGTAATAAATGAATTTTACTGTGTAAATTGGGGAATTGTTCAGTGTACAAGGCAGTAGACATGAGACCTGTGTGGCTCTAAGATGATTGACACCATGCTTTGGATAGGTTCAAAACTTCTTCATCGTTGCACAATTAGTCACAACCAAGTTCTATCATCAAGTCCACATTTTGAGACTGTGAGCTAAGACACTTTCTGTCTTATTAGTTTAAAAAGCCCCCAACAATGAAAAGAGATTATTTACATAATATAGTTATTGTACCAGATGCTTCTGGTGAAAGAAACAAAATCATGACCTCTCTCATCAGCAGGATCAAGTACATGTTTTCACAACTGAATGATATTTTCTCAAAAAGCTAAAGTGTGTGTGGGCTGTAGGAAATAAAGCTAAAAGTGAAGAGTTTGCCTTTCTTTCTTTCTTTCTTTCTTTCTTTCTTTCTTTCTTTCTTTCTTTCTTTCTTTCTTTCTTTCTTTCTTTTCTTTTCCTTCCTTCCTTCCTTCCTTCCTTCCTTTTGTTCTTTCTTTCTTCTTTCTTCTTTTCTTCCTTTCTTTCATTCTTTCTTTTTCCTTTCTTCCTTTTTTTCATTCATTCTTTCTTTTTCCTTTCCTCCTTTCTCCTTCCTTTTTCCATCTTTCTCTCTCCCCTCCCTTCTTTTCTTTCTTCAGCTTCAATTTATAATCAAGCAAATTTAGTTTCAGATTATGTCTAGAGATTACTTAATGAGTAAATGATACAATTTAATTTATTTAAAAACATTTATTCTCAGCAAAATCAACCATATCATTGAGTTTACATAGAAATACAATTTTCAATCATATCTTCATAAAAATGCACTGGTGAAATAGATGTTCATAATTAATGACCAGTTATGCACCATTTAATCATGCCAGTAGCAGAATTGATTACCATTAAAAATTGGTAAAGTAACATTTTAAATGTGCAAATATCCTCTTAGTACTCTATTGTGTTACCATTGATAATAAATGGTCACTAATATATATACCTATTACATAAAGCTTTTTAAAGTACAATAAAAATACAAATTCTATCTGTTAAAAAAAGCCATTTATGTGGCTTCTAAACATCCTCATTATATAAATCCCAAAATACTATATGACAAACAAAATTATAAAGACTCTTCATTATGAAATATATACTACCTCTAATTAACATATGACTTAGCAAATAATAACACAAACAAGAAGGTTTGTATATGCCATAAAACATAATGGAGACACATATAATATTGCATAAGCATATTTGATTTATTTTCCTAGTGAAAATATACCTTTAACAATTAAAGAAATTTCCATGAATAAAAGAACCAATTCATGTATTCATTTATTTTTGGGAGTTATCCCAAACTAAGTCTATATTTTCATTAATTTAGTTTTCTTATAATGTGATAAAGATAAGCCACATTAGAAATTTTGACAATAAATTTTTGCTGCATTGTTATTGTTAGTCTGTTACATAATGGACAAAGATATAGGAAACAAGTATTTTTATATATCAGGGTTCCTCAGAGCATCAAGAATGAGGTGCCAGAGAATTTTATATTGTTTATGTTCAAAAGGAAGCTGAATAGTTACTTAATTTTGATGAACAATGAGATCTTGATTCAATAAAACAAAAATTATATTGGTTAAATATGTTGATAATTTATATAGATAGCTGTCATAAATTTTAAAGTATCAGAATGAATGGAGTATCAGAAAATAAACTTTAGTGAGAAAAAATATCTCTATCAAAGGAGAACATGAGAATAGTCCTTATTTAGTGAGGAGAAATATAATTGCCAAAGTGAGCATGGATAATAGCCATTACATCGCATCTATGGAGAGCAAACATTCAAAATATTTCACCTGATGTTCAGATGTCACAGTAACATAACTTAACACATTAGAAATGAAATGTTAATATTTCATAATTTTTTATTTTTTCCACATTTATGAAACAAATTTAACATTTTTAATATAACTGATAATAATAATTAATACTATTACCTTGTATTTACTAATATTTGAAGTACATTTGATTTAATTGTCATTGGAATTTCTATCCTTCTTTTATCAGCTAAAATTTTGTGAGCTGGTAGCATATTATGCAAAGTTCAGATTTTCCCAACAATGTGAACATGTTATACATAAAATGGCATCTATCAAATGAATGGAAACATGCTTATTGGTTTGAAAATAGGACATGTCTAGTTTGTCATTTGTGTATTTCTTCTGAATTATAAAAGGTTTCATTAAGGTATGGCTTTTTGGACATCAATAATAAGTTAACAGCCTGGAGAATGAATACAATTTTCAAGGTGCTAATTATTTAGAACTTAGACAAGGCAGATATTTGAATAATCTCTTTTGGTTATAAATTCATCTACAACAGAATCAAAAATGAACTTTGAAGTATGTTATCCATAATACTAAGTGGTTTTAAAATAAAAATTACAGATCAACATGCATGTGAAGAAATTTCACTGCAATAACTTTCAAAACATTAAGATATTAAAATATATTGGCACATGTATAATATCTTTCAAAGTAATAATGAATGATATATATGTATACAAACAGATTTAACATGGACGGACTCTTGTTCTTGACATCAGCACCTACTGTCTAATGGGTCGAGACAAAATACAGTGCCTTCAAGAGTTAGTCCCATTTTGAACCCCTCCTGTAAGACAGAATAAAATCATTAAAAGAGCAAATGCCCATGCCAAAACAGAATAAAATCAGTAAGTAGAAGACACTATGAACAAAAGTTGAAATCTCTGTGCTTCAATTAACTAAGAAATAATCATATACTAAATGTTGGCTTGTCAAATTTTTATATAGATGTATATCACTAGCAGTTCTTTTATGCTTATTAACATTTTAATGTTTTAAATATGTGAGGTTAGCATGCATGACAAACAAAAGAAAGTAACAGTACATGAAATTAAGTACTTTTAAGACTTAAATGTTTCTTTTTCAGTAGACCCTATTTAGTATGTCATTCTAGTGTGGCTTAATTTCCTCTGTTGATTTTAAAGATAATTATTAATTTTAATTTAAGTATTATTGAGTTAGCTATACCTCATGGTGATGAGAGGTTCAAGACAGCCTGGTAATTTTCATCATTTTATCCTGGTTACCTCTGTCAGAGCCTGAGTAAAATACATTTTGTAAATGCAATGCTGTATGCTGAGTGCAGCAGAGCCCTGCAGACCACTGTGCCATGGAGAAACTCCCTATATAAGTCCTGCTACGGCTTTGTAGTAGACTGGCTCCTTAGACTCCTGATTCCATGAGCATGCTTTAGAAGTTAAGTTGCTCCCGATTTATTGATGTTAAGTACATAATTGGAATGAAAGTTTTGTGTTCTTTTTTCTCCCTGACATTTTTAGTTAAAAGTTTGTGGCAAAGGAATATGTTCTTCTCCACCACAAGCGCTCTTCTATTTTGTGTAAGACAACTGAACTGTGGGCCATTACTAGTCTTACCCTCTCCCATGATCTCCCTGGCCCCTAATCCATGCACACTGGTGTACAAAGAAATGAAAAGCACAGACTTGAACTCATCAGTGGAATTGGAGGCCACACTGTAGGTTTCCTTGTGGAACCAATTACTTTTGATTAGTATAAGTGTTTAAAAACGTTTATCTAAAATCTAATGCATTTTCATACAGAGAAGTATTTATAAGCCTGCAAGACATACTTTATTTGTAATTAATACTCTAAGAATACTTATTATTATTTATAGCATAATGCAATGCTATCACTGCATTTTCAAACTTCTTGGTATATGGAATACAAATTATATTCAATTGGGTAAAGGTGAGAGTACTGACTATAATTTTTTAAGACTTGTTATTATTAGAAAAAGAAATATTTTGCTATATTAATGCATAGTTTCCAACTACTTTAAAGAATGAACATTTTAAACTGAAAATATTGTAAGCAAATTCTACTTTTAAAACATTTTATTTAGTTATCTGAAGGGATGTGTGCCGTCATCTTCTAGTATATAATGAATGATAAGTGATAAATAGATAGATATATAGATAGAAATACTACCAAGAGAGATAATTACCTTAGGGAAGGATTGATACCATATGATATTTTTAATTTTATCAGTTCATTCTGAAATTAAACTAGTATCACTTAATTTATCCTGAAATTTATCTATCAATGTTATCGATATTAAAGGCAGAATAGCAAAGTAAAATACATGTCAATCATTATTTTAATAATGAAGTGTTTGTACAGCAGAACAATATCTCCATGGTGATTTTTAAAGGATCCTTTCAAAGTTCCCTTAGATTAATATACTCATCCCAATTAGCACATACATCTTATAAGGCTCCTTGGATTTCTTTCCTCCTAAAAAGAAATTTTCTGCACATTTTCTGACCTTCCTTCAGAAGTTTAATTTTGTAAATCATGATCTAATTAACTTTGAATTCCTCTAAGATTTCCATATTGTCTTGAATTTTAAACCTCTGAATGAAAAATGAGGTAGCGATGGGAATTATTAACTAGTATCACAGAAAGAATGATTTTATGAAATATTTTGCTCAACTGCATTTTCTATATGAAATAGAGAAAAAGAATGTCAAGGAAGGAAAACCTGTCTTATGTAACAATTGTTTACATGCTGACATATGTCCTTTGAGTATGTATTTTCCTATATATAATTTTTTAATGATTTTAATGACTGCATAAATAACTTTCTCATTTATGTAATACATTACACATATCATTTAGAATTTTCTATTTTTCTGTTTTTTCTAACAGAACCAACTTTTTATATTAGAGATCATAACTACAGAATTTTAAATTTTACATGTATTTATTAGCTTCCAGTATTTTACAACCATGAATGCAACCGATATCATATTTTTTGTGCGTGTTAAACAAACTTCTAATTATTTTCTCCTCAGAACAGACTATTTCAAAGATTGTAATACGAAATATAAATAAAATATCAATAACAAATTGTCCTCCAAAGGGAAGCTGTGATTGATTTAAAGTGTTTGTTGCATCATTCTTTCATTTGTTCTAATTACCAGTAAGAAAATGAAATAGTTAACTTACTAGATCAAAATGGCATTTAAAGGTCTTTATTTGTATGTTTTCTTTGATTAGACAATACATGTACATACATGTGGTTTTCTTCTGTGACCTTCTGCTTTTTATTGTCTGCTGATTATTTAATTTCCTAATTTTTTGCCTATTTGCTAGGTATATATAATATATACATATATATATTATGTATTTATATATCCCAAAGTAATAAATTACAAAGAACTTTATAAAATAATATATATATGTATCTTTTTCCTTATAAATATCTATCTCCAGTTCAAAAATCTGATGAATAATCATGTATACTCTAAACATTTTAAACTGAAATTTACTTGGATATTACTATAAGTTTCAGCTGCACATTGGTATTCTCCCAAATTATTAGCAATTGACTTGACACCATTTGTGCATAATTCTTACATCTTTCATAACTTACCAGTCTTGTTTTTTAATGTATTAAATTATTATGGCTCACAAAATACACTTCTGGGCATTAATATTATCCCACTGATTGGCTTATAGGAGACATGTGCCACACAGTTTAAATTATATCAGTTCGAAATAACTGCTATAGATTTTAAATAAATATCTAATTTTCTAATTTATTAAAATGGAATATCTTATTTCTGCTTATATTCTTAAATGCATGAGACATTTCTGTGATTTTGAACTTAAGAATTAGTCAAAATCCTCTGTAAATGAAAGAGGAAAACAATATTTCACTAGGCTCATTAACTCAATGCAGTATTCAGAACCTGTTATATCCTATATTAGCCTTTTACATGATATGTGGAGTTAGAAATAGTAAGTAAATGTGCACATTAAATAATTAGGATAGCAAGGTTAATAACAAAAGTCATCATACACTTAAGGAAGAAAACATTATTTTACTTTAATGTGATATTGAAAGTAAATCCTGGACTAAAGAAACAAACAATAAGATGAACAATACAATAGTGACTAAGTCACAGAAAAACTAACCTTTAAGTGTAAGTAGTGAAAATTTGAACACAATTAATGACCTTATACATTCATATGAAATTGCTGTTTGAATATTTATTAAATGAAGCATGCAATATTAAGGTTGTAAGTTGTTGAAAATTATTATGAAAATAATATACCAACCATCGCTGGCGCTACCCACAATGAAAGCAGATGAGAATAAAAAAAGAGATTAAGAAAATATTAAAAACAGCAAAAACAAAAATAAAAGCATCACGGTTTAATGTTACTTGATTAATGCATTACTCTATCATTCTGATCTTTTAAAATCTATAGAGTTTTTCAATTTTGTGATAATCTACAAAATCTTCCTAGCTAAGTAGTGTTTATGACCCTCATTACCCTAACAAGTACTGCCCCATGGGTGCCTATATCTGTTGTGCTTGCTCCTAAAAAGTCATTAGTCCCAGGTTGTATAAGCCTGGTTGGTAAAATGATGAAAAGGAATTGATTTCCTATGAAATACATCATCCTCAATAATTAATCATACAGGTTTTGAGTAAAAATTTCATAGTATTTAAAATATATAAAAGAGGTGGGAAATTTGTACCATCATACAGGATACTTATTGAAATAAACACAATTTGATATGGTGCTTTTAGTTTTAGCCAAATAATATCACCCACTCTGTAATATTAAGGTTCTTAATTTGAGCTTCGTTGGTGTTTCAATGTTGCTTTTATTTAATTAATCTTTTTGGATTTACAATTGTATAAGATATGTGAGGATAAGTTGTGAATAATGTTTTTGTAAATATTTAGGAAATAAAAAGTTAAGTAGTATTAAGGATCTAAAATTATTTTTCATAGAAAAGGGAATTATAAATCATCCAACTCGAAAAATATTGTTTCAACATATTTTTGAAAACTCAAGGTAAATGTTTTAAAAACTCAACTTTTAAAATAGACACGTTATTAAATCTACAACAATAAGGAAATTCACATAATACCTTAAAAATAAGACATAACTGCAGTCCAAAATGAGTGGAAGGGTATTTGTATTATTTTTCCAGAAGAGGAGTGTGTTTAGATATGTTAGATCTGAGTTCTCCCACTAACTTTTTTGGGGTGTGTGTGGGGGACATGGGGAAGCATAGAGAATGATGGAGTAACTCAGGACTAATTAAAAGAAATACCCACTTCACATTGCCTTAGTGTCTTCACTGTCTCTTCTCATGCATCTTCATCTTACTGGTGTTTACCTGGATTCTACCATATAGAAACTTATTAATGAATAATGAGGCATAATAGCTTCATCCAAACGTAAGGGAAAATATAAAGACAAGACTTTATTCTAGTCTTTTCAAGGCTGCTTATTAATCATGGAGCATTGTGTAAAGCTTTTAAACCCAATTTTCTCAATGTTTCAGAACAGTTTAGAATTCAAAAGTGAAAAAGGAGACAGAAATGAAAACCCAACTGGACTACATTCCTAAAGAAGCTGTCACTGGGTGTCTGCTTTTTAAATAAGAGCCCAGAAGTTATGAACCAAGAGCTACAATGCTTCCTTTCAGACAGAATGACTTTACTCTTACAAAGATTTTCCCTCATCTACCCATTTACAATTTTGAAATTCATAATTGTTAAGACTGAGAAATCTTATAAATCTATTGCAATGACCTTTTAATTTCTGGATTTCAAAACAACAATCCATTAGAATCCATGTCATATTGTTAAAAAAAGAAACCATCTTACTTCCATTGTAACTTGAACCACAAAAAGAAAAATCAACAACTTAATCCTTGTTTTTAGAACTAAGTGTAATTTTTAATGTAGTTACTTTAAGTTTTTATATTGATAATAATTCAAGAAAAGGGTAATTTTGATATATAACATTTATTTGTCCCAAATTTAAAATAAAATAGGCCATTTATGGTCCAATGTGTTAAAATGGTTACCTGCATCTCATCTAATTTTGATTGAATATCTGGAGGGAAATCCCCTGCTCCACAGTTAAATGGGTCAAAAGGTTCAGCTCCAAACAGGTCCCGTTCTAAAAGGAAGAAAGTATTTTAGTGAATGAAATGAGTAGAAACAAATTGGGGCAAATCTGATTTCAAAGGCAAGATTATATAAAAAATATAATATTTATATGATCAAATGAGCCTCTTTACACTTGCATTTTATGTTGAGTTTTCTGGAACTTAGATTAAGGAAGTAAACATCCATTTTATGAGATTAAAAACTGTTTTGATTATAAAGAATTATAATCCCGAGATGTTTCTGTGTCTTTAATGGAGAAATATCAACCTCACCAAATATTTGATAATTAATATATTATAACACTTGAATGTTTGCAAGATTTAAAGTCTACTAAAATTGATATAATTCTCACTGAGACTTTTCTCTTTCCATTCATTGTTATGTCACAACAAATTAGAAAGTGATATATAAGGTCAAATAGATTAGTAAGTAGTTTTACTCAGTTTATATGCTTTCATTACATTGTTTACCCAGAAAAAATATTATCTCACATATTATGAAATCATATCATCTTCATAAATAACCAAAATGAGACAAATTTTGAACAAAAGTTTTCCTAAGTCAGCAATAAATGTATTTTTATAAGACCACTGCTCTAACCCCTTAGCTATAGAGCCTTCATCCTTAAAAGTTTTTTAGAAACAGCAGGAAAGCAGTAACAAAAAAGCTCTGTGTGTATGCTCTAAGGTATGTGCCACTTATTGTCATTAAACAATTATCAAAGTTAAATTGATGTTTGTAACTGATAGAATATGTACAGTCTATTAAGTGATTAAAAAATTGAAAAATGTTAAATTTCTTTCCTTTGAATCAATTCAAATGAAATCTTCATTGGAAAATATTAAATTATGTATGGGAAGGATATTTATACACACTAACATTTTTGTTTTGCTGGAAACTATTTTCCAGTGGGGTTCAATGGTATATAAGAAGCAATATGTATGCAACTTATTTTCTACCATATCCTCTAAAATCACAGTGGCACTCTCATTATGAAGGATCCTTGCTTTTCCCAGTTACAAATCAGTCAGGTCTGATATATATTCAAAGGGGAAACACGGTATGAGAAACAGTGGATTCAAAATATGTTCTTGAGAACTATTGATTCCCAGGCACCAAACAGAAATTAAGAGAGAAATCTTGTAGGTTTTGCTTTTACATATTTAAATAGAGTATGAAAATAAATTAACATATTCAAAATAATTCATGTAGCTTATTTAGTCTGTTTAACTAAAACCCCACTGGTTTTAGTTTTAGACAATTTGATAATTAAAATTGAGATGAACTATTTGCCCTTAAATGATCTGTCTGTTCTGTCTATCCATCCATCCATCTTTATTGAACTTCAATAATTAAGAATATATAGATGTTGAAAAATGTATCAAGGTGTTACTTCGGCTTATCACTAATAAATCCCTTTCTAAAGGTATTCAAACACATTGATGACTAAAAAAGAACTCATTTTCTCCTTCTCTACTGCTAGTTTCCCTATTAATGACATTTAATCTAAAATCCTGAACTAAAATTGGTTTTGAATTTGGACTGACATCCTGATAGATTAATTCCTTCTAAATATCTTCAAATGTATTCACTCTTCTTTGTATTTAAACTTGAATTGAAAGTGTTCATCATTATCAGAGAATAGAATAGTGGCTACCGGAGCTTGGGAATGGTGTATCTCTAAAACTGTTTTGACATCAATGCCTTATTGAAGGCCTGAAGGAGGAGATCATTCCACAGAGTTCTACACAGGATATACAAACTTTTAGTTGCAGTAAAGATTCACATAGCTTAAGCATTTTTATTTTTATTTTGTTTATGATACCTGGATATGTCAATAAAATATTTTTATCCGAAAAAATTTCAGCATATAATGTAAGCATGACCTTGTGCAAAACACAAGTTCTTTGAATAAATAAATGAGTGAGTCTGTGAGGAGATCTAAAGACATGAAAGGCAGGGATAAAGAAAGAGATGCAGCCTGGTGAGGGGGTGCAAGGCTGTATCCCAGGAGCTCCTGAGTCTGAGGCAGGAGGATCCTGAGTTCAGAGTCAGCCTCAGCAAAAAGGAGGTGCTAAGCAACTCAGTGAGACCCTGTCTCTAAATAAAATACAAAATAGGGCTGAGGATGTGGCTCAGTGGTGGAGTGCCCCTGAGTTCAACTCCCGGTAAACCCCTCCCCCTAAAAAGAAAGAGATGCAAACACACTCATAGGATAACAAACAAAACCCCATCATAATATCAGAGTATTGGTGACATTTTCTAAAACATGCTAGGATTTGTATGTCATGAATTATTTTCTCAATTTTGCAATGACCCAAAATATAACCAGAGAAATTAAAACATATAATTCAACTAATATATATTTTTAGTTTAAATTAAATTTATTTAAGCTGATAATAAAAACTCCATATTTATGGAGTGCCATCTGGTATTTTGATACATATATGCATCATACAATGTTTTTTATCAGATTAAGTATACCTATTTCTTCAAACATTTGTTTTGCTTATGGGGAAAATATTAAAATCCTATCTTCTAGCTCTTTATTTATTTATTTTAGAGCATTATACATAGTAGGCAGATTCATTTTAACAAAATCATGTGTGAATGAAATTTGATTTACTCAGTTTCAGGCCCTGTTCACTCATCTCTCCCTCCCTCATTCTCCTTCCTCTACTGAGCTTCCTGTCACTCTCTTATTTATTTAATTTTGATTGGTAATTTCTACATATACATAAAGGTGGAATTCACTGTGCTACATTTACATATGCACATAGTGTGTGATTTTGTTAATTTCATTTCACATTTCCTCCTCTTTCCTGTCCTCCTTTCCTCCCTCTTAATCTCCTTCTATTCCACTGATCTTCACTATATCATTATATCTGATCCCCTCACCTTTTTTTAGAAAAATTTTGCTCTAGCTTCCATATATGAGAGACAACACTCAATCCTTGATCTTTTGAGTCTGACTTATTTCACTAGCATGATGTTCTCTATTTCCATCCATTTACTAGCAAATGCCATAACTTCATTCTTTATGGCTGAGTAAAACTCCATTGCATGATACACCATATTTTCTTAATACATCCATATATTGACGGGCCCATTCTATAATTTGGCTATTGTGAATTGTGCTGCCATAAATATTGATGTGGCTTCATCACTGTAGTATGCCGATTTAGTTCTGTGGAATAAGCCAAGGAATAAGAGATGTTGGTGGTTCCATTCCCAGTTATTTGAAGAATCTCCACACTGCTTTTCAGAGTGGTTGTACTAACTTTCAGTCCCATCAATAATGTTTCAGGGTTTCTTCTTTCCCCACACCCTCGCCAGCATTTTTTACTTGTAATTCTTGATAATTACCATTCTGACAGAAGATGAAATCTTAATGTAGTTTTGATTTGCATTTCCAAAACTTGATTGCTAGAGATGTTCAACATTTGTCAACAAATATTTAGTTCTTTGAAAAATGTCTAGTTAGTTCATTTGCCCATTCATTGATTGGGTTATCTGTGTTTATGGTGTAAGCTTTTTGAGTTCTCTATATATTCTGGATATTAATCCCATTCAGAGGAGAAGTTGGTGAAGATTTTTTCCCATTCTGTGGGCTCTGTCTTCATGCTCTTAATCATTTTCTTTGCTATGCAGAAGCTTTTTAATTTAATGGCATCCTACCTATTGATTCTTGGTTTTATTTCTTGAACTTTAGAGGTCTTATTAAGGAAGTCAGTGCCTGCAGCAATTTGATAGAGTGTTGACCTTGTTTTCTTCTAGTACTTTCAACATTTCTAGTCTAATTCCTAAGTCTTCAATCAACTTTGACTTGACTTTTGTGCAGGATGAGAGATAGGGATCTAATTTCATTCTTGTACACATGAATATTCAGTTTTACCAGCACCATTTATTAAAAAGTCTGTTTTCTCCAACATACATTTTTGGCACATTTGTCAAGTATCACGTGACTGAAATTATGCAGGTTTGTCTCTATGTCTTTTATTCTATTCTGATTTTCACATCTATTTTGATGCTAATACCATACTGTTTTTATTAGTATAGTTTTGTAGTATAATTTCAGATCAGTTATTGTGATGCCCCTCCTTCATAGCTTTTCTTGTTCAGACTGCTTTTGTTGTTCTGGGCCTCTTATTTTTCTAAATGAATTTTAGGCCTGCCATTTCTAGTTCTGTGAAGAATGTCACTTCTGTTTTGATGGAGATGTCACTGAATCTGTATATTGCTTTTGGTAATATGACAATTTTGATATTAATTCTGCCTATCCAAGAACATGGAGGTATTTCCATCTTCTAGGGTCTTCTTCAACTTCTTTCTTCAGTGTTCTATAATTTTCATTGTAGAGAGCTTTTACCTCCTTATCTAGATTAATTCCCAAGTATTTTATTCTTTTAGCTATTTAAAATATACAGCACATTTTCATTATCTGTATAGTCACTCTATTATACAATAACACATCAGAATTTCCTACTACTATCAAACTGTAACTGAGTCCATTAATCCATCTCCCCCTTCCCTACCTTCCCCCTATTCTCCCCAGCTTCTGGTAACTACAGCTCTACTCTCAAGTTCTATGAGGTCAACTTTTTAATATTCTACATATGAGTGAGATCACATGGTACTTCTTTTTCTGTGTCTGGCTTATTTCACTTAACATAATAATCTTCATTTCCACCCACATTTTCCCAAATGACAGTGTTTCATTCATTGAATTTATGAACCACATTTTCCTTATCCATTCCTCAGTTGATGGACACTTAGGTTCTTTCCATTCATTGGCTACTGTGAACAGTACTACAAAAACCATGGATGTGCAGATGTGTCTTTGACAAACTGATTTAATTTCCTTTGGATACACACCCAAGTAGTGGGACTGTTGGATCATATTGCTATTTTTAATTTTCTGGGTACCCTCCTTACTGTTTTCCATCGTGGATATACTAATTTACATAATGTGCAAGAGTTTCCTTTTATCCAAATCTTTCCAGCACTTGCTAACTTTTGCCTTTTCGATAATAGCTTTTATTAACTAGGGTGAGGTGATTTCTTATGTGGTTTTGATATGCACTTCTATGATGATTAGAAAGGTGTAATATTGTTTCATGAACTATTGGCCATCTGTATGTTTTCCTGTGAGAAATGCCTATTTAGATCTGTTGTCCATTTTTAATTTTTGTTTCACTATTAACCTGTTTGAATTCCTTACATATTCTAGATATTAACTCCTTGACAGATGTAACTTGCAAATATGTCCCCCATTCTGTAAGTTGTTTCTTTATTCTGTTGTTTCCTAGCCTATGCAGAAGCTTTTCAGTTCAATGTTGTCCCATTTGTCTATTTCTGCTTTTATTTCCTATGCTTTGGGGGGTTTTTCCAAAAAATTCTTGCCCATTCCAAAGTCTACTTTGAGTTGGTGTTTTGAGATATTTTCGTAAGTTGATTTCAAAGTCCCTAATATCGTTACTTAAGTCCTCTAAAATGTATGACATACCCAACATGAGCCAAGCACTTTGATAAGTTCCATAGGTGAAAACAAATAAGCTATAGGTCCTGCCATATATTGAAGCTTTCAGTTAAAACTTGAGTTATATTCAAAATTTATTAATGTAAACTAGAAAGAATTCAATAAAGCATAAGATCTCTTTTATTCAGTTTCCTTTTGGGCTTAGTGACTGATTAATGGCCACTGGGAACTATTCTTTAATTTTTCTCTGACAGGGGCAGCTAAGACATTGAAATGAATATATGTTGAATGCTCTCTAATTTAACAAAGAGGCACTATGATGTTCCTTCCAGATACATTGAAAATAAAACAAAAAAGCAATGCTTTATAGCATTTTTGAAACCCTGAGAGTGGGGAACAAACCCTTACATATGGTTAGGATATAAACAAATCATAGAATCTATATAATTCATGTATTTTTCCACCCAAAATACCTATATATTCTATGATAACAAGAATATTTAAACTAAGACCTATTAATAAAGTTAAAAATAGTTAAAATTATTACCACATTTTTTTTTACAAAAATTGCAGATAAGTGCCCAAACACAGAAAACCTATAACTAAACAATTTTATTATGATTTTAAATAAACCTACACCAAAATATTGTTTGTGCAATAGGTTCAAATTCCGAATAGGGATGTCTTTAGTAGTATGCTCTGAATTATAGAGTAAAATTAGCTGCACTTGGCACATACAAAAAAACATAACACTTTAATAATTAGAGTTGTTAATGAGCTTGTGAAGATATGCAATTCCCCACAAATATTAATTAAAATTTAAAATGTATTCAAATACAGCAAGAAATATTGATTTATTTAGAAAGCTTACTAATCTCAGCAGATCTAGTAGGTACTGGAGGTGGCTGTGTGCCATTGTGAGTGGGTATCGAGGACTGGTGTGATATTGGAGAAAATGGAATCATATCAAAGATGTCAGTGGAGGGTGACTTCGGGGTTACACTGCCTGCCTGCAATAAAGATGATACAAATTAGGGTGCTATTTCATATGGGCACTTACCACATTACAATGCTAAGAATTTCATATGCATAAGAATATGTACAAATGACACATATAAACAACAAATTCCATTCAATCACATAAACTTGCCATTCTGTAGATCATGCAATAAAGTAAAGTAAAATAAACTACATATTCCCCAACAAGCACCTCAATTAATTTGTCAATAGGTCAGCAGTCAAAAAAGGATGGTATATGAAAACAGGCTAGTTCATACTCTGATAATAATTTCAAAATCTAAAAAAATTCACAATTTTATGTGGTTCAAATGTTGTCAAATATTCATTTGCAGCAAAGCAATGAATAATCTCAAAGATGGTAGCAAAATGGTGACAATGCTATTGTGGATGGGTACCCAAGATAAGTTAGAATTTTGTATGTCTAAAAATAATTTCCATTTGTATCAGAAAATTAGAAACATGTTAGAAACTGTACATATACAGAGGTGATTTCAGTAATATATTTTGTATAAGATTATAATTTTAAATAGAAATAATTGAACATAAGTAACTCACCTTTCCAAGTATAAATATTTATATAAAATAAACAATTTATACATTTTTAAAAAATGGAGTATGGAAGTACAATGACAACCAAGCAGTATTTGTTGCAGTTTATCTCATTCCTGAAAATTTTCATTATATTTTCTATAATGAACAGCTGCCTTGTAAAATAAATTAATAATCTCCAAGATACCAACAATATTACTGCATGATCAGATACAGTCTTTGTCAGGACTGAACAAGTGCAGGGAAACAAAAATGAAAATGTAGACAAGAAGTAACATGAAAAATGAGACAATCATTAATTTGCCAAGCAGGAGAAAAATATGCAGGTGGGTCTCCCACTATGAAAACCATCTCATCTGATCAGGAAGGAAAGAAAGAGAACTTCCCTTCTGAAGAGGGATAGAGGAAATATGTGTTTTTCCTCTAACGCCATGAAAAGGGATTGTTTGGAGTGGTTCTTCCAAAGATAGAGATCTAAGACTACACTCATTTTTCTGATTCACTGATGTTGCAGGAGATAAAAAAAAAAAAAATACACGAGGCTGATTGTGTGTATAGAGAGTGAAAGGTTTTCTCTTCAGCTAAAATGATTTTAAGTGCATTTCTTCATGGAGAGAAACTTTGTCACCCTTTTGTTTAACATTTGGTTACTGTACCCCTCACTCATTCCTTTTTATTCAGGAATATTGTTCTTCCTATACCTCCTGACTTCCATATCTTCCCTCCTTCTCAGGAGGTAAAAATATTCAAATCTTGTCTGTCATTAAAAACGAAACAAACTGACCAAAAATGCCTTTACACTGTTCCTCTTTATTCCTCCTACCTGCCTTCTTTCTTTCTTCTCCCTTCAACACTAAGCTTCATGAAAAAGACAGCAGTTTTCCTTTTCCAACCACTTATTTAATTCAATCCTCAATGCAAATCAATCTAAACCTTGCTCTTTTTGCACTGAAATCTACTGAAACTGCTTCTACCTCTAGCACCAAGGACCTCATTTCCCAACTGACATGTCTGGTGGGTCCTTCAAGTGCTTTAAGTACTTGTCCTATTTCACCTTTTTAGAGTTCTACATTATAATCACTCTGTACTTGCAATTCTGATATCAGGGAACCAAAAGAAATGAAAATGGCACACAGAGACTCCAGATTCATCATATTAATTCAAGACATACCTGACTCTTTCATTACTATATAAATGGCACATTCTGGAAGAATAAAAAATTAGGGGAGTAATAAAAAGAATTTACTGCTTTGCAAATTACATGTGGTCTTGAAATGCGGCGCTGACTGACTGGCGGGGGGAGGCCACTTTTAGAAGGCGGTGGTATTAATAGTCCCAGTGATAGTCTGGAATCAGGCGAGTTGACAGGAGTGACAGAAGTGGAAGACATGTTTAGACAGGGAGATGAATCATCACCACCATGCCAGAAAGTGGATGAGCATCTCTGAAACCTGTGTGGCTCATGACCAGGCATTCTGTGCCGCCGCTGTGAAGGAACGACAGAGAGAAAAACACTAAGGAGAAGAAAGAAGGCAAGGAGGAAGGGGAAGGATACATAGAACTCATTTGTAAAAAGGATACTTTGTGAAAACAAGATAATTTCACAATAATGTCACAAAATTAAAACATGTATTTCAAGTTGATTTTCCTATTGTGTTGTTCTTAGATTCTCACTTGCTTAGTTTGATCCCTTTTCATTGAAAGATTATGTGTTTAGATATTTACAATAGAATACTGTTTACATCAGGACCTGAAAGGAAGGGATTAGAGCAGGAAATGAGGAGATCCTCAGATTTATTTTGGAGAAGTCCTCAGTGTAATGAGAGGGAAAGAGAAACTATTGTAATAAGAGAAGATTAGTCACTGAAGGAGGAGTGACTCTCATAAATAAGTTACAGCTTTGTAGAATCCACAAAAAGCATTACCACGTATGTTTTCGATTCAATCTTCAAATCGTTCTTTTCCAATATGACTCATGGCAAGAGTAAGCTGTCTTTATTAAAATAGGAACTAAGGCCCATAGATCTGTGACTTATACCTCTATGAGCCACAGCCAAAATTCAAAACAGTATCCAGTGACAGTGACCTTCCTTACAAAGTGAGGAGTTCCAAATGGTAAGGCACAATGGAGATGGGAAGAGACTCATCAAGAATCTCAAGTAAACCACAGAGATAATAAAATAAGCAAGTAGTACCCTGAAGTGGGTCTGGATATCAGTCTTTGGTAGGCTTTGGGGGTTATTTCTCTAACCACATGGAAACCTACTCTCCAGAGCTGTGTTGGAGAGAAAGCTGATCTGCCAGATGCCACAGCAGTCAATTAAACCAACAAGCCCAAATAAAAGTAATGATCAAGCCTTTACTCTGACTGCGATCACATAAGTGAGAGGCCAGAAAGAAGGTGCCTGCCCATTTTCCTCATGAAATGGCAGTGGCAGAGTTCAGAAGCACCACTGTAGAAGTGGGGGCTCTGCCTCATTGCTGAGGGAGCCTGAACAAAAAGTTCCTAAGGGTTTCATGCTGTTTTTTGCCAACAGGCCTGAGAGGGGAGAAAGGGAAAGGCTAGGAGTAGAAAAGTACTGAAAACCACATCAGAGAGGAGAACAAAAAGCCAGTTTGGGCAGAAGCACTTAAGAAAGCCTCAGCCAAAGACCCTGAAAAGTGGCTTCTGAATAAATGCTAGAAATCCAGAAATACGTGAGAGCATGGCAGGCCAGTGGTACAGGCACTTGGCTCAATTTCCCCAGCTGTGCACCAATCCTAGTGGAATGGGGAGGGCAGATTCCCCAGAGGGCTTGCCTGGGAGCCTTGGCAATCCCCTATATCCAGGCTGAAAGATCCCACGCAGGCTTTGGGTCTGGAGCTGGACTCCCCACCTGCCAGCCACACCTCAAAGACTTTCAACACCAATAAGACTTAGAGGCAGCCCACACAATGTGACTTCTGATAAACTTCATTGTGAAGAGTTTGCAAACTCAAATTAGAATCAGAAGGACCAACAAGCTTGAGGGACATCCTGTACCTGGGAGTCACCTCTTTACACATTTCTGGAAGCAGATGGGGAAAGGAGGCAGTATAAAGTGAGATAAAAGTTGAACAAAGGGTTCAGTGAGGAAGGAACATCTCTGATGGTTTCAGTTATGTTTCACTCTATTAATATGTATTTACAGCTATAAAATTATTGACTTCCCTCTTGACCTCTGTAGAGATAGCTCTTCATCTGTCTAGCTATATACAGATAATTCAGGCTATAATTTAAAAAATTCATTTTGGGCATATATGTTTTACTGAGTGATTTCCTCATTGGTGGCCTCCTTATACTTAATTATATGATTACAAATAAAAATTCCCTGTGCCAGCAATTTTGTTTTCCAAAATACTCTATATAACATATTAGAGTACCATATATATATATACAAACATATGTATATATTGTCAATAAATATTTGCCTAAATATACTATAATTTTTTAAATTATAAGTTGTCCATATTTAGTAAAGCATAATCAGATATTAAGTAGAAAATATCCTTGATATCACCTGGATTAAAAATTAAATGGAAACATTCTATATTGGTTTATGACAGATAATGGTCAAAAAATGTTCACTGGATGCTTCACAACAGACTGAAGAACAACATAACCTAACACAAAAGTGCTCTAGTATTTTTATCATGGTGCTACTACTATGGATTCTCCATAGTACTACTTTGGGAAAGTACAGGTAAAAATGATGTTTGTATATAACATGAAAATAATCAAATATTCAAATTCCCCAATTAAAGGCAGTTTCACTTTTAAAATGGTTATAGTAGGCATATCTAGTAATGCAATAATTTGGGAATACTGAGTTTAAGACTAACGCTCTCTCACAGGTCTTCTTTGGGTCATTGGTAATTTCGCATTTGTTTTTTCTCTGTTGTTTGGGTCATATGGGTCTTTTCAAATACTGAGTTAGTTGTTTTGCAGGTAAAATGAAGAGATTTCACATTAAAATCCAGAACTTTCCTTGAGAGTTAACAATATAAAGTTGACCCACAGACTTGCCCAAGAATCACTGACACACTGAATATCTGCTGAGTCTCTGAAGTTGGCCTGTGCTCTCAGATTACTGCTACCTCCACATGCCATTGTTGACATTTGAGTTTGTGATCAACCAAACTAGAAACAATTCAGGTCAAGGAATTAGATGTAGTATCTGTTTCATTATAAGGAAGAAATCTAGGCCTGGCACATTGAATTGTGTGAGCATATTTCAGTAGTGTCTGATTCTACAACAGTGTTAATGAAATAAGCAGTAAGTATACAGACATAGCAACTAAATGGCATACAGTAGCATTTTTGTCACTAGATTAAATGTAACTAAATGTCACTAGATTAAATTGGTTTGACTAAGTTTCTTGGTTTGACTAAGATTTCTGAAATTATTACTAATTTTTAGCAGTTATTTTTAGCTACTTGAGAAGGTTCTTTTTTTTTTAAATAATTAAATACACTGCTTAGAAAAAAGACAGCTTAATCTTTTCAGGATGGTTCTTCTATCAGTATTGTGACAAAAAATTAGAAGTCAAATATTTTAGGCTGTCCTATAGGATCAACTGGCACCACTGCTTAGTACATCCTTTATGCTAATAATTCCAAGTGCTATGATCTTCAGAAACATGCAGAGGATTTAAAATGTAATGCTAAGGGGAATTCTATGCTCTACTATTACTTGTTAATTATGCAGAATTTGTTAGGTTATTAAGTTACGTTAATAGTGAGTGGCCACATTTGATATTTACTGTTCCTGCAGTTTTGTAACTGTTTTGCTCAGGTAAATTGTGGCTTTAGGTGCATTTAGGTCATGGCACAGTTTTGCAGTAAATGTGTCAGCAAAGTAAAATGTCACAACAGTGTTTGAATCCTATCAATAAATCCTGAGTACTTTTAAAACAACAAAAAATTCAACTAAATTAAAGTTTAAAAAGTTTTGTGGTAATATCTCTAGAAATATTAAGATGACACTGAAATTTTATTTTGTGCTATGAAGTTGCATTGGTAATAGAAATCCCCAAACTCATTTTAAATGTAAAGCAATTTCTAGGATAAAAGAGCTATGAAAATAGTGAGGATTCAAAATTCTATTTAGCATTAAATTTTAAAAGTGAATTCCTTCAAATTTATAATTTAAATAGAGATGTTTTAATTTTCTAATTAAAAGAATACAAGAAACACTGATGATGGGGCAAGATAATGGTAGTATACAGTGTCCTAGCAGATTGTCATGAAGATTCATGTCAACATCACTTCTTAAATTTTTAAGTTTCAAAAGTAATCAATTTTCCAGTTTAAACTTGGAACACTAGGAATATCTTTTTTTTTTTTTTCAGTTTTCTAGGTCCATAGCTGGTTTATATTTTTAGTTGTAAGACCAACCATCTCATAGTTCTCACAAGAATCTTGCAAATTAAATGGGTCTGATTGCTCACAAAGCACAGAGAAACCCTAAACAAGGAATGGCTATAAGACTTGACCAGGTACTTCTAGTCACAAATGAAATGGGAATGTAGGGTCCCTGCTGGTGCTGACCTGATAGAGCAGCCCAGGGTGTGCCTGCCTTATTTTCTTCCCATTGAATGGGATTTATCATTTTTGAATCTTTTTTTTTTTATTTTTATTTTTTTAGCACAACTAGCAATTATGAGAGTGAAGTTGTGGACTGGTAATCACTTTTTGTGGGCACCAAATGTTCTTCTACCAATGTCCATGTTTAACATTTATGCCTTTGTTTAAATATTCACATTTGGCTTGTTGTGTAATTGAGAGTTTTCACAATCTGCTCTTGCCCATGCTGACTTCAAGAGTAGTTTAGAAAACACTAGAAAAAATAAATAAGCAGGTTTGTTTACCCACAGTGAAATACACGTTTTAGGTTGTAATTGTCTTATCAAGTCTAATCAGGGGCTGCGTAGTTGATTATATAAAAGTAGAATTTTATCTAATATTGGGTTTAATTGAGAGACATTTATTTTACTCTGCAATAGAAAAGACAATATTCCTTAGAACTACAATTTTATTCATTTAACTTCCTGGCAATAGTCTGATTTGGTTAAAAGCTTCTAGAGCCAACAAAGTAAAATGTAAGCACTCAGACGTAAGAGTCAAAAGGAACAATTTGATTTAACTTGCTATGCCCACATCTTATAATGGAACAATCTTCTGGAGGTGTTCATGAGGCTAGGAGGGCAGAATAAACCCTTTTTCTAATATAAATACAGGCAACACTGCCATGTGAATGTAATAAATGGAAATCAGATTGTTCCTAGATAATTAGAACCAAATGGTGGAAAACCCAACCTCTAATCTATTGCCAAACCACTAGAACACAGCAAAAAGCAAACAGCACAGTCAAGTAACGGAAATTTCTCAGTGTATCTAAATGATCGTTTAAAGTAAGGACCCAATTTCTAAAACCAGAGAAAAGATTTCCACGATCTCAGTGTATTACAGAGGTATGTATTATGGGTATATCAAAAACTATTTCATTTGCCAGAAAAGGAACCCATGACTAAACCAACTGGTGGCACTTAGGAGACATGTAAGCATTCTGGGTTGGGCTGGTCAGTTGTGAAGAGACATCTGTCTTGGGGGCACATGTCACCATGAAAGCTCATGGAGAATACCATGACAAATTAATTGCATAAACTAAACCCACCTATATCATAATTTCAGTGTATCTAAAGGGATTCATTATTCAATTCTTCCCTAAAATATAGATTGCTGACAAATCCTTGAAACAAACTATTGTGAACTTGACAGTTTGGGAGCATTCTATCCTCTGAACTCAAAACAAACAAAACCTACAAAGTCTCCTTTACAGAGTTATGAACTCAATAGACATTTACTTTACCAGCTACTGCGGACTCTGTGAGGGAGGTGCTTTGTGATCTGGCCCTGGATTCTGTAAAACTAATATTCAAATTACATAAGAAAAAAAAAAAAACTGATGTAAAACATTTTTAACTCAACAGATATTTGCTTAATAGAGAATGATGGCAAGAGATTAAACAAGATACTCATTTTAAATTTATATTTTAATTATTTACAATTTTCATTGTCTTTTTCAAATTCAACTTCAATTGTTTGAATCAACAACTCCTCTAAAGTGGCAACATTTCATACTAAATAACTGTAGACAATTTATTTTTTATTTTCAATATTAGAAAGTTGGTAGCTCATTTTAACAGATATGAAATAAATATAGCTCCATCAGTGTTACATTAGTTTATTTGAAAGCTACGTAATTAAACTTGAAAAGGAAAGGAAAAAGTATTTGTTTATAATCTGTTCGAAACCCAAGAGCAAGTTAACAAATGCCTGTAACAATATTTTCAAAACCATTTGAATTAATCAGTTATGTCTGCAGTTTACATTTTAAACATTAGCACTAATTTTACCTTTAAATTTTAGCAGGTTAGAAATATTATTGAGTTCATTTTCTTTTAAGAATCAAATAATTTCCATTTCTTTGTTCACAGGCACATAATTCATTTCTTTTATTCACATACATATTTATTTGTGGTGAGAACAAGTCAAACACTCTGGTGATTTTCAAGGATATAATACATTGTTATTAGTGATGTCACATTGTACAGTTTTCCTCCTGTCTAATGAAATTTTGTTTCTCTTGGCCCAAGACTCATCTTGCTCGACCTTCCCCACTACTCCTCTGTAGACCCTGTAACTATCATTCTGTTTTCTACTTCTGTGAGTTGGACTTTTTTGGATTCCACATAAAAGTCACATGATGCAGTATCTGTCTTTCTGTACCTGGTCTATTTTATTTAATACGATTCTGTCTTAGAGAAGATTTGTACACTTGTTTAACAAATATGTTAAAGAAAAAAGTACAAAGATATTACTGTGGTGAAATATAAATACACTGCAGTTAGAATTTGAGTTATTTTTTACAATGATTATTTTCTACACATGAGAATTGAGTTTAAAATGCAGTTTAGAGAAAAGGATTTCTTTTTTGATTCATCCTATTATCTGTAGTCTTTGAAGCATGTATTCAGATAGATTCAGTCTGAGAGGAACACAACACCTAAAATAATTATTAAGTGAACTAAACTTAAGAGCTAATTCATTTTAATGACTAGCTATCTTAATAGTTTTGTTGTTTTATACAACTGACTCTACTAATGAGAACTTCTGAATAAATGAGTATGCTCACAGTCCCTCCTTATTTCATTTACATACTAACTTTCTTGTTTACCACATATAATGGCTATTTCAGTTAGATGGTCAAAAAACTGGGCCAGGTGTGGTGGTACATGCCTGTAATCCCAGCATTTCTGGAGACTGAGGCAGGAGGATCTTGATTTCAAAGTCAACCTCATCAAAAGCGAGGTGCTAAGTAACTGGGTGAGACCCTATCTCTAGATAAAATACACGATAGGGCTGGGAATGTGGCTCAGTGCCCCTGAGTTCAATCCCCAGTACATTCCCCCCAAGAAAAAAAATGAATTCAAAGCTCATAGTATCATTCCTTTTGCCCCTTATCATTTCTGAAGTTGACTTGGTAAGCCTAGGAGATAATCAGGACCAACCCTGACCCAACTCATTAGTTACCCCAGTTCTATCCCTGGGCAGTGACTGCTTGGAAGAGACAGGAAAAAAGGAGGAAGTAGTTTTATCAACATGCCTCAAACCTCTCTGATCCTCCCAAATCTTGCCCCTCAACATCGTATTCTCAGTGAGTGACAAAGTTTGCATCTGTATAAAAATGGTACTGCACCTATTTTGTACCTTTGCCAACACAAAAGCATTTGTGGAAGATTCTAAAAACAACTGTCTTCTTAAGATTCCTTGAAAAAGTAACTTCCCTTTATTTTTATACTTTGTCTCACAGAATGGCTTAAATAAAGTTTCAACCAAAAGGGTACACATTCCATTCTGGGACCAAAAGTAGGAGAAAGTGTTGGGGTCCATTTTCTGCCCCTTAGAGGGAAGGAGGAGGCAAGAAAAAAATAATAATCCTTGTGAGCAGTAAACAGTGAAGAGAAAAATCAGGAAGGAATAATCGTAATAAAGCTTAGATCATGAAGAGGATACACCAGTGCCTCAATGTGCTTATCATAGTTACACAGGTACCTCGCTGGGAACCTCTGTCTTCTCAGCCACGTTGGCCCCACATTACAGACCCTATGGCAAGCAATGGAAATCCCAACTCTCTCAGTGTGGAAGATGGAAAATGTGAGTTGATAACAAAGAAAACTTTTTGACCCATTTCCAGGGCATGCCACATTTGAAGCCGTAAGTCCAACTTTTTATAGAAGCATTCTTCATAATGATGAGCTGGTGAACTATTTGAGTTATTGGATATAAACAAAATGACATACATATATATGAAAAGTTTCAAAATTCTTTCAAAAGTTTACCTAGACCACAATTGTATTCCAGTTCATGGTATCATTCCATAATATATATGAATTTTAAATATTTAATAATATCAATAAAATATACTAATATTAGAGATTATTGGTGGTACAGAGGATTCAAAAGGAAAAAAATTTGTTCTAAATACATTTTGTCTAGAAAAAAATATTGTCTTAAATATCAGTTACTGAAATCAAAAAATATCCTTTTGCCCAAATCAAATAATAATGATGTCATACATGGTATTGGGAAGAGGATTTCAAAACTGTGACAAGTCAGGAATAAATAACTAAAAATACTTGCATGTTGTCTGCAGAAGCAACCTAACTAATCTCACTGTCTGAAATAAAACTGCCTCACTCCCAGTGGGAACCCTTGCCATATAATATAAGAAACCATGTTTAGTCTCAGTATCAGTCCATTTCCTATAACAAAGTTCAGCACTCCAGAACTAGACAGGCATGGGTCATCAAAACTAACCTCAGTGAATGGTAATCAATAGGAATGAAAGAAAGAATATGCCACAAACAGAAAGATAATAGTCCACCTTAGGACTACAATGGGTTTGAATTATTTTAGAAAACATAGGGGAAAGAGCAACGTGGAAAACAACTCTGGCCTGAACCACAGAGGCAATTTTAATTTTAATTTTTAATTAGCCTTGTTTATCAGGCTTTGTCTCTGTCCATGTTTAATTTTAAATTGTGGATCACAAACTATTATAACTTGCTGCAAAATTTACAATCCAGAGTATGTTTTATCACCATAAAATCTTGTTTTAAAGAGAACATACACATATTCAATACACTTACTGGAGATGTTGATACTTGAGTTATTCTCAACTGATTTTCCAAATCTTGTACTTTATTTTTAAGTTCCGTATTTTCTGTTTCTAAGTCTTGGATCTAAAAAGCAAATGATTAATGAATAACTTTCAGAATTATTTCTTGGCAAATATTGGCTATTATATTGATTACATTAACAAATAACATTGTATGCTATTTACATACATATTTTCAATATACTCTTGTGCACATGGGAGAAAATTATTTTACAAAACAGGAAGTATTAGAGAATTCTAGGTCGCTGGAAAGATATATTCAGTTTAAAATACATTTTATGTGTGTGCAAATTTTATGTTCCTAATGTGTCATCTTTGTGTTTTCTTGTTGCACTGTGCAATCTATACCCATAATCTTGGAGTATAACCACAAGACAGTGAAACTTGCCTCTGATGATTTTGAAGAGTGGAGAAAGGGTGTAATTTAATTACAAAGGAATCTGATCTGCATGGGAAACCACTTACCCAGCATCTGCTGCTTCTGCTGCTCTGATCCCCATGAGAAGCATCAGGAAGTGAAGCAAAGTCACATGAGAACACTAAGTTCTTGTGGGAATTCAATATAAAATAGTTAAAAACTGTGCAGGGGATCAGGAATGAAAAATTATAGGAACACAGTGAAAGCAGTTCCAATCAGTGTGGGGGAAATTTAATGGCAGGTCTTCTAAATTTGTTTGATGATATGCAAGCTTCCCTGTACTTACATCATACAAATGTGAAACAGCAAGCTTAGTTTACTCACTCTTTTCTGTAACCCTGCAATCTGTTTTCTTGTTTCAACATCTTTTCCTCCAGATTCTAGAAATTTCCGGTACGCCAGGTCAAATGCTTGACCGATTGTTAAAGTTATCTCTTCAGCCTTTACAAGAAAAAGAAAATCAAACAAAAAAATTTGCATTTTAATCATAATATCATCAAACTGCTCTTTAAATGAAGAGAACACATTCACATGAAGTACTTTAAAAGAGCAATAGATAGGGGCAGAGATGAAGGAATGAAGGAAGTAGCCATTCTACCATATTAATTCAATGCCTACCCAGGTAGGACAATTAAAAAAGGAAAACAGAAAAAAGAAAAGAAAGAAAGGAGTCCACCAATGAACCACTAGCTATTGGGTTTGGAAGCAAGAATTCCTTATTTACAATTTTTTATTTCTTTCATTGTTGTATGTTTTTCCTTGTTGTTTCCCTCCCCTCCCCAAATATTCGATGCCTATTAAATAAAAACACAATGCCAAATGCAGTTTCTCTTGTTCCTCTGCCTTTTCTTTCCCTAGTAAGAAAACAAGGCCAGATGGTGGGCAGGTAACCTGAATAGGCCACCTGGGTGGAGTCTGGAAAACTTGAGGAGCACCCTCTTTAAATGAGGCAAGTTCTGTTCAGGCCCAGTAAATCTCTGTCTGGTAGAAATGAGTAATTCCAACCCAGAATGGTCAGGCCTTAAATATGCAAGATGAGGTCAGAGTCCTGAATTTTAATGTGAGTTCTCCCAATTTTAAGTGAAAGTGAACCATTTGTATTTTTGTAAAGCAATGTGGATTGAACAAAATACATGTCATCGGAATTTGACCTGGTAAGTAATTTACCATCTTTGATCCACCACCTAGAAACTGCCAAAAAATACCACCAGAAAGTCCACCAGCTCATTCTTTCTTCATTTACATCTCCACTAATTTCAAGGTGCCTATCTTGAAATATACGTTAAAAATATATTTATTTACTTTGTTAACATTAAAAAAAAATAGGGTAAGGCTTTAATCTATCGCAAACATCATATTTAAGAGGAGTAGAATAATGTTTTAATGACAGAAAAACTTGTAGAAACATTATTGAAAATGCTATGCTTTAACTGATCTACTAAAATTCTAATACTTTGTCATATACTATGATCAATCTAGGGTAAAAACATAATTTATTATTAAAGTTTAGACTATTTAATTGACAACAATTTTTGGAGTTCACTATTTGTTTAAAGAGGGTTTTAGCTATGAGAAAATATTCGTAGTGTTTAACTTAGTTAACTAAAAATGCAAAATATGTACAAAGTGTTGTATAGAAGGACCATTTGTCTTACAAAAATACAGAAAAAAGATACAAAAATTAACTATGATAAATTATAATAAAAATACTAATGAAATGAAAATGCCAGATATCAACTATGTATGCACAATTTATTCAAGCCAATGAAAAATATTTAAGGAAAGAAATTTAGTTGTGGTACATTCTTGGATTATATGTAATATTTAAAAGTAGTGAAAGTGGTCATGACAGGTTATATGATTCTGAATTTTTTTTTCTGTTTCTTATGTCAAAATTTGGTGTAATGTTTTCATTTTACTTTACAATAAAAACATTTATTTTAAATTGTGGTTTATTTTTCTCCTTTTGAAACCATGATTTCAATGCTTCCTTTTAATAAATCATTATGTTATCCTCAAATTCTCACTGTGTATACTATAGAGAATCATTTAAATGATAATGCTGATGATACAGCATTAATAGTCCATATTGTTTTTATTAATGACTTTAAAAAATCATATCTGCTTTTTTTTATAACAACAAATACTTATGAAGCATACAGCTGTCTGGTAAATTCTGCATATATTACGTTACTTAATCCACATAATGACTCACATGAAGATTATTATCCCCACAATACATATGATAAAACTGCAGTTTTGTAAGGTTGAATATCTTACCTAAGATCTCAATAATTTGAGAAACATGAATTCGAATCCAGAATGTCTGATTCTCCAACCCTTGCATTTTGGAGGGGAAAAGTAGGAGGATAAAATTTATATACAGTAAAATGTATGGATTATAATTGTACAATCAGCAGTGCTTTGATAAATGTATATAAGTATCATATCACTAAAGATATGAAATATTTCTGTTCCCTGATAGTCTTCTGTGCCTACTTCTAGTCAAATCTCATCTATTATGGGCAGTCCCTGCTCTAATTTCCATGACCATGGTGAGTTTTGCCTGTCCTAGATATCAATAAAAAATGGATCATACTGTACGTGTTCTTTTGTGTCTGGCTTCTTTAACTAATGTAATGTCTTTGAGTTTCACACATGCTGCATGTTTCAATAGCACATTTGTTTCATTGCTGATTTAGTTTTCCATGTTATATATATACTATAACTGATTTATCCATTTTCCTATTGAAGGGCATTCATGGTGTTGCAGTACTTAGTTATTAAGAATAAAAAAGTATAAACATTCTTGTAAAAATCTTTTGTAGACATATATTTCCATATTTCTGGGTAGATGCCTAGAATGTAAAATTGCTAAATCATAGGATGAGTCTGTAGTTAACATTATAAAATATGCCAAATGGTTTCCAAAGTAATTATATCATTTCACATTCTATCCAGTAGTAAGAGAGTTCTAGTTACTCCATATTCTCACTAACATTAGATAATAAGTATTTTGACTTTTAGTCATTTTACTGGATGAGTGACATTCTATCAATGTGCTTTTGCTTTGCATTATCCTGTTGAATAATTATATTAGCCTAGTTTCATGTGTTCTTTTTTCACACTATATTTAATGAACTAACTCCCTGTTCAGGTCTCTTGCTCATTTTTATTAGGTATTTTTCATTGTTATTGTTCAGCTTTAGAAGGCTGTTATGTGTTCTAGATATAAATATTTTTGGATATATGTGTTAAGGATCTAGTCTCACAATGCATGGCTTGCCATTTCATCTAGTTAGTAATGTTTATGGGTTAACATACAATTCTTATTTTTTAAAATTTTGATTCATTGTACATAAATGGGGTACAACTGTTGTTTCTCTGGTTGTACATGAAGTAGAGTTACACCATTCATGTAATCCTACATGTACATAGGGTAATGATGTTTGTCTCATTCTGTTATTTTTCCTTCCCCAACTCCCTCCCCACAATTCTTATTTTTGATAAACTATATTGGGTCTTTTTTTTGTCATGTTTAATGCTTCTGTGATAAGACTAAATAAACTTCCACTTTTAAGTTGACCCATCTTATGTTATGTTTATATAGCATAAGCAGGGGCTAATTCTTTGTAACTTAAAAAATATATTTAGCTAGTTGTTCTAGAACCATTTGTCAAAAAGACTACTTTCTTCAATCAATTGTTCTGTCATATTTGTGTAAAGTAGACTGTATGTGCAGATATTTTTGGGCTCTACAATATTGCTATTATTTGTCTACCATTATGTTGATATACTTTGCTTGATAGAAGTTTCTTTAAAGTATGTTTTGAAATCAGGTACTATGTGTCCCCCAACTTTGGTGTTCCCTTTGGAGATTAATATTTATTTTCATGCTCATTTGTTTTATCATATTAGAAGTAACTTTCAATTTCTTATAAAAATCCCATTGAGATATGATTGTGGATTTGTCTTTGCCTATTCAATTTTCTGCTTCATTTTTAAAAAAGTAGTGTTCTTACATGAACATATATTGGTTCTTTGATCATTATGACAACTTTAATACCATCCTTTAATCATTACTAGCAACATTTTTTTTTCCTTTTAATTCCCTGAACATATTTGTAAAGTAGCATAGCATTACAGATAAATTCAAAAAATGTCTTTAACTCTAGCTTTCACCTTGGCCCTCTCTACCCTCCATGGAGATCCTGACTAACGTTTGTCATTCTAGATAAAGGTCATGAGCTCTGCATTTATTTACCTGTATGTATAAGTTCACATATGCTCTAAGAGTACAACAATACTAAAATTTGATTCTGTAGCAACTTGTTAGTCTGGAACTTCTTATTACCTATTTAATTCATTTATTTCAGTTACATTAATTTCACCAATATCACATTAAATATGAATGATATTAAAAGAATAATCTTAAAATATAATGTATTGTGTTCATACCTATATAAGCAATTTACATATGCAGTCTCAGTTGCTTTTCCCCTGCAATATTTTTTTAAATGAATGCTATTTTTAGCTTACAGATGAAGAGTTAAATGTTTAAAAACATAAAATTGTCTTCTGAAATAACTCATGAATGACGGAACAGCATTTTGAGTTTCTGCCTCAATAATGTTAAAGTTCATGTCTTTATTAGTATATCACACTGGTTTTCTACATTAGAAAAAAATGTGTTTTAGTAAATAAACTTTATGTAATATAAACCCTAGAATGCATCTAAAATCATATCCACATATCTGTGACAGAAATTATATACTCTAATGGTTTTACTAGTTATTAGAACAAAATGTCTAGTTATATATAATATCAGATCACAGAAAAAGATCTCACATTGTAATAAAGAAATAAAAAAATCTTTTAAGTATAATTTAATTCTAGTAGTTCATAAAGTATGCCCATTGAAATTTAAAAAATAAAAAGAGTTTTATCTAATAATTTGAAAAATGCAGATTCTTTAAATAACTACAGCAACTTATTACTTGGGAAGTATTTAATATTTCCATAAAATTGTATTTTTAAAATCAAATAATGTTTCCTGACTCATATATAGAGAATTTAAAAAGATGTGCTATGTAGTCAGAGAATTACACTTTGATAAATTTAATGGTTCTTGGTTTAAATGATTTTAAAAAGTAAAAAGAGACACAATAAATAACAGTTTTTTAACTTGATTAGAAATGTGGGGAAATCAATATAGGGCAGTAGCCTTATGTACTCCTAATAACTGCACAAAATTTGAGTATCTGGCTGTCAATGTCAAATATGTCAGTATTATTGTAATGACATCCAAAAGAATATCAGACAACTTAATCATCTTAAATTATTTTTCTGGTTTACACTTGCTTATTTCTGCCTTTGTGTCAAAATAAGCCAATTTATCAGAACTTTTTAAATCATGGATTCAATAAATAAATTTACTATTTCATAAGCTGAAGAAATGAATACCAGCAGTAAAGGGAAATATTTAGTCATGATAAGCTTTCAGATCCTTATTATCAACTAGTTATATTGGGTTGGATTAGTAAACCAGGAAAATAGATTTTATTCATTGATAATTTAATGAAATATAAAGAGCAAGAATATTTTTAATTAAAAACTATTTGTATCAAAAAATTAAAAAAGAAAAACATGAAATATAACTACAAAAACTACAAAAAAACTTCCCCAAGTAGACCTTGTGAAAGGACTGCATGTAGTAATTACTTCTAGTGTTAATAACGTATGATTCTTTGGACAATGATCCATTTTTCTACAGATATTAAGTAAGTAAAAGAGAAGTTTTACACCTTGCTACATTTTACATTACACTTCACATTAAAAAAAAAGAAAACTAAGCTGGAGGAGACACGATAGTTTCATCGGCTTATTGGGAGCTACTCTTTACATCAAAAGCAGTATCCAATAAATAAAGTTATATATTAGCATTGGAACAATTGTGAAAACAATATCAAAATAAGGCCTAATGGTGTCAGTGACAATATTTGACTCACAATGAAGAAGTCAAATCAACCAAATCAAAATGAATTCTGTATTTTAGTATTATTTTTAAGTGTATATGTTATGTTTTTTAAAAATTCTTTTCAGTTATATGCAACACTAGGATACATACACCCTGACATAATCACAACAGCATGGAACACAAACATAACTCAAGCCAATTCAGTCCCCAGCACTACCCATCCCCCACACTCCCTGCACTCCACTTACAGTTTAGTTTTTTTTAAAATTTTATTAAGTGTCCTATGGATACACTTGATGCTGGGTCCCACCGTGCCACATCCATGCATGCACATGCAAATATTCAATCAGATTCATTCCACTATTCTTCCCTTTTCCTGTCCTTTCTTCATCTAATTCAATCCCTTAAGTCTTCTCTACTGATCTTTCCTGTATTTTGACCAAATTCCCTCTCCCTTTTTTTCTTTTTCTGTTTCTTTTTGTTTTTTCTTTCTTTTTTTAATTCCCTCCCACCTTATTTTGGATTAGCTTCTGCCAATCAGAGAAAACATTTGACCTTTGACTTTGGGGACTGGCTTATTTTACTTAGCATGCTAGTCTCCAGTTCCTTCCATTTACTAGCAAATGCCATCATTTCATTCTTCTTTATGGTTGAGAAATACTCCACTGTGTATACATATACACATTTTCTTTATCCATTTATCTGTTGAAGGGCACCTAAGTTGGTTCCACAGCTTGGCTATTGTGAATTCAGAAGCTATAAACATTGGTGTGGCTGCATCACTGTAATACGCTGATTTTAAATCTTTTGGATATATACCAAGGAGTGACACAGCTGTGTCATATGGTATTTCCAGTCCTAGTTTTTTTGAGGACTCTCGATACTGCTTTAAAAGTGGTTGCACTAATTTTCATTCCCACCAACAATATATGAGTGTAATTTTTTCTCCACATCTTTGCCAGCATTATGATTTGTATTCTTGGTACCTGCCATGCCCATTAGAGATGAAAATATCAGTGAGTTTTGAGTTGTATTTCCCTAATTGCTAGAGATGTTGAACATTTTTTCATATATTTGTTGACAATTTGTATTTCTTCCTTTGAGACGTGTCTGTTTAGTTCTTTTGCCCATTTATTAACTAGGTTATTTATTTCTTTGAGTTCTTTGCATAGTCTAAACATTAATGCCCTATCTGAAGAGCAGGTGGCAAAGATCTTCTTCCATTCTTCAGGCTCTTTCTTCATGCTCTTAATTGTTTCCTCTGCTGTGAAGGAGCTTTTTAATTTGATGCTATCCCACTTATTGTTTGTTTCTTGAGCTTTAGAAGTTTAGTTAAGGAAGATGATTCCTGTGCTGACATGCTGGAGTGTTGGGTGTACATTTTCTTCTAGCAGTTGCAGGGTTTTGGGTCTAATTCCTAAATCTTTGATCCACTTTGAGCAATAGGGATCTAATTTCACTTTTCTACCTATGAATTTCCAGTTTTCCTAGCACTATTTGTTGAAGAGGCTATCTTTTCTCCAATGAATGTTTTTGGCACATTTGTCTAGTATGAGGTAACTATTTATGTGGAGTTTTCTCTGTGTCTTTTATTCTATTCCATTGGCTTTCCTGCCAGTTTTTGTGCCAATACCATGGTGTTTTGTTATTATGGCTCTGTAGTATACTTTAAGGTCTGATATTGTGATGCCTCCTGCTTCACTCTTCCTGCTAAGGATTGCTTTGGCCATTGTGATCTTCTTATTTTCCCAAATCAATTTCATAACTACTTTTTCTATTTCTATGAAGAATGTCATTAGAATTTTAATTGGAATTGCATTTACACTGTATAGAGCTTTTGGTAGTATGGCCATTTTGACAATATTAATTCTACCTATCCAAGAACATGGAGGGTCCTTCCATCTTCTATGGTCTTCTTCAATTTCTTTCTTTAGTGTTCTGCAGTTTTCAGTAGAGGTTCTTCACCTCTTGCAAACCACATACAACAATATATTAAAAAGACTTCATCCTGACCACATGGGTTTCATCCCAGGGATAAAAGACTGGTTGAATATGTGGAAATCAATAAATGTAATTCATCGCATAAATAGAGGGAAGGTCAAAAATCAATAATCACATGATTATTCCAATAGATGCAGAAAAAGCATTTGACAAAGCGCAGCACCCATTCATGTTTTAAATACTAGAAAGACTTGGAACTGAAGGAACTTACCTCAACATTGTAAAGATTACATACAACAAGCCCAAGACCAACGTAAAACTGAATGGAGAAAAACCAAAAGCATTTCTTCTAAAAACAAGAACCAGACAAGGATGCCCCACTTTCACCACTCTTTTTCAACATGGTCATTGAAGCTCCAATCAGAGCAATCAGGCAAGAGAAGGAAATTAAAGGGATACAAATAAGAAAATAGCAGCTCAAATGATCCGTTTGCTGATGATATAATCTGATATATAGAAGACCAAAAAACCTACTCTACCAGACTTCTAGAGCTCATAAATAAATTCATAGTAGCAGAATATAAGATCAACATTCATAAATCAATGGTGTTCCTACACTCCAATGATGAAATTAGGAAAACTATCCTATTCACAATACCTCAAAATAATACTTGGAATCAGTCTAATACTACTTTTAAACTTAAGGAGATAATGGGCTGGGGGTGTAGCTAAGTGGTAGAGCACTTTCCTAACATGTATAAGGCCTTGGGTTCAATTCCCAGCATGGCATAAAATGAAGTAATAAAGTTGCATAAAATCAAACCTTAATATGACTACAGAACTTATATAAACATTAAATCTTAATAATACATGATTTTATCAGGAAAGAAAATTCTACTTTTGTAGCATACGAGGGTAGGCTTCAACTAAATTTCAACAAAACTGAAAATCCGTGGATCTGATTCTGTTACTATCTAGCTTTGTGATTCTCAGAACTTCAGTGAACCTCTCTGCCCTGTATTTATCTAAAATGAGATGAAAGGTTTGGTTCAAACAGACCATGACTTATTTTTCTAAGTAAAATTTTCATACTGAGATCATTTTAGAATTTACATTCATTTTAAGAAATAATATAGGCAGGTCATGTGTACCCTTTATCTGGGTTTTCCCAGTGGTAACATATTTCAAAAATGTATTACAAATCACAACTGGGGTGTTGATGATAAATAGTCAAGATGCAAAACTCCATTACCAACAGAATCTCTCATCTGACTGTTTTATAGGTATACTCTCTTACAGTCTGTTCTCAGTCTTTCTTTAATCTTCTGGCAAAATGATCTGTTTTCCATTCCTATGATTTAGTCACCTTAAGAAAGCCTACAATAAGAATCATGGAACACATAAGCTCTGGGAACTGTCTTTTCTCACTCCCTATTCTCTGGGGAGTCATCAAATTGTTGTGTTAACAGCTCATTCCTTTTTATTGCTAAGTAGTGTTCCATGATTAGAATGTACCAGTGTTTCACTATTCAGACATTTCTGCAATATCTGTAGATTTTTTCCCATTATGACTAAGTTACTCTAAACATTTGTGTACAGGTTTTTGTGTGAGCATTTTAAGTTTTGATTGCTCTGAGAAAATTTTCCAAATAGTGCCTATGATAGTTGCAAGTTAAGTTTATTATGAAACTGACAAACTGATTTTCTCCAAGTGATTGTACCATTCTGTACCCCTGTCAACTACCTAAAGGTCATCATTTTTCTACTTCCTCACTAGCATTTGGTATTTTTAATTGTAGCTTTCAGATAATTGTGTAGTAAGTTACCTCTCCTTTTGTTGTCAATTGATATTTTCCCAATACACACTATTGGTAACATCTTTTCATGCACTTACTTGCCGTCTTTATATCCTCTTCAATTAAATGTACTTTCATTTTCTTTGCCAGTTTTCTTATTTGATAATTTTTATATGTAGGTTATCAAATTTCTGTATACTAGTCCTTTGTCTGATAAGCAGTTTGCAAATATCTGTTCCATGTGTTAGATTGTCTTGTCATCTGGATACTTAACAAGGCCTTTCTGATGAAGTCCTAGTTTCCATTATTTTTCCATTTATGGATGCTGCTCAGTTTGGATGTCAAGTCTAAGATCTCTCTGTATAGTCTTACAAGTTGAAGATCGTTCTCGTGTTTTTTTTTTTTTTTTTCTAAATGTTTTATGGTTGTACATTTTACATATAAGTCCATGATGCATTTTGTAAAAGGTGTCAGGTTTAGGTCCAGGTGTATTTTATTTGCATGTGCAGGTCAAACTGCATCAGTACCTTTGGTTGAAAGCTTATCTTTCTTCTGATGTATTGCTTTTGTATCACTGTCAAATATTAGTTAAGTGTATTTTTATAAGTTTATTTCTGTATTTTTTTTACTCTGATCTATGGACCTCTTTGTCTATCCATCTACCAAAACTATAGTATTTTGAAGTAATCCTGTTTGGAGTTCACTGGATTTTTTTAACTTATACGTTTATAGTATTTGTTAAATTTGGGGAGTTTTCAACCATTATTTCTTTGAGTGCTTTTATAAGGTTGGTCTGCCTTCTTTCTTCTCTCTTTCCAAGACTCCAATGACATACACATGTTGGACATTATGTGACAGTCCCACAGAACCCTCAGGTTCAGTTTCGTTTTTGCTTCTTTCTGTGCCCTTGTGTGTTTGTGTGTGTGCTCATGTGCACATACATGTACTTGTTATGTCTGAACTGTTCAGATTGGACATATTCCATTTGTCAGACTTTCAAGTCACTAATTCTTTTAATTTCTATTTCTTTCTTTAGGTTTTCTACTTCTTCAATAAGACTTTCTACTTTAGCTGTGTTTGTAATTGTTCATTGTCTTATATTTTATGTTGTTAATTTTAAAATTTTTGCCTTATAATTATAGTAGCAGTTTGGGGATCTTTTGGTTCACTTTTTTTCATTTAGTTTAAGATGGTTCTGTTTCCTGGTATGAAGAGAGGTTCTCAATTGAATCTTGGATATTTTGGATATTAGGTTATGAATTCTAGAAATTATGTTAAATCTTCTGTTTTTGGTGGCTTCCTATGACATGCACCTGTAGGGAAGTGAGGATGGAAAAGCCCTGCCTCATGGTTCCCTGCAGAGGACTGAGGTTTACTCCCTCTTCAGTAATGGTGGAATATTCTGGCTCACCAGGTGGTCCTCCTTGTGACCATGGAAGGAAGGGGACTTGTAAATACAAATGGACAAATACAGTGATGGGAATCTAAAGTCTTGGATTTTGGTCCAGATTCTGTTATTACTTAACTTTGTAACTTGGGGAAACTAAATATTTGTTAAGGAACATAGCCATGGTTTGTTAAAATAAGAGGAAAGAATTATGCCATTAAGTTATCATTTATTCTTTCATGTTAATACTCTATTTAAAATAAGAATTAGAAAGAATGGCATACCAAACATATTTCATACCCATCAAATCACACTCATTATTTTAATTAGAGTCAATGAAACCTCATACAAATACAATAATAATAATAATACAATGAAATTAAGAAAACATTTCCTCTTTGAGTTAATGAAGTTGATGCCAACTCGTGATTTGAGAGATATTTTGCACCCTTGTTTTTCAGATCCAGGCTTGCATCTACCCACAACAGAACTGCTTGCTAAATGTGGATTTCCTGAATAGCAGACCCAATGAACATATATATTTTTAGATATGAGATTCAAGAACTGTATTTTAAAGTCACCTCTTATGATTCTTATGTACACAAACTGGTTGTGAATCAGGGCTCTCATGTCAATAAGTTATTGTCAAACTTCAAGAAAAAAGAAATTTGATATGCTATTTTCAAAAAGAATAGTAGGTCAAAGGTACTGAAATTCTAGTAATCAATTACAGAAACTTAACGACTGAGAAGAAATAGGGTCTATGTTATTTAGACTACACATTCTGGTAAACTTAAATTTCATAAGCATGCAGCAGATTCGAATGGAAATCACAGAAAGATATAACAAGTGGTACAAATATGTAAAGTAGTTTGATATTTATAATTAATTATGATTATGAACATTTCAGAGGACCCCAAGGAAGTTTATTTCTATGGGTACCACAGGAAAGAAGGACAACTGAGTTAATTGGTGCAAATGGTAAAAGGTTATTATGTTTTACACATAGAAGATATTCAATAAATATTAACTTTAATCTTCTTAATCACAGAGAAAAACATCTGCAAATAATCATGATTATGAAACACTTGAAATATGTAAATGTAATGCATTCATTCAAGAGGATAAATTTCAAAAACAATTTGAGCTTTATACAAAATATCTTTTTGTGTATATAATACTGTCTTACATGGATAATCATATTTTTCAGATTAGATGTTCCATAATATCCAATGGTTCTTAAAATGCATTATTATGCCAAGCATTTTAGCATATTAGCTTGCCTTTTTAAAGCACTAATATTTAAAAGACACAGAAAATAACTTAAGCTACTTTTGGTAAATTTTCATCTTGCTTTTTCATTAAGGAAAAAATTATTGAGCATATGTTGTCCACCTGATGCAGGAATTATATATAAAATAAAAAGGCGTTTGTTCTCAAGAAGGTCACAGTCTAACACCAAGAGATAAATGACACAATTATGATAATAATATTAGTAATCTCCTATTTTTGAGAGTAAAAAAATAGCAAATAATGAATTAAATTCTATGTCCTTTTTAAATCAAAACTGTTGAGGTTAAATATTCTTCCTTCTTTGAAGACAATGACTGTAATTTGTGCGTAAGTTTTATAACAGGAACTCAGACTAGATTATGATTAGAAGTAGTTTATGCTTTTAAGCAAGACAAAGGATTTTCTTTAAGATTCCAAATAATTGAAGAATTGTTACCTGATTTAACTCTCAGAAGAGTCTAACTGATCTTATTTAGAATTTTAGATTAAATTCAAAGCAAGCACACTCATACCTAAATACACATAATATTATTACTTTTCATTACATTAAATGTTCTGAATGACAAACATCAAGAACCAAGTCTTTATAGTATTAGATAATTTTATTAAGGAGCTATGTAGATTTTATTTCCTGGAACTTAGAATACTTATCTTCATGAAATCTATCACACTCCAGGAAGAAAAAGAAAAAAGCAAACACAAAAACAAAAACCTTTCTCACCATTACTCTTTGCATTATGTCCATATTGCTAAATAATGTTTGACATTAAAATTACATATGAATGATTACAAGCGATATAAACGCACAGCATAAGCAGGACTGGTGTTCTAACAAAAGAAATTTGCATGCAAACTTTTGCTCATGAACATAAGAATTTAGTTAAAGATGAAATCCTGAAGGATATTCTCATGACAGGATGAATCTATTAGTGTAGTTAAGTATTTACAGACCTTATTCACTTCCAAATACTTTATTAACTCCGGAAACAAGACAATTCCTGGCTTGTAAAATGGAACAAACCACCCTAAAACATCTGGCATACTTACACACTTTTCGCTGTCAAACACATAGCACAAATGTTTATTTGACTCAGAATCTTTGCATATGAAAGTGAATATCCTCTTGTCAGTTTTATCATCTGCGCAAAATGATATTCTATGAAGCTGGCAATTGTGTTGGACTTCCTGTGAACACAGATGGAAATAAATACAGTTGATGGCATTTTTTCCATTTTCTGAAACACCAGTTTATGTTAATAACATATAACTTAAGATTTTAAAAGTGTAACAATCGTCTGTTAAGCTTCAGTTTTACAATTACTACACCCTAAATTTAAACAAACATGCAATGTAGATGGACCTCCTGACTCAGGATTAAACTAAGATATTCATTTCAATGGTACTCAAAAAAAAAAACACAAAAATACAGGAGGATCCAAGGTCCAGAGATTTTCAGAGCTATAAAGCATCTTAAGAGACCATATACCCTAAATCCTTCATGTTTATACAGGAAAACTTTGAAGTCCAAAGAGATTAAGATACTTCAAAAAAGAATGAGCCTAACCTTTTTAAACCCAAATTCCTTTCATTCTATGTCACTGCTACTAATGACTATTACAATTTAGAACAGAACCTCATCTGCAGAAAATTTCACCTGAAACACACCATCATTTTCATTCCTAGATTTTTAAAATTAATTTTAAGTCGCATATCTTCATTGTCATACACTCCTGAACCATTTGTATCTAGGTAGGTCATCCTTGCAAATTACATAATGTTCTCCATGGCAATAACCTCCAAATGACTCAATCAACCCTGCTAATCAGTAGAAAGACCAATACTGCAACCAAAGTTAGAGCTACAGAACACTTATGTGCACACATATACATAAGACATATACATAAATATTGAATTATAAAATTCATGCAAAACATCAGTAGGTACTTAATTAAAACAAAAATATGTATATATAATAAACTATTATTTAGTCAAAAAATTGAGTATTTGATACTACTTATATACTTATATTCTAATAGGTCATCAATAATATTTAATCATTTTTCAGTTTTCTGAAGCACATTTTGAAAAAAATGAGGAAAATGTCTTATGTGTTTATTTAATTATGACTGATGTAAATGAGTAAAAAAAATATTTTGTTTTTTATTGTGACTATGAATATCTTTTTTTTCAAAAATGTATTATAATACTAGGAATATCATCAGAAAATCAGGCCACCTGTATAATTTAGTGGGTATTGAGAGATGGAAACAACTATAGTTTCAGCCAAGAAAGACTGGTAATGTCGCCTCAGAAAACCTGATTTTTAGTAAAGTCTCTCTCTACAGGTGATTTCAGTTTACCTGTAGCACAAATTCTTGGGTTGCCCATTGCAAACACTTTCCTCATCTTTATCTCAGATGAGTCAGAATCTCAGGGATTTTGAACAAAATAAATATCACTAAGGTAATTAAAATCCTTATCCTCCCAAGTTTTGAGTTTGATATGTAGCTTGCTAAGATTTGATTTATCATTCCTATTTGCATTACTGTTCATTGGACTAAAAATAAGCATATAAAATGAGAAAGATAAATAAATGTTAAGAGAATTTGCCAACAAAACAATACATTTTTCCCTGGATGCAAACCAAATAGTAAGCCACCAAGGAATTTCTTGGCAAGCATGAAAATTAAAATGAGGAGGAACAGTGTATGCTTGTAAGGTATTACTAGAGAGCCCATATGTCTCTGTCAACGGTAGAGAGGACCAGTTCTGAAGAGAAGGTTCAACTCATAGGCGTTTTCAAACAGAAAAATCAAATGATTTGTTAATGTAATAGCAATGCGAAAGATACAGTGTGGGTGAATTTAATTCTTTTTAAATTGATACATATTAATCACAGGTTTTTTCTCATAGTCTGTGCTTAGATTGACAATGATCATATTTGTCTGACACTTTCCAGTATGTTGCCTGATTATCCAGTCCCTTTCCATATTAACATTTAGTTTTGTTTTGATGTTAATGCTGCCAATCAAGCAATAGCTCTCAGCCACATGGCATGGTACATACCAAATACTAGTAGCAGGTCTATATCACTTTAAAAACGGCATAATCATGTTAATAATACATGAGAGAAATCATCACTGCCAAGCCATATTGAAAAAGTATTTCTCATTTCTATTCTTAGGAGAAATGACAAGGAACATGCAAAACACCTCATTTACATAGCGGGTAGTCTAATGCTTCACTCACCCACCGAGGATATGAACATGACGACTTAGTAATAAACAGGGTGGAATCATCCTAATATTTGGATTAGCAAAGGTATCTTTTTACAAAAGAAGATTAATAAGCTGAAACTTGTAAGTTCATTATTTTTAAGGTTGTTTTCTTTTTTTTTTGCTATCACTATAATAGGTATTTGTGGATATTTAATGTAGGATTACTTTTGGTGAAATGGGACTTTAAAAAAAAGGACAGGAATACAACAACAACAGGCCACAATGTGGAAACACATATCCTTTAACATTAGTAATATTTTAATGGAGTTGGAACAAAAAAAATGTGAATAAACATTTTAACCCCAGTCATCTACACCACATACTTCTAGCATTACATAATCTTCATTAGGAGAACAAGTAAGAAAACAGAAAGGGAGAAAGGCAAGATACGGGAAAAAAAAAAAAAAAAAGATATAGGAATAGGAGCCTGTTGTTAGACTGCTTTCAGTTCCATCTCTTCCTCTCAATTGGGAAAGAAAAATATTGTATTTTCTATAAAGTAAGTCCCTGTTAGATTAATAATATGTTTTAAAATCCTGCTTCACACATGTATATTTAACTATAAATAAATTTATTTTAGAGGCTTCATATTTGATTTTTTTTTTTTCTTGATAAAAAAGTATACCTACAATGACATGAATGACAGGGTGTTTTACTGGTTCATTCTGTCTTCCTGGTTTAGTGTGGTTCCTAAATGCATGTGTGTAAATAGGCTGTACTGGAGTTCCTTGGAAAATGTGCTTCTTTCTTTCTCTCAAACACACACATACCAGGCCTTTTTTCTGCAGATCCTGATTCTAAAATGCCCAAGCAGACTCCAGAAGTCAGCTCACATTCATTAGCATGTCCTGGGACACTAATGCTCTGCAGGGTTTGTAAATCCCTTTTTAGACTAACTTCATTCTTTTTTTTTTTGGTACCAGGGATAGAACCCAGCGCACTTAACCACTGAGTCACATTCTCAGTTTGTTTCATTTTTTATTTTGAGACAGGGTCTTGCTAAGTTGCTCAGGGTCTCTCTAAGTTGCTAAATCTGGCTTTGAACTTGCAATCCTCCTGCCTTGACATCCCAAGCCCCAGGGATTACAGGCATGTACCACTGTACCTGGCTTATCTTTATTTCTTAATAGAATGAAAAAAAAAAAAAAAAAAGGAACTCTCCATATATGGGTAAAGAGTAAGATACAATATACCCATATATAATATATAAGTAAAAGTCACTTGTTACATATTCATAGGTAGTATAATTGAACATATATATCATCACAAAAATTTTAAAACTCCAAGATTATTCTTTAGATTTGTTAGGGGTAAAAATTCAGATGCTTCTTTCCCATTCAAAGCTTAGAAAATTCACTTTTTGGGAGAAAAACACAATTGAAACTCTTTAAAACTAGCTATTAAGTATAAGAAATTGAGAGTTTTGGAGAGGAAAGAACATTGGTATTATTGATTTGAATAAGGTCATATAGGATGATTAAAGTCTTGGTTTTATCTATTCATCTGTTGATGGGCATCTAAGGGAGTTCCATACCTTGGCTATTGTGAATTGCACTGCTATAAATATTAGTATGCCTATATTATATATACTATATTACTATATTTATATACTATATTATTATAGTATGCTGATTTAGTTCTTTTGGACAAGTACCAAGGAAGGAGATAGCTGGGGTATCAGTGGCTCCATTCTTGGCCTTTTGAGGAATCTCCACATTGCTTTCCAAAGTGGTTGTACTAATGTGAAGCCCCACGAACAATGTTAAGTGAACCCTTACCTCACATCCTCTCCAGCAATTATTGCTATATGTATTTTTGAGGATTGCCACTCTAACTGGAGTGAGATGAAATCTCAGTGTAGTTTTGATTCGCCTTTCACTGATTATGAAGGTATTCTTATAATAATGGAGTTTCACTCGGCCATAAGGAAGAATGAAATTATGTCATTTGCTGGCAGATGACTGGAAATGGAGAAAATCATGCTCAGTGATATAAGCCAGATTCAGAGAGTCAGGGTGTGAATGTTTCCTTTCATTTTCAGAAATTAGAAAGAAATACAGGGAAAAACAAGAAGTGGGGGATAACATGATAAAAAGAAGAGTAGAATAGAGGAAGGGGATTAAGGGGAAGAAAAGAGGGCTGTGTAAGGCAAGCAATTGTGGATTGAAATTGACAGACATGTGCGTGTATGAATACATTGCAACAAATTCCACTTTTATGTATACCTATAATGCACCAATTTAAAAAAATAGATGAATAGAAGAAAGACCAGTACAATATAGGAAGGGGATCAGGGGGAGGGAAGAAAGGGATAGGGAAAGCTCTGGGAGTTAGGAATGAGCAATATATGTTATATGTATTTCTTTTATGTCAAAATGAACCCCACTGAATGCTCTAATAACACATAAAAAGATCAACTGATTAATCCTGTTAACTTGAACCCTACATCACTGATATTTTATAAGTGGAATTTAGACTGGGGAGGCATGGAGAGCTGAGGGTAAAAGCTTAAAGAGAACAGAATGAAAGTTGACAGGCTACCCTTATTGGCAGAAATTTGAAAATATGGTTTATCAACAACAAAATGGTAGATGGCAACCAGCCACTTTCTTATCATTTTTACTTTTGTTTAATTATCACCAGTCACAGATTTTTAAGTCCATGTGAACTTTTAAGTCCATTCACATTATTATTTCTTTGCTCTACAGTGTCAACCACTATGAATTTTTTTTACAAAAACATTATTTCTATTTTTTATATTTATAAGTTTAGGAAAATTTTTCTCTTCATTCCAGGTAAAACACAAAAAAAAATCAAGAAAGGAGCTAGAACAAATAACCTGACAAACCATAAATTATTAATTAAGGGGTTTTATAACAATAGGCTTCCCCAAATGATCAGGAAGCCAAGAAATATAAAGCAAATTGATATGATAACAGAACTAATTGATGATACTGGAGATTGAACCCAGGGTTCTCTGCCACTGAGCTGTATCCCCAGCCCTTTGTATTTTTTATTGTGAAACTGGGTCTTGCTAAGTTGCTCAGTCTGGTCTCAAACTTGTGATCCTCCTGCCTCTGCCTCCAGAACAGCTGGGATTATAGTCAAGTGCCAATGCACCTGGCTTGAAGGTCTTAACTTCCCACGTATCTTTCACTTGAAAAAAATACTATCATTTAAAAAATCATATTAAGTTATACAGGAAATAATAGGTTGAGTTAAAAAAAAGTTGGAATGCATACCCATGCACTCTTCACCTAACCAAATGTAGTGATGTACCACACTGCATTTACAAGATCTATCTTACACATAGATACAGATTTCCACAAAGTGGTATTAGTGGTAGTCATCATACAGTTTTTTAAAGTGTATATTTTGTACCTGTCTGAAGACACACCATTATTAAAGTGTCAATTATAAAGACTAAAGAAATTCATATTTGTATTTTCTAACTACTTAAACTTTGTATCAATTGGATATTTTTAACTTTCTAAATTTTTAACAATAAGAGAAACATTGAGTATAGTACATAGACTATGTATATGCATTTGGGAAAATTTCTTAGCTTAGGATACACCATAGTTAGTTTTGAATAAAAAAAAGATCATGTGAAAATGATACATAAAGTGTGTATTATTGATCCTACAGATTTCATATTTCAAGATATGCCTTGATCAGTTCCAAAAACATGGACAAAAAAAATTTAATCAAAAAAGTAATTTTATACACACACACACACACACACACACACACACACACTGAAACCACTACACAATTTGTATGTTTTAGAAGAAAACTTTCAACACACACATGGGCTCCAAATGACCTACTCTGAATGGATGTGTGCCAGGATATACCCCATTTAATTTTAAAAAGGAAATGCAGGAAGAGGATTATTTTTCTTTTTGATTGCATGTAAGACTACTCTTAGGTTGCTATACTTTTGGCAGCACTACCCTCTGTAACTAATTGTTTCCTCATTATATTGACCTTTTTGTAATCCTTATTTGCCCAAAGAATATTCCCAGCTCATCCACATATTCAAAAGATAAAGCGTCACAGTCACTAGTTTTGTTTTGGAGAGGACTACACATATTTCATTATGTGTTTCAATTACTTTTCTGCTACCCATTTACCTTTTCCTTTTCCTGCTACCTCCACAGCAGTTACTTTGGGATGGCTATAACTTAAGTACAATCTCTATGTATTTGTTTCTATATTAAATACTAGATTAGATGGTCGAATTTTGAGATATCTTAAATCCATGTCTTGAAAATTCTGAAGGAATGCCATTGTTCATTAAGATGGAATTAAATAAGAGTAACTGTGGATGTATGCAAGTTATAGTCCAGTTGTTCTTAAATATTACAAATGAAAAATTTTTACGTTTAGAAATTATGGTTCCATAGGCTCACATGGGACCTTATATTTCATTTTTGCAACTGCTTCAAGGCAATTTTAATGCAAGTTGGACTACAATTTGAAAATAAGACCTACTGCACATAGTCACCAAACTGCATGCACTATACCAGATCTCCTCACACTTTAATGCACACAGGAATCACTGGGTTTCTCCATAAATTGTGGATTACAAATTCAGTGGGTCTGGATAATGGTACGTCCAGCTCTCAGACCACACTCTGAGGTTGTTCCAAGCTGGTATTCATATAGGTGAAGGTATCAAAGGTACCTGCTAGGCTACTGAAAGTTTCGGACCCATGAAAAAGTTTTCATAATCTGTTCACAGGCTGCGTTTCTCTTGCCTTTATAACTGAATTTTTCAATAAGCATGACACAATGGTAGAGGAAAACTTTGACAATTTGAATTTGTAAAATGGTTGGAGTTAAATTTAAATGAATTTTCCAATCCATCATGGTCTTACAAAATTACTAAACAATAATTCTGAGGCACTGGGAATAAACTATTTTATTAGCTTACTAAGGTTGCCATCCACACAGATTGGGTGCCTTAAATAACATAAATTAATTTTTTTCACAGTTCTGAAGATTAGAAGTCCAACATCAAGTTGTCAGTAGATTTGGTTTCTCTTCTTGGCTGCCTTCTTGCTGGGTTTTCACATGGCCTTTCCTTGGATTGAAGTCCCAAACCCCAGCATGTCTTAATGTCACTGCGTTTGGAGTGTTAAATTAAACAAGCAGGTGCCAATTAGCTTGAGGCTATCGCCTTTGAGATTCTGCATAAAACATACTGCAACTTAACTTATTGTGTAAGCAAAACCTAATTCGGAGTATAACAAACAGAAGTTTCTATCAATCACAAGCAGAAAACTCATTGCACCATGCCCGCTTACAGCAGACAACTAGCTGCAGTCAATGAGGTGATTTCTCTACTTTGCTCATGCTTGGCCTTATAAGTACTCCACATTCAGGTTGGTGGGTGAGCTCTCTGAGCTTGTTTTGGTTCCGAATCTACCTGGTAAATGAGTGCATTGTTTGCTCAAAAAAACTCTGTTAAGTTTAAATGGTTTAAAGTTTTTCTTTTAACAGGAGATATGATCTTTAAGAAAGTTATTAAGTTAAAATGAGGCTATTAGTGTGGTCCCTAATCCATTCTGACTGGTGTACCTATCAAAAAACAAAATTGGACATGAGAAATCTAGAGGAGTGTGTGCACAGAGGGACAACCATATGAAGAGGTGGTAGCAAGAGGGTAGCCATCCACAAGCCAAGGTGGACTCAGAGGAAATTTACACCAGGAGCTCTGGATCTTGGTGCTCTAGCCTCCAAGATCTTACTTACAAGAGAAAGTTTCTATTGTAGGCTACACTGTCTATGGGTTATCGTTACCACTGCCCTAGAAAACTAACATATGCTGATTATGTCCGTAAACAATAAAAATCAAAGTAGGACATTTTAACAAACAACACAGATCTTCTGTCTTCTTTCATACCCAGTGAACCACACAGGGTGCATCTTTTTCACATTACATGAAGAAAAGCTTCTAAATATAAGTGTGAGTGCTGTTGAGTGCATTTAGTATAAGTTACTGCATCCCAAACACAGGCTGAAGAACAGACTATTCAGTAAGAAACTCCAAAGTTCTTTTTCCCCCTCTAAAGATACTTTAGAAATTTAAATTGTCACCAACGGAGAAATAATCAGTTTATTAGTAATTAATATTCATTAAAACAGGTAAAAATTGCGATTAAAGATTAGAATGCTCTGACATGCAAAAATAAGCCTTACCTTTGTTTTGGGTTCTAGAATTTTTACTCCGTAAATTGATATTTGCAACTCAACTTTAGGAATTTTCTGGCCTTCAGATTTCTTGATGTGTCTTGCAAACTACAAATAAAAATATTTCATAAAAACTTAATTCTGCTTTTTTGTGGAGAATGAACACAAACAAGTACACATTTGGAGTTTTCCTTCAATGTCAGATTCTCATTAAGTGAATTATTGCTCATTATAAAGTATTTTATAAAAATAATCTCAAAATATTTAGTGATCTCAGCATTTTACCATTATAATTGATTGGATTTCGGTAACTTTACTAAAACCTGATTTTTTAATGTACTTCTTTCATATTTTAAAAATTGAATTTATACCAAACAATTGAGAAAACAGAGAACACTTTGTTGATAAACAGAGATAAATTTGCTTTCCTGTGGATCTTTTGCTTTTACTACCTTTAGAGAACTTGCAGTTCACCAACAGTTGATATGCCATTTTTGCTAGTTTGATGTAATACCCTGCGCCCCACCAAATCGATGAATAAAAAGAGATAGACTACTATATCCCTGTCAAAGCTAAGAACTGCGGTGAGTACTAGCTAAAACACTCAAATGTAGATCTAGATTCAGTTTAGAATTATAAGCATAGTGAATATCTGGAAAACACATTATTATTATTACCATTATTACTATTATTATTATTATTATTATTTTGGTAGTACCGGGTATTGAACCCAGGGCCTTGCATGTGCTAGGTTATATCCTCAGTCCCAGAAATAGTTTTAAGTGCTTTCAGAATAGTACTTATTGTATATTTTCACTGAATTAGTTAAGTGTATGTAAATGTATGTTAGGTTCTGCTATAAAATAAAAAATAAAATCAGAATACTCATTTACTCAGTAGATAGAGTTTCTACATTTCATCCAGGCTTGCCAGATTTACTGGTGGAAAAATTACAGGAACACAATTGTATGTGAATATTAAATAGTGGATATATTTGATATCTTTAGTTTAGAATAGATATACATACATGCACTCATACACATATTCACAAACACAACATATGCAAGTAAGTGTAAATATGTTTCAGGTAATAATTTGGAACATACTGACATTTTTAAAAAGTTATTCATTGTTTATCTGAAATGTAAAGTTTACTGGGTGTTCTCATTTCACCTGGCAATTTACTTTCCTTCTTACCTTGGTCCCTTCGCCTTTCTTTTTAAGAAAGGGGTAACATTTTTAAAAATAGGTTTCTCACCCCTCTTTTAGGGTTTCCAAAAGTCATTTTCTAGTAGATCATTTTTTTTTCAGCATCTGGATGCTCTTCCTAATAGACTCAAAATAGATCATCTGTAAGGCCAGGCAGAGCTCTGGTCCTCTTTGTGTCATATTTATTTGCATTGTGTATTTCACTCTAATTTAGGGCAGATGTGAATACACATGGTATAGTTCAGTCCTGAGGCAGGGAGAGGTTAAAATTCTTCTCTGTGCATGGCTTTGCACTGCCATGGAGAGTAACATTATTAATGCATGTATGAATGCCTTGAAGTGTCTGCCTTCGTATCCCAGAGGGTACATTTGCTTTTTTCCTTGTTGGGTGGTGTAACTGCTGTTGGTGAACAACTTACTGACTTTCCTGCTCTATGGATGTAGCCTGCTCTTTCTTTTTTCTTTTTCTGCATCTAGCAGTCTTACATTCTGCACATGAATGGACTAACTTGTGCCAGAGAATTTTCCTTTTTTCTTTAAGAAACGTGTTTCTCTTCAATGCACATCAAAAATTCTTCCAGTTCTCTGCTAAAGAATGTGTATTAATTTTCTTTTCCCTTCACAGTCTCTTTCTTAAATTGGCATCATTAAGCAATTCAGGGTGTTCACATATAAAAGCGTATAAAACAAATCAACTGCTCTGCATCTACGTGGAGGCATCTGTCTAAGCAAAGCAAGTCTCCACTGCTGGCTGCGAAACCATTCATTCTACTTGCTTCCTCCCTCCTTCTGTTTTCCCCAAACACAGTAACAGTGGTTTCCGAGTCCTCTTCCACATCTGGACACAACATCCCTGTGACCTCTGATGAGTATTGTGCAATTTTTTAATTTTGTAAAAAGTCCACTAGAAAACGAACAGTAAACTTAGCTGTTGAGAAGGCAAAAAAAGAAGAAGAATGGAAGAAAGGAAGGACACAGGCAAGCAGGAGCTGATGGTAGAAGCACACACACACACACACACACACACACACATGCTGGAGGGGTGAGCAGGAAGAAAGGCAGAGAGGGAAGGGAAGGGGAGAATGAGAGATCATAAAACATAAAACATCTAACCCCAGGTTCCTGAATCTTTCCCTCTGCTTCATATCAAGATGAAGTAATGAGATTATCCAATCCAATATTACCATTTCAAAAATGAGAAAAGTCCCAGAGAAGTAGCGTGACTGTAAAATGAGTTTGTAGCAATTAAGCCTAGAACCTACCTTTCCTGATGTGCACTCAACAACCCTTCTCATTTACTGCATGCTTTCTGCATTAAAAAAAATAAAATCCAGAGCTCTAACTTCATGTACATTAAGATTGACACTGGTTATTGGATTTGATTGATGAAAATGTGTTGCAAAACTCTTATGCTTAAGAGTTGTTCTAAACAGTCTAATATTCTCCTTCCTGTTTCCTTGTCCCTCAAACTTTAAGTTTACTATATTCTACTGCTTACATATTTACTTCTGAGTCTCCTCCTTTTACCTACTAGTAGACTTAGTTGTGCTCCAAAATATTTCTAACTTGGAAGTGACAGAAGACATTGAAAAACATGCTGCTCTTACATTAAATTCTTTTCCCCATTTCCGATTTTAACATTGATTCTTGAAGAATAGTTTTTCCATTTCTTTTCATTTTTTCTTCAATAGATTCAGTTCTAGAGCTAGCTAGATAGAAGGATCTACCACTAAAGCTTGAATATGATGATCTAATGTAAATAGTCAAAGGGGTGAGGTTTACACATTCTGGATAGTATCTGTATACAACAAAAACAAGACCTTTTTCACCATAAAATGATGAGTAATTATGAAGGTTTGCTTGAAATGCAAGAAGTACTTGGTTAAATACATGTTACTGCTAGGTAGAACTGCTAAAGAAAATTTAAGGGTATCCTGCAGCTTCAATGTCACACAGAATTTCTATCTATCTCTCAAAAGACATTTTTAAAAAGTAAAATCTTAACTATACTATTAATGGAACATATACACTTTTAGACAAGAAAATCGATTTATTCCTTTGGGTCTATTATACTGAGGTACTATTCACTTCTGTTGTTTCTTATATTTAAACTATTAAAATATTCCTAACAATCAGGTGGGAAAATCAGCTACCTTTGTATATAACATGATTAAGTTTTAAACCTTTTTGTAGTTAAATACTGGTTGTAAAGACAAGACAGTTATGCTGCCCAGAAAGAGTGAGGTTGGAGAAACGGCTGGGCTGAGACTAACAGGACTCCACAGTGAATCCCAAAGGCCATATTTCCTTGAAGTAACTTCATGTAATATTAATGCAGCTCCAGTGAAGTGAGGGTTTCTTCTCTAAAGTTGGGGCTCAGGAATGCCACCCCCTGGTTATCTCCCAGGAAAACTGACAAGTTTGAATCTGTATTTCAGTACTTATTCGCATGTAAACCTCAAAAATTGTTTATGAAGTATAATGAGCCCTCTGACATTTATATTAGTTGTATTAACAAAACAACTAGATCAATCACCATTGAAAATGAAATTCATTACAATAGTAACAATAACTACATGATTAAATACACAGAAACTGAAAGGGTTTTTAAGTTATTACATTTTGAAATATTTGGTATGTTTTTAAATCTTAGACTAAAACATGATTAAGAAATAGAAGGCATGTTGTTTTGACAAATACAGATTCTGAAAGTAAAGACTTCAATACTTATAAAAATTACTACATTTAGAAACTTACAAAATCTAAATCTCTGTTAAATGATATAAAATTCTAAATAAAAATTGTTTAAAATATTACAAAAATTAATCAGATCTTCTGAAATTGAACAAACCATGAAAAATAGATTATTGAAATCCTTAGTTTTGATTAGCCTAGATTAAATTTGGAATTCTTATTTAATGTAAGAAGGCTGTATATTTAACATTGCAAACTTTTGAAAAATGAGTAAATATAAATAAAATGTTCCTCATGTGGCAAATGAAAGAAATACTAATAAACTACAGCAGATTTTAAAAATCAATCAGGATAGAAATGTTTGACAAAAATAAGCAAGAAATTAAAATGGGGTTGTGTATGCAAGGCAGTTAAATTTTTTTTCGTAGAGTCATAGCACCACCTGCTGGCCATTTACATGTCAACAAATTTTAAAAGTCACCAGGATCAACTTTTCAAAAGGTGCAAATATTTTTGATATAGTTTGAATTGTAGCTCTGACCTCAAATAAAAAATAAATTTAAAATTACAATAAAATTAGCTATTGTTTTATTCATTCTCATTAGTGCATGAATCTTTATCCTTTGGTAGACCTTCCTGAGACACAAACTTTTTGAAATAGACCAAGTTAAGATTAAGTACAAAATTGTTCTTGAAGACATTTGGGAGACAAAAGTTACCATCAGTTAGGTGTGCATTTTAAAACTATACAACATGATTTTTATCTCATTGTAAATCCTATTCATTCTTCAATGTAGTACATTACTAAGTATGAAACTTCATAGAAACCACACATAAAATCCCACAAAAATAAATATAAACTAGTTGTTGATTAGAAAGCATTGTTTTCAAATCTCTGCTTACATTTGACTTAGTTGTTACTTTCTCAATCCTTTTGGTTTGGGATTTGGGTTGACTGACGAAAGGAGCACCAAAAATATAAATATAAACACCCTTGTTCTTTTATAAAATATTTTGATTGTAGAGAACTTGGATACATGTCCAGTATTTGCAATATCTCAAAAACACTTCAACAGAATCCTATTCTAAATGTTGCCCTGTCTTTAAACAGTGAAGTCTCTCTTATTGATCTAGCAAAGGAATAGTTTAAAAAAATTGTCTGTCTAGTCCACATTTTCCCCCTAATGAGAGTAATACTAGGATCCTGGGATCCTTAGTATGCTTAATTATGCTTAATCATGCTTAGTATGCTTAATTCTAGTAATATTAGGATCCCTGGGATCCTTAGTATGCTTAATTAAAAGAATTAGGTAGAATATTTAAATTCAATATGAGTGGACAAAAATATTCTCTCCCTCTATTTCTTCATCCATAATAGAAAGCATTCCACTTAAATTTTTTCCTGAACTGCTGAACAGCTCTACCTTGTGTGAGTCTCAAAGCAAGATAATACTTTGTAATGTTCATGATTTTGCCTAGAACAATCAGAAACCTGATACTCCTGATGCAATAATTGGATGATCTCTAAATCAGATAAAATTAGAGAAAAAAATTAGAAGTGTGTGAAGAAAGAAGGTAATTTTAACATGATAAAGATGAGAAGTATGTTGAAGGAGTTTTTCTGATTTTAAAATCTCAGTGAGAACAATATCCTTTGAGATGAGGAGTCATTAGGTAAACATGCTAGGTGACATCTTATATGAGACTGTTTTAGAGAAACATCAATTATGAATATGTGGAGTTACTTCCATTTTCTCAGGAAGCTAGTTGATTATGAATGTATGCCTTTGCTTATATTTTCTCAGAAAACTTGTTGATGTCGAGTCTGTGGAGCCCTTATTCAAGTTCTCCTCTACCCTCTAATTCTCACAGTTCCTCTATGGCTGCTCATGGGCCTGGCCTAATCTCTTGCATTTGCATAATACACAGGGTCCCTACAAAATCCTGCTTTGCAATCAACTTTAAGTGCATATTGCCAACTGGTGGATATGGATTGCTATATTATTGCCAGTTTTTGAGTGAAGGCATTGTTCAAGCAAAGTGGAGTCAAGCTCCTGAATGTCGATGCTTATGAAATATTGTCATTAAATGTTTTAGCGATTATGAGAAATTATATCTTACAAAATACAATGTGCCATATAAGGATAAATAAATGTGTGTACATATTTATTATTTAAAAATATCTCTGATGGTATTTATTCAATAGCTCATTTTTTTTACCAGGGAGAAGCTATTCCTGCCACAAAGCTTTCTCTGTTTTCATTTCCATCAATCTGCAATGACATGACAGGTTCCACACACAAGGCATTTATTCAAAGGAGTTTCCCTACCTTTAGTTTCCTCACAGCATCTCTCACAACCTCTGTTCCTTTCGGCTGCTCCACTTCGGTGCTACCAAGAAACTGAAAATGGTCATTTGTGAGAACACGGGCTGTTCCATGTCATTTACCACCAGGTCACTGTCAGCTACAGCACTGCACAACTGAACGGTTTCATAATGTGCAAACTTAAGTCCCAATTAGTAGAAGAACCATTAATTTCTACTCTGTTTAAAATATATAGAAACATAAATATATCACTTGATCATTTAAAAATCCTATTATTCAGACTTAAAAATAAGAACTTTTCTTACATATTTTATTTTCAGACATTTTACTAGAAAGAAAGCAAATGTATCATTGGGGAAAAGGAATAAAGTTGATCTCAACAATTAAAAATTTAGTAAATGTTAACAATTAAAAATTATCTAAAAATTCAAAGCACATCAATGTTTTATTTGTTACTATAGCTAAACTTTGATACTATATTTCAGTTTATAATTTTACAACATTTTCCCTTGTTTTCCAACCATAAAACTCATACAGCATGTAGTATTTAAAAGAAAAAAAAAAAGTTTTTAAAATCAAATATATACCATTCAGTATATCTAGTCTGGACTTTAAAAAAACACACATGATCTATAATTTAACTGTTTCAAAATGACCCTGAAGGCAGTCACTGAGGGTGTTTGGTTAAACTTAACTAATCCCCAAAAAAAGAAAACATTTCACAATAATTATCACATTTTGATAAAATCTCTACCCTGGGGAGACATAGTTCCTCCTAAATAGAGTCCAACATCATAAAATGCCTAACTCCAATGAGAATTGAAATATGGAAGTTTTATTGTGAAAAATATTTCTATAAAATTACACGTAATAATTAAATTCATAAAATATATATAATTTCCCAAAGACTGGTTTCACTCTTGTCACACACTACCAATTATAACACCAAGGCCGTCACAGATTCACCACCGCTCACACGTGTGCACCAGATTGCTAGTAGGTGATTCAGGGGATGTGATTTCATGTGTTCGTTTCCAGCGTGAAAGGGAATGATACAGTGAAGCCATGGTATCTCATTCTTCCCTCCACTCTTGAAAAAATAAATTCATTAAGAGTCTCGGTTTTTTTGAGATGGACTTCCTGTGTTCCCCAGGAAGCAAATTAAAAAGTATATGTGCAGATTTCTTAAACGAAAAACCCCAGAAACTTTAGGGCAGCATGAGGGAGTTATCTATCTAATAATATTGCAGTTAACGTCTTGGACTGAAATCTGTTGACCAGAATTAGAAATGAGTGAACAGATTATGAGGGTAGTAGAAAGTAGATAAAAAGGGTAAATTGAAAATACAGATGACTGCTGTTCCTGAGAACCAAGCTCAGTTGCCCTGAGGTAAAGTGAAGGCCTACTTCTCAGATTCTATAAGGTACAAAGTTTCTTTCTCTAATACGTTCAAATTCTACCAAACAACTGTTACTGGGGTTTAGGTAAGATAAGTCAGGTACTGTGACCCACTGTGACCTAAAGTTGTTGGTTGACCAGGCATATACAAAAGATCAAAATGAATGGGAAATTCTCATCTTGAAAGGAATTGAAAACCTGTCCCCAAGACATGGGAAACAGCCAAAGTTATTCCTTTCACCAGTGAGTCTGTTCATTTCCTCTGTTTACATCAGTGTTTTCAACTTTGTCTTCAAGACGGATTCACAGGAAGAGATTTAAACCTATTATCAATGCCTATGAGTCTGATTCAATTGGTCCGGGGCACAGTCAGGACATCCATATATTTCCCAGCTCCTGAGGTGATTTTAATGAGCCACCAGCTTTGAAAACCACTATTTTAGATCATCCAGCAAGGATAAAGGATTCAAGTAACAGAGCAGGATATAACACAAGAGGAGTTATTTAATTTGGGGTAAATCCATGGGGTAGAGTCTTCTCTGAATTGATCAAAGCACTGAGATTCAGTTGTGGGTGGTCTAGTATTAGCAGGAACAGGGAGGCAAAGCATATTACTCTTTTTTTTTTTTTTTTTTTTTTTTTTTTTGGTGATACTGAGGATTAAACCCAGATCCCCTCTAGCAGTAAATAGCTATATCCTCAAACCTTTTTATTATTTATTTTGAGATAGGATCTTACTAAGTTGCTGAGGCTGTTCTCAAATTTGCCATTCTCCTGCCTCAGCCTCCCAAGTAGGTGGAATTACAGGCGTACACAACACTCAGCAAAAGCATATTCTTTATGGATAAGTGATGTCTGTACTGAAGAAAGAAACTGAAGTATCAGTATCATACTATAAGAGTAACTGGCAATATTTTGGGGAAAAGATATATACTTTGGCAGAAATGTTAAGAGTCAGTAAGTATTATATGCAAATAGGATCAAATGGAAGAACCCCAAGAATATTCTAAATAAATCCACCTCTAACAGTGCTCTGGGAAATTTTAATGTTTCTTTCACATTGGCTTTAATTAAATCAACTAAGAAATAAAACAGTGATAGAATCCTTGAATAATGGTAGAATTAAACTAAAAGACATCTTAATATGGGCCTTGTTACTTGACCCAACTTAATTTTAAAGTTGCAAAAAAGTCTACCCTTTATATTTTTTGCATATTTTTAAATTATAAAAGTCATAATGATTCTTACTCTTTAGAACAATGACATGTATCCCATTTCTATATAAAATATTTATAAAACTTAAATGTGACATATCAGTACTACAATGAGCCCTAGGCTCAGAATTTGAAGATGTTATAAAATTACTTAATTTCTGTCTTATGACTCTTCCAAGAAATACAGATAATAGACTTCTCTCTTTATAAAATAATTCCACAGAGCAACCACAACAGGAGAAGGAAACACATTGTAAACCATGATGTTTTATAATTATGAAGAATTACCATTCCTTTATTTAATAATGGTTTGGGGAAGACACAAAGGTTCAATGGACATAGTTGTGGCCGCTCAGCTTTCCTGGGATCAGTTTTATCAGCTCATAGACCCATTCTTCAGCTTGCCTGTGCTTTGCTAGCACTGGCTCACGCTCAAGCCCTTCTAAGCATTCTGTTAGGCAAAGAAGTTGCCTTGCCAGTACTGACAGCAAGGAGCACCTGGGAGATTTTTGCACTGCCTCCGACTCCTTCCCATATCATTACATTCTTTAGACAATGTCTGCCTTAGTTGGGTGTAGAAAGCCTCCCTCCTTTGCCTGGAGGTGTAAGGTGTGATGCAGAGTTTCCCTGGGACTCTGGATGAGCGAGCTTTGCCTGATGCACACCCTTCCATGCTGTCCTGCCCAGGACTACTCTGCTTTTCCTGATTCTGTATTGATTTCACCAGAGCACTCCCTTCACAAATCACAGGCACCTAAATCTTTGCTTTGGGGGTCTAATTCTGGGAAAAAAGGTTTAAATGCTTACATTTCCAAAACATACCACCTCATACACAAACCCACAAATCACTGAAATACTCTGTCCTAAGCACTATTGAAGGCTTGTACAAAGCAGAGAGTTTCATTGTTTCCACTCGGTATAGTGCCTGGACAGTTGAGGGTGGAGGTAAAATGAATCATGCCACAGCCAGGAATCTAATCACCTTACCTCCAACAGAAGAGGTGTCAACTAAAACAGGCCAGGGAAACTGCAGACTGCCTGATGCTAGTCATGGCTGAGAGCTGAAGGGAGGTGCTTACCATGCTAAGCAGAAGGGCATATGCTGTGTGGGTCACCTGACTCTCTTCTTCTGCCTGAGTTCTAGGATACCAGGTGCCAATTGTAAGTCTCCAGGGAGGAGAATTCTTCCCTAGCGGAAGTGGCCCAAGAAAGAACAACACAATCTATGCTGACAGTGGAGGTTCCCACATGGAGTAGATGAGTCACCTGATCAGTCACACACAGTGATGTGTGATGGTCAAGCACACATCACTTAATTGAAGCTTTTGAATGCTCAGTCTTAAATATGAAGCACAACAAGTATATATTTGAGAAAACCCTCTCCCATGAAAAACTGCTAAGAAAACAAAGAAACAGGGACAAAAAGAATGAGAAAGGAGCAAAGAGAAAGCAGGAAAAAAAAAGATTATTAAAACAAAAATCAATATAAGTGTATTGCATCCATTATAAACAACAACAACAAAAAACAAGATACTCAAAAGAGGAGCATTTAAAGAACAAAAGAGAACCCAAAGAAATTAAAAATGTGACTCAGCTGATTTAAAAAATAATAAGAATACTGGAAGATAAAGTTGAAGAAATTCATCAAGAAATAATTACTGGATGCTTATCATTTGATAAGTGATATCTTGGGAGTTGAGACTATAGCAGAGAAAAAAAATCAGAGTAAATGCCTGCCTTGTGGGACTTACACACTAGTGGGGCAGAAGAGCAATAAATGAGATCATACAAACAAGTAAATGATATGGTACTCCGGAAGTACTCTGAAGAGAGGGCGGGATGAAGGGGTGGAAGCACAGAGCGAGTGGGTGCATCTGTGGTTCTGCTGCCTGCATTCTAGATGGTTGGAGGAGGCCTCGCTAACTCGGTCAAAGAAGCCAGCTAGAAAGGGTGTGATGCCGCTAGATATTTGGGGAAGGCAGACCCGGAAAAGGGAACAAAAGTATGAACGTCAGATATTGATAAGGAAGGGGAAAAGAAACACAGTCAGAGTCTCTACTTAATCAGAAACTCTGGTTCTACTTGAATCTATTGAATTCTGGAACTGAATTCTACTCAGTCAGAAACTCAGGAACAGGCACCCAGCAAACAGTTTCAATAAGTGTCCCAGGTGATCCTCCTGCATGCTTAAATGTTGAGAACCCCTGTGTCAGGAAATCCAACATCAAATTACAGAGAGTTCAAGAAAGAGAATGGGAAAACCTGAGGAAGAAAATTACTACCTTTCCAAGAATCAAAGCTACGCATTCCAGACTAAAGAATGGTTATATCACTGTCATGTAAAAACCCACAGAAGCATAAGCAGTCTCATCATCAATACACTGGGCATAAAGATCATAAAATTCCAGAGAGAAACAGCACATATAAATGACAGCAGACTTCTTCAGGGAAGCAATCATGGAAAAAAAATGACTTTGAATTCTGAGAAAGAAAATGTGATTTAAGTCAAGTTTCAAATCTATGAGGAAAAACACAAAATCATACTGATAGGTGCATGAGCACAAAATTCTGCCCTCCCATGCCCCAGAACTCAGTAACAAACAAACAAAAAAATGGAATAAAGTAAAACAGAGGGAAAAACGGAACCCAGGAAATGGGAGAGATGACAGGAGGGTGTTGATAGCCACTACAAATAGGACAGATCAAAGCACTACAGGCAGCAGGTTATCCAGAAACAAAGAACAAAATGACACAGGCAACAGGAATGCAAAAGGTATCTGTTTAAGTGAGACTTGGGAAAAGACTTGGGGGTGGGTTTTGTATATTGTTTTCTTTTTAATTATAAGCCCTAGAGAAATATTTGTTTAAAATGAACATAGATTATGTTGATGAAACAAAAAATAAATTAAGCCTCCAAATAACATTGTGTTAATTTTGCACATACTCATTTATTCCTTAAGAATAAGATTATTTCCTGTTTTGGTGGTACTGCACACCTGTGATCCCAGCTCCTCCAGAAGCTGAGACAGCAGAATCACAAGTTCAAGGTCAGTCTGGGTAATTTAGGAAGACCATGTCTCAAAATGAAAAATTAAAAGGACTGAGAATCAATCTCCAGTAAAACACACACACACACACACACACACACACACACACACAGTATTTACCATCAGGCATTTACTAAGTGCTGGGGGGAAAAAATCCTGTTTTCATGAAGTATACATTCTAGTGAACATTTGTATGTGTATACTATGTCCGTGTTTATGTCTAGATCACAGAAGCTTTATATCTTAGATGGCAGAAGTAAAAATAATACAAAAATGACACACCCTGGGGAGAATATGGATATTTAAGCAAGCATTAGGAAAGTCCTCTTTAAAAAAATGTTATTTTAATAAAAGAGACCTAAAACAAAGAAAAAGGTGAAACACAAACTCAAGCATATTGACGGTGAAATGCTTCTGCCATGTCAATTAAACATGCAGACCCAGGAACTAGGCATCCGAGGCTGAGATTTGGGGATGACTTATGAGTAGAAGATGAGGGTTAGGGGAACTGACTGAGCTCTCAATGGAAGGCTGAGAGACAGAGAAGGGCACAAAAATCGTGGTTCCCCTGGGAGCTGCCAGGCTCAGATGAGACAGGAGAGAATGTTGCTGCAAAGGGAATAAGAGCAGTACTCAGGGCAAGAGCGGTACTCAGGGCGATTAGGAAGGTGAAATCATTGATACTGCGAATTAGAGTGCCAGACCCAGCAAATAAAATTACAATGTGTCACTGCTGGTGGGATTGCCAATGGTACTGCCAATGGAACCAGTCAACGACAGCATTATGCAAACTTAAGACGGCAAATGAGACTTCTTCTGTTACTAATATTATTTAATCATTTATTTATCTGGCATTATTATGCTTATATATGTCTATCTATTGTATGTGTCTGTGTCTATACATAAACAATGTGTCTATACATACTGAACTTCAGCTACTAGTTGAGTAGTAAAGGGTTGAGGTTAAAATATTGGATATGACCACCAAACAATATGGATGGATAGGAAAGATATAAAATATCAGAGACACATTTAGAATATCGGACTAAAAGGGTAAGATGATAGCATTATTTTCCTCAAAATGTTTGGGGTATTCTTTAACTATATTGAAATTTATGACAACATGGCATGTATTTTCTTACAATTTTACAAAATTTAAAATGCCTTTTTAAAATATAAATACTTTGATGAATACAGAACAAATATCTGATCTAAATCGGATCCGATTTCATATTCTATTCAAGTACTGCAACTCATACCTCTCTCTGCTCAGATGGAACACTATTGTCTAGGCAGGGGTACTCAAATTAGGCACTTTACAGGCTGCAAGCTGTTGAAATGATAAGTATAAGTAGATAAGTATTTTGCTCTCATACACAAAATATCTACATTTACTCCTCTTAAATTAACAATTGTATTAATATATTTAATATTTTCCAAATTCTCATAACTATTTTCAATTAATTGAAATAAAGACTCCTCTTTTAAACTAATGACTGCAAGTGATGTTCATATTCATTTCTTCCATTCTTTCTGTATTGCATTATGCCCACCATAGGTATTTCACAAACATGTGAAAGTTTGAGAGTCCAAGTTTGAGACTACTCTCATTTGCAAGCACTTTTTTTTTTTTTTTAATTTAAAGGTTGAATAGTTTATGACTCGCTTTTTTGCCAGTAGAGAGCAGTGTTGGACATCATTTCAATTTAGTACTGCCTGCTCTTTCTCAAATGCTTTAGGATCACCCTATGATTAATGTAGAGTTAAAAAAAAAAAAGAAAAAATAACAAGTAACTAACTAACTGTTAAGACACTATTTAACATATGAAGGAGCTAATCTAAACAGAAATATAAGAAATACTCATTTATATTAAATTCAAAATATGCCATTTTGTGTATGTAATATGTTCTTTACACAATTATTTTAAAATAATGCCAGGAAATAATTTCTACTTTTTAAATCATCAAAGATTTATCTAATATCAAGATTAATAAATGATAATTATAAGTGGGCTATTGACTGATAATATACAAATTAGAAAAAATATATAAGAGTATGTGTATCTTTTAAGCAACATTACAGTTTGTTTTTACAAATTGCAAATTAAGCAAAATTTTTAAAAATTTCTCTATTAAGGGCTGGGGAGATAGCTCAGCTGGTAGAGTGCTTCCCTTGCAAGCACAAGGCCCTGAGTTTGATCCCAGTACCACAAAAAAAAAAAAAAAAAAAAAAAAAATTCTCTGTTAAGATTTCCTGGAATTCCTTTAAAGGACATTTATGACATATTTTAGGAATATGTTTTTGGTGATCAAGTAATAGATTTAAGTATGATTGATTTTTATCTTTTAGCAATTGAGTATTACACATGTTTAAATAACATTTACAATTTGACACTGTACATGTAAAAAAAAATTTTTTTTAAAGTTAAACCTTTTATAGCTCCTTAAGTGTACCCAGTAGATAAGTCATACAGGAGAAAGTCAAATTAATTTTAGAGTCTTTATTTGGCTGAATTGCCATGTCACAGTGCCAAGCCACACAGGAAATGTCATTTTAAAAAAGCATATCATAATACTCGATTGCTAAAAGATGATCAGAATCAATCATACTTATTACTTGATCACCTAAAACATATTCCTAAAATATGTCCTAAATGTCCTTTAAAGGATCACCAGGAAATTTTAATAGAGAATTTAAAAAAAATTATGCTTAATATTAAAAAGTTCCCAAATTTATGTATGATTTGATTTTAGATTTCTCTACTTATTGAAACAATTTTCTATTAAATATACCATTTTATATGGATGTAGTGTGTATTATTTTAGTAGTCCCTTACATTTAAAATAAGATTACTAAGTTTAAGCCCAAATGGACCTACTTGCTATAAATAAGAACCTGTGCTCACTGCACAAGGGACTCCCAAACTGAGTTTGTACCACGTGTCACAGTAAGAAGCTAGTTTTTGTCCTGTCTCTGGAGGTCCCTCCATAGTTCAACATCCTTCACATTCGAGGAGTGAGAAAAGTGGGGTGAAGGACAGGGCATTCTCCTGTATTTTTATAAACAGAAGTGTTATAAAAAGAAGTAAGAACCAACTTGTGTTGGCTTTGGAGTCAGACAGGCTTCACGGACTACTTCCCCATTAGAGAGCCACATGATTGTAACAATACATGGACTTTGGAACTCTTCTCATTCACCTCACATTATTTTTTAGATGTAAAATGAGGATCATGGAAGTGAGGTGACTTTCCAAGGTCACAGAGCTTGTTAGTGGCAGAGCTAGGGCTAGAAACCTCAGCTCCCCTGACTCTGAGTCACATACTCTTTATGTTTGCTACCTTAAATACAACAAAATAGAATGAAAAGTAAAAGTACATTACATACACGACCAGTTGGAATTATATAACTTATCTATGTCAGGTTCATTGGCCAAGGAAGATTTATGTTATAAATTCTTTTTATTGTGAAATATACTTAAAATCTAAGAGAGTTAAAAGAGTATTTGGTCTGCTCTTTAGTCAGATAACCTGAGTATCTACGTACTAATTCCACCTTTTATTCACTGAACCTCCCATTTCCTCAGTTTTCTCATTAGTGAAATGGGGATAAATGCAGTGTTGTGAAAATTAAATAAGCATATGCAAGTGACTGAGATAGAGTGAATATTCGATGAATTCATCCTTAGAAATTAAAATAAAATAATAAAATAGTTGAAACAGGCAAATAAAAAGAGTCAAGCCTCACAATGAAGTGTGAAGCAAGAAAAAGAAAAAAATAAATACTGTTTTAATACTTCTAGATTTGATATTTTTGACTCTTGAGGAAGTTAGAATCATTATCAACATATACATAAGCATGTATTTTTCTCAAAACTATATTGGTTCCTTTTAAATGTTCATGCTTCTGAATTCTTATTGTAATTTACTTGCAATTCACATTGCAATTTAATCAAGTTTATATGTCATGTGAAACAAGTAAATCTACACTTACTGATATGTCTATTTGTGGATGTCTTTGTATAAGTGTTTATTCTGTTTTTTTAGAGAGGTTGAGTACCTTTCTTGTTAAACATTCTTAGAAGTTGCATTACACATTTTGGTAAATAAGATTATTTTCAATCCTATTTAAAACAAATTATTGCTATTCTAATAAATATTTACCCAATTTCTAGAGAGTTTACCGTTTTTGTTTGCTTGTTTGTTAAGCACACTGGCATATAATTATCAATAAAAGGAAATACATTTCCTTTTCTTTTCCAATATTGTTACAATTATTTTTTATTATTCATTACAAAACAATGTTGAATAACAGTGATGATAAGTATTCATATCTCATTCTTAATTTTCACTGAACTTAAGCTTCTGATAGTACAATATATTGTTCAACTTTAAGTAAGCTTCCATAAAGTAATCTTCCTACATCTCCTTGTGTTTATAAATTCCAAATATACTTATTTGGGGGGAACCCAAATATTTCAAGTAATTTCTCCACTCTCCTGAGCTGAATTATGCCTATTTTTTCCCTTCTGAAGAGATATTTTTAAAAATGTTTCAGTACATCTCCTACTGCTGGGGACAGCATTCCTAGTACTTCCTCTCAGAAATACTATATTATTATTATCATTATCATTATTATTCTCATTAGGACGATTTCTGTATCCTAATCCACTTCTTGTGCATTATCTTTGTGTCAGATGCTGTTTAGACAGTAAGGAAACAGTAGTCAATGAAACAGACCCAAGTCCCTGACCTACTAATGCTGCTTTAGCTATACCCTCATCTTCAATGACAAGAGAGGTGCCTGATTTTTCTCACAGATTTTATCTCTCTATTCTACCTAAAGCCATTTTATTTGAGAACAATCCAAATAGACTACAACAAAAAGGCTTCCAAATACACAGCTGTCAGAGTAGAGGTTTCTGGCTGTGAATGATGGTTGTTTGTTTTGAAATCTTAAGCCATTTTGGAGAAGACCTTATCTTAAGCTACTAGTAGAATTTCTCTTTCATACTTGGATTTCATAGAAAATGAGTGATCCTATTATGGGACTTTATATTATTCAGGCTGCTGTCCTCATTTCTTTAGAAAGAGAGGAAAATCTACTTTGCAGATCTTCATAGGCTGTGCAGACTGCCTTTGAATAAAAAACTGAGTCTGGGATAATGAGACATCTGAAATGCAGTTTTATTGATTTCCAACAGACTTTCCGTCAATGATGAGTCTGGCCTGATTAATTCTGCAAAACACTGTTTTACTATTAATTCTCATTAGTGTGGTACGGTGGTTAAAACACTGAAGACTAGATCCTGCCTCCCCCGATTTAGAGATGCATACCCAAACAAGGAAAGGCAAAACAAGCAAATAAAAACCCCTCTGAGCCAGAAGACTGACACAGCTTAATGTTAGTGACGATGAATGTGCCACTCACTTCCATCAGGGGCCCTCAATCCCAGAGGCACTACAGAGAGCAGGCTCTGCACCAGAATAGGCCTTCTTTTATTCGACAGTTGTTTATGGAAAACATGCTATGTTCCAGGCACCTTCCCAGGTACCTGGATACAGTTATAGACAGAAAATTCAAAGTTCCTGTTTGATGTGGCCAGGTAGAAATGTGAAAAGAGGCTTTAGGGTAATAACCATGTGAACTTAAAGTTTGAATTTTGGCTCTGCCTTGAATTTTGGCTGACCAGATGAACCTTAAGATCCCTGAGCAGCAGTTTACTCTTTTGTAAAATGTAGTTAAGTACCATCAGATTTATAGGTAAGTTGTGATATAAACCTTGAATAAATTTGCACAGGCAAAGTTCCTGCTGACATATAGTAGACATTCAATAAACTGTTTGCTTCCAATAATGTGCTCAGATATGCATTTTTTGGTTCTAGGTCCTAGAGTGATGCTGGAATAATAGGGTATGGTTTTCATTCTTTCAGCAAAGGTGAGTTTTTTTCTTATTATTTTAGAGTCAACATAATTCTATGAATAGGGTTTAAAGAAAGAAACAGATCTACTAGGAAACTAACTTTTCAGTTTCACAAAACTGATTGGATCCATCTCCCTTTAATGAGTGGGCCTTATATTCAGATGCAGGTATGAGGTAGTATGCTGTTCTACCTCTCAGCAGCTAATAGCCTAATTCTTTCTTCACCATTTGTAAAAGTGAGCAACTATACTACCTCCACTATCATAATTAATATTCTTTTTACAGTTATGCCAATTCTGTGTGCCTTTAAATTCAATTTGGTAATTTTATTTATTTTTTAAGTCCCTACTTTTTCTTTTTGAAGACAATTTTATTTAGGTTTTTTTTTTTTTTTTTTTTTTTCCCAACACTCAAAGGCAATTATCACTAATTAGCACTACTTAGTCTTCACTGCAATGTTTAATCATTTTTGTTTGAATCCTACAACACGTAGATTTCATTTGATTTTCCTTGGCCTTTACAAAAATCAATGATAACATTTTCCAGGGCAGTTCCTGAGAGTATTTTTCAGTTGCCCTTTGAAAGTTCTAATTCTGATATTAACATAGACCTTTATGTTTTTATTGGAATACTTCTAAAAATTTAATAACCTGATTAGTGACTATAATTCCAATTACATAAGACCTTCCCTTTTTACATACAAAACTGTATTTCAGAATGTTATTATTTGCAAAAAATTAGACATTCCTATATTCTATGATGTATTTGATTAACATATCAAATTTCAAGCTTTCTGCTTTCAGACTACAGAACTGGATTTTGAGACAAGCCTTAACTCTGCATTTCCATTTATTAATAGAACTATGAACCATGCACTTAATAGTTACACATGAATAATAATTAATGAAATATGCACTTCCATTTATTAATATGTCTGAAGTTTAGAGTAAACCATGTAATCTTAACCTATTTTTAATTTAAGCATTTTGTGACATGCCATTTCAGTTCCTTGCCCATTGGGCTCAAAACGAAATACATGTAGTGAAATTAACTGGATTGTTTTCATTTAAAAATGCTACATCTCTGATTGGGGGCATATATCAGTGGTAGACTGCAGGTCAACCCTGAACGAGGCCTGAGGTTTGATCCCCACTACCAGCCATCTCCCGCTCAACACACACAGAGTTTTAGTCAGCGTTTTTGCTGCTGTGACTAAATGACCCAACTAGAACAATTATAAAGGAGGAAAAGTTTATTTAAAGGCTAATGGTTTCAAAGGTCTCAATCCACAGAAGGCCAGCTCCATTCTTTAGGGCTTGAGGTGAGGCAGGACATCATGGCGGAAGAGTATGGCAGAAAGAACCAGCTCACATGATGATCAGAAAGCAGACAGAGAGACAGAGAGAAAGAGACAGAGAGACACAGAGACAGAGAGAGTCCACTTGCCAGATACAGATATATACCCCAAAGCCACTCCCCAATTCCCACCTCCTCCCGCCACACCCTACCACTTCAGTTACCACTCAGTTAATACCTATAGGGGGATTAATTCACTGATTAGGTTAAGGTTATAACTCAATCATTTCTCATCCAAACCTTCTTACATTGTCTCACACGTGAGCTTTTGGAGGACACCACATCTAAACCACAACGCACACACAGAGGGAATAATAAAAGTTATTAAATGCACAAATAAATGAAGCGTGGTCAAGGATAGAATTAGAATCATGACACATATCTGAATCTCATTTTAGTGCCAATCAAATATAACTTTCCAAATTACATATGCTCATAGGAGGTGAGGGAAAGGGAAGGTACTAGGGAGAAGATTGAGCAGATTATGTCTTGTGCTATATTTTAAATTCAGTTTGAAAGTTGTGTTTATTTTTTAAGTTGATGGTTTGTCTTTTTAAAGGCAATTTTATTTGGGTATTTCTCAATACTAAAAGGCAATTATCACTAATTAGCACTATTTAGTCTTCTCTGTATTGCTTAATTGTTTTTGTTTGAACCCCACCATATGTAGATCTTATTTGATTTCCTTGGCCTTTAGAAAAATCAATGATTTTTGAAAAAACAACAATGGCATAATGAATCCCACTATTATGTATACTTCTAATGCACTAATAATACAAAAATAAAAATATATATGTGACCACAGATGTTAGAGATGCTACTTACTGCATTTAAGAAATAAACAAATGATATTCTTTCTTTGCTCCACAAATGTAGACTCTCTTATGAATATTCATGTTGAAACAGCTGCACAAATCCAAGATGCATGGCTTTGAAAAGTCCAAATAAGTTCCAGAGTGGAATTTTACTAGAGAATCTGAGAGACACCACCATTTCATCGTAACATTTTATCTGAAAGTAGACTGCCTTTCATAAAGCAGACAGGTTGGGGAAAGGTCTAAGTTCTTGATGACATTACACTGAAGTCAGAGGGAGCCCCAGTGACCAGAGCCCCATCTTTCAAGCTGCCCTTCAGAACTCCTGCTGTGGATGGGTGGGCCGATGCTAGGGCAAATGTAGGGAGAGAGCAAGTAACTTTCTCTACTCTCAACAGTCTTGGCCTCTCCACAGGAAGCACATTGGACTTACTGCTATATAAAACACTTCTTGGGAAAGGAAGTTCAGGATGTGATTGGTTCTTCTTCACTTCGATTTAATGTTCAGATATTTATTAGGATGGTGAATTTACCAATTTGCCACATAAACTGTTTGTAATATATAAGCCCCATGCAATCAGGGAAGTCAAGGGGTTTTCCTTTTGTTAACTGCTATTGACCTCAAGATTGACTGTTTACTGAACAAGGTTAAACTTCACTCTGCACAGTGACAGAGAGTTTAGGGGAATTTACAGCATGACAGAGATTAGGATTGAATCTTCATTGAGTACAAGTGTATCTAATTACCATACTCTATCCTATAAATATGTACAGATATTATGCCTCAATAATAAAAAAATATTTCCCTCAATGGAAAGAGAAAAAATTCTACTCTTGGTTCTGCCATTATGAAGTTGTTTTGGTGAATCTAATTCATGTCTTTAAGTCTGTTACTTTGTAAAAGGCAGCAGTGAGACTTCTGAGGAATGCTTGAGATAATGAGACAATACAGCTTAGCATGGTGCTTAATATTTAGTAAATTACTATTTAAGAGATTTGTCTCACTTGTTCAAGTGGGAGAATGAAAAGTATTTTATAGATACAAGCCAAAGAGTCTTCTAAACTAAATTGTACCATCCTACATAATCCAGGTAGATTGTAGAAAACAAATGCAATCAGTGTCTGGCTTTTAGTTACTGATTTGAAATTATATAAATGCAAGTGAGAAAGAATGGATATTTTTCATGCTAGTTTTTTCAATGATTTTCATGTTCCATTTCAATTCCAGGAATTTAATAAGTGGGAATCTGAAATTTAAAAGACTATAAAATGTATACATATATTAGCAAATACATTCATGACACTGTAGTTAAAGTTAAAAAAAGGAAGAGTGGATAAGTAGGGTACTATTTATCAAATATCAGAAATTAAAATTCATAGGAACCATCTCATTCAAACTATTAGTTAGTAATTATACTACATACAATCTTTTTCCAGAAATCTTTCTTTTAAATTCAATTAAGTAAATAATTTGCTAGGTTACTATAATCATATCTGTTAAACTAAGTAGTAGAAGTAAACTGTGTAGGTGTGGAATGATCTCATTAACAAGGGCACATGGTTGGTCAGCCATATGGTAAAAAAGGTTAGTCTGAGGTATCCCCAGGGGCACACTGGTTCAGTGACTACAAATTGGTTGAACTCTGAAATTTGTTCTGTTAAATTACCCTGTCTATTAGGAAGGTCCAGGCACAGCATTCAAAAAACATATATCATACAAATTATTTCATTGTCTCTATTTTATATATCTCTAGTTCAATAGATAGATTTATTTATTAATTTTGTGGTAAGGCATTTAACATCTGGGTTATGAGTAAAATTTTGCAACAATAATTTGACTACTAGTCTTGAATAGCACATGTTTACCCTATGGGTGAACAAGATGTAGGCCACAGAGGATGCATGGGGCACTACCTCCCAAGAGGATGAGATCCTGTATTATTAGGATATCACACATTTTATTATGCTTCTGTATGGAATTATTTCAGGAAGAATGATAATGAACAGGGAGATAAAATAGTGAAGGAATAAATGAATTAGTGACTTGGTATTGTAGATGACTTCAACAAAGACAGAAAAAGGGATGTATTTTGATCACAAGAGACTCAAAGCTGATAGATTTGGGGAGGAGGACAGTCAATTCACCTGCCATATCAGGTGATATATAGAGAGGTATGGGAAGAAACACCCATTCTGGCTCACTTGAGAAAAGCAACAGGGGATTTAGTGTCCTTCAGAGGACACTGGTTTTCATGTGGAGCAAGAAGCAGCAGCAAGGTTCAGAAAAAAGAATGAAGACAAGAGGATTTCATTGATGACTTATGTTGAGTTAAAGGGGTTCAGACACAGTCCTTCAAAGAAAACCATAAGCATTTAAAAAATTCACTAATAAAAAAAATCACCCCACTACATATCAAAATGTATTTAGGAGCTTGTAATGATTCAGAAAATAGAAGACTGTATAATTTGGGAACAATGAAGCAAAAAGAAAATAAAGTCAAAATATAAAGTAGAAATAGTTGATAGTCAAAAGACATGTTATCCTGTAAATTTGCTAGAGGTCAACCATAAACTAGGCTCTGACTTTATTCAGTTGCAGCATAAAGTAAGAAACAAAAACTGTATGATTCCCTATGGATAAGGCACAGAAAAAAGAAAAGCTGTTTCATATATATGATAGAACTTTGATTTGTAGCTGGATTAACATGTGATTTCACTGGCAGAAGTGTTTGATAGTTCATTAAATCTCAAATAGTCTACTAGATATTTGTTTTATTTTTACAATAGCTATGAATATGAAAAACAGCTTCACAGTTATGATTGACTTTACTTCAACACCTCATCTTCTCTACTATTTTCAAGTACTCCAAAGAAATACCTATCCATATCAATCCAAGAGGAAGTATTAACTATTTTTGACTTTACATTCTGTTCTGCAGTTGCCTAATGTTCTTTATAATTATTAGATTAATATTTAATTTATTCAATCACGAAATAATTCTTGGATGTTAAATGCATATCACAGCATCATAGGATGTGTATGTAGTTTATATGTACATGTAAACACAAATACATATATAAAATGTAGGCACTGAAGTTCTGCCTTAACGATGATTATCTTTAGTAGAGTTCCTACCTCTAGTAGAACAGCAAGCTTTTTAAAAGTCAAAAGAAAAATTTTGAGAGTATGGTTTTTTCCAAACTGAAGAAAATATGAGTCATAACATCTCGTTGGTTTTATTTTTCAGACAATACATAATTTCTAAAGCTTTCCTATCTCTACATCATTAACATTGGAAATTAGAAGTTATGGCACTTCCTTTTACTGCACAAGGTAGTAATAGCTGAATTACTTCTGCTACTTAGGTAACATTGCTTTTGAAACATTCTATAGTACTGAATTAAGGATGGTCATTTACCAGGGGAAAAATTCACTGGTCAGATTAACATTTTAAAAATAATTGTCTAGGCTTTATTTCAGTAAGAATATTTCAACATAAAACTATATATGGTGTTAGATTACAGGTAGTTAGACACTTCTAAGAATTAATTTCAATATATACCTTGTAATAAAGCTTTATATTATACAGTATTATCAAAATATAAATGATAACTGCATTACTAAGGCAAGAATTCACATGGCATTAGCAGTGTAATTGTGCTCTCATTCATTTGTAAGAAAGCAGCAAATAGTTTTACAAGTAAAGTCCATGGCAGTCATATTCATGTCTAGTTTTATTTACAAGAAGAGGAGACTACTATGGTTAGAATATTGTGTTCCCTTTCAAATTCATGTTGAGACTTCATCCCCAATGTCTTGAGGTGGGAATTAAGCCATGCAGCTCTTCCTTCATGAATGTGTTAAAAATGCCCTTGTGACAGAGATCAGAACACTAGCTAGCCTTTTATTGTCCTAACACTTCTGCTATGAAAAGACAGAGTTTATCGCTTCTGGAAGACGCAATGTTCAAAGCACCACCTTAGAAGCAGAGACCAGGTTCACACCAGACACCAACTATGCCAATGCCTTGCTCTTGGACTTTCTAGCCTCCAGGACTGTAAGAAAAATAACCTTCTTTTCTTTGCAAAGTACCCAGTCTCAGATTTCTTGTCACAACAGTACTAATGGACTAAGACAGAGTTTTCATGGAAACTTCATTTATGTACCACTTCAAAGTAGGGGTTTCTATCCGTTAAAGGGAACTTCAAGCCAGAGTTCATCAGAAGGGACAAAGAAGGACATTTCATACTGCTTAAGGGAATTATACATCAATGAGGCATAACAATTGTAAATATTTATGCCCCAAATAATGGAGCATCTATGTACATCAAACAAACACTTTACAAGTTCAAGAATCAAATAGAACACAACACAATGATACTGGGTGACTTTGGCACACAGTTCTCTCAGCACTGGATAGATCCTCCAAACAAAAATTAAATAAGGAAGCTATAGAAAAATACACTTTATAATTTAGACTGAACAGACCTCCATAGAATATTTCACTCATCAATGACTGAATACACTTTCTTCTCAGCAGCACATGAATCCTTCTCTAAACAGACATGTTATGTAAGCTGTCACATATGTTGGCATACAATTGTAATATTACCTTAATATATTTTTAGCATCTGTAGGGTTGTTCTGATAGGTCGTTTTCCATTTAAATTAATTTTTGTGTTCTTGTTTTTTTCCTTGATTAGATTTGTTAGATTTTTATCAAGTTTTAGCTGTATTATTTCTTTTCTATTTTATGTATTTTGTACTCTTACTTTTTATTCCTGCTATCTAATTTGAAAAGTTCCTTTAAGAAGTTATGCTCTGGTAACACTTTAAAACTCTTAGATTAAAGTAAAGTATTGCATACTTTCACAAATATTGTAGAAAGTATGAGGAAAGAGATCATTTTTAACATACATTGCTTTCTCCTATTTGCTACACACTGTGGAAGTTGTTTTCAAATATAGCATCTCATTGAAAGAAAATGGAAATATCATAAAATGATCCATATGTCTGTAGACTGAAGCAGACAATTTTTATTTTTAGTAAGATAACTAATATCTATTTCTACATAAACTTAAATTATAATATTACCTCAGAGGGAAAATGAATAATTTACTCTCCCATATTCATATAGCACTAAAAATATCAAGCAATAGTATCTATATTAAAACTTAAGTCCACAGAACAAATCCTGGCATTTTCTGGTAAATGGATGGAGTTAGAGAATATCATGCTAAGTGAAATAAGCCAAACCCAAAAAACCAAAGGTCAAATATTTTCTCTGGTATTTAGAAGCTGATTCACAATAAGTGGGGGCAGGGATAGGGAGGAATAGAGTTACTTTATCTTAGGTAGAGGGGAGTGAAGGGAGGGGAGGGATATGTGGGAAGGAAGGATAGTAGAGTAAAACAGACATTACTGCCTCATGTACATGTATGACTGACTGCATGACTGATGTGATCCTGCAGATCAATAAGAGATCTGTGATCAATCTGTGATCAATCAGAGAATTGAGAGATTATGCTCTATTTATGTATGATTGATCAAAATGTATAAATGCATTCTATTGTCATGTACAAACAATTAGAACAAATGAAATAAAAAAAATTTTAAAAGAAAGAAAATCACATTTAATAATAAATACAATTATAAATTTAAAAAAGTCCAGGATCAAAAATGCATTCTGATGAATGAGACAATAAGTTTTCTAACATGCATGGATACTCTTTCCTTAAGAATTCTCACCAGTCATGAGATAAATCATGGTAAATTCAATGCCTATGGAAACCTCTTTCCATGGCCATCAGCTATAGCTCATTCCCCTCTCCTTCCCTCTTCTCACTGAAACTGACCCAGTTTGATCACTAACCCTGTCACTTGCTAGCATCTCCAAAGAACCTCTGCAATTGCTCCTCACTCTGCCATGGCTTTTCCATTTACTGTGATGGCAACAGAGCCTCGGGAGGCCATTTCTCTGAAATCAGTACAAATGAGTAACACGTGCACTTTCTCAACAAAATAATGTCTTTAAGTCAAAGGATTAAAAATATAGAAAATATAGCTCTGGAAGTCCTGGTGTGCAGAAGAAGGAACACAAAGAAAGGAGATTGGGAGAGGCAGATTGGGAGGGGAGGGGAAGGAAAATGGCCTGCCTGGCTGACACCTTCTGGAGAGGCAGTGACAACAGGACACTCGTTCTCTCTATTAATAGCAATTTACAGCAATCAATTGATAGAGACTATTTATCAGAACAGTGGAGTTCATCAAGGATTAAGATAGGACCATCTTTCTCCTAATTGAATGGAATTGAGGTCTATCCAGTTACACAGGAAGCAAATTTCAGGAAGACCAAGTGTCATCAATTTCTTTATTCCCCTTGGCAATTTTTCTGTTTTAAGACATACAAGCATCTTTAACAAAAGACATTCTCTACCTACACAAAGGGCTTAGAATTCTCACACCTGATGGAATGCTATAGTGACCAGAAACTCATGCTATAAAGGCTATCTGCATTTGAGTACAATGATGATTACTAATGGTCTATCCCTGGGATAGTTAAGTTCTTCTAACTCTAATTTCCTTGTTTCTAAAATGGTGGTCATAGTCCTAACCCACACAGGTAAGTAAACACAGGGCTGTCCTAATTATAATGCTTACCTCACAGGACCACCATGTGAATAAAGAGAGAATATGTGCCTGACAAATTATAAGCAGTCAAAAATACTAGTAGGATTATTATTACTGCTGAAGTATAAGTAGGGTTTATGAATCAGAACAGACCAATGACCAGTCCTACCCCTTACCCAACTTGATAGAACATAGAAAGTTTTTGGATATGAATTCGGGAAGGAGGAAGCTGGGAAAGACAAGAATTTTCACTGAGAGAGGGGATGAGCAAATGGAGGAAGGAAGGGGACTATGAGGAGGAACAACCTAATTTTCATTTCAGGGGAACTTGTTACTCATAGATGGACATTCAGAAAATTCTGACAAATATGTCTATACTACGCAAATGTTATCCAAGAACAGTTTGAAAGAAGCATTTCCATTACGTGGGAAGTTTGTTCTTTATATTAGAATAATCAACTTTACTTTGTCATTTGCCCTTAAAGGACATATATATAGATGCCATCAGTACAATGGATTATTCAATTCATGAAATTTTTGTCTTACTCTCCTACATCATCACCTTTGTACAACTTTGATACTTATTAACACAGTCACAGCTGGAGTGCAGAAGTTGAGAGAATAAAAGCTAACACCCCCTCAACTTTGCTGCTAATTATTTGCTTCCTATGAAGACTGGTAGGGAACAGGCAGAAACTACTGATTAGTACAGGCTTTATCAGTGCGTTTTATTTGTTTTGCTAATTGTATGCTTCAATACAAAGAAAATAACCTTATCTTTCCCAAAGCTCAAGAACACTGCAGTCAAAATGCAGATTTCTAGGTAGCATTTCCATGGATTGAAAGTTTAACATGCTCTAAAGTAACTTTCTCTTTTTTAACGTAAATAAATGTCAAATTTAAATAAAAGTTGTACACATAAAAATAAAAATATTCCCTTCTAATGTGCTTAAACAATATAAAAGTAGTTAGACCCTATATTCCTGTACTCTTACATTTCTGAAACTAGAAAAGGTAGAGAGGAGAGGAAACATGTCAAATAGGTTAGAATCTAAAAACATAATCTGCATGGAGGCCAGGCTTCAGGTTTTACATGGTGTGACCTTAGACACATAATTTATGCTCCTAAAGACTGCATTACTATTTATAAGATATAATCATATTAGTTCTGGCTACCTCAATGGAATGTAAAAGTCCAAAGAAATAAGATAGTAATATTTGGCTGAGACATGGTAGTTTGCAAAGGCAGCAAGGCCAGTACTCTAAACGACATATAAAAATTTTGTGGCTCATGGGAAATCGCTTTTTGCTGTTTATGATTTACTCTTTAGACATTTTACCATGAGACAGGATGAAATACATGCACAATATAATATTGATGACCCTTGTTATTTGGTACTTGAAAGGGACTGGCTTATTATTCTGGGAGGGGTGGGAGAACTAATTTTGTGTGTTCTCAGGTTTTAAGAGGATTACTTATGTAAAAGATTTCTTGCCAACACAAGACAGCTAGATTTAAAAGCCACTTCTGACTATCCCTGGTCTGTAAGAAGAACTAAATGCATAGTTCTTGTACATATGTACATATGTATGTATGTATACATGTGAGGTATGTTCATTTGTATACAAATGCTACACATGCACAGATGAATTTTATTATAATTGATTTTAAGTTTGGATATTAATTAAAATCCTTGATTGAAGAACCAATAGGAACAGGAAGAAGTCTAATTGACACCATGTGATAGAAATGAGCTGAAATGAAATCTTCATCTCAAGCCCCTTCTCCACAGGAAGTCAAGACTCCACCTGCTCCTGTGTAAATACCTATCTTAATAGAGAAAACTACCTTTCTTTTAAGGATGTTGAAACTTGAAAAAGTAATCTGTTCTAACACAAGTGCAAAACATCAAGCATATTTTAAAATATATTTGTTTTCTGACAGGAACTGTTAGAGCTCTTAAAATTGGTCTTTTAGTTTACTATTTACTTACTAATTATAAATACCATGCTATATATTTGAGGATTTTAATGTTTTTTATAGTTCCAACTTAGATATTTTATGGGACCTAAAAAATTGCAATGCCTAGAACTAAGAAATGTCTCTGTCCCAGTATCTTAGATTCCTATCTCAAGTTCAAGTCTCTGACGATAATTCTGTTACCCAAGAATGTAACTAAGGTAATATCTTGTTCATTCCTAATATATTTTATTAATATACAACCAAATCCAGCTACACTGAACCCTTAGACTTTCTCAAATATTCCATGTCCTGGTATGTCTCTCAAATACTGTGCATGTTCTCTATAATGGTTCCCTCACCACAATCTCTAAAGAAATTTCTACTGCTTCTTTATCTCCTTTCGGGAATTTCTCTTCATTCTCCTGAATGCTCCTCAGTGTAACTCAAGATGTCAAAGTGTGTAAGATATCAAGCCAACTATGCATACCACTGGGATATTAATACTTGGCCAGTTATCTTGTAAGGTCTTTTGAAATAAAAAAACCTTCCCACATATGTTGTTGGTTCATAATCTGGAAATGAGTTTTGTGTGATTCACCAAGGACCCTAGAGATGTGTTTGGAAGGCTCTCAGACTCCTCGTGTTTTGTATATAAACTTCTTCTTACCTTAACCTTTTCTTGGTCTTTATTAGAGATTTGCATGAAACACAAAGGGTCTTATATACCTTTTCAATCATCAAACTATCAAAACTTTGTGTAAACCTTACAGGAGGTATCTTCCATGAGGTTTGGGAACATGCATTCTACATACCTTTCTAGGCATATGCACCTAGAACTTGCCGAAGAAAATAAATATTCATGTCTTGTTGATCAGCTATTCTGGAATTACAAACTTGCCTCTTATAATTAGGTTAAAAGGTTGTTAATTTGTGCCCTAAAAAAAATCAAACAAATGCACCATAGACAAAATAATAGATTTCATTTCACTATAAAGAAATTCATGGTGAAACAGATAACAAAATTAATTAGACATTTAAAACTATTCCCACTTTCTACTGTGGCCATTGAAAGAGACATTGTATCACTTACTCGATTAACACCCTGTTGTTGAATTATCTACTGTAGTGTTATGTGTGTTTGCGTTTTTTCTGATTTTTTACTGCACTAGAACCCTACCGAAGAACATTACTTAAAAAAAATATGAAGTAACTTATAAAATAATATTCAAGTTAATTCACTGCAAAATTCCAAACTGAAATCATGCAAGTATTGTTGATACAATGCTTATAGGTCGTGCTCTGTCTCATGTTTTTACCAAAACTTTAGTTTATTTACTTTTCCTAAAGTAGAGATAGTACATTGGTTAAAATATCTGATTTGCTCCTTTAGCTTGCTATTGCCACATTCACATACAAAATATAAAATAATGTGCTTGAATTATTTAGGTTTTCCCTCATGTTTTTACACACTTTTTTAAAGCAATTAAATTCATTGACTTGTTTCTCCTGCAATCATATTCAGTCTCACTCATTTCCCCTGACAGTTCCTGAAGTATATTTATTAGTCTGAATATTTGCAAATGGAAATAGCTTCTTTGCTGGTAAGATTTGCTTTGTTATTATTCCATCATCTCAGCAAATGTTTGTGTGAGCAAGCCTAAAGCAATACCATTTGAATGAGCAATAAAAACAGATATGTAACCAAGAAGGTGATGTGGTAATCCTTGGAAATCAGCACAGACTCTGAGGGAGATACAGATCTACTTTAAATTATTTAGGAACATAACTAGGGATTAACTAACAGCCGATGAACCTACTTCCTACTTCCCAATCCATCTGAACCTGCAGAGTCTGAGGTGGAGTAACCTGCTCTGGCTTGAGTTCATTCATATCTCTTCAGCTAGATCCAGAAACCGAGCACATTACCACAGCAAACACTAAAAGTTACCAGTCAAAGTAGTAGGGGCAGAGGTTTATGACAAACAAGATGAGGCCATGGCTCTGGGAATTCTATGGTGTAGTGAAAGTGTATTTACTGGCAAATAAACTTGCAACTTACAGTACAGAGTTATAAAAGACAGGAGAGGATGCTTAAATACAGAATACTCCCCTCAAAATCCTTAAGTTGTAGATTTAGTTGGGGATGGTTATGAGTGATGTCAAAATAAGTCTTCTAGGAGGAAGGAGCTAAGTTATTTAACTCACAGACATGGGAATTTAGCAATGAAATACGGTGGAGTCTGTGCAAAGTAAATGCAAGGACAGCAAGAGTACAAAAGAGGTGGTGAGAGAGAACCCTACAGCCCCAGCTGCAAACACAAACAGCATTAAAAAGAGGAGGCTGGAGGATTAGCAGGACAAGTCCAAGGCCACCTTAAGGAGTGAGGAATGGATTATGAGAAATATGTAAGGTTATCTTAAAAGAATTTTTAGGTAGGAAAGTAAAATGGTTAGGTTTTCATTTTTAAAAGATTATTTCTATCTTGAAGAAGGGTAAGAACTGGAGAAGAGAAGACACATGCCTGAGGTGCGGAGTCTAGTGCAGTGGTCTGCACTAGAGGAGGACGGCCTATAGCAGTCCACGTGCCGGGTAACTAGCAGGCGCAGACCAGTGCATGAACTGTCTGCACGCTGCATGCAAGATTAAATACATACACCAAGGATTAGCATTCATACATTTTTATAGCATTTTGACGAAGAAGGAATATCTTTTAAATGTCTTTATGTGAGATTTCTGAAAATATCAATCTGAGAGATTGGGAGAAGTTTATAGTTTCATCACAGACACTCTGAGAGGTACTGGCCTATATCAGATAATATCAGATAGGTAACGGCAGCTATGCAGAGAAGTGGACATTTCTGGGAGATTTTCAGAGAAAAATGAAGTCTTTAAATTTGATTAGTAGTGCGTGGGAGAGAGAAACACTGGACAAAGCTGATACTGGGGTTAAGGAGTGTTGTTTCTGGCTTGTGTATTTATAACATCTTTCTTCCTTCTTTCCAGTAAAGACTGAATTTCCTTTATTGACCTATCTTTTCTCCACAGTCAGTCCACGGGTCATGCTACAAGGCTGAGGCCATGAATCCATCCTCCTATAGAGATTGGCCTGGGAAGGCACATGATCCTCTGCATCAAGTTCAACAGGGCTGGTGAGATTCTGTTCAAGGAACTGTACTGGAGATTTTAGAGAAGTAGGTCTAAGAGTTGTGATGATGGAAATCTGACACTGCCAGGGGCCATCCCATGGTCTGAGAACTAAAGCAACTTAATGAAAACTGAAGTAAAGAGCTTATCCTGATGACTTCAAAGGAGCTCGGAATCAAGCTGCCCTAGAAACAGCCCTCCCTGTGAAGTGTCCTTTTATGTAAACCAGTACATTCAGTTTCTTATTTAAGCCAGATTGAGTCAGTCCTGCTGCTCAAAACTAAGAGTTCTTACTGGCAGCTCTGATGGAGAACACTGAAGGAGGATATTAAAGAAGATCACAAGACTGATTGGGATATGTCCTTATGTTACATTAAGGTCTTCCAGAAGTGATGTGGCTGCTGGGCAAATGTTTGAGTCTAGAGTTCAGGAATGAATTCTAGGTAGGAACGTCCTGAAGAGATGGATTGAAGTCGCGGGAGTGAGTGAGATTGCTCAGGGGAAGTAGAAGAAAGAAGGAAGAAACCTATGGACAGATCACAGAGCAACAGTAAAACTTAGAATTAGAGCAACCAGTCAAAGCACCTGAGAAGTAGTCAAAAGAAAAGTAGGATAAATACAAGAATGCAAAGATATACTATTCAATGAAAAGGGAAATTACGTGCAGATTAAAAAAAAAAAAAGAAAAAGAAAAAAAGAAAAACACACAAAACACAAAACAGGGAGCACACTGTAGACCAGGAAATAAAATGACATAGGACAATCAACACCAGAACATATTCATTATGGATATTAAAATTTAAGAATGAAATATCAAGCATCCATACAGAAAACATAAGACACTTTCAAGGAAAGAAACGGGTGGATTTAGGTGTTTTCTCAACAGCAGAATAAGAGAAGACTGAAGGCTGTGTAACCGTGACTAATGTTCTCAGGGAAAGAAAGATCCAAGCAAAAAGATAAGAGGCAGACATTCTCAGAAAAGAAATATCCCCAGAAATGTTGGAGTCATTGGGTCTTTTTTTGAAAACACTTGGGAAGGAAAACCGACATTTCAAGAGATCTCAGGAGTGGATAAGAAATGGTAAGCACAGTGATGGTGAGCTGAATCCATTTGAATATGAAATTAAGATAAAAGTACTTATGGAATTATGATGTCAGAACAGAATGCAATTGTTGCAGATCTTAACAAGTAAAACTGAAAAATAAGCAACAAAAACAGGGGGATTTAGCATGCTGGCAGGAGGAAATGTAAGTAGGCTGTTCACCTCGTCATTCACACATGCACACTGCCAAAACCCCAAATGTGCCATTAAGGAAAAAACATGCGGATGTCAGACACTTAATGACTTTCACGATCATCTCCTTTTAACTCTAGAGCAATCTTTTAGAAATGTTATTCCATTCTGACAAACAGATCCATACATGTATTAACTCTATTGATTCACACTGATTTCTTTTTCTATTTCTATTGAATTTCAGGTAAAGTTCAATGCTTTTTATTTTAATGTTGCATGAATGTTATAATTTCCCTTTTATAAAGTTAATTCTTCCCACCTATCTGTTCATCCCTAGCCTCACTTTCCCTATTCACAGTTTAATATCACAGTTTAGCTACTTAACAAGGGATATAATGAGGGATATGAATAGTTCCAATCTTACTGGTTTTTTTTAGGATTAAGTGAGATAATAGATGTAAATATTTAGCTTACTAGTAGGGTTGTTTATATAATGTGGAAAGCTATTTTTTGCAATCTATATGTTCATTTCTTGTACTCGAATGTAAAGATTCCAGGAAGATTGCTAAGAAAAACTTAACACTGGGTTATTTCTGCCTGATAAGATTTTGAGAATTATGTTAATTTCATTACTTCTACCTATACTGCTTGAATTTTAATAATTAGTATAAATCATGTTTCTGACATAAAGTTATTATTCTTAGAAAATATAATACATTGCAGACCTAATAATGGGAACAATTGATTTGTCAGTGATCTATCTTGTGTTCTCTATACTTTGAGATGCATCATTTCTCAGATTATGGTTGTATAAATTACACCAGATCTTTTACTCCATGGAGACGTTTCTTTCTACTGCTTTGCTACCACAAATGTGCAAGAAAGCAGGAGTTCTGATTCTATCTGATTGACATGCAGACTGACCCTGGAGTTTTCTTTGACTTTTTTGAATATGATTTTAAAAGTTCAAAAGAAAAATCACTTAGTTCCAGAAGAAAGAAAAAAACCATACACATTTGCCTGGAAACTGAAGAAACAGGCACACAACAGGAGATTATTCTTAAATGTAAAAATATGCAAAACTGCTCTGCAGATAAAGTTTCCAATAGTTCATAACATTAGAAAGACAGAAATAACTTTAGCTTGCTTTAAAATATGTGTATTTATGTGTATATTACCAAGGAATGAAAGACTGTTTCTTCTCAAATGTCTCTTACATTCTAAGAGAACGGTGTACTGTGATCTTAGTTTGTCTTTAGAAGAGATTTTGTGTCTCTGGAGTGAACTGGCCACCTGCCTTATCTCGCACCACGTAAATAAAATAACAGAACAAAACTAGAGGCAACTTGCCTCCACCTCACATCTTTCTAATCAATACAGTCCTGGCTTGGCATCCTCAGTGGACTGCTTCCAGGATTCCTATGGATTCCAAAATACAGGGATGCTCAAGTCCCTTGTATAAAATGGTGTAATATTTGCATAGAATCCCAGCACATTCGCCTGTATAACTTAAATCATCTCTAGATTACTTCTAGTACCTAAGACAATGTAAATGTTATGTAAATACTTGTTTTACTATATTATTCAGGGAATAATTACAAGAAAAATACTTTTTCAGTATGAACATTTCTTTTCCCATATAATTTTGTTCTGCAGCTGGTCAAATGCACAGATAGGGAACCCACAAATAAAGAGGGCAGACTGCATTTGAAATGCAACCGTTGTAATCCATTAATGATGCTTATGCTGTGTGCAGACCTAAATCACGTCCACAGCCTGGTGTTTCCAGTAACATTTACCTTCTGTAACAATCTCTTCCCATTCCCATCTCTCATTTCTCCTTCTTTTGCTACTTTTCTTGTATTTAGCATATGCTGACTTCAATCACTCATTAAAGTCACTCCTGAAAGAAGCTTGATAAAAGCATTAAACATCTTGGACTATTTTCAAAACATTTTTTTTTTTTCTTATACAACACCCCACTTTTCCTTTCTGCTCAGTGTTCTGAGTTTCACATTCCAGGCTTCAGAATGTTACTGCTTGACCCTTTTGAAATCAACTCGGATCTTTCCTTTTTCAAAAGCATTCTTTGGTTATGAACACACTTTCTTGTTATTTCACTTAGCACCAAACACATTCATGTGGAAACATGAAATAAATGATAAATGTATCCAACATCAAGAATATTCACATTTATAAGTCATTGTGATTAAAGAAGTATTTAGAAACACAGATAACACTCATGCATTTTGATCCAGGGATTAGGTAAACAGAAATAACATTTATACAAAGCAGAATAAGGGAAATAAAGTATGTTACAGAAGCTGAGATATTGTGGCCTCAATGTTAGGGAGACATATATAGACTTTATTTAGTCTGCTTACCTCATGCACATCTCTGCCAAAGCCCTGGCTGATTTTAAATGATATCCAGAGCATCAATTAACAGACAGGATTCCACAGATGAAATAATTTGATACGTGACAGATACAAAAGGCAGACATGTACACATATTCTATTTTGTCTTTGTTTCATTCATTTCCAGCTAAGTAGGTTAATCTCTTTATAACTGGGAACCATATATTTCAAGGGAAAGCAAAATGGATGTGGAATTAGAGACCCAATTTCTACACCAAATTTTGCTACTGTCTTTCTGTGTAAATTTAAGAAAATCACTTAACCTCTCTGGGTCACAAATTATTTTTTCAAGAAAATGACAGATTATAGTCAGTTTTCAAGTCCACTTAAATATTAGTAACATACTAATATTTTTTTAAAAATAAGTAAAACAACACCATATTCCATAGTAAAAATGTTTTCAAAATAATTGTTTTTAGTTTCTATTAACTAATTTGTAGCAATATATATACTCTTTTAGAACATTCTTACATGCAGAGTAACAGTTTGCAATTACAACCTCAAAACTTATGTTCAATAACTATTGCAATTATGAGAAAACTTGGTTGTGGGGGGAACTAAGTGTCCTCTTTAAAGGAGGCACATGGTATTCAGAACAAAACTTGTTTTATAAGTTCAACTCAAGAATTGAGAAATAGAGTATTATTCTGTGTTTACTCTCATTTGTTTCTTAATTTATTCTTGCCTTTTATAAGTACATACCAAGTATAAAATCAATTCAGGGACTAGGATTGTAGCTCAGTGGTACAGCACTTGCCTAGCATGAGTGAGGTACTGGGTTCAATCATCAGCACCACATAAAAGTAAATAAGTAAGACAAAGGTATTGTGTCCATCTACAACTAAAAATATTTTTAAAAATCACAATTCAATAAACATTTAGCTATTACTATGCTCTTCTTACTTGCTTTTGCATTTTTAGCACAAAAAACATCTTATGGCTTCCCGCTATATAGAAGTCAAGGGAAGAATAACATTTTATAGATTTCTACTGTCCTTTTAAATATGTATCAGTGTAGTCTGGGCTCATAAAAAAACATTTCAAATGACTGCAGGTGCAGAAATATCAATATATATAGGAGTATATTATTTTTAATGGGAGAAAATGACAGTTAACATTTAATTATAGATGCTTATTCTTCAATTTTAAAATGTTTAGAATAAATATAAATGACATATTAAAAACATTATTAACAATCAACTGACCAAATGTTGTTCTATTGTGTGCATGTATGAATATGGAACAATGAATCCCACTATTATGTATAATTGTAATGCACCAATTTTTAAAAAAAGACCAAAAAGACTGTTTAAGTATTTCCTATGCTTTTAGATAAGAACTCATTTTTGAATAAATTAAATGGATTAAACAGAATGCAGTTGAGCTCTTTATGTTCCTTCTATATTTCCCCTGGTATCTAACACCAGCAAAATTGGCAAATACTTATGTTTACTGATATTATAAAACTGCTCTACAGAATGTCAGGAATTTGGAATTCTAACCCATTTTGGATGTTTCAGCAAGGCATCACATCAATTACAGAGTTACTTTTGCCTGCTTTGCAATGATTCCACAGAGTTCAATTTAAATATGTTGTCTTTTCTGGTTTCCTTTTTTATTTTTTGACATTTTTTACATAGATACCATTTATTTCTAAGATGTAAATTTTCTTCAGTTAAGTCATAAACCAATATCAACATTTCATTGAATGGCAATTTATCATGTATTCACCAAAAGTGATTTAAGAGGCATTAGTAAAATGATGTGATCATATTAAGATCTTTCTCTACCATGACTCATTAGTCCACATAATGTTGTAACTGTCCTTCTTCATTAACTTCTTACTTGTAAAACTCCCTGACACAGTTTTTAAAGATATGCATGAACTTCCTCACATTTCTGCATTTGATTTTAAGGCAGGGATTATATTTGCATTGACAATTCACTACCAAATGCAGTTGTTAAAAACTCAAAATAATAGGAAAGTATAACCAAAATGATAGTTTTCTTTAGTGTTCAAAACACTCTCTTCTACATAAATCCAGCATACTGGCAGTATTGTCTCCTATCATGCCTGCAGGAAAGGTCATTCTTTCCCCACTGAAACTCTCAGGATGGCCACTGCAGATACCTTGACTTACGTCACTGTGTCTGATGTAAACAGAAAAGATAAAACACCTGACATGTATTCCAAGTGGTTTGTTCACTGTTTTTCAAATAATATAGCAAACCCTAAATTATTCTCAAGGATAATGACTAGTGCCACCTCCAGAGCTGATAAAACATTATAGCAAAAGTATTAATAATAATTTTACGACACATTAGACACACATATATATATATATGACAATATGTAGTCATTTAAATCTTGTGAGGCACATGCGATTATTAGTCTCATTTTACAAATGAGAAAACTCAAGGATAAAAAAATTACATAATTCAGATATGAAGTGAGAAAGTAGAAATTTCAACTCAGATGGTTTGAGAAGAGGCTGCTCCAGTCACTGTGACAGGATTCAGCCATTAGTTGGCTATAAAATATGGGTAGTATCAGTGGAGTTGTTGGTGTGGAGTATGCTCTTGGAGATGCATCTGAGCACACCACATATCTAGGCGCTCATGTCCCTATTATAATTATTATTGAACAGGATTAGCTAGAGATTTCAAACATAAGAAGCCAAGATGTGATTTCTGATCAGCTACTAAGGATTAGCATATTCAGGTTACAATATCCTACATTCACATTGTATCTTGTTTGTGCATTGTTTTTAATGATAAAATTATTTGTACTAATATGGAACAATGTGATGTTTTGATACATGCATACATTGTCTTGTGTTCAATCAGTAAATACATCTGTTTCTTGAAACATATATCATTTCCTTGTGGTGAAAATAATAAAATTCCATTATCCTGCTTTCCTGAAATATACAGTATATTATCTATTTGCTTTTGTTCTCTGTTCTTTTATTTTTTATTCTTTGACTTCAAATAAAGGCTTCTGAGTCATAAATGTAGAGGAAGATTAATTGTAAAGGTTGAGAAAGACCGGATAGAAACCATACAATTCCCTAAGTCAGCAAGGCTTCTCTCTCATCAAACAGGCTTAGTAGCAAGGGAAGCACGTTTCATATAGGAAACAACTAATGCCTCTAGAAATGAAATATAATGTCATATCATTTTCTAAATCTCTCTTTAGCATTTACACTTTGTTTTGCTGGATGTCATCTACGTAGTTGTCCAAAGTCCTTTGTCCCAAACTCTTTGCTCCATGTGACCATTTTCTCTCCCCCAGGAAGACATGCTTTGAATATCAAGGTCCCTGTTTACATTTGCTTTGGATTTGCTCATTAGAGGTTGGAAGACAATAAAGAGATAACCAACAGCATCTAAGCTGGGTCACTCTTGTATCTATCCACAAGCACTAAAAATCAACATCCTATAGTGATACAGGTATGGAAATTTTACTGCAGCACAATTCACAATAGCCAAGTTATGGAACCAGCCCAGGTGCCTGTCAATAAATGAATGGCTAAAGAAACTGTGGAATATGTCCACAATGCAGTTTTACTCGGTCATAAAGAAGAATGAAATTATAGCATTGGCTGGTAAATGGATGGAACTGGAAATCATGTTAAGTGAAACAAGCCAGACTCAGAAAGTCAAGGGTTGAAAGTTTTCTCTCATATGTGGAAGCTGGAGCAAAATAAGGGGAGGAGGGATGTGTTGGGGATATCATGAAAATACAAGGCAGCTCTGTGGAGTAGAGGAAGGGGTTGAGGGGAAGCAGGGACAGGAAAAGAGAGAAACGGCAGAATGAAATTGACCATATATGAATATTCCATAATGATTTCTACTTTTATGTGTATCTATAAAACATCAATTAAAAAACAATAAGGAAACAGAAGAGCAGTAGAGGAATGGTAACAAGAGGAGGGAGGGGAAGAGGGAAAAATGAAGTCCTGGGGACTGAAATGGAGCAAGTTATTTTCCATGCATGTGTGATTATGTCAAAATAATGCCACTATTGTGTACAATTATAATATACTAATAAAAACATTTTTATGAACAGATAATAAAGGGGAGAGTTTCAAGATGGCAGAATAGAGAAGGTTGCTTTCCTGGCTGTTCCCTGACATGGAACCAAGAAAGCAGACAGGCAGGTTCTCAGCAAGGTGGGTGAACAAAAATAAAAGGGGGAGGGGGCTTTCCCAGAATTTAAAACTGGACATTCAAAGTAGATTGGGGACTAAGGAGGTTGGGTATAATAAAAAAGGAAGAAATCCCCAACAGCATAGCTGCTACCGGCCAGAGGCACCAGCCAGAGCAGTCCCTCTGTGAGCAACCTGGAGGGATAAGGGAATTCAATAAACTGCATTTTTAAGAGGCCAAAAGTAGGATCTGGGACTGGGTAGGATAGTTTAGAGATCAAAGACACTACCTGACTAGACTGAAAGTCACGCTGCAATAATATCCTTGTGTTGCAAATAAGCTGAATCGCTCTGGCTGCATGTAGAGGAGAGGAAGAAACCATTTTGCAGTTGTGGTGTCAGGTCCAGCAGCTGGAGAGTCGATTCCTGGCAAACTCAAGTTTGGCTGACATACAGGCCTGGCAAACCCACACTACACAACATAGAGTGTGCCTAAGTGATCACGAGGAAAGAAACATGGAGAGAGGTTTAGACAGGGAAATATTGGTCAGGGAAACCACCTGGCTCTCCCTCAACCCTTCCAATCCAGCTGCATGCAGGACTGACTGGGAGAGACAAACCTGAACAGGAATTTGAAAGGGAAGGGATGGGAGAGATTGAGTTTGGAAACTGAACCTGAGACCAAGAAACACAGGTCTGCAGGTGACATAGTAGACAAAGAATTGTCTCCTCCACCACATGAGTGGAACCAAGGGAGATCTGTGGGGTGCAGACTTCCAGCATGGACTGGCAATTGTTGGTCCTGGAGATGCAATGATTTAAAACCTTCAAACCAATAAGTGTTCAGAGAAGAGACTAGAGCCTACCTGAACCTAAACCCAACCTCCAGAAGTTTGGCCTACAGGATTACCTCCCTCAACCCAGCAATCTGGAGGGTGGAGTATCATGCTCCAGAGGACTCCACCTAACACTGCTGAGAAGAGAAGCTGAGAATCATTTGAATTCCAATGGAAATAACTCTTTAACTTTTCATTGACATTTTTTCTCTCCTTTTTGTTTTTCTTTTTTCTGTTTAATTGTGACCTTAATGGTTCATGGACATTTATACATAGGCATATTTGTTTTTTTTTTCCCCCTCCTTTCAAGCATTTTTGAAGTCAGTTACATTTTAGGATCAGTTTTTTGAGGACTAGGATGTTTGATTAGTATACTTCAGTTTTGTTTGTATTCTTTTATTTTTATTTTTAATTTATTAAATTTTTACTGTGTGTGTGTGTGTGTATGTGTGTATATATACATATACATCTATATGTATATTTCTTTCCTCTGTTTCAATTGATTCTTTTCCTCTCTTTTATTCTGCTAACAGCCAATGTCTATTGTTCTTTCACTACTCCTTTAAGTTTATACTTTTATTTTCTTTCCTCCTCCCTCATAATCATCACATACTATATCACTTCTGTTCTCTCCCTGTTCATCATTTGAAATTGTAAATCCTTTTGTTGCAAACTTCTGTTTTTACCACAGGTAATAACTGATCATATCATTTCTGTTTATTATGACAATTAACACTGTAGATGTCATAGCAGGAACTATTTGGTTTAATGCTTTATATTATTTGTATTGGTTGTTATTCTTATTTGTTTCCCCCTAAACAGTGAAGTACTTGAAACCTTCAGGGACACTATAAGTCCACAGGGTAGAAACTCTTCTGCGTCAAATCCATGCTATTAGATGAGTAGACACACAAACAACATGAAAAAGCAAGAGAACAAATTGCCCCAAACAAACCAAGATACTCCAATGAGAGAATCCACTGACACCACAGTGGAAGAATTGTCAGAGAAGGAGTTTATAATGTGCATAGTTAAATTGATCTATGAGGTAAAGGACATGGTAAGGAGTGAAATCAGAGAGAAAATACAGGAAGTGAAAGATCACTTCAATAAGGAGATAGATATTCTGAAAAGAAATCAAGCAGAAAACCTCTAAATGAAGAAATCAAATTCAATGGAAAGCATCACAAATGGACTAGATCACTTGGAAGACAGAGTTTCAGGCAAATGAAGACAAAAGATATAATTTTGAAAATGAAGTTGATCCCACAGAAAAGATGTTAAGAGACCATGAACAGAATTTCCAAGATATGAGATAACATAAAAACATCAAATAGAAGATTTATCAGGATAGATGAAGGCTTGGAGAAACAAACCAAAGGAATGCACAATGCTTTCAGTGAAATAACATTAGAAATTTTCCCACTAAAATAGAAAATAAAATACAGGAGGCTTACAGGACCCCAAACATACAAAAATGCAAAAGATGCACACCAAAGCACATTGCTATGAAAATGCCTAATATACAGAATAAAGAAAGAATTTTAAAGGCTACCGAGAAAAACAACAGTTCACATTGAGAGAGAAGCCAACCCAGATCTCAGATGATTTTTTTCAATCCAGATCTTCAAAGCCAGGCTCTGAAAGAAAATGGATTCCAATAAAAAATACTTTACTGTGCAAAATTAAGCTTTAGAATTGATAATGAAATAAAAACCTTCCATGATAAACAAAAGTTAAAAAGTTCACAACTAAAAAGCCTGTTCTGCAAAACATACTCAATAAGATATTTCATGAAGAAGAAATGAAAAATAAACTGAAAACCAGCAAAGGGAGCAACTACACTAGAAGAATAGTCAATGTTAGCAGAAACTAATTCAAATTAAAAACCAGTAATAAATCAAAATGACATGGAATCAAAATCATTTATCAATAATTACACTGAACACAAATGGCCTAACTCATTCATCAAAAGCCACAGACTGGCAGATTGGATTAAAAAACAAGACCCAACAATATATGCAACCTGCAAGAGACTCACCTCAAAGGTAAAGCCATTCACAGAGTGAAGGTAAAGAATGGGAAAAAATATATCATTCACATGGATCTTGTAAACAAGCAGGGGTTTCTATCCTCATATCAGCTAAAGTGGATTTCAAGCCAAAGTTAATCAGAAGGGACAAAGAAGGACATTTCATACTGCTTAAGAAAATTATACATCAAGAAGTTACAACAATCATAAATATTTACGCCCCAAACAATGGAGAACCTATGTACATCAAACAAACCCTTCTCAATTTCAAGAATAATGTACAAGTTCTCAATGAAGTAGTATTAATGTACATTTTTAAAACCCTCATACTAATGATCCCTGCATAGACTAATTCTTTTAAAACTATCTACTATTTTATTTCCACATGAGATCTGAAATGGTTACACTATGAATATTAAAATAAAAATTTTGAAATAAGTGTTCTACAAAATGAAAGAATGTAAAACTAAATTGCATTCTAAAAACATAACTATAGGAACTAAGCTGGAACTATATTATTAAAGCAGAAAACCATAAACCTGAGAACACCTCAACATAAATGTTATTACATATTTCCCCAGAGAGCATTATCATTCTTAAATACTTGTTAAATCCTTACCTTAGTTTGTAACCAGTGGATGCCAAAAATGAGTGAAGTAAGGGGAATCTTCAACCATTCTCATTTAGCCAAAATCAATAGATATATTTTTCTTGCTCTCCATATACAGTCTATCTATGTTGCATCAATTGTTTGGAAGGAATGTTTACAAATCTTTATTTTCCACTACACATTTACTTGCTACCATATGGTAAACTTCTCACCATTCAATTATACGATCAAAATAACTTCCTAAGAGGTTTGATATCATCCTATCTCTACTGATCCAAATCAACTTTTATATCACTGCAGATTTATTTTCCAAAAACCCTGTTTGATTAGTTCACGACCTAAAAGGTTTTCTTTTGCCATTGACCACCTTCTCAATTTACCTACTTACTCTTACAGATCATTAATACTTGTGATGCTGTTTTATGTGTGAACTTGGCTTTCATAGTACCCCATTATTCAATCAAATGTTAATCTATGTGTTGCAAAGAAATTATTATGTGGATGTGATTAATACTTATGATTAGCTGATTTTATGTAGAAGAGATTACCCTGGATAACCTGGGTGGGTCTAATCCAAGAAACTGAGAAGACTTTATAAACAGAACTGAAACAGAACTGATGGTTCCCCCAGGAAGAAAAAACAATTCTGCCTGTGGACTGCAGGGTCAGTTCCAGACAAGAGGTTCTAGCCTGCCCTTCCTAATGGCCTGTCACATACTTCAGATTTGCCTGATCAGCTTCCCCCAAACTTTAGTGTGTGTGTGTAGATATTCCACCCATTCTATTTCCTGGATGGACCCCTGACTGACCGAGTGCTTTGCCAGCTTCAGTACTTCATACTGTAGCCCAGCTCTTGCCATATTTTGTGCCTTATACTTTACGGACTCTCTTTGTCTCCCAACCTTAAGACGACTCAGCTTGAAATGGCCCCCTGCCCTTGTTCTGCCCCTGAATCCTACCTCATATCCACTTTCATAATACAGAAGTGACACACTGTTCTCTGAATCTCTTCACCTTTCTGTGCCATTTAAATGACACAGAACATGAAGAACCTTTTCATGTTGGTTAATTTTATGGTATTTCTTAATGATAATGAACACCACCAGAAGAACAAAAGCAATGTGCCATAAAGCTGTGAAGTGTCCCCAACATCCAGTAAAATTTAAGTCACAGTGCCTTATATTTGACAGCAATGTCAGGAAAGAGTGAATAAACAGGTATGGTTACATATGTCTAAAAAAGCAAAATTTTGAAATTAGATGGACTTCAGTTTATCAGTCAGGCTCTGTCTTGCTATCTTCGTGACAATGTACAAAAGATGTAATCATTCGGTGTTAGTTTTCTTGCTCTTGAAGTGGTGATAACATTGTTATTCACTTTTCTGAGTCACGGAGAACACTAACTGAAGTAATGTAAAAGTGCACCACTAAAGTACTTGGCATATATTAAGACTTAATAAAAATGTAACTATTTAATTATCATGTTAGAAATTATATTCTGCACTAATTCATCGTGTGTGTGTGTGTGTGTGTGTGTGTGTGTGTGTGTGTGTGTGACCTGAGACAGGCACTTAGGCACTTTCATAAGTCCTTTGAAAATAAAATATAACTTAATTATTGCTTTTACTTAGCTATGATTTTATTTTGGATATTGTCCTAATGCTTTATGTAACTCCTTTATATCTGTATCGGGAAACTATTATTATCATCCTTGTTTATGGATGAATAATCAATGATGCAGAAAACTTAAGTCATTTTCCCAAAGATACACAGCAAAAAGTCAGGATAGAAACCAAGGCAATCTAGTTCCTGAGTCCATTTTTGTTGTTGTTATTGTTGTGCTAAATTGCTTCCTGTGCACATGATTTGGCTTTCAAGTGACACATACTCTTAAAAGAGACAGAATATCTTCAGAATAACTCTACAAAAACTATACCCCAGTATTTTAAAATACTATAAAGTAATTCAGAGAAGGAAATTCAGAAAAAAAAAAACTTTTTCAAATTGTTTTAATACTACTTGGCACACATATTACAAATGTTGTCACACAAAACCAGCCTATCCTTCCATATTTAGTTGACTACAATCTGAAAAGATATTTCTGAATCCTCTAATCAGTGTGCTATGTCCTGCAGTTAAGCACCTGTGAATTAGCACAACATATCCACGTAGACAAATAGATCTCCATTTTCACATTAGCCACAAGTTCAAATTAAAGGTGGTTCTTATTATAATACAACATTTCAATGTTTTATGAATAAGTTTTTCCAAATGAGACCTTTCAATTCCATAAAAAGAAATAATCTTCAGTGACTTCACTTGAAAGATATAATTCTACTATCATTATCAAAATTCAAGCATGCATTTAAAAATAATCCTAGCTTCCTAGAGTAAATTCTGCTCTGTTATGGTTTGAATGTGAGGTATTCCCCAAAAGCTCACATGTAAGATATTGCAAGAAGATTCAGAGAAGAAATTATTGGGTTGTAAGAATCTTAACCCAATCAGCAATTTAATCCCCTGATAGGGATTAACTGAGTGGTAACTGAAGTGGTAGGGTGTGCTTGAGGAGGTGGGAACTGGGACATGGCTTCGGGTATTATATATTTTGTATCTGGAGAGTGGACTGTCTCCTTGCTTTCCCATCATGATGTGAACTGCTTCCATCTGCCATGATGTTTGACCTCACCTTGAGCCCTGAGGAATGGAGCTGGTCTTCTATGGACTAAGACCTCTGAAACCGTGAGCCTTAAATAAACACTTTGCATTCTATAGTTGTGCTGGATGCGTCCCTTTAGTCCCAGCAGCAAAAAAGCTGACTAAAACATGCTCTGTATAGACTTTATATAACTTCTTAACTAATGTGAAAAATATCTATGGAAGAGATAGAAAATATGAACTTAAGTTTGTTTAACTACACTTTGCGTGGTAAAATCATGTTAATCAATCTTCCTGCTAACTTTACAGTGAAATTTATAAGTATTGCAATGGTTTCAAGAATATTAGCTTACTTAGAAAATTTTTTGGAACATTTTCTTTGCTACAAAGTCAATGAGAAAAATAGAGTTGCTGCACACTACCCATCTCAATACTGCACAACAGTTCTGGAAGAATTTCTTCTAGATGATCTTTTAAATGTTTCTTCCTGCTAATTCAGAGATACACCTCCACTGTAGACTTTCTTATTACACACCATTGATTCTTTGCTCCATAAATGGTTTCTTTGTCCTGAAATAACTTCTATGTCTAATCTTATATGCCAGTGTATATAGTTACCTAATCCATAAAACCTTAATTTCCCCTATAAAACTATTATAATTTTGTTCACCATGTTGTCTCCAAAGTTCAGCTGCTTTTGACTCATTCATATTTCTGATCTTGATTCTTCAGTTTGCATAGCTTGCAAATTTTGAATCAGATTTCTCTGAAAACTAATTCATGTCTGATGCTCACTAACTAAAAAACAGAGCCTTTCTCTACAGTTGATTTTGTAAACTTCATTCATTCACTTGTCCAATTTCAAACAATGGCAAATCAAAGTCTTAAGGACATGTGATACAGATTAATCTTTCTACTTCACTATTAAAATGTAGCAAATTGAGCTGGGCAAAGTAATGCACCCCTTAATGCCAGAGACTCATGAGGCTGAGGCAGGAGGATCCCAAGTTCAAGACCAGGCTTAGCAACTTACAAGGCCTTAAGCAAATTAGTGAGACCCTCCTTCAAAATAAAAAGTAAAAAGAGCTAGGGATGTGGCTCAGTGGTTAAAGAGCCCCTGGGTTCAATTCCCAGTGTTAAAAAGAAAAAAAAAAAAATGTAGTAACCTAAAAAAAAAAAGAATAACAAAAATGCACTTGTTTTTGTTTATTTTTTAATATTAAAGATTTGTCTGTTAATTTTCCTGGATGGTACTTACCTTTATTAAAATTTTAGTTTATTTTTCTCATTTCCAGATTAGTTTTTTTTTTTTTTGTCTCAATAATGCACCATTAAAATGTTTTTAAAGGAAGATAATTTGTTCTTTATTTCCTACAGGAAATTATATTGCAAATAATTTTAACAATAGTCAAAGTCACTAGAAGAACGCACATGCATGAAATACATGACTTAAATATAAATTTGAAAGGACACACTTTTTCAAACAAGAATCATTTATTTGAATACAAAATAATTTCCTATATCATATATTACTTAATTATTTTATTTATGTAACTTTTTTGCAGCTGTCACTAACCAGGGAATGTCAATACATAATCAAAATCTTTCAAAGATCAACCATAAATAGTAATAATACTATCACAAAATAAAATTAAATAATATTATATGAACTACTTTTACCTTTGCATTATAGGGAATGTAATGTTTTGATAATGCTTCAGGTGTATGCATCCATGTTTTGTCTGCAACAAAGAAAATACATCAATTGTTAAATTAAATTACAGCCTCCTATGGTGTCAGTAATGCATTCATATTTGTAAGGAGTCTGAGCATTTCTGATTCTGAGTTCTTCCTGCTAAGTTATAAAATAATAATTAGTCAAATGCAAGAACAATGTTGCTGGAGAATGATTACAGGATTCTTTTCTTGGTATAAAAGTTCCTCTTTTTAATTTTTTCTAATGTTGAAATTTTGAAGAATATATAGAAATAACATCAATGAGATATGAATAACATCAATTATGCAATTAAAGACAAAATTTTTTCTTTCATTTCATTCTTTCATTATCTACAGGTTTTTGTTTCAATTCTCAGAACAGTAAAAAGTAATCTCTTTATTCATTGTAACTATTTTTAACATCAAGATTTAAATATTCTGAGGAAAAATTTTTACATTAAGCTACCAACTGCATATGTACAAAGCTGAAATAAATTAATCTACTATTTTATTGAGAAATCAATATAATATTAGGACAAACTTCTAAATTTAGAGAAACATTGATTATCAGGAGTTATGAATGTAAATAATCTTAAATACAACTATTAGAAATATTTCTTAAATAAGTGTAAAAATATTAGAAATGAAAATAACAAAAAAATCAGATTTTTAAAACTAGCTTACATTCACATTACTTATTTTTGATATTTATATATTTCATTCAATTTTTGAACTTTATTATTACATTCCATGTAATTTTCCAAATATTTTATAAAGTGTATAAGAAGGGAAAACATTAAGGTTCACACAAAGCAAAGTGACTTCTTGTTTTTTGAAACTGCATTTGTTTTGGAGTAGATTTCTTGTTTTGGGGGGAGGGATAGGGGGATTGAACTCAGAGGGACTGGACCACTGAGTCACATCCCCAGCCCTATTTTGTATTTTATTTAGAGACAGGGTCTCACTGAGTTGCTCAGCACCTCATTTTTTCTGAGGCTGGCTTTGAACTTTCAATCCTCATGCCTCAGCCTCCCTAGCTTATTACAGGTGTGTGTCACTGTGCCCAGCTGGAGTTAGATTTCTTAATCTTCAAGTACATTTTATCTCCATTTGTGAAATTTTGTGTTTTAATCTTCAGGGGAGTCTAAAAAATTTAAATCAATATTATAAATAGAAAAGAATTAAAGGTACATTTTACCATGAAAACTACTATTAGTACACATGGAAAGGAAATATCAGATTACTAACCAAGTGCTTTCAACATTCAGTTGAGAACATTTAAAATAGTGTTTATAGAAACTAATTTGATATCATTAATATGTGCTTTTCAAACTAGGGGGATTTGAAAACAAGAAAAATGACATATATTCTGAGAATGTTAGTTATTTGAAGGACACTGCACTGAATTTATATTAAACATATTTATGGGTACAAAGTAATAGTCACAAGATCTTCTCTGATAAGACATAAGAATCAACAGAATTGGGGCTATTTCCTCTCTATTGGAGTGGAAAAGTGAGAACTGCATTTTGATGAAATATTTTGAAAAGCAATGCTCTCCAAGCTTCAATATGCAATACTGACAATGACATTTTAGGTATAAATTTTTTTTACTTCTGATATGAATTTCATTTTATAATTTTAAAATTGCTAATGAATAGTGATATGATTATTTCAAGAATCATTTGCACTCAGACTTGGCAAATAATCTTACTCTTGTATACTGAAAGAAGTACATCACAATTCTGTACACAGAAACAATAAAAACACCAAACATTTGCCTTTTGGAAGCCTAGAATGATATCCAATTTCTCCTTTTATCACTTTGCACAATTCTTCTCATGCCTCCTTCCCATAATATACAACACTTCTCCAAGAGTTATAAAAAGTCTGACTAAAGTCTTAATATGATAGTTCATACCAATCCTGAGGCAGAGAGATAATTGCTTTCTCTCAAAACCCACTATTATTTGAAAACTGATGATATTGCCTGGGTTAGAGTCTTACATTTCAGTGACCTTGAAAAAGGGTAGGTATATGTAGGTGTTTCTGGTTACAGACTAAAATAAACACAACATGAAATTACCAGTGGATAAGCTACAGTTTCTTTAGTAACTAAAATCTACATTCACACAACATGAAATATGGATGTTTTAATGATTGCTCAGTACACAATCTCTGTTATAGGTAGTACATTTATAAAACCTGAAGGACTTCCAAACTGAGTCATTAGTGTCATCTGAATTTATATTTTGGTAAAAGAAAAAAAATCAAAGAATAAAACTCTGGATATTAACTCCCATAGATGTTTTTGAACCTTGAGAAGGCAATACAGATGATGGTCTTTGATCACTAGCTGTATCCACAGAAGCAATTAGATTAAGAGAACTGGTATAAACATGGGAATATAGACATTCTAGAATGTGTTCCCCTTCCCTGAAATTATATTAAAATTGCTAATTCAATATTGAACCCTCATGTAAAAGGAAATATTGACATTTTTAAATGCTTGACAAATGTCAAATGACTAAATGCTGGGTCAATACATTTAAATTTTTAAAATGCATTTAGATTAAGAGCTCCTCATGAAAGATGCAGTAAGTTCATTATACTTTTTATCACCAAAGCTTAACATAATAAAGTGCCTAATTTGAGTATGATAAATTTAAAGCTAAATATTGTTGGATGAAAGGATACATTTGAATAACATTTTTCATAAAAAGGAAAATAATTCTTAAATATTGAATTTTAAGCATTTAGACAATATGATTATATTTCATCAGTATATCAACTGGTAAGTTAAAGAAATGAACTGTAATTTGTTGAATTATTTAATCACACCACTAACATGTTATATTTTATGCTTTTTTGCTAAATGGTTTAATTTTTATGCAATAATAGAATGTAAGATTTTCAAAATTCAAAGAGACTGCTAACCAAGGAAGAATCTGTAAAACAAATACAACCAATAAAATTTAAACTTTTAAAGGGTTTTTCAAAGTACCTCAAAATGTTGCAATTCCAATTCAGACTTTTTGAGATTTTCTGAGTGACTATACCATCATTACAGTGTTGCAAAAATGAAAAAAAATTGTGAAATATCTGGCTAATTCAATGTAAATACCATAATAATAAATCAGAGACTTAATAAGAAGAAACAACTATGTTTAAGAGATAATCCTTTTTCTTTGGTTTCTGAGGCATTTAGTAGGGCTGCATGAAATGACCAAATAAACTGGATATCTATGAAATAAGAAATAGGTTTTTCCTGACAGAAGACCATTTTACTTTGTTCTGAATACTATGTACAGTATATATTGGTACTAGTTACTGGAAATAACACTTGAGTAATATATTCTCTAGGAATATAATTATGGCTCCAGATTGTCAGGAAATAGGAAATCTATAACATTCAAATTCCCCATCTCAAAGTCAAATTCAACTCGTAGTGCTGTTAGTTAAAACCTGGAACGGAGGTTCTAAGATTATTTTCCTTCAACAAATGAGACTCAGAACTGATCGACAAACTTAAGGTAGAACTTCTGGTATCTAATTCTCAGTTGGAGCTGGAGCAAGATATTGATTGATAATCACCAAATAAGGTTATTTAATCATTAGACTTGGAAAATAAGAAAAGGTGATGAAAATCGAAAAAAAAAACTAAGCAAAGCAGGAAATAAGCGCTTTTGCATCTGGATTCTGCAAATCACTCCAATTTTCCCCAAGGTAGCACCCCACTGGGTGCAAATGAGACAAACAGACAATTGCTGGTTACTTATATCCCTACCCAGTCCCCAGGATCTGTCAGTGAATAAACACTCTGAATCTCCTTCAAATAAATAGAAAATTAGAAACATGTGGTTCCAATTTCAAAGCCGTGGGATGGGAAATTGTGTGTGTGTGTGTGTATTTGTGTGTCCTCAGAGGTCTAAAAAAGTTTTTCATAAATAAAGGTAGTGTGATTACAGTGATGAATTGTCATGTAAGGTTTTATTACTTTATTAAAAATACTCTAATACATCATAGAATTATTTGTACACTTTCTTACTAGTAAAAAAAATTTTTTTAAATGCAAAAAGGGATATCATTTTACTTTGGGGATATGTTTTGAATCAGCAGCAAGCTACAGACTGCAAACAATGTCATTTTGCTTCCTCTTATACAGAAAATAAGCAAAATAATGTATTTCTAGCTTTGCAGCCTTGTAAAGTGTTTGAAAGGTCACATTATCTAAACTCCTATTGAACATATTAATCTTCTGTATCATATCTAAATGTTTAAATGGCTCTCCCTTCTGTGACATAAAGAGTAATTTGAGTAATCCATTATATTTTTACACGACACTGCTGAAATGCTCTTTCCTACATTCAAGCAAGGACCTTATAATTTACACCTATTTCTCCATTATCAAAATAGTCCCATGGCTAAATGGCAGCCCTTCAGACACTGAAAGACAGCTGCTCCAAGGGTCCTCGAGTATGCTTCCTGTCACATGTAGAAAGTGCTGATGTTATTTCAGCTTCTATCATCTGGGCATATTATAATGTGTCAGCTAACTATTTAAATATTTTGAAAAGAAAACACATTATGCCTGATTGTGTGAAATAGAACAGAACACCCTGGTCCCTAGTTCTGGACTGTCATTATCCATATATTAGAATACAAGCTCCAGTCCTTGATAATCACACTGTTGATTATTAGGCCTTCTTTTTTTTTTTTTTTTTAAACTAACCTAGCACTTGAGGAACATCTTCCAAATAATGAAAACACATGAATAATAATAAGTAATTATATTTGGGGGACTATTAGTTGGCAATTCATAATATTAAATTAATAGTGTGGAATATAACTTCGTTGGTGTTCCCACATGTCTGTATTCCTACTTAGTCAGTCATCTCTTCCTGTTTTCGATCATCTCTAAATTTGATTAGAATTATTTAAATATTTGTTTCCAATTCATTGTAAACAGGAGAAAGCCCTGTACCCTACACTAGAGAACTTCCAGAATAAAAAGTATACATTATTTTAGCTTCACTGAATTAGACAAAAATCACAAAGTATTTCTTTTCTACATAAGTATTTAATGAAATAGTGTGTTAAATTCCATTTTTCCTGCACTTTAAAAAATAGCATGTCACTAGTTAGTTGTTTCATGTATTCTTTTATTGATGATTATGATATAATAAATTTATGTTTATTTTATATTTCTACCACAATATTAATAGCAAACTTATTTGGGTCTCATTGCTATCAATTCACCTACCACCAGGCCTCCCACACAATTCAGTAACACAACTAGTGTGCATACACACACACACACATACACAAATACTCAGGAATGAATTTATACTGTGCAACCTTATGCAAACCCAGGTAAGTTAATATTATATGACTATATAAAGTGAACTTAGGACTGGGTTTCAAATCATCTTATTCTTTATAATTTTACAACATAGCATAAAATTCCCAGAGAACATATTATCACATATGTATTGTAAACTAAGTATATTAATGCTACTCTTTCATTAGAGGGATAACTGAAGAAGATTAATTAACAATATTTGCAAATTTAAATTGTTCTAATGTAATTTCATTTTTAAGCCATGTGATCTGATAATAGAAAAAACAATTTCTTAACATCTCTGCTTTATTTTTAAAGCAATGTTGATGTGATTCCCAAGTCCTCCAAAATGTGCACATTTACCTTTCTTCCTGTTAAAAGCACGGTTCATGATGAGGCTCTGCCAAATAAGTGTTCAGTTCAATCACAATTTATATCCTACAAAAATGACAAAACATTAAAACATAAATGAAGGACTGTTGATCAACTTTTTGTGTTAATATATTTTACAAACCATTTTTAAAAATTTTTAAATATATACAAACAATATTCTAAAATGTCTCTGGGACAATGAGTAAGAATAAATACTCAATATTATGATTGGCACAGCAATGAAAAACAATATTGGCTAAACTATATTGTTAAATTGAGTGCATGTACAAATATGTAACAACAAACTCCATTATTACGTACAACTATTAATGCATCAATAAAATGTTGAAAAAAGAACATATCACCCAATATTCTCCAAAATTCTTTTATCTTTTTCCTATTTCTTATCAATCACTAATTATATTTATCTGAAGATTTAATGAGAAAGAAGAGCAATACTTTTCCCTGCACTTGTTGTTAAGAAGTATGGTCCAATTTGGGGTTCACATTAACAGTACTGGTAGGTAAACAAAAGCTTTTTGATTGTGACTTTAGGAATAAAATCACTTTTCTAAATCCACTCAAACATACAAAGACTTATTTATTTTTAACTTAACTGAGCCCATATGGATTCCATGATGTTTTCAAAATCCCAAAAGCAGGTGACATATTAGTAGTAGTGGTTAGAAACGTAAGCCTGCTTTGCACTTTCGGAGAGGTAGGAAAGCATCTGGTGCATACTGAATTCAGAAAGTATCTGGAACTGTCACTGTATTCAATACTGCATGGGCTCCAAATCTAGTGCTCTTTTCTTTATATGCATTATTGTTGAGGACAGAGGGTCCGTTATTGCTCGTTTGGTGCTGTGTTTCACTATGAGGGCTCTTCATCAAAACCAGTAGCTTGATGAGGGGACTTTATGTTCTCTAAAGTGGTTGTCCAACTGACAGATTTTTATTTTATTTATCTAAGATGTTCATGTACAAAACAAATGATTTATAGATTTTGTGCTCAGAGACTCATAGACAATTCACATTAAGGACTCAGAAGGCAGGTAAGATTAAATATTTACTAGTACTGCTTGTAATCTATATTCAGAGTCCATAAAAGAGCTATCTTCCTGGTGGAGCTGGCAAATGTAACTCCTTTGCTGCTCTGGCAAATGAATATTCTTGAATTGAACTAGACAACTTCTCCCTTTTAGTTTATTTCTATTGTATTTCAAGAAAACTCAACTTTGTTAGAATTAAAAACAATATCTTATTCTTTCCATAACTTGTATTTCTCACATTTCTGGATCAATTCAACTACATGAAATAAAAATACAGTTTAGTAATCTGCTCTTATGATAATTCAGAGCCCTGCTTCAACAGAAATCCAAGGGCATTCCTGTGCTTAGTTGAAGAGCCCAGTTCTGTGGACTTATATCTTCAGATAACAGGAGAGTAATTGAACTTTGGGTAAAATCTTCCCCACACCTGCACAGAGGTTTCAGCTGATAGAAAATAAGTGACCACAATATCTTCCCCCACCCCACTGAGAGATTCAGAGACTTACTACCACTTCCTGCTCAGAGACCCTCATGTTCTTTAATCCTAAGTATATTGGACACAAGAAGCCAGGGTTCCCAGGCCACTCTCCTCACTCAGATCCTGATTCTGATGCACCACACTCTGTATCATATCTATTCTCTCTCCCATCTTCTGAAAACGTTTTCTGTCATTTGGCATTCATAGGAAATCATTATCAAAATGGTCTTGTTTTTCACCAGAAGATTCCCGCCACTTTGTTGCTCTTAACCCTAGTTGTTGCCTGAGAAAACTCTTCCCTTGCAGTGCTTACAAGAGTTCAGCTGTTTTTTTTTTTTTTACCACAGATAGTATTCCAACAAGGATGTGGCCCCACATTATTGTCCTTCTCTTTCAAAACCCGAAATTTCTTTGAAAATTATGCCATAAGACTACATAGATACAAGGAAATACAATACAACAGGGAGTAAAATATATTTTGATCATATCCAAAGTTACTTTTCATCCATAATCTAACATAGTTTATTAATGATCCTATCCTAGAGAAATAAGAGAAAATAAAAGAAAAACTAGCAGAAAAAGAACATAAGATTCGATTTCTTTGAAAAGTTGAAATAACTAAATATTCTGAGGTTTATTAATCACATCAAATTCAATATTTTTCCTTATCTAAATTCCATCACATCAGACATTTTCACCAATAGTAGAATGTGAAATATAAAATAGAAACTTAATGTCACATAATTTTAAAATTCATAAAACTAAATAGTATATGGCTTCAAAATTAAGACAAACATAACGTAAACTTTTTGGAAACATAAACAGAAGGAAAAATTTTAGCAAAATTCTATAAAGTACAGTTGGATAAATAAAGAAGGTACCATATGACTATGACTCTGAAGTACAAGAAGTACTTTCACTTGCCCACAGGATGCACAGATAGAATGTCAATAAATTCCAGATAAGCCATTCTTAAAAATAAAGTATAATGTCACTGTTCAAACAGCATTCCTTAGCATATTGTTTTTAATAAAATGGTATTTCAAATTTTTTTTTATAAAACACATCTTACTGTTACACTAGGAAATAAGCAGATAGTACTTTGACACTCCTCCTGTGTGTATAAACAGTACACAGCATCAGATTGTCATCCAATATGCTGCATATTTATTTACTGTGCTAATAATACATGTTTCAATGTACTTTATCACTTCACATAATAAACCATATAGTTAAAATTTAATGTTAAATTAAACTTAATTTCTATGTAATGACTATTTCAACTTATAAATCTTTTCTTTGGGATCAACTTTTCATTAACATGATTTCAGTGACTACATACACATGGATGGCATTATTTCTCTATAAATAAATGTTATTTCTAAGTGGTAGCCAAATATGTATGTGCATGTGTGTGTGTGTGTGTGTGTGTGTGTGTGTGTACAGAGAGAGAGAGAGAGAAAGAATAATTTATGTAAAATTTTCTCTTCTGTTAATTTTTTTTCCACAAAAATAGCAGGCTAGAGCAGAATCTACTAGGTCTAAATTTTTATTATTTTAGGTTTTCTATTTAAAAAATTATACAGAAAGGAGTTATATCAATTTACATGACTATCAGTTATGTGTGAGAAAACTCATTTAATTTCACTCTACCCAGTACTGAATATTGAAGAGTATGTATTCTCCACTTTTTAAGTACTTCTTAAAATATAAAATTCTTTGAGATTAATAGTGCTATGAAGTATTATGTGAGAACTTATACTGATTTCCCCAATTGTATATATTTTTAAAAAGTCAACGTTATTCAATAAATAATTCAAACCTTCTCAGAAATGTATTTTGCCACCTTTCCAAATATTAAATATAGCTGTGGTCCTATTTACACACTTCTGTTTCTGGCCAAGTTGGAGGTTAGACTTATCTTACCATCATAACCCACTCAAAAACAAGAAAAAATAAATGAAGCAATGTCTTCATTGTACATTAGGCAACAAAGGACAATGATCCACAATAGAGGAAAAACAAATGAAGTAAACCTATGACTTCCCAGCTTACTTCCAAGAGAAATTTCCCAACTGTGGTTCAGGGAGTGAATCCACTCAGATCCCAAGAGTCTCCCTGAATCAATGATATACAGCTGAAAATGTAGTGAAATCAGGACATCTAACACTTGCAGTCCAGTGACTTAGGAAGAGAAATCTGTACAGAAAGAACTAAAGAGATGAGCTGATCCACTTCAAGATGGCGGGATAGAGGTGATCACTTTCCTGGCTGCTCCATGAAACCAAGAAAGCAGACAGGCATCTCAGCAAGGTAGGTGAAAAAAATAAAATAAAATAAAAAATTAAAAATAAATAAATAAAAAAAGAGTGAATTTACGGGGAATTAATACTAGAGATTCAAAGCAGAGCAGGTACTTAGGAGATTGTATATAATAAAATAAGGAAGAACTCCCAAGTGCCACTGAGGCCACCAACTCCAACACCAGCCAGGTGTCCCTGCACCACTGCGAGCAAAATAGAGGGGTAAGAAAATTAAAGGAACCCACATTTTTAGGAGCCCTGAGGTGTGTCTGGGTTTGTAAAGATCAGAGATCAAAGACACTGCCAGACTAACCTGGAAGGCACGTTGCACAATATTGTTGTGTGTGAAAGAAGTCATATCTCTCCCAGCTGCTCATGGGGTACAGAGGAAGGAGCCATTTTGCCGCCACACTGCAGGGGTTGGCAGCTGGGAGAGTGGATTCCTGGTAAACCCCAGCTCAGCCCAAAATATAGCCCCGGCAAACCCACACCACACAACATAGAGAGTGCCTAAGTGATCAGAAGCGAGTCATATGTGGAGAGGGATTTACACAGGGGAATACTGGTCATGGAAACCAACCTGGTTCCCTCTCTCCCTTTGAGACCAGCAGCTGACAGGGTTGTCTGGGAGGGAAGTATCTGGCTGGCAATTTGAAAGGGTGGGGGTTGAAAAGACTGAATTTGGAGACTGAACCCAAGAGACCAGGAAACACAGGGCTCATGGGTGACAGAGGGGACCAAGGATTGGCTTCTTCTGGGCACTAGTGAAACCCAGGGGAGATTCCTTGGACACAACATCCCAACGTGGACTGCCGACTGATGGGCCATGGAGGTGCTCTGATTTAAAATCTTCAGATCAGTCACTATTCAATGAAGACCTGGAGCCTTACTAGGTCTAAAACCCACCTCCAGGAATTCTGCTTAAAGAATCTCCTCTCACAGAACCCTCCAGTGACTCTCCCCAAGGGCAGAGTAGGTATCACATTTCATCCCACTCCACCTAACATTGCTGAGAAGGGAAGCAAGAATTTTTTGAACTCCAAAGGAAACAATTCTTTTTTTTTTTTTTTTAGGGTAATACTGTCTGTTTCATTGCACTGTTTTTCCACCCCCACCCCTCCCACCCCTTTTTCCTCTACACCATCCAAAGTTCCTTCATTCTTCTCTTCCCCCCACCACTCCCCATCATTATATATTGTCATGCACTTAACAGAGAAAACATCTGGCCTTTGGTTTTTTGGGCTTGGCCTAATTCATTTAGCATGATATTTTCCAGCTTCATCCATTTACCAGCAAATGCCATAATTATATTCTTCTTTATGGCTGAGTAATATTCCATTATATATATATATATATATATATATATATATATATATATATATATACCACAGTTTCATTATCCATTCATCTATTGAAGGGCATCTCAGTTGGTTCCACAATCTACTATTGTGAATTGAAAAGATTTTCTCCCACTCTGTAGGCTCTCTTTTCACATTGTTGAAAATGTGAAAATTGAGAAAAATCTTTTTAGTTTGAATCTATTCCATTTATTGATTCTTGCTTTTATTTCTTGTGCTATGGAGGTTCTTGTTAAGGAAGTCTGGTCCTAAGCCAACATGATGGAGATTTGGGCCTATTATTCTTCTATTTGGAGAAGGGTCTCAGGTCTAATTCCTAGATCGTTGATCCATTTTGAGTTGAGTTTTGTATGGGGGAGAGATAGAGGTTTAGTTTCATTTTACTGCATATGGATTTCCAGTTTTCCCAGCACAATTTGTTGAAGAAGCTATCTTTTCTCCATTGTAAGTTTTTGGCACCCTTGTCTAGTATGAGGTTACTGTGATTATGTGGGTGTATCTCTGTGTCTTCTATCCTGTATCATTGATCTACCTGTTTAATTTGGTGCCAGTATAATGTGGTTTTTGTTACTATTGCCCTATAGTAGAGTTTAAGGTCTGGTATAGTGATACCTCCTGCATCACTCTTCCTGCCCAGAATTGCTTTGGCATTCTGGGTCTTTTGTTCTTCCAGATGAATTTCATGATTGCTTTTTCTGTTTCTATGAGAAATGTCATAGGAATTTTAATTAAAATTGCATTAAATCTGATAACACCTTTGGAAGTATGGCCATTTTGATAATATTAATTCTGCCTATCCAAAAACATGGGAGATCTTTCCATCTTCTTTTTTTTTTTTTTGCGGGGGGGGGGTTATGCTGGGGATCAAACCCAGGGCCCTGTGATTGCAAAGCAAGCACTTTACCAACTGAGCTATCTCCCCAGCCCCCTCTTTCCATCTTCTAAGGTCTTCCTCAATTTATTTCTTCAATGTTTTGTATTTTTCATTGTAGAGATCTTTTACCTCTTTGGTTAGATTGATTCCCAAGTATTTTATTTTATTTTATTTTATTTTTTTGAGGCTATTGCAAATGGAGTTGTTTTCCTCATTTCCCTTACAGATGATTCATCACTTATGTATAAAAATGCTTTAGATTTATGCGTGTTGATTTTATAACCTGTTATTTTGCTGAATTCATTTATGAGATCTAGAAGTTTCCTGGAGGAGATTTTTGGATCCTCTAAATAGAGAATCATGTCATCAGCAAATAGTGATAGCTTAAGTTCCTCTTTTCCTATTCATGTCCCTTTAATTTCTTTAGTCTGTCTAATTGCTCTGGCTAGTATTTCAAGTATGATGTTGAATAGAAGTGATGAAAGAGGGCATTCCTGTCTTGTTCCCATTTTTAAAGGGAACACTTTCAATTTTTCTCCATTAAGAATGATATTGGCTATGGGCTTAGCATAAATAGCCTTTACAAAGTTCAGGTATGTTCTTACTATCCCCATTTTTTCTAGTGTTTTCAGCATGAAGGGGTGTTGTATTTTGTCAAATACTTTTTCTGCATCAATTGAAATAACCATAATATGATTCTTATCCTTAAGTCTATTGACATGATAGATTATGTTTATTGGTTTATGGATGTTAAACCATCCTTGCATTCCAGGGATGAACCCCACTTGATCGTGGTGCACAATTTTCTTAATATGTTTTAGGTACAGTTTGCCAGTATTTTGTTAAGGATCTTTATGTCTATATTCACCAATGATATTGGTCTAAAATTTTCTTTCCTTGATGTGTCTTTGCCTGGTTTGGGTATGAGGATGATATTAGCTTCATAGAAAATTTGGTAGGGTTCCCTCTTTTTCTATTTCCTGGAATATTTTGAGAAGTATTGGAAAGAGTTCTTCTTTGAAGGTCTTGTAGAACTTGGCTGAGAATCCATCTGGTCCTGGGCTTTTCTGGATGGTAGGCTTTTGATAGCTTCTTCTATTTCATTTATTGGTATTGATCTGTTTAAATTGCATATGTCCTCCTGGTTCAGTATGGGAGGAGCATATGTCTCTAGAAATTTGTTGATGTCTTTGGTACTTTCTATTTTGTTGGAATATACATTTTCAAAATAGCTTCTCATTATGTTATGTATTTCAGTGGTGTCTGTCATGATATTTCATTTTTCATCATGAATTTTAATAAACTGAGTTTTCTTTCTCCTTCTCTTTGCTAATATGGCTAAGGGTTTGTCTATTCTTTAACTTCTCATTGAAAACTTTTTTTTTTCTGTTTAATGATGAGTTGAATGGTCCAGGAACACTTGTACATATAACTATTTGTCTCTTTTTTCTCATTTCTAGCATTTTTTGAAGGCAAGTATACATGGCTCAATCGTTTGAGGGACAGGATGTTTGATTAGTATATAACAGTTTTGTTTTGCATTCTTTTATTAATTTTTTTAAATTTTAATTTTATATTTTTCCCTCTAATCTGCTGATTCTCTTTCTCTCTTTTTTTTTAACACCACAAAAAAAAAAAAAAACTCTATTGTTCTTTCATTCACTTTTCCTTTAACTTTCTACTTCTATTTTCTCTCCTCATCTCTCATAATTATCATATCCTGCATATCTTTTCTGTGCTCACCACTGGAAATTGTAAACCCTTTTCCAAGCTTACTGTATACATTATGGACAATAACAGATCACAACATTTGTATTTATTGTGACAACATTATATATGTCATAGCAGGAATTATTTGGTTTAATGCCTTATATTGTTTGCATTAGTTGTTGTTCTTATTTCTCCCCCCCTAAACTGTGAGGTTCTACAAATCTTTAGAGACACTATTAGTCCACAGGGTAGAAATTCTGCTGCTGTAGATCCATACTGTTAGATGGGTAGACATACAAGCTACATGAAAAAACAAGGGAACAAACCACCTGAAGCAAAAAAATAATTCCCCTGTGAAGTGGAAGAAATGTCAGAGGAGGAGTTTAGGAAGTTTATAGTTAAATGGATCTGTGAGATAAGAAAGATGTAAGGAGTGAAATCAGAGATAAAACATAGGAAGTGAAAGGACACTTTGATAAAAAGAGATTATGAAAAAAATCAAGCAGAAATTCTTGAAATGAATGAATAAACCAAATTAAAAATTCAATGGAAAGCATCACCAACTTACTAGACGACTTGGAAGACAGAGTTTCTGGCAATGAAGACAAAGTATATAATCTGGAAAACAAAACTGACACTGGAGAAATAATGTTAAGAGACCTGCACAGAATTTCCAAGAAATATGAAATAACATGAAGACACCAAATAGAAGATTTATCAGGACAGATGAAGGCTTGGAGAAACAAAACAAAGAAATGACCAATCTTTTCAATGATATAACATGAGAAAATTTCCAAAACCTAAAGAATGAAGTAGAAAATCAAATACAGGAGATTTATAGGACCTCAAATATACAAAAGTGCAACAGATGTACACAAAAGCACATTACTATGAAAATGCCTAATGTACAGAATAAATAATTTTAAAGGCTGCCAGAGAGAAACAACAGATCACATTTAGAGGGAAACCAATCCAGATCTCAGCTGATTTCTTAATTCAGACCCTAAATGCAAGGAGGTCTTGGAGTAATATATACCAAGCACTGAAAGAAAATGAATGCCAACCAAAAATACTATAGTGTACAAAATTAAGCTTCAGAATTGATGATGAAATTAAAATTTTCCATGATAAACAAAAGTTAAAAGAATTCACAACTAAAAAGCCTGTATTGCAAAACATATTCAATAAGACATTTCATGAAGAAGAAATGAAAAATAAAACTGCAAACCAGCAAAGGGAGCAAGTACACTAGAAGAACAGTCAATGTTAGGAGAAATTGATTCAAATTAAAAACCAGAAATAAATCAAAATGACATGGAATCAAAATCATTTCTCAATAATAACACTGAATGTAAATGACCTAAACTCCTTCATCAAAAGCCACATACTGCCAGATTGGATTAAACAACAAGACCCAACAACACATGCTGTCTCCAAGAGACTCACCTCATAGGCAATGATATCCATAGGCCGAAGGTAAAAGGATGGGAAAAACACCTATCATTTACATGGATCTCATAAGCAAGCAGGGGTTTCTATCCTCATATCAGTTAAAGTGGACTTCAAGCTTAAGAAAATTATACATTAGCAGGATAAAACAATCATAAATATTTATGCCCCAAATAATGAAGCATCTATGTACATTAAAAAACAAATGAACAAACAAACAAACAAAAAACCCTTCTCAAATTCAAGAATCAAATAGACCACAACACAAAAATCTGGATAAGTTTAACACACCTCTCTCATCACTGGATAGATCCACCAAACAAAAACTAAATAAAGAAGCTATAGAACTAACAAATACCACAAAGCTACTGTTAGCAAATACAAGAAGATAGAGATACTACCTTGTACTCTATCAGATCATAATGGATTGAAATTAGAAATAAATGACAGAATAAAAAACAGAAACTTCTCCAATACCTGGAGATTAAATAATACACTATTATATGATGAATGGATAACAGAAGACATCAGGAGGGAAATAAAAAAACTCTTAGAAGTAAACGAGAACAAAGACACATCATATCAAAATCTCTGGGACACTATGAAAGCAGTACTTAGAGGAAGATTTATTTCATGGGGCGCATTCAAAAAAAGAAGTAGAAATCAACAAATAAACGACTTAACACTACAGCTCAAAGCGCTAGAAAAAGAAGAGCAGACCAATACCAAAAGTAGTAGAAGACAGGAAATAGTTAAAATCAGAGCCGAAATCAACGAAATCGAAACAAAAGAAACAACTGGAAAAAATAACAAAATAAATAGTTGGTTCTTTGAAAAAATAAATAAAATTGATAAACCCTTAGCCACACTAACAAAGAGAAAGAGGGAGAAAACTCAAATTACTAAAATTCGGAATGAACAAGGAAACATCACAACAGACACGAGTGAAATACAAAACATAATTAGAAGCTATTTCGAAAATCTATACTCCAACAAAACAGAAAACCTCGAAGACATCAACAAATTTCTAGAGACATATGAATTACCTAAACTGAATGAGAAGGACATACACAACTTAAATAAACCAATTTCAAGCAATGAAATAGAAGAGGTCATCAAAAGCCTACCAACAAAGAAAAGTCCAGGACCAGATGGGTTCTCAGCCGAGTTCTACAAAACCTTTAAAGAAGAGCTCATTCCAATACTCCTCAAACTATTCCATGAAATAGAAGAGGAGGGAACCCTCCTAAACTCGTTCTATGAAGCCAATATCATCCTGATACCTAAACCAGACAGAGACACATTGAGGAAAGAAAATTTCAGACCAATATCCTTAATGAACATCGATGCAAAAATTCTCAACAAAATTTTAGCAAATTGCATACAAATATATATTAAAAAGATAGTGCACCACGATCAAGTGGGTTTTATCACAGGGATGCAAGGTTGGTTCAACATTCGGAAATCAATAAATGTCATTCACCATATCAACAGACTTAAAGTTAAGAATCACATGATTATTTCAATAGATGCAGAAAAAGCATTCGATAAAATACAGCATCCCTTCATGCTCAAAACACTAGAAAAAATTGGGGTAGTGGGAACATTCCTTAACATTATAAAGGCCATCTACGCTAAGCCCATGGCTAATATCATTCTAAAGGGTGAAAAACTGAAAGCGTTCCCCCTAAAAACTGGAACAAGGCAGGGATGCCCTCTTTCACCACTTCTATAAAACATCGTCCTTGAGACTCTAGCCAGAGCAATCAGACAAACCAAAGAAATTAAAGGGATACGAATAGGAAAAGAAGAACTCAAACTATCCCTGTTCGCTGATGACATGATTATATATTTAGAGGAACCTGGAAAGTCCACCAGAAAACTTTTAGAACTCATAAGTGAATTCAGTAAGGTAGCAAGTTACAAGATCAATGCTCATAAATCCAATGCATTTTTATACATAAGTGATGAATCTACAGAAAGAGAAATTAGGAAAACTACCCCATTCACAATAGCATCGAAAAAAATAAAATACTTGGGAATCAATCTAACAAAAGAGGTGAAAGACCTCTACAATGAGAACTACAAAACACTAAAGAAAGAAATTAAAGAAAACCTTAGAAGATGGAAAGATCTCCCATGTTCCTGGATAGGCAGAATTAATATTGTCAAAATGGCTATACTACCTAAAGTGCTATACAGATTCAATGCAATTCCAATTAAAATCCCAATGATGTGCCTTGCAGAAATAGAGCAAGCAATTATGAAATTCATCTGGAAGAATAAAAAACCTAGAATAGCTAAAGCAATCCTTAGTAGCAAGAGCGAAGCAGGGGGTATTGCAATACCAGATCTTCAACTCTATTACAAAGCAATAGTAACAAAAATGGCATGGTATTGGTACCAAAATAGACAGGTAGATCAATGGTACAGAATAGAGGACATGGACACAAACCCAAATAAATACAATTTTCTCATACTAGACAAAGGTTCCAAAAATATGCAATGGAGAAAAGATAGCCTCTTCAACAAATGGTGCTGGGAAAACTGGAAAACCATATGCAATAGAATGAAATTAAACCCCTATCTCTCACCCTACACAAAACTCAACTCAAAATGGATCAAGGACCTCAGAATCAGACCAGAGACCCTGCATCTTATAGAAGAAAAAGTAGGTCCAAATCTTCAACTTGTTGGCTTAGGATCAGACTTCCTTAACAGGACTCCCATAGCACAAGAAATAAAAGCAAGAATCAACAACTGGGATAGATTCAAACTAAAAAGCTTTCTCTCAGCAAAGGAAACTATCAGAAATGTGAAGAGAGAGCCTACAGAGTGGGAGAATATCTTTGCCAACCATACCTCAGATAGATCGCTAATTTCCAGAATCTATAAAGAACTCAAAAAACTCTACACGAAGAATACAAATAATCCAATCAACAAATGGGCTAAGGAAATGAACAGACACTTCACAGAAGAAGATGTACAAGTAATCACCAGATATATGAAAAAATGTTCAACATCCCTAGTAATAAGGGAAATGCAAATCAAAACTACCCTAAGATTTCATCTCACCCCAATTAGAATGGCAATTATCAAGAACACAAGCAACAATAGGTGTTGGCGAGGATGTGGTGAAAAAGGAACACTCATACATTGCTGGTGGGGTTGCAAATTAGTGCAGCCACTCTGGAAAGCAGTGTGGAGATTCCTCAGAAAGCTTGGAATGAAAACACCATTTGACCCAGCTATCCCACTCCTTGGCCTATACCCAAAGGACTTAAAATCAGCATACTACAGAGATACAGCCACATCAATGTTCATTGCTGCTCAATTCACCATAGCCAGAGTGTGGAATCAACCTAGATGCCCTTCAGTTGATGAATGGATAAAGAAACTGTGGCATATATATATACAATGGAATATTACTCAGCCATAAAGAATGATAAAATTATGGCATTTGTAGGCAAATGGATGAAATTGGAGAATATCATGCTAAGTGAGATAAGCCAATCTCAAAAAACTAAAGGACGAATGATCTCGCTGATAAGCAGATGAGGACATATAATGGGGGGTGGAAGGGGTTAGCATTAGGTTTAGGGTTAGGTTTAGGGTTAGGGATAAGGAGAGCGGTAAGAATGAAGGAAAGAAGGACTGTATAGAGGGAAAAAAGGGGTGGGTGGGGTGGGGGAAGGAAAAAAAAATAAACACCATTGCCCTATGTAAACGTATGATTATACAAATGGTATGCCTTGACTCTATGTACAAATAGAGAAACAACATGTATCCCATTTGTATACAATAAAAAAAAATTAAAAAAAAATAAATAAAAATAAAAGAAGTCTTTTAAATACCAATAAAAGATATGCATTAACTCTTAAAAAAAAAAAGAAGAATGAAACTAAAAAAAAAAAAAGAACTAACAAATACAATTTAGAATTATCAGACATATATAACGTATTTTATGCATCAATGACTGAATACACTTTCTCCTCAGCAGCAGCAGATGGGTCATTTTCTAAAATAGTCCTTATTTTAGTCCACAAAGCAACACTCAGCAAATATAAAAAAAAAAAAAATAGAGATAATACTATGTATTCTATCAGATCATAGTGGAATGAAATTAGAAATCAATGATGAAATAAAAAATAGAAGGTACACTAAAATCTTGATAATAATCAATGTGTTGTTGAATGACCAATGGTAGCAGAAGAAATCAAGTGTTAACTAAAAAAAAAAAATACTTAGAGGTAAATGAGAAAAACAACATAACATATCAAAATCTTTGGAACACTATGAAGGCAGTGCTATGAGGAAATTTCATTGCATTTAGCACATTTATAAAAAGAATAGAAAGTCACCAAATAATCTAACTTTACATTTCAAGGTCTTACAAAAGGAAGAACAAACAAAATCTGAAAACAGAAGATAAGAAATAATTAAAATCAGAGCTATATTCAATGAAATTGAAACAAAGGAAAAAAATTCAAAATCAAATAAATAAAAGATTTGTTCTTTTAAAAAATAGATAAACCCTTAGCCAAGTTAACCCAAAGATTGAGGAAAAAAACTGAAATAACTAAAATCTGTATGCAAAAGGAAACAACCACCAACACTATCAAAATACTGACAATAATCACAAATTATTTTAAAAATTTATACTCCAATAAGAGAGAAAAATCTTGAAAACATTGACAAATTTCTAGAGATATGACCTACACAAATTGATTCAGGAGGACACAGAAAATTTAAACTTGTCAATTTCAAGTAACGAAATTAAAGACACCATCAAAAGACTATCAACAGAGAAAATCCCAGACCAGTTGAGTTCTACCAGACCTCCAAAGAAGAATTAACACCAATCCTCCTCAAACTATTCCATAAAATAGAAAAGGAGGGAGCCCTTCCAAACTCATTCTATGAAGCTAGTATAACCCTGATACCAAAACCAGACAAAGACACGTCAAGGAAAGAAAACTTCAGATCAATGTACCTGATGAATAATGATGCAAAAATTCTTAGTAAAATGCTGGCAAACAGCATACAAAAACATTAAAAATATAGTGCACCATGATCAAGTGGGGTTCATCGCAGAGATGAAAGGTTGTTTCAATATATGGAAATCAATAAACATAATTCATCATAACAGTAGACTTAAAGAATCACATGATTATATCAATAGATGCAAAAAAGCATTTGACAAAATATACCATCCATTCATGTTGAAAACACTAGAAAAACTAGGAATATACCTCAACATTGTAAAAGTTATGTATGTCAAACCCAAGGCCAACATCATTCTAAATGGAAAAAATTGAAATCCTTCATTCTAACATCTGGAATGAGAAAAGAATGTCTGTTTTCACCACTTCTATTCAACATAGTCCTTGAAATTCTAGCCAGAGCAAGTAGGCAAAAGAAACAAAAGGATACAAATAGGAAAAGAAAAGCTCAAACTGTCACTATTTGCCATTTACATGATTCTATATTTAGAAGATCCCCAAAACTCTGCCAGAAAACTTCTAGAATTCAAACAAATTCAGCAAAGTAGCAGGATTTGAAATAAACACCATAAATCAATTGCTTTCCTATAAACCAAGGATGAATTCGCTGAAAGAGAAATTAGGAGGACTATCCCATTTACACAGCCTCAAAAAAATGAAGTACTTGGGAATCAATCTCACCGAAGAGGTGAAAGACCTCTAAAATGAAAACTACAGAATACTAAAGAAAGAAATTGAAGAAGACCTTAGAAGACCAAGAGATCTCCCATGTTCTTGGAATAGGCAGAAATAATATTGCCAAAGTAGCCATACTATCAAACGTGCTATACAGATTTCCTATTAAAATTCCAATGATGTTCTTCATAGAAATAGAAAAAGCGGTCACAAAATTCATTCAGAAAAATAAGAGGCCCAAAACGACCAAAGCCATCCTTAGTGAGAAACATGAAGCAGGAGGCATCACAATACCAGACCTTAAATTATACTACAGAGATATCTTATCAAGTCACCATAGTATTGGCACAAAAACAGACATGAAGACCAACGGAAAAGAAGACACAGAGACAAACCCACTTAAATACATTTATCTCTTATTAGACACAGGTGCCAAAAACATACATTGGATAAAAGTAGCCTCCTCAACAAATGGTGCTGGGAAAACTGAAAATCCATATGCAACAGAATGAAATTAAACCCCTATCTCTCACTCTGCACAAAACTCAACTCAAAGTGGGTCAAAAACCTAGGCATTAGAACAAACTCCTGTGCCTACTAGAAGAAAATGTAGGCCCAACTCTCCATTATGTCAGTTTAGGAACTGACTACTTCAACAAGTTTCCTAAAGCACAAGAAGTAAAACCAAGAACCAATAAATGGGATGGTATCAAACTGAAAATCTTCACAGCAAAGGAAACAATCAAGAATGTGAAGAGAGGGGCTGGGGATATGGCTCAGTTGGTAGGATGCTTGCCTTGCATGCACAAGGCCCTGGCTTCGATCCCCAGCACCACACCAAAAAAAAAAAAAAAAAAAAAAATGTGAAGAGAAAGCCTACAGAATGGGAGAAAATCTTTGCCAACTGCACTTCACATATAGCATTAATCTTCAGAATATATAAAGAACTCAAAAAACTTAATACCAAGAAACCAAATAACCCAATCAATAAATGGGCCTTGAACAGACACTTCACAGAAGAAATACGGATGGTCAACAAAGATAAAAAATGTTAAGCAGCTCTCATAATTAGATAAATGCAAATTTAAATTATACTGAGATTTAATCTCACTCCAGTCAAAATGGTAACAATCAAGAATACATAAAACAATAATGTTGGCAAGGATGTGGGGAAAAGGGCGCACTCACACATTGCTGGTGGGAATGCAAATTGGTGCAACCACTTTGGAATGCAGTATGGAGATTTCTCAAAATACTTGGAATGGAACCTCCACTTGACCCAGTTATACCACCCCTCGATAAATACTCAAAGTACTTAAAACCAGCATACTACAGTGACACAGTCACATCAATGTTTATAGCAGCTTAACTCACAATAGCTAAGCCATGGAACCAACCTAGGTGCCATTCAACAGATGAATGGATAAAAAATATACAAAATGAAATATTACTCAGCCATAAATAAAGGAATTACTTTAGCTGGGCACAGTGTCACATGCCTGTAATCCCAGTAGCTCAGGAGGCTGAGGCAAAAGGATCATGAGTTCAAAGTCAGCCTTCACAAAAGCAAGGTGATAAGCAACTCAATGAGACCCTATCTCTAAATAAAATACAAAGTAGGGCTGGGGAGGTGGCTCAGTGGTTGAGAACCCCCGAGTTCAATCCCTGGTTCTGAATTAAAAAAAAAAAAAAGAATTAATTTATGACTTCTGCCAGTATATACAAGGATATGCAGACTATTATGTTAAGTGAAATAAGCCAGTTCCAAAAAATCAGAAGTTGGATGTTTTCTCTGATATGTGGATGCTAACATAGAATAAGCAGGGGTTAGAAGGAGAAGTTCAATGGATTAGATAAAGTGGAATAAAAGGAAGGAAGGGGATTAAGAATAAGAAAGACAATAGAAGGAATCAGACATAACTTTCCTAGGTACATATATGAATAGACTGCAATGAAACTCCACATCATGTACAACCATGATAATGGGATCCTAATTAGAAAAAGTTACATTCCACGTATGTATAATATGTCAAAATAACCTCTAACTGTCATGTATATCTAAAAAGAATAAATTTTAAAAAATAAAAATGAAAGTACTAAAGATGCCTTCAGGAGATCCTTCTGACTACTGACATATATTCTTGAACAAATGCCCAAGCCTGAACAAAGAGTTATCTGCAAAGTTTAGAAAGAACAGTCCTCATAAGTAACACAGAAGCTAACAGCAGGGAGGAAAATTTTATATATCATAAAACAATTACTAAGAAACATTTCTATTATTAGGGAAAATTAAAGGTAGATCATATATATTGGTTTTGGTACTACCTTTCAAATTCTTAAAACAGGATCATAAAGAACAAATTTTTTTAAGCAACTTCACCGATTTCAAAACTATGCTCAAGAATATTGTAAATACAAAAATAATCAGCATTAAACATGGCAAAATTCACATCAGATAGCTTGTTCAATAATAATCTGACATTCAAAGAAATAGAAAATTCAGCCCCTAATGAAGATAAAAATCAGTCAAAACTGATCCAGAAATAAACGACAATGATTGAGATGAGAGGTAGGTAGGTAGGAAGATAGGTAGATAGATAGATAGACAGACAGATTATAGATAGGTATCAACCTAAGTCAAACTTGTAGGAATAAAAATAAAATGTATAAGATAAAAATACGCATATGAGATTAATGGCAGATGAGACCTTGTAGAAGAATAGTGAAGTTGAAAGCAAGGATATATAAACTAGCCAAATTTGACCTTGAGAGAAAAGAGGTTCATAGGAAGGAAGGGGAAGAGGGAGAAAAGGAGGAAAATCTACCACATCTACATCATAACTAAACTGCTTAGATCCACTGACAGAAAAGAAGACCGAGGATAAGGGGAGGGGGAGATTAGGCACAGAGGTCAAAGACAGAATAGGAGAAATCTGAAAATCTGAAAAAATGCAAACTAGGACACAGTGTGCAACATCTTCAACATAACAAAGGAACCAAAGTTAAATCGAGAAGAAATGCATGATCTGATTATATATGGGGAACAGAAAAGATTATTTTTAGGTTCATTTTAAGTTTCTTAAATACCACCATTAAACGTATTTGCTTTTATCTTTGTTAAGGTACCAGAGGCAAGATCCTATTCTAAATATTTGCAATATATTGAAAACAACATTAAGCAACCTTATAAATTCATTTGATGTCTACAGGGTCTGGCTATGTTTAAACTCATAAATAGAATATTTAAGTATGACCAAGAAAAATTTATAATTCATAATTTATGTATGATTTATTGAAATGCTACCATTCCACATTTAATTTGGAAGAGTTTTAAATTTCTTTTAAAAAGTTTCAAATATATTGTGCATATTAAAGGTAGATGCCATTAGATTATTTTTTCTCCATACTGAGGACAGAAACTAGGGTCACTCTAATACTGAGCTATACCCCCAGTCCTTTTAATTTTTAATTTTGAGACAAGGTCTCCTTAAGTTGCTGATACAGGCCTCAAACTTGCTATCCCTCTGTGTGGGTCTTATTAGTCGCTGGGATTACAGGTGTACACCACCATGTCTCACTTAATCTCAAATTCTACTTAAAAATCAGCAGTCACAAAGTAGTGTGAGGTGAGATTAACTTACTTTATAAATTTAGCCTTTTATAAGCTTACTAAAGTAAAAAGTTTCACATTAACAAGCATTTCTTCAAATAAATTCAGCACATTCATGTCTGAAAACTGACCCCGCAATAAAATCTATTGATATTTATAAACTAGTTTAGAAGTTTAGTGTAGTCTCTTAATGAATGACAGTTTTCTGCTATGCAACCTGCTACTCAAGATCTTACTGAAAAAAAAGTTAAATCATATTGTTATGATTAGGGAAAGCAAATATGTACAAATAATAAAACAGTCAGTTCCAATTTTACTTTTATCCATATGAGTGTATGTGAAATCAAATTTCCCTGGGAAATTTTTCAAGGTATTAGAAAGAAAATACTCCCTGAAAACTTATTAAAACATTGTTTATATTAATATGCTACAAATCATTTAAAAATCCTGTTGTTCATGAAGAATCAGAAATGAAATGATACTGAAATAATGAAGTCTAATCATGAGGTTTAGTTACTAGGTGAAGTAAAAAATAAATACTGTTTTTTTGTGACTGCATAGTATACACATTTTTTTTACATTCAAATTTTTCACATTTTTAAACATGTAATTTGGTGAGGTAATTAGTATAGGATGTGAGGTAATGTTTATATCTTAAATTACCTCCTCCACTTTGCTGAACACTCAAAAGGAGTAACTAGCTATTGCAACTTCATGGCTTGCAATGGATAATGAAACTCACAAATTCCAATCGGAGAATTCAGTTCACTTTTGACATTTCTTGATTTAACTAGTGTCATTTGTAAAGGTTCTCTACTTAAATCTCCCAAATGTAAGACATCTTACGATGTTCTCTTCAATGATTTTATGGCCATGAATTACAAGTGCCTTTGCATTTATAGATCAATGCTGAGAGGAGCAAAGAAAAAGAACCAGTGCACAAACAGCAATTTCCCATTACCAGGAGAGGAAACCACATGACATGCAGTAAAGAGAATATACAGTTAGAGTTTGTGGAGAAACAGCAACAGTAGTGCATTCTGAAATTCCCTAGCTTAACATATATATTCTTATCATTATTTTCCTTTTACACAATGTTGACCTATATCTTATAACATACATGAAAAAAAAAACTTTGCTCTTTCTTTAGTTGTATTTTGAGACCATTTTATGTGACAAGCTCTGTACCAGGTATGGGAGATAAAAATAAGTATGACCTTGGCTCTGCTTTCACAAAGCTTGCCATCTGGGGAGGGAGGGAAGAATGGTGAGGGACTCTGTAGACGGGGACAAGCCCTGTAAAGGAGGGACATACCATGGAACCCAAGAAGGGGAAGCATGGAATGACAATTTCGATCAAAGGGACAGCTTCAGAAAGATTGAGGGCAGTAATTTCCTAGATGGTTCAAAGGCTACAGGTATGATAAAGAAAGAATGTTCTAGGCAGAAAGGCAAAGCACGTGTGGTGCATGTTGACGAGGCAGACAGAACCCCTAGTCACATGGCCAGTATCCTTCAGGGAGCCTTCAATCAGCCTCCCCTGAGCCTCTTGTCTATCCTACTGTCCAATGCCCTTGGGGTCAGGGAGAGGTCTACCAGGAGCACTTGGGGCACTGGGTAACATGGTCAGTTCTGCAGAATGTCATACATGTGAGAAAACCTCAATGTACAATCCCCAGAAATATCAAGTCTGTGGACCAAAACAAAAATAACATGCATTTATGTGCATTTATTCTAACGCCAAAAATGAAGTCAAAAATAAAGTGTCTAATGAATTAAAAAGAAAAATGGGAACCCACAGTCCATCCTTCCTGATATTTAAAGCACGAAACTTAAATCACTTTATTCTGACCATAATGAGGTATATTCATAAGACAATTCCACAGCAGTAAATTCTCTTACTGTTCAATAAGTATCTTGCCAATAATTATGGCAATGTTGGGGCATCACAAGATTCTGTGCAGGGACTTGGTTATGCAGAGATACACCTTGTTCCTCTTATCAGCATGGAAGTAGCTACACTGCCTTTGTGTCCCAGGATGAGGATGTTTATGGTTCCTTTTTATGCCACTCACCAAAGAATGAAAGTTCCAGGGAAGGAGTGGCACTGAATTCCCAAATTGCCAGGGATGAAGATTATCCCAAGTAGACTCCCTCAAGCATCTAAGATTCCGAATTCAACACTGGCAGGCTTCTGGCAATCTGCTTCAATAATTAGATGTTGAGATATTTCATTACAACTCCTGGGTATTCTGCCTGGGTTTTCACCATTATCCTGTGTCCTTAATGAAAGTGAGCTACCTTCTACTAAAATGAGACAATCACACAGCAAATACTTAGGTGAAGAAAAATATTCTTGAAGATCAATAAAACCATTTCACAGAGTGTAAAACTCCATATGTGGAAAAAAATATTATTTTCAACCAAATGAACTTGAGAGCTTGTAGGTAGACCTAAAAAGTGGCTTCAGTTCCGTTTCATTTGGAACCACAGATTTTGAAGTATGGTGTAGAAATCCTAATTGATATTTCACCTGGTTTGTATCATAGCTATTGTATTACAATGCATCCTTTCTTCATTTTCCTTTGATTGTACATATCAGCACTGTATTTTTTTAGACCTGCTGTTTTAGTTATTTCATCAAACATTTCCATATCCACATCCTTACTGTGAGACAGAACTTGTGGGATTCAATTACAGAGGTAACATCATCTATAAGAAAATGACTGAATTACTTTGAAAAACGAATAAGCAGCTTGATTGTACAATCAGTGCTATTAGAACCTAAGACTGTATGGATTTTAAGACTAGAATAGTGAAATATGTATTTTTTAAGATACAGTTGATCGATATACATAAAGTAACAGTTATGCGATTTTTTTTATTTCAGTTTCAAACTTTCCACTTTTTATTAGGATATCTCCCTTAAAAGGTTAGTCTTATTAAATCTCTTGCCTAAATATAAGTTATATATAAATTGGTATTTTGTTGAGTAAGCAGTTTTTTTTTAATACTTACATGAAACTCTACAACTTAATGTGTGTCCAGATTTACCATTTAATCATTGTATAAGGTTTTGATTATTTAAAGCATTTTATAAGACTTAAGATAATTTTCTTTACCAGCTTTTAAGGTAGCCCTCAGAAGAAAACTCACCTTTTCTCTTATTTACAGAGCACCTCTCAATACGTAAGAGGCTGCACTAGAAGGAGACTGAGTGACAGGGAGAAGGAAAGCGAATCCTCTAAACCAGAGCCTTCAAATACTCGCACAGGCCAACCACGGGGTCCTCACTGCTGGGGACGGCGTGGACGCTGCTGCCTGCTTGCCAACACGGAGCGCTCCTTGGCCACAGTGCATACTTTCTGCTTCCGTCCCTGTAATCATGCAGGGTCTATTTTTAACTTTAGTGGGACTACAGCAATCTTAAATTTTCTAACCTTAGTTCTTTGGTCTCTCTACCAATCTTTTGTGTGTAGCTACAAAATATTTCTTCTCAGAAATCTCTTTGTGTTCCTCGCCTTCTTGAAAATGGTGAACTTTACCCTAGCTCTATGATCCTGGAAAAAAAAAAAAACTAATATTAAACACATTCTCTCACCCCTTTGTATCCCAGAAAGAGCTTACTGAAAAGAACTTTTCCTGCAGGACTAAGATGCGATTTTCAGAATACTCTTTTGTACCTATGACAAAGCCAAATGGAGTCCTACAAATTCCCATTCTTTGCTTCATGAACAATTAGCTGAACCGTTTGTATCCACTGACCAAACTGGAAAAGAAACCTGCTTGAGTTGAGCTGTCTTTCACCCAGACCTCTGAACTTTGACCTGTACTCAGTCTCATCAGCATCAACCCTTCCTTTGCTGCTTCTCCTAATAACAACTGGCTGACCACAGGTTCCAACATCCTCTGACCTCCTGTTCTTAACCACATCACCCTCAGTCATCCTTTCCCACACTCTCGCCTTTCCAGCGCCATTTACTCATATCTATAAAAGAAGAACCACTTTCTGCCTAACCTTTGAGAGACTGACTGATCTCATGGTGGACATATTTCTGCTATTGCCCCTGCCCCTCATCTGTTCTTGCAATGACCTTTTCAAATTAAAGTCTCTCTTTACCTAAGTCCAAATGCACATTTTATTTGATAGTCCATTGAACATATTTAGAAAAATTCCTGGCAACTAACCCTAACCTACTTTACTAATTTACAAATATTCCTTTCAAAATATCCACTCAAATGAAGCTAGCCCTCTTATTCTCTTGCACTAATGAGTGCTTTCACTGTACCATCTAATATTACTCCCTCAAATGAATTACAAAAGAATGGCCTAGAAAAATAAATGGATCTGCATGCTTATAATTTCGTTCTCCTCATCCCTAGTACATAGCAAATATCTATAATAAATAACTGTTGAATTACAAATCAAAGATTAGGACAAGTTTTCTAAAACAATATATATTTTATTGACATAAAAATATATAACATGGTTTACTAAATTTGCTGAAAATGAATAACATTTTTAAAAGTCATTAATTATTTTGCAGTAAGTTTCAGAATTATAAAATTCTTTAAGGTTATTCAGTAAAATGAGTTACAAAAAAAGACTACTGCCTTGTTAAAAATAATCCAGAGACTTATGAAAACTATATGATAAAGTATATGAAGACATAGCACATTTTAATTAAAAAACTATATACAGCAATGTACAATTTTTATGAAGACATACATATTTTCAGACAAAAGTTTTATTGAGGTCAATGAAATATGATGATTATCCCAATACTAAAAATGAAGGAAAATTTGACTTTAATAATGAAATAAAGCAATATTCTAAAGTTAGGCTTAACTTTTCACTGAAACAAAATCTTAAGTCTATAAGGAAACTATGATAGTATTCAACTGAAACTATCATTTACTGAAACAATTCATTTATAGTATCCTTGATAGAGGCTCTGATAAACTTATAAAGGGACCACTTAGGCATCCAGTTACCTGATTGGTCATTTTATTGATGTAATAATTTGTTTATTCATATCTTTAAAAAAAATTTCTTTCATATCTAATATACGTTCATATGCCTAAAAAACAAAGGAAGAGATATTTGCAAATGAGAAAAGAGTGAATTATTAATAAGTGAACCAAATGGAAAATAAGAGTGTGGAAATATAGTGGCTGATAATTTTTAAAATTTTAATGTTTTTGGTAGTGCTCTATAGTTAAACGGAATAGTGGGTTCTCTGTTACATGTTCATAAATGCATACAATATAACTTGGTCCATTTCAATCCCTACTACTTTCCCTCCCCTCCATCCTTCCTCCCCTGATGCCCTTCCTCTATTATACTTGTCTTCCTTCTATTTATTTATAGCTTTTAAAATTGTACAGTTCTATATAAAAGTAGAATTCATTGTCATATATTTATACATGCACACAGCACAAATTGGTCCACTGAATTCCCCCATTCTTCCCCTTTCGCTACCATTCTCCTTCCCTTTTGGTCCCCCACCTTGTAGTTTACTGATCTCCTTTTATTGTCATGAGAACCTCTCTTTTTATTGCTTCATTTCTCTCTAGCTTTCACACATGAAAGAAAACATTCAACCCTTTATTTTCTGAGTCTGGCCTATTTCACTTAGCACAATATTCCCCAGTTCCATTCATTTAGCAGCAACAGATATAATTTCACTTCTCTTAACAGTTGAGTAGAATTTCATTGTGTGTGTATATATGTGTATGTATATATATATATCACATTTTCTTTATTTTTCTTTTTGGCAGAGCTGTGGATTGAACGCAGGGCCACACGCATGCTAGGTAAGCACACTACCACTGAACTACATTCCCAGGCCCCCACATTTTTCTTATCCTTTCATCTGTTGTCAGGTACTGGGCTGGTTCTATAGGTTAGCTATTGTGAATTGTGCTGCTATAAACATTGGTATGCATGTATCACTATAACATGTTTATTTTAGTTCTTTTGAATAAATACCAAAGAGTGGGACAGCTGGGTCCTATGGTTGTTCATTCCTAGTCTTTTAAGGAATCTTCATACTGCTTTCCAAAGTAGTTGTACTAATTTGCAGTCCCATCAAGAATGTACACATATACCTACTCCCCCCATTCTCACTAGCAATCATCATTATTTATATTCTTGATGATTGCCATTCTAACTGGGGTGAAATGAAATCTCAGTATAGTTTTGATTTGCATCTCCCTGATTGCTAAGGATGTTGAAAATTTTTTCATTTACTTTTTGGCCATTTCTATTTCTTTTGAGAAATATCTATTTAGATCTTTTGCTCATTTATTGATTGGGTTATTGTTCTGTGTTAAGAGTTTTGAGCTCTTCAAATATTGTGGATAATAATCCCCCGTCAGAACAGTAACTGGCAAAGATTTCTCCCATTCTATAGGCTCTCTCTTCACACTCTTATTGTCTTTGCTTGTAAAAACTTTTAATTTTAAAACCATCCCACTTATAGATTCTTGGTTTTATTTCTTGAGCTTTTGGAGTCTTATTAAGGAAAACAATGCCTGCACATTATGTTGGACTGTTGTTCCTAGGTTTTCTTCTATCAGTTTCACTCTTTCTTGTCTATCTCTTAGGTCTTTGATCCATGTTGAGCTGACTTTTGTATGAAGTGAGATACATTCTTGCACATATGTATATCCAGTTTCCCAGCACCATCTGTTTTAAAAAGCTGTGTTTCCTCCAACATGTATGTTTGGTCCATTTTTCAAGGATCATGTGACTCTATCTATGTGGACTTGTTTCTGTGTCTTCTAGTCTATTCCATTGGTCTTCATGTCTGTTTTTATGCTAATATTATACTGTTTTTCTTACTGTAGCTCTGTAAATTTGAGATTAGGTATTGTGACGCCTCCAGCTCACTCTGGTTGCTCAGGTGAACCAAATGGAACTAAATGTTAATTAACAGTATAAACTTACATTGGCTGAAAATTTCAAAAGTAAAAATAAATGGCCTAAACCCAAGAATAGGTACCGTTTATAAATTAATTACTGAGTTCAAAGATTAAGTGGAAGAATTCTCCTACATGACTACAAAAAAAAAAAAAAAGAGTAAATAGGCATATCAAAGAAATACCAAGGATAGAAATAAAGCTATGAAAATATAAATACTGGGAATGTCATAAAAGAAAAAAATAAAACTGAAGAACAAAGAGAAAATCCTTATCTAGGTATAAAAAGAAGATTGCTAAAATAATAAAAATCAAACTAAATAAATATCATAACTGTTTTCATGCTTAAAAAACAATTGAGCAATATTTTCAAGGTACTCTGAAACAGAAAAACCTCTGCACTGTGAATGTTTTATGGAGTAAGTATAAAACAATGTAAAGGAATAATAACAACATTGGAAGACACATAATCCCTCATAATTTTGCTAATGGAAACCCCATGCCAAAAGTACTCTTGGGAATATTAAAAGAAGAAGAGAAACAAATGCTTTGCAGAAGATAGAAACTCTAAAAGTATAACCAAATTACCAATTTATTGTCATAAATTGTACCAAAGCATTTTGTCTGTAGAAGAACAAAATTAAAATTAGGACTAAAAAAGGAAAAAGGAAAACACAATAACATCCTGTTGGATCTTAAGAATAACAAAACAATAACAAAAAGATCAAGAGATAGATATATACATGAATAGAGAAATACAGAGATAAAGCAAGATTTATCTCCTGCACACATACAAATGTGCATATCCTTAATAACCCATAACTAAAAATCTAAATATTTTCTACATGATAGAACACAGAAGAAAATCCAGAGACATGAGACATATTTAATACTGACTTATTCCTGGGAAATTTAAGGAACTAATGAGTGAATTATAAACTTGAAAATATATGCTAATGATTGTGACAGTTTGACATATTTGACTCCATGGAAATGTTATAGGCCAAGCTATATGGGCAATGACTAAACAGATTTCATTTTACCCTGAAACTCCATGATATGTAGGAAATACTTCTCCCATGGTAACGGCCCATCTCCATACCCATCAGTTGCTTAGCATGACATGTTTGACAACACAAAATGGCAATTCTTGTATAATAAAAAATTGCTCTCTTTTTGATTCCTATTTTCCTAAACAATGTACCATGTCAACAGTGATGTCAACAGGGATTGTCTAGATGTTAGTAACCACTCTTTAATTTGTACCTAAGTACGGTAATTTTGACTCACTTCCCCCTTCTGCTAATGATTTTAGATTGCATCATGTTAGTTTATAAGTTTAAATCATAGCAACAGACACATGATTAATGTACTGACTTATGATATAAAAACCCCTACAACCCTATGGTCAAGGCTATTCTCCCAATAGCCATTTTTAGTGCACTGTGTGAGACAGCCAGCTGGCTGGCTAATAAAGACTCTCAAATTTGGACTTCTCAGTGGTGAATGGTCTGTTCTTAAGTTGTGCACCATAACAATGATAACAACCTTAAGAACAAAACTATAATAGACATTTTTAAATCAGACAAAATGCTTTATCAAATGGGGAGCAGGAAATGAAAAAAAATACATCAAAGCAGAATAATTAAAAAATATGAAAAGAAATAGCAAAAATTAAAGTCCACTGATTTTATAATACATCTTATTAGATTAAATACACAAATTAAATGGCAAAGAACCCCTGATTAAAAAGTAAGATTTTAAAATATATTGTTTATGACAGACAATTTTAAAACTAATTACTAACAATTTAAAGTTAAAAAATGAAAAACATATCAGGAAAACATGGAGAAAGCCCATATTCTGGGCTCTCCCTCAGTCATGCAAAGGTCTCAAGGCATCCTTTGGCATGTAGCTAGCATTCTCACTGTGACCTCACATGGCCCTCCCTCTGTATGGATGTATCTTTGTATGGATGGTATTGTCTTAATAAGGACACCAGCCATACTGGATTGGGCCCTGCCAGTATCTTAACTATACACTGCAATGATCCTATTTTCCAAATAAGGCCACATTGTTCAGTACTAGTGGTCAAGATTTAAAATTCACTTCAGTGTGAATCAGGGGAAGGGGAGCACAGTCTAACTCATAATAGTTCTTAAGATCCAACAGGATGTTTAAAATAATAATAGTGGAAAGTTTATGCCAGACACTTAAGGATTATTCAACATATGAAAATTTACTTATATTATTTAGTATGTTAAGAGGTGATTGAGAGAGATTGTAATTAACTGAAGAAACACACAAACATTTATTCAGATTCTTCAAAATTCAAAGTTTATGGAATTTAAACAAACTAGGAATGAATGGTAATCTCCCTCCCTTTATAACCCTCAGCAACAGTACACTCAGTGGAGATTTTTTTTTTTTAAAAACTCTAATCTTAAAAACTTTGTATTATGGTATGAAAGGTACTTAATCCTGATATTAAGGAAAATAAAAAAAAAATGGTTGTGACTTTGGAAAGGAACACATAAAGTAACACTAATTTTAAATGATTGATTATCCATTTTTGAAAAGTGTACAGAAAACTTATTAGAATTCATGCTGAGGCTTTAGCGAGTTTGCCAGATACAAAGTCAACTTTTAAAAGTGAACAATATTACTCTCCCCCCACAATAACTCACAGAAAAATGAAATATTATTCACTATAACAATGAAACTATAAAATATTTTGTAATTAACAAAACAAAAATTCATAAGATACCAGGCACAGTGATACATGTCTATTGTTCCAGCCATTAGGGAGGCTTTAGGGAGGCTGAAATGGGAGGATCACTTGAGACACGAGTTTAACACCAGAACACCAGAGTGGCAATATAGTGAGAACGTGCCTTTAGGGAATTGAGGAAAAAAAAAAAAAAAGGAAGAGAAGAAGGAAGAGGAGAAGGAGGAGGCAGGGAAGAAGAAGAAATTAATGAGATTTCTATGGAGAATAAAAGTTACACTTGTTTAAAGCAAATAAGATTCTGACAAGTGGAAGTAATTTTTTATTTCAATGAGATAACAACACTATAAAATATTATTCCTCAAATAATTGACATTCATTATATAAAATCCAAATTTTTAATTTAATAATGTGAAAAAGTGCCGCTCATAAAATTGAGTATTTAACTTTAGATATGTTCTAAAATTCATTCTTCCATGTGAACACCACATAAAATTTATTCCACATAAATGTTAGAGTCGGTTTATTTTTGTAATAGATGTTTAGAAATAATTAAACCACTCTTTTAAAAAGGAGGTTAAAGGGGAGTCCTAAGAGATATTAAGACATATATGCTGTAAAGTTATTACAATAAAAACAGTGTAACACTGACCTGAGAGCCAAGAAATGACTTAGAATAAATGGCTTATAAACATATCCCTGTAAAGATGGTATCTTAATACATAATTAAGGGATGCTGCAAATTTATGAGGAAAGGATAGACTGTTAGTATTCAAAACTTAGCTTGTTATATGGGGAAACAATAGAATACTCACTACTAACACTACCCAAGGTAGGTCTCCAAATGCCTTAAAACCTTAATGAGTAATAAAGAGAAAACTAAAAATTGAATAGAGAAAAATGTGGAAGAATATAATTTTGATCTGGAGCAAGAAAATAATTTTTAAAAATAATATGCAAAATTAAAAAATATAAACTGGTGTACATTAAAATTAAATATTCAACTTCAAAAAAAGATCACCATGGAAATGTTAATAAACCAATGACATATTTAAGCAAAGATATTTGTTTGCTTTAAATAGGACATAGAAATAGGATCTAAAATATACAAGTCTCCTATGAATCAATAAGATTAAATCAGTAAGCCCCAAAGTAAAATGAAGAAAGGATAAAAAACTGTTAATATTTAGAATAGACCACCCTAAAGTCTTTAAAGAATATGAACAAATCTTCAAACATACTGGTAATCAACAAAATACAAATTTAAAGTACATTTGTTTATTCTTATTTAGCTGGCAATGCTAGAAAACTGTATTCTGCCCACTATTGGTGATGCTGCAAGATTTTAACAATGATTCTCACGTAAAGGGAATCATCATTTAAACCTTGAATCATCAGAATCATGTGGGAGATACTGTAAAAAGTTTACTGCCAAGAATTCATCCAATTCATTTAAATCAGAATGTGTGCTTCTACTTTTCATCTTAAAAAGCAAAACACACACAAACCAAAAACCTTCAGGCAAATCTAAAGTGCAACCAGACTTAAAGATAACTGGGACACAGTTTCTTTCAGGCACAGTTAGTGACAATTTCTAACTAGTGTGACTTATTAAAAGAACAACCCACAGAGTTTAAACAGATTCAATGTTCATATACTGTGTAACTCAAAAATGCCATTATTGGATATACATCCTAAAGGAACTATCATAGGTCCACAAGAGACTTGCATGAGGAACCTTACAGTACTATATGTGTTGGTGAGGATTTGCAGGCAATCTGGATATTCATCACCAAGAGAGGACATTGTGGAGTACTACGCAGGCTAATCAGTTTAAGATAATGATTGGATGTGCACATAAAAACGTAAATGAATCTTGGAAAAAACACTGACTTTAGTAAATAAGGTCAACCTAATAAACCCAAAATTATTTAGGTCAACCTAATAAACCCCAAATCAAGTAATACTTGCATACAAAACAATACCAATTTTAGAAGTATGAATACAAACTGAACAAGACACATCAAATAACTGGCACTGGTGAAGATGGGAAAAGAGGAAAACAGCACAATAGAATAAAACAAAGGAGAAAAAGGGATTTCGAATAGACCTAATCAATAATGCTCATGTTCAATGACTTAAAAATGTTTTTCCAATACTTTACACATGCAGTTAATATATACATCTTGGCACAAATCTGACACTTTCCTACAATTTTTCTTTCCTTAGTCAACCAGGGTACGTGCGAGTCTTATTGTGCATTTATGAGGTGGTGTCAGAGCCCCACCCTTTGAGGACAGGAAAAAGCAGAGGCTCATTTGAGGCTGAGGAACCACAGTTTCCATATGACTGACACACACAGACCGGAACCCCCGCAGCATTCTTTCGGAGTTCTTTGATACCCCACCATGGGTATTCAAACATTTCTACCCTTGTCAAGTCAGACCATAGAACAGCTTGCTTCCTACATTATAGCGATCATTCATGTCTCCCTTTTCATGTTACTGCATCTTTTTTTTTCAATCTCCACTAATGAATGGGGCAATGGTGATTGCACACTTGAAAAGTGATTTCCAAACACTTGGTCACTACCTGTTCTTTTCACTTCATCTCTTATCTCCAGGAAACAGGAACAGCTTCCTCCACTTTCCTATGTCTTTGTTCTAGTATAATCCTAGTTCTTTACAATTTCTAAGTATTATTATCATCATCCTTATTACAGCTCTTAAAAGTTATTTGAATTACAGATTTCTTTTTTAATTTTTCCCAGAAACTTTTCTGAAATTTTGATTGATTTTTTTCACTGTGTCATGTCCTCAGACTCTGCAGTCCCGTTTTATTTATATTTCAAAGGGAGAGCTCATTAATCCAAATTGGTGGATGGATATCAAGGGTATAGAAAGAGAAGCCAAGGACAATTGTTAGATTTTCCTTTTTGTTGTTGTTGTTATTTTCTTTTAATGAAGTGAATTATAGTATTATTACTAAGAATAGGATGCTTGGGGAATGACAATTTGAAAGGTAGAATTCCTAAGACTTCTGTTTTGGATATGAGAGTTCTGAGACACTGAATGGACTTCTTATAAGGGTTGCTGAGTGAGTAGTGTGATCTAAGAGTTAAATGTGTGTGTGTGTGTGTGTGTGTGTGTGTGTGTAGATAGTGTAAAAATGAAGATAATTCGCAAAATAACCAGTTTATAGATGATGGGATCACTTAAGTAACAGGAGTGAATATGTAAATAATAATTGAGCCTAGCTGTATTGATTCACTAGGCAGACTAAAAAGAGAATGGATAAGAAAGAGTCCTAAATTCTGATGAAAACTGAGAACTATTCTGCTCTGATATCCAAATGAAGAACTATTTCTCAAGAGAAAAAATGATTAAGAGTTCTACAAAGAGGAATCCTAATGAGTAGCTATTCATTTCACACATGGAGGCTACTAGTGATTTTGCATTACTGCAGTGGACAGGGGCAAAGAAAACCCAACTGGTGTTGGTTCGTGAAAGAATAAATGTGAGGAAGTGAAGGCATGAAGTAGAAGAACTTTTTAAGAATTTTTCTATAAATGGAAGCAAAGAAATAAAACAGGGACCTGAGGGTGACCTGGACTCAAGGAATAAACATTTTATTAGCAAGTGCTGCATATGGAGTCACTGATGGAAAAAAATATGTGAACCAGAGAAAATTGGTGATACAGAAGAGAGGATAAAAGCAGGAACAAATTCTTTCAATAGGCATGAGGGGATATGGTCAAATCCACAAGTGAAGGGTCTCTCCTTAGATAAACAGAGGGGCAAATAGCTCATCATAGGGGGAAGGAGGACTCACTTCAACACACAAAAACAGTTAACAGTTAATTATATTTGGTGATGGCAAAAATGTGGAGTTTCTTTCCTAATTGCATGCATTTTCTAAGTTAAATAAGAAGCCTGTCATTAGTTATGAATGAGAATGATGAAGAGGCATAAGGATTAAGAAAAGAAAAGGAGTGGTGGAGAGTGGGCAGAAAACAATGATCTCATGTGGTAGGCTGAATTAGACAAGGAAAGCAATGTCTAAGCAATGAGAGCTGTAATGCAAATGTAAAATATGCCTTGTAAGCATGCTGATGTGTGTTTGTGTGCATGTGTGTGCGTGTTTATTCTGGGCAGTATCTGCTTAAGTGTAGAAGAGTAAACAGTCAACGGGGGCTGGGGTTTTTTCAGGCAAGTTTGTCAGAGAAAAGGGGCAAAGCTTTATTGGTAAGTTCTATTCCATACCGGAAGCAAAATTTACTTTTGAAATTGGTCTTGTTTTAGAAACTAAATGTAAAAATTATGTTACATTTAATTTAAAAATGTAACAATTCCCTCTTATCATACTTCTTTACTATAATCAGTGTAAGTATTCACTTATAATTTACTCTTTTAAGAAGATTTTGAAATTACCACAGTGTAAAAACTTGTTCATAAATTAATGATCAAAAAGGAAGATTTACATATATATATATACATACATACATATATATATATATATATATACACATACTCATGTTTTGATTGTCACATGAACATATTTAGATATCTTAAGATTTTCTTGAAGATTCTCATAGGAAAGGTTGAGTAAGAAAGATAACATTTTATGTCCCTGTGCTTAATGTGGAGCTCAGTACAAATGAATATCAGTGACAAAACATACTGATTCTCTTTATACATTAGCATCATGAGTTTTAAGTTTTCAACTTCCCTATCCTTTTCATCAGTAAGTTCTCTTGCCAACTTTGAATTAAATCCCTTTGACCCTGATTTACCAGATGGAGTGAGCAAGTGTGGTCTAGGGAGCCAAGAACACAGGGTCATCTGCAGCTAGAGAGAGAAGAGAGAAAGGCCAAGGGCTCCTGAGTCATATGCACCTACTATAGCCCAGAATACCTATTCCTAGTGAAACCTTGCAACCCTGGCTTATCTCTTCATAACTCTGGCCTCTACTCAACTTAATGGAGTGATTTCCACCACCCACCCTTGGACTGTACACCAAAAACAGACTAAGGACAATGTTTTCCTTTGAGCAAGTTATCAGAGAAGGCAAAAAAAGATAATAATACAAAACACTTATAGGCCCCTAGTCTTTGTATCTTGGAATATATCGGTAATTATCATTATTTGCTCATTAAAAAGCAAAAGGAACACAGTCTCCCAGTCCTGAGATTTGCATTGAATATTGAGTCTCTTGCTTAATTCTGACTTTGCTTTTAAAGCATTAAGATATAGATGAATGGATGAAGAAATTGCTATGGTATATACACACAATGCAATATTATTCAGTCATAAAGAAGAATAAAATTATGGCATTTGCAGGTAAATGGATGGGACTGGAGAATCATGCTAAGTGAAATAAGCCAATCCCAAAAAACCAAAGGCCAAATGTTTTCCCTGAGAAGTGGATGATGATACATAATGGGGGTGGGAGGTGAGGGGGTAAGGGGAGAATGGAGGAAAGTTGGATTATGTAGAGGGAAATGAGAGGGGGAGGGGCAGTGGTATGAAAGATGGTGGAATGAGACAGACATCATTACCCTATGTACATGTATGATTACACGAATGGTGTGAATCTACATTGTGTACCACCATAGAAACGAAAAGTTGTACCCCATTTAAATGAATCAAAATGCAGTCTGTAAAAAAAAGAAAATATTTTTAAAGATATAGGATGGGTACTGAGTCACTCTACTAACTTATGTGGATGCCAAAACCTATATAAAGAAGCAAATATAAGGAGTTACTAAAAAGTCATTCATATAAACATTTCCATGAAAGCCTAAAGGTGGCAAATAGATGTGAATAATATATACTTTAGATTAAACTAATTTCATAGAACAATAATAAGGATAATATTTATCAGCATTTACAGTTCTAAACACATCAAACCTTCCTGAACATTCCCCATTTCATTAGTGTTTTGCATATGTGTACTCAAAAAAACAGTTAAAAGAGTTGTTGTCAATAAGCATGTTGTGAATTGGTTAATCTTAACACATAAACATATTTGTTGTAAATAAATGGAAGAATAGTGAATAATGTAGTTTAAATGGTAGCATATACTCATTTACTGAATAATTCTCTGAAAGGTTAAGGTAAAACTTACGTGCTTAGCAAAAGTCAGAAACAAAGATGGAGAATGTTACTGAGACTTAATGGTTTTCAGCTGTGAGACAGACGGTGCCTGAATGGCAAGTCTTACTGAATAGCAGAGTCTAGGCCCCTGAATCAGGAAGCAATCCTCCTCTGCGCTCCTTGGAGTCCCATTTTGGGCTACAGAACAGCAACTTTTTCTGAAAGTTTATTAAGTCCAAGTTTACCTACTAAACAGAAAACATTTTTGGCTTAGAAAATAAATTCATGTCATAATATTCTTGTATTTCTTTTATATTCAGTAAAGCATTCTAAACGAAAGAGAGTTGAGGAAAGCATTAATAATTCATCTTGGCCCCCTGATTTTAGCACTGATTTTAGCACTTGAGAAAAAGTATAAAAGTGTACATATATATATATATGCATACAAATAACATAGATGTCTACAGTGATTATAAAAACACTACTTTTAATAGCAAAGGGTCACTTCAAAATGTGTGCATTGCAACTAGTTTCCTATCTCAAGTTATTTCATGTCACTATTATTCTCTAGTTGAATAGTCTTCATAAAGTTTAAAATAATCAAATAAAATTTGACTATATTTCACCTACAAGGTTTACATATTCACCGTAAACCAAAAAGCAGTTACATACTTAAATATTAAGATAAAAATAGTAATTAAATGTCAAATGTGAGTCTAAAAGTCCATACTTTCTCTTTAGAAAAACAAATTTCTTTCATCGTGTTCTGTAAATGCTAAATCATATGAATAGAACTTGGAGTGCAATGCAAGATCACTAAGGTGGTGGTGATGACAATGTAATACATATTTTTGCCAGTTTCTTCGTATGATGAACATTACTAACATTAGCCTATATAATTATTAATTTCTATGTATAAATATGCAAACTATAGGTATGCAAAATTGATTAGATTTAGAGGAAAGGAGTTAGCAGAAGTCTCAATGTCCATTATCAGAAAAGGAGAAGGAAAGAAGGAGGAAGAAAAATAGAGACAAGCAGAATAATTTTCTGAATATCTGAATGAATAAAAACATGAATGAACTCTGTAAAGGCCTCTTGAACTACTGCTAAACTGTGCCTCCTTTAAAGTTCAAGCAAAACCAATTTCTCACTGAATTTGCCAATAATGTAGTAATAATTCATTTTGCCCAAAATCTCCTACAATCTTTCCAATGCATTATTTCCAGGCATGATTCCAAGACTCTGAATCTTAGAGTAGCAATGGGAATTGGTTTGCTATACTTTGCACTTGCAGAAATGTAGTCTCATTTGGAAAATCTATAGGAGAAATACCCGTTTTAATTTTCTAGCTTTATCACTGCGCTGCATAGTCTATGCTGCACTTACCAACCCATGGAAGCAATGATATCTTATAGCACTCATGCCCTCTGCATTCTAATATTGTTATGTGTTGAGTTTCATAAGGCTGTTACTAGAATATATTTGCTACCTAATTAGTATTCCTACACTATTTCCCTAGTGAGCAAAATAAATAGATGTCTTGGGTAGGTCGGCCAGAGCTACAAATCATAGAAAACCAATAGGATGGGGGGAATAATACAAATAAAAGCTGTGGAAGAAGGAAGAAGGAAAAAAAGTAAGACACAATGAATTAAAACACATTTTCTATTCCTAAGGTTGTTAATAATATTACTTGAAAATATAAATGGAAGTATAGGACTAACACATTTTTGCAAGATGAATATTTCAATTTTTGGGCAAGGCTGGAGAAAATGAAGTGGGAAGAGATAAATACTGTTGAAAATAATGTATTCAGGTTTAACACACCTCTAATGTGTTCCTATTCTCTGCCAGGCTCTGAACATCCAGTTGTTTTCATCTGTGTTCTCATTTAATATAGTTACTCTCTGAAGCAGATAATATGATTTTTATTTTATAGATGAGGATACAGAAGTTCACGTAGGTTACCAATATCCCCAAATTTGTACCACCAGAGAAAGACAGCAAATATGATTTAAGTCTTCTATGAGAAAGTGCTAGAGAATTTTTCTTCTAAATTACAAATACCATATAAATGTAACTTTTACAATATGTTTTCAAAAGAAAGATAATTTTTAAGTAAAATATTTGTTTTTGTTTTTTGGTGATGTGGATAAAAAACTTCTTTGGGTAATGCAGTAGAACTAAAGTTGGAATTGCCAAGGAAGAAAAGATATGGGCCCCGATTGATTGGAATAGTATAGAACAAAGAATAACAGAAACATTTTTGTAAAATAGATAATTTATAATTAACAATGCTACTTTTACACATGGTGTCCTTTATCTACTTAAACTCTATAGCACATATTTTCTGTGATGCTTCTAATCTAGTTTTTTCACCACAATAACTGACCAAATATTCCAGAAATTCTGCCCTCAGAATTCAAAAAATATTCCATGAGTTTACATTCTGTCGGGAGTTGGCACACAATGTGTTCTGATATTTCAAATTCTGCCTTCAACTGAGGTATATGATTTTTGTTTTGACCAGCAGATCTCTACATAACTACTAAAGCAGCAGTAAATACTATAATAAATTAAATCTTCTAAAATATTGCTCTTTAGAATAGCAATAACCATAGCAGCTCTTATTCCCAAATCCATGAACCATCTAGGAAAAAAAACTAACATGTCATTAAGTAAAACCACACTTCATTCATAAAAGTTAAAAGATAGACTTTCTTTATATAGAGATGAAATTTAACATTTTCAAGTCTTGCTTGATAAACAGGAAGGGGGATGAGAGAATCCTAGTGGAAATGACTCTAGAACTGAAACAATTTATATCAGACGAGTCATTTGTGGTAAAGGGCTGACAAGCAACCTAAACCTAGTCATAATAACAGAATCCAAACAAAATTCCAGTTAGCCACACTGAACTCAGTCTAGGAGACTCAAGCAGTCTCTGCAGTTTTATGCTACCATTTCAACAGTAGTTGATTTCAGTTTCTCTTACGAAGTATTCTTTGAGGATGTAAGTAACAAAAGTAGCTCTTATAATAGAGCCTCACTATCTTATATAACAAGAAATTAGAAAGCAAATGGTTCCCCAATTAGCAACTACATCAGCACAAACTATTAGCAAAGACACTATTGTTTTTGATTCTGCTCTCCCAGGCTCAGTATGATGACTTCTGTACTGCTGCAAGTTGGAAAGCAGGCTGTCCCTGTTCACTTAGATAACCTACTGATGCAGGCAGAAGAATATTTCACTTTATCACAGAAAAAAAAAAAAAAGAATATTCTAGAAGCTTCCAAATTATGAGTTTCATCACCAGATGTCATTTCCAACAACAGGAAAGTGGATATTGGTCCTTTCAGTCTCCAGTGGATGGTGAACTCATTGACAAGGAAGGGTAGGGGAGTAGCTAAAGACTGGGCAGCTACCACATGTGAATCTGAGATCAGAAATGAGTTTACAGACCCTAGGTATTATTCCTTCCAATAGAGGTTGAACTATCTTAAAATTACCTGTTTATTTTTGCTTTACTGTCCTTCCCTGAGCATCTTTAAAATCTAACAGGAGGATAGAAAACTTGTTACAATTCCTGGGATTAATAATGATTTAAAATGGGAAAAAATAGAAAAATAAAACATGAATGAGATGAACATATCTTTTTCATTGCTAAAAATTCTGTTCTAAATATCCTGAAATTGGGGACATTTAAAAACTATTTAGGGGCACTAATGTGGGCTCATCCAGATCATGACAGACCTAGATAGGATTCTACTGGGAGTGGTAGGAAGTTTAAAGAGATTAAAAAGTATGTCAAGGACTCAAATATACTTTTCCATTACAATTTACTTTATGGAAAAACTTATTTTTATCAGAGCTAATGATTTGCTAGAGAACCCAGTATATAATCATTCTTGTTTTGGAGCAGATATATTCCATAAGTGAACATCTTAAAATGCCTCTCATTTACTATCTCTGAATTATCTCCAAATGAAATCCTGCTTTACACCTGTTATCAGACTGGTCTTCTTTCAATGTCTTACTTTTTGCTTTAATTAAACAATTCTTCATTGTTGTTAATGTTCGCTTGTTTGTTTTTGTTTTTATAGTTTAATTTTCAGGCATCGAGAGACTCGGGTACACTGTAAGACAGGCTAAGGAAACATCAAGAAACATCAAGATCCTGGATCCATAAACCAGGAACATGAAGAGAGTTAAGCTGCATCATGAACTGGGATCCTTTTCTTCTATGGCAATCAGAAAGTTATTTTTATTACAAATATGACAAATTAATGAGTGTCAACATATAAAACAAAAAAGTGACGATCAGTTAAATTCTACATTAAAATTCCTTCATATTATTACAATTCTTTCCTTCAAAATCACTCTTTAAAAATTTGTAAGATCATATCAGTGTTAGGTAAGACAGTAATGAATATTTTTAGCAGAACCTGTGTATATCCTAACTGGAATGCATACTGCAGAATTTCAATAAAAGATTATTACCTGCTTATGATCTACCGAGCGCTGAGCTTAGCATTCTCCAGCACGTTGGTTCCGTTGTGTGCTAGCCATTGGAATACCGATGGCGTATGCACAAATTACTATGATATGATGAGATCATGGACAGCTGCCATGTGGCAGTGAAGAAAATGGGTGATCCAGAAGTTCAGGTAAGGCAGAAATCACTCCTACCTAGCTTGTGGAGTGACTACCCTTTTTCATTTAAATTTATGGTAGAAAAACTACTTTGATAGATATTGATATTGGATAGTGATCAAGAAAAATAGGTTTTGCCAATATTAACATGGCAGGAAAGAACAGTACAACTGTTTATTTCTTTTTCTTAATTATTTTAAATTGACAGACAAAATTGTATATATGTATCATGTTTGGAAGTATGCACACATTGTAGAATGATTAAATCTAGCTAATTAGCATACGCATACCTCATACAGTTGTCACTTTTGTGGTGAGAATACTTTACAACCACTTGGCAATTTTCAAGAATACAATATATTTTGAACTATTGTGCCCACTATTGTTCAGATCTCCTGAAGTCATTCCTCCTATGTAACTGAAATTTATATCATTGGAGAACAGAATGGTTTGAACAGGAAGGTTTATGAGGTAGGAGGATCAGTTATAGGCCTATTGCACCGGTCTGGGCTGGAGACAAGGCCTAGAAGTAGAACTAGAATGAGAAGAACCTGGCCACCAGCACTAGAAAAGGAAATGCAGTGCTGTGAGGGGTTTTACAACATTTTCTAGAAGTACATTTTTGGAACAGAAAAACAAAATAACAGCAACAACATATAGAACTAACTTTCCCTTTCTGAAGGAAAGCAAATTTTAGAATTATTACTGATTGATATATTCTAAATTCTATTCTCAACCATAACTAGAAGTAGAAATTAATGTATTTCTTAGTTTAAGTTATTTTATAACATCTTTTAGCAAAAGGTACTTCCTAAATAATTGTATATAGATTTGTAATCTAAACTTCTAATAACATAAACTGATAAAATATTATCCTAAGGGGGAAAAGAATCTGTTTTTACGTATTATTTCTCTTACCCCTTAAACTCAAGAGTCATAATCACTCAGCTCATTTTCTTTTGGAGAGCTGGTAGCCACCATTGTATGTCCAGTTAACTACCATGACATAGAGAGTTCCCATTTTAGGTCCACAGTGTGACATGTGGCTTCACAGCAGACTTTGAACATTCAGAGGACTCCCAAAATCAGGAGATAAAAAAAACATGTAAATCAGGCCAGTTACAACACAGTGGGGCAGCAGGGTTTATGAGGAAGCACTTTCCAAAGTCAAGGCAATTGGCTAACCACACTGCTAGCAAGGAAGTGTGGCCTAGGTGAGGGAGGCACCCTGCTTTAGCTAACTCCACTGCATCTCTCTTGTTTCTTGCTAATTATTTCTCTGGTGCAAATTCCCTCTGAGACCCCTATACAAATCCAGCACAAGTTAAAACATAAATGGCTTAATAATGAAAACACTGAACAATTAAGAGATTTTTGTTGTTGCTGTTGTTTTCTTTATAGGGCACACAGACTTCCAGTCCCCTAAGTCTGTTGACCCATCTTTAAATGACAGGGCCATGAGAAAGTGGAAGGAGGGACGGATTCTAATGTTTGAAATAAAATTTGGAGCTTAAACAAAAGTCAGGAGTTTTATAGTGCCATTATCCAATCAGCAAAGCACACAAGCTGAGTTGTACTCTTAAGTTGCAGGAATCGAAAGAAGAGTCAACAGCTGTAGGTTTTAGTATAAGCCAAACACCATTTTACATACTTCATGAATGTTATCTCAAACAAATGCCACTAAAATTATTTTGGGTAGGTCCTCTTATCATACAATTTTATAGACAAGGAAATAGAGAGGTTGAGAAATTTGTCTACAGCCATGTAAACAGTAAGTTAGAGATTCAGACCCAGGTTCTCTGGTCTTTCCTGTTTTACTAAAAGTATCTCAGCATTTACTGAAGAATCAAAATTGAAATAACACCAACAATTAAAACAAAATAGGAAACAACAACAACAAAAAAAAAAGTCTCCAGGTAATTTATGTACTTTCTCTGGAAAAAAAAAAAAAAAAAGAGAAGTTTTTTAAAAAGTGTTTTTGTATCATCTTTATAAACATATGAAGAGCTTTTTGGTTATTCATCATCAAAACTTTTATTATTTCCCTTGTTCTTCATTTTGCAAAAACACCCCTCAAATGACCTAACTACATTTGCCTGGTGTGATTAAAAGCCATGAGCAAAGATCAAAATAACAATGAAAAGAAACAATACTTCTTTATGGACAAAATAATTGTGTTTGTGTAATAGGTCTCTATATTTTATTCAAAAACACCAAATGGAAGAAAATTAATTTTGACCTTTACATATAAATTTAAATGCCATAAACCATTGTTTTAATTCCAAATGTGTCTATTATTTTACTTTTCACACAAACACTTTAACCTCTGTAATTAATGTTAGAAGAAAAATTCTACTGGCATTTAAAAAATAAAGAACATTCCCACTAGTTGACATTTGGTATTTTTCACTGTTTTTATAAAAGGCTATTTTTTATGTTTTTGGAAAACAATGGCCGTAAACTGTCAACACATCATTGCAAAGTCTAATTCAAAATGTCTGCTTTCTCAAGAAATAGAAGCCATTTTATATCTGTAGCATTATCAAACCCACAAAGCTGTATTGGTCAGAGCTCTTGCAGATTCAAATAAAAAAAAAATCTACTCTGCCTCAGGTAGGAAAGAGAGGGGCTTTATTGGTTCATTTAACCAAACCAAAGCATGTGGCAAGCTCAGTGGTAGATGGCCCTGGGTCCTGGGCCTGTGTTCAGGATGGACTGGACAGCATCAGGCCTCCCTACTCTCCACCTTAGGGCTTAGTCTTAGTTTTATGAAGATAAGAAAGTTGTTGGTTCCTTTCAGACATTTTTCAAGAATCCCAGTTCAAGCCTGACTGTAAAAATCCTATGCAGAAGTTCCGAGACCCAGGTAACAGGGCCCAAGTCTGAGCGGCAGTTCTGTCACCAGAAATCCTGGACTGTAGAATAGTGGCAAATATACTCCTTGGATTTGGAGGAAGGCAAAGCTTTAAATCCCAGCTCAGAATTTAGAGGGAGATTTAGATTAAATATCAATGGTCCTCTACTTCAGCTTCCTAAAATGTAAAGGTCATGATAGCCACTTATGTTTCAATTATGATTCAATAAAAGAGCATGTTCAAGGACATGCACAGAACTTGATACAAAGCTACCACTTATTATATCTGCTGGGACAATAGAAAATAAGAGGAAATGTGGTTTCCTCTAAACGGATGGACTCTGGGTGGGTCAAGCACACAGGCAAGTATTTTGTAAACACTGAAGCACAAATAGATATCAGTTACATAAAGTTCATCTCCAAACTTTGACTTGTCAAGTTTCTTTACCACATATTGGGCCAGTATTCTCTATTTGGTCCACTAGTGCTCAGGATGCTATTCCAAAGCCTTTGCCTTCTCAGTAGGCAAACCATAACAGGACAGAGGCCACCCCTTACATGGCCTTTTCCTGACATCTCCCCCTACAGTTCCTTGAGTCACACAGAGCACAGAATAAAGCCCTCTCCCCCCCCCCCAAAAAAAGAGTAAGAAATGTAATTCAGTGGTGAGAGTGTTACCATGTGCAAGGCCCTGAATTCAATCCCCAGTATTAAAATAAATAAATAAATAAATAAATAAATAAAATAAGAATAAAGGCCCAACATACATCTGAGAACTAGTTAATAAGATTTATTCCATCATCTAATCATTGACAGAAATGAAAATTCCCAATGATGATATAAGTAGAATTTCATCTTATTATACTATCAAAAATAATAAATACATTAATATTTTGAATAACAAAGCACATGACTATTTATGGGTCTATTTTCAAGTTGACAACAAACTACTAGGTCTGGAGGTTTTAAACAGGTTTTTCTTCTTGTAGACATGATACAAAGTGGTTAGTGAACACTACCGTTAATAAAAATTTGTAACTATAAAAAATAATATGTGGTAAATTGAAGACAGTAGTTCAGTTCAAAATTGAAATGCTATAACAAGGAAATTAAATTCTTATGTGAATGTGATCCTTCCCAAAATACATTGATTTGTCCCTGAGGATTGAAGTACCACACACAATTAATTTTTAAGATAGCTTACCACTTTATACGCCTGGGTTTTATCTTAATTTTGAAACACTACTACATTTAGTTTTGGCATCTGAAGCCTGAAAGAAACGTCAGCTATTATCCACTCCACTCTCAACCTAATGCAAAATAACTTCTACAGCTTCCTACCCACAGATTTATGTTCATGTAATACAAACCATGAATTGGGTTTTTGTCTTAACTGTTCTGGCTGCCAGGAATATTAGAAACATATTTGTGGCCCAATTTTAGTCAAGCAGTATGTTTTCAAGATATATATTTCATGAACTAGTTTACCTTTAAAAAAAAAAAAAGTTTACCTCCTATTTTTACCTCACTTTCCATTCTCTTAGATGTTAGGAATCTACTTTCTATTTTGGAAAAAAAGGTAGGATATGCACAATGAATGAGACCATAAATGACCTCCCTCTCCTATCATCTGATCCTACTTGGGGCAAGGCAGTCTCTTTAATTGTGCTTTCCCTGCATCATCTTGCTCATAAAGCCATCAGTACTATCTGTAAGATTTTACTTCTCATCTTGATTTTTTCATGACAAATGACATGTCTGTTACAAATTTTTGAAAAATAGATGGATATAGAAAGAGAAAAAGAAAGGCCCTTTTCCCCAGTTTAACTGCTATTCTCCTAGTCCCATTCCCCAGGGTCCACTCCCAAGAGCCATTTCCTGGAGAGCACCCTGGCCACATAACGACCTGAGGAATATGATTCAGAATGCATATATCTAATTACCTTGTGTGTATGTGTGTGTGTGTGTGACATTTTGTATCACTTGTCATATCTTTAAAGGCCAAGACATACTATAATTTACTTCCTCAAACATAGATATTTTCTGGTCTGGGGACACAGAAAGAACGCAGAGGATATTCTTCTATATATGTCTTTGTCTGCAGATGCATTTCTGTAGGATAGTGTTTTTCCCTTCTAACTTTATCTTCATGGTTCTACTCTGCTACTGGTAGGAATTTGGACAAATCAGGAGGACTAGAATGCCACATAAAGTGGAAAATGTGCTTTGAGGGGCTGAGGGCTTCTCTGTTAGTAACATTTATGTCTTCTGCATTCTAATCTTCATGGAATCCATCTATTCTCAACCCAAAAGCTTTTTGTTTTTCTGAATGTACCTGTTCCTTGGATTACTGAGATTATTAAATCACCTTCACTTCCAAACACTTATTGAATACCAATAGTTTTGGGGAAATATGTTTTCCTGGGGATATGAAAAGGAATGAGATGTGGTTCCTAAACAAGAGTATGTGGTAATTTAAAAATGACAACATAATCACATTCCTAATTTGAAGAAATAATTTTCAGAAAGTTACTTTTCTTTAAGAATATTTATCTACTTATGTTTATTTTGACTACTCGTGCATTGGAATTTGTTCGTACAACTTTATTTTGTGTTTTCTTTACCACACATTTTTTATTTCCTTGTTCTGCCCTCTTCTTGCTTATTTCTGAACTGCCACTGAGGCTGACTGAAGTTTTGTTGCTGATACTTCATTCTCCTGCTATAGTAACAAAGATATGCCTTGACGTGACCTCAAGGTGACAGGTTTGGGGCTTGACCAATGTGATGACAGAAGACACAATTCAAGTGGGGGCCTAAACTGTACTCACACTGTTGCTTGTGAACTCTGGTTTGTTCTGGGTATGATTTATGTTCATTTTGCTGGGTTTCTCCCAGAATAGAGGTATTATATATTGAGTTCCCACCACTGTGTTTTTAAGCCTAGAACTTGAATAGCTTTATGATTTTTCTCCCATGGACAGACAGAAGTTTCCAAACTGCTTCCTTGTACCAATGGTCTGTTTTGGTTTTCTAGGTTTTGAATTTTCTTTTCATGGTGGGAGAAACACTCAGGCTTTGCCTGCTGCTGAATGTTAGCTCCCTGATTGAAGGAAGTCCAAAGCATATCTGCTACCCCAGAATGGGATTTTCCTTCATGTCCTTTTAGTTTGAATGTGCACTTAAACATTTATTTTATGCTTACTGGGCTTTTCTAACTATACGCAAGAGAAGGAGGGGTCAGTGCACATAAGATTAGAATGATATATGCTCTAAGTCAATCAAAAGATCTGTGCCTGATTAGTTCATTTAGTCATAGGACAAGTAAATTAAAATCACTGGAAGAAACTGAGCACAAAGTTAGGCAGAATAATCGTTCTGTCACAATTCCTTCTCAAGGGTAAAAGTATCTCATATTAAAAACTATACCAATCATAGGTGAGTGGTGCCCTATGATATTATTTATTAAATCCTATGATACTACATGTTTTGGGGAATCAAAAAAATCAAATGTGAATTTAAGGAGATGGAATTTCAAAAGGAAATATTTAATATGTGAACACAAATAAATAATAAATAAAAAGACTATGAAAAAAGACAAGTAGATAAAAATGATATGAGAGCAGGAAAAAAAATAAAACATTCCAGCTGAGGGGGACACTGAAAATCAGCCTTGAAGAAATCACCCCTTTCTTCTACCCGCCACCCTCCCTTCACACTGCAAATATTTACTGAGCATCTCCTGTTCCTATCTTGGCATTGATCTGGGTTGAGAAGTAACCCCTGAAAACAACAGATAAACTCCCTGCTCTAGTGGAGATAACAAACTGGTGTGGGCAAAGAGACCATGATAAAATAAATACACAAGAGTTTTAAGGAGTGAAAAGTACTATAAAATATAAGGTAGAATAAAGGGGTAGAAAGTGAAATGATGGGGCACAATATTAGATCTGAGGTGATGAGTGGTAGGTAAGTGAAATAAAATGACTTTTGAGAAGAACCAAGTGAAGTGAAGAAGTAAGTAAAGGAGATTTCTGACAAAAAACTGAAGGAAAATACAAACCTGATATTTTGAAAAACCGCAAGAAAACTAGTGTGCGGTGGTGTGCAGGTAAGAGAGAAAATGGTAGAGGAGGTCAGAAGAGCCAGATCCTGCAGGGTCACGTAAACTTGGTTGGAGTGTGGATTCCATTCTCTATTCTCTTTGGAGAGTTGGGAAAAAAGGTGATATCATCTAACTTTTTAATTAAGAGCATTTTAAAGGCAGAGTCAGTAAGTTTACTACTGGATGGAATGTGGGTTTGAGGTACAGGAGATGCAGGAGAAAGTGAGCTATCATTTATGATCTTGAGTTTGTGAAAGGGAACAATAAGTGAAAAGTCAACTTGGGGGGGTGATGTTGAGTTACAGCCAATATTATGAACATTTTTAAAGTAATTATATCCTACAGTTCTGTACTAGAGTATCATGATTGGTTTGCAAAAAGACTTTTGTTTAAAAAATACTCTTAGAGCAAAAGTCCTTCATGCCTAAGTGCTGGTTCCAATTAGAACAGAGAAAGAAGCTGGGTAACGATATAACTAAGACCTACTGTTCTTTTCTACAACCACAAAAACCAGGGAGTGGGATGTCATAAATATACATGCTGCTTACTTCCTGTGTGGTTTTAATCCTGTCCTAACCAGGTCTATGACAGTGATTATTTTATTCAACAAATGGAAGGGGGATAAAAAAGGACAATCCTTGTAAATGTTTAAAACTATAAGTCAGTATTAAAGCTAGAAAGATGATATGACTGATTGGATTTAGCTTAGAATACACACTGAACACATATCTAGCAAAATCATCTGTGTGTGGGTTAATAAGATCTAATTTATAGATGACCTAAGTATCTTTTCACTATTTCAACATTTAAATTATTGAAATTTTAGTGGTTTTCTACTTTAAGTGATTCTTTTTAAGAATTCATCAGATGACAGTAGAAATTGTAAATACTTAGCTTCCAGCTGCAATTTGTAATCCCTTTGCTTTAAATTAAAATTATTTATTCTTGGATGAATAAAATATTTCCATTTAAATTGGTTATAAAACATGCTAAAGAAAATATTTTTTACAATGCCCATAGTAAATTGATATTTAAATTTTAAATCCATAACTTAGGGAGAAAAAAAAATCATAAAACAGTTCTTAACAACTAGAAATTTTATGCTTAATTTGTGATCTACACACTCCTATCTGCATCTGGGCAATTAACACTTGCTTTTGTATTATCAGGCACAACATACTAGTTAGTAGCTGACCTCTTGATCTCAGAATTGATTAAGATTATTTTGAAGAATTAATTTTTAAAAATTCCTTAGCCCTGTGTGTTGGTGTAACTTGCAAGTCCAAGCGAATGCTAAAGTCAAGATAGGGGGAAAAAGGAGCGGGGGCTTTCCGCCTCTCCATCTCTATCTAGAACAAACAGATGATCCCAATGTACAATAAACTCTATAAGCTTGATACATAAAACTGTCAATTAGACTGTGTGAGCTCTGAATTGTTAGCAGCCCTACAGAGCATTCACGAAAGAAATCAATACATTAACTTGGTACCATTCTTCATTCCTGGGAAATAAAAATAATTGGGAAAGCACTAGGGCCACATTTCTGTAAAAGATTCAGGGACATTTCCTCATAATACTCTGTCAGTTAACAGACATTAATGAATCTAATACAATAGTTTTTACATACTAAAACAAAAATGTATTAGCAAAGTTATCCTGGCAGAACTGGTATGATAAAGCTGATTAAAAAAAATACAAAATTATGGTGGATAATGTTGTGGTGCAGGCAGGAAATAAGACATGCTAGTTTATTGAAAAACAGTCAAATTTTACTGTTTTTACCTTTGTACCAAGGGTTAAGGATATATAGATCAAGAGAGAAGTATGTAGGCCCTCAAAGAGGTTTCAAAATAAATTCTTCTCAAAGACTATATGTAGAAAATATTTGAGCATGTGCCCACAAAGGTACAAATTAATTACACATATATAATATGGATTACATTCAATTTAAATTTATATACACATACTACTGTCTTAACATTCATGCATATATTATGAAACATATATATATATATATATAATCCAAAGGTATGAGATTAAAATTTTATTTTCAAATACAAATTGTCATATTTCTCCCCTTGAATTCCTCATAGGGATTCATATGTCCTACTATGGAAACCACTAATCAAAGAAAACGGATAATAAAATGTTTGAACTGTGATAGAGATGTGAGTCTAATTCTGTGATGAGAGTTTAGGATGAACATCTAAATCAGTAAAGAAGTAATTCCAAAATAAAATGATCAGAGGCCAAGGGCCTAGACTTGGATACATTAGGAAATCATACCTATAATGCTGTAGTATCTTTTATTATTGTTGTGTTATCTCCTGCTCAATTTTGTTGAATATAAAAAATTAATTACAGAATTTTTTAAAAAGGTGATAATGGTGGCATAGTTTGTGAATTCTTCTATAAAGAGAAATGATACAGACACGGTAGAAAAACGAACAATGCAGAAAAGAAATCTACAATGGAAGTAAGTAACAAGATGTGACAGGAAGAATTTTGAAATAGTCACCAAGATTCTTTCCCCTGATGTGAATGCCCTACCCAATCTCTCCCTGAAGTGTGGACAGGACTTGTAAATGTAATTGGATATCCGACTCAGGATGGTAAAGATGGAGACATTCTAAAGATACAATTAAGATTAGGGAAAAAAAAAAAAAAAACAGCTGAATTTGAGATAATGAAAAAGAAATTATCTTGGGTGGACCCAGCATAATCATTGCAGAGTCCTTAAAATATGTACTAGTTTTCCCAGTGGCCACATCAGTGTTTACAGGAGCTCAATTCGCAATATTTAATCTGTGGAACCAACCTACGTGCCCTTCAATAGATGAATGGATAAAGAAAATGTGGTCTATATACCCAATGGAATAATACTCATCTATAAAGAAGAATGAAATTATGGCATTTGCCAGTAAATGGATAGAACTGGAGACCGTCATGCTAAGTAAAATAAGCCAATCCCCCAAAACCAAAGGCAGAATGTCCTCTCTGACATGCGGATGCTGACACACAATAAGGGTGGGGGGGATGGGAATAGAAATTCATTAGATTAGACAAAGGGGAGTGAAGGGAAGAAAGGGGGCATGGGAATAGGAAAGAGTAGAATGAATGAGATACAAGTTTCCTATGTTCATTTATGAATACATGACCAGTGTAACTTAACGCTATGTTCAACCATGAATCCTAATTAGAATAAGTTATACTCCATGTTTGTATACTATGTCAAAATACATTCAATCTACCATCATGTATATCTAAAAAGAATAAAGAAAATGGGAAAAAAATAAGTACCAGGCCATTTTTGAAGAGAGACTCTTTTTGACCTTGAAGAACAGCCTCTGGATAAAGCTGCCTTTTAGACTCCTAGAAGAGAAGTGAAGAAGCAAGCTTCCATAAGCTGCACAGATAGAAGAAAATTAATTCTGACAACAACCTAAGGGGTCTCTGAAGCAGGTTCTTCCCTAGCAAAGCCCACAGATGAGATGCTGCCCAGCCATGTCTTAATTTCAACCTTGTGATACCCTAACCAGAGGACACAGTAAATCCATGGGACAAAAGCTGTGAGGTTCTGAATGGCTGCTGACATAAGCAATTATATGTGTTATGCAGTACAGAAGTTGTTATACGGAACAGCAAATTAATTCACAAGCCATCTCCCCAAGAGTTCCATAATGCAACTGAGGGATGGAAAATCATTGACAGTCGGAAGACACCCATGGTATCAGCACCAGGGTTGGAAAAAATAAAGAAAATCAAAAGGCCACTTAACACACCAGCATAACCAACAGATTGCCAGTGAAAGTCATAGCAATTGGGAAAGCAAACTGAGCAAATGAGAGAGCCCTTGGCAACTCTCTAGGGAGAGCAAAGGGTTTACATTAAGATCCAAGAGTCAGAGTAATCTGACCCCTTTGAACTTGCAAAAGCTACCTTCCAGGACGAAGTTTCACATTAAAAGTAAATTCTGGGAATAGAAAGAGATAAACTGGAATAATAATGATTGAAGAAAAAGTCCAGAAAAACAGGGGAGAATATAGGACCAAGATAAATCTGATAGTATGAAGCTATACTTTTTTATCTTTCTGGAAAATCACAGAATAGAGGTTTAGAATTGTGACAACAGAAAAGATATTGTAAGTCATTACTTTCATTCAGAATTTTTAAAAACCTAATCTCATGCCAAAAATTAAAAATTGAAACAGGATTATTTGCATCTCATATAAAATTATAATGATATAAAAGAAAATGAGGTGTGAATAACATTCCTACAAGCAATGAAAGCATGCCCCAAAGACTTGTGACTGAATCAGATCAAAATTCTAGCCTCATTTTCAAAATAAGCTAAAAGAAATTTCAAGAAAATAACAGAAGATATTTAAAAAAAAACACACACACACCATGAATATGTATTAGGAAAACTCAGAAATTAGGTGATAAAAGTTAGAAAACTTAAATAAAATAATGAAATTTAGAAGGGAAAAATAAATCAAAAAGAATGTAAATACAGTGGACAATGCTGTAAAGAACTTAAAGATAAAAATAAGAAAAAATGTTCTAAGTAACAACGATGAAGAAAAAACAAAATAAAAGATTTGAAAGAAGTCACAAATATAAAACAGAAAAATTCAAAATATAATAAGATTTCTTAAAAAAGAAAGTCAAACACAACAGAATACTAAAAGAAAATATTATACTTTATTAAAATGAGAAAAAATTCAAAAATATGTGAAAATGAATAGTATATTTTATGTTTGCAGAAAGTCAACAAAATGACCAATATGAAGACATATTCTAGTCATAATATAGTAAAATTTAAATAGGAAAAAAACTGGAAACCTAGACAAAAACTCTAAGGTCCTTATAAGAGGGAAAAAAATCTGATTGTAACTGAAGTTTTAATGGCAGTAAAAACAATGCTTTCTGGCAGAAGAAAATTCAATATTATAGTTATAGGTCAAGCAAATAACTTTTAAATATTGAAGTGCAAACTGTTATCTGCATGTGAGAACAAAGGAAATATCATTCCAATCAGCTCTTCCTGAAGTATCACCCTCAGGCATTAAAGCTAAGTAGAGAAACAGTGATATAAGGCTACTGATGAACTATAAATAGATCTTCAATAGAAACTTTCAATTTTTAAAGAAAGAAAATTTTTACTTGTTTTTAATATATATTGTTTTATAACTTTAACTTTAGAAATAGGTAATATTTTCCTAAACTTTAAAACAAAATTAAATTTAAAAGGGCAACTTTCAAAAATATAAAACAAAATTAAAATGATCTTAAATGTGCATTCAATTGGTAATATAACCAGACAAGACTTAATTAATGTGACCTTAATTTGACTATAATTTCCTAAGGGGCTATATCATAAGAACAAATAGAGCTCAAACAAATTCTGAACTCATCTCTAGTTATACAGATAAGCTGGTAATGAAATTGTTATTCTGTCTTTTTTGTGTGTAACATGACAAACAAATAAATAATACAATGCTTTAATCCTATTATTATTTTCAGTGTTATTGAGAATTGGAAGTGCAGGTGAAAGGAGTTCTAGATATATAACAGCACTGGTTATGTACAAACACCATAGTCCTGATTTTGAGTTGGAACAGTGTGAACTCAAGACACATTTCATGTAAAAACAAAACAAAACAAAGCAAAACAAAAACCTGACTAATCCTGACTTTTGAAAGACTAGGAACTACTAACTGCAATGGTGCAGTGAGTATCGTAGCCCCACAGTTTGGATCTTGAAAATACTATTTCTACTAAAAAGACCAAAGTTCTGATGCAAAGTCCTAGGCAGGAATTGTAGAAAGTCTAAGAATAGGATTGAAGAAAGTCTAATGATTAAAATGACAAACAAACCATACAATATAATAATAACTGCAATGGGTTAAAATATGTCTAAATTTTTTTTTTCATTTTCTGTCAGCATTTAAAAAGCCCTAAAATGTACGGATTACAAGGAAAGTGTAGTCACTCCCAGTAGGTTTAGTACCTAAGAAATAAATGTCATGGTAAATATGTCTAAATTCATAATCCAATAATAAAATTCATCAGTCATCATGGAAAGAGCCTAGAAAGTGAATTCACTATCTTGAAATCCAGAAAATAAAAGGGAAAAATCAACTATTTGTCTTGACTTTCCTCTATAAAGGATTTCACTGTTTAATCTCATAATAGATGAAGGGAAGGTTTTTTTCTTTAGAAACTTGCTGCTAATAAACATAAAAATAATGATAGAATTGGAACATGCATTTTTAATCCCTAATAAGTTAGTGGAATTGTTGAGCTTGATTGCTACTGACATCAAACAAGAGAAACAAGTAAAAGTTATATAACTTCCAATAAAAGAACACAACACCAAGCATGAAATAGACTTGCCAAAAGAAAATCAAACCTGATTCTATTCAAAACTTTACATCCAGCTAACATATTACAGGAAACTCAGAGAACTGAAGAACATGATAAAGCACTCCACAGGGATGCCATCATTAAAATCCAGACTAGCAACTACAGCACAAGCGATCAGGCTTCTTCAACATTTACTTGTTACAGAGGGGAAAAAAAGTAAAAAAAAAAAAAAAAAGAAAGATGAAAGACAAAATTATTGATTAAAGAGACTAAAAAGGCATGAAAAATTGCAAATTCTGGGCATGTTGGGGAATATGGGTTATACTGAAAACAACACAATCAAAACATTACAGTTTACGAGACAACTGGGAATTTAAACACTGGTTAGCTACCGATGCCTTTAGAAATTATTATTCATTATTTAATGTGACAATGGCATAATAATTACTTCTATAATAGTTTTTATTTTAGACACTCACACAGAAATATTTGTGGACAAAATGACATGATGTTGGAATTTGCATTAAAATAATACCTGGATGTGGGTAAGGAATGAAATTATGGGAAAACAGCATAGCCACAGAGCCATGCAATGAAATCACTGAAAGGGGATAGTGGACACATGGGGGTTCATTACACTACGCTGTGCATCTTCGCACCTGTTTGAAAATTTGTACAATAAAAGATAAGAGCAATTCACCACTACTACAATGACCTTGATTCAATTCATTAGCAATTTTGATAAGATATTTTTGAATTATAAAAACTACACACACACAAAAATTCTAAAAGAGTTGCAATTTTTGAGTGGACATTACATTTGTTACTACTTTAGAGTAGTTCTTCTTGTCATTGATTCAAATCACATTCTCAATTTTCCATGACATTCAAGTTTAACTGAAAGATTTGTATCACAAACCCAGAGAAGTATTCTTGCAATAACAGCACATCTAAGACCACATACTTATTTTTTAATATCTATAGTAAATAAAATAAATATAAAATATAAATAAAATATAACAGCTCCTTATAAGGAGCTATAAAATACAGATAAGCAGAAAATTTTAGTTTTTACATTATGGTTTTAAATTGAAAACAATGTTTTCTCGGAATGTATAAAATAATAAGTTTTAAGAGGATATAGTACTCTTAAAATGCAATTGAGTCATAATCATAGCTTCTCCAAAGGGAAATTGTTTGATTTCGAAATAATAAAGGAGGCACATATGCGAAGCAGCACTGTGTGGCAAAAAAAGTACTATCTTAGGAATAGAGAAAAATAGGTTCTAATTCTCACTATCATTATCTAATTCTCACTATCATTATCCTAAGGGAAATCATACTTTGTTCGGGATTTAATTTTTTTCATTAGTACCATAAAGTGAGAATACATTGTGTACACAAAACACATCCAACTGTTTTTAAAAGGAAAACTGTTTTCTCCTATTTAAAATAGGATGATTACAGTAATATTAATACTTTACTGGGATATTTTGAGTGTCATGCTATAGAAAAGCAGGGCACAATTATTTAGCTAACAGAGTGCCTGCAAATTCACTCTCAGCTAGTAAAACCCGATTTTCCTTTCACACAAGGAACAGTGAGTGAATTGCAAACAGGCATGGAAAAGAATCCATATTTGTCAACTTAAAAAGCAGACTGCATAGTGCTAGAGGTTAGTGAAAAACTCCTCTCCCAGGTAGTGTTTTTCAGTGTGGAGGTCAGAGAGACATTTGAGGAGTCCAGGGGTCTGAAACTGAAAGCAGAGAAATAAATAGAGCCGTATAGGGAAAGTGGCTCTAATCAGCAAGGGACAGAGATCTTCCACTGCTCTCATGTCTGGTCACAAAGAAAGGCAATTTTATTGTATCACCTCTGTGCCCTAGAAAAGGCTTAGAAAAGTTAAAACTACTTGTAGTAAAAGTTGAGAAAATGTCTTTTTAAAGTGTGGAAAGGATTTTGTCAACTCAAGATTCCCACTTAAAAACACTGGTTGACAACATTATATTATAATTTTCAGTTAAACTTGAATATTTTATTTATTTCAATTGGATGTATACTAAATTTATATTCAAAAACATCAGAATGTCCCAATTAAAACTGTAAAGCAAGTCTCAAAAAAGCACCTAGTTTTAAATTTCATGCTTGCCAAAGAGCAAATCAAATATCAAATTGAACAGGTCTACTGTAGTGCAGGAGGGTATTAAAATACGGCCTGTCATTTAGTTTTGAATTAATTTATGAATATATATATACATATATATATACATGCACACATATATATTATATTATAAGTATATATGTATGCACACATATACAGTATATATACATAATGTATTTACTTATGTGTGTGTATATACATATATATTTAGTAGAGTGCAACTGTGTGTATACATATATGACTAAAAGGTATGATAGCTTAATGTACTCTAAGAAAATAACCAATCCATGTGTCTGACTTATTAAATTTGAGGGGCCATTAATAACAAGTAATTCCTACACAAATTAATCACTAATTAGCACTTTGAAAGAAAAATGAAAGAGTCTGTTCTGAAGTACCAAAAGAAATTAAGTGAATTTTGAGACAAATCAATGGAATATTTTTAAAGGACAGAGAAGAAGACTGATAGAGAAGTGAATTTCTTTAAAAACAGAAAGAAAAGAAAGATAGATTAGGTCAAGAGAGATTAGGCCAAGCAAATATCAGTAACTCCAACAGTTATTTAATGGTTATCTACATTGTGAATGATTTGTTAAATGTTTGAAATTTTAACATACAAGAAAAATAAGGAGCTGGGCATGGTGGTGCACACCTGTAATTCTAAAAAAGCAACTGGGGAGGATGAGGCAGGAGGACTGGAAGTTCTAGGCCAGCCTGAGCAATTTAGTATGACCCTGTCTCAAAATAAAAAAAATAAAAAATAAAAAGGGTTGGGGAGCAAGGGAGTAAAGCATCCCTGAGTTTCATCTCCAGTATCACCAAATATAGAGATAAACAAATACATGTATACGAGAAGATATAAAGAAGGAAGATTTGGCTCAATACTTTTCCTTTGAATACAAATAATATAAGATTAGTTCTTCAGCTCTGATGGAGGTGTATTTTTCCTCCTAGAGGCAGAAAGAAACAAGACTGATATTTCTAAAAATGCAGATCTTATTTTGTATTCTTCTGCCAAGTCACTGCTTGCTCCTCTGCCTCTGTAGCTCCTTTCCATGTTAAGCAGGCATTTGAGGGTCCAGTCTTTCACAAGAATAGTTACTCCCTTCTCTATCATTCTCCATACATTCTCTATCACACAATTTGAAATTATTCATTTAAGCATGATTTCACTTTACTATACTGAAATATTCTCAAATCCAAATCTATGACTTCTAGATGGTTTTAAGCCCAAATCTGACACACACCGGGGATTCAAAAACATTTAAATGATGAATGGCTAGAAGGGTGGGTGAAAGTATCAACAATAAATAGGTGATGATGATACTCTTTCATTTTTTTATTTATGAAATTTTAGTATAAAGAATTTTGAAAGAAAAATCTACTTTGGTATGTTGGTGTTCTAGCTTTGTATTAATTTTTACATCCCTCTATAAATACACCACACACACATATTCATGCATGTACACACATGCAAGAATATTTCAAATTAGAACAAATTTCATTAGTTTGGACATCATATATTCCATATTTTACAACTTACACTGAGTTAGGTTTGACTCAAATTTATTACTGACTGATTCAAAATCATAAAATGTAAGTATAGAAACGCAAATGATTTTTGTATATTGATATTATAACCTGCAACTTTACTCATTTTGTATTGATTTTAACCTTTTTTTTCCAGGAATCTTTAGGATTTCTATAAGAAATAAGATCAGGATATAAATAAAACTGAAAAACTTAACACCAAAAAAAAACAAACAATCAATCAATAAATGGGCAAAGGAACTAAACGGACATTTCTCAAAAGAAGAAATACAAATGGTCAACAAATATATAAAACAATAATCTACATCTCTATAATTAGAGAAATACAAATTACAGCTACATCAAGAATTCATCTCACTTCAGTCAGAATGGCAATTATTAGAAATACAAGTAACAAATAAATGTTGGCAAGGATGTGGGGAAAAAGTTCGACCACTCATACATTGTTGGTGGAACTGCAAATCCATGCAACCACTCTGAAATGGGACCACCATATGCCCCAGCTATCCCACTCCTCAGTACATATTTGAAGGATTTAAAATCAGCATACTACAGTGACAGAGTCACATCAATGTTTACAGCAGCACAATTCACAATAGTAAAACTATGAAGCCAATCTAGGTACCCTTTAACAGATGAACAGATAAAGAAAATGTGGTACATATACACAGTGGAGTATTACTCAGTCATAAAGAATAATGACTTTATGGCATTTGCCAGTAGATCAATGGAACTGGAGACTATCACACTAAGTGAATAGAGAGTTCCAAAAATAATCAAGGTCAAATGTTTTTCTCAGATATGAAGAAGCTAATCCAAAATAAGGAGGAAGAGATTTTAAAAGGAATAGAAGAAAAATCAATGTCATAGACAAAAGGGAATGGAGGGGAGGAGGAATGGATAGGGAAAAAGAGGTAGAATCAATTTGACCTAAATTTCCTATGTACATATAAAAATATACCAAAGTAAATTTTACCATCATATAGATCCACAAGATGCTAATTTTAAAAAAATGAAGTAAATAGCAGAAAATATCACTACAGGAGAGGGAAAACAGAGGGGCAGGGAGGAAGAGAGGGAAAAGGAGTACTGGGGACTAAATTAGAACAAATTATATTCCATGCTTTTATAATTACGTCAAAATGAATCCTATTGTCATGTGTAACTAAAAAAGAATAAAAAAATTAAATAAAAAAATTCAAAATATTTTTAAAAAGAAATGAAATCATATCTAAAAAGAGAAAGAATTTCACTTCTTTTAAATTTTGATGTTTTATATTTCATTTTCTTATCCAATTGCTCTAGCTAAGACTTCCATTATACTACATTTAATAGAAGCAATGAGAGTGGACATACTTGTTTGTTCCTGATCTTAGTGGGAAAGCTTTCAATTTTTCACCGTTAAGATGTATGGTGACGACTTAATAAACTTTCTGAAGAGGAAATTAGAAAAATGATTCCATTTACAACCACACCCAAAAGAGAAGAACACATAGAAATAAACTTAACCAAGGAAATAAAAGATTAATCAGAAAAGGACAGATCAAGGAAAGAAAACTACAGATCAATTTTATTGATGAACACAGATGCAAAAATTCTTAATAAAGTATTAGCAGTCTGCACTCGAAAATACATTAAGAACATTGCATGCCATGATCAAGTTGGTTTCCTTCAAGATATGCAAGGACCCCTCAACATATACTAATCAACTGACTATAATTCAAGATGTAAACAGCATTAAGGACAAATCACAGGATCGATAGATGCAGAAAAAGTCTTTGACAAAATTGAGCACCAATTCATGTTTTAAACACTAAAGAAATTAGTAATAGAAGGAACTGCAACATCATAAATGCTGTATACAACAAACTCAAAGCCAACTTCATACTGAACAGAGGAAAACAGAGAGCATTTACTCTAAAATCAGGAACAAGATAAGAATGTCTATTTTCACCACTTCTATTCAATATGGTTCTTGAAACTCTGACCAGAAAAATTAAGTAAGAGAAGGATATTAAATGAATATAAACAAAAAAAGATGAAATCAAATTATCTGTTTGCTGATATGATCCTATACATAAAAGACTCAAAACATTCTGGAAGACTACTAAGATGACAAACAAATTCAGCCAAGTAGCAGGATACAGATCACTACACAAAGGTCAATAGCTTTTCTACATACCAATAATGAAACTACTGAGAAAGATAACAGGGAAACAATCGCATTCACAATTGTATTAAAAACAAAACAAAACAAACACCAGGTATAAATTTAACAAGGGTGGCAAATTACAGAACACTGAAAAAATTGAAGAAAACATAGATGGAGAGTCTTTCCATTTACTCAATAGGCAGAATTAATATTGTCAAAACAGCCATACTACCAAAAGCAACCTACAAAGTCAATGCAATCTCCATCAAAATAACAATGACATTCTACACAGAACTACAAAAAAAAAAAAAAAAAAAAAAAAAATTTCTAAAATTCATATGAAAGAATAGAAGACCCAGAATAACCAAAGCAACTCAGGGCAATAAGAGCAATAATGAAAGCATCATAATTCCCAATCTCAAATTATACTACAGAGCTACAGTAACAAAAACAACATGGTATTGGCATAAAAAGAGACATGACCATCAGAATTGAAGACAAAGACAAAATATATTCATATAATCCTTGAGAAAGGTGCCAAAAACATACATTGAAGAAAAGACAGCCTTTTTAATAAAAGTATTAGTAAAACTAGATATCCAAATTTGGATGAATAAAACTAGATCCCTAAAAATCAACTCAAAATGAATCAAAGATCTAAAAATTACACCAGAAACATTGCAACTGCTAGAAAAACACTCTAACATTACTGGTGCAGGTATCAACCTTCTTAAGACTTATAAAGTTCAAAAAGTAAAACCAAGAATCAATCAATGGAATGGCATTAAATTAAAAAGCTTCCTCACAGCAAAGTATACAGTTAGGAGTATGAAGAAAGAGCTTATACAATGGGACTAATATTTAGGATATATAAAGAACTCAAAAAACTTAATAGCAGTAAAATAAATAATCCAATCAATAAATGGGTAATGATCTAAATAGGCATATCTCAAAAGAAGAAATAAAAATGACCAACAAACATGAAAAAATGTTCAACATCCTTAGCAATCACGAAGATGCAAATCAAAACTACCAGGAGATTTCATTTCACTCCAGATACAACAGAAACCATCAAGAATACAAAAAACAATAACTGCTGATCAGAACATGGGGGAAAGATATGTATACATTGTTGGTAGAAATGCAAATTAGTACAATTACCTTGAAAACAATACAGAGATTCCTCAAAAAACTAAAAATGAAATTACCATATGACCAAACTCTCCCATTCCTTTGTTCTTATCCAAAGAACATAAAATCAACACACTATAGTGACACATGCATTCCAATGTTCATAGCAGCACAATTCACAATACCCAAGTCATGGAAACAGCCTACATGTCTGTGAACAGACTGATGTACAAAGAAAATGTGGTATATATACCACAATGGAGTTTTCTTCAGCCATGAGGAAAAATGAAATTATCTCATTTGCTGGTAAGTGGATGGAACTGGAGAATATCATGCTAACTGAAACAAGCCAGACTCTGAAAGCCAAGGTTTGTATATTTTCTCTCATATGTGGAAGCTGGAGAGAAAGAAGAAAGAATAAAAAAGGGATCACATGAAAACAAAAGGAAGACCAGTAGAGTACAGGAACGGGACCAAGAGGGAGAGAAAAGTGGAGAACATGAGGAAGGACTGGAGAATGTAATCTACCAAATTATGCAAAATTTATGTATGAATGTGCCACAATAGATCCCACCTTTATATATAATTGTAATTCACTAATTAAAATAATAATAATATAGTGGCAGTAATAGAAAGAAGAGAAATAGAATAGAGCAAGTGAATCAAGGGGACTGGGTAGGGAAGGAGGGAAATGGACAGAACAGGGGAATGAAATTGACCAAATTATGTAATGTGCATGTATGAATATGGTATAATGAATCTGACTATTATGCATAATTATAATGCACCAATAAAAACTAAGAAATTTAAAGACAAATAACTGGAGAGACATCCACGTTTGTTGAAAGACTTAATAGTGTTAGTATATTCATAAATATTCAAGTGACCCAAAGAAATACACAGATTCAATAAAATTCCCATTAAGCTCAATAATCTTTTTTACAGAATCAGGAAAAAAATTCTAAAATTCATATGAAACTGCAAAAAAACAAAAAACAAAAAACAAAAAACCCAACCACCTAAAATGATTTTGAGAAAGAAGTACAAAACTGATTTCCTGATTCTGATTTCCAAATATATTACAAAACTACATTGATCAAAATGGTATGGTACTGGAATAAAAATAGACATAGACACAAAAACCCATGGAGCCAGGCACAGTGTCCCATGCCTGTAATCCCAGTGGCTTGGGAGGCTGAGGCAGGGGGATCTCGAGTTCAAAGCCAGACTCAGGAAAAGTGAACCACTAAGCAACTCGGTGAGACTCTGTCTCTAAATAAAATAGAAAATCAGGCTGGGATGTGTGCCCCCATGTTCAATCCCCCAACAAAACAAAACAAAAACATGAAACAGAAGAGAGAGTGAACCAAGAGATAAATCCACACTGATCTTTGACAAATGTCAAGAATACACAAGAGGAAAGGAAAATCTCTCTTAAAAAGTGTTGGGAGAACATATGGCTGCCTGAAAACTGAACCAAAAATGACTCAAAATGAATCAAAGACTTAAACAGGTCTTAAAAAGTATGCAATAAGAAAACTTAAGGGAAAAGTTTCATGGTATTGGTTTTGACAATGTTTTCACATACGTGACATGAAAAGCACAGGTAACAAAACCAACAAATGAATGGTGTTACATCAGACTACATAACTTCTTCACAGAAAAAGGACTCCTTTAACAAAGTGAAAAAAATCCTGTGGAATGATAGAAAATATTCACAAAATCATGTATCAGATATGAGACAATCTCCAAAATATATAAAATTCCTATAACTAAGTGCAAAACAAATACACACAAACAGGGGGGAAAAAAACCCTAAAAGCAATAAATGAATAACCCAATCAAAAAAATTGGCACAGGACTTCAATAGACATTTTTCCAAAGAAGAAAAGCAAACAGCTAATAGGTATAGGAAAGTCATTTAGCATCACCGATCATCAGGAAAATGCAAGTCAAAAGTACAATGAGAGATCACCTTCAATTTCTTAGAATGCTTATTAACAAAAGGGCAAAAGACAGATGTTGGTCTGGATTGGGAAAAACTGTAATCCTTGCACACTGCTGAAAGGAATATGAACTGCTAAAGACAATTAATGGAAGATGGTAGGGAGGTTTCTCAATAATTAAAAATAGAAGTACTATGTGATCCAGCTATTCTACTTCTGTTTTTTTAATCCCAAATCATTTGAATTAGGTCTCTGAAGATATATCAACACTATCAAGTACACTGCAGCACTTTCTGAGATAGACAACATGTGGAAACCATCTAAAGGCATACCACCAGATGAATGGATCAAGAAAATGTGGTATATACTATTTAGCCTTAAAAAACAGAAGGAAATTCTGAAATATGTGATAGAACAGAGAAACCTTGAAGATGTTTTGCTAAATGAAGTCAGTCAGTCACAGAAAGAAAAATACCACATGACTCTACTTAAATAAGGTTTCTAAAATAGTCAAACTCACAAAATCAAAGGCTGGAATGGTGGTTGCCAGAGGCTGGAGGGGCAGGGCTAGGGGTTAATAATAAACAGGCACAAAGTTTTAGTAAAGCAAAATGAGCAAGCTCTTGATTTGTGCTGCTCAATATTCTATTCATAGTCAAAAATAATTATTGTAAACACAAAAAAATGTGTTAAGAGTGTAAATCTCATGTTATGTATTCTTACCACAGTAAAATAATACCATCTAAAACAGCTAAACATTAACTAGTTTATAAAATCACAATGAATGTCACAGGTACCCTTTGAGAAATATGACATTAAAAGTGACATTTTTTCATTGTGCCAGTAATATGTACCATGTGGACCATCTAGGGCACAGAAGAAAATTTGAAGAATAATAAAATTAAATCATAATCTAACCAACTAGAGATAAGCACTATAAACATTTTCAGAAACTGCCTTCCAGTGAAAAAATGTATTTCTTTAATAAATCTGAAAATTTATCTTATTTATCTATCTTATTTTCCTAAATAAAACATTTTATTCAATTTAAAATATATTTGGAAATATAAATAAAAGTGGGGAACAAGCACTTCCTTTAAAACACAAATTTACTCTCCATCAATGAGGAAGTGGGACCAAATTATCAACAAGAATCTTTTGAATTCTCATTTCATTAAACCAAATTTTCCTTGAGATTAGTTACACTTATCTTGCACAAGGAACAGGCTTTTAAATGAAATTTTAAGAAATGAGAGGGAAGTTGAATAAGTATGAAGCAATTCTCTAGACAGTATTCAACAACTGTTTTTTCTTTTAACTAATTTGAATATATTAGTTGAAAAAACTACAAAATAAATGTTCAATGTATCTCCCTTTCTGCTGACATACCTCATCTCAGAAATTTCTAGAGTCTAGAGTGTATAGACAATTTATGACAGGAAATAAGTGGCAGAATGTTGGGGAATGCTAGCAAATAGCACTAGCTTGAGCAAGCATGAAACCAGACAACCATTCTTTATAACCCAATGAGCTATGCGTTAAAAGCTCCTAGCATTCTCCCAGAAACATTCACTATCAACTAAAAAGCAGCCATATCATGTCCTAGGAGATAATGGGAAAAGGAGTTTCCTGTCTAATGAGTGACATGAGGAAACAAAAGCAATATTTTGAAGTACAATAAAAGAATCTTGCATTTCTACACTGTTATATATATTTTGATTGCATGAACTTCCACTGATCCAGTTTTAACAAATGCAATTTAAGTATTTTGAAAAATGTCCTAATGTAAACAAAAATTATTTTCTAAGCATCCAAAACTTCTTCAAAACAGAATATGCAATAATTTTTTAAACTCAATCTTCACCATTGAGATATGGCTTTTACTTAAACATGAAGAAATATCTAATTAAATGAAGTAAACATGTTTTGTTGTGGTTGAGAGTGTCTTGCTATGTTGCTCAGGCTGACCACTAACTGGCAATACCCCAGCTTCAACCTCTCAAGTAGCATGTGCCTTTGCACCAGGCTGACACTGTGTGCTTTAAATTCACCTTTTCCTTGAATACTCTACATACATTGAAGTGCTCACTACCTGTGACTTATTCTCATAAAGGGCAAGTTCTGTGTCAGAATAATCACAGGCTCCTTTTCCAGGATGTGGAACACAAAGCCCACAAACTGATGTAGGTGAATTAAAGCTGCATCTGATGCCAAGTTTCTGATTGCTAGTCCATCTCTTCTAGCACAAGAATGAGAACCACAAAATTGCTAAGAACTGAAAAGACATATCAAATGAATCCTAACAGAGAGTGTCTAGTCTTTGATTTCTCATAATCAATCTGAATGAGATAGGCTGCTGTCCTGTTCTTCATTTATTTCTGTCCCCTTAGTTGACCTTTGGTTAAACTCTCACTTTCTTAAAAAAATGGTTCACTTGATAAATAATTTACGTAACGTAGATTTCACTATCTTAAAATGCAGCTTCAATTGCTTTTAGAATATTTACAATACTGCATAAGCATCAACATAATCTAACTGTAGAACTTTCATCACCCCAAAAGGACCATATTACTCCCTCCCAGAAGAAGAATAAAAGAAGTAGGGGGAAAGAAGAAAAAGAGGGTGGAGAGCAGGAGAGACAGAAATTTCATAGAAGAACTTGATCTTAAAGCGTGAAAACTATGCTTAATTGTTTTTAAATGCTGGAAATATAAACTCAAAATTTTAAAGTTTATTTCTTACTTCTTTCTAGATAATTTCTTATCCTTCCTTATTCATTGGTCAAAAACATTCCTTTATTAATTAATCACAAAATGGGCAAAAGATCTGTGGCAAAGGGATTTGTAAATCAGCAGTCTCCTCTACCAGAGTACTGGGGCATCTTGATTATTTTTATCACTGCTAAAATGATGGGAGTTCAATTTCAACTGAGAATGATGGACTTAGTCCATGTTACCTTGGGATATTTTTAAATAACAAAAGTATTTTCCTTTCATTCTTAATCTAACATCTTGTTTCAAGACTAGATTTATATTTTTCTTTCAGTTTTTAACAATCTTTTGCTTTTTACTCCTGTGATAGAAAAAGATAGCCTGGACCATTAGAAAACTGGCATCATTGGTAATTTTAATTCATCTATTTTCACCCACTCCTCCTCTTCTAAGAGCATACTCTAGGTTCTTCTATTAGTTGCTTGCCCAATTTCAAACACCCTTTTTACTGATTTGCTGTGTGCACTGACCTAGGATTTGGGAAGACATTAACATTTTTTCCCAAACTTACTTTTCTTTGAAATTTGCTAGGGCAGCAGAATCAGTGTCACATTCTCCAAATTGCCATGCAACTCTTCAAAAAGCCACCCGCCAGGAATTACCATTAAACTTTTCAGTATCTTGAGCTACATTTCACAGGAAGATATATAAGCCCTGCAGTCTTCAGAGATAAAGCTGCTTTATTGCTTAGATAAAATAGATTTCATTAAAGATCATTCTTCCTAGCCCTGAGATACAGAAACCTTAGTAACCTTTCATTCTATAGTCTTTTTTTTTTAAGTTGCAAAATGTGCTCATTACTCTTATCTATGAAATACACAATTTCCTTATATTTACTTCTTACTCTAATCAGAGGCCACAAAGACCTCTGGAGAAAATTATAAGGATCATATTAATCTATAGTTAAAAATTTTAGTTATTTGTAAACTAATTCTGGGAATGTGAATCGAAACCAATAAACTTGTAAGTTCATAAATAGTATTTTAAATCATCTTAACACTGCCTTCTAACATCTGAAGACTTCTCCCATGGTGACACATTTACTCTGGATATATCATTATTCCATAAAGACATAATTCAAATGTGGTTCAAAGGGGCTGAAAAGGGTCCCCAGATACCATTATTCACTTTGTTAAAGCGCTATTTCATAATTATTGAAGAGCCACTCAGATTAATTCCAATTAAATTATTCTAATTATTTTGAGTTTACATTTGGAAGAAACCAGAATTCCTATCATTGTATGATTTTAAAATTCCTACTCATGATTCATAGTATTGCATTCTCCAGGGAACTACCACACCACTGACCACCAGGCTGTCCAGCTTTAGCATTCTTTTGAATGCTCTGGGAGGGCTTTCAAATCTCCACTTAGTTCATGCTAAATTAAACGATAAAAACATGCAACTAGTAAGTCATAAGAATGGCTTTTTTTTTTCAAATGGTTACATAGCTATAGTCAATACATCAATTAAAAATGCATTCATGTAGTTTTTTTTTTTTCCATAAAGGATATGGCAAAAATTTCAGTGAAGTAGACTGAAACTGAATATAACAAAACCTAGTCACCAACTAGAGGTATATAAAAATCCATCAATTCTAACTAAATACATTTTCTTTATAAAGTAACACCAATTCAATTTAATACATTTAAAAAATTTCATTTTTAAAAAGGAAATTGAAATAAGGACACCTCTTTAAAAAATACAAGAACCTGCTTACCATGTGTCCCCAAAATAATTATTTTAGCATTTAATTTTAATTTGTGTATAAGATAATACGATTTTTAAAATTATATATTTCTCTTGTTTAGAGATAGTATCAGAGAATTAAAAATCTGAAAGCAACATAATAAACTTCACTCTCTCAAAAAATAACCCAGTATATTAAAATTAATAATAAATATATCCATGACCTCTCTTATGTAAAACAATATTAGCCAGGCACAGTGGTAAATGCTTGTAATCCCAGTGGTTAGGGAGGCTGAGGAAGGAGGATCCCAAATTCAAAATCAGCCTCAGCAAAGGTGCTAAGCAACTCAGTGAGACCCTATCTCTAAATAAAATACAAAATAGGGTTGGAGATATGGCTCAGTGGTCAAGCGCTCCTTAGTTTAATTCCTGGTACCCAAAAACAAACTAAACAAACAAACAAGCAAAAACTATTAACTGGGACGCTATATTATGACTGACATGAGTGACCAAGTCAGAAATAACCTATGCTTCAGTGTTTGCTTACACACTATCAGGAAAAACATATTGTGGGGGGTGGGGTGGAGGGATAATTATACATAATAATTGAGAATTAATTATTAAAAAGATAAACATGGTGCCATGGGAGTGTATTATAAGAGCATCTTAATTACTGTAAAAAATCAGAAGAGCACTCCTGGGAAATTAATGTTTAAGCTACAACTTGAAATACTCAGCTGGGCATGGTGGCGCAGGCGTGTAATCCTAGCAGATAGGGAGGGTGAGGCAGGAGGATCGTAAGTTCAAAGTCTGCCTCAGCAACTTAGCAAGGCCCTAAGCAACTCAGTGAGACCCTGTCTCCAATAAAATATAAAAAAGAGCTGGGGATGTGGCTCAGTAGTTAAAGCACCCCCAGGTTCAATCCTGGTATCAAACAAACAAACAAACAAATCTAAGTAAAATATTTACCATGTAGAAAGAAACATGACAGGCAAAGATTTAATGGTGAGGAAACATGGCCTTTTAAGAAAATAGACCAATAAGGATGAAAAGTGGAGAAAAAGAAAAAGAGAAACAATAGATGTGGTTGAAGAAGAAATGAGACATCGAAGAAGCACTTTGGCACACTAAGCCTTGCAATGGAAAGCAACTGAGTTATCTGGGAAATATCAAATCTGCATGTAAATGCGTTGAGAGTTTTTGTATCTATGTTCATCATCAGAGGTATTGGACTGTCATTTTCTTTTCTTACAATATCCTTATCCTGTCCAGTGTGGTGGCAAACACTTGTAATACCAGCAATTTGGGAGACTGAGGCAGGAGGATCGCAAGTTCAAAGCCAGCTTCAGCAATTTTGTGAGGCCCTAAGCAACTTAGTGAAAACTTTTTGGAAGGAAGGAAGGAAGAAGGAAGGAAGGAAGGAAGGAAGGAAGGAAGGAAGGAAGGAGGAAGTAAGTAAGTAGGTAGGTTAAAATTTACATTTTTATATTGTATATTCCTTACCAAATTATCATGGCTATTATTTTAATTTTTTTTATCCTTCATACAAAGACATAAGTGATTAACATACCACCATCACGATATTAGAGTCTTCTGAATTTGATTGTATGCTTAATTATACTAGTGAGTTTTATACTTTCATGTTTTTGTGTAACTATGATCCTTTATTCGCTCTCAGTTGAAAGAACTTTCTTTAGCATATATTATAAGACAAGTCTATTAGTAATGAACTTTCTCAGTTTTTGTCCATCCAGAAAGATCTTTATCTCCTTCATTATGAAGAAAAGCTTGGCTTGTATTCTTGATTGGCGAGGGGTTTTTTTTGTTTTGTTTTGTTTTTTGTTTTTTAATATTTCAATAAAACACCCTGGCCTGTAGATTTCTGCTGAGAAGTCTACTTCTAACCTCACTGTAGCTCTCTTAAGTAAGATACGCTACTTTTCTCTTGCCGATTTCAAGGTCTTCTCTCTGGCTTTGATTTTTAACAATTCGATTATAATATGTCTTTGTATAGTTTTGTTTGAATTCCCTCTACATAGAAATCTTTGACATTCTTATACGTGAATATTTATGTCTTTCTCTAGATTCAGAAAGTTTTTTGAATTTTTTTTTTAAGTTTTCTGATTCTTTGTCTCTTTTCACTCTTAAACCTATGTAACTGGAAAATTTTTTCTTTTAATGATGTTCCTTAAGTCCCATAAGATTTCTTCATTCATTTTCATTCATTCTTATTTTTCCCTTCTAACTGTATATTTTCTTATACTCTGAGTTCACAGATTGTTTGCTTTATCAGTTCTGCTATTGACACTTTCTATTTCATATTTCACTTCATTGTGTTTTCAGCTCCAGAATTCATTTGATTTTTTTTTAAATAGTAATTTCCACCTCATATCTTTCTCCATTTGGTCATTTATTGGTTTTCAGATTTTCATTGAATTATTTCATTGTATTTTCTTGTGGTTCACAGAGGTTTCTTAAAACAATCATTTTGAACTGTCAAACAGTTCATACATCTCAATTTCTTTGGATTAGATGCTGGTACTTTGTTTTGAGTCTTTAGTGATGTCATGGTCCTAGATTGTCCTTCATGCTTATGGCCACTACACATTTCAAATAAACTTCTTCCAGTCTTTGCAGATTGACTTTGTCTGATAAATCTTAGCATTCAGCTCAACCACAGGTTCTAGGAAGGCTCCCTGGTATGGCCCACAATGAGCTTGATGCTGAAGTCCTTTGGCAGGTTCACCTGCCATTTGAATCTATAGGTTTGGATGCACTGGAGTGGATTTGTTGATTGGGTCTGTGGGGGTGAAGCCATGACCACAAAAGTGGTCCTAGAGTCTGGGTCTGTAGGGGAAGGTCTGGAACCTACATCTACAGGTAAGCCTTGACTGGAATATGTACCAGAAGAACTAGCCTGAAATGGTCTATGAGAACTGTCCTAGACTCTGGTGTATGGGTGTGGACCCGAGGACTAGGTTCATTAGGGCTGGCCTGGGTCCTAGGTCTGTGGGCAGTTTAGAACCTAGTTCACAGGGGCAGCTACGAGGCAAGGGTCTGTATCTGCTGGAGCAGTCCTGGATCCTTGTTCTGCTAGAGCATGGGGGCCACGGAGGACAGTACTGAGGCTTAAGTTATAGGGACCTGCCCAACAGTGAACAGTCCTAGAGTCTGTGCCAGCCTGGTGTCTGAAGCTAGTGGTACTGACTTAGCAAAGGGGCAGACCTGAAACCTAGGTCTAGAAGGGCTGATTCCTGCTCTGGGATGATCTAGAACGTGAAGCAGACCTGGAACATGGAGGATGAGGGGCAGGTCTGAAGTCTAGGGCCACTAGGGTCAGCCATGCAGTCAGATGGGCCTTCATACCAGTTATTTATCCCTGAGTCAATTGAACAGGGGTACAGCTTGAAATTATGGGATCTTATATGGTGTCAGGGCAGGTCTGGAAACTCTGAGCCCAGGTACTGGCCTTGAGTCTTCAGGGCCTGCCCAGTGCTGGTTTGAGTGGGGAATAACCAGTATTGAGGTACCAAGCAGTAATAAGTGTTCACTCTCCTTTCTGCAAGTGGGTGGTATCCCTCATTAAGCTGTGCTCTTTGGGCTTGGGAGATGGGGGATATAATAACTAAACCTTTCTTTCTACTCTAGTCAAAGTGTCTTGTTTTATTTTATGCTATACCTACATCTTATCATCTCTCATCTGGTCTCGTTAGCTCTAGTGAAAGTACTTTTGAATGTGAATAGTTTTTCAAATTGGCATTTCTGCAGGGGTATAAGTGCTGGAAAGTCCTATTCTACCATCTTTCACAGTCCAACTTTGAGATTATTAATTTACTAAGTGCTACTTTAAAAAGAAATAATGATCAAATTTTTAATTCACTTGATTTCTGATTTACTCCTTTTCTATTCAAGCAATATCTCTCACATCCATCTGCTGTTACAGATTAATTGCACTCTGCTTTATTTAACTCTTGTTATCTCAGTGCTATAGTCCATCTTTAGTGAAGAGTGAGAAAACAGACCATACTGAAGAAAGGACAATTCTGGTATTTGGTCTCCTGGTAATGAGTTCTCTGATTCTCTTCACTATTGCTAATCATCTGAACACTTACAGTTTTCCTCTAATTCAACCTCATCTACTCACTCTCTGTACCACAAAACATAAATGATGGTTCTCCTGGTTTAAAAACACGATTGTTCCTCTACTATATTCCAACTAAGCAACCAGTTACTTATCCCTACACTCACTGCTTTTCCAGCAATCTGGAACCTTCTTTTTGAGTATGGTACAGTCTTGGGGTCACACCTGCCTTTGATTAACAGTATTCCCTGTGAACATATTGAAATGTGGTTTCCTTCTCAAATGCAATATATTTTTGGCCTACTATGTGTTTTCTTCTTATTTCCTAGCATAATAATTAATTGAATTATACAGGATGTATTTATTTTCTGTTCTACTCAGGGATTTGAGTTGTAAGTAAAAGACTGCTGCATATGCTTGTTTACAATAGGAAACAAAAAATTCTATAATTTTCTTCTCAAAAAGTAATTTAACATCAAGTATATGTTTAACTTATACAAGGGAATGTCAGAAGTTCTAACAGTTTCATCTTTCTGAAAACTTACTATTTTGTTCACTTAGGGAAAAGAGCTAATATATTTATGTTTTACCATTTCAATAATTTGTTTTTATCCTTCCTAATCAAACAATTGAAAAGATTCACTTTGAACTTTCTTTATAATGGTATACACTAAAAGACCTGTATATAAAACCATAAAGCTGAATATTAGGCAGGAGAGAAGATGAGTTAAAGAATCTGAAATGAATAAAATATGAGGGGGATAGGAGGTACTAAAGTGTGGGAGAAGATGAAAACGTGACACGTCTAGCACAGAGCTGAATGTTAGGTCATCTACAAGAAGGCAACAAGGGAACAATGACGAGGCATTTAGTTCTTTTTTTTTTTTTAAATTGAAAGCCTTTCTTCAGTGTTAATATGTCTTCCTCACAAGTAGAGTAATGGACAGAATAAGGACAATAACTGCATTCTACTCTCATCTCTGGGGCTGACGGCAGAAAATTTTACTGTACCTCTTTATAGCTAAGCTTTCTCATCTGTAAACTGAGTTCCCTACCTCAGAATTCCACTGTGCTGATTAAATGGGTCAATTTGTATAGATAGAACAGTGACCAATACATACTATACAATATGAAACTGTTGGTTATCATTATCATCATCATTGTGATTCTTGTTATGCTAAGAATTCCATGACAGATTTTTGAAATTCACTGAGGAGTTAAGGAAATTCTATACAAGGACTGAGCATAATCAGCCCTTAAACATCTAGCAGATACATTTTCCAGAGAAGTCCGTGTTTATTGTCCTGAATAAGCCAAAATTTTTGGATACATAATTATTTAGTTATTATTTGCATAAATAAAGTAATACAAGAGATATAATATGGCTTTATTCTCACTGAAATCAAAGCTTGGTCTTATTTCCTCTTGGAAATATTATTATCTATATTTTCTTAAAACTAACAGAGAAGTTTATTTCTAATATGCCTATTACTAGAATCTATTCAAAACTACTTTATAGAAAGAGTGTCTGTTTATTTTACAGTCATTAGTAAGTAAAAGTATGCCTGAGTTTTGTAATTAAACAGAAAAAAAATTATACTTCATTCCAGGTCAAGATTAACACATATTTTTTACTGATGAGTCAAAGCAAATAATGTTGTTCAAGCAATTATTAAAAAACATTTTTTAAAAATTCCCACATAAGGATCAAATGATTTTCTTTATTATAGGTAATCGCCAGCATTTGTCCACGAATTAAAGTTATTATGAACATAATTATCCTGTGATATCTCTTGATAACTCCAAAATAACAGAATAGCCTAAAGATGTTTGAAAGTTTTAATTGAATCATCATATCATTTAGGATGTGTTAATGGAATAGTTGTTTAATATTCTGAAAACAGAAGAACATGCAAATATGTTCTGTTCTCACAGAACAGTCATGGATTTGTAAAGCACATTTAATATTAAAGTTCTAACTTTGCATTCCAGAAATCTAAATACCACTTAAGTCTTACAGAAATTAGTAAAATCTGAACAGGAATGTTATGTCTAATCACCTTACATAAGGCGACCTGGAATTACCCGTGACAACTTACATAAAATGATCTATTTCTGTGTTTTATTGTACTGTTCCCATTCACTAATAATGGTTTGCAAAATCAAATGAGAAAAATTTCAATCTAAACTTGTTTTATACGCTATGTCCAAAAGTAGTATTTCCCCAATTTATCAAAAAGCTATTTGACCTTAGGACATGCAATCTATATTTCCTTATATATGTCAAGATATTTTACAAATATCTGGACCAAGTTTTATGGTCCTCTATCCTCTTACAACCTTTTTTTTCTTTGTCAAAAGATACCCATTCTCTTGAAATCAATTACTTATTTTGTAAAATATTTTTATAAATGTCTTATTTTAGGTACATTTTATGTGCTAAAATTTACCCCCAAAATGCATTTTTCTGTTTATAAAAGGAGTATATGCTCATTGAACATACTGTGCTTTAAAGTGAAAGTTAAAAGAAGACCATTAGTGGGCTGGGGAGATAGCTCAATTGGTAAAGTGCTTGCCTTGCAAGTACAGAGTCCTGGGTTCGATCCCCAGCACCGCAAAAAACAAAAAAAATTTCTTAAAAGAAGACCATTAAAATCACCCAGAAATAGGGTAATATTTAGGTGCATTTGCTTAGAGTATTTGTTATTAAATGTAGCTAAATACATAGTGTCAAGATGTTACTATAGCTACAACTTGTCCCAGTTTTGTTCTTTTCACTTGTCATAGTTAATGACACTTCTCACAAGACTGAAAATTATTTCCAAAGTTCACCATTTAATTCTGCATATATTCCATTACTGGATATAGTAATAATATAAAACTTTTCCTCAAAATTTCCAATTTCAGATACCATTTATATGCTTTGGCTTCCTTACTCAACTTTACTAGCATCATACAGACAATTAGACAAACAAGCTTTTGAACATATTGATTCAGAGTTCCTTAGCAGTCCAAATCAAGAAATATCCAAAACTGCTGGGGCTGTGGTGCAGCACGCCCGTAATCTCAGTGGCTTGGGAGGCTGAAGCAGGAGGATCAAGAGTTCAAAGCCAGTCTCAGCAACATAGTGAGGTCCTAAGCAACTAACTCAGTGAGACTCTGTCTCTAAATAAAATATAAAGAAGGGTTGGGGATGTGGCTGGGTGGTTAAGCACCTCTGGTTTCAATCCCTGGTTAAAAGAGAGAGAGAGAGAGAGAGAGAGAGAGAGAAAGTACCCACCAAAATTATATCCTTTATTTTATTCCTTTATCCACCTCCCTCTCTCACATACACACCTACAGTCTCGCATATACATATACTCAGAAGATAAGTAACCTGAGCTGTTGTGTGATTCCCTTCTTACCATCCTTTGCCTTTAATTTGCACATTGATTCCACTTTTGTCAAATATCAGAATTTTATTTATCATCTCCATTCCACTGTCACCTCCTTTCCAAGACACCATCATTCCAAACCCTTATTACTGCTGTGTCCTAGTTATCTTTTTTCCCTCCAACGTTGCTCAGATTATTCTTCATCTCCACATTGCACCCAATGTGATTTTTATAAAACACAAATCCTCTTAAGTCATTTGCCTGCTTAATTCCCTCCGGTGTTGCCACTGACTGACACCCCCCGCCCCACACACACACGCACAGTATTAGAGTTAGGATAATGTCAAATTCCTTAAAACGTTTCCTTATCATGTGTTCCATTAGCTTCTCTGATATAATCCCTCCTCTCTCTCTCTTACCCAGACCCTGCTAGGAACACCAACATTATTTAATATCCTCTCATAGTTGGTTAAATGGTGTTCCCCACAAGATTGAGACCTACTCAGAATCTCAGGTGATCTCATTAGGAAATAGGTTCTTGGCAGATATAATTAGCTCAGGGAATTCTGATAAAAATCAGTCCGAATTTATTATGGGCCCCAATCCAATGACTGATATAAGTAGAACAAAAGACACAGAGACACACCAGGAAGGGGGTCATCCAGAGACAAGCTCTGTTGATTAGAGCTGAGGCACCCCAAAAAGTCTCCAGAAACTGAAGGAAGCAAGGAAGAATCCTCCTTGACGGGCCCTGGAGGAATAGTGACTGACACCTTGATTGTTTCCATAACTGTTAGAGAACGAATATTTGTTGTTTTAATCTCACCTCCCCTTTCTGATGGTAGCCCTGGGAAACAAATATACCACCCACGGTAGAATTAATGCAATATATAATGGCTTTATTTCAGTTCTCAGTAGAGTATAAGATTCATAAATAACAAAGAATAATTCTGTTGTTCACATTTTTATGCTCACTGCTTGGTATGACAACAGGAATATGATACACAAAAAATGGATACATTTATGAAAGAAAGAAAAGGTGAGTTTTTCATGATAATAGATACTTACCGAGATCTAAGCAACATTACCATTGAATCTACATTCATTTTACTGGCAAAAGCTTTATTATCTGAGATATGATTGCTATTATGATTTGATGGCTTTTGAATGCCTCTTCTGGGAAGGGAGTTTTGCAATATCTAGTGTTTTTATTTGTGCCACATCCACTCCAGATCCTGGTCTCAGAACTTTGAAGTTCCTTTTGGAAATTTATCCTCTCCAAGTGCAGGCAGTCTGGGATAACTGTGCATCAAGTGCCAGGGTTCCTGGCAGAGGGCAAATGACTGAGACTCAGCCATGAGCACTCTTTTCCTGAATGTGGTGTGGGGAGGGGGCACAACATTAAACACATTAGATTTAGCTCCAGAAGTACCCATCAGTCTCTACTTCCTCTTCTGTAGATCTCTGGAACAGTCTGGCTCCTACCTTTTCTGAGAATTATTTTATCTGATTACCTTCTGATTCTGAGCAAAACCATATCCTTTCTGCAAACTGCTCATTTTATTTAAATACCCAGAACTAATGTCTCCTACTTGCAATCCAAGAACAGTAATTACACTGTTCAAATGTAAATGTGATCAATACATATCATGGATAGCTTATTTAAGTAGGTGTTGTTTTACAGATGGTCACCTGATCAAAAGTTCCTGTTTAGATTGTCAGGCTACATAAATCATGAACTATGCAATTTGAAATTCATGATTTGTCCTTATTTTCTGAGAAGCCACTTTCATTTCTTCACATATTGCACATATTAATGCAAACCCTACAATTATCCTTCATTTATTTAACTCTTTATAAATGTAAATATAAATATAAAGGTTATTCATTAATTTTTTAAAAATTCACTGAACTAAATATTCTAAATGAAAATCATGATCTAAAAATATATTAAACTATTTTATGAAGAAAGTTACCTCTACTAAGTCAAGGTTCTGGTATAATAAATGCTACTGTCTTTGCACAAAAAAATTAGTTTACAGTAAACTAATTAGCACTTCGAAACATAGAGACCAACATATGTGATGTGCTACCACTTGACAGATTTCATTATTTCATTAAAATAACACTTACACAGGAAGAAAACATTCTTGGCAATTACATATTATTTAGGTATCGAGAATATTTTTTTAAACTCTTTACTAAATGAAAACTGATGTTAACACTGTATAGGTGAAGGCTAATTTGAACATCAAGATGAAAAACAGGAATCGGTTTTACACATATAGCTACACTAAATGTAAACTTTAAAGGGTCAATAAAAACAAAATTATTTTCTTTAATTTATTCAGTGGCTTGACAGTTGTTTGCTTTTTGTATTTAAACATATAAAACATCTTCTGAGTATGGTTTGCATTAGTTCTCCACTGAGGGATTTGCCTGGGGAGTCTCTTCAAGTAACATGCTGTTAGGCTTACCTATTGCAACAGAATATACAGAGATATTATTTGTCCAGATCCTTTTGCCACTTTCCTTACATTCCACCACATTTTTCTCTTCAATTTATTTTATTTCTCACTGTTTTGAAAAACTATCCTCTTCTTTCCCCTTTCCATTTAATCTACTGCAATGTCCATAAGAACATATCTTTTAAGATTGCAAAACACCACCATTATAAATACATTTGAATTTAAACTTTTTTAAGTAGTCTTTTTAGTTATACATGACAGCAGAGTATATTTTGACATGTTTATGCAAACATGAAATATGTGTTATTCTAATAAGGATCCCAATCTTGTGGATGTCCATGATGTGGAGATTCACTGTGGTATTTACATATATGTAATCTAACATAGGAAAGTCATGTTAGATTCAGTCCACTGTCTTTCCTATTCCTATCTCCCCTCCCTTCCTCTTTATCCCTCTTTTTCATTTCTTATGCCGAGGTTGATTTCTAGCATGAGATTTCATTGGTTAATACCTTCAGTGATGTTAAATGAAAGTGAGGCTATTAACCTCATTTTCTTTTTCCTGATCTTATTCATAATGCCAGGGGCATTCCCCCATTGAGTAAAAGGCTGTCTTTATGCTATCAATATGTACATTTAATACTATTAAAAAGATATCCATTAATTCCCATTTTGTTGAATTTTAAAAATCAGAGATATATTTTTTCAGATTTGTCAGCCTCTGTGGAATAATTCATTCCACTGTCTTTCCTATTCCCAATTTCCCTCCCTTCCCTTCATTCCTCTTTGTCTAATCTAATGTACTTCTATCCCTCCCTGTTTGTTGTATGTTAGTATCCACATATCAGAGAAAACATCTGACCTTTGGATTTGCAGTTATTGGCTTATTTCACTTAGCATGATAGTCTCCAATTCCATCCATTTACCAGCAAATGTCATAAAGTCAGTCTTTTTTATGACTGAGTGATATTCCATTGTGCATACATACCACATTTTCTTCATCCATTCATCTGTTGTCAGGCACCTAGTTTGTTTCTATGGCTTAGCTACTGTGAATGGGGGTGCTATAAACATTGATGTGACTGTGTTACTGTAGTATGCTGATTTTAACTCCCCTTGGATATATACACAGAAGTGGTAAAACCAGATCAAATGGTGGTTCCATTCCAAGTTTTCTGAGGAATCTCCATACTACTTTCCAAAGTGGTTATACTAATTTGCAGTCCCACCAGTAATGTGTGAGTGAACTTTTTTCTGAACATCCTCACCAGCATTTACCGATACTTGTATTCTTGATAATAGCCATTCTGACTAGAGTAAGATGAAATCTCAATGTAGTTTTAATCTGCATTTCTTTAATTGCTAGAGAGGTTGAATATTTTTTCATATATTTGTTGATCATTCGTATTTCTTCTTCTGTGAAGTGCCTGTTCACTTCTTTTGCCCATTTATTGATTGTGTTATTTGTATTATTGGTATTAAGTTTTTTGAGTTCTTAATATATCCCAGAGCTTAATGCTCTATTTGAGGTGCACATGACAAAAGATTTTCTCCCATTCCATAGGCTCTCTCTTCACACTCTTGACTATTTAGCTGTGAAGAAGTTTTTTTGGTTTGATACCATCCCATTTATTGATTCTTGATTTTACTTCTTGCACTTTTAGGAGTCTTGTTGAGGAATTCAGTTCCTAAGCTGACATGATGGAGAGCTGGGCCTATATTTCTTTCTAGTAGGTACAGGATCTCTGGTCTAATGCCTAGGTCTTTGATCCACTTAGAGTCGAGTTTTGTGCAGAGCAAGGTATAGGGGTTCAATTTCATTCTATTACCTATGGATTTCCAGTTTTCCCAGCACCATTTGCTGAAGAGACTATCTTTTCACCAATGTATGTTTATGATGCCCTTGTCTAGTATGAGGTAACTGTATTGATGTGGGTGTGTCTCTGTGTCTTCTATTCTGTTCCATTGGTCTTCATGTCTGCTTGGTGCCATGCCATTTTTGTAACTATAGCTCTACATTTTAAGGTCTGGTATTATGAAGCCTTCTGTATCACTTTTGGCATGACAGATTACTTTGGCTATTCTGAGCCTCTTATTTTTCCAAATGAATTTCAAGATTGCTTTTTCTATTTCTGTGAAAAACATCATTGGGATCTTGATAGGAATTGCATTAAATCTGTATAGTGCTCTTGGTAGTATGGACATTTTGACAATATTAATTCTGCCTATCCAAAAACAAGGGAGATCTTTTTGTCTTCTAAGGTCTCTTCAATTTCTTTCTTTAGTATTTTGTAATTCTCATTATAGAGTTCTTTAACCTCTTTTGTTAGATTGATTCCCAAGTGTTTTATTTTTTTTGAGGTTATTGTGAATGGGATAGTTTTCTTAATTTCTCTTTCAGTTGATTCATCACTGATGTATATGAATGCAAATGACTTGTGGGTGTTAATTTTATATCCTGCTACTTTGCTGAATTCATGTATGAGTTATAGTAGTTTTCTGGTATAAATTTTTGGCTCTTCTAAATATAGAATCATGTTATGGGCAAATAGTGACAGTTGGAGGTTTTCTTTTCCTATTCATATCTATTTAATTTTTCTTTTGCCTAATTGCTCTGTTCTGAGTGTTAAGGACTATGTTGAATAAAAGTGGTGAAAGTATCCTTGTCTTGTTCCAGTTTTTAGAAGGAATGCTTTTAATTTTTCTTCATTTAGAATATGGTGGCTTTGGGTTTCACATACATAGCTTTTACCATGTTGAGGTATGTTCCTATTATTTCTATTTTTTGTATGTGTGTTTCAAACATGAATAGATACTGTGATTTGTCCGATGTTTTTCCTGCATCTATTGAGATAATCATGTGATTCTTGTCTTTAAGTCTACTGATGTGACAAATTACAGTTATTGATTTCCATATGTTGAACCAACCTTACACCCCTGAGATGAACCCCACTTGATCATGGTGCATTATCTTTTTAATTTGTTTTGGTATGTAATTTGTCAGTATTTTATTAAGAATTTTTGCATCTATGTTCATCATGGATGTTGATTTTTCTCTCCTTGATGTGTCTTTGGTTAAATTTTAGTTATAGTCTAAAATCAAAATTTTCTCTTTTTATAAACTTTACTTTCTACTTCTCCTACACATTTACATTGAAGTTATATATTCTTTAACCCTATCCTTAAATTTCCCAGTTGCCTTCCATAATCAGTTCATAAATTCCTTTCTCTTTTCTTATTTCTAGTGTATCAGCTCAGCAATTTTGTTGAGTTTTAGGAGTTTTCTATTTCCTACTCTTTCATCTTTTCCATTAGTTTTAAATAGATAAAAACCTATTATGTGCTGACCATCAGTATTAGACATCCTGCTAGGTATTTTGATTTAAAAAAAAAAAACCCTATTTGGTGGAAAAAAGAGAAATACATAGGTAAAAATTGGAGAATATAATATGTTTTGAAATTTTTATACAATTCTATAGATATATTTAAAGTAATAATTAAATATAAAGTTAAAATTTAAGGAAGTCAAAAGTAAAATCACCATGAACTATTTCCTGCTGAGTAATTGTCATTTGGTCTATAAACAAGGGAGACCCAAGAAGAATGTTAAATAAAGGGAATGACCTGATCCCATGTGGGTTTTCATGTCCACTTTGCAGGGAAGATTTGAAGAGGAAAAGCTTAGAGACTTTGAACATTTAAGGGTTATTAAACTACTTTTAGAAAGCTGTCATAAAAGCCTGAAAACAGTAGGAAAGACATTAAAAACAAAGATTTAAATGATCAAAATGCAGAGAACAGAATAACAAAGAATGGCTAGTTAATGTAAGGATATAGGTTTTAAAAGAGAAGGAATTTCATTTGACTCTAAGTTTTCCAACTTGATTATTCAAGTGAATTGTAATTCCGATCAGAGAGGCAGTAAATACAAATGAAAGATCATGATTTTGAGAATGTGTGAGATAATGATTCTCACCTCTGACCTACTGAGTTTGCTCCCTGTGTAGACATATCATACAAAGAGAGGTGGCCATAACTCAGATGTAACAGGTAGCTTCTAAGATGACTTCCAACAATCTCTGCCTGCTCATTTTCTTTCCCCTTTGTGATCCCTTGCTCTTGAAATGTAATCTAGACCCAGTAACTTACTTCCTAAATAACAGGAGACTACAGAAACAGGGGTATATTAGGTTCCCAAGGCTGCCAAAACAAGTTACCACACATACACTGGCTGGCTTAAAAGAATAGAAATGTATTCTGTTATCATTCCGGAAGCAAGAAGTCTGAATCAGGTGTTGGAAAAGCTACACTTCCTCAGTGAACTATAAGGGAGGACATGTCCCCTTTGTCTTCCAGCTTCTCTGCCGGCTCCTCCACAGCATGTGTCTACAGCACACAGCTACTAGGAGACACCCAAAGTCCCTGAATGCCTTCACATGGTCGTCTTCTCTTGATATCTTTCATTATTTTTATTAGTATTTTATAATTACACAATAATATTTCATTACACCATGTTTGTATATGCATATGTATATGTTTACATATAATATGATCGATCTCCTTCCCCAGTACTATCCCTTTCCCTTCCCTCCTCCCTCCCCCTGATATACTTGTTCTACTCTACTGAACTCCTTTCTGTTATTATTGTTGTTAATGTTTTAATTAAAATTAAATTTCATAATTTAGCAAATTATAATTAAATATATAAGCAGAATTCATTGCAGTCTATTCCTACATGGACATAACATAATATGGTAGATTTCTTTTGCCAGTACTTCCCCATCTCTTTATCTTTTAAGGACTTGTGTTATTGGAGTCAGGCTTCATCTGATTAATCCAAGAGGATCACATACAAAGATCCTTAATTATATGTGAAAATATCCCATTTCTAAATAACTTCACATTCACAAGTTAGGACTTATATATCTGTTTGGAAACCAACATGCAACTCACTACAGATGGGACAATACTTCCCAGATTTGGTTACAAAACGACGTGGCTCCACTGTGGAGTTAAACACCCAAATGGCCACTAGTCATTCCCTGAATCTGATTCGATCCTCAAACTACAATGGTGCACTACATTCATTTGTTTGTCACGTATGCTTCATCTACTACACTACAACCTCCTCAGGTGGGAATTATATCTTCTTCATAGTTTGCCTCCTATAGATCATGGCTCACTGCCTGGCAAATGGCAGGTTTTCAGAAAATGATGATTTCAGGGAAGGAAAAGTCTAAAACTTACTCTGCCTTTCTTTAGTCTGGGTTTCTTCTTCTAAAACATGTATCACTAGATTAAGTTCTTTAAGGGCAGCACGGATGATCTGATTCTTTAATAGTTAGCCCTCTCTATATAATGATGAAATACAAATTCCAAAGTACACCAACCCAAATCAGAGAACATGCTTCCCAATCCAAATCAGAGAACATGTTCCTCACTACTTTGCTCTCCCTACCCTGTCTTCCAATTTCCTGATAATACCCTGTACCTTCTCAACCTGACCCTTTGCTCCAAGTTGATCTCCATTTGATTCACATGCCCCTCTTACCTATCCTGGGAAGTTTGTCCTTCCTGGCCTCTCACTTGTGAAGAGGTCTTGCTTCCAAACCTGGAAGAGTCAGCAGCAGCAACTGCTCTTTCCTTGTACTTCTTCCATGGCTCTTGATACATTCTGCCTATACCTAAATTACTGAAATGTGTTTCTTATCTTATCATATTTTATTGAAAATTAGAATAAGGAACTAATTTTTGTGCTTTTCTGTCCCTAATCTCTACTAACACCACTCCCATTACTCAAATAATCACAGCAGTAAGGTTTACGTGACACTAAATTTTGAATAAATATCAGTTGCATAAATGTATACTTACCATCATTTACAAATAATGCCTTTTCAGTTGTGTGGAAAGATTATGCATATATAATAGACACTTTTCTTCTAGGCTTAGTTACATAAGGGAATATGTTTGTTAAATGTATCTGAGTAGGAGGAAGCTACTGTTTGCAATCAAAATTTAAAACCTTGGTTTTGGATTTTTCTTCAATACAAAGTAAGTTTTGCTAATAAAATTTCTGAATGATAAAATGTCAATCAATAATTCAATAAGCATTTTCCAAATTGACTACGGACAACATAACCACTGCCACCTTCTGTGGGTAAACTCAGAAACAAGAACAAAAAGACTTTAAAACATCATAATCATTGACTCCATGATGTTATTTTAATAATTCTACTAACCCAAAGTGAGTGCTATATGGACTCATTTCTCTATGCTGATATTCACTTAATACTTAAAGACACATACCCTAAAATATTTTTAAGTCATTTTCATGTTAAATGATACAGTGGAAAATATGAAACATTGGCTGGGGATATAGCTCAGTTGGTAGAGTGCTTGCCTCGCAAGCATAAAGCCCTGGTTCCCAGAGAAGCTGGAAGACAAAGGGGACATGCCCTCCCTTATAGTTTACTGAGGAAGTGTAGCTTTTCCCAGCACCACAAAAAATAAAAATAAAAAAATAAAATTAATTCACATTCTCAAAGAACAGAACAAAATAGATGTATTTCAAAAATAATAAAGAAGGCTGAGGGTGTAGTTCAGCAGTAGAGTAATTTGCCTAGCATGGGTTTGACCTGCAGCACCACGCACACAAAAAATAACAATAGTAATAAAGAAAATCAATAAAAACACAAAGATATAATATCATCACACCTTTGTTTAAAAGGGAAAAATCAGCGAAGCAAAAATAAAATGATATAGAACAAAATGACAGATTATTTTTTAAAAAAAGACGTTTCTGATTGGTTTTGGTTTTTTGTACTAAGAATTGAACTCAAAGATACTCTACCATTGATTAACATCCCTAGCCATTTTTATTTTTGATTTTGATACAGAGTCTCACTAAGTAGCCCAAGTTAGCCTTGAACTCTTGATCCTACTGCTGCAGCCTCCTGAGTTGCTTGGATTACAGGTGTGCATCATGGTACTCCACTTGTTTCTATTCTTAACTTTATTTTACTTTCATGTATATTATCATTTTATCTAATAATCTTTTTTGGAAACAGTATATGAGCAATCATTTATTCTTACCTGAATGTGCTCAAATATAGCTGAAAGACGGTATGGACACTTGACTTTATGTAGCTTCGATCATATAGTTGCCAACAGAATTACTCTTCTATTACTTTGTCTCCTATGTAGATCAAATGGAATAACATACAATAAAAAATTAAATTAAAAATTGGGCTTAGTAGAGTTCATCAATAATTACATTTTTAATTTAGAGATTATAATGCATCTAAAATTTTAATCATATTTCCTGTGAAAGTTCAAGAAAGTTACCATATAGTAGGGAAATAATAAGACATATTTTTTTAAAAAGGGAGAGCTATAGGTTGCTAGATGATGACAAATATAACTACTCCACATAGTTAGTTAAATGTTTTAACTCATAGGTATGTTACTGTTATAACTCAATGGTAGCTACTCAACAATATATGCCTCTCTCCCTCCAGCTCTGTAAGGAACTCCGCCCTCTCTTTCACATTAATATGTGAAATTACTATGTGAAATTAATTAATTATACTAACTAATTAATTAATTATACTAACCACACACATAACCTGCTCATGATTCCCAAGGTGATACAGAATATGAGAAAGCAAAGATTTATTTTCGTTCTTCCTCAACTGTGATGGAAAGACATTTAGATAGTTTATCCTTCTGTTGCTCAACAAGCTATAACCAGAATAGATATGTCCATTGATGAAGACTTTTATATTTTTATCCCAACAGACAAAATGAAAAGACTCTCCAGGTAGACACAACAGCACAAATGGTCCTTCCTTAATTCAGTCATTTCAAATGTATCTCCAACATAAATCCAAATGGTAACAGAAAAACTCACAGAATAATGCCTCTTCTTGCCAAAACAAAGATTTTTTCTCTTTTTTCAAACAAAAAAGGAAATATATATATATATATATATATATATATATATATATCATTTGTCTTACCTCCACCAAAACTTTGAAACAAACACCTTGATATGGATATCAGTGATGCCACACCTTTAGTTTTTACTTTCTTCAATAATAGACAGATGTCTATTTTATTCCCACCTCTGTGTTTGCATCTAAGTCATATGTATTTTACAAAAACTCTTCCATCTTAGGTACAATCTTCTTTAGAAGCTTGTTTATCAATTTGTTCACCCTCTTTTCTAACAGAGCTTTAGAAAGGTCTTCATTCAGCTTCCCCCAGAGGCAAATCCTGAGGTAACAACTCAATTACAAGATAATTTATTTGAGAGATGATCCCAGGAATCACCCGGAGGGAGAAGAGAAGTGAGACAAGTAGTGTAAGGCCTCTTAATAACAGAGAGGGCATCCATTGTTAGGTCCATTGGCAACAGCAGGGTAATCTGGCTGGGGAAAATCTGATACCCAGTATAAACAGATACATCTCCCAGCACCATTTGTTGAAGAGGCTATCTTTTCTCCATTGCATATTTTTGGCCCCTTTGTCTAGTATGAGAAAATTGTATTTATTTGGGTTTGTGTCCGTGTCCTCTATTCTGTACCATTGATCTACCTGTCTATTTTGGTACCAATCCCATGCCATTTTTGTTACTATTGCTTTGTACTAGAGTTGAAGATCTGGAATTGCGATACCCCCTGCTTCACTCTTTCTGCTAAGGATTGCTTTAGCTCTTCTGGGTTCCTTATTCTTCCAGATGAATTTCATAATTGCTTACTCTATTTCTGTAAGGTACGTCATTGGGATTTTAATTGGAATTGCATTGAATCTGTATAGCACTTTTGGTGGTATGGCCATTTTGACAATATTAATTCTGCCTATCCAAGAATGTGGGAGATCTTTCCATCTTCTAAGGTTTTCTTTAATTTCTTTCTTTAGTGTTCTGTAGTTCTCATTGTAGAGGTCTTTCACCTCTTTTGTGAAATTGATTCCCAAGTATTTTATTTTTTTCGATGCTATTGTGAATGGGGTAGTTTTCCTAATTTCTCTTTCTGAAGATTCATCACTTATGTATAAAAATGCATTAGATTTATGTGCATTGATCTTATATCCTACTACTTTACTGAATTCACTTATAAGTTCTAAAAGTTTTCTGGTGGAATTTCCTGGCTCCTCTAAGTATATAATCATATCATCAGCAAATAGGGATAGTTTGAGTTCTTCTTTTCCTATTCTTATCCCTTTAACTTCTTTGGTCTGTCTAATTGCTCTGGCTAGAGTTTCAAGGACGATATTGAAAAGAAGTGGTGAAAGAGGGCATCCCTGCCTTGTTCCAGTTTTTAGGGGGAATGCTTTCAGTTTTTCACCATTTAGAATGAAATTAGCCATGGGCTTAGCATAGATGACCTTTACAATGTTAAGGAATGTTCCCTCTATCCCTATTTTTTCTAGTGTTTTGAGCATGAAGGGGTGCTATATAACTAAACCCATATCTCTTACCATGCACGAAACTAAACTCAAAATGAATTAAGGACCTCGGAATCAGACCAGAGACCTTGCATCTTATAGAAGGAAAAGTAGGTCCAGAGCTTCAACATGTCGCCTTAGGACCAGACTTCCTCAACAGGACTCCCAAAGCACAAGAAATAAAAGCAAGAATCAATAACTGGGATAGATTCAAACTAAAAAGCTTTCTCTCAGCAAAGGAAACTATCAGCAATGCAAAGAAAGAGCCTACAGAGTGGGAGAAAATCTTTGCCAATCATACTTCAGATAGAGCACTAATCTCCAGAATCTATAAAGAACTCAAAAAACTCTACACCAAGAATGCAAATAATCCAATCGACAAATAGGCTAAGGAAATGAATAGACACTTCAAAGAAGAAGATCTACAAGCAATCAACAAACATACGGAAAAGTGTTCAACATCTCTAATAATAGGAGAAATGCAAATCAAAACCACCCTAAGATTCCATCTCACCCCAATTAGAATGGCGATTATCAAGAATTCAAGGAACAACAGGTGTTGGCGAGGATGTGGGGAAAAAGGTACACTCATATATTGCTGGTGGGGCTGCAAATTAGTGCAGCCACTCTGGAAAGCAGTGTGGAGATTCCTTAGAAAACTTGGAATGGAACTACCATTTGACCCAGCTATCCCACTCCTTGGCCTATACCCAAAGGACTTAAAATCAGCATACTACAGAGATACAGCCACATCAATGTTCATAGCTGCTCAATTCACAATAGCCAGATTGTGGAACCAACCTAGATGTCCTTCAATTGATGAATGGATAAAGAAATTGTGGTATATATATACAATGGAATATTACTCCGCAATGAAGAATGATAAAATTATGGCATTTGCAGGCAAATGGATGAAATTGGAGAATATCATGCTAAGTGAGATAAGCCAATCTCAAAAAACCAAAGGATGAATGACATCGCTAATAAGTGGATGATGACACATAATGGGGGGTGGGAGGGGTTAGTGTTAGGGTTAGAGTTAGGGTTAGGGAGGGGGGCAAGAATGGAGGAAGGAAGGACTGTATAGAGGGAAAAGAGGGTTGGGAGGGGTGGGAGGGGTGGGGGGGAGGGGAAAAAATAACAGAATGAATCAAACAACATTACCCTATGTAAATTTATCTATGTAAATGGTATGCCTTTACTCCATGTACAAACAGAAACAACATGTATCCCATTTGTTTACAATAAAAAAAGAAACATGAAATGCTAAAATAAATAAATAAATAAATAAACAGATACATCTCACCTGAAGAATGACAGCGCAGGCATATGGATACACCAACCCTTATTACTCCTTAGCTAAACCATGCTCCCTGTAGTGTTAATTCTCTGAGACTTCCAGCCTGCTTTTGTTGGCAAGGTTGTCTTTGGTAGTCAAAGAATCCCTTAGGTAGAGAAATGAGAATCCCTTAGGTAGAGAAATGCAAGAATATCTGACATTGGAGACTCTGCCAGTGTCAACTGCAGTGCTAAGGGGAACAGTGTACAGGCAGTTCATCAATAGCATCTGCCCCAGAAGGCAGCAATTTAAACATTTGAATTAAAACATAAGCAAGGCACTTTCAAAGTCACAAATGGTCACTTTATAATATCAGAGATGAAGAACATTTGCCCACCCAGTGATGACATTTGCTAAATCATATGGAATTCTCTTACTGATTACTAGACTTTGGGGTGTGTGAATGATAAAATTCATTTTATCTTTCCTCAAAATGTAAAGACTGCTTTATCATGTACTTCCAGCTCTACAAAGAGGTCTGTCCGCTGAGGACAGGGAATTTTAAGCATAATACTTAGAAGAAAACCATGAACTATATCATGATTTCCAGAGTGATTTACCAGATCATACTTTTCTTATTTATTGTTTTAGGGAAGAAGAGAGGGTAAAAATTAGTCCTTTTTGAGGATAAGGATTTTTTCCTACTTAGATTGTGGCAAATATTGATATAAAAAATTAAATAGAAGTCATCCAAGATAACATGTTAACCAAACTATTCAATTAATCATATTATAAAATATTAATAAGTAAATATATTCCTTAAAATGGTCAGTTCAACTTAACATTCCCAGGGCTTCTACTTCCATTTCAGATTAACTGAAACTTGGTCTTACTGTAGGAAATAATTTTCAAAGTAGAATATTTTATGCAATGTGATACAATAAAGAAGACCATAAAAATACCCACATCAAAAACAACAACGAATTTGTGCCTCCTTCTGACTTTCTTTTTGCAGGAAAATGACATATTCTGCATTGGGTTATATGATTAGATTTGTTCATAAAAACAGCATCTTGAATAATCTTCCAAAAAAATGAGATGGGTCTATGAGCTGCTCTTGTGAACATATTTTTATTTTATATTTTCATATAAAATCCTGCTTTCCAATTCAAATGGTTCTTTAAATTTTAGTATGTTCAATTTGATACGGTTTTGCCACTATTTGACATTCTCATACAATTTGAAGATGTATAGGAAATAAATGAAGATAATCATTCCTTTAGCAAAACTTTCGTTTTTCCCAACAGCACTAGCTTAAGAAAAATATTATCAGAATTGCAACATGAACTTGTCAATGTAACACTTGTATCTCTAAATTTTCCTGTACAATTAAACCAAACTGCACAAATGAGTCAGGTGAAGTCATTTCTACTTGTCAGTAAATGACATATAGACCACAATTATTATTACTATCATTTTTACATAGTCCAAGAATTTAATATTATTTCAATTTAATCTGCAAAATGTTGCAAAAAAATTCCTATATAGTCATCTCCAACAGTTTCTAAAATTCAAAATACACAAAATTGATTTTAGGATCTAATTTCTTTTTGTCTTAATTTTCTTCCTATTTTTCTTTTCTCCTTTTTTAAAATGACTTCAAGTAAGTAAATAAAACACTTCTTACTGTAACAGCCGGAAACCTGGCATTATTAGCCCCTCTTATTTCCTTTACCACCTACATGCAATTATGTCAGAGTAAATTACAGTCCACTTAATACAACAGACTCCAGTTTGTTTCCTCCTCTGTTTTACACCACCAGTTACCCATCCCTAACCAGTCATGATGTCTCTCACAATGTAATGTGGTCATGTCACCCTTTGGACAAAGTCCAAATGCTTTGTGCGTCTTTAAGATGTTCTCAAATGTTTCTACCCTAAGGTTCAAATGTGGTGACTAGGGATGACTGTCCTAAGCGGCCTGGGGCAATCATTTCCTGTGCATTCCAGTTTTCCCTTTAAGGCTATGGCATAAATACAGTTATGACCACATCCCTACTCTTTAAAGAAAATATATTTAGTCCACTTAACCAATATTAACTAAATATCTACTGAATGTTTATTTGTTTTAGTCAATAATGAGAGGAAAATAAGTCTATATTTTCTTTTGCATTTGTCAATGTAATAAGTGCTATGTAAACAGTAAGGTCAGATGCTGCAGAAACATTGAGAAGATTTCAAAAAATCTTCCTAAAAAAAGATGGAACCTGTGAACCTTCAGTTAGAAACTGTCCTGCTAGGAACAGGAAAAGTCCACAGGTGGAAGAAGGAGAATATGAAACAATTCACCAAGTGTTAGGAGAGGCAAACAGAAAGCAAAATACTTACAGGAGACTGTCTTGCACAAAGCTCTAGTGACAATGTGAGACCAGGAGAGTTTGTGAACACCATGCTGTAAAATTTGAAAGTGCTACAGTTCCACCCTATATATATATATGGAAAAAAATATATATATATGGAAGATATATATACACACACACACACACATATAAAACGTATAGAGGTATATATATTACATATACATACATAATATATTTATTTATTTATTTATTTATTTTAAGAAGATCATGCTACCAGTGTGGCTTTGAGCAGACATGAAAGGAAGGGTATACAATAAGTAGATTACTTCCTAAATACTATCATATGACTATAACTCATTTTTGAGCTATTTTCAAATTTCAAATTTAACAGTTTTCCATTTTTCACTACTTAGAAAACACTATAATAAGTAGGCTTGAAGCAGAGTAACACAGTTATTATAAATGCATGATTGTAGTAGGCATGGAAAACGTACTAAATGATTCTAAAACTGTCACTTTGGGCAAGATATACCTCAGTCTCCTCATCCAAATAATCTAAATAGTTTTGTTTTGAGAAAAAAATTACAGTTTGTAAAACTGAGTACTGAATGATAAATTCTAAATGTATACTTTAGCCATTAGGCTCACATATGCAATTACATAAATTTCTGATTATTGGAAAAAAGAGAATAGAAATTACTGGATAAAAATTCATGTATAATTAAGATAATTTTCCTGAAAAAACTGGATGAATTATAGTCCCAGAGCGGAAGGAAAGTGTGCTGATCTCAATGCAAGCTCTCAATGCTGTGTAGAACAAGATTTTTCTATAGCTTATATTAATTCAATGGAAAAATTGAACAATAAATTGGCCTATGATATTATTTTTCACTTGTATTTTTTGTTTATGTAATATTAGCTTTAGGTCCATTTTTTCCTATTAATTTTTTTTTGCTTTTCTCAATTTTAAAAATTATACCTGTTATATAATGAAGTATACAGAGTGAAAGATGGGAATTTTGTTTTTGTTTGTCCACCATTTTTTTTCTTTTTTTTTTGCTTTTGTTTTTTCTCCTAAAACAAGCTTTCTTGGAGTAGGCATTTGATAAAAACAGCCAAACTACAGAACCAGCCTTGGTGTCCATCGATGGATGAATGGATAAAGAAAATGTGCTATATATATATATATATATATATATATATATATATGTATATATATATATATAATGGAGTTTTATTCCACCATAAAGAAGAAATTTTGTAATTTGCAGGAAAATGGATGGAACATGAGAATATGATGTTAAGCAAAATAAGCCAAACTCAGAAGATCTCATGTTTTCTCTCATATGTGGAAGCTAGAGAGGATAAAGTTGGGGAAGGGATCTTATGAAAATTGAAGGGAGTCTAGTAGAGGAAAGGGATGGGCATATTGTTATATTGTGTGCATGTGTGAATATATAACAATAAATGCCACCATTAGATTTAATCATAAGGTATCAATATAAAAAAAACCTTATTGTTACATTTTTTTAAAACAGTAAAAAAAAAAAAAGTCAAAAGCAACCCTTAATTTCTAAAAGACTTTATAATACTAACAAAAGTTGCAGTACCATGTAAATATATTTCAGAATTCAGAAAAGCAGCTATTCAATAAAGGCCCTTATTAAGCAGTTTTTAAATAGTCAAACAATAAATACTGTTCAAATGAAAGAAACCAAGAATTGGTTGTTGATTACTTAATGAAAAGTTGGACTAGAAAGCATTCATTAACTTGGATTACATAAACAGTCACTAGTTTAATTTTTCTAGTCCTATGAAGCCAAATGTTACTAATGATACTCTCCACAAAGGGTATAATATATTTAAATGCAAACTCTAGTGAGCTATAATTCTGTCTTCAATTTCCCAGATTGGTTGGGGAATGGGGAGAGTTTTACCTAATCTTCACTTTATCCTAAATTAATTGCAATAGCACCATAATTGGATATTATTCACTTTAAATTATACACTCAATAAAATCTGGAAAACTTTTCATGTCATTATCATGCAGCACAAAAAATACACATATGAATCTACTGTTAAATCATATAATTATTACTTTAGAGATGAGGAGACAGATGTAAATATCACAAGTATCTCATATAATGACTGGGCATATTTGAAGTCTTTTCTTTAGCAAACATTTTCAGAATGTTCTACCATCATTCTGTATGCTACTCTAATACCAAATGTCAGTGTACTAATTTGAACTACTGCTCTTTTAATCTGGTGACATTTTCATATAACAGTGTATCTTTCATTTTTTTCATTTAATTTAGTATATACTTACATTCTTCCCACCAGTCCAAACTCTCCCCAGCCCAAATATTCTGGTAATAGTATCTTGGTTTTCTTTTGCAGACCCGCACTTTTACCCTCCTTCCAGGCAGGCACATTTGGGTAAGGACTCCAATGCTAGTTCCAGGACTGGACAATAAAAGCACCATGATCCTAATCATAGTCATTAATGAAAAAAGTGTGGCTGAAGTTAAAACAAGCAAACTAAAATCAATACCTTTCTCTAAACCTTGCAAAAAGTAATCCCTTTCCCCTTGAGTTGATTAACTGCACAAATGAAAGCCTGGAAGTTATTTGGACATTAAATTTCTTGATTTGAAATATCTGACTCAGCTGGGCACCATGACACATGCCTATAATCCCAGTAGCTCAGGAAGCTGAGACAGGAAGTTTGCAAGTTCAAAGCCGGCCTCAGCAACAGCAAGGCACTAAGCAACTCATTTGAGACCCTGTTCCTGGATAAAATACAAAATAGGGCTAGGGATGTGGCTCAGTGGTTGAGTGTCCCTGAGTTCAAATCTCATAATCCCCCCCAAAAAAGCAATATTTGACTTAGTGGAAAGAAATAAATACATGAGTTCCTGGATTCAGTCATACTTGAAGAACCAATCTAGAGCATTTGATTATGATGACCAATGTATATTTTGTTTTATTTAACTGAGTTTTAATTGTTTACTGTCAAGTACAACCAAATAATTACTCTTAAATGTACACTGTTTACTGATACATAAATACACTTTATTGAATTTTATATGGCTACCCCTAAGTTAAGCTAACATTACAAAATAATAATGGGACAAAATGACTGCTATGTTGAAGAAAATAAAACTTCCTGCAAAATTATTATTCAACCACTCTTTTGTTGTTTTGAAGATATTGTTGTTAGAGGCTTTAAAAGGACATTGGATTTCAAATGAGCCTTCAGTAGGTTTTTCAGATAAGTAAGGAGAATTTATAGACCTCAAAATTTTTATGTTTGCTTAAGATGCAATACAGTGTTTCATCAAATTTCACTAGGGATATTATAGTATTAATTACATCTTCACTTCCGTTGAGGATAATAGAGAGGATCATATAGTAAATAAACATTTAGCAGAAATATAAACAATTTCAAAAACTTCATATTCAATATGTGATGAGAAAATTTTCCTAATTTAAAAATCACACAAAGTGAATGATATTGCTGAGGAATTACTGTAATATTCCACAAGGTAAGCAAATAAAAAACTCATTGGTTGCTGAATAGAATTATTCCAACATTTTTCCTACAGTGAAAAAGCAATTTCTTATTTCTTCAAAGTTCTGTACAAGAATAATAACTAAGTAAATCTTTTGAGTCCTACTAACTGGACACTGAAGTTTCCAGAGTATCTGCTTTGACATTTGGACCTTTAATAGCTTCTCATGCCTAAGGATTTGACATCTAGTTTGTGATGTTTGAAGAGCTTATTAAAAATAATCACTTGAAATATCAGCACTTGTAAAACTGGAAATATAAACTCAACTTCATTTTATAAGAAAGTTATAGACATATCAGACACCTGAATCTACAATTTCACAATTTCATTTTGAAGACATGATGCTGGTCTATGTCACAGTATCGCAAAATATAAAGTATGAAAAAGTTCTCCCCAAACATCAGCTATTAAATTCATAAAAGTTTAGCTTATGAATGCTCATTTTTCATCATTGTTCCCTTATAAAAATGTTAAACCATTTTCCTTCTCTGGGTTCAAATATATATATATCAACATTTACAGTTCCCCACAAATACCTGATCATCTCTAGAAATTTTTTCTCCATTTTTTCCCCTTTCCGTTAGCACTGAGTCCCATCTTAAACAGAATTCTGTCAACTATTATCACTGAAGAAACAAGCCATGCATCATAAATATGTATTTGAATGATTCCTTTCCCTACCCCATATCATCTAGATTATAAAATTAATATATAAAATACGTATAAAGAACAAACATCACATATACCCAACTGTGACCAACTTTCTGTTGAGCCTTCTCTACATTTTCTTCATTAAAAGGAGTTCTTTTTCTGTCTTAACAATACTTTAAAATGTTTTCCTTTTCCAACTGTTCCGTGATATTTGAAGATCATTTTCCATCTGTGAGCAAAGAAGATAGTAATCATTTTGCTAAAGTTTAATCTCCCAAGACCCAATGATACAGTTTAGAGGAGACAGAGTAAACCTCTTCTTTGTTCACGGATTTATCAGAAAAATAAAAAGTGATGGTGATGTCAAATAATAAGATCAAGTCTAATTTCATTTGATGATTAAGTATGTTGCATGGAAGTTAAGTCAATATGACTTATAAAACATTTGCGACTCTATATTATCTTTCCTCCCTCTCTCCTAGGGGCATGTATGAAAACTCTTGAGTACTATATAAATGTGGGATCACCTTACCAGCAACAAAAGATGCATTCCAGGATAAGTTATGATTCGTGCTGAAGAGGTAAAATGTGCAACCAAACTCCCTTTTCCAATAAGTAGCATCAAAATCTGTACTTGCATGCAAACTTTCAGTAAGACATTTCAACAAGTAGCCACAGAAAATATTAGATCTCATAATACCAAGAATGTCTAATTTCCAAGTTGTGATTAGTTAGAAGAAGTAAATAATCAAAGAGCAGTCTTCCTAATTTTCAGCATCTATTCATTAAGGGAAAATAACTAGCATTAGTCATAGGAAGTTACATCCCTGGAGAACTCATCTCTGGGAAACTGGGCAAACCAGTCTTCAGCGCTTTTCTGTGCATGAGAACACTTAAAATCAAATCAGTAGGAAACATTATTTCAGACGATGAAGACATCACGTAATGCAGTTAATGAGGGCAATACTGCCAGGAGCACATTCTTCTTTATAGTGTGCTGTAACCATTTACAGCAAAAGAAGTGAACCGAAGAGAACAAAAATCTTCCAATCTCAGTTTGAGGCACAGATCAATGAATGACTTAATGTGATAGATCCACCTCTCTCTGTAAAATATGGCAAAGTTGCTGGAATACTTTATAATAATCAGATTCTGATATTTTAAAGATTATTCTTCCCTCATTTTCTCCCTAGTTTTATTCATCCAATGAACATTTATTGAATACTTGTTCAGTGTCTGGCATTGCATTTTGGACTGGGGAAAAGAGATGAAGAAGTTTAGCTTCAAATGGAGTAGAGGAGACAAACATTCAAATGAATTACAATAATTTGTTATAATAAATGCTAAAATCAATGTCAGCCTATTAAGTAGTTTTATCTAACTTAATTTTTAATTTCTAAGTAGTAATCTGTACAAATTAGGTCAGTCTCTGATGATGAATTGGTAAGGTTCTTTTCATTTTTCAAAGTGCTTTCACTGACATAATTGTATTTTATTTTCAAAACAACCATGTCCCATATGCAAGATTTCATTTTCTCTCTTTTACAAAGAGAAAATAACAGTGAGAATTGAGTTAGTAGTATCAGAGCCAAGACCTCAGCCTTATTTCCTTTTTATACCAGAAGGATAACACACATAGTTTGCATACTAAAATTCTGTATGTTATTTATCCTTTGATTTCACTTTTTTGGTAGACTGTTAAAGTTCTTATTTCTAGTCCTGGAATAGAAAAGCTCTCATCCATTTTGGATAAGGTGTAGTCTTATAAGAAAACTATTCAAAACTATCAATTGTTTATTGTCAAATGAAATAATGGTGAATTTAGTCTTTTTTCTATTAATACCTGCCAAGAGTATCTGCTACAGAAGAAAACAGACACAGTATGAAGTTTGTGAGAATATGACAGATGCATGTACAAATGAATGGAAATTGCTACCTAATCAAGGAAAGCATGGTATTCAAAATTCTTATATCTTACCAGGTGCATTGTAAGTGCACCATTACTATAGGCCTGAATTATACTGAAATTGCATCATTTTCTTTATGCCTGGTATATAGTAAGTGTTTGATGCATGTTTAGGAAGAATTTGGGTGTGGAAAGGAAAGAGTTAAAGTAGAAGAATCTTATCAGTAAGTCAATAAGCTCCACTCTGACAACTAACAAAAACACAGGGTAGGGGAGAGAGAGAAGGGGTGGAGGTAGTTAAGCAGAAATAACATGTTTATTTGAAAGGCAACCTCATCTCCCATTTAAAAAATTCTAGCTGTGCTTTTTGTGGATACTATCTGCATAATTTGTGAGCACCTGTGAAAGGACTTTATAGAGAAGTAATTTTTCCGATAGAGGCAATACTCTGAGATGCAATCTTTGTTACTTTTTTAAAAAAGCTGAACAGTCTTATGTGCTCACCAGATGTCATCAATAACAAGTAAGTTTAACTTCCTGTAGAAGTAACTTATGTATTTTTAAGTCCCACCCATGGGTGGAAATAACCCATTCAACAATGAATGAAAATGGAATTGGAAGAATGTAAATTAAATGAGGGAGGTGATAAGTAAAATATGCAACAAGATCCAAAGAAAGTCTCGAAAACAAAAGAAATAAGTATTTTTTATTCACTGACAGCTTTGCTCAGAGCAAAAACACATGGAAGGTCAACTCTGAGCAGTTCCCTGGTGTAGGCACTGCAGGTGGTGCTCCAACCACTGCTCTCCCCGCATGCCCAAGTAATTTCTCACCGTACTCAATCTGGCCATCTGTGTGCTCTGAAAATGACTACTGCTGCTATAAATCTCATCTGCAAGCATCCTGCCCTCCTCCTCCTGCTGAAATAACCCTACCTTACTCACTGAAGAGACCAGAGTGAGCACCAGATGATCTATGTCTTAGGTGGGAACCTGCACCCCAAGGAACAAAAGCTCCACCCACATAGAGCAGAGAACATGGTCTAGATTCTGAATCAGTCTGTTTGTAACTAGAGCCGAAAACAAAAGATATGTGAGAAGAAGATGCTTTAAGAAGTCGTGCAGAGAAGAACTGTGAGTGATCAGAAACTGGGTCAGAAGACAAAGAAACATGATCCAGAAGAGAGTGTTGGGAGCAGCAGAAAAAGCAAGACAGAAGGGAACCTTTCTCTTTCCAATGGTAGAGAATCAACTCTGTCACTAGAGGGCAGAGAGGGAATCTGCTTGAAAGGGATGCACTGGTTACTTTCCATTTCTTAATCTCAGTTCATTTTCCCTGGGAATCCTTAAAAACTGGACTTATGGCTAGAACCCCTATCTTCTTCATTCCTAAGCTTAACCTCACCAGAGTAACCTGAGTGAGTTCTTTTCTTTATAACCCAAAGAACCTAACACCATCTCTTCTGTTCTGTCTCCTTAATATCCCCTTAAAGAATCAGTGTTAAAAAAAAAAAAAAATTAGCAAAACTTCATTATATCCAACATTGTAAAAATATAACATATTTACTCTATTCAATTAATATACTCTCAAGAAATTATAATGCTCCAATGAAAAAGGAAAAAAAAAAAGGTCAGGTAAATCTGTGGTCTTCTGTTCTTTTTTAGCTAATTCAAAAGTAAAAACAACAAACTTCTGCTATGATTTTTCTTTCTTCTTTCTTCACAACAAAGCAAACATAATGGCTTTTTTTGTTGTCACTGTGCTTAAACATGTTGGTTTTTTTTTTTTTTAAACTCAAGGCTAAATTAAATGTATTCTTAGACTCTATCAATGTAGCAAAAAATAAATAAATTATCACTCAATTTTATGGGGCCTCACCCATTTTTCCTAGATTACTCTTGGTTATATATTAGATTTTAGTTTCCAGTCAGAAAATATTAGGTGCAAAACTTTTTCCGTATTTACAAAGCATGCCCTGGGAGGAAGAAAAGGGGAAAGCAAAGACTGAAAGGGAGAAAGAAAGCATGAGAAGTAGAAAAGAGTAAGAAAAGATAAAGATGCAAAGGGAGGAGGAGGAACAAGGTATGCTCATAGTTACAAAGTCACCCACAGAACATTAGCACATTCTATCTCCCAGGCTTCGACATTGGATTCCCAACCCACCCACCTTACAGACAAATCACTTCAGGGAAGAGAACACCTAGGCTATTCCATTCCTCATTCAATCATGTTCTGCACTCTTCTTATTGACAGAAGGACAAGACTGATTGGTGGGTCCTGAGTCACAGCCTCCTTCCTCCGGGAAGTCATCCATTCCGTTAACGGGGCACAGGCATTACAATCCCTTGTTGAGTTTCAGTACATAACTGTCACTGTCTTGGTACCTGTTTCTGTGTTCCTAGGATCATATCATACTTTCGTCACATTCTCTCCTCAGAAGCTGAAACTTGACAAATATATCCCATGCCCTGACATGAGCAGGGCTAGACTGCAGAAAGAACACCTGTTAAAGCCCTGGGTGTCTCGGTATTAAATACCACCTGATTCTCCACGGCTGTGCCATGCCCTCAGACTAAAGCTCCCTGTTGCTCCATGCTGGACTCCTGGAGCTAATCCATTTCCTCTAAAATGCCTGGAGGTGGTCTAAGGTAACCCTGGCGTTGAGGTTGCTGTGTACCCACTGGAACTCCACTGTGTGCCCTACAGCTGAGACAAAGCCCCCAGCACTGTCCCACAATCAATCCTGGCCTGTTGATACAGACACAGACAGATGCTAAGATAAGAGAAAAACTGAAAATGGGAAGAGTCTTCCAGTAATTATTAAGTATTCATTTAACCCATATTTGTTTAGTTTCAGGGATGCGTCCATACAACAGTGATAAAACAATGAGCAAGACAAATTTCGTACCCTATGGAATTTGTTTTATTTATCTGAATATATAGTCTGGAATTTAGTAACATATAAAGATGAAATCATGGCTCACTTGTTACCACAGCAAATAAAAATGTGCTTATAACTATTACTTAATGTAGAGGAAGTATCTGGAATGCTAAGGAGACACACCACTTTTTCTTGAGTGGAAGAATCAGGGGTTTAAGAAATAAAAAGCTGCCCTACAAAGCAGATGAAACTAAAATACAAAGAAAAGCCTGTGTAACTGTAGGCAGAGAGAGATGCAAATGGATCAAAAGGTAATGAGGAGAGTAAAGAGTGTATTTAGATGCAGTAGGTGGATACTTCAACAGTTATCACGAAAGTGCATACAGTTAACACTCAGGTGTGTGCAAACATAAACCTCATTTTTCTATCTTGAAATTACATATTACATCATGAACTCCAAACATCCCAATCTGTCTAGAGAAAACACTCTCTGTCTTTCTAGTATTTTCAGTCCAGTTTTTTTTTTTTTTAGCATAAACTGGTTTTGTTGTTGCTGTTGTTGTTTTCTTGTTGTTAAATGTTTTAGTAAACTATTTCACTGCTGTGACTAAAAGACCAGACCAGCACAATTGTAGAACAGGAGAAGTTTATTTGAGGGCTCACGGTTTCAGAGGTCTCAATCCATAGACAGCCAGCTCCATTTCCCCTGGGCTCAAGGTGAGGCAGAACATCATGGTGGAAGAGTGTGGCAGAGGGAAGCAGCTCACACGGTGATCAGGGAGCAGAGAGAGACTCCACTCACCAGATACAAATATACACCCCAAAGCCATGCTCCAATTCCCAGCCTTCAGTCACACCCTACCACTGCAGTTACCATTCGGGTAATCCTGTCAGGGGATTAATTCACTATTGGGTTAAGACTCTCACAACCCAATCATGTCTCCTCAAACCTTCTTGCATTGTCTCACACATGAGCTTCTGGGGGACACCTCACATCCAAACCATAACATTAAGTCCCAGTCCCTGTTCAGTGTAAAACTGGAACCTCCTTCCCTTTTTTCCAAGCTCTTTCTGCACCCTGCCCCCCAACTCCTATGCCTTCTTTTCTTGAAAAGCCACTCTGGCTGCTGGAAGTGTGACAGAAAGTTGACTAACCTGATGGATGTTGTTCAATTGTGTAAGAAAGTTGGGTGGTTGGTCTTGGTCATTTCTTTTCTTGTTGGCCTTTGCTTCTCCTGTCATTATTTAACCTGGTCCTGGCATTGGTATGGCATTCACCTAATAACCTTCTGATCATTCATTCTCTCTGGTCTCTCATGTGGCTTCAGCTCTTTTCTGAGCACATCAGGTGATCTTCAGGTGCCCATATGTTGCTACCTTCATACTCTTCTGACCTGAGATGCCAGGAGCAATGTTGCCTCCCCTGCCTCACCTCTAGTGACAACGTTTGCATGTGCCATAACAGAGAAGAGATTCCTAGTCGGTCGACTAGACCTGCTGCTTCCTTCTCAGGTCTGGACCCTGAAGTACCTCCTGCTAAGGCCTGGTGAGGTCCATAAAAACTTAAGTATCCTTACCACACCTTCCTTCCTTCTTTCTTAACTCACTCTTCCTAAAGTCCATTGAATATTGAACAATTATACAGCTATTCCTACCCAGTTAGGTCCTGTAACAAAACCTAAACCAATGTCCAATATGATTATCAGCTTCTTTTTAGTACATAGTGATAGACCCTAAGATTATGCTTCTTCACAAAAACCTGACCACCAGGTATATACAATTAAAACTGGCACAAATAAAATTCTGTCAGATAAGCAAATATTTATTAAGCAGCAAGCAAAAGACAATCATACACAGTATTCCATATAATAACTTAGCATAAAGCTAGGAGGACTTTTGCAAAAGAGCCTGGAGTCACCTGTGAATTTAAATCTGACTTCAGATTTAAATGCCCCTTCCCATGATAAATTCTTCTTTCATGGAAGGTCATCTCCAAAGCATATAAAAGAGAATCTCTTCAGGATGATTAACAAACCTTCCCAATGGTTCAGAACATCAACTCTAGAACAGACCCTGCTTTAAGAAAAGAAGATTAGGGAGTTGGGGTTCTGGGATGCCCCACAGCTGTCACAGGAGAGGTGTCTGGATAGTATTTCTGGCCAGCTGCATATCATGAACATCAATTGTTTTGGCAGGGATAATGTTTTAATATGTTTTATGCTAATTAAAAATCAATGCTTTAAACCTTGTCTCAGCCACTTCTGAAACTTTCATTGATGGGACTTTTCAAAAATCATCTGAACACTCCAGGCATGCTAATTAAAGTTAGTTGACATAAGTATGTGTATGTGTGTCCAGTGTATATGGGTGAGTATGTTTATCTTCAGTCTATACAACAGAGTATCAACGTAAATCATAGGCAATATTCAGAATGAGATTCTAATCTCCCCTCCTTGGAGAAAACCATAAGCTTTCACGGGGTACATAACCAGCATCTCACTCCCCAGAGAACGAGAAAAGACAAAGGTGAGAGGACCAGGTGATAATGCACCATGGCTGTTCACTTTTGATGTCAGTCTACCTTAAAGCTTCATCTGTATAATGTCCTGGAGATAGAACATTATAAATTAGTTGGGTTTCCTCAGAACACAGATGTGAATGATGAGGGCTTAGTACCAAGTTCAACCAGCTACTCTGAAGAAAATGCTTAGAATTAAAAAATTTTTTCTACTGTGACTTTTCTCCACAGGCAGCCTGCACAAGGAGTAATCCAAGTAACCCTGGGGAACAGTAATGGTTTCAGTGAGCTTCCCCTCTAACAGAAATACAAATCCCAGCACATAAAGCCAACAGGAATGTTCCTGGGACCTGCAGACACAGATTTGCAGAAGTTCTGTCTAATACTTGAGCACTGAGAATAGGATGATCAGGTGCAAAACAACAAGGGATTATTTATTTATTTAACCATAATGAATGACTCTCTGCATCAGAGAGAGAAGTCAGCTAGCTTTAGAGCTTATTTAGATAAGACAAAATTTTATTTTATTTAGATAAAATAGCAATAGCATACAACAAGCCCTCTACATGTAAGTTGAAGATTTTTAATGTATCTGTTAAAAAGCAATACCAAGTTTGATATATTCAATAGAATACACTCTATGAAATTCTATATAACACAAGCAGGTGAAGTATGATTAGCAGAGATCACTGCCACTGGTCAGCTCCCAAGGCTGCCGCAAATTAGACACATCCAAATAAACCCTTATCTTCATGACTGCCAAAACTACTCTTCAAATTTCTCGCCTTGCAAATGTTGTCAGCTCTTCGTGTTATACCATATTTCTTCCTTTCACTCAACTCTCTATATCCTGTCACCACATCCTGTGTATTTTGTTTTCCAAAAACCTGCTAAAATATATTTTGTCTTCTCCATTCCTACTGTCAGACACCAACAACCCTGTGCTTTGACAACTGGACAAGTTCTCCTAGCCTACTCTGTTTTCTTCAGTCCTTGCTCGACTCTCCCACGGGGATAGTCATAAATGCAAATCTTGATTCTGCAGTCCACCTAATAACTATCCTTCAGTGCTTCCTTGGAATTCACAGAATAAATTTTACACCCCTTCAAATTTTCTCCCTGAAAACCATCTTAAACTCAACTCCAGTCAACCACTCCTTGATTTATATCCATTGTTTTCAATAGTACCCATCCACTGAACTCAAATTTCCTCATGGAACACAAAACTATTTCTAAATATGCACAAAGCCACATGTGCACTGAGTTGTCATCTATAGACCAAAAATGTCACAGAGACATATTATAATCATTCAAAGGTATAAAAATAAACCTTTGAACATACATATCAAAGCAATTAGATGTTATAATTCCAAATTCTTATAAATACAACTGACTCCCCCACCTCACCAAACTGATTTCTAGAAGAAAAAGCAGGCAATGATGTTAATGGAAAAGACACTGAAAATTGGGAAAGGGACAGATTTTCAAAAGGCTATTCCCATAGCTGTGGAGAAATTAAGAGTAGAAAGAACTTTTGAACGAACAGGAAGACTATTTTATACCCTTAGCTTTACAATCCATGCTTTTCTCCTGTTAATTGGACAGAGGTCATTTCTATTCTTCTTTACTTGTTTTAAATAACAGGTGATAATTTTCCAAAAACATCAATAGCATATTTAGTGGGAAAAGTTAGTGTGTACACCAAAAGAATCCAAATGCTCCACTCTCCTTGGCAGTATTAGCCATCAGTCTTCCAAAACAGATACCAAAAGAAGAGAAGGAAAATATCCATGTTCCTCAATGTCCAGAAGATTGTGAAAAAGGAAAACCACAAACATACAACCATCTAATAAAACTCAGCATAAATCTAGGAAGACTGTAGTTACTCTTTTTCTCAAAAGGACCTGGAGTCTCCTGTGAATTTAAATCTGACTTCGGAAGAACAAGTGAGAAATCACTAGTAGGTTTATCTGTAAGTCCTATAAGCACTTTGCATCTGTTTGGCCTCAAAGAGAAATGTAAGTCTTCCACTGTTTTGTTCATAAATATGTACAGGTAAGAAAAGCATCACCAACATTACCACCTGCAGGAATAAGTCAGTTTTGAGTAGAACTCAAAATGAATTCTGAGAAACACTAGTTCTATGAAATATAAAAGGTGTTTTATGCACATACTCAAACTGGTATCATTGTCAAACATGTTTGGAAAACTCTTGAATAAAAAAAATTAAACATTTTCCTACAGTACATCACATATTTTAACATATTAATGCATATTCTGAAGCTCAGAAAATGAGCCATTCCAAATGAATCATTTGCAGGAAATGAGTCAATTACTACAACTAAACTCTTCTTGACTGAAATGCAGGAGGACATAAAAGGCAGATAATCATGAGCACATTAAGTCAGGTTCATACACATGCCATGAAATAATTTTTATTTTTTTTAAAAATTGAGCTGACAATATATGGCAGCATTTGAAAGAACATTTTGTCATTAAGAAGGAAATAGATTTAAATCTGGAAAGGCAGGCAATCATGACGGAAACTAAATTTTGTTCAAAGTCCATTTGAATTAAGTAAAAGTTTTACTGAACATAAATGGCATGTGTATTTTTCTAAAAGAACTGTGCCTCCTTCCCATTATAACAGAATAATTATCACCATTTACATCAAAGATGCTTTCTAAATCAGGTCATAAAAGCTGCATAAATAAGTGTCAATTTCCCCCAATATAGTTTTATTTTCATAGAATCTGAAAAAAAAAAATTACCTAGATTTGTTTTAGGTGTGAACATCTGACAAAACATAACAAACATCAAATGTGTAATATCTGAGAATAGTCTCCATATTTTTTTCAGTAATGATGTTAAAGTCACAACAATCACTTTGTGCAAATAAGATCACATCACTTCCATGCAAAAAATCATTTGATGTTTTCTGCACATACTTACAGACCCACAGGCCCTGCATGAGCTGGCTGGGTGCCTTCTCCCTCCCTCACCTCCACCCCATTCCATCCACATTGCTGAGCTTCACTTAAGCCAATGTCATTTCTGCTTTAGGGACTTTATATGAATTCTTTTCCTAGAATTTTCATCAAATTCAAGCACCTTCCCATGTCCAGAGAGTCTGATAGTTTGAGATCAGAAGTAGGTATCAATATTTCTTAATAATGACAAGATTGAAAGAGGTCCAAGGTGGAACAGGTGAATAAAGGAATGACATAAAGGAAGATATTTACACAGAAAAACAATTTGTGCTGCATGTAATGTTAGCACTTATTCCTCACAGTCAAGATATTTATAACTGTCATCTGCTCAATATTACACAGTGTAGTAACATTTTTAAAAGGCAAAGAACTTTAAATTATTCATTTATTGGGGAAAATAATTAAGATTTCTAGTTTATACCAACATAAAAGTGGAACTGTAGTCTATTGAGTGTGTTGAATGATCAGTCTTCATTTGTATGGTAACTAAACTATTTATGATATATTAAAATCAAGACTGTTATTTGGACTATTTATTTTTCAACTTTTAAAATCAGATAATAAAATGAAATATAAACTTCCATAATAATATTTCTAGAAGGAAGTTTGTGTTTTATCGCTCTGCATTCAAATGAGCATGTCATGCCTTGTTATCTTTCCAAAAACAGCAGCCAAATGGTTTCCACTTTATCTCCTCCTCTAGCATCTCACCAGACAAGAACTCTATCCAGGATACAGGAATCAAACACTGTGCACGTCCTTACCCATCTAAAAACAACAAAAGCTTCACCACTGACTTAGTCAACATTATTATTCAATCTTTCTCTTAAGAAATCGGAATAAAGGTTTCACAGGAAGAAGCTGTTCTTACTAAGAAATGAGGTTTCATTATTTGATGTATCCGAAATTTGGTACCCAAAAATGTGATAAAAACCTTGGAATGCTGTGAGTAGTTTTCAGCTGGTAGAAAAAATATATATATAAATGCTTGAAAATCAGTATTAGAAGAAAACCTGAAATTTTCTATGATGCTTAATTGGTAGTCTGTAAGAACTGTTAGTAAGCAAATACAGACTTTTGGGGTTGTGATTGATGGTCTTTCTGCCTTAAAATTATTAGTAGTTCAGAATAAAATTGAAGCCTATTTTGTACAGGCATTCTCTTTAGTCATGGGTGACACTGTTTATAGCAGAACCAGAGCATTGAAGAATGAGCTAGGTAGACTGATCAAAGTAAATGAGTGAGGGACTAACGGCAGGATATAATCAAAGGGAATCGGAGATCAAGAGACCGCAGAGCATGCTGCCAATAGGGAAGCAAAATTCCCCAACATCAAGGAACCTGCATCACGTAACAAAATGTCAACAAGTCTTCATAATCAACATATTTTTAAAGCCACTATAGTCATAGAGCACTGAACAATCACAGAACAAATACTGAAGACCTCTACATTAGTCTCCAGCCTTTCCCTGGTCTGTTTATTTATTGATTCTTTCCTCTCCACCACAATGACTTTGATATATCTGATTGTTTAATCCCCAAAGTTTACTACAGCAAAAGTAGCATCACAAATTGCATTCAGTGTTCTAAATCCTATAATATTGTTCATGTTACACAGAGAAGGCAAGTCTTTTCCTTCTAAAACCATGATAAGGAAAAAAGAACAATCAACTATTTTAAAACTACTACCACCCTTCTCTATAAAAACAAAAGCTAATGTTAAGTTGTCAAAAATAAAGATTTAATACAATTAATCCTGCTTTTATACCTATAGTTACTAGGAAGTCACCACTTATACTCAAAACAAAAAAGTGAAGCGAATTTTTCCATGAACTGAATTTGATCATGATCTAATTAATGGCTTTAATTTTGCATGTTACAGATGCATGAAGCAAGTATGAAAACAGAAAATGCTTTCCTTGAAACTGCTAAAGAAGAAAAAGATTCTAAATGTTTGGCTTGGTTAGATAGATATGAGAGTTAGTTGATAACAGCTTATGACAATATTTTTATTTTCATTTTAAGAACTGTTGAACATAATACCACTTATTTCTCCTTAGTATGTATCACTTAAGTATTTAACAGCTACTACATCTGCTTTGCAACTACTTTATTCCCAAGAGTTGTACAATGGCTGAAGCATAACTGTAACACAGATCATATCTACTGAAAGAACAATTAATATTAAGAAGTAAAGAAATGAGAGCAGGGTAGAAGCAGATCAGCTGACAAATACTTTGTGAAACACATATCTGGAATTTTATATATTTCTTTCTTTGTTATCCAAATCCAACTTAAATATTAATTTTTCTCATGAAATTATAACTGACAAGTCTTCCAACACTTCTTTAAAACTGCCTTATTATAACTTGTAAGTACTGGAAAAAAAATCTTGGTTCTCTTCCCAAAATAAAAATTATCTAGAAGCCAAATGAATATAATTGAGGTCATTTCCAACATACAATGGAAGTGCTGCACTGAGTACTTATTTTTAATGTGTCAATTAGTTAATGCTTTCTGATTGAAATGGACATCCATCATGCTAAGTGAAATATGCCAGACTCAGAAAGTCAAGGTCGAATGTTTTATATGCAGAAGCTAAAGAATAAGAAGAAATTAAAAGAGGGAATCTCAGGAAAATAGAAGGGAGATCTGTAGAGTAGAAGCCAGGGACCAATGGGGAAGAGAAGGGAAGGAAAAGGGAAAAATTACAGCATTAAGTTGACCAAATAATACCATGTGAATCTATGAGTACATCACAATGAATTCCACTTTTACATATAACTATAATGCACCAATTTTAAAAACTAAATAAACAGAAGGAAGACCAACAGAGCAGAGGAACTGAACTAGAAGGAAGGAAGAAGGGAAGGAAAAAAGAAACACTAGAAATTTAAATGAAGAAAATTGTTACATGCATTTATGAACATGTCAGAATGGAGCCCCTATTGTGTATAACTATATTGCACTAATATATAAAATATTGAAAATATTCAATGTTCACGATTTTAATCAAACTATTGAATTTACAGTAGATGATCTCAAACTATTGTATTGGAATTTGAAGAAATCTTGTTTTTATTTAATTTTCTTCTTATGAAATACTGTGTAAGAATTAGGTGATCTTAGATTTTATACGGTGAAAACTTATTCTGACATTATTAACTATATCTCCCCCAGATAAGTTATTTACACTTACCAAGATATTTCAAGAAAATAGAAAAATAATCAAGGAACACTGGTTACATATATCTTCTTTATTTGTGATTTTATAACTTCTACCCAGACTTTTTTTGTGTGTGTGATCCCACAATTACTATGAAAGATAAATATGTCACTTTAATCTTTATTAAATCACCTCAAAATATTAACTAATTCTCTTTAAACTCCTAACATTGTTATGTTTGTCATCTTCATTCTATAAGAAGCAGATTTGCCAGGGCTATAATTAGTAAGAAGTTATATATAGTCTTTATAATGTATAAAATCTAGATTATCAAAATTATCTTTTTGTTTCCTATCTCTTGCTTCAAAAGCACAACTATTTTTCTTTTTTTTTCCACTTCCTTGTATCTCTTCTTTACCATAGCTTGAATGATGTTATCATTGTCTTCAGGAATATTCATTATAAGTCACATCATAAAAAGGGAAAAAGAATACACTGAATGCAATACTTCAGGGTATGCGTTTATTTGTTCTTTTGTTTGGTATTTTCCAGTGCTAAATTATCTAAAAACACAATCCACGAGTTTGATCTGCCTCCAAAATGGTCCCTAAACTATATCCCAATATACACATTAATCAACATCAATTTCTAAATAAGGACCTATAATTCATCTTTTCAGCTGATCTTACTGGTGACTTCATTTTCTGCTTAACAATAGAAGGATCCCTATCTGTTACGTCACCTGCAATTCCCCTCAGTGCTTAACAAGAATTCCACTGAGTAAAAAAGATGTTTGCAAAGTCTCATCTCATTGGGAATTTGAGTTGTGGGCTTTCCTTCCTTGCTTGCTTAATATGTGTAGGTTTACAATTAATGTTTTATGTGTTTTCCCTGAAAATAGGGGTCTTAACAGAACCAGGGTTAGAACATAAAACCAGACTTCTTATGGAACAGTGATTTCAGATTTACTCATTTGGTATGAAACTCTGAGTAACCAAGATTGCTATGAGAAAATACAAAAACAGATTCTAGCTACCGATCCCTGTTGACTACTCTCAGATGACCTGAAACACGTAGGCAAATAATTCCAACCCCATCAGGAAGGAATAACAGGAACAGAAGAAATAAAGCGTTACTCAATGTTAAGTGCACACAGTATAAGACAATATCATATATTTGTTAGCTTAAAATGTCTAGCATTTATTAACTACAGCAGTAGACATTCGACTGATGTTTATTCAACCCTACTGAACTTGCTTTAGCCTTTATGATCAGTTAAATATTAATATGTCTTATTGTTTAGTTATAGGTTATCACAAGTAAACAATTACTAGAATAATTAGAATACTTCATTGTCTAGTCTAGTAATGATCATACAAAATATTTTTGTTTTTCTCCTTGTGACTTTTTCTTGTTCTGAAAAAACATGTGTTTTTAAAAGCCTACCTTATAATGTATAAAAAGCTGGCTGGGAAAAATAAAATTTAGAACATAGCATCCATTCCTTGAGTTTGTGTTGCTTTGTTCTCCATCGCGCCTACGCCTACTCCATCACCTGTGACCACTACGACCCCTGCTAGGGCTGGACCCCGGCACCTATCAAATAAATTTATCAAGAGATAAAGGTAAAAGAAGACTGAATTTTGACTAAATTGAAAAGAATTTTCCTATATTCAGAACCATACATGACACAAAGCAAAATTAAAGGGTGAGAACTCTACTTCAAATCATAGAGTACATCAGTGGTGCATAAATTTATATTCTTGGATGTAATTCAATGGTACAAACATACAAAAATAAGAGACAATGATTCATCAATGATATACATATTTGTTAAGGTAATTTTCCAGTTTAATTTTACTCTAAATGGAAAGTGAAATTTTCCAATTATTTCTTGATATAAAATTTAAGTAAAAATTTTACATGTATCTAATAACAAATCTTTGAAGCCACTGCAGTTATAGTGAAGTTACTTTGCAAATGCCCTTTTGAAATTCTCTACAACAATATCTTTTAGTTTAAAAAGTTGCTTAACTTCTTGGAAGTGATTTATTTTTTGCATATATTTGAATATTTCTACATTGACTAAAATTTTAGAATTAATATAGATATCTTAATATCTATAAAATTTTATAAATAGTCTATTATCACTATAAGTTTCCACAGTTTAAACATAAAAATGTATTCTTTTAAAGGACATTTTTAACAGTTTTTGAAATGTTAAATAACTGTGCAATAAGACCACACAATATTAACATGTATTTTAAGGAAAAGAGTTTAAAAATTCCATCACTGAAAGCAAATATTGCTCTTAACCAGCCCAGAAGTTACTCATCAGATTCTCTGGCAAGATTTTCATTCCATTTTCTACTCCCTGAATTGCATAGGAGGTTTCTAAGTGTCCAAGAGATCTATGGGCTATATAAATGCATTCCAAGAAGTCTTCAACTGCTTAAAATTATATGCAATATGAGATGTGTATATACATATATATCTTTGATATTCTCAAATGGACCTAAAACCCCAGTGCTATAAAATTGCTGCTTAGCATCCATTGCTACTTCAGTGCACAAGCTCACATGAATTCACGAGTGGTTTAAATGCACATGTGCTTTTTATTTTCTTGGTTACAGTGAAGGTATTGCTTAAGTAAACTAGAGAGTATCCAGATGAACTTCTTTCCAAGTACCCGATTCAAAGTTTATCTAATATGTCTTGGTTTTGTCCTCAAAACTGCCGTCTTTAATATAAGCCCAAGTTTCTCAATGAATCATCCATGAAATAGAAAGCCAATAGGTAATGCTTTTTGGAATCAGAACTTTGTAAACACATATACGTGCATCCACGCACCCTTGAGACTCCTTAGTAAAATGGGTTAAAACACTTTAAAAGTATTTATTTTACCTTTTGATTTAACATATCTAAATAAATACATTGAAAATAAGCTTTCAAGTATAGTGATGACAATACAATACTAAAGTGAAATGACCACCAAAAAAAAAAAAAAAAAAAAAACACCCTTAGAAAACACCTGTATGTGCTCACCTTGCCCTGCCTTAGTGATGGGCCATGATGATTATTTATAATCACATTGCCCAATGTTGTTCTCACTTTTTATGACAAGAAAAATCTCACTGGTTGGCTCAAGTAGCTTGAGAGAACCCAACAGTAAACAAAGCATAGGGCCTCATTTGCAAAACAAGATTGATTGACTATTTTGTATTTTGACAAGTAAGAATGGGAGGGTGTGGTGGAGGGAAGAAAGAAAAAGAAGAAAAGTTATATTTTTTTATTTACATAAATAAAAATACATAAATAAAACCTACCTTAAATATAGTTTGTCATTTTCTCAGATTTATAAAGTGGTAACTATCTTAAATCTTTAAGCCAAGTGTACTGTTTGTACTTGTAAAATCATGTACATGCCTATTTTTTTTTTTTTAATTCATCAGCCTTTTACCTCAACTTCTTGTTCAGTCTTTCAAAGTGGGAGTTGGTGGGAAGGACTGTCTGTCAAAGATTCTTTATAATAGACATATTTTCTTTTTGATAACATCCCAAAGCATGTGATGCTCATTCTTGTGTACCCTTTTAACTTCTGAAAATTTATGCTTGAATAAATTATTAGAGTGAGATTTCTGAAGCCTAAAACATTGCTTGTTTTCTTTAATTCTTATTGTGGTTAAAAAACAAGGCATGAAGTGTATCATTTAATCATTTTGCTCACAACTTGTTATGGTTTTGATCTGAAATGTTCCCCAAGGTTTCACAAGTTCAGAGGGGGGGGCTTAGGAGGAAGTGATTGGATCATTAGTGCTCTAACCTTATCAGGGGATTAATCCCTTGGTGGCTGAATGAACTAGTGGGAAGTGGGACCTGGTTGGAGGAAGCAGGTCATGGAGGGCATGCTCTGCCAGGGTTTGTCTTCTCTCCCAACTGTTTCTGCATCCTGGCTGCCGTGACCTGAGTGGTATTCCTCTGCCACACCCTTCTGCCATGTTGTTTTGCCTCACCTCAAGCACAGAAAAATGGAGCCAGTTGACCATGGGCTGAAAACTGTGAATACAAATAAATCTTCCCTCCTTTAAGTTGTTTTTCTGAGTTATTTGTCACAGTGATGCAAAGCTAATACACGATTAGTCCATTGTTTTATGTATATCTACTTTGTTATGATTCAATCTCCAGAACTCTCTTCATCTTGTAAAACAGAAATTCTATGTCCATTAAACATCAGCTCCCCATTGCCCCTCCCCCAGTTCTGTCAACTATAAGGCACTTTTAATTAGATAGGAAAGTATGAACTCCTTGAAGAAATGAGCTTAAAATCTTTTTTGTATTTCATCAAAGTACTTACTGCATAGAATGTTCTGCTCATCTGTTTATAATTAGCATAAGAAAACACATTACATTATTTTCTGGGCGTCAATGGCACCTATGAACCAGGAGCTATTTTTGATCATGAAGAAGGTTCCCAGCAACCTGTCCACATTTTGTGTGCTCAGACCTTATTAATAATATTAGATGACAATAGAAAGTCAGACACTGTTTTCTGTGCTTTTAAATGTATTTATTGTCCTATTTTTGACAATAAATATATGGGTAAGTACTAATATTAGCACCATTTTAGATGGGAAATTGAAACAAGCTACTAGCCTAGTTTATGATCATTAATTATCATTATATGATCACACAAATTTGAAGATTCACTTTCATATGGGGAAACATCTGAAGAGGAAAGGTCAATGAAGATCTTGGTGTCCATTTTGATGTTGCCAAGAAAGATTCTTCCTAAGGTCCAAAGGGATAACAATTTCAGCACATGTGCTTCTAATCTCTACATTATAGAATGAGATGTTCATGGGTTTTAAAAAACTGAGTTTGAGTGAACTTCTATTCCACTGCTTCTTAACTTTGGACATAACACTTAAACACATCCCATCTGTTAAATGGGATACTCCTATATCTCCACTTAATGGAGTGTGCATATAGGAGAAAAGGAGAGAAAGAGGGAGAAAGACATGCCAACAAGGATTTTGCAAATCACAATAAGTGTAAGGCAGTACTAAGATTCTTATGTGTGAATGGATGCATAAGAAGAGAGTACCACCAGTGTTAAACCATAGCCACAAGAGCCAATGTTCAGCATGAATACCAGCTGAATGGCACTGCAAGTGAGTTAGCTTCTTTGTGACTTGTCTTCATTCATAAAATTAAAATAATAGGCTAGGGAGTGATATTGATCAAATTATATTGCACATGTTACATTGTGCATGTATGAATATGTAACAACAAATCCCACCATATGTACAACTATAATGTATCAAAAATAAATAAATAAATAACAGGGATCTGGGACTGTAGCTCAGTGGCAGAGAGTTTGTCTAGCAGGTCTGAGGCACTGGGTTTGATCCTCTGCACCGCATAAAAATAAATAAATAAAATAAAGACATTGTGTGCATCTATGACTACAAAAAAAAAAAAAGAATAGCACCATGGCTTGTTGTTAGTATATGTATAGCACTTAGAACACTACATAATATATAATGAATGGTAAAAGTTAGCTTCCATTTTATTATTTCCTATCACAAATTGCAGTTCTTTCTTAGCTCTACTAAGTCCTTTCCTAAAATAATTCATGTAAAGAGCCTAGTAAAGCATTTACCAAGTAGTGAACACTCAACAATAAATGTTAGTTGGATATGGTACGTCTATCCATTTCATGTACCATGAATTTTCCAGGTTACCATTTTATCATAAGTTTTTGCACATAAATATAATTGGTCTCATGTTTCTGACAAAATCTTACCAATCACATTCAAAGAAAAAAAAAAACTGTTGCATTTAACTGGTTAAATTTAAAGTATAAATATATGTAGTATGTGATAAATCAGTTATCTTATTTTGTAAATTATCAAACTTATTTCCTTCTAATTTGCATCATTTTCTTAGACGTTTAATAATTATAGATGATTTCAGAATTTGAGCATTTATATAGTTAACATTTTCCTACTTTGGTTCCTCAACTGTGATGTTGAAGATTGAAGACATGCATTCAAACTGAAATTATATTGAAACGTGAATTCAAATGTATTAAGAGTAGGTTTATGACATTACTAAGGGTTCTTCAGAGAAACAGAACAAATATGGGGTTTGTGGGGGTGTAGGTGTGTGTTGGAGAGTGAGAGAATTGTGTTGTGACTAATGGACTCATGCAATTATGGAGGCTAAGAACACTCAAGATCAACAGTGAGCAAGCTGGCGACCCAGGAGAGCTGACAGTGCACTTTCATGCTTACTATGAAGGCCTGAGAACCAGTAGAGCCAATGGAGAAAGTTCTAGTCCAAAAGCCTGCAGGCTAGAGAGCCAAGAAGATATGATGTTTCAGTCTGAGACTGAAGTCCAGAGAAGATCAATGTTCTAGCTGGAGCAGCCAGACAAAAGGAATTCCCTCTTACTTAGTTGTTTTGTTCTATTCAAGCCCACCTCCCACCCCGCCACCACATTGGAGAGGCAAATCTCCTTTACCCAGTCTACAATTCAAATGTTAATCTCATCCAGAAACACCTTCACAGATACACCCAAAACGTTTAAACAAATATCTGGGTATTCAGTGGTCAGTCAAGTTGACTCATAAAATTAGCCATCACTGGCAGTGATGTACTTTATCATTCCAACTGGGATGCCAGGAAAAGGAGCTACAAGGTAAGATGCCAGGTTCAAGTACAAACTCATTATCTCTGCTGAATAAGGATGTATGTTAACTCACATAAAAGGTTAGGGATCAGTTAAGCAAGTATAAGAAGCAAGTTACTTTTTTTTCCCCCACGAATCCAAGATCATAACTTAGGCCTGGGAATGTAGCAGACATGAAGCAAATATTTACTGAATAAATGAGTTAATTAATATATGAACTATGTACAGAAATTCTCACATGACCTGGCTGACAAAGAGCATGATATGACTATATCAGTAACACTTTTCTTTTAGAGTCTAATTACTCAAGGGTGTCCAAATTCATATAACAGAATGTCATGATGCTAATGAAAACATCAAATTCATACTGCACATTAGAATACAGTCCTGTAAATTTTCAAAAATTTTTTAGTTGTTGCTGGACCTTTATTTTTATTCATTTCTTTATACGTGGTGCAGAGAATCAAACCCAGTGCCTCACATATGCAAGGCAATTCCTCTACCTCTGAGTCACAACCCCAGTCCCTAAGTTTTTCATGTATATATTTAGGGGCATTTTTCCTACTTATCATGAACGTCCCTGGCTATAACTCTTAGAATGTGCAGAGCAGAGTTCAGGCTCCTCGGCTATAAGGTGCACTTCAGTGGAAAATTTCCACCACTCTACTTAAAAACACAGCTTGGATAAATGACATGCTACTAGAGACTGGGGGATGTATGCAAGCCCACCAGCCTCCATAGCTACTCTGACATGCAATGTGATTCAAAGAACAGGGGGTTTGGAATCAAAAGGCTGTGTTTTAAGTCTTGCTCTTCCATTCATAGCTTTGGGACCTGGACAATTCCTAGTACCTCTTCTCATATTCTTAGCTGGTAAAAACATTAGTCATTTTTTCTCTTTTCTCCCTTTACTCTGCCTTAATCAATCTTTCACAAACTCATTTTTTGGTCGCTCACAAGTTCTCTCCATTTCACCTGTCTTTTCTATTCTAATTAAAATTAACCTTTCTACATCATATCTGCCTTACCAGAAAATACTTCTAATTAATCTTTTTTTTTGTCTTCCTCAAACCGTACTCCAATTTCTGCACTACTTGTCAAATTACATCCATTCTTTAAAAGAATGAGGCTGTGTTATGCCTTTTTCATAGTCTTGACTTACCTCAGTCTGTAGGTTTTGAGTTTTTAGCTTTCTTAACATCCATTGAATTTGTACTCAATACTACATTTTCCTTGGAGCTATTTCAAGCATGTCAAGATACGGTTTCTCTATGAAATTAAGCTGTGGAAAGAGACAATTTCCACACCCTGCATTTCCTAGTACGTTCCTGGAAATGAATATTTGCTGACAATTGGATTACAAAATGAAGATAATTTGCTTTCCAGGTTCATTCATTGTTGTACTGAAAACGTGGACTGAACATATGCCACAATTAGCATAATCATGGTTTTTAGAAACCTGCTACAAGTACGTATTTTTAAACTTGTTAAACTAATTAAAGTTTTCAAAACTACTTAAGAAAAAGAAACAAAAGACAACTATACTGGAAAATAAAAACTATAACATATCTTTATTTATAAATAACCAAGTCTTATATATAAAAAATATCTGACTGAAACAATAAAAAACTTCTAAGAATGATTAAACAAGTTCAATAAGTAGAATATTCAAAAATTAATTATATTTCTACACATAGCAATCAACAGTTTGAAAATCAAATTAAGGAAACAATCCCATTCACAATAACATCAACAAGAATAAAATAAATAGAATAAATTTAATTTCAAAAGTGTAAGATGTTCCCAGCAGCTCAGGAGGCTGAGGCAGGAGGATAGCAAGTTCAAAGCCAGCCTTAGCAAAAGCAAGGCACTAAGCAACTCAGTGAGACCCTGTCTCTAAATAAAATACAAAATAGGGCTGAGGATGTGGCTCAGTGGTTGAATGCCCCTGAGTTCAAAACCAATAATCCCCCCCAAAAAAGTGTAAGTGTACTCTGAAAATGATAATCATTTTGTAGAAAGAATTTCAAAATCTGACTAATGAAAAGATACACTAGGCTCATGTGTTGAAGATTTCATGTTGTTAATATGGCCAAGTCCCCCAAATTGATCTATAGATCTAATATAATCTTTATCAAAAAATCAGCTGTCTGCCTTAAAGCAATTAACAAGCAGATCCCAAATGCCTATAAAAGTATAAGGAACCCAGAATGGTCAAAGCAACCTTTAAAAATAAGAAAAAAGTTGGAAGATACACTTTTCAATCTTAAAATCTACTACAAAACAACAGTAATTAAGATACTATGGTACTATCATAGGCTAGACATATAGATCAATACAGAGTCCAGAAATAAACACTTACCTATATACTCAATTGATTTTCTACAAGGGTACCAGGACAAATCAATAGGGAAAGAATAGTCTTTTCAATACACAGTGCTCATAGAACTGGATACACATGTACAGAAGAGTGAAGTGGGACCCTAATGTCATAGTACATACAAAATTTCATTCTCAATGATTTATCTAAACCTTTTAGAAGAAACCTTCAAATGATATTCATAATTTAGGCAATGGTTTCTTACATATGATACCATAAGGAAAAGTAATAAAAGAAACATATATAGATATAGATATACACATACACACACCTGTGTGTGAATATATGTATGTAAACATATATAATCAAATATTTTCATCTGAGTTAAAATGCTTTATGCTTTGAAGAAATATAATGCCTTTCTTTATATCTCAAGAAAGTGAAGACAACCCACGGAATGGCAGAAAATATTTGCAAATCATATATTTATGATAAGAGTACAACTCAACAATAAAAAGATAATCTAATTAAAAACTTGGCTAGAGGTCCAAGTACACATTTCTCCAAATAAGATGTACAGATGACTAATAATCACTTGAAAAGATGTTCAATATTATTAGCTGTCAGAGAAATGTAAAGCCAAGTCACAAAGAGAGAGCACTACAAACCCACTAGGATGGCTAAAATAAGCAAGACAGATATTAATAAGTGCTGACAAGCATGAAAAGAACTTGGAACCCTAATGTATTGCTGATGGGATTGTAAAACAGTGCAGCCATTTTGGGGGCCAGTTTGATGAGTTTGCAAAATATTAAACACAGAGTTAGCATGTGATCCAGTAATTCCACCATGGTATATTCTTAGAGAAACTATGTTCATAAAAAAGTTGGATGTAAATGTTCAGAAGAGCATATTTTAAAATAGATAAAAATGGAAGCAACCCAAATGTATCAACCAATAAATATATAAACAGAATGAGATATGCTAAAACAATGTTCACTTCAGTCATCAGCTATGATTCCCTGTCACTAACCAGTCATGTACACTCAACTTTTCAATTTTCTCAACCAGAAAATTCAGTTAATAATGACCTCCATAGCAGGGGTAGCAGTAAAGAGAACATAAGAAACTAAATATAAATTTCTTAATGCTATGCCTGGTGCATAAGTCCTCAACATGTCAGCTACTGTTGCTGACTTTTCTGAGCCCCAATTTCCTTATCTGTGATGGCGCAATAACAATACATCCTCCACCTTGGATCAGAGATACCATGAATCAAGAGCAATAATGCCTGACATACTGCTTTATCAAATGACAAAAACAATGCATTCCATAAATGGAAAATATTTTAATACTGTGATTTATCAGACACTATGGATCATAAAGGGTTCTGCTTGTTCTTATTTGTGTTTTTAAAGACTCTGCTATTAGCCCTCAGTATAAATATGTGTATACTTGAGTCTAGCACCCTCTAAATGACTACTCTTATGAGAATTAGGAGGCATTAATTGACTCCTTAGGAGGTCCCTTCAACCTGGAGATTCTGCGATTGGGCTCAAGCCAACCATCCCATTACAACATATGAGTCTAACACTACTGTGATTCCAGTACATCATCTTAAACAATAGAAGCTTGATAAAAACACTACTAGAATTAGGTACTAAAAGATAAGGATTATTTCTGTTTTCAGTGCCAAGGTTAAAAGGAATTTCCACTCTGTGTGATTCATATGGATGGGTGTATTAAATCATGGCTCTCAATGAAAATAGGCCACATTAAACTCTGCTAAAGAACATGCTCAAGGCAAGAATGACCCCTATTCACATCTAGGATGATGGCTTTAGACTATAAATTCCAAACAGCAGGAATAAGACTTCAGGGTTCTCTTCATAGAACATCAGACAGAATGACACATTCAATATATTCAAGTAATATTAGGGGTCATTGCTATTAATAAGAGTTGAAAGAACACTACTTTAGGATGGAATATGGCCAAAATTCAAGAATTTTCTCTCCCCTATAAAACTTGCATTCCTCTTCACTGACTTCTTTGTACACACGTCCACCTCTCTTCCAACTAACATAAAATCCGTCTCCACCCTGCCCCATACACTCACAGGTAGCCGTGTTGAAAGAGTGATCCACAAAACTTGCATTTCCTAACTTCCCGTGTACTGCTGAAGCCACAGTAATTTACCTTCACTACCCGACTATGTTCAAACTCTAAGGAAACACGTAGCCTTTACTTAACCTCTCTCAGCACTTGAGCATGGTCACTATTTTTTCCCTGGGCTTCTGGGCACTGTTCCTTCCTGCTTTTTGTCTGAGCTAGTTCCCTCTCACGAGCTCCTTTGAGACCCAACAAGTTAACTGAGGTATAATGTAGCTCCTTGGAGGGATCTGGGAAAATCAGTAAAGTGAAAAGATCTTGAAAACCATTTTCAATTGTTCTGTTGTGACAGCGGGAGCAAGTGACACACAGGGCAAAATGCTTAGGAGAGTGGTGTGACGCTAATGGTTCAGGAAAACGGTCTTGTGCAACTGGAGGGAGAAGAGAGAGTCCATCTGCTTCACAGCTAGCTCCACAAACTGGTCATGAAAATAATAAAGACAATTTTTCAAAACCATACTTAGTAAGCAAAAGTGTCTTTTTGGCAGAGCCTAACATACACACTCTGAGGTTTGAAAGAAGGCAAATGTTCATAAGCATAGCTTAGAGTTTTGGCATAAAATTTTTTATTCATGAAAAAAAGATGCTGATAGTTTTTAAGTAAACAAAGCTATAATCTTTTGAAAAGTATAATATATTGCAGGTATATTGTGTGACATATCTGTTTTGCAGGACATAACTGTTTAAAGAACATGGTCTTCATCTAAATGTGTGCAAACACATAAATGCATGTATACGTATATACTCTGTATGTGTGGGAGAGTGTATTTGCAATAAGCACAGCATTAATCAATCACATCTACATTGAGTCTCTGACCTACTAAGCTCAAGTGTGATGAGAATGGCCACCCACAAAAAGACCACCTAAGAAGAGGCAAAAAACTAGATGACCCTGTGGTCACAGAAATGCAGAAATACTCTCTCACAATCTGAATTCAATTATGGAAATGGGTCTCCCCTCATCACTGCCTATGATACAAATGCCAGGAATTCATTGTTTCTCAACCCTACCAAATAAACAGGCAGTTGCCTTCTTATCATGAATTCCTCTGCTATCTCGTCCTTCAAAGATGGCTCCAATCTAATTTTCTGTATAAAATCTTTTCTCTCGAATCCTGTGTGAGTTTTGTGTAGCACTTTTAAAGGACAATTAGAAGACTAGCTGTTCTAACAACAAAGTTCCACTAAACCAGCTCAGGGCTGCCTTTTAAATGTCCATTCTTCATTCCTCTCTTCTAAGCAATTCACTATTTCGTCAGGTAGTCACTCCTCTAGTCACATCCTGTACCAGCAAGCCAGCTAGAAGATGTGGGGAGGAAGTCACTAAAATTTAAAAGAAATTTGCACTTAGATTGCAGTATAGGTGTCCCTACATTCTTTTTCCATTTGAAGAAGTCAACACTGGGATGATCTCCAATGAGGATTGTTTACATAGGAAAGACTTTGTAGGACTTCAATCATAGGACTTGTGCTCAGAAAAACAGTCCTCATTTTCAGGAAAAGTTTCACAAATAAATGCATTTGTCTAAATTTCAGACGAAATAATATAGTTGAACCCATTAAGTCCCAAGTTTTCAATTCTGTGAATATTTCAATGAAATTGACACAAATGCATTAAAATTAAGGATGGAAATCAGAACTAAGAGCTTACTATTTTTTATATACACTTTTTTGTAAGTGTATATAAAATATAGACATATATATGCAAATGCTCTAGTGAGTCACTGATTACTTTTCTCCAAAGAACTCTGAAAAAAATAATATTTATTGCAAAGTGGTCATAAGTGGCATATCTGTTGCTCAATTTGGTTTTTTTATAGGTGTTTCATACCTGGGAGGATGAGACAAAATGAGTTAACTAGATATGTACCTTTTTTATTTCTACTCTAAATGTATGTTATGATTTGGATATGTGGTAGCCCCCAAGAGCTAACATGTAAGACAATGTAAGAAAGTTTGAAGGTGAAATGATTGAGCAGTGAGATTTAATCTATTCAGTATGTTAACCCACTTGAATGTATTAACTGGGAGGTAATGTAGGTAGGTAGGATGCACCTGGATGAGGTAGTTCACTAGGGGTAAGCTTTTGGGGTTTATATTTTGTCCTTAGTGAGTGGAGCTCTCTCTGCTTCCTGACTGACATATCCTGAGCTAGGTTCCTCCTCCACACTCTTTTGCCACGATGTTCTGCCTCACACTGGCCCAGAGCTATGGCGAAGGTCATCTATGAACTGAGATCTCTGAAATCTTGAGTGTCAAATAAACTTTTCCTCCTTTAAAATTGTTCTTTTCAGGTCTTTTGGTTACAGCAACAAAAAGGCTGAATTTAAAAAATGTACTTTATTAGCTTTTATTTTTCATTTATCATCTCTTTCCAAATATGTTACTAATCTGTTTAAAAGCAAATATTTTAAGTTTGGATCAAAGAAACATATTGACTCCTTTAAGCCTGTATAAATCACCTGTCATTCTTGGGTCCCTCTTTTCTTATCTCTAAAAGTGGTTCAAACTCAAAGCTAGTATTTCCTCATGAATCACCTCTCCAGGGCTCCAATCTACATGCTGCTTTCCCTGGTCCATATCTTATTTCCTAGAAATGCTTTCCTCTTCTACTGGGCAGAGGGCAGAGGAATAGAACTTGTAAAACAATGAGAAAGGCATCCAGATTTCTTGATGCCCAATATAGTGTTGCTCTGGCTTTTCTCTCTTAAGTGACACCAATTTTGGATAATCATCTATTATTACATTTTTTTTTTGCAATTTTCAATCTTTTGAATTCATTCTCTCTTCACTAATTCTAGTGCCAACTTCCTAGGTCATCATAGGAAGTGTTTTAGCATAAGACTCAAAAGACTTCACTGAAATAAGTATTATCTTTTTACCACTGAGTATCTTAAAAGTAATTTCAAATATCAAAGCTTTAAGTAATAAGGAATTAAGTATGCATGTGTATCTCAGAAATAACAAAAGAATAAAAATTAACATATTTTTACTAGAGATGTATAAAAAGAAAATGAAATTAAACTATAATTTTGGGGGGAATATCTGTCATTAAGCTATTATACATTAAAAATATTCCTTTATTGCCAGGCATAGAGGTACACACCTGTAATTCCAACAACTTGGGAGGCTAAGACAGGAGGATCACAAATTCAAAGCCATCTTCAGCAATTTAATGAGGCCCTTGGCAATTTATTGAGACCCTGTCTCAAAATTTAAAAATTAAAATGGCTGGGGATGTGGCTTACTAGGAAAGCATCCCTGGGTTAAATCCCCAGTATCAAAATTAATTACTTAAATGAAAACAAAAATATTCCTTTTACAAAGTATGCCTAAAACCAAAGGTCTGAAGCCAAAGTTTGCATTTGTAGTATTTCACCCATTTCTTTTATTTATTTGTTTGTTTGTTTGATTTTCTGTGCTGGAGATGGAACCCAGGGCCTCACACATGCTAGATGATTGCTCTGCCACTAAGGCACATCCCTAGGCCTCAACTATTTCATATACAGACTCACAATACATAATGGCTCAAATAGTGGCCCCCAAACTATATGCCCAAATCCTAACTTCTGGCACCTGTAAATGTGACTTTATTTGGAAATAAGGTCTCTGTAGATGTAATTAAGGTGAAATTTGTGAGAGATCATTCCTGATTGAGTCCCACTGGATCACTGAACAGAGAGAAAGATTTGAGTACAAAAAATCAAAGAGGGAAAGTCACCTGAAGATGAGGACAAAGAGTGGAGTTATTCAGGTACAAAAAGAGAAACACCAAGAATTGTCAGCCACCACCCAGAAAGAGAATAATCATGGACCAGGTTTTTCCCCAGAGCTACAGGAGAAACCAGTCCTGGCAAACATTGATTTTGGACTTCTGGTTTCAGAACTGTGACAAAATAAATGTCTGCTGTTCCAAACCATTGACTTTGTAGTATTTCTTGTGGCGGCCCAAGAAACAAACTCATTATATGATTACTTATTTAAACATTTTTCCATGTATCTTACTTCCAAAAATGGATTTTCTGAATTATTACAGGAAAAATGTCATGCATTCTGCTCATACAACAGAATGGAGAAATAAACAGAATTGAGTAAGCCAACAAAAATGTTTAGGAAAGAGTCTAGACTAAAAGAATTGCTGTAAAGGGTCAATACAGTATAATGAAGACTGTAAGTTCTACAATTAGACTGGCATCTTCTATTCTTGGTTTGATCATTTATTTTAGTTATATGAGCTTAGACAAGGTATTTAACCTCTCTGGGCCACATTTCCTACCTCTTCCATAGACTGAAAGAAAGCAGTACTCTATTATGAAGTTATGAGAAAGAAATGTGATAATCGATGTGAAAAATCTTTGCACATTTCCTGGCATATGGTAAACAAATACACGTTGAATAAATGTTAGCTTTAATTAGTTATAATTAAATTCTCATGATGGATTATCTAAAAATTGGTCCTTTATAAAGCAGATATAATTTCCCATGAGACCCTCTGAGAGGGTAACTTTCTCTCCTATCTCCAGTGGCAGTTGCTCTAATTTTGAAGAACTTCACCTGTGGGCTGGGGATGTAGCTCAGTGGTTGAATACTTGGTTAGCACGCATAGGTCCTTGGGCTCAATCCTCAGTAGTGCAAAAAAGAAAAAAGAAAAAAAAAAGAATACCCTTAAAATTGATATCACATAAGATATTATTAAGAATGTCCCCTGGGGGCTGGGGAGATAGCTCAGTTGGTAGAGTGCTTGCTTTGTAAGCACAAGGCCCTGGGTTCGATCCCCAGCACCCAAAAAAAAAAAAAAAAAAAAAAAAAGAATGTCCCCTAATTAGGAAATAATAACTATCATCTACAGTTAAGTAAGGTAGCTATTTACTTCACTAACACCGAATATAAAGGTTTTATTGTCCTACAGTTATGCTTAAATTTATTCCACCATTTCCCATGTCACTACCTCCTGAAGGTAGCCTATCACCCCTCTTGACCTCTATGATCCTACAATATCCTGATATTAAAAATATGTACAAATACCCCTTTAGTTTTTTTAGGTTAATCAATATTGACACTTGAACAAAGTCCTTTTTAATTAGTGATCAACATGTGAACAGTATTTCAGAGTTCACCCTAGAACACTGAAGCATTCATCTCCTGATAAAATCCTAATCCTCTAAACAAGGCATTCTTTCCTATTTTACAAATAAGGATACCGAAACTCAAAAAAAGCCTAATGAATTGTCAAAGGTGTGGAGTCATGTTAGCCTAATAGATAATATCTTCAGGTTTTTATTATGAAAAATTAAACATATATGAATAGAATAACAATAAATCACTGTGTACCCATCCCCTAACTATAATAGCTATTTTGAAGATTAGAAATCTCTCAATATTTCCCTAGTAGGATAACACATGCACATTTCTAGTCCTAGTTCTTTAGTAATGTATCATTACAAATGTACACCATGTCTTAAAACAGAAGGGGAAAAGGAAAGCAGAAAAAGACCTAGAATGGAAATTTTCTATCCAAGCATTCTGTCTCTAAATCCAGAAGGACAAGAACAAAACCAGGTGATACCACTCAAGTGATCATAAATGTATCCCCAAAAACTTAGTAATCAATCTAAATAGCAAGTCTAAAAACTCACTGGCCAAAGCAAAACCTAGGCATGCATAAGTCCCATGAGTGTGTCACATATAAGGGTATTTTAAGTCAAATATCTGCTTTTTAATTGATATTAAATGTAAGATGCTTTTAAAAGTGTATAGTATCATAAGAAACAAGATCTTCAAATAAGAAAAATGGGGGATCTATTTCTCTCCTAGTTAAAATGGTGAGCAATTTTAATTAAACAAGCTAAATGTTCCTAGGAGTCAATCACCATTTTTACCTGCATAGGTCACAGAAGTCATCATGAAGTGCCCTGTACCCAACTGAAGTGTCAATGAGAAAAGAAAACAAATTGAGCTATGAATATAAAATTGGCAGGAGTAAATGAAGATTCAGAACTTCCACACAGAGTGGAGAGATAGCCAGGGGCAGAAAAAGGAAAGTCATTCTAAAGAAGCAGTTATATTTTTAACAACTCTTCTGAGGCCACCCTGGCATAAGTACTGGACAGATGGGTGTAGTGATAATTATAAACATATTTTTACCTTACTTTTTTATAGCTATTAAAAAATACTTGAAGTTTAGAAGGCGTTTCTCAGATGCAGTATAGTAGATTTCATAAAAGGTAGATTACCTATTTTATTGAAACAATGACTTTCAAAGAGACATTTACAATTTCTCAGGGCTGTGGTTAATAACTAAATGCATCAGTCTCACTGATGAGGGGGGATCTCAGTAAGAGAGAAGCTGACTGGATTAATGTATCCCTTATCAATGATAAATGTGGGAGCCTGGAAGATCTGAACTCTAGAGGGAGGGTTGAATCTTTGTACAAGATCCTGCCCCATAAGTTAAAAGAGGGCAAAAAAGACTTTCAGAAGGATACAACTGAATAGTTACTATGCCCTCCCAAGAATGCAGAGACAGTAGGCTTAGATAACAGACAGAAGTTTACAAATACTAGTTTTAAAAATTAGAAAATGAAAAATGAGATTTTGAACTATGTGGTGTTTACATCTTTAGGTTATCTTTTGACCATTAATTAGCCCAAGCATATAGAGTTGGAATGACTTGCTTCTCAGCACAGGCAGTAAATTTCCCTGTCCCTCACTTTCAAGGACTGAGTTGACATAGAGTTCTTAATTGCAAACAACATATGCACTTTAGTTAATTTAAGCAAAATGAAGTTTATGGAAGGACATTCCAGATTCACAGAAATTCTAAGATGGAACCAGCCTGTGTAGTCAGGAATAGCACTGAAGTAGCATAACACTAGTCCTATGGGATATTACACTGCTACCATCACCAGGCACACACATCAAAGTCCACTTTGCTAACCCAGATCTTGGCATCAAATACTAGATTAGAAACTCCACTATGCCTGCCCCTGTCAACAAAATGTATTTGCCAAATTTATCACTGTCAGAATGGCTTCCATGGTGCCTGTTTCTTGTCACTAATTTTCAATTCAAAGTTGTACCTATATGTATCTGATTGACAGAGCCTGGGTCATCTACCTGTGTCCTAGATATAAAAGAAGATGAGGAAGCAAGCTTTTATTTTGGAAAATGACTCACAAGGAAGGATTTCCTTAATACTCATAAAACTCACCAAAGATGTGGAGGAATTATCAAAAACATCAAAGGTGTCAAAGATACGCCTCAGGAGTATCGTCACACTGGTGTTTGAAAAACAATGTCTACTATTGACTCTTAAATCCACGATCTGGACCTGCCAACCTCTCACCTCATCTCCTGCTACTCTCTTCCCACCAGCCATTTTGGTCCTCCATGGTCCTCCAATATGCGAAGCTCTTGCAGCCTTAGGATTTCTGCCTTTGAGTATCCCCCTTCCTGAAACCCCACATTCCTAAATTTATCTCCTGCTTTGATCTCAGGTCTCAACCTCAATGTTACCTCCTATGGGAAGTCTTCCCAGGTCACTCCTCCAGGCATCCACCACCACACACCAGCCACATTCTTCCTTGCCACCAGGTTCTATGTGCTCCGTGGCACTGATCACTAATTGATTTTGTTTTATTTGTTTATGTTTCATCTAAGTTGCTCAAATGTTGGTGTCTGTGATCTTGTCTGTCTTTTGTGCTGCCACATCTTCCACACCCAGGTGTCTTTGGGTACCACATGATGTTTCAAATACATGTACACATTATGTAATGTTGAAATTAGGTTAAGCTTTTCTCCTCAAACATTTATCATTTCTTCATGGTGAAAATGTTTGGAATCCTTCTTTCCAGCTCTTTGAAATATATAGTACATTACTGTTATGTATAGTCACCTTTCTGTGCAATAGCACACCAGAACTCCTTGCTCCTTTCTAACTGAACCTCAGTACACACTGATCAACCCTCTTCCCAGTCCCTCCTTCCCCATGCCCTCCCTGACCTCTGTTAAACACCACTGTACTCCCAACTCCTATGAGATCAACATTTTTACATTCCACATATGAATGAGATCATGTGGCGCTTGCCTTCTTGCTCCGAGCTTATTTCATTTAGAATAATGATCTCCAGTTCCATCTGTGTTGTCACAAGTGACAGGATTTCATTCCTTTTTATGGCTGATTAGTAATCCATACTACACAGGAAAGTTTTCTTTACTCACTAATCAGTTGATGGACACTTAGGTTGTTTATACTTTTGACTATTGTGAATAGTGCTGTAATAAACGTGGGAGTACAGATATCTCTTTGATAGACTGATTTCATTTACTTTGTTGTTGTTGTTGTTAGGTTTTTTTCTTTTTCTGATACTGGGGATTGCACCTGGGGCCTTGCACATACAAGGCAAGAACTCTAACACTGGGCTACATAACTAGCCCTCACTTCCTTTGGACATAAAGACAGTAATAGTATTGTTGGATCATATGGTAGTTCGATTTTTAACTTTTTAGGGAAACTCCCTATTGTTTTCCATCCTCACCAGCCCCTTGTTATATTTCTATAATAGCCATTCTTACTGGCATGAGGTGATATCTCTTTGTCGTTTTGATTTGCATTTCCCTAACCATTAATGATGTTGATCATTATTTCATATATCTGTGGCCATTTGTAAGTCTTCTTTCAAGAAATGTCTATTTAGGTCTATTGCACATTTTTAATTGGGTTATTTGGGTAGGTTTTTGTTTTTGTTTTTGATTCTTGCTATTGAGTTTTTGGAATTCCTCATATTTTAATCTCAGATATAAACTTGTCAAATGTATAGTTTGCAAATATTTTCTGCCTTTCTGTAGGTTGTCCCTTCACTCTGATGATTATTTCCTCCATTGTGCAATCCCATTTTTCTATTTTTAATTTCCTGTGCATTAGCGTCAGTTGCTTCTCAAAGAAAAAGAGGCAGTAGGGCAGAGCAGAAAGAATGTTGACTAGCGAAAAACAAAATATGAATTCTATGGTTATACATTTCTGAGTCCAAACCTGTGCACCAAGACCCATATTAACCTTTAAAGATTTTTGAGATCATTAAGTGTGACTACAAATGTAAAGGGCCTTTTATAGCATGACATGTATAAGTGCTTCATAACTGGAAGCCATAAAAATTATTATTAATTTATGAGCAATGAATTCATGTCTGAGTTCATATTCTCCAAACAATATGCCAGGGGGAGACACATCCTTAAAAAAATCTAAATCAAAGAGTTTTCTTGTATACAATGAGAGTCTTCTAATTTCATGCAAACTAAAATTTACTGGGATTTGCTATATGACAAAGGTTGAAGCCTCTAAATTTCTTTCTAGCTATTAATGCTAAGTGCATTTAAATTTCAAAAGATTATGTGGTCACCATAAAATAAGATCTATTATATTATAAAATAAGATTATATTATAGTAAAAATACTTATTTTTACTTTTATTTATTTTGAAGCACTTGTTGAATCAAACACTAAACAAAGTTCTAGAGACACAAAAGATATTGAAAATAATCTCTGCCTTCAAGATATTCAAAATAATCACTTGTAGTTTCACAAAAGAAACTCAGAAAATGAGCAACAATGTGACATACAAAGTGCTACAGCAACTCAGAAGAATGGTACCCAGTTCAAACTGCCAAAAATTTAAAAAGGGATCTTAGAAGAAGTGATTCAGAGCAGAATCCTAGCTGAAGGATGAAGAGGAGTTAACCAGAAGTACTAAGGGTCAGACATGCCCAGAAATTCTTTGCAGAAGCGGAGAAAATAGCATCAGCAAAGATCCAGTTGAGAGTTTAAGCAGGACATCTCAAAGAAACAGCAAGGGTAAGAAGGAATAGGGTCACAAAAACACTAAGAAAGGAGCATTTCAAAGAAGGGGCTGTTCCTAACAACCCCAGTTTTAGAGTGCTAAAACTGCAAATGATTGATATCCTTTACTTAGTCTATTTTCCCCAAAAAGAGAAAGAATTTATTCAATTAATTGTCACAATACCTTCTCAGTCTGGAGTTAATCCTCAGTTTGGGGTCAGGAATTATATTTTAAAATAAATGCAGTGTGTTAACCATTATATTTTCATCAAAGCTCAGACTTGTGTTCCTTTTTTAATTCCTTTATATTAGCAACTTTCCTGAAAGTAATTGTACCTTGTCTTTCTCTGTGCCTGGAATGCCTTCGAGTCGCCTTTCTTTGGCAATTTTCTCTAATTCCTCCAAGCAGCATTTTTCATTTCCTCCCATAAAGTGACAGCACTTTCTACATTACTTCTATTACAGCTCTTAGCAAATTGCCTTTTAATAAGTTAGTTTCTTGCTAACTAAGCTTCTGGAGGGAAGGTTTGATCTTTGTATCCCAAACATGATCTCCCTCCCATAAACTTTTTATTAATTTCAGAACAGCTTTAGAATTACAGAAAAATTGCCAAGGCAATACAGATCCCTGTGGAACCCTTTAAAATTCAGATTTAGATATGGAAGGTCAGGGAAAGTCTCAATGCTATGCATTCCTAATAAGTTTCAACCTGATATGAAGGCTGCTAGGCCAGGGTCCCCAGTTTTGATGAGTGCCAGACACATTAGGAAAAAAGTTCTCAGTCCTGGTTACAAATTGTAACCACCTGGGTAGCTTTTCTTTGTTTTTATATTCCAAGGCTTAGGCCCCATCTCCAGGGGTTCCAGTTTAATTAATCTGTCATAGATCCAACAATCTATATTTCATTAAAAGTTTTCAGGTGATTTCAATGTGCATCCAGAGCCAAAAATCACTTGTCCTAATTCAATGGACTCTCATATCCTAGCAGCCTCTCAATTTCCTCCTCTGTACAACAGAAATAATAAATATCTGAGAAGTGGTTTTGGACTAAATGAAAGAGTGAAAGTAAAGCACAAAATTCAGGGCCCACTACATTCTAGTGTGCTTAAAAAATGTTCATTAAAGATTAATTATTTTGTCAATTCTAACAGGCAAAAAGACATGTGAATTCATATTTCTGTTCAATAAAATTTTGAGAAAACTTTTTTCCTAAGCTGTCTTCCCAGAGTTAAGACTGCTCTCAGATCCCCAGCTGTCAAGAGAACACTTGAAAAGGGCAGAGTTCAGTGCTAGGGTGGAGTCACTGGAGAAATTCCCAAGTCTTTAGGGAATGTGGTCGGGAATCATCCTTTGATTAATTCAGCAGACCCTGCAGCTGAGCCTCAAGTACAGGGAGTCCCTGCCTGTGTAGGACAGAAACTGCTTTGTATGGGACAGTCCAAAGTGTGGCTACTTGGGTCTAAGCTGCTTTTCATAGAACAATGACTGATCACATCTGCATTGCAGCTGGTCTTCAGGACAAATCTCAGATTGATCTCCTTTCAAACTGCTGTTTATAGGCTTAAGGGCAAACCTCCTAACAAAATTCAAACAGTGGTCATATTGTCATTAAATTAAGTAAGAGGGCACTAGCAACTGTAAAATAACATGCTTTTAGATGAACTTCTTCCAACATACAACCTTTCTCCAACCCTAAGGAGGATAAAAGTGACTTGACTTTTTAACAGCTCCTGAATGTTAGTGTTACCTCATCTTTATTTTCCTTGAACTACGGTTAGTAGGTTCTCAGGATAATTTGAAAAGACAGAGCCTATAGATTAAAAGAAGTCATTCAAAATTACAACCTCCCTTGAATTAAAAAAAAGAACAAATACAAAGATAATTAATTCTGGCTTGACCTAAAGCAGTAAGCATCTCTTCGTCTTTGTTCACAATATTTTCACCTGCTTTAACAGCAGGAATGTTACTTATAGCCCCTTCAAAGCCCCTTAACTTTTGTCTCTGACATTTCATATCAGAACAGTGTTCTAATTGGTCTCACTGTCTCCAGCTGAGCTCCCCGACCCCCACTGTCTACCACACTGTTACCACAATATAAAGTTGATCAAATTGCTTACCTAAATTCCCAAATTCTTTAAAATGGTATATAAAATGCTCCAAGATTAGAGCATTCAAGAAGTGGAATAATTATACAAGTTATTTTAGAACTGAATTTTTCTCTATACAATATTTTGTGGTGAGTTTATAATAACAACTTACATTTTTGATCATATGAAATGTTTGTTAAAAATGTAAATTGCTGGATTCCATCCCTGGTCTTTGGGTAGGGAGTCCTGGAATATTCATCTTAACCCTCTAAGTGACTCTTACACACAATAAACTTTGAGAGTCACTAACCACAGATAATGTTTTCAAATCTTTATGGTATAATGGCCAAAAATTGGAGGTTTCAAATATGTTTATTTTGGCTGGACAAAAGAAAACATAAGAGCAGTTACAAAATGGAATGGGTTATGATTGCAGCTGATGAGACTCTGGCATCTGCAAATAGACCTTGAATAACTAGTCTCTGGGATGTGGTAGTCATTGTGTATCAGGAAAGAGGTTGAAAGAGATCATTTCTAGGGTCTATCTCAACTGTAAGGTCCTAAGACTGTATAATTAAAGAATGTTAAGGCTAAATTATACTTCAGAGACAAAAGAAAAAAAAAAAAAAAAGAATTACCTGGAAAAAGAGTTATAAAACTGGCTGGATACGTTTTTAGAGAGTAGTTTATTGGTAAGGCAGCTCTCAGAGTGACGAAAACCTTAATTAATAGAACAATTCTTCCTAGAAAAGATCAGCAATTAACTGTTTTTCAAGAGTTTTAACTAGTCATCCTGTGGTTTTAAATGTCTTTCTTGGTAGCACTAACACAGTAAGTAAAATTTAAGGACTCAGCTGAAACAGGGAAAAGATCAGGCAGCTTTGGCATTCCTGGGCTGTGGTGACCAGGCTGGGAGATAGGGTCTCTGGAACTATGTAAATGCCAGTAATCAAATTTAACCTTTCATTTTCAAACTAAGACAAAGAAGCCCGGAGAAGTGTGCTATAAACTCACATGGCTAGTCAGTGGCAAAATAACTATTTTAGAAATCCACACTTGGACACCTAATCTGGTGTTTGGGTAAAAAAGATTACTTTAAGATTCCAAATTGCTTTTGAATCAGAATCCTAAAAAGAGAATCAAAGAAAGCCCAAGTGTGAGAAATTGTATTCATATAACAAATATACCACATTGTAAACAAACGGCTTGAAACAATGGCATTTAAAAAGTAGACTGACATTTCAAGGATAGCTGCAATAATGCACCTTATGTTCTCAGAGTTATATTTAATTCTGTATGGCAGGAAAATCAGTGATTACTCTTACTTTATGACATTTTAAATAAAAATGCATTCCAAAAAGACAAATAATATTTTCAAATATAGTTCTTGTGTTATACACATTTTATATATATTTATACCTATAGTTGATAGAGACATGTCAGTATTTTAGTGGATATGTACATTTACAGGATGTACATATTATGTGTATTATGTACATATAATGTGTATTATGCTCAATACACATTAATGATGGAATACATTTTATTTTTCATAAATTCTGACTCACTAATGCTGTTTTTAAAGATTGACTGAACTTATCAACCACCATATATTTAACAATGAACATTCTTTTTACAAACATCCAACTAAAGAGTTTGAGATTCAACAGCCTAAGAAATTTCAGTAAGTTTTGTAACTTTGCCATCTACACATTGATTTATATCTCTAGCATAGACATTTCTTCTGAACTGCCTACTCAATGAATATCAAACTTAATAGGTCAAAAATCAAATTCCTAATCTTCTCCTACCTCTTCCCTCTAATGTTTTTGTTTGTTTTTGTTTTGTTTTGTTTGTACTGAGGATTGAACTCAGCGGTGCTTTACCACTGAACCACTGAGCTACATCCCCAACTCTTTATTTTTATTTTGAAACAAGGTTTTGCTAAATTGCAAAGCTTGGCCTTGAATTTGTGATACTCCTGCCTCAGGCTCCTGTGTCGCTGGTATTACAGGCATGTGCCACTGCACAGCTTCTCTTCCTCCAAAGGTTGTACCCATATGGGGAAAAAGAACACACACACACACACACACACACACACACACACACACAAATCCATCCAGTTGCTAAAGTTTGCATCATTCTAGATTTCTCTGTTAACATTCTATGTACATCAGCAAATTCTGTCCCCATTGCAAAAATACATCCTATCACTCTTCACTATCTTGGCTGCTACAGTCACCACTGTCTTCTTCAAAAGCCTCCTAAGTAGCATCCCTGCTTCCACCTATACTGCCATACAGATATTCTCAAAACCAGAGTAGCCAGAGTGACACATTATACTTTTACCAACTTGCACTCCCACACTGAGTGTATGCCCTAGAAAGGTGCTCTATGATCTTCCCACTTCATTCTTCTGGGCCTCTATGACTTAATTCCCTACAACTCCCCAAATTGCTTACTTCATTCCAGCTACCCAGTCCATCTTGCTGTCCACCCAATACTCCAAGAAAAAAGCTGCTATTTTTGTATGCAGAAGGTTCTCTCCCCCCGCACCTCCTTGGCTTCTTTCCTCACCTCCTTTGCACATCACTGATAAAGCCAAACTACCATGGGTGTATATACCTAGGTTAGCATCTGTATCAGGGTCCTAGTGATTGAGTGCCCACTTAGAACTGGGTTCATTGGTGAAGAGAGTAATGAAGAACTGTTATCAGGGTGTGGGAAGGATGCCATAAAACTAACAGGGAAAACACCGAACCTAAGAGACAGTAATACCAGGGATATTGCCACCACCAGTCCTTAAGGAATATGAGGGAAGGTACATATTAGAAACCAGAGAAAGATTCCAACAGGGAAGGCTACCTTGAAAACACAGTGATGGTTGGAAGAGTGCAGCCGGCAGCCTGAAGCACCTGCTAGAGAAAGGAGCTGAAAGAATGAGCACCCTGAACTCATACTTCTCCCTCCCTCAGATCTTTCCCAGGAGATCTATCAATATAATCCACAATGGTTTGCTTGCAGAGAGTAGGATGGAGAAGGGGAGTGTAAGCACCTCACTACATTTCTCCCTATCTCTCCTACCTAGTGAATTTTTTTTTCCATTGCACAAACCATTATTTGACATCTTGTGTTTCCTTGTTTATTTGCTTGCTTCTGCCATGAGAATATTAGCACCCTGAACATCATGGACTTGTGTCTGCTTGTGTGCTGTAATCTCCCTATCACCTAACAAGGAACCTGACACGTATTAGGCACTCAAACAATATTTGTTAAGTGAACCCATCTTAGATGATAGTGATTTTCCATTAAATTGGGTTTTGTTTTTTATCATACTGCATAAACTCTATTTCTTTAGGAAAAACTCCACCAACTGTGGGTAGGCCAGCAGGTGATTTATGAATTGATTCATGCTTGATATACAGTGCAGACATTTCCAATATTAAAAAATGGAAAATAAAGTAATATATATGTCACATTCCAAAAGGTAAGGGAGTATTAAATGTTTAAATATCCATCTATATACCTGCATTCACCATGAATACATCAAGCAAGACCTCTCATAGGGCATTTCATCGTCCCGGCAAGAGTTCATTACAGAAAAGCTCTTTGAGGAACAGACATTGGTAGGACTTCTGATTTCCTGGATTTCTAAAGTATTCATGACATTTGGGGAGTCATTTTATGTAGCAATCTCAAATGCATTGCTTTTTTTGTTTGTTTGTTTCAGCTTTCCAGACTACCCTGAAGCTGGTGCAATTAAAGGAAAAGATAAAACAACAGGGCAGGAGGGCAACCCTCTGTTTCACTTGTGAAAATTGAGGAATTCATCTTGGTGAAGAATCTATTAGCAAGTAATATATTTGCTGATTCTAGTAGCACCTCCCAGGCCACCCCAATAGGAAAGGGACAACAGCAATTAGCATAACATATCCTTAGGAGAAACAGAAGACAACTCTGGATTCATCTCTAGAAAAGGTCCTTCACACCCACTCCCATTTCATGACAAGAAGAATCTCATTCCTTAGAGATTCTTGTCTGTCTTCAATTTCCTGGAAAGAAAGATGACAATAAATAAGATTGGGAGAAGTTTATAAAGAGGGATGGAAGTAAATAGATCAAGTTACACGAGGCTTTTGACATTTACACTAATATTAACCATAGAAGCATAAATTCATACACTCTAAGAGCAGTATTACATATTTTCATCCATTTACAAACCTTTTCCTCTGAAAAGAAGTAAGCTATGTTACTATAATTGCTCTCCAATTTAAGAAATAATCTTTGGGTTCCTAGGGGAAATTTATTTGTTATCGAGACCCCATTTCATATTTTTCAGTTTAGGGACCCACTCAGGCACTATGAATTTTTAATTTTATACAATGAGGGTAGAGGAGCCCTTTACAAAAATAAATTTCAAACTACTACAAATTTAGTTAACTTGACAATTATTATAAATTTCACAAAATTCACGAGAACTTTATATGTTTCTACATATTTTTTGGAGGTTTTATTTGTTTTCCTTTGGCTCATACTCTTTTGCATATGTCTTCATATTTCAAATATGTTATACTATCTTCTATTGACTCAAAGATAATTCAATTCTTCCTCTATCAGGGTCAGTAAAGAACCCTCTCTGCACAGGTACTTCGGGTCCCAGGTGCTCTCAGATGCATGCATGTCATTAAGTGACCTCTGATTACATACTTCAACTGATTGATCTGGATACAAAGTCTCATTAGGAAGCAGTAGCAAAGTCTGTGGGAACTTTCAGAACCACAGAAAAAGCATAAATACACAGTGAAGTAACTTCAAAAAGTATGAATATTAAGATTGACCATATGATATTGCTGATGTTTAATCATTTACAACTTCCGAAATTAATGATTCATATGGCTCACACTAATTTAACCCCCTACACCCAAAATAAATGCATCCACCAGTTCAGCATCCCATTAGCTAGATTCGAACATTGTTCATGGTCACTCTAACCCCACTTTGTATTCAGGGAAAACTAACTGAGAAGGGAGAAGGAATACAAAAGGACCACAGTCTTTACCCAATTATGTTTATAACATCTTAACTGCAAATTTACCCATGATCATGTAAACAAGGCATAGGGCCTTAGACAGAACCTGAGAAGGTAAAGGGCCTGAAGATAAGGTCCATTAATTTTCTGGTAAATCATGTCTGCTGTCTCAGTCCTATCACTGAAAGTTTCATCCTCTGACTAGTCCCAAGGAAATGTAAAAAATAATCAGAAAAATAAACATACCTCTCTTTTCTTCCAAAGAAACAGTTCCCATATGTCACAAATAAATGATTTCAAGTTTTACAGGCACAGCAGAGCATAACTTTGTTCATCTATTATTGGGTTCAAATAATGCTATCCAAATAATGGAAATTTCTATTAAACAAAGAGTCCTCTGTGAGCACAGGAATCTCATCTCCCTATTATTTCTTAGGGTATTCATCAACTGCATGTTCTGTACACTAGGCACCTTGCCCTTTGTAAAACACGGCCCCTCTGATAAAAATGGTCTCAATGCACAACATAAATGTGTGCTTTATCTGGAATCTGACACTGGGCTATTTGCTAACTGGCCCTACAGTAAAATAGCTTTCTGACCATATGGTTTTTAAATCTGACACAAAACACCACATAGGGAACAAAGTTCAGTTAAAGCCCTCCACCCATTTTAATAACAATCTTCTTTTTCTTTCCTCATTCTCCAGATAAGTCTCTCCACTGCAGACTAATGCCTTGCATAGGCAGATTGTTTATCTGCTGAATTCTGCTGAGTCAGCAGCACAAGCCAGGGGAACTCTGCTGAGTGTACACAAAGGCCACCATCTGTTGCAGAGCTTCTAGGAAGAGTGTCATCAGCATGAAACACAGTGTCAGCCCTAAAAACTAGAGGATTGCCTTGGAAGCTAAAGTCAATGACAGAAACTTGCTCCAGAAGGTCATTAACATCTGGTTTCTTTGCAGTAATTGAGAACACTGCTACAGAGAATAAATCAAACTACATCAAGCATTCACTCTATTTATATTTCAAAAAGTATCAAATAAAATCAACATAGACTTTAGATACAAACTGGATAGAATCTCACCTATACTACTCACTATGTGAGATGCTGGCATTGATAAGAATAATAGGAACAATACCAGTAAGACTTTCATTTATTTAGTGGCTACTATGTGCCAGGCTGTGCCTTTTCAGTCATATATTCTCATTCTCACATCAATACAATAAGGAAGATCTTAATATCGAAAAGCCAAACTATTTTAATTCTCCAAACCTCATTTTCCCAATCTATAAAACTAAGATTAATATCATTGATTTTTTTCAAGATCTCGGTAAAAAGGAAATATAATATAGGTAAGGTATTGAGCATTCAATATTCAATAATACATGTATGATTTAACAAAATATTCATTTTATTAAAGTATCATTAAACTCTTAAAGAATATACAAATGGTATATCTAATGAAATGTTAGATCTGCACTCGATGCATATAGCAAAAGTATAGAAAAACTTCAAAAATTTCTTCAGATGAGCTAGGATACTGCCTTGCTGATTCCACAGATTTAAAAAACAGGCTAACAAAAATGAAGCAGAGCAGATAGGTGGAGTACCTCATCCTTTAAATCAGTCAGCATGTATTAAAAACCCACTCTAGTGTGGTAGGAAACTGCAGTCCTTCCGGAACTGTATTTTAGCATATGGAGCATATATAGCTATTGCACGGTTCTGTCATCCAGAACAAGGCATCTAAGATCACAGTGAAAGGAGTAGGAAAACAAAGCATTAGTCTAGAAAAAGCATTAGTCATAGATCCAGAAATCAAGGACTGTGGTGAGTTGAGCTGGGTGCAGTATACAATTTTCAGACTAAAACCCATCTTTAGCATAAAACTGGTGTCTACGTGTCAAGCACCAGGGTGAGCTGATGGTTCTATCCCAGACAACTCTACCCCTATGGAGAGTTATTGCCACTCTCTCCATACCCCACCCTTCATTTTATTCTCTGCCCTTGTCGTCAAAATATCTCAAAGGTAGACAGGATAAAGAACCAAGAAAATCTTTAGAATACACTGGCTCCAGCATTACTTAAGTTTTTTAATGGTCCTAGAAATTAACAAATAATTGCCACTAGGATAATAATTACAAAGAATAGAAAAGTAAATTTACCAGAATATTCTTTCTTATTATCACCATCTAATTCAAAATAAAATATCTTACTTAAATGGGCATCTAGAAACAAAGAAGGATAAAACAAAGAAGGAAGAACAAACTACCCTCATATAGGAGGAATACATACACACACACATATATATGCATACCTACATATATAATTAAAAACATATTACTTACACATACATACTCATTGAGAGAAAAAATGATTTAACATTAGGTTAATGTAGGTAAATAATATACTACTATACTTGCAAATTTATGCTAGTTTTAAAATTATTTCCAATTAAAGTTATAAAAAGAGAGCTGTCAAAAAATTCCATAAAGTGAAAAACAAGTAAACTTTCTAGTAGTTCATCACCTTAAAATAAGAAAACTTACTGTAATAATTACTATTGTATTTATCTAGAGGAAAATTCAAAAAATTAGTTATAATCAATGAAAACTACTGGGTCAGTCTAGAAAACTCTGGGTTTTATCTTACATGACTCGTGTGAATAAATATAAATCTCTGACAAAAACAACAAAGAAACTCAAACTTAAAATAATTCTAGTTAGCCAGACATACACAAGAATGAATAAGACATGAAGTAACAATAACTAAATTATAATTTGTTCTCCCCTAAATGGCTCCATTATATTCACAGGTGCCAGCTTACATTGCATTCTCTGAAAGGTCTACCAAGTACTACCATGGCAATATGTGAATGCCCCATATTTTGCCAAGTTAGAGAACATGCTTCAATATTATGTAAAGATGTCCAAGTATCTGCACTGAGTTTTGGGAAATACATATTAATAAAATTTCTTTATGCAACAGTTTTGTTTATCATCTACACACTTGCCACAGGTTTCAGTAGTTTAAAAATGAGTCAAACTGGGCTGGGGCTGTAGCTCTATGGCAGAATGCTTGCCTAGCACATGGGCGGCACTGGATTCAATCCCTAGCACCACATGAAAATAAACAAATAAAGGCATGCTGTCCATCTACAACTACAAAAAAATATTTTTTTAAAAAAATGAGTCAAACTTTCTAAAAGAAATAAAATTTTAAATTGCTGAAATAATAGCATCTATGAGGAAGAGAAAAATTCTCATGTGTCATTTGAAAGAAACATCTTTTGAATATTATTCTAGAAGAGAAAGCACTGAAAATTTTTTGTTGGCACTTTATATGTTCACTAAGCAATTATCATTAAAGGATAAGTTTCAGAAAGCTCCCTGGAAAATGAGTTAGAGGGTATCAAAGACTCTTCACAAATTTAATTAAGAGTCCTAAGATTCAGCCATTTATTCATTTAGTTCTGAGTAAATGCAAAAAATAAAAAAATAAAAATGCTGAGCATAATCCCAGACTCCTTTCTGCACAGCAACATGATGGTGCAGACTGAGGGCCTTCCTAAAGGATGTCTTATAATTAAGTCCTTATTTTCCTATTTCTGTTGTTAATTCTTTGGACTAAATTTAAGGCACTAAATTTAAGGACTAAATTCTTTGGCGCTAAATTTTGTGATGCTATGCTTGTTACAAAGTTCTACTGAAAAAACAGGAAAGATATAAAAGTAACATTATTATTTTCAGGAGCCTAATTTTACAACTCAATTATTTAAATTAATAAACACTTTTTTTGTTTTTGTTTTGTTTTTATTTATCTTTTAATTTTTTACAGACTGCATTTTGATTCATTGTACACAAATGAGGTGCATCATTTAAACACTTTTACATAGTCTATTTTGTTTTTGTTTTTCCTGTCTGGTAACTTTCCACATAGAAAGTAATAAAAATTAGAAACTGGTATTAGGATTCAGGAGTGACCCCAGTTAGCCCTAAATGACTAGTTAGTGAGTACATATAAACTTGAAAATATAAGGAATCAATGAGAGTAAAAGCAGCCTTCTTTTCCCCCCAACTTTGTACACGCATGCACACGTGCAGGCACGCACATGCATGTGTGATCTTTAGGTTTCTCCTCAATGGATACGTAGAGTTTTGGAGAAGGAAGTGATTTCTCTGTGGGTGGCAAAAACATTGAGATTCTTCAGGATATTGTTCGAATAAATATTAAAATAACATCCCTTCATTAAAAAAAAAAAAAGCAGTTATTTATCCTTCCAAAAATTAGTTACTTTCAACTACAACTTTCCAATGTGAGCAACAGCGTGCCCAGAATATGAAAGAATTCGTACCAGGACATTGTCCCTGCCTAGGGCAAAGGAACAAATCAGAAAGCCAATATACCTGACTTTTCAAACCCATGACTTGCTCTAAGCTGAGACTGCAATCTTGCCCTGATAAGCAAAATAAAATAAAATAAAATCTCAAGAAACACAATGGTGATTCAGGGAGAAGTGAAGTATTACACCTGTTTTGGGGAGATTAAAAGACAAGCTTAAACAAGGAGAGAGGCAACACAGGAGTTGAACCCAGAGGGTAAATGTAGTCACTTATAGACAAACGAATTTATATTAGTTGATGAAAAACAGCAAAAGAGAAGAGAAAACAGCAAAAGCAAAGGTAAAATCTCCTAAGGGTACAATGACTGCCCAATTGGTGTAGAGTGCGGGAGTCATGAAAACACAAGGAGAGGATCAACGGTGAAGGGAACAGCGAGTCGGAATAAAGGGGTCTCTACAGAAGGCAGGATTCTGAAGGCTTTGGGCCAGGATGACACATGACCAGAGCTGCAATGAATGAGAGTGAGATCACAGCAAAAGCTGGGAGAAAAGTCAAGGAAGCATTTCGAGTAACCAGACAAGAGGTATCGAAGGCCAAAATGAGGGCCAGGGAAGTAGTAGGAATGGAAACTGGCTGGCTTTCAGGTACCTCTCAGCCATAAAGTCTACAATTTAAAATAAATGTGACCTTTACTACAAAGAGCTAAGTGAAGGTGGCCTAAGAAACTAGTCAATATACATTTCCAGAATAAACCTCCATGAAGCAGCTGAAATAACAAAGGACTGCAGTGCCGTGAGAAACTGAGCAATAGCCACTGAAATACCAGGTAAAAGAATAGCTACAAATTTGGATTATCATAAAGCACCACGAATTTTTTCCCCAGACACATGTTATAAACTGCTTTTAATGGCATTCCTGAGATCAAGAATTAAACAAGCTGGAATCAGCGTCATCTCTCTCCTTTAAGTGAGCTCTGACTGAAGTTTAGGTCGTAAGAATAGAGTAGAATCAAGAGGTCACAATGCCACTTCCTCCATGATCTCACCCAAGAGCCAATGCCAAACTCCTCCCCCATCCAAAGAAGAGTTCTAAGACATCCCTTATTATACAAGTTAGGTTCTAGGGTGATTGCTATTGAATAGAGATCACTGTGTATAAAATTTGAAAGTAATGAAGCAGAATAACTTCGGGTCACATTCTCACATTCTGGAAAAGTCCTACTTAAAATCTGAAGCCTCTGCAAATCAGTTTTATAATGCACAGATTTGTTCCTTCAGTTCAGTGGAAGATGGTACTTTATATGATTGTAAATGATTCCTAAATAACCTTTTAACTCTGTAACACTTTTTCCTTCACTGTTCACTTTAATGGATGCCGAAAAACAAAATAGAAGACCATGACATATTTCTCTCTTAAATATATGTAACCTTTAAAACTGTTTACTTGAATATAAAAAATCTGTACAAGTGACCTCAGATTCTGTCTGTGGTGCAATCAAGACTAAACATAAAAAACCCTTTTAGCATGATACTGGCACATAGTTAGGTTTTAGTATCACTAAACGTAGTGTTACAGATATTATTGAAACATTAGATTTTAGTAATTTTCATTTGCTCTCCAGTTTACAGTAATTAGGTCTATTACTTTAGTTAGAATCAGCATTAACATTAAATATAATATTGATATCTAGGACACAGTTCACATTAATTTGAAAACAAAGCACCTCATATTTCTATTGCATTTGCCATTTTCAAATCTTTTAAAACAGGTTTAATTAACTAAAAATAAAAATTAAGAAAGCAAAATCAGAAATTACATATTTAAGGATCACTGTGCTGAGAACAGAGTATTCTAAATATTAAAATGAATGCAACACTTGAGTTTTGCATTCAGATTTCACTTCAAACAGAGGTGCATGTTGTTTCTGAAAAGGAAGTGATTTAACTACATGGTGGGGAAATCTTGAAGTAGGTAATTCTTTTAAAATAGTCCATAATAGAAATTTCTTTTAAAGTCAACAGGAAATTCATTAAACATGAATATATACTAAGGACGGAAATAGGAACATTAAGTATAAAAATAAAGGAAACATTTTTTGAAGTAGCCTTAATTTCATTGTGAAGGACAGTATTATTGTTGGTACTTTTCTGTGGGGGGAGAGTGCCAACATTTTACATTTCAAAATTAAATGTTATCAGTAAATATTTCCTAAGTCGAATAGGGTTTGCATTATTAAAGAAAATTCATTATGAAAGAATTTGAGTTTTGCAAATTTTAGATAAAACATTAAAATTTTAGTTTACGTGATTTCCATTTAAATTGAAGATTACTCACATCCGGGTATTAGAGAATAAATGTTGGGGTATTATGTGTGGGAAAAACCCATATATATTAGACTTCATGCTGCAGCATCTATTCTTTAAGTTTCAGTTGTTTCGTTTTTTAACAAATGGAAAACATGTTTACATGCTGTGTTGCATTGAGCTAAACACATTTGGTAGTTTTTTTAAAACTACCAAAAGATAAAGTACTGAATGAACTGCTGTCGAGACATAAGGGAAAAAGTTGACTTCAGGATTTTGAGTTATAGATATTCATATAGGTAGGTAGACATTTCTATTAAGTTGAGCAAGATTTTTCATCAGCAAATTTTTTCTAAGTCTATGTCACATATATAAGTGGAGTGAAGATTTAATAATGTACTTATGACAATTTTAATCACACTTCAAAACATGTTATGTAGTGGTTCTGGGATAGCTGCCTATCCATGAAAAATGTATGGCAGGAATTACTGAGTTTAGAAATGCAAGTGAACCACAGTTTTCTACTGGGGTGACTGTCACCCCTTGGGATCATTTAGCACAAACTGGGGCTGGTTCCTCCCCACCAGTAGACACTTAGTATCAACTGAGAATGTTTTTGCCCCACATGGCACATTTAAAAACACATGAAGACATTTTTCACGGTCACAACTATAGGCATTGTGCTTGCATCTAGTGGGTATTACAAAACACCCTCAATGAACAGAACATCTCCCTTAACAACAAAGAATAGTCTGGTCCAAAATGTGGATATTGCTGAAGCTAAGAAATCTTGGGCTAAACTGACCCACCACCAAGCATCTGGAAAATGTAAGGCTTGAAGACAGAAAAAAACAGGAAGGGTATAAAAGGTCAAATAAGAGGGAGGACAAGATAAAAAAGATATCAGAATCAATGAAAGAAAAATCTAAGCCAGGCCCGGTGGCACACACCTATAATCCCAGCAGCTTGGGAGACTGAGGCAGGAGGATCCTGCGTTCGAAGTCAGCCTCAGCAACTTAGTGAGGTGCTAAGCAACTCAGTGAGACCCTGTCTCTAAATAAAATACGAAATAGGACTGGGCATGTTGCTCAGTGGTTAAGTGTCCCTGAGTTCAATCCCTGGTACAAAAAAAAAAAAAAAGAAAAATCTAAATGATAGTAAATATTAGCTCTATAGTTAATATGAGAAATGTTATATGGGGTCATACTGTAGTAATGATACAAACATACAAAAAGAATGTAGACAAACTTTGTAAACATCTATCAAAAGAAAAAGATTCCTAAAGTTTTTTTTAAGCTACATTTCTGGCTTGATGAACAAACTGATTTTACACAGTTATTTTACACTCTTATGGACACATTTCCCATTCCTCAGAAGTGCTGTGCAAAGAAAATACTAGTTTTAAGTGGGGAGGCCAACTCTGGGCAGCAGTAGTAACTACTTGGATAAATCTGACCAAATAAAAAAGAATGACCTTCAGTTGTACAAGCAAATCTCTTTAATTCCAAAGAATGTTGATCTCCTCCAACACAAGATAAAAGAATGTGCATTATGATCCCATTTTTAGCTTTTTAAAAATCAAATTTATTGTTTTCCATGTTTGAAAATAGAATTTGTGATGGAAAATGCATACTACCCTCTTAACACTGTTTATCTCTAAGAAGCCTGGGTGTGAGAAAGTTCTGAAGAAAAACATTCATATTTTGCTCTGTCTTATAATTGACTAAAACTTTTATAATGGAGATGCATTCATGTGTAATAACTTTTATTTTTGCACAGAATAGGTTTTTCCAAAAGTAGAATGCAAAAATTCTGCTATAGCCTGTTAACATGCAATACAAATATCTTGTTTTATGAGATAAAAATTCTTTAAACATGGCAGTGACAGCTTTAGTCTTATTCCCAAAAGGAATCATGCTAGTTAATGAAATCTTACAGAATTTACTTCATTGACCAATTTTTCATACAAAACAAATATCAACCATATGTTAAATGAAATACTGGCCTGTATTTTTACAAATGGAGTTTACCAAAAGAAAAGAACAAATGAATGCTATCTGCATATCATTGTTATGACTAGGAATTTTATTGACACTTATACTTTGATGCCTGTCTGAAAATTAATCAACTGATATATTAGGACATTTAGGACATTTTTAAGAACTCAGAAATTCTCTTAACATTTATGAAATACTTACATGAACTCTGAAACAAATTTCACATATGTTTACAACTTTTATGAGAGTTACCAATTCATATATATTTATATGTAACATATATAATAATATTCAATGAGCAATTAATCATTTTGAATTTTTTCCATTCTGCTTTTTTAAAAATTCTGATAAGGAATAATTACACTTTGGTAAATTTTAATTGATTTTCCTCATTTAACATGTCATTTATAGGACAAATTAACCAAACTAGAGTAAATTCAATTATTTCATCCAACTAAAATTAGGCAGTTACCATAAAATTTTCTCACCCATCAATTAAGGTAATTTACAATAAACAGCCAGGTAAAATTTTGGCTGATACCAAAGATAAGCTTGCCAAGGTGTAAAAAGTGAGCAATGAAAAACTGGAAATGAAAAAGCTGTGATCATAAAATCGATCTCCTTACAGAATCATAGTTTTATTCTTAGAAAAAAATTTTTTGTTCCAGCTAGTATCATTTTCCATACAGTACACACATACACAATACACAAAGAAATAACATAAGCATATTAATATAGTTAACAGCATAGTTTAAAATATATAATGAATACACACATCATTATAAAAACATATTGTGCACTCAAGTCATATACTCATATGATTAGGCATATAGTACTACATATTTTAAATAAAATCTGTGTCCTTCCCAACTTTCCAAGGAGTGTTATCCATTAATTTGACACCAACAAATAAATCAAAAACATGTTTACTCTTTAATTCTTACATTGTAATAACACATGGCATTTTTCAACACAAAAACATTTTGACAGGTTGCACCTTAATGTGGAAAAAAAAGCTTGAAATAAAATATGTAAAATAGAAAAATTAAGTCTAAGCAATTACTTTAACATAGACATTAAACCAAGTTATTATTAAATTATGCTAAATATGTCTTTCAGATATCACCGGTTCATAGAATTTGCTCCCCAAACCTCAAAAGACCAGCTGATTAGATTGTGTCAACAGTATTTTTAAAAATATGTTTTTTTATTTCATTAAGCAGATAATTCCAGTTAAGTTCATGCTCTTAGCAATGAAGACCTCACCTAAGTTTGTACATATGTATCATCTTAAATAACCATAAGGAAAAAAAAATAAAGATTGGCAATGAAAAACTCAAGTCATTCCTTCATATGGAATGAGATGAGGTAGTGAGGTATCAAGCCAGTCATGCAGGGCCACTGCAAGTCATGCTGCAGAGTTTCCCTTATTTTCTGCTAATGTCTCTGACATGAAAACTTGATTTCTCCAAGTACTGGCACAGAGGTAATGAATCTGCAATGTACAGGTGTTCCCCTACCCCAGTTCATTATTCTGACGTCTGCATACTTCAAATGCTCTGCCCAAGACATTATTTTAAAACAAGCATCTAGGATGAGGCAACATTCTAAAGGAAACCAGATCCTGAAGTCTTTGTTTCTTTGCTCACTCAACATATATGTGAATTCCTGTTGTATCAAGCCCTGTTTAGGATCTGGATCCCTAGGGAAAAACAAATTCCTGCTCTTATATGACTTCCATTCTAGTGAGCAAGACATACAAGCACAATAAATAATTATGTTACTTAGTGCATTAGATGATGAGCGCTATTGAGAAGACTGAAACAGAACAGATGGGAAGTTGCACAGTGGTATGATTGAAAACATGGTGGTGCTTTCTGAGGAAAGAACAGAAGGCAAAAGAAATCAGCCACAAGTACCACTGAGGATTGTATTCAGGGCAGTACATGAACTGCATGGGACCACATGGGACTTCCTAGAACGCCTCTCTGTGAAATGGAGCCATAGGAAGATTTTGTGTAGAGAAGTGACATAAAGCAGGACACAGGACACTAAAATGGAAAAAACATGCTGCAGTAAGTGCTGCAATTTAAATTTAAAATCTGTTGAAATACAAAAATAAAAACCTATTGGGCAAAAAGCCAAAAAAAGTGTAAAAGGTCACAGAGAAGCTAACTGCAGCTAGAAAGGCTATACTTCTTTGATTATATTAGAAGTTTCTTGCCACTAGATACACAAGCCTATTTTACCTGCATTTTTCAAAACAAAAAATGAATTTGTAAAAGATTCTTTCTCCTTCCCTCTGTTGTATCTGGCATACAAAATAAAAGGAGAGCTACACCTACTATTAAGAACAGTACATAGAATTGTTTTTTCTAACAGTGGTTCTTATGTCGTGGTGTCATGGCTATTTTTCTTTATTTCCCCCCAAATCGTAATCACTATCAGTACTTTTTCTTTTTATCTTCCATAGCAGTTTATTCACATCTTGCTTCTTACTGTTAGTGCTTCTTACATGTATATTTGTTCATTCATTGACCCAAAAAACCTTCCACACTCAAATGTTCCATACCATGTGGTATGCTGAGTACTGGGAAGACAATGATTAAAACAAAATAATAATAAAAATTAAAAAAAATTTTAAAAAAACCCTAAAAATCTGAAACAATGGTATTAGGGCATTTAAGGTAATAAAAAATATTAAATGGGATTGTCAACAGAAAACACTGTAAACAACTTTCTGTGCCCAAAATCCCTTTGTGAAGAAAGGAGATAATAAAATACCTAACTCATAGGTTTGTTGTGTGAGTTTAAATGGTTTAATACTTGGAAAAAGTGCTGGGAAAAACCCTGAGACATTGCAAATACTCAGTATTAGTTATTTTAATTATTTATGGTAAAATTTGAATAAAGTTTTACGATTTTTTCAAAAAGCAATCAGAAACTCCAGATAAAATGATTTGCAAAGATGCTGGATGTTCTGTAAACTAAGTTTTACTGGAGTATATGGATCTTTCTGTGGCAACAACCAGAGAGAGGCAGGTCGAAGTTGGAGAGTATGCAGGAAACTTAGTAAGTCATGACAAATGGAGAGGAAGAGGATAAAGATATAGGACCTGCTCCCCACACAGGCAGAATAACAACTGGGGAAAAACTATACAGGAAAACATTGACACTGGTATTTCAAGTTAAAAATAAATGCTTTTCAAGGCAAAGAAATTCTTCTGCTTTACTATGCTAGTTATTAAGGGATTTTTCATTCAGAGATTTTCTCATCTACTGGCAATTTTATTTTGCATAGACAGATTAAGTGTCCTGATGAAGGCTACCCAGTTGATGGCAAGAACCAGATAGAAGATTCAAGAAAATCCATAACTAAAAATGCACTAAAACAACTCTACAGAAAATGCTAGAAGACATCATGTCAACAATACATCCAGGAATGGTATTTCATCAAATTAATTTATAATGAATCTCTCATATGCATTCTTCTGTTTCATGCTCCTTGTTATGAAAATTTAAAAGAAGAAAAAAAGCCTTAGCTATATTTTAAAGTTGTTTTTTTAAAGAAAAAAAACAAAAAAGACATGATTTGACAGAAACGCAGTAACAAATCTAGGAATGCTAATTTTGAATTATATTGAAAGAGCTATCTGAAAAGACATTAACACAAGTGGAGTTAGACATCTACATGAGTGCTATATTTTTCTCAGTGCCTCACTTTGCCATCAGAAATATTAAGTCAAAATAAAGGTTAAAAGAAAAGATAAAGTTTAATATCAACCACACTTAAGATATTCATGGATTAATATATGAATAAACAACATAAATGCATACATATTTATAATGTATAATGCTTTTATGTAAACTAAAATTATATACTTATAGTGTTCATTGTAAAATAATGAAATGTTTTCTAAAACTTACTAATTTTATATTAAATAATTTTCAATAATCTGGGAAAGTCCATTTTTGTCAAAATTCATTACATCCTGTCATATTTAACTCTAGGGATTTCTACTTATTTTTAATGATTGGTCAAATTCAAAATGGTGTCAGGATCAGCAACCCTCAACCTAAAGTCACAAACAGAAAGAGGCGACTCCACAACACAATTTTTGACCTTTAAAATGAAATTTGTGGAAACAATGCAGATATATCACTTGGAAATCAGGCATAACAGAGGGTATTTCAGTCATCTCTTTCACTGCTGTGACTAAAAGATCTAACCAGCACAACTGTAGAGGAGCAAAGTTTATCTGAGGACTCACAGTTTCAGAAGTCTCAGTTCACAAACGTTCCTTGGGGCTCAAGGTGAGACTGAACATCATGGCAGAAGAGTGTGGCAGAGAGAAGCAGCTCACATGATGATCAGAAAGCAGAGACAGATTGCTCCACAGACAAAATATATACCCCATAGTCACACCCCCAAAGAACCACTTCCTCTAGCCACACCCCACCTGCTGCCAGTTACCACCCAGTTAATCCTATTAGGGATTAATTCATTGATTAGGTTAATGCTATAAACCAATTATGTCTCTTCCAAACCTTTCTGCATTGTCTCACACTTGAGTTTTTGGGCAACACCACATCTAAACCACAACAGAGGGAGACCCATAATTTCTCATCATTTGACCAAGGACTGAAATTCATTTTGCTAAGCCTGTGAAATATGTATTTGGTTTCTGAAACAGAGCTGTGTAAACATGGAAAACCACAACCAAAAAAATGAGCATGAAGCTCTGGCCAGCTAAGCCAGTCCCTTCTACCAATATTTGATGAATATTAGGTGCAATTTGGTCTTATACTTTAACACAGATTCTTTCAAAATATTTTTCAAGTCACTCTTATCTTTTCCATTCCCTGTTAAATAGCAATAATATAGATTTCTATTACCTCTTCCTAAAAAGGGTAAGATGTCCATTTGGCATAGAAACTTCGGGTTTGAATTTTCTTCTCAGTGTCCGTTACCGGCTTCTCAATTTCCATTTCTCCTTAAATACCAGTATTCTCAAGGAATATATGTATATTTCATTTTCTTGGTTAGTTTCACCATAATCTACTCCATCCCAGGTCTGTAATCTACATATTCTCCTCCCTATTTCTTGCCCTTGAAATGCTCACATCCAATGAGTCAACAAGTTCTAAAAATTAAATATTATACCAATTCATTTTTCTTCAATTTCATTGAGACCTCTTAAATCAGGTCTTCTTAAATTCAGGTCTTTCTCATCTCTAATACAGATTATTTTAATATTTCCTTCTTTAGTTCTATGACTTTATTCCCATAAGTCTCCCTGAAGGTTTTGTAACTGCAGTTTGTCTTGTTCCTTTCCTCCTTTTCTTTTGCTCTATGCTGCTTAAAAATCTTGAATGGTCCCTACAGGTCAACCTAATAGAGCACATGTCCACTTTAGGGAAATACAGCATGGAGCTGAGGAGTATGTGAAGTGGTAGGATTAATACTGAATTGTCCTCCAAGAATGGTATTGCTCTGTTGTAATGAAAATATAACAGTTTTACTTTAAAACAAACTCCATGGAGTAAAGGACCATGAATTTAAGATTTCAAAGGAACTGCACTTGCAGCAGGCAGATCAAGCATGTCCATCCATGCTTCTCTCACATTAAGGGTCCTTTGGAGGAATCTAGTACAGTAGCTGGCACATAAGAATAAAGTTTAATTACCCATTTAAACTTCAATTATTCCAGTTGGACTTTATACATCTTTCTATGTAATGACTCAAGGAACGATAAGCTATGGGACTCTCTTCTACAGCAGCCATGATGACACTCAGCTGGTCATTTATTCTCCAAATAGGTTCAGTAACAGGGCACCATTGATGAATACTGAATCTTGATTCATTTGCAAAGCTTTCTTTCTTGTGTGGACAAGGAATTTCAAGATAATGGAAATTTCCTCTAAACATAGAGCCCTTGGTGATATTACATATTTCAAACAACAGGATTATAGAGGAAAACACCACTGGATGCAAACTATAAGGAGGAACAATTTCAAAAACAACTGCCTAAGGTTAGAAACATTAACTCTTTGCTGATTTTCAGAAGCTTCATGTGATCTGATAGAGGAAGAATGAGGAAATCTGATGCTACATGCCTCCCAAATATAACAAAGATAGCATGAACTCTTAATAATCTTGAGGCCAAGAGAGGGCATACATGAGAGGCAACTACATAAACATTTATGGATGCTTTTATAACTCCCAGCAATGCATATGAAGTTCATATCATTATCTTCATTTCACATTCAAGAAAACAATTCTGGAGAGGTTAAGTGTCTCTGAATTTGCTAAGAGAAGGTACTCAAGATGCAGTAAGTGATGGAGACAGGTGCAAGACTACTCATCATGGGAACATTTGATAAGGGGCCTGGGTTTATCTGTATCTCAGTTTTCAACAATTCATCTTGCGCATTCTGAAACATCCCGCAGACCACATGCTTCACTTCATATTTTCTTGGAAAAATGTAGTACATAAGATTTAAGGGGTAGATAAATAAAAGTAAAACGAAGTTTCAATGGCTTTCTGCTTTGTGGATGTGTTCTCTCCCATTCCTCCTCCACCCTTTGGATACACATATTTGTCTTTCAAATTTTAACCAGGGAGAATTTGTTTTAAAAAATGTTAGGGGAAAAATGGTCAGAAGCTAACTTTTGCAAGGTTTTCATATTAATACTGAGAATTAGTGTATTAAAGACTTTTCTGATGATAGTTTTCCTGTGCAAATTTACAATACAAAATGCAGTTTTCCCTGAGCCCTTGATGGAAATAATGCATTTTAAATACAAACCTAAAACAAAAATTCTGTCCATGAGGTCTAATTTACTTTAATGCCTATTTGGATGCCAGGAAGAGACTCAGACACAGCCTTTTCCCATAACCAAAATTAGCTGAGTCCACACACATGTGGATGCTAATGCAGGCAAAGTGAAATAATGCCCTAAAGAATCTATATTTGAGGCCTCTAGTAATCACACACCCAGCTATTGGATGGAAAATTAACCAATTCTTGAGAGGACTATGGCTGACAAAGCAAAGGGTCATGAAGGACACCAGGGACACACAGTTTCTAATGTACTCATCTTTTCTGGAGGCTCAGACAATCAGCTGTCTAGTGGTGAAAAATCACCTGGCTCATGGTTTTGACAGAAGCCACAGCCAAATGATTTATGTCTCTCTGATTACTAATTTTCTGTGTAGATCCACAACATTCCACATGTATTTTTAATTGCACCATAAATTTGAAATTATGAAATACACAGGATTCTCTGTCTCAAGTTCTTCCTGCCCTCATACCAGTACACAGACCTAAATCTACAGCTGGACATCATAGCACATTAGGTGAAAAAAAAAAATCAGATGACAAACAAGTGTATAGCACATGATCACAATTACAATTAGAAAATAATTTAAATGTCATCAAAACAGCCAAGAAAATTAACTTTTTTTCCTTATGCTAAACTTCAGTATTCTTAAATGTATTTCAACAGCATGAATTAATCATATAACTAAGAAAAAAGTGTGAATGCATACATGCAAAAAACATAACGGTTTTCTCCTACATAATTTCAGGAATAAGGGTTTCTTACTTTGATTCATATTAATATTTTTATATTAAAATTTCTGGGCTGTGGTTATGGCTCAGTGGTAGAGCGCTTGCCTAGCATGTGTAAGGCACTGGTTTCGATCCTCAGCACCCCATAAAAAATTTAAAAATAAAATAAATATTTCTTTCCACCATATTTCATTTATTAAAAAAAAAAAATTATAGCCAAGATCAGTGGCACATGCCAGTAATCCCTGCAGCTTAGAAGACTGAGGCAAGAGGATCATAATTTCCAAGACAGCCTCAGCCACTGAGAGAGACCATGTCTCAAAATTTAAAAATACAGAAAAGGACTGGGGATGTGGCTCAGTGTTTAAGCACCCCTGGGTTCAATCCCCATACTAGTTAAAAATATGTAATGTTTTAAACTAGCATGTATATTTTTTTTGAAAATATATAACTTTTGATTTGGAGATATAGTCAAAACAGATACAAATTCTATATCCCTCTTTTATCTTTTATAAATAACAAATAATACAGATTAGTACATCAAAGTTGTTCCACTTGTATTTACCATCGGAAAGTCATTACGATAAAAAAGCACATTTTAATCATAATGAAAGCATATCTTTAAATATAATTATGAAAATTATACTCTGCATAACACCAGTTACCATTTATTGACCACCTACAAAATACCATACACTATGCTACATGTATTAGATATGATGTTTTTAATCCCTCAACAATCTTGCATGTAGTTTTCAGCTGTACTGTTACAGGTTAGGAAGGAGAAGAAGCATGCAACTGATTTTCCTCCCAAAGAGCACTCAATTTGTAAATGGCAAGTCCTACCTATGAAGAAAGCAAAGTTCAGGCTTTTTCCAGTACAACCTTAGGTCTTTTACTGACCATATGGAACTATAATGAATACAAATGAACATATGTTTGAGGTATCAAACATTCTAAGATATGAAGTGTCAATTTGTAGTACATAATAAATAAAATATGCTCACAGCACATAATAGGGACATAAATATCGCTATCAATAAACCTACCTGTATAATAAATACAATCTCATCACCCTCCCACAGTGAACTCAATGTATTTCTAAGTGCTGCAGACCCCTTCAAATTCATATTGTTGAGCCCTAACTCCACTCTGTGATGGCATTTAGACATGAGGTCTTTGGAACACAATTAGGTTTAGATGAGGTCTTAGGGTGTAACCCTAACAATGGGATTAAGGTGTACTTATAAGAAGAAACACCATAGAGCTTGCCTTCTCACCCCATGTACCTCTGCAGCCATGTGAAAACACAAAGAAGTCAGCAAGCCAGGAAGAAAGGCCTCATAAGAACCAAGCACACTGGTACCCTGAGTTTGGACTTCAGGTCTCCAGGACAATAAGAAAACAGACTTCTGTTGTTTAAGCTACCCAACCTGTGATGCTTTGCTATGGCATCCTGAGCTTACTAAGACACTAGGATACACAAAGAAGCAGCTCCATAGGTGCCCACAAACCTGTTGGTCAGATGTGGTCATGATGCCAAGTCCCCTGTGTTCAGCCTCCCATCTGCCCATATCCATGACACTCTTTCATAAACAAGTCATTATTTGCCTTCCAACAGATCCATCCCAAGGATGCAATCTCCCATGCTCCCAAATTTATACATCTTTTTGGTGCCTGTTTCTGTTACTACCACTACAAGTGTTGACATTTAGCATTTAATTGAAAAAATCTCAAGTAGAACTGACTTCCAAAGTCCATGTGAAACACTCATCCAGCACACTGGTCTCTCAGTTTCTCAACTCTGCACACCCAGTTATCTTCCTTTATTACATTCTTCTGGTAAATCATCCACTGCTCTTCTCACTTAGAACAATTACTTCTAACATAAAATATTCTGAACACAAACTCTCTTCATTTCTAGGCCTCTTCCCCTCCCCCAGCCAATGTTTCCTTCCTCTCTCATGTCCTTTCTCTTCTAATAATTTAGTCCTTGGTCCACTTTTTAGCCATTGTTTAGCACACAACTTAAAACTCCCTTACTATATTAACATTCCACTGTGTTCACGTAAGAAACTGGTCCCTCAACATTGTTTAGAATTCTAATATGCAGCCCTACTTCACATTAGTTCTTATTCTCCACTGTGGCCTATGTGCCAAATAGGTCCACATTCTCAATTATCTTAAAGGTAGATGGAACTAAGGAATGACTACCCACTCCAAAAGGTAAGCATCTTGAGTTCACCACAGTGCCAAACAGTCAGCATAACATATGTATATGCTGTACTTATTCTTGCTGATCCCTAAAGGATTTTATTTGCCAAATCTTCTTTAAGCATAAAGAAATCTCTTTAATATTGAAGAAACCCTCTTGGTAGTGTAGCAAGTTTCTTTTTCAGTTTTCACACTACATCTCCTTTTCCATACACGGTTATGCTATGGAAGTTGCTTTCAGTGTTGTTGCAAACACTCATGCACATGCACAATTCACCAAACACACAATTCCCCTAAAATTGTTCTTGCCAAGCAGTCATACATGACTTTCATGTCAGGAATGAAAGACTCTAATTTTTCTTCTTTTCTTTATTTATATTTTATCTTCCTACACTATTTAACACTGTTGGTTCCCCATTCCCCACATTTCTTCTCTTAAGACTCTTGTATCTTAACTTCTAACAACATCACATTTCATTTCTCCCAATGTTGCCCATAGGATTTGCTTTTCCTACTTACTTAAAATTCTAGCATTCTTCCTACCTCTGTTGTAGACTTTCTTTCTACTATGTAAACCATTGTTTTTATTCTCTGAACCAAAAGTTCATATTTGTAAACTGAAACCTAAAAACCTTCATATACCTACAGTCACACCCATACCCACATATGCACCACATATCACTACGCCTGATCAAATTTTTTAGCTGCAGACCTATGTACACAATGCCTACTGACCATCCACAGCAGAAAGATCCAGAGGCAAATCAAAACATTCCCAAATTTAAAAATCATTCTTCTCCTTCAGAAATTCTACTTGGATTTATTTTGTTGATGAATAGTACAAATAAGCTGCCAAAAGGAGAAACCTGAGAATCAACATTTATACCATTCTCCTACCTGCCTCCCATAATCATTAACAGATAATGAAAGAGCATATAATTCTTTTCTCCTAAATATCACTGGAATAAGCTCTTTTCTCATTGACATCACTGTAAACTACACTGTTTACCTTTTCTTGTTTGGACACATTGGCTAAGTAACAACTCAATGCTTTCTAAACTACAGATACCATCTTGTCACCAACTCCATTGTAATCCTTCAAGGGCTTCCAACTGATCTTGAGATGAAGTACCATCTTTGGATTATAAAGTCCAGTAAGATCAGATTTAGCCTCACTAGCTTCATCTCTAGCAATTTCTGTCCCTTTTTCTTTTCTACCTCTATTCTTACAGTCTTCTAATTCTATTGCTGAACCATATACTCTCTCCTCCTGTAAGATTACCTACACACTTGAAACACTCTCCTACCCTCTCATTGTGTTCCACTAAGAAGCCTTTCCTAATAACCAGACTATATCAAATCCCTTTTCAGTAGAACCTTCTCAAAACATCGAGGCTACAAATACCACAAGAGATCAAATGTCTAAGAGTTTAACTTATCAAAAAAGAAAAAATGATGAAATCAACTGCTTAAAGTAGGATAACTTGAATATAATATCATGATTAAGAAATTGGTTTTAGCTCAAAAAACTACTGAAACAAACATAAAGACTATCCTAAGATATAAAATGTTCTTTGAGGTCCTCCAGCCCATCCTCTCATTTAAAAATGTTATCAAATACATAAGTGAAAAGTTCATGTTACACAACTAGAAACTATTAATATTAGTGGTGTAATAATATCTTAGACTTTATTCAATCCTTATCATTAGGAAAAAGAGGGATAATGGAATTAAGAAATGTGTGTTTGTACAGACTAAGCCACCCAAAAAAACAGGTCTTAGAAAGAAATTCAAGATACAAAATTGTACACTCACTTAACATTTTAATTCTCCTGACCAATCAAATCAGGTGAAAATCAAAGCATCTGCAGACACAACTTAGTCAATGAATTAAATTTTATAATATTTTCTATTTCTATTTCTGTTTATTTAAGTAGGGTAAAATGGAAAAAAAAAGTCTTATCACATGGGAGTTTCAACTTACTATGTCTAAAGCAAGAGATGAACAACTAATTTTGCTATCAGAAAGGAAAAAAAAAAAAAGGAAAGAATCAAGCATCAGTCAGAAGTCCATCATTCTGGTTGCTCAAAGATGTTTCAGCCTCACTGGTAAAGAGAACTCCACGGAGGCCACTGCATGTTTCTGCACACTTCCGCAGTTACTCTGATGCCTGAGATGCAACACGTTCTATCACCTTTCACTCTACTGTTTGCTGCCTGTGGAAAGTCAGACAAGTTTCTCATTTACAAATTAAAAAAAAAAAAAAAAAAATCAGCACACAAGGCTTAGAACATGGTGAGCACTCTATAAGTGCTACTTTTATCATTATTCTCTTGTTCAAAAATTCCTTTCTGGTGCAGATTCAGAGGTATAAGAAAATAGACTAAAGTTGGGGGATGGGTTCTGCCATGTCCAGCATGGACCAGGGAAAGGATTTCTGTCGAAGGACAGTGCCAGTTATCGATTAATCACTAAGAAATGTATCTAATTAAAGAAACACAAGAGCCAATATCTTTTTGAATGGGAGAGGGTGTGATGGATTGGGCCATGCCAAGATCTGGTCTCAAAACAAGATGGAGGAGTCCCTTTATTTATAGTTGCACAGGTAAAGGGGGACCAGGAGGGGCTGCTTCTGTGAGAAACAGGAAGGGTTGGAGTTAGGGAAGCCATTTGCTTAGAGAATTAGCATTCCCTCAGGCAGTGAGTCACCTGCACAGGGTCACCTACCCCAGGGTCTCTGAAGTAGTCTCTCATGACTGCCAGTTCCTGAAAATCAGACCTCTGTATCCCATGGCTCAGCCAAGCCTAATTCTGCTAAACATGGCTGGCTTCCCACACTAAAGGGCTGGGGATGCAGCTCAGTGGTAGGGTGCTTGCCCAGCAAGTGTGAGGGCCTGGGTTCCTATGAAGGAAGGAGTGGGGAGAAAAGAAGAGTGCAGGCATCATGAAGATTCTAGTAGAGAGACAAACGTGGAGGGGGAGTGCCTTCTCTAGTTATTTCAGCACAAGCATGAGTTGAAAATTGCGATATCTGGATACTTATCCTGTTCCTCATTTTTGTCTAATATAGCCAAGTTATATTTTCTAATAAAATTTCCAAATTAGATCATCATATCTGCTTTATAATTTCCACATCCAGTGGCATTCATTCACATTCAACAACCTACAAGAATGTGGCTCCCATTTAAAGCAGAAAAAGGTCACCAGAGGGCACTCCTATTATGTAAGGGTAAAGGGAGGCCCCAGGACAATCCCTGAACAACACTTTCTAAAAGAACAATAATCCTCTGAGAATTGCAGCACTTTGTATCCTCTGGTTTCTCTTGCCTAGCATTCCCAGTGTGGAGACTTCTCAGTTGCTATGACTGAAGGTCATGATCTCATAGATGAAGCATCTCAAGCATGTTTATTGCATTCTTATGCAAAAAAAAGAACTAAAATGGACGTCTCAATCACAATGATGCAGGAGGTCTTGTTACTTTATACATATCTCCATCAGTAAGTGCTCCTTGGATGTGACTTTCACTTTCCTTTGATAGTCCAGTTATTGGTAATGTGTCTCTCCAATCTACAAGCTTCCAGTATTCACCCCCATACCAATTCTAATAAGCTGGCCTTACCATTCTTGACCCATGTTCCAGTCACCACACTGCTTTACTGCAGGCTTTCAACATCTGTAGCATTCCCACCCACAGTCTCACCAACTGCTCTCCCTCATCTGCATTGCCCACACAGTCTTCTTACTTTCTATTTCTCACACCCCCGCATTCTCAACAAACCTGCTCATTGTAAACTTGCCTATTCTTTTAGGCTGTTACTTTGTTCCCAGATCCACTTGACTATTTCAGTTCAGGAGCACATTAATACCATAAAGTACATTTCACTCCTGCTTTTGTCAATTCTGAGCTTTGGATAATTCCTACCACCATTATAGCAAGAGAACAAGAAGTCACACATATCTCCATAGTTTGAGACATTACATTACAAAAGCTAATATACTTAATGCTAAGTCAGGTCAAAAAATAATTAAATTGCTAATGATTCCAGTGAACTAAGGTTTTATAAAACTAGTGATAAAGAAAAAAAAATGTTCCTGATACTTGTTAAAGAATGATGAGGTAGGCTTTACTCAGGATCACAACAATAAATATAGGGACCACTGCCAATGGGATTTTACAGTGGGGGAGAGATTAGACTCGAATCCAAAACAGATCAAAGGAAACGGGGAATGCATAGCCAATGAGCAGAAAGTAGAGCTCTGGAAGAAAAATCACTGAGGCAATGGTACAGATGAGCGAGCATTCTGAGGACACCAACCTAACAGGATTCTTGCTGAATGCAGGCCAGGATGATCAGACATTCCTTAGGAGATGGTATAAAGAAAGTGTTATGGTTTAGATAAGAGGTGTCCCCCAAAAGCTCATGTGTGAGATGATGTGAGAAGGTAGAAGTGATTAATCCCCTGGTGGGGATTAACTGGATGGTAGCTGTAGGCAGGCAGGGTGTGGCTGGAGGAGGTGGGTTAATGGGGGCATGCCCTTGAGGTTTATATTTTGTTTCTGGTGAGGGAAGCTCTCTCTCTTTGCTTCCTGGTGCCATATCCTGAGCCACTTTTCTCCAACATTCTCTTTCACCAAACATTGGTTCCGCCAAACATTGGACCTAGAGCAATAGAGCTGGCCATCTTATGGACCAAGACCTCTGAAACCATGAGTCTCAAAAGAAACTTTTCTTCCTCTAATTGTTCTTGTCAGATCTTTTGGTCACAGCAGCAAAAATGCTGGCTAGAACAGTAAGGAACTAAATTAGATACAGAAAATAATGATATTGAGGTGGTTAAACTGTTTATCAGGATTCTTACTGCATCTGGACAATTCAGAGACAAACACAGAAGTTCAGAAGTAACCACCCAGTTGGGAAGAAGATGGAAAGAAGCCTGACTAGTTTGTCAAGGACAGGCTCTTGGTCACTGTTCTAACTTGAAAGTCTGCGATTTTCAGACCTCTTGGAATGGATCTATAGTTCTAACTTTCTTTATTTTCCTTCCATAAGCTTTATCTTTTACATTTAAATAGTTATGAATTATCATTAACAATAGATTACAAGTTATAAATTACTCAAACCAGGCATTATGACACTATTATTGATTTTTATGTATATTTTACTTTCCCAATACACTAAAGACACCAAAAAAATCAACAAACAGGGGCACAATTTTGTGAATTGATTAGATTATGAATTTATATTTCATATGAACCCATTCTCTATTGAATTGTGTATGGTATGACCTGTTAAATTGTTCCCAGTTTTGCTTCATTCTGCTTTCTCTTCAATTTATTCTTCTCAGAATAAATTTGGCTAATAAGATGACTGATCTATTTACTGTATTAAAAACAAGGAATATTTATTTTAATATTTTATAGATGAATCATACTAACTATATAAAATATTTATAAAACTCAAGTATCCCTAAACTTTCTTAAATAATTAAATTACTACTTCTAACATTTGTAAGATGATTATTCACAAAATTAAGATATCACTTAATAACTTCTATAATTAGAATACTTTCTATTCCAATTAATTAAAAATTCTTTTCAAGATGGTTTGTAAAAATAAAGAAATTGATTCTCTCACTCAGCAGTAGTTTCAGAAATATGGTAGGTTGATTCAGGGACCCAACAATCCCATCAAGCACCCAAGGTCTTTACATTTTTATGTGCCATCTTTAATACATTTGCTTTGCCCTGGGGTTGTGGCTTAGTGGTAGATATCTCATCTAGCATGTGTGAAGCCCTGGGTTCGATCCTCAGCACCACATACAAAAAATAATAATAAAATAAAGGTATTGTGTCCACCTACAATTAAAACAAACAACAACAACAACAAAAAAGGAAAACTCACATGTGCCTTTTCATCCAATGTTCCCTTGCTAAGTATAGCAAAACCTTTTCTATGCCACTTCTCCCTAGTTCTGCCATTTTCACATAGTTGAATAAAATTGAGAGATAAAAATGTTCCCGCAATAACTAATCACTGTCAAGGGAATCAGAAACACCATGATTATTAGCTTAACCAAATCAAAATTTCACTTGAATCAGAAGGGAGATTGTCTTCTCAAGTTATGTGGGGAAGATTGAACATGTGAACAACACCAGAACCAAAAGGAGAAAGAGATGGGTTTAGGCACACAACCAATAGTATTTGTCACAATAACAAGGAAGGCGATGTGGCTCTTAGAAGTGAAAATATGCTTCTTGTAAATGGAAATGCAAGAAATGGAAAGGAGTGTCAACTTTAGGTAGTGAATGACACTGGATTTAATCCATTGTCATCCAAAGGCAATCTGGAGATCCAACAGGGTAGGGAAGCAAAGAAGTATCGATGGTTACTGAGGACCAATCGAAAGCAATATACTGAAAGAGTAATCTATTTTTGTGATCTTGAAGCTGTTGTCAATTTTCAAGTATAATACTATTACCTTGAACCTACAGAGGTGAAGGGGAAAATGTTCCCTTATTCTGTGAAGGTTCTTTTCAATCAACTGACAATGCACATATTAAGTAGGAGAAAAGTTATGCAAACTTATTATTGTACATGGGGAGAAATCACAGCATGGGAATCACACTTAAAGTGTTTAAGTCTCCAAGAAGTTCTAGGTGGTTGAAGTTTAAATAACTTCCCCAGCTACAGAGAGGAATTGAAGCTGGAATAGAAAAGGGATGGGGGAATCCTGGAGGGCAGTGATAACAGCTATGGGAGGAGGGCAGAGAAATATGCACAGGAACAAAGGTGGTTGTATTTACGTAGATAAAGTCTATTAGGTAATCTTTGGAGCTGCCCTCGGAAGATTAGATGAAGAATGTTCAGGGGAGTGTTCTGCATGTAGTTCCTTCTTTCCCCGGTGGTTAATCTTTCCTGGTTAATGAGATTTCATAATAATTGCATTCCTTCTAGGATGACAGCTTCAGAAGAAGCCGCTCCCTGAATTTGGGGAGTGAAAAAGTATTAAGAGACAGGGAGGTTGGTGGTAAGAGAAGTTCTAAGATATTTTGAGGCTGATCCTTTAGTTCAAAATGGCCATACTTTGAGGTTTGGGGCATGATTTTCTGAGCCCCTGCAGATGCACCTTCTTAAATTTAAGGTAGTCCAGATCTACTAACTGATATCTGAATGCCAAGTTCTATATGTTAATTAGCTCAAATTAACACCTTGAAAGAGACTGCATATGTCAGATATTTTGAAAATAAAATGAATCATTCATTTCAAATAAATATCAACAAAATAAAACTAAATTAAAATGAATATATCTCACAGAATTTTCAAGTCAAGCAAAAAGAAGAAAAATACATGATGATAAATTACATAATCTATATTTTAATTATAGGTCCCCTTCATAATGCAGTAAAATTTTCAGTATGCATTTAAATTTTTAATCAGTAGTGGTTAGCTAATAATCTACATTTTTAATCAAATATACAACCTTAAATAACTCTGTGATATGTAGAAAAAGAAATTTCCAAATGTTCAGAAATTTTCCAAATTTTTTTCCAGTAGTGTTCACAGAAATTCTTAATAGGTACTTATTACCAAAAAAGAGATAGAAGAACTTATTTAACACACCAATTCTTGAAATCTCAAAAATGACAGATCACCATAAGAAAATACTCCCAGCCAAATCATAACCCATCCAAATACACTAATGCAGAGAAAAAGATAAATCAGTTTTTAAAATTTACATGTTCTGAAATTTAATGAAAATGTGAAATAGAGAATACAACCTCCTGCTTGCGATTCCAATTCTACATTGTTTGAACTAAAGAAATAGAAAATAAGATGGTAATTTTTTGAAACAGTCAGTTAAAATTCTTAAATTCCTGCATGTGATTACTGATGATTATGGACATAAACATGGAGACAGAAAGGAGAGACATCTCTCTGGTTCCAAAAACCACAAGTCACTCTGCTAAACCATTCTCATGGTTTCCTGATCCTTACCTTTCCCAACTGCTTTCTGAAACTCTTTGCAAGCCTAACTCAGCTCTTCCTGTGTGCCGGTCTAAGAATCACCTCCACACATTCTTTCCATGCACTGCTTCCCCTCTTCTCTGTGCCTACTTTCTCAACATCCTCTCCAATGTTTCCAGAATTATATAGAAAAATGAACTTCTATTTAAGTTAATTTGAGATATTTCTCTGTCATCTACTAACAAAGGACACAACTACAAAAAGAACTGGTTGGGCTGGGGTTGTGGCTCAGTGGTACAGCGCTTGCCTAGCATGTGTGAGGCACAATTCTCAGTCCCACATATAAATAAATGAATAAAATAAAGGTCCATCAACAACTAAAAGCTATTAAAAAAAAAAGAAGTGATATAAACACGTGATACAACAAACACTTACTAAAATGTGCAACTGAATCATATCAGAATCATGGATTAATCAAAGCTATATTTTTCAGAATGAGAAATAAGGGAGATAACAAATTTATAACAATTTAATAGAAAATCACTGAATAAAGAATCTCATTGAATATGGAAGACCCAAAGAAAGATTTATTATATTAAGTCTAAAATATTGTTCTTTAAGGCCTCATCTGCACTATTCTAAGAAATTTCATTTTCCCAAATCAATAATATATTGCCTAGTCTATTTAATGTAAGCAATTAAGCCTATGATAATTAATGTTATAAATTTAATAGTAGCTATGCCTTTAAAAGGATTAAAGATGATTTTGGCAATGTGATAGCCCTTGCTGGTTAGATCTTAAAAGTTTTAAAGTTTTTTCTCCCATGTATCTGGAGTCATATTAATACGTGAAAACAAATAATAACTCATATTTTTAAAAACTAGCTATTCTTATTAAAAAGCAATACTACTTTATAATTCTGCAATATCAATTGACCTTTGCCATTTTAGCTAGCATTTATGTAATTTCAAATAAAATTTACTTACTCAGATATAACCCCTTAACAATTCTCTCAGTTGTATTTTGAGAGAATATACTGCACAAACAATATACACTTACCAATTATATTACCATAAAGAGCACAGGATAAATTGCTATAAAATTAATTCAATCACAAAAATATTCTTTTCAATAGGCCAAACTTTCTCTGTAATTATGTGCATTATCAATAATGATCAGCATTTATATTGAAGAACATTTTTATAATTATATTAGTTCACATAGTCAAAGGGTAATAGGAAAGTTCAACTAGCAATCAAAATTTTGTATTCACTACACAATTCTTCAAAGTAAACAAAAAATGAAATAGATTTCAGAAGATGACATGAACTTTGATCTTTTAAAGACATGTTATAAAATCTTCAATTTCTAAAATAAAACTTATCAGTACCTAAAAATCTATACTTCAACTCATCTAGGTTGAAATCTGGGTAAATGAACAAATTTGCTATTAAAAGTTTACTTTAAAACATAGCATCTTTTCTATTGTTATGGATGACTATGAGAGATACAGAAAACATAAAAACGAATTTATTTCTTATGTCAACTTCTAATTACCCTAAATTTGCATGTTTGCTACCATAGCACAGATGTTCTGTTTGCTCTTTTTTTTTTTAAGCTACAATGCTATTTAAAATAGATACCATCTTTTATAATACAAACCAAATAAGGATAGCCTGTCATCCTTCATGAAATATTAGGTAACTTTTTGAAAATATTATGTAACCAACAACATACTATGTAGCCAAATTCTTAATGATTCAGTTAGTGGACTATTTATGCTCTTAAATGACCATGATCATATCTACAAAAACAGGTCAACTATAACATCTGATTATATTATGAAAAAGCTGTGTTAACACCAGGAAAACAATATTTATTCACAATTTTCACTTCATAGAGTACCCTATCAAATTATCAGTAGTAGTTACCTTCTAAGCAGTGAATTTACCTTCTTATACCAGTTAACTGCACATCTTCCTATATACTTTGAGAAGAGTAGAAAAGGAGTCCATGAATATGTCATTATCACAGTTTGGAATCAAGAATGTGGAGAGATCTTGCCCACTATTTATCTCTTCCTTTGCAGATACAAATGAAAGCCTAAATATGCCTTTTAATTTTGAAAACAAAAACACTCAAAGATCCCTAGCAAAAATTACCCAGGAAATAATTTAATTATTAAAATTGTGCTCAAATTGTTTCTTTTTTTCTTTTTCTTTTTTTTTTAAACTGGGGATTTAACCCAGGATCCCACATGCCAGCCAAGTGCTCTACCACTAATCAATAACCCTTTTTCTTTCTCTCTCTCTCTCTCTCTTTTTTTTTTTTTTTTTTTGAGACAGGTTCTTACTAATCTGTCCAAGCTGGCCTCAAAGAACTTTCAATCCTCCAATATTCCTTCCTCTGCCTCCTGAGCAGCTGGGATAACAGGAGTATGCCACCATGCCCAGCTGGAAGTTAAGTTTCTGAAGTCTATTCTGAACCACTTCGTCAAAGGGCAAGTACTAAAGATAATATTTCAGTATATTTATATGATGTTAATAGCAAAAAAAATATATATATAGTGAAACAAAGGTATTCTTACCTAGATTAGCTTTCTTAGGTGCACTCTAGAAAATACATACTAAGTTGTTGAAAACTCTTAAGTCATTTCAATCTCTGAGATGTAGGACAAAATAGGGTGACAATCACAATTGCTACATGTTAACTCACTTTTTCATATTATATGAGTGAGATGGAGCACACTTTTCAAAACTATTAAGTAGGCAATATTGAAAGACAAAACTAATTTCAAACTTGACCACAACTATACCGTTTCAATGTAAATAGAACACTGGCACTTATTTTCCTGCACAATAAATGAATCAATTAACAGTGCTCTGATGAAAAATAATCATGCACGGTAAGCATCACTGGAGTGGCTGAAAACATTTTCAAAGCATAAAACAAATACAAAATTAGCAAATAACAGAGCCTGTTCACACTCTAAACACTGTCTTCTAAATCTTACTCTGGAAGAATGATTTTTAATCACTCTTTTAAAAAATAGAGGTCTGATTTCAATTTTCTATCTCCACTCTTTGGAAGCAAAGGGATTTCCATGTTCAAAGTTTAGACCATTTTTCTTCTTCCAATTTGGAAACATTTTAGGCTCCCATAGGAACCGACTTAAGCTTCCTGTTCACTAAATACATTAAAACAAACACTATTAGATCCACCAGGCTCTAATACATTCAGGGACCAGGGTTCATGGCAGTCATGCAATTGGCTTCTGTAACTACCTTTGAATTCATTATTATACTCAAATGAAATAATTTTTTATACTTTAGAGGTTTTAGAAGAGAAATTGCAATACTGCAGATCCAGTAACAAACAAATCACTGTGCTAAGAGAGTTTAAATAAAAATCATCATTTTCATTCCACCATGGAAAAAAAAGATTAAAAAAAAAAGACATTTCTTACATTAAAATTACCACAGACTATCATTGAACATTCATTTGTTCTTTGATGGTTCAAAAAAATACTCATAGTGTTAACTATAAATTCAACACAACTATCATATCACATATACTTCTGCTTTTTATATATTCATGAAAATGTAAAGTCTAATAATAAAAGTTATTATTAAGCTTATTGACGTAACATTTTATTCTTTAAACAATTTATTAATACATATTCTGCTTTCTGTACTTGATTGACCTTTTCACCTGAAAGAGTTAAGTTAAACATTAATGAGTATAGCATAATGCATTGAGCTATAAAAATAGGTAATATATTTCACTGACTGACATATAAAACTAAAAATTGAATGTTTCACAAGTATCTTGCATGGATCAACAATTAAGTTCATAAATTATAGATGGCAATATAAACAATAAATATGTTGGTACAATGCTTAAGAAATAAAATAACGTACAAATCAACAGATCTGAGAAGTTCAGTTCTGAGATTTGAATACAGGACTAACAATTCAAAATAAGCATGGAATAAATATTGGTTGAATAAATAAATAAATAACTGCAAAATCTATGTTCTAAAGTCTTAAGGAAATAGTTGTGGCTATTGGGAAACAAAGTTTATAAATCATAAATGTATTTTAGTTTCTTAAGTGTTATTTCTGAGAAGAATTCAAATTCTACAAATATATTTGTTAACTTCTCATAAAGGCAAAATTGAGCTGAACTTTTAAAATAACTGGTTTCAAATATAAATATAAACTGAAATAAAAATAAATGAATCTGCTGATCATTCTTTTCTGTTTGAGATAATGACTCAGCCTTAACCATAACAAAATCTCACCCAATATCCTCAAAAATAAAAGTTTATGATTAAATTAGTTATGATTAAAATGTACAAGTCATAATTTTTGCAAATTAAATATAGATGTCATTATAACATGTATTTGAGATATAAACATTTCTGTTTTATCCCCATAAACTCAATTGAAGTCAATTAAGTCAGAAGTCCTTGTGACCTTTATGTCTAAAAGTTTATTAACATTATTTCATCTCTTTAATTCTCACAGTAAGCTTGTAATTATGTAAAGGAAAGTTTCTTTACTTTGCAAGTGGAAAAACTGAAATCACACAGTCAAGGAAAACACTTTGCAGAGGGTGATTCATAAAGTCAATCTCAGAGAGCAGGATGATATTCACAACCTCAAACTCAGGAATCCAAAAATACAAACCACATTTGGTTTTTTTTGTTTTTTTTTTTACCATCCAACTCCCATACCCACAATAGTACCCTCCCTGAAAAGCAAAAAAGTAGACATGAAATATAAACAACTTTAATATGTAAAAAAAAAAGGGTCTGAATCCCAGATAAGGCTTTGAGTCGTGGTCAGTCTGAAATTGGAATCTTTTAACTATTGGGCAAATGTGTGAAATACTAAGATAGTCCCAACTTCTACTTCTCCAGGTGAAAGAGCAAGATCTATTTATCGAGATTACTTCTGAAACACAAGGAAGACATGCTGGATGGGTTTTTTCACTTCGACTCCATGACCCAAATCTGTGCTACTTGAGAATACCTAATTGAATTATTCAATTTAGGTAGAAAACCATCTGCTCAAAGCCCAAGTCTTCAGTTCTTACTGGTCATGAAAACAAAGAAGTAAGGTCAAGGTCAAGGGACTGAAGTTGCAGCTAATGTAGTCCAACTTAGGGAGACAGATAGCAACAAAGTGTGAACATTTGCACAATATCATCAGAACAAACAGCATCAGGACCCCCCAGCTATTCCACTGCCACACTGATAAGCAAGGGTCCAACTTCCCGCCTCCAACCCTTCTTAGACTCTCCTCAGTCATGTTCGACTGCAGTCTATATTTTTTTAAATTTTTTATATTTTTGCTTTTTCCCAAGAAGACTGATATTAGTCACCTAAAATTTTTCATTGTAAAAGAAACCCCTTGTTTAAACCCAAGTAAACCAATAGCACCCTTTCCAATTATCCCCTGCAACTTCCCCAGTTTCTTTCATGCCTGGCTACTGAGCTCAGGCTAGTTTGGCTGCCTGCCAGATTCCTCTCTTCTTTCCTTGTCAGTCGTAAAAACTTGGAAAATACTCCTGGACAGCTCAAGGAGACCTTTTAATTATGCAATGGAGCAGTACCTTAGCCTATCCGGGGTTTTCAGTAAGGCTTGTACTCACCAGCAACTACATTCTTCTAATTGGTGGGTTTTCTAGTAAGGCTACTCGTTTATATGGGGGAAGGAGAGAAAAACTGGCAGAGAAAGGAAGCAATTTGCAAATCTGAAGATTTTCTAATTCCTCTCAGTTCCCTACATTCTAACATCCACTCCATCTCCTAATCTGCCCTCCTTTTAGGACCTAATCATCCACGTGATTAAAGACACAAAACCATCAGTATCCTGATCTCCTAGTAGCCCTAGAAATTAATAGGACAGTCACACTAAAACACTCTCCAAAACTTTTTATTCTTAAATGTTGGTGCACCATTTCTTTTAAAAGCGGGCACAACATTAAATTATTAAAGCTTTCCTAATCGATTGTATTACATTTTGTCAAACTTGCAACACTGAAAGACTGCACGTGAATGTCTGATTGCGATAGCAAATAAGACAAACTCGGTTGATTAATGCCTCTAAGAGCCAGAGGGGTCCTTGACCGCCAGCCCTCAGAGTTTGCCCCACGTACCTAGTGAACCCGCCAAGCCCAACACCAGCTACGTCTTCCTTACTCTACCTTGGCACGCTATTTCCAGCTGCAGCATCCAGCTTCCTGTTCATGTCCCATTCAACATTGTAAACACATTCCAAGAAAACCAGCCTGCCCAGAGTTCCCTCCCGCACACAGGGAAGTCAGCGCGGCAGCCCCAGCAACCTCAGAATAGAGAACCGACTGCGCCGGCTTGGGATTCGTGTAGTGAGGGAGTAAGGAGTGAGGCCACCCGGAGGTGGACCCAGGCAAGGTCTCAACATCCGCCGCGCCTGGCGCCCCTCTAAGTGCAGCGCCCTCCAGCAGAGCTACTTGACCCAGCCAGGAGGTGACCATGTGGACACCGCCCCGGAGTGTGGGCCCTCCCTGTTCTGGCCTTTAAAGTGTCCGCGGCCGGGCCTGGGAGCTTCGCGCCTCCCCGCCCCCATGCCCACATTTTCCCCTGAGCCAACAAAAGGGAGGCTGCGAAGGAAGAAGTTCGCTCTTAGGTTTCCTCGCTGTGACCTGGTAATGACTTACTTGTCCGCTTAGCGGCGAATGGTCCACGCACCGTCAGCCGGACTGGTCCAATGGTTCCCCACAGCCTCCTTCCAGCCCCGGCGCACCGGCCCAGCCACTCGGACCAAAGTTACCACAAAAGGCTAAGAAAGGCTTCAGGAGCCCAGAGAAAGCTGCGCCCCCGACCTCGTAGAGCTCCTCCATCATTCCCCAAGCGCTGCCATAGCAGCCGTCAACAGGTCTTAGCCTGCTCTCCTGCTGGACGACTCCCTGAGCTTTTCGCTGTCCCAATTTTTGCAACCTGCCGGGCACAGGCGACGCGCAGCCCCGCGCCCTCCTTCCCCAGCACCGGTGGCCGAGGCTGACCACCGCCCGCCGCCCCACAGGATGTCTGAAAGATCACACGCTACCTGGCTGGAGTCTGGGCTCGCAGCCAGGGAAGACCCCAGATAAATCACGGTCTCTCCGTACCTTGCCGAGTGATGCAGCGGGTCAGGCTTCGGGCAGGGGCGTGGAGAGCTGCTGGGTCTTCGGAGCTCGGCGATCTCCGCTCCAGCACAGCCCGGGCGCCTTTCCGTGGCCGAGAGGGAAAGTTTCTCTACGTCAACACAGCGCTGGACTCGGGACCCTCTGACTCGGGTCCCCTCCCTCTTCGCGCTCTCTGCCCCCTCCCTCTTCTTCCTAATCAGCTGAAGCAAGAACTGGCGCTGGTAGTGGCCGGGGCTGGGGCTCGGGACGCCGGGTCGCTCCCGCCTGGGAACGCGGGGCTCCCCCTCTCGGCCAGAAGGAAACTCTTACAGACTCGGCTTGAGCACTTCTGGCGGTCTCCTTGGACACTTCCACACGGGACGTCTGTGTTCAATCCGCTGATTTTCTTTCTTTCGTCTCCAATGGTGGTTTTCTGTGGGCGCACTGGGCAACCCCGCGTTTGCACTCAGAATGGAGAGGCCTGGGCCCAATGTGAAAGAAGCGGGTCTGCAGAAGGAGGGGCGGTACCTTACTCTGTCCTTAGCCTGGACAGAAGCAAAGCACAGCCCCCCACTCCACCCCCACCCGCGCCGCGTTTCCTTTTGAACCTCCTCCCTGAGCAGCCGGATCACGACTGTTCGCCTGTGTGTTTCCTAACACAATTTTAAAACACCTCTGCAGCTTAATAGGGGGAAAATGTCAAAAGAAAAGCACAAATATGGGTAAGACATGCCTTCTTCACACCCTTTATCAAGAAAACATTGACACAGTTGTTGCTGCTGTTCTTGCTGCACCACTACAGACTTTTTTCTTATTTTTCTCTTCATCCTGTAAACTCAATCTGAAGCTCTGAACTTTGTTATGCCTTTTTTTAACATGAAAACTGCCTCAACCACTAAATCATTATTATTTGCTCCATTCAGATGTTTAACTCAGAATTTAGGACTTTTGTATTGAGTTTGAGTGGAAACACTACTAAACATCCTTACTGCTCTGTGGGGGAAAGGGGAGAGAAGTCTCATACAACCGATTCTTAGGGAATAAGAGGACCTTTAAGAGATACTTCTCAGAATTTTGTTTACTAAATTTTAATTGGAATGTGAAAATAGATAGCAAAAGGGACGGGGAGGGTGTTTTACAGTTTAGCATTTATAATGTGTTACACTGGTAGCCAGGGCTTGCAGTCAGACAGGCCAGATTCCATTGTAGACTCCATCTTTACTAATTCAGTTGCCCCAGGACACTCTACCCAATTTCAATTCACAGAATCATAGTCACTTTTGCAGAAGTTAAAGTAGGATCTGGCAGAGAAGATAATAAAAAATTTGGTTCTACATGTTTTACTGTAATTAGAAGTGGATGGATGATACTGGAAATTTTCCCCCAAAGACCTTGTAACTGTCAGTTTTCTTCTCTCTGAAACTTTCCAATTAAGAAACACGCAACTTCACAATTTTTAAATGAAACTATCTTTGGGACCACCTAACTCCAGCCAAACTCCCTTATTTCAAATACAAAGTAAGAGAAGCCAATAATTTTAAGTGATTTTCCCAACATTTCTTGGTTGGGAGATATTAAAGGTGGGACCAGAAATTAGGCCTGTGGAGACTTTTTGGCTAGTGGTCTTCATTTAACTGTTTTCCCATTTATCACAATGAAGCACATATTAGAATTATTATAATGAATTACTGTAAGGACAGTGTTAGGTGTTTTTCCTATAAATAACTATTGAACAATTAATCTATGAACAATCACTAAAGTTTAAACAACATTGCTTACATGATCACTTATTATCAACATGATTATAAAAATAAAAACAACGGTAGCCTAATTCTTAGGAACAAGAAAGTTGGCCAGATGATCAACTCCATTGTATACTTACAAATACGTGTTTTTGGTTTTGTTTAGAATACAGTAGTAAAAGATTCTAAAAAGAATTCTAAACTCCCAAGAATACACAAGCAAACAACTAGAGTGTGCTAACTCCAGCCTGAGAAACACTAGATCTATACATACATACATCTCTATCTAAACCAGTACAGGATCAAAGAACAAATCAGATTGCAGAGATCAGACATTGTTCATTCTGTCCAATAAATTAATGGAAAAGCTCATGTTTGGGAACTTTTAAAGCTAGGACCAAAAGTTAGGTCTGTGAATATTTGACCCATGGTCTTCTTTTAACTGTTTTCCCCTTCATTACAACAGTTAAGCATACATTAAAAATCATTTTAATTTAAAAAAATTAAATAAAATAATCATGTACTTATCTTTTATTCATTTTTCTCTAAAATCCTTTTAAGAGAAGTATTTTTAAACACTTTCTCACTCAACTCAATGTTGAGAGTTGCCTGGGCTTTTATAGAACTTACTCCTGAATTCTCAGAAATAAGAGCCTATGTCCTTCCTCTCAGTAAGAATTCCCTAATACTCCAGTCTGCTCCTCAATTAACTGCTGAAACAACTTCCTGAAGATAGTGCATAGCCTTTCCTGTCGAGGTCTATGCTCTCTTTCCACGAGACTTAAAAACTATGGCTAAAAAGTACATCTAACATGGGTGAATGAATGAGGATGTGCCAATCTCTATAACTATTTTTTCCAAATCATTGCATACAGTGCAAAAAATAATTTTTACATTTTCTACCAATGTTTTAAAAGTCCCTAGACTTGCAATTGCTTTGTAATTTTTGTGACCTGACTTTTGATATGAACAGCTTTATGAAATGGCTTAGAGGAATAAAATCTCAAGGATATCAAGTTTTTAACAACACAACCAAACAGAACAAGATTTCAAATCAGATTTATATAACATGCCCCAGGAAGTGAAGAAAGGAGATGCCAAGGAGAAGGGTTGCATAAACCAGGCAGGACAGCACCATTAGAACATGCCAATTCTACCCATTTCAAATACATTTGATTTCCATTTGAAAATACTTCACATTCATCATAGTTGCACTTATGTTGATAAAAACTCAGCAACCTTCTAATTTTTAAATTAATTTTCTTTCTCAAGCCAGTTTGAAATTTCTCTTACTTGAACTAAAAGGACATCAACTAAGGCTGAAAACCTCCTGTTATGTTCAGAATAATAATTTTATTGTTGATTATTATAAACACAAATAAAATATGCTAATTGTTAACTCTATTTCTGCAAATGTATCATAAGAAATAAAAAAAAAACAAAATGGAATTAAAACCTCAGTCATGTTAACTGAAAAGAGGGCAGGCTCCTGTGTGTTACTTGCAACAATGACCAAATATCTCTGGAGTTCCTAGGGGATCTGGATTCTAGTATTAATAAGTGTTATACTTTTTTTCAAACTTCTATCACTTTATCTGCAATTCTAAAAGCTCCACTTTATTTTGGTCTTCAATTAAGAATAAGAAACACATACATTAAAAAAAAAGAAAATTAATAGAGGCAAGTGCAATAAGGGAAATATCACCTGCATTCTCCCCGCTAAGAGTACCTATTGCTCATATTTGCTCTATCCCCTCCAAGGTTTGTTGAGGTCTCTGAGAGACTCTCCAATAGATAGCATCCCTTAAATGCAATCTTCCATGATTTCTGTTTTTTTTTTTTAAGTAATATTCATAAAGACAAAACCTAATGTTACAAAACCTAATCACCTATGTTTTCACTCAGTATTATGTAGTTTTGCTTTTGCTTTCCATTTATTTTCATGTGAAGTATAAAGATAAGGCTTTTTCCTCCTCCCTCCCCAAATAGTATCAAGGTGTCTAACACCAGGTACTGAATAACCCTTCATCTGGGGCTTTTAGAAGTAATTTTCCTCACATGCTAACTTAGAAATAAAATATGGTCTGTCTGTGCAGAACCTCCAGATGTGGTCAAATAGTAATGCCTGATGAAATGAGACTGCTAAAAAAAAGTCCATAACCCATAGAAATTCAGCTGAGATCCCTTGCCATTCAAGCCAGTGGAGCCTTGGACCCTGGAGAAAGTGCTACCTTTTCTAACTGCAAAGCCATCCTCAGCCCTAGCCAAGGATCTACAGAGCAGGTGCTCTGGGTAGAGTGTTTCTAATTTGACAAAGGCACCATATGAACCCACAATAGAGTTTTCTCATTTATCTGTGGACACATTCATTCCTACAATAGAACATTATCAATTTCACCAGCCTATAGTTGTTTAAAATTTCCATTGGGACACATCCTCCTCATTATTTCTTCCTCTTTAGAAAAGTTTTGTCATATTCTTTCAAGTTTATCTTTCCTAATGAACTTTGGAATCACTCTTAAGTTTTCTTATTGCAGCTTTCTCTTCGCTACCTTTGACCCCAAAACTCTTCTATTAGAATTGTGTTCAGCTTATATCTCAATTTACTTGAACTTAGTTCATTATTCATTTTCTTCTTTCCATCCTGAAAGAAGGTGCTTTGCCATCTTGAGAACTAACTTTTGTATCTATTCATATCAATCCCTAAATCACCACTCATTTAGTTCCTTGTTAAGTGAAAAGGCCATTTATTATTCTATAAGAACTGCAGAACTTATTATTCTGTAAGAACTTATTCTATAAGAACACAGATAATAGCTGGAACACAAAAGCACTACATTAAAGTAGAAATACAGGAAAGTACAGATATACTTCTAGTTTCAGCACATGTGCATTCTCCAGATGGTGCTGAGTGAATGTTTTATGTGGGGTCCAGCCATAAACAAAAGAGAGCAACTCAGATCCACTTCATGAGAAGGCCTGGCTTACTGACCAGGAGTGTTCTCCTGAGGCATGCTGCCCTACCACAGCATATGCAGACCTGGAAAATTTGCTCAAAGCAGTTTTATTGTCATGACAAACTGCTGAGTTTAGAAGATATTTTCTTCATTCGAAGACTCACATACTTAAAATACAAAAATAGAACAAGAACTTTAATGCAAATAGAATTATGTTGTTTATTCCTCAATAGAATAAGAAATAAATGGTCTAAAAATGATTTGGGGTCATAGAAAGCTTTATATTTGAAAATTGTGATTTGCAGTCTTTTAGCTAGAATGCTAATTTCTTAATTCCTCTTCAAAATCCTATATCAGAATTTCCCCATGCCTGATGATAGGGACTGAGAGAAAAATGAAGCAAAGCAAGCCACCTATACGCTTGAGCCTGACATAATGTGATTTGGGAAAATGTCATCATGCTTTAAAATGTAAAGGGGACATTGGTTCCTATCTCAGCCTAACAACAAAAGACATTCTCTCACTGAGTATCTTTTTCATTACAGGGGTAAAAATAATTCTAACAGTGGCTTTTCTGTTAAAGGCAATCTGTGGCAAGAATTGCCAGAACTGGGACTTGTCATGTTGATTCTGAGTCAACTATCTCTCTGGCTTGGCAATCTGAGAATATACAGAGATAAAGTGTTATCAGCTCAATGGAAATTGGCAGGTTTACAAAGGGTGTGACTGCACAAGACCATTGTTCAGTTTCAAAAATGAAAGCCTCCCAAAGCAATTTCAGATTACAGAAATCTTCCACATGTGCTGATGGTGCAGGTAAGCATCATCCTTTTCCACATAAAAGTAAATTCCTTAAGACTTTTAAGGGGACACTGCCATCTGTAAATACAATATTGTTTGAAAAACTGCACATTATACAATTCAAGAATATAATACATTTTCATACCAATTAACAAAATTAAATTGTTTGATTGAAACTTTTCTTTTGTACTGTGCCATGAGTTTCAGGCAGAAGTAATAAAATGTTAATGTATTTATGGATTTATCTCATAAAATCGCTCTTAAAGTTTCAGTAAACCCTGGCAGCTTCCAATATTTCTTTTTCTTTTTTTCTTACTTTCTTTCTGTTTTTTTTTTTTTTTTCTTGGTACTAGGCATTGAACCGAGGGGTATTTAACCACTGAGTCATATCCCTGGCCCTTTTTATTTTTTATTTTGAGACAGAGTCTGGCTTGGTTGCCTAGGACCTGGCTAAGTTGCTGAGGCTGGCTTTGAATGATCCTCCTACCGCAGTCTCAGAGTTGCTGAGATAAAAAGCATGCACTACCTTGCCTGATCCAGTCCTCAGACATTTCTTACAAAAGTGAAGTTGAGGCGGTTGATTTTTGAAGGAAACTACATAGCATAAATTCTTTTGTTGTTATTTTGTTTCCTTTGCTTTTTCATGTTTTATTTTTTTTTTGAAACAGGATCTCAATGTATTTCCCCAGTTGGTCTCAAACTCATGAGCTCCAGGAATCCTCCTGTTTCAGCCTCCCTAGTAGCTGGGACTAGAGGTATGTGCCACTGGGCCCTGCTAATATCATGAAGGTTTTTTGTTTTCTTTTTTCCTTTTTATTTTTGCTGCATTGGGGATTGAATCCAGGACCTTGTGTGTACTAGGCAAGCACCTACCACTGAGTTATATCCCCACCCCGTAGCATGAAGTGTTAAAGCATGAATTTTGAGTCAAAATATCATGAATTAGAAACTGTGTCCTTCCATTTATTGAGTGTGATATCTTGGATAAGTAACTCCTCCTCCTTTAATAATAATTTTCTCATTTCTAAACAAGAGTTGTCAAAATTAATTGAATTCGTAATTGTGGAGCACTTAGCATAGTCTTCCAATAAGTATAAAATCCATGATAGTTGTACAGGGAAACAGGTAAAGTTATTAAAATTTTAGATATGCTAATGTTAGTTTGTCTTGAAACTGAATCGATATAAGCCAAAATAAAAGGGAAACAATAACTGTGTTTAGAAACCAAACCATGGCTGTAGATTTTTCTTTAAGGAAGTAAGAAATACTCCTTGTGTTATTTTTACCAAGAAAGAAGGATTTTACTTATTCATATACTTATTTTATTTGGTAACTAATTCAGTTATTGGCAGCTTTCTACCAATGTCCTTCTTCTATTCCAGAATCCCACATAGCCTTTACATCTCCTACTTTCTTTTAATTTGTGCTGGTTCCTTGACCTATCCTTGCCTTTCATGACTTGAATACTTTTGAAGGGTATTAATTGAATATTTGTAGAATGTTGCTGAAGCTGAAATTATCTGTTTGTCTGCTGTTCTCATGCTTATGCTGGGTTATGGGTCTGGGGGGAAACATGAATATCCTTCCCTTTGTATCATATTGGGGTACATAATGAGCTCACAATGATGACACTGACTTGGTGAAAGCAGTGTTTATCAAGTTCTCCAAAGTAAAGCTACTATTTTTCCCTTTGTAATTAGTACATATTGAGGGGGCAGAGGGGGATGTAATTGAGACTATGCAGGAAAAGTGTCCTGTTTCTCCTTAAACTTTCACCCATTAATTTTAACATGCGTTGATGGAGCTTGCAATTATTACTTTAATGTTCTAATAGTAGTTTTTCTTTCATTTCCTTTCACTATTTTGGCATTAGCAATTAGAATTATTTTGTAAGGAAAAATATTTCATCTAGTCAGTCACCGTTTAATTTATTTTAGTTGAAATCTTGAAACAACGTCTGCTCAAAGAACCAGACTAACCGTTCTGTGAAGAAGCAGGAATGATGGAGATCAGACCTGCCCCAGAAGTTCCATCATCATTCATTCAATATTCAGTATTGAGTACGTCTAATGGCAGGCACTGAGATGGCGCAGGAGAAATGATGATGAATAAGCAGAGTCACTATCCTTAAGGAGCTCACAGTGCAATAGAGGGAAACTCATGTAATAAATGAAGTAATAAATAAATGCAGGCTAGTCAATAAAATAGAAGTATATTCCTTTATGTTGTGGGGCAGAACATGCTAACAATTTATAAAACACTCATATTGTCAGAATGTGAGCTGAATTTTGGAAGGTGTTTGGGTGTGCGGCAGGCAGGAAAGATGGACAGAGGTGTCGTGGTCAGGGGGATAGCATAACGAAAAGCTAAAGAGTCTGAAAAAGCAATATAAATATTAGGAAGGTCAAAGAGCTTAGTGTGTTGGTAAGCAAAATACAGTGTTTGAACTTCATCTTGCAGTGATTAAGAGCTACTAAAAGTCTTAGGGTGATTTTGTTTTTAGAAGAAGCCTTCTGGTGATAGTTTAGAGAAGATATTGAAGCTGTGTGAGATTGGAGGTAGAGAGGTCAATTAAGGAACTTGGGCTGTCTTATAGGCAAAGTTGGTATCATCAGATATCTAAGCTCCTAAAAACGTGAGTGTATAAAACAGGCAAACTTTAAAGTGATGTGATCCTTGATTGTATTAGGAGAAGGTACCAGTCATAGGGTCTTAGAGTTTTGATTTATCTCAATAAATTTTAGGCACAGATCTAAATCTATTAATATATTTTGAGTACCTTAAATTCTATGTTATTTGGAGTATTAGATACTGCTGACTTCTGAGAACAGTGAATGATGTCATACTACTATGGGAAAATCCAGATTTTACAGTCACTGCTTTGGTCTAGCTGCCTTTACAACCTTACAGTGTGTTATTTCATGATCCCCTTGCTGTTTTGCAGGAAATTAAAGTAACACAGGTGCCTCTAAGGGTCCTATTTAATTTGCATTCCTAAACTTTCATTCATGTGGGAATTACCACCCTTTTAATTATTTTAAGTCAATATTTAATCCCAACTATTAAGAAAATTTTAAAAGTTGTGAAGGTGAAGACAATGGCTGAAGAAATTCTGAAAAAGGATAAGATTAAAAAACTTAGGAGTGAAGGTAAATAATAGAGAAACAATTTAGTCATTACTGAACAACATGGAGTTTAGGTAATGCAATATAAGATTTCTAAAAGAGCTTTGATTAGATACTTTCTAGATATTATCTAGATATGAAAAAGAAATGCATAAGTAACAGCAATTAGGCTATATGCTACTGAAGACAGTTTAGTAATGGATTGACCTTTAAAATTATGTATAAAAATCATTAAAAATTCCTTGAGTATTAAAAAACACTAATCTATACAAATATTTCAGAAAGGTACATGAGAAACTATATGTATTCATCAGTCCTGGAAGAGAACAAATTCCTCATTCAAAACAAATAATTTGAGAAGAAATTAATTCACACATTACTTATAGAGGTGTGAACAGAGTTTAAGGAACACTATAAAGCAATAATTTGGGAAGCCATTACCACCCCTACACCTGAAGGAGAAAAAGGAGAAGGAATAGTTACCAGAACCTAGAGAGGATAACTAGATGGAAATAAATGTCTGATAAAAATTGTGACCTTCTGTAAAGGAGCAACCCAGCAGGAAGGGGATGGGGAAAAATTTTGCTGGTACTTCCCGTTGGCCAACAGCAACAGAAAATCTCAAGGCAACAGAGTTGCTATAGGTCAGTCTTGTATGGAGCAGACCAGGGTAAAGACAGATGAAGAGTAAATCAATCGGGTTAAACTAAAGATATTCAATGCATTTTTATTAATATTTTGCAGGATGCCAGAGTTGTCTTAATTTGGATTGAACTTCATTGAAATGTAACTCTTTAATTACAAAGGGGTGTGATCAACATGATTTGGGGAACTAGTTTAAGGATCTATTATACTTTAGAATTTAACAAGTCAAATATGTATTATAATATTCAAATAAACTTTATAATTTTTGGAAACAACATGCAAAATATATATAAATCACATACATACTTGAGAACATGTTTGACTATATCAAATTTATATAATGAAGAATGAAATAGCATACAAAATAGGTATAGTTTATAGACTTCAAAATTTTTGTTCCTTAACAGGCATCGTGAAATCCAATTTGACACTAAAATAAATATGAAAACACATGACATATGTTTAGAAAAATCTTTTATATAATATCCAAACATCAGAAACTAATTACATGTCTTTGGGCAAAAGCATAATGAAGTTTTATGAGACTAACATTTAAAATTTCTTTTTCCAGGCAAGTATTTCATGTGAGAATTTGCTTTATTAGTGTGTTTTTAGTACAATGCTTAAATTTTCACACAGATAATTGAACAGTATCTTCTTACTCACTTCAAATAATGTTTGAGTAGAAGTAGAACATAATTTTAGTAGGTTAATTTTATTATAATCCACTATTTCCACTAGTAGGGAAAAATTTTATCATGAATCTTCCAAATGAGACTTTTACAAATAAGTTCTTAAAGTAATCTGGATACTGTGGTGCATGCCTATAACCCCAGCAGCTCGGGAAGTTGAGGCAGGAGGATCTTGAGTTTAAATCCAGCCTCAGGAAAAGCAAGATGCTCAGCAACTCAGTGAGACCCTGTCTCTAAATAAAAATGCAAAATAGGACTGGGGATGTTGTTCAGTGGTCAAGTGCCCCTGAATTCAATCCTCCATACAAATAAATAAATAAAGTCTTAAATTAGTTTTACAATTTTTCAGAATATTTTGTTTTGTATTATTTGAATATTAGTTTCTGTTACCCAAGCCCTGATCAAAAGTATCTTTAAAATTTTGCCTTTTCAAGTTCTTTATATATCCTGGAGATTAATGCTCTATCCAGGTTCAGGTGGCAAAGATTTTCTTCCATTCTATAGGCTCTCTCTTCATATCCTTGATTGTTTCCTTTGCTGTAAAGAAACTTTTTAGTTTGATACCATCCCATTCATTGATTCTTAATCTTACTTCTTAGGTTTTAGAAGTTTTTTTTAAGGAAATTGGTTCCTAAACAAACATGATGTAGATATGGGCTAGGATATACAAAAAACTCAAAAAACTTAACAGCAACAAGCCCAAATAACCCAATCAACAAATGGGCAAAATAACTGAACAGATACTTCACAGAAGAGGAAATATGATTGGTCAACAAATATATGAAAAAATGTTCAAGATTTCTTGCAGTTAGAGAAATGTAAATTAAAACTACACTGAGACTTCATCTCCCTCCACTCAAAATAGCAATTATCAAGAATACTAGTAATAATAAATGTTGGCAAGGATGTAGGGGAAAAGGTTCACTCATACATTGCTGGTGGGAATGCAAATTGGTGCTTCCACTCTGGAAAGCAGTAAGGAGATTCCTCAAGACTTGGTATGGAACCACCATTTGACCCAGTTATTCCACTCTTCAGTATATACCCAGAGGACTTAAAATGAGCATACCACAGAGACACAGTCACATCCATGTTTATAGCAGCTCAATTCTCAAGAGCTAAACTATGGAACCAGCCTGGTTGCCCTTCAACATACGAATGGATAAAGAAACTGTGGTATATGTACACGATGGAATATTACTTAGATACAATTGGAATGACTTAATGACATTTGCTGTTAAATGGATGAATCTGGAGACTATCAGGCTAAGTGAAATATGCCAATTCCAAAAAACCAAAGGCTAAATGTTCTGTCAAATATGCACATGCTAACTCATAATAAGGGGGTGTGGGTAGGGAAGAATAGAAGTTCTTTGGATTAGACAAAGGGGAATGAAGAGAAGAGGGAAGATGGGAACAGAAAGATAGTAGAATGAATCAGACATTATTTTCTTATGTTCATATATGGATATGTGACCAATGTAATTCCACATCATGTAAAATCAAAAGAATGGGAAGTTGTATTCCATGTATGTATAATATGTCAAAATACCTTGTACTGTCTCATATAAAGAAAAGAACAAATAAAAAATTTTTGCTTTTTCAAGAAAGTTTTCATTTTCAAAGAAGAGAGCTAATATTCAGACCATATTAGTAAAAGACAGAGGAAAGCTTTAAATTATTTGTTTACTGAAAGTCTTTCAATTTTATAATTGTATCTAGCAGAACTTTTTCACAGCTTTCAATCTTAATATTGACTTTTAAGAAAGTGGTAGTATTATTTTCATTTTTAAAAATTTTTTAAAAAATTTTTTTATTTTTATTTTTTTGACAAAAATTTGTTTAACTGATATTATAAAGTTATAAAATTGAGTAAATAATCTTTTTTGTAACTGATTTAGACCAGTCTAAAACTAATAATTCAAGATCATCTTTGAGAGAGGTAGTGAAGGGATGTAGAAAATAATAGCAGCAGCCTGCCTGGATCTTAGTTCTGCCCCTCCAGTACTTCTTCAGCTAACTCTTCCAGCCCAGGATAACATTTTGTGATGTTGAGGAAGATATTGATTTTCATGTTTCCTTGTACCCACTGCACTGGTGGTGACAATATTTCCTCTGCCCTCTGTATGTACAGGTGTCTGTATGTACAGGTACATGTATTCTGGTTTTGCAGTCTTTAATTGAGCTATTAAAAGCACCTATTACACACAATAACTTGAAAGGGAAGTGCTTTTGATTTCCAAGTGATAGGCTTTTCTAAGAGAAAAAGTTTCATTTTGGAATTTCTAAAGCTGGGTTTTGCATAGTAAAAACAAAACTGGCAGAACTAATGCCAGGAACCAGAGAAGAATGATAATCTAAAAATTAATTTTCCTGCCCAAAACAAACAGAAGAAGGTTTAGGTGGGAGGTTCTGAGAACAGCAGATATAACTGCCTTGGTTCTGCAGATAGTCAGGATGACCTTCCCAGAGAGTTGAGAGTAACAGTAGCTGGAGAGAGCACCCACCCACAGGAGAAGGAGTGATCCATGTTCCCTAGAGAATGGAAAATTCCTTCATAAACACTGAACTTCCCAGGAGGCTCAGGACTACTATTCTACTTTCCCAATTTCCAATCTTCTCCCTATCTGGATTAGAGAGGGAGGGCTAATTGTTCTACTTTTTATGGGTGGCACACTTTACAATGTACCATACTTTAACTCTTTTTTGAATCTCTAGTTTTGGGTTTCTAGCACAGCAAAACAGCAGGAAAAAAGTCTCATTCAGTATTCTGTTATGCAAATTTCTTAAAGATAATTATGTTTGTAGGTCATTCAGTAATAATGAATATTTTTCAAAGACTTTGATGACAGATTGAAAAATTATAATTGTTATAAGCTTGTTTATTGATCTTTCAGCCAAGATAAAATGAATTTTCAAATGGTATATGATAGAAACACTGATTCTATTATCAGCCTTTGATTTGCATTATGTTGAATCTTGAAAATAGTTGGACTTTTGAATAATAGCATTACTCCAAAGATTATAGTGGGCATCTAAGTCCAGGTTTAAAGGCACAGGTTGCATTCACTTTGTTCCTCTTAAAACCCAGGCCCTATGCTGTGAAACCTAACCCATGTCAGAGGCCTTGTGGGCATCCCATGTGGAGAGGGAAAAGTCTTAAACTACCAAGAAACCCAGTCACAGTACAACAGTAAGAATGAGGTCCCAGACATAGGAACTAGTTGAGTCTTCCAGCAACTCTTTCCAACAACCATCCTAGCTGAGGCATGAGGTATGTGGATGAAGAAGCCCTGGTGGATGTTCCAACTGGAGAGCGAAGCAGGCTTCATAGAGGTGTGACCTTAGCCGTCAAGATGGTTCCTATGTTTTAAGGGACCTGTGTTTGGGTTACTGCTATGCAGTCACCAATATGAAACCCTTAATGTTTTATAAACAATGTCCCACACTTTTATTTTGTGTTGGCCCTACAAATCATGAAGCCAGTTCCACTGAGCAGATATTGTGAACTGGGAACATCAAAACCCACTGTGATCCATTCAAGTTTCTTACCTGTGGTATTTGAAGTAGTAATTAAATAGTTGTGTTTGAAGTCACTGTTTAGGAGTGTTTGTTCATAGTAACAAATAACCAAAATGGGATTTCTAAATGGCAAAGAATCTCTCAAGAAGACTATTATGGTTTAGATAAGAGGTGTCCTCCAAAAATTCGTGTGTGATACAATGCAAGAATTTTCAGACGTCAGATAATTAATTGAGAGATGTAACCTAATCAGTAGTAACTATAAGCAGGTAGGATGTGGTTGGAGGAAGCAGGTCATTGAGTGTGTGCCTTTGGGATTTATATTTTGTCCCTGGTAAATGGAGCAATAGAGCTCTATCTCTACTTTCTGGTTGCCATGTTCTGAGCTGCTTCCCTCTGCCATGCCTTTCTACCATGATGTTCTGCCTCACCTTGGGCCCAAAGCTATCAAGTTGGCAGACTGCAGACTGAATCTCTGAAACCATGAGCCAAAATAAACTTTTCCTCCTCTAAGTTGTTCTTGTCAGATTTTTTTGGTGACAGCAATGAAAAACTGACTAAAACAAAGACCATGAAGATTTATTGGTGGGATTGGGGTTGGGGAATGCAACCCCAATGTTTTATATGGAAATGTAATGGTATGCCCAAAGAATATATTCAGAAAGTGTCTTACTTTAGGATGACAGTGTGAAAGAAATAGAGGAAATTTTGGAAAAATAAATATATTATCCAAGAAATCATCTAAAAAAATTAAGATTTTTATAGCTATAGTTAAAACTTCTATTTTTATTTGTATTAGAAATATTGAATACTGAATAGAATTATTCATTTGTATTTATTTAACAAATAAATTAATAAACAAATAAATAACAAATTATTCATTTCTTTGTTACTCAATAATCAATTTAAAGTAGAACAATTTTGTGGGGGGTAACAGGGATTGAACTCAGGAGCACTTGACCATTGAGCCACTTCTCCAGTCCTATTTTGTATTTTATTTAGAGACAGGGTCTCACTGAATTGCTTAGCACCTTGCTTTTGCTGAGACTGGTTTTGGACTCGCAATCCTCCCATCTCAGCCTCCTGAGCTGCTGAGATTACAGGTGTGTGCCACCGTGCCAGGCAGTATTTTCCTTTTTAATATTTGTCAATCTGAAATATAAGAAATGGTTTCTCATTGTTTTTAAATTTTTATGACTTGATTGTGTTTTTTTCTATTTGTTTTTATTTATTTATTTTCAGTCATTTGCATTTTTTCTTTTATATATGACTAAGACACTTCCTTCCCCTTACAGGATAAAATCCCTTAGTGATTGGGAGTCTTTATTCAGGTTCAGTATTTCCCTGGTCCTTTTAAGTAACAGCTCACACTTTTCATACTATATTTTCATTCGCTCTTTATTTCCAGCACCTGAAATTAATAAGTGAATGTTTTGGCACATTTGCTAATTCTCTAGCAACCCTTGAATATAATTATGTGAATTGTTGACTGTATCCATAGTGGCCAGTAAAACATTCCATTTAATCCTTCTATTCACAGTCTGGTTAAACCCTTCTCTTGTTGGGATCACTGCAGAGATTACAGAATGCTTTGGAACCAAAGTCCTCAGTCAATACCATCCTAAGTGTTCATCTTCTTATAAGTCTTAATACCTCTTAGGATAAATGATCATTCTTTATTAATATTATTTTGTGATATTTCCAAAGTAGTGGTATAAATAAAGTCTTTCCCCTATGCTTTATAGTTAAAATAATTTTCTTAAACTTTTGAGAAAGTTATATTGTTAAAAACACCCACTTAGAATATGAAAAATTGTTTAAAATAAAAGTCATTGGAGTAATGTAAACAGAACTTTAAATATAATATGAAAGTACCATTGGCAGATGAAAAACTACTAACTAACATTTAAAGTCAGAAAACACTGCTTGAATTAGGAATTCTAGTTCTAAGGAATCTACTGAAATGGAGAAATTGAACATCCACACATGTACACACCCATATACACACATTCAACACATGTTACATAGTAGATTAATATTGTGTTTCTAGAAAAAATGTATTCACCTTATTACTATTACTTATTGAGATGAAAAATCTTGCTGTGTTCCCCAGCTGCCTCAGACTCTGGAGCCCAAGCAATTTTCCTGCACCATAGTATCCAGGAATACAGGTATAAGTCACTGGGCTCAGTTTAATATATTATTTTAAATAAAATCAAATAGCAAGTCATCAATTTGCTGTTCAGACTGTGTCTTTGAACTTCTTTTGTTTGTTTGTTTGAAGATGTCTTAGAAATACTACATATTAGATAATTCTTACAAAACTGATTCTGTCTAGTTTGAAGCTGGACAGAAGGGAACATTTTACATTTTCAGCTAAAATATTTGTCATAGCAGAGAGGTTAAAAAATCAGCTAAAAAGTTGTATTTTCTTGGTTCAATCAAATCCTAACCGAGCCACTCTTAAGAGCAGAGCCAAGACAATGCAATATTTGATGCAATACTTGGTTACAACTTCCTAAAACTGATTAGAGAAGCTTTCTGAATCATTCAGAATAAATACAAAGAAGATACATTTAGACAATCACATAACAATGAACGAAAGACTAACACCAAAATTTTTAAAAACAGAGGAAGGAAAAAAGGCATATTATCTTTTAAAAACAAAACCTTACAAATGATTTCCTTATAAAAATTATGAAAATCAGCATATAATAGAGTGACATTTTAATAGTCCTGAATGAAAATAATCTCAACTTGGAATTCTATATGTAAAATAATTCTTATTATCTAAGGGGCTGGGGAGATAGGGCAGTTGGTAGAGTGCTTGCCTTATAAGCACAAGGCCGTGGGTTTGATCCCCAACACACACACATACACACACACACACACACACACACATTATCTAAAAGGAAAGGAAAAAATGTTTTTTTAAATACAAAGAACCAAAAAAAAAAAAAATTCATCAGTAGACCCAAACTAGATATTAAAGTGAGTTATTTTTCTTCATCTTGTAAGCAAATCCCGATTTACATATATATCAGTCTGAACAACTTATATATAAATTAGTCTAAACCATCATCTAATCTGTAGACTCCTCTTTTGAATTTCCTCACCAACTGTAGAATAACATTTTTTTCTTTCTCTGCAGTCTATTTTTTCATGCACTAACTACATTATTTCTTTGAGTGAATTGTAGTAAATTTTCTGAAATCTGACTCTTTCTTTAGTACACTTGTGGTCGACAATCCTATTAAAAAGTTATTTTAGAACATTGTGGTTAAAGAATGTCTTATTAATTTTTGTATTTTTGTATCTTTAGCAACTATCATATGGTCTGACTCTAGTATAGATTCACTATGTGTTTGATAAATAAATAAATGATTGAATTAGTAAATGACTTTAGAGTAGAGGCTGTGAGTGGAAAATAAAAAAAATATATGTATGAAATCTATTTTCTAAAGTGTTTATAAGCTATTAAGATGACAAGACTTTTGCACATTAAATTGTTCAGCAAATTGTATACTCTAAATATCATAAGAAAATTGTATTATGGGCAAGTCTTTTGAGATTTAAGTAAGGAGAAAAAAACTAGTTAGTCGACCTTAAGAAAAATCTACTTAATTTTATGCATCCTTACTTAGCTTTCTTCTAAGTGATACAGAAAATAATGGTACATAAAAATTTTTTGAGAAATGGATTAATTCCATAGAGTACTAGATTTGACATACTGTGAAAATGAGCACTTCCTAATGAACACTCCCAAGTCTTTTGAAATATGGTTCTATACCTGTAACCCCAGAGATTATAAAGTCAGGAAAGGATAAAGGAAGAGATGAAACTGGAGGTCAAGCTAAGAAGCCATCTCAGTTTTCCCTGGCTTCCTCATGGCTGACTATGCTCCTGCTGGGGCAATGGTATCCTTGTTGTCTGTAAGTCCTACATGACCACAAGAAGTCATGGGGGGAACTGATCAATCCCTTTTAGTTCCCTGAAACCTCAGTTTGGATCAACTGCAACTTTAAATCATTGCTAAAATACTGTCTTTAATAAATGATGTCTTCTGGATCTAGTACCAAAATTCGTTCTCTCAAACTAGCACTCAGTATTTCAGTTATGTGATGGAATAAATTCCTTTTTCTTCTAAAGCTTATGTGTTTGGAGTTTCTATTGCTAAATGATTCTAACCCAACAAGACAGTAATAATGCCATACTGGGATTTAAAGACCCTTCTCCTTGAGTTTCTCCTCCCTTACCACCCCTCCCCATTTCAGTCTATCAATGGAAAACCACTTAGGTGACTCAGACATGTTTGGTTGCTTCACATATTTATACTATTTTTGGTAAAAAATAGATGCCAAGGCCTCGCAAGAAGACCACAATTATATTTTTAAGGAGGTTTCAATGATTATATATCTCCATCTCCTCACTTCTCTTGTACAAACCTCATTCCTTTCTGTACCAATCTTTGCTTCTTACATACCATTTTATACATGCAGCAATTTAAGTTAATATCTGGTTCTTTTCATGATTATCTGATTCTTGAGGGTAGAAATTTTATCTGATTCACTTTCAAATCCAATAGCACCTAATATAGTAAAACTAAGTGAAAGTAAAATGCATATTGAACATCTAAAAGGACATAAGTGAAGTATAAACTAAACACAGCAATGCATTGTGCATAATTACTCCAAATGTATTTTCTTAACTAGGTAGCTATGTCTCAAGGAGCTACTTTCTCATTGTTTTTGGATTTTACTCATTAGATTGTATATAATAAAATCTGAAAACTTGGAGGCAACATAAAGAATTCCCCCAAATTTGTTTTGTAACACTAGAATATTAAATCCAAACACATACTTTGTCAAATCTATTACTTCTCCATCATACTATTTCACTTTTGAAATTTATACATGGGGACCAAAAAATAAAATGAATGTACAGAAGGCAAACTGCACAAAACAATGTCATAAATAAATAATCAAAGAGACTATATTCAAAGCTGAAAATTGTGATGTTGTTTAAAATCCAACTGAGTAAAACAGTTTGTATGGCTAATGGTACTAATAAGTAAGCTGGATTCTAGAAAAAAACATGCAAGCAAGCAAGTAAAACCAAATAAAAATCAACTTTGTTCATATATATTACACACACACATATATATATACACATATATATTACATACACATATATATATACATATATAAACAGATGTTTATATATACATATACACACACACACACACACACACACACATATATATATATATATATATATATATATATATATATGAACATCTGTTAATGCTGGTACCTCAAAATTGACCTAAGTATCTAATTTTGAGGTCTAACGGTACCTTCTAGACTAATAGACTGGAGGCCACTCTATTAAAGGAACAAGCACACTATTGTTCATGGGTTATGATATAAAAAGTTTGGAGTCTTTAAGTGAGCTGGAACTCTCTTCTATGCCATGTAATGTACAGGAATTTAACTTTGTACTTTCACTGAAACAACTTGATCATGCACTGACGATATTAAAGGAGCATTTCTGTGTTATCAATTTGCTGTTACTACAACAAAATACCTGAAATAATTAACTCATTTATTTATTTAGTGCTTCAGATTGAACCCTGGGCCTCATACATGCTAAGCATGAGCTCTACTTATGAGCTATACCCCTAAACTGAGATAATTAACTTATAAAGATATTTACTTTGAATCACAGTTTTAGAGATCTTAGCCCATAATTGGGTACACCCATTACTTTCAGACCTCTGGTGGGAGGATCAGATGGCAATGATGGGGAGTCTGTGACAGAGCAAAGTGCTTATCTCTTGAGCAAGAAGCAAAAGAGGCAGGGGAAGGAGAATGGGGTTCAGCAATCCCCTTGAAGAACATATCCCCAGTGACCTAAGAGCCTCCTTATCCTTCTAAAAGTTCACAACACCTCTCAATTACACTGCCTTGGGAATCAAGCCTTTGACTTGTGGAGAACATTCAATATCTAAACTATAGACTCCCCTAAATAAAAAATGAAAAATCTTACCTATCTACCACAAATGGAAAAGGATATGCTAAATATGAAACACTCATTTATAATGCAAAAATATATTTTGACTAAACTTCATTAGTATAATAGCTAATAATTTGATTTCTTCAATTTTATAATCAGATAAGAAATGTTACTTTATTTTTGATAATACTTTGGGAGAATTGCCATTCTAAGTTCCTTAAAAGCCATAAATTTATTTTGTTTACTATTAAATCCTCAACAAGTACAATGGCTTATCAACAAACTGGTTACTTACTAAATATTTTGTTGAATGAAGGAATAAAAAAGTGAAGGAACAAACTAATGAATTTTACTGTGTTGTGTAAGTTCAGATAATGAAAGAGTTTAGGAAAATTAGTCCCTTTCTTTAATTAAGAGCTCCCAATGAAAGGGTTTTCTATTTTATTGTACATGTGTTTTAGATGTGTTTGAAGAGGTTCTAGTAATACCTACCTATAAGAGTTTGAATTTTTTTTAAACCATGCTGATGTATGATTTCAGAAACCCCTTCAGTATATCAGAGAAAACTTAGCCCAGAGAATGTTTATAAAATTAAAAGTGGAGCTAAAAACAAAACGAAGAATGATGAGATAATCCAGAAATTTTTAACTGCAGAAGTTGCTATCATCACTATGCTGGAGGAATAAAGTAGCTATCAGAGCCCAGAAATCAGGATCACCTGCTAGAAGGCAGAGGACAGTGAACCTGTACAGTAGGACTTCAGTCCAAACAGCTGTTTGGTGGTAATGAAACCACTGAGAAAAGTTGTCCAACCCTGGGCATGCGAGAAGAAGTGGAGAGCCATGGGGAGAACCAGTGGGTGATGCACAGGCGCCTCCATTCCATTCTGCTTTGCAATCGCATGTGAGTGCTTCTCTGTGGCACTAGGTGAAAGTCAGTGCACAGGAGTTCTGGGAAATATTTTCTTTTTTCTGGTTTAGAACAGAAGAAGTTGGAGAATGAAACTGAGAGAAAACAGGCAAATGGCATGCACTGTGATTTTTTGGTAGAATACTGTTCATAGTTAATTCTTTATGTTGGTGTTTTTCATTTTAAGACAGAATCAAATGCCTGTTTCTGATTTCATTTTAAAATGTTCCTGTTAAACAAGATACAAAAAAATAAACTTTTTAGAGCATAGGTAAACATTTTTATTGAAGATGAAATTATATATCTATGGTTCAAGAGACAAAAAAAAATGAAATTACCTACTATTTTAAAAATTAATGATCTATTTTTACCTATTGCTTAGGATAATACAAAAAAAATGGACAGTATTTTAATGTCACAAATTTTAAAAGCCATAGTATCTAACATTTAAACTTTATAAAAATATTTTAATTAACCCAAAGTCTCTACCTTCCATATTTTAAAGATGCACATTTTCTTTTTCACATTTGTTTGAGATTTGCCATTTAAAAAAGAAAGTTATGGATACAACTGAATGCCTATTTCCCCAGCCAAACTCTGGACCTCCCTTTTTTGAAGGCATATATTCTTTCTAAATATATTATCTATGTGTATTTATAGCATGTGTTCAGATGTTAAATTTACATGAATTATACAAAGTATGAATAAACCTTCAGAACTTGCCTTTTTTACTTAGCTTGTTGGTATGTCCAGGACTTGTCCATTCTTTCAATTTAATTGTATGCAGTATGCTATTGTATAATACTATTATTGTAGTCTTTCCTATTGCTTTGTAGAAAGTTACATCTAATCTTTTGGTGATCAAATTGGAAATATAACTACTTCAATCTCCACTGTGGCTTTGCCTAAAATTTCTTAATGGGAAATAAACCTTTTTCTTACATATTGTTTATCTGTTCTTAGGAATAGAGGAAAATCTAGAGTAATAGGTAATACTATCAAAACATTTTCATAGGCTAAACAGGTTATTGTGCATGTAAACACCCAACAAACATCTTCCCATTCATAAATAAAGCACAATAAAAATCCTTGGATAAAAATACTTTAATTTGCATATATTGTACACTTTCTTTTTTTACTGGGTGATTAATGACTGTAAAGAATCCTGAACTCATTTTATGTGGTGAACATTGGTAAAAGGAAAGAAAAAAGAAGTTCTGAAAAAGAAATAACTTAAAATGGAGATTCTTAAAGAATATTGGATCTCATTAAATTAAAAATTTTTTTTTCTTTTTTATGCTACTTATAGTTGGAAGTTGGGTATATGCACACTATTATTCATTCATTCATTCATTTAATCTTTTTATTTTCCTTTAGTAAAATTTATTAATGAGAGTTGAGAATCAAGATGAAGACTTGCTTTGATTTGAGTGGATTGTTTTGCAGCACAAGAAAATGAAATTTGCATGAGTTTGCAGCCATTTTCTGTTGGAGTTCTCTTGGATATTCTTCCCTCGATTCTCTAGTTGGTTCTATTCTTTTTTACAAAATTAGTTGATTTTTTTTTGTTTTTTTGGTAAATATTAGCAAATATTTTCATACCAAAACCATGTGACTTATGTTCTGGAAAAAAGAATGTAAATTTATATTCTATGACAGTAATCATACTTTTTTAATAACAAGCAAGGATTTTTAAAAATCACCTAATCAGTCATCTCTTTTGAGCCTGAATTATTTTTATGTTTATGTAACTTTCTGTTGCAACACTCTGTGTTAGTTTCTTTAATCAGTTTTTAACTTGGTGATGAATTTTTATTCATTAATTCATTCACTTATATATCCATTTATATGTATTAACTATTTTATTTTTTTTCCCTAATTAAAATCTGGGGCACATGGGAAAGTTTGTGTGCTTTATTCAAATATTGTGTTCTCAACTCAGAACAGTGTGCAATATGTCAATGATATCCTGTTTGCATTTGTTGAATGAATATTTGCTGAATAAATGAAGCAATCAAGGCCAGTGTAGTTAAGGGATCCCCCAAATCTTATGAACAATCTATCTCCCCCAACCTTGGACTTTATTGATTGAGTTTTGGACCCCTTCTCCTCTATCACATCTCCCTGTGCTGTTGGGACATTGATTCTTTGCCTTTTCTCAGTGCCTAATTCTACTCAGATTTTATTAGGCAGTTTAATATTTTAGTTATTCTCAAGCTGTATAATTTCTCTTATAACATAGCCTGATGCTTTAAAATTTTTTAGAAACTTATATTTCATATTTCTTCATAGCTTATCATTATCTTTTTAGATTAAAGTGTATATTTATATTTTTATTTTATATATATAGTGTTTAGTTATATATAGTTATATATTTGTATATATATGTATAGTGTGTATATATATATATATAGTGTATATATATATAGTGTGTGTATATATATATATATATATAGTGTATATATATATATAAATAGTGTTTTAGTCAGTTTTTTCCATGCTGTGACTAAATGATCTGACCAGAACAATTGTAGTGGAGGAAGAGTTTATTTGAGGTCTCACAGTTTCAGAGGTCTTAGTCCATAGAAGGCCAGCTCCATTCCTCGGGGCTGGAGGTGAGGCAGAGCATCAGGCCAGAAGAGTGTGGCAGAGGGAAGCAGCTTGCATCATCAGGAAGCGGAGAGAAAGAGTATCCACTCTCCAGATACAAAGCAAGTACCCCAAAGCCACGCCTCATTTTCAATCTCCTCCAGCCACACCCTACCACTTGAGTTACCACTCAGTTAATCCCATCAGGGATTATTTCACTGATTAGATTAGACTCTCAAAACCCAATCATTTCTCCTCTAAAACTTCTTGCGTTCACACTTGAGCTTTTGGGGGGCACCTCACATTGAAACCATACATATAAATATATATATACATATGTTAGGTCAGAATTTGGGCGACTGTAGGAGGGAGAGCGGAGCAACTGAGACAAAGGGCAGCGCACCAAATGGTGATCAATCAAACGGACAAGAAAACTCCACTGATCCTTAACTCCACCTGTTGACCCTTAACTCCACTGACCCTTAACTCCACCTGCTGACTCTTAACTCCCTTAACTCCACATGTCACTCAGCAGGACCCCCGCCCATTCCCGCCTATAAAGATCCTGGGCAGCCAGGGCCACACTCGGATTTTCTCTGGCTCCCTACCCTGACCTGTACCCAGGGGGGGCTGGGAATTTCAACTGAGAGCCAAATTCCAGTAAAGCTTGCTTGGGCCGCTTTCTGTCCGATTTTATTTGGCCTTTAACTGTGCCCGGAGCTTACAATATATATATCTCCAAGGTTATTAGTACTCGTTGTTTTCTCTTTATTGTTCTTGTTGTGAATTCAGAACTCTGTCAAATCTGCGCCTTAGTTATATATAATACATATATGTACTTTTTTTTCTTAACTATTATTCCCAAATGAAGCCCTCTGAATCCTTGTCTATCAACAAATATCTTCCTCTCTGCTAGGAGACTGTTAATCTAGTCTGACTAAAGAATTCTCAGGTTATCATCCTTTTTATTCAGTAGTCTGAGTATTAATCCACTGCTTTCTATCAGATAAGAAGTTGAACACAAGTGGTTATTTCTCTTTACGACTAACTTGCTTTTTTTCTATCTAAAAGCTTATAAAATTTTTCATGATTTTAGAGTTCAAACACTTTTACCACAATATGACTTGAAATAAGTCTTTCGTCTTCAGCACTACTTGGAAGTTGATGAGGCATTTAGTCTGTAAGCTTAAAAGTGTATTTAGCTTGGAAAAAATTTCTTTTACTATTTGTTTGATCATTTCCTCTTCTCCGTGATTCTTTTTCCTGCCCTGTGAAACTATTATTTTTCAACGTTGTATCAGTTGTCTGTATCTTATCCTTCGGGACTCTTATTTTCACTTGCATTTTTTTATGCCTTAGTGCTTTGTGCTGTGTTTTTAACAGCCTGTTCCACTTAATCCTCCCTTGGAGGTTTCATCCGTGGTTGTACTCTAATTTATCTGCAAAGCATTTTAGAGCAAAGATATGTTTCATTTCCTGAAATTTGTTTTCTAAATCCTGAGGTCGATCTGGCTGCGACATCTGTCACCCCACTGATGGCCAGGCTTGATTCTGCCGATCTGGCTGGCTAGGTGGCATCCCCTTCCTCCCTCACAGCTCTGTGTCCCTCACAGCTCTGTGTGTGTCCTCCTGAAGCTGAAGTTGCACCCTGGGTCCAAGAGGACCACCTTCTCCATGAAGTATAGCTACACTCCCAAACAAGCTCTCCAGGCCCGAAATTTGTTTTCTATGCCTTCTGAAAGGTTCTTCCTCAGAGGTTTTTGTTGTTTTTGAGACAGGTTCTTGCTATGTTGTCCAGGTTGTCATCAAACTCATGATCCTCCTTTCTCAGCCTCTAGAGTAACTGGGATTACTCTAGAGTAACAGATGTGCCCCACAAGCCCAGTGCAGAGGTTCTGTTTCTATAAGTCACCATGTGAAAGGTTGTGTTTTCTCCTTTCTGCAGGCTACTGGACCCCTCAAATGAATAGTCATGTCTTTGGTTCCACTGCATCTCAGATACACTTGCAAGAGTCTCATCAGAGGGTTGAGTTAAGTTATGGTTTGGATGTGAGGTGTCCTCCAAAAGCTTACATGTGAGACAATGCAAGAAGGTTTGGAGAAGAAATGATTGGATCATAGCTTCAGCTTAATTAGAGGATCAATACCTGATGGGATTAACTGAGTGGTATCTGGAGGCAGGTGGAGTATGGCTGGAGGAAGTGGTTCATTGGAGGCATGGCTATGGGTATATATTTAGTATCCAGGTAATGAACACTCTCTCTCTGCTTTCTGATCACCATGTGAGCTGCTTTCCCTACTACACTCTTCTATCATGATATCCTGCCTCACCTTGAGCCCCAAGGAATGGAGCTGGGCTATCCATGGACTGAGACCTCTGAAACTGTGAGCACCCATGTAAACTGTTCCTCCGCATACAATTGTGCTGGTTTGGTCCTTTAGTCACAGCAGTGAAATAACTGAAACACTGAGCTTTCTAGGAAATAAACACAAATGGAGATTTGTGTGTATGTGTTTAGTGCTTTCTAGAGAGAGCGATCTTTGGATTAACACCTATGGAAGGGAGACAAAGGAAATAACTGAGCAAAGAAAGAAGTTGAGCTACAATTACTGTCCCACTGAAGGATTCTGCTTCCGTCTTTGGTGAGCTCTGCCATTGGAATGGCTTATTCTGTGTGGGGCTAAGGAGGATGGACTTTTGTTATCTTGCATTGATCAGTAACTGGATACAAGTTGCTCCCAAAGGCATGAGCATGTGTTTGGAAAATTTCTTCAGTTGAGTCAATGCCTAAAGGGAACTTATAGCTCAATGCTAGCTTTTGGCACCATACTTGGAATCTGGTAGAATAATTCTGTTTTTCTTGAAAGGAATCCATGTAGGGCATCATAGTGCACATCAAGGACTCAATGTGGTAAGTCAGTCAATTAGCAAGGGTATTTGTTCCTATATATATTCAGGGAGTGGGGAAAAAACCACTTGAAGGGTTCATAACCAAATGAACCTACTGTGAGTCAGATCTGGGCCTAGAGCCAGCTTCTTGGGAGTGTGACCTGTATAGTCATACAACGGTCTTTCATTAGAAATATGCCATGTTTAGTTTAATGCTCTGCTTTTGCTATCTTTACATTTTTAATATTCCTTTTTTTTTTTCACTAGAAACCTTATATTTTAACTTTGTACTAGACCTCACAAGTTATGTAGCTGGTATTACTTCAGCCCCAGAATCTCATTTATTACCTGGCTCATCTGTCCTCATCTAACTCACAGGTCATGATGACCCATTGTGTCTCTGGTTACAATGTTAACTTGGAACCTATGTTCAACTGTCCTCTAAATGCAGCCCTCTCTCCCAATGTACTCAAGTAAATGAGCATGAGTCCCTTAGCAGAAGATTCCAGGAATGTTTAAAGAATAATTACTGTAGTAGTAGCCAAGGTCCTTTTTTCTAGGCAAGTCAATGGGTTTTAGTCAGAAAACCTTTTTATTGTTGTCACTTCCCTTGACCTTGTGATCATTCATCCTTAAGTTCTTATGACTGAACAAAATAAATAATACCCTTCATGTTTTGCTGCTGGGCCTCCTTGTTCTGAATACCATCTTTATACTTATCTTGCTACCAGACTTCTGTCAGTCAGTCACTGTGCTCCATCCTGCACAGTTGTGGGACCCTGTCACCCGCTTTGCTCTTAGGGATCTCAGTCCATTAATGACATTGCTGCCTGTCAGTCTTAGCTATCGCAGGACTACGACTGAGCTTCTTGGGTGATACTGGTATCCCTATTATGGGTACATTTTTTTCTTGCTTTAATAATGGCATATCCTTGCAATCCTCCTGTGGAACATAACCATCTCTTGGAGTTTCCAGGCTTTACAATATTCAAACACTAAAATGCTCTCTTCTGTGGACCTTTTAAATTCTTCTACTATCTACCTAAATACTATAGAACTGCTCTCTCACAAAATGTGGCTTGCAGATTTTTCAGTCCAGGAGCTAGCCCAGAAGTTTTTACCCTATCTTCTGGGGGACTTTACAGAATAAATCATCCCTCCAGAAAGAACACTCCAATATTAATTTTTCCCCCAATTACTTTTGGGGCCTATCATTTGTCTAGCCCTTTAAAATTCATTCCCCAAAGTACTATTCTGGTTTTTGGTACTAGGGGTTGAACCCAGGGGCACTTGTAAACTGAGCTATATTCCCAGCCCTTTATTTTGGCAGGGGGTGGGGAACAAGTTCTTGCTATCTTTCTCAGGGCCTCACTAAGTTGCTGAGGCTGGCTTGTAACCTGGACCCTCCTGCTTCAGCTGCTGAGTCTCTGGAATTACAGGCGTGTGCAGCCACACCCTGCAGTGTACTGGCTGAAGGATATGTTGGTAGGTCCTGCAGAGCCTTCGGGGTTTGGTCCTTTCCTCCCTTAGCAGGTTTAGCATATTTCTGACAGAGTTACATTAATTTACCCTGAATTAATTTTCTAGAAGTAGAAACTGAAATGGGGCACATCTTGAAAGGGATGCAAGCCGTTGCAGTGTGGTCTGTGAATGAGAGCACAACTGGGCCTTAATAGGGAGGCATATGCTCCTTGGAGGATTCAGGGCAATATGAAAACTCAAGATGTTTCAATTTATAACCCCGACACTCCATCTCATCTGTAGGCTCCTTTTCTTTCCCAGGAAGTTCCTCATCTTTCTATAGCAGAACAACCTGTTGGGAATTCAATCTTCTTTGGAACTTAACTATTGTTATGATCAATACTCTTGAATCTCCATTTTTACCTCCCTTGTCCTGCAGAGTTGGAAAGCCTCTCTTGCATGCTATCATGCTTTCAATTGTCAATTTACTTACTTTTTGTTTCTTTATCTTTTCTCCAGGAAAAAAAAAAAAAAAAAACTTGACAATTGCCACCAATTTCTATGCCCTTGTGGTTAAATTTATCCCATTTCTCTAAAATCTGAGCTATATTACTAGCTGATACATTATGCTCTATTTGTACACAAAACCGTCTCCTACATCTACTGAGACATGTTTTTTTTTTTTGTTTGTTTGTCTGTTTGTTTGTTTTACTTGCTTTGCTACCCTTTGCTGTCTTTGCTAAGACTGAGTGATTATGTTCAATGCTGTCTGGGTAGCAGACGACCCAGATCCAAAATTTAATCTTAGCATCTTAGTCTGCTTTCCATGACTACCCACTGATATCAACTGCTTCAGATAGGGTTCTTCGGAAGAAGAACATGAGATGGATATTGACATGTAGGATATTAAGAGTCTTGACAGGAGCAGGAAAGAAGCAGAATTGGCAGGAAGAAGATGAGATCTAATGTAAAGTGAAGTTCTCAGCTGGTTTCATGAGGAGAGACGGCACTAACATGGTTCTTGTGTGTTTTCCAGAGCGAGGGCATGTGGACCAGACCTTTTACTCCCCACAGGTTAGCCACTTCTGGAGACTGCCCTTGGTAGGAGTATGTCCTTCTGCCTGGCCTTTTTATTCATGCAAGATAACACCCACAGAAAGCTGGGTTGAAGACTACCTGTTAGTACATTTGGAATTCTGGGAAATATGCTCTTCATTCTCAAGGGAATCGAGACAGTCTGCCACAGCAAGCAGAACTTTCATTTCAGAGAGTGCCCAATGTGGTGAAAAGGACCAGGCTCTCTGCTTTAAGAGTCAGTGTGGTAGTGTAGATGGGTAGTCAGACTCTATCTTTGCAATCAGGAAAAAAAATCTTTAGATTCTTTAGTTTGAAGGTTAAAGAGAATATAAATTCCTTCCCAATTTCTCAGAAATTTGGAGGACAGGAAGATGAGGCACAGCCACTTTAACTCCTGAGGACTTACAGATTACTGTGGACCATGCTTTTCACATCCACAGATTCTTAATACAGCTCTTTGTCCCCAACTTACCTCCCATTTAGGTAAGAAAAGTCTTGAAGCGGCTGGCTATGCTCTGGACCTGGCCAGCTGTCCTCAGGAAAGAAAACGAGAACTCTGTCTCTACACTATATCCAAACTGCAACCACTTCTTACCACCTCACCTCCACTGACGAAGGCCAACATCACCATCGACGTCCTGGATGACTGTAATACCCTCGTAACAATTCTTCCTGCCTTCACATTTACTAGTGTTAGTCTTTGTAGCCAGAGTAACCCTTTTTAAAACCTATGAGGCTGAGCTAATTGATGGAATATCAATATCTATTTATTCCATCTGTTGGTCTCATTTCCCCTTTTTTCTATCTTTATTGGACTGAATATTTTATGATTTGAATGATTTTTTTCTTTATTAGTTATAACTCTTGTTTCCTGGGCTCTTGTTTTTTACCATTTATAACATGCATACTTACTTGATAACAGATCACCCTGAAATGAGATCATACCCATTTCTATATGGTGTGAGAACCTTAAAACAGTATACTTACACTTACTGCTTACTGAACCCACTTATCACTACACGTTATAAATCTCACTATGCTATACACTGCTATAATTTTTGCCTCAAACAGTGAAACACATTCTAAACATTTTAATAAGAATAAAATTCTTCATATTTACTGACATAGTTACATTTCCAGTTCTCTTAGTTCTGTTGCTTAGATATTTCCACGTGGTCTTATTTTCTCTTTCTGAAGGACTTGCTTCAACATATTTTTTGACTGCTGGTGATGGATTTTTTGTCAGTTATATGTCTCAAAATGTCTTTGCCTTCCTTTTTGAAACATACTTTCTCTGGGCAGAGAGTTCTAGATTGACAGGTTTTTCTGAATGCCTCAAAGAGGTCAGTCTCATTTCTTCAGGCTGGCATTGTTTCCAGTGAGAATTCAGCTGTCATCTTTATTTATACTCCTCTTAATGTAATATGTCTTTTTTGTCCCCTGCTTTTTAGATTTTTTTTATCACTGATTTTAAGCGATTTGATTATAATGTGGCTTTATATAGTTTACTTCATGTGTCTTGTGTTCGAATTTATTGATCATTATGGATCCGTGGGGTTATATTTTTTATCACTATTGAAAAAAATTTAGTCACTTTTTTTTTCAAAATTTTTTTCTCCCCTCTGTTTACAAGGGCCCCAATTACCCTTACAACATCAAGGCACTTGACATGTCCCACAATTCACTGAAGCTGCGCTCATTTTTTTTTTTTCATTTTTTACAGACTGCATTTTGATTCACTGGACACAAATGGGGTACATCATTTCGTTTCTATGGTTGTACATGATGTAGATTCATACCATTCATGTAATCATACATGTACATAGGGTAGTTATGTCTGTCTCATTCCACCATTTTTCATACCCCCTTCCCTCTCATTTCTCTCTACGTAATCTAAAGTTCCTCCGCTCTTCTCTCATTCCCACCCTCCACCCCCATTATATATAATCATTCACTTATCAGGGAAAACATTCAGTCCTTGGTTTTTTGAGATTGGCTTATTTCACTTAGCATATTATTCTCCAATTCCATCCATTTATCTGCAAATGCGATAATATTTTTCTTCTTTGTGGCCAAATAATATTCTATTGTGTATATATACCACAGTTTCTTTATACATTCATCTGTTGAAAGGCATCGAGGTTGGTTCCACAATCTAGTTATTGTGAATTGAGCTGCTATAAATATGAATGTGGCTGTGTTACTGTAGTATGCTAATTTTAAGTTCTTTGGGTATAAACGAAGGAGTGGGATAACTGGGTCAAAAGAAGGGTCCATTTCAAGTTTTCTGAGGATTCTCCACACTGCTTTCCACAGTGGCTGAACCAATTTGCAACTCTATCAGCAATATAAAATTGTTCCTTTTCCCCCACACCACGCTAACATCTATTATTGCTTGTGTGCTCATTTTTTTAATAATTTCTCGGTATGTTTCACTTTTTTTTTTTTACTGTAAACAAATGGGATACATGTTGTTTCTCTGTTTGTACATGGTGTAAAGGCATACCATTTGTGTAATCATAAATTTACATAGGATAATGTTGTTTGATTCACTCTGTTATTTTTTCCCTTCCCCCACCCCTCCCACCCCTCTTTTCCCTCTATACAGTCCTTCCTTCCTCCATTCTTGCCTCCCTCCCACCCCCCTTTATGTATCATCATCCACTTATCAGGGAGATCATTTGGTCTTCGGTTTTTTGAGATTGGCTTATCTCACTTAGCATGATATTCTCCAATTTCATCCATTTGCCTGCAAATGCCATCATTTTATCATTCTTTATGGCTGAGTAATATTCCATTGTATATATATACCACATTTTCTTTATCCATTCATCAATTGAAGGACATCTAGGTTGGTTCCACAATCTGGCTATTGTGAATTGAGCAACTATGAACGTTGTTCTGACTGTATCTCTGTAGTATGCTGATTATAAGTCCTTTGGGTATAGGCCAAGGAGTGGGATAGCTGGGTCAAATGGTGGTTCCATTCCAAGTTTTCTAAGGAATCTCCACACTGCTTTCCAGAGTGGCTGCACTAATTTGCAGCCCCACCAGCAATGTATGAGCGTACCTTTCTCCCCACATCCTCACCAACACCTGTTGGTGCTTGTATTCTTGATAATCGCCATTCTAATTGGGGTGAGATGGAATATTAGGGAAGTTTTGATTTGCATTTCTCTTATTTCTAGAGATGTTGAACATTTTTTCATATATTTGTTGATTGCTTGTAGATCTTCTTCTGTGAAGTGTCTGTTCATTTCCTTAGACCATTTGTTGATTGGGTTATTTGCATTCTTGGTGTAGAGTTTTTTGAGTTCTTTATAGATTCTGGAGATTAGTGCTCTATCTGAAGTACGATTGGCAAAGATTTTCTCCCACTCTGTAGGCTCTTTCTTCGCATTGCTGATAGTTTCCTTTGCTGAGAGAAAGTTTTTTAGTTTGAATCTATCCCAGTTATTGATTCTTGCTTTTATTTCTTGTTCTATGGGAGTCCTGTTGAGGAAGTCTGGTCCTAAGCCGACGTGTTGAAGATCTGGACCTACTTTTTCTTATATAATCTGCAGGGTCTCTGGTCTGATTCCGAGGTCCTTAATCCATTTTGAGTTTAGTTTCGTGCATGGTGAGAGATATGGGTTTAGTTTCATTCTGTTGCATATGGATTTCCAATTCTCCCAGCATCATTTGTTGAATTTTTTCTCCATTGCATATTTTTGGCCCCTTTGTCTAGTTTGAGAAAATTGTATTTATTTGGGTTTGTGTCCCTGTCCTCTATTTTGTACCATTGATCTACCTGTCTATTTTGGTATCAATACCATGCTGTTTTTGTTACTACTGCTTTGTAGTAGAGTTGAAGATCTGGTATTGCGATACCCCCTGCTTCTCACTCTTTCTGCTAAGGATTGCTTTAGCTATTCTGGGTTTCTTATTCTTCCAGATGAATTTCATAATTGCTTACTCTATTTCTGTAAGGTACATCATTGGGATTTTAATTGGAATTGCATTGAATCTGTATAGCACTTTAGGTAGTATGGCCATTTTGACAATATTAATTCTTCCTATCCAAGAACATGGGAGATATTTCCATCTTCTAAGGTTTTCTTTAATTTCTTTCTTTAGTGTTCTGTAGTTCTCATTGTAGAGGTCTTTCACCTCTTTTGTGAGATTGATTCCCAAGTATTTTATTTTTTTCGAGGCTATTGTGAATGGGGTAGTTTTCCTAAATTCTCTTTCTGAAGATTCATCACTTATGTATAAAAATGCCTTAGATTTATGTGCATTGATCTTATATCCCGCTACTTTACTGAATTTACTTATGAGATCTAAAAGTTTTCTGGTGGAATTTCCTGGTTCCTCTAAGTATATAATCATATCATCAGCAAACAGGGATAGTTTGAGCTCTTCTTTTCCTATTCGTATCCCTTTAATTTCTTAGATCTAATTGCTCTGGCTAGAGTTTCAAGGACGATATTGAAAAGAAGTGGTGAAAGAGGGCATCCCTGCCTTGTTCCAGTTTTTAGGGGGAATGCTGTCAGTTTTTCACCATTTAGAATGATATTAGCCATGGGTTTAGCATAGATGGCCTTTACAATGTTAAGGAATGTTCCCACTATCCCTATTTTTTCTAGTGTTTTGAGCATGAAGGGGTGCTGTATCTTATCAAATGCTTTTTCTGCATCTATCGAAATAATCATGTGATTCTTGACTTTAAGTCTATTGATATGGTGAATGACATTTATTGATTTCCTGATGTTGAACCAACCTTGCATCCCTGGGATGAAACCCACTTGATCATGGTGCACTATCTTTTTAATATGTTTTTGTATGCGATTTTCTAAAATTTTGTTGAGAATTTTTGCGTCGACGTTCATTAAGGATATTGGTCTGAAATTTTCTTTCCTCAATGTGTCTCTGTCTGGTTTAGGTATCAGGGTGATATTGGCTTCATAGAATGAGTTTGGGAGGGTTCCCTCCTCTTCTATTTTATGTAATACTTTGAGAAGTATTGGAATAAGCTCTTCTTTAAAGGTTTTGTAGAACTCAACTGAGAACCCATCTGGTCCTGAACTTTTCTTTGTTGGTAGGCTTTTGATGACTTCATCTATTTCATTACTTGAAATTGGTCTATTTAAATTGTGTATGTCCTCCTCGTTCAGTTTAGGCAATTCATATGTCTCTAGAAACCTGTTGATGTCTTTGAAATTTTCTATTTTGTTGGAGTATAGATTTTCAAAATAGCTTCTAATTATGTTTTGTATTTCAATCGTGTCTGTTGTGATATTTCCTTGTTCATTCCAAATTTTAGTGATTTGGATTTTCTCTCGTCTTCTCTTTGTTAGTGTGGCTAAAGATTTATCAATTTTGTTTATTTTTTCGAAGAACCAACTATTTATTTTGTCAATTTTTTGTATTGTTTCTTTTGTTTCAATTTCATTGATTTCAGCTCTGAGTTTAACTATTTCTTGTCTTCTACTACTTTTGTTGTTGGTCAGTTCTTCTTTTTCTAGAGTTTGAGCTGTAGTGTTAGGACGTTTATTTGTTGAGTTTTACTTCTTTTATTGAATGGGCTCCATGACATAAATTTACCTCTAAGTACTGCTTTCATAGTGTCCCAGAGATTTTGATTTGATATTTCTTTGTTCTCATTTACCTTTAAGAATTTTTTAATTTCCTTCCTAATATCTTCCATTATCCATTCATCATATAATAGCATACTGTTTAATCTCCAGGTGTTGGAGTAGTTTCTGTTTTTTACTCTTTCACTTATTTCTAACTTCAATCCATTATGATCTGATAGAATGCAAGGTAGTGTCTCTATTTTCTTGTATTTGCTAACATTAGCTTTGTGTCATAATATATGGTCTATTTTAGAGAAGGATCCATGTGCTGCTGAGAAGAAAGTGTATTCGTTCTTGGTTGGATGGTATATTTTATAAATGTCTGTTAAGTCTAAATTATTGATTGTGTTATTGAGATCTATGGTTTCTTTGTTCAATTTTTGTTTGGAAGGTCTGTCTAGTGGTGAGAGAGGTGTATTAAAGTCACCTAGTATTATTGTGTTATGGTCTATTTGGTTTCTGAAATAGAGAAGGATTTGTTTGACATACATGGATGTTTGGGGCATAGATGTTTATGATTGTTATGTCTTGCTGATTTATGGTTCCCTTAAGCAGTATGAAATGTCCTTCTTTATCCCTTCTGACTAACTTTGGCTTGAAGTCCACATTATCTGAAATGAGGATGGATACTCCAGCTTTTTTGCTGAGTCCATGTGCATGGTATGTTTTTCCCCATCCTTTCACCTTTAGTCTATGGGTATCTCTTTCTATGAGGTGAATCTTTTACAGGCAACATACTGTTGGACATTTCTTTTTAATCCAATCTGCCAGTCTATGTCTTTTGATTGATGAATTCAGGCCATTAACATTCAGGGTTATTATTGAGATATGATTTGTATTCCAGGTCATTTGGTTCATTTTAGAAATTTTATTTATTTATTTATTTTTTTGACACGACTTGGTTCCTCCTTTATTTGACAATTCCTTTAGGATAATTCCTCCCTTTGTTGATTTGCTTCTTTGTTTTTCATCTCTTCCTCATGGAATATTTTGCTAGAATATTCTGTAATGCTGGCTTTCTTTTTGTAAATTCTTTTAGCTTTTGTTTATCATGGGAGGATTTTATTTCATCGTCAAATTTGAAGGTAAGTTTTGCTGGGTATAAGATTCTTGTTTGGCATCCGTTTTCTTTCAGGGCTTTAAAAATGTTGTTCCGGGCCCTTCTAGCTTTTAGGGTCTGGATTGAAAAATCTGCTGATATCCGTATTGGTCTCCCCCTGAATGTAATTTGGTTCTTTTCTCTCACAGCCTTTAAAATTCTGTCTTTATTTTGTATGTTTGGTATTTTCATTATAATGTGACTTGGTGTGGGTCTGTTGTAATTTTGTGTATTTGGAGTCCTATAAGCCTCTTGGACTTGATTTTCCATTTCATTCTTTGATCTGGGAAATTTTCTGCAATTATTTCATGGAATATATTGTTCATTCTTTTGGTTTGTTTCTCTACGCCTTCCTCAATCCCAATAATTCTTAAATTTGGCCTTTTCATGATATCCCATAGTTCTTGGAGATTGTGTTCATGATTTCTTACCATCTTCTCTGTTTGCTCAATTTTATTTTCAAGGTTAAATATTTTGTCTTCAATATCTGAGGTTCTGTCTTCCAGGTGTTCTATCCTATTGGTTATGCTTTCTATGGAGTTCTTAATTTGGTTTATTGTTTCCTTCATTTCAAGGATTTCTGTTTGGTTTTTTTTCAATATCTCTAACTCTTTATTGAAATGATCTTTTGCTTCCTGTATTTGCTCTTTTAACTGTTGATTGGTGCGATCATTCAATGCCTGCATTTGCCCTTTCATCTCATCGTTTGCTTCCCTGATCATTTTAATTATGTACATTCTGAACTCCCTTTCTGTCATTTCTTCTGCCATGCTGCCATTGGATTTTATTGATGTAACATCTAGATTTGTTTGAGGCATTCTCTTCCCTTGTTTTCTCATATTGTTCAGGTATCAGTGGACTGCTGAGATGTTGCAGATTTCCTCTATTGACTTATAAAGTCCCTGAAGATTGCTAGTGTATCCCCTCTTATCCTTCAGTAGCCTGAAGTCTTGGAGGAAGTTGATAATGCATTGCTCCACAAGGAAGCTGCCTCTCTAGGGGTCGCGACCTGCAGGTGGGGTATATTCCTTGCTAGTGGGCAGAGGTGCCTCCACTTGTTGACCAATGATCAACCACAGGGTAACTAGGCTGCGGGCTGAGGGAAGACCTGTTTGGACCTGTGTCTCTGGTTTTACCGTCCTTGTGGGAAAACCTCACCCAGCAGGGAAGACTCACCCAGTGGGGAGGTCTCGCTGGTCAGTTACCCTCCTGGCATTCCCCTCAATCCACAACTACCACCTGGGCAGGGCAGCCTTCCTCTGCAATGTTCCAGGGGCCCGGACCTACCTCCTGGGCCTGGGAGCCTCACCCTTCGCAGATGAGTCTCCTTAGGCTGCCTCTCCTCAGAGAATCTGCCTGCAGTCCTGGAACCTTCGTTCCACCCCTAAGCGTGTCTCTGTGTGGCTCTTCCACCAAGAAGCCTCCTAGGTCCTGGGACCCTGCTTTGCACCTAATCGCCTGGCTATGCAGCCCCTCCTCTGAGCCGCCATCTGGAGCCCCGTACAATAGCTCTGAGACCCAGAGACCCGCCACACACCTCTTCCTCTGGACAGCTGCCCGGTGTCCGGTGCAGTCACTAGGAGTCCAAGCAACTCACTGCATGCCTCCTCCTCCCACCAACTGCCCATAGCCCTGGGCAGTCACTCCGAGTCCAAGTGAACCTGCCCCATTCCTCCTCCTCCTCCGGGCAGCCCCCTGAGCACCCTCCTCAGGAGCAGTCGCTCTGAGTCCAAGTGACCCGCCGCATGCCTCCTCCTGCAGCCCCACGGTGTTCAGGAGCAGTCGCTTTGAGTCCAAACAACTCACCACTCGCCTCTTGCTCTGGGTCGCCGCCCATAGCCCTGGTGCATCACTCCGAGTTCAAGTGACCCACCGTGCTCCTCCTCCTCCTCCTCCTCCGGGCAGCCCCCCGGTGTTCAGGAGCGGTCGCTCTGAGTCCAAACAGTTTGCCGCGCAGCTCCTCCTCTGGCAACCGCCTGTAGCTCTGGTGCAGTCACTCTGAGTCCAAGTGACCCGCCACGCTCCTCCTCCTCCTCCTCCTCCTCCAGGCAGCCCCCCGGTGTTCAGGAGTGGTTGCTCTGAGTCCAAACAGCTCACCATGCAGTTCCTCCTCTGGGCAGCCGCCCGGAGCCCCAGTGGTTGCTCCGAGTCCAAGCGCTGTGCTGAGCAGCCTCCTCTACAATGCTCCTAGTTGTCCAAGTTCACTGCTCCAGCAGGGGAAGGGGTGTCTCGTCGGGCAACTCTATTTCACAAAGTTCCCTGTGTTCCGGGTTGGTAGGCATCTGGGATGCCTCCCCAACGGGAGAGACTCACCTGGCTGCTTTGAGTTGGTCCCAAGTCTCTCAATATCTCCTCTTTTGAATCCTGAGTCCTGGAGCAACATGAAATGCAGCCACGCTCTAGTCCGCCATCTTGAAACCTCTCAGTATGTTTCATTTTTGATAGTTTTTCATGTTGTAGACACAAAAGTCTCTTCTGCAGTCTCTAATCTGATGTCCACCCTATCCTGTCATTTTTAAATCTTAAACATCAGAGTTCTAAGCTCTAGAACTTTGATGTATGTCTTTCTAGAATCATTCCTATCTCTACTTAACATGTTGAGTCTCTAGTTTCTTCTACTCATGCAACATAGTTATAATAACTGTTTTCAAGTTCTTATCTGCTAATTCCATCGTCTGAGTTTTTTCTGGGTCGTTCCACAGACTGACTTGTGTTCTTCACTGGGAGATATATTTCATGTCATTTTACCTGCCAGATTGGATGTCAGACATTATGAATTTTACCTTCTTAGGTGCTGGATATCTAGTTACTCCATTAAATATTCTGAAAAAATGTTTTCTGAGAAACAATTATACTATTTAGAAGTTCTTCCATTGTTTGAATCTTGCTTTTAAGCTTTGCTAGTTTTTATCAAAAAAAATCTACTCTAGGGTTGTTATGGTTTAGATACGAGGTATCTCCCAAAAGCTCATGTGTGAGACGATACAAGAAGGTTTAGAGGTGAAATGATTGTGTTATGACAGTTTTAACCAACCTGTGCATTAATTCCCTGGAGGGGAATAACTGAGTGGTAAATATAGGCAGGTGGGGTGTGACTAGAGGAGGAGAGTCAGGGGGTGGGTGTGACTTTGGTTTTATATTTTGTTCTATGTCCCGAGTTGTTGTCCTCCACCACACTCTTCCCCCATCATGTGCTGCCTTACGTCAGTCCCTGAAGAATGAAGTTGGGCATTTATGAACTGGGACCTCTGAAACAGTGAACCCCAAAATAAACTTTCCTCCTCAAAAGTTTTTCTTATCAGGTCTTTTGGTCACAACAGTGAAGAACTGACTGAAACACGGTTAATTCTGTGTTACCAATGAGGTGAAAACCTTTTGAATAAGCTAGCCAGTTCACTATCCATTCATCAGTTCTCCACTCTGGCTGTTGGAAAAAGAAACTCTTTCTGGCTTTAGGTGAGCTCCTGAGAATTGTTCCTTATAATCCTTCTGGATTTTGTGGACCTTTGGTAGTTTTCCCATGTGCCTATACTTATTAGTACTTGACTTAAGTCTCAAATCTGTCAAGCCTCCAAAATACTCATTCTCTGAAGCCTGTTTCTGTCCTACACCCAGCCCTAAGAACTTCAGGCCCCTTTATCTCCTTGGGCTCCCAACTCTGCTGTAATCCGGGAGATCAAGTCCTTCCTATGTCTCCTTTCCTGGCTCAGCTCAGTATTTCCAGGTAGTTAAGGTAGGGCTTATCCTTGTTTCTCAGAGATCAGTGTCCTTCGTTTCTGAATTTCCAATGTCTTGAAATTCATTGTTTGTGCTTTACAAAAATTTTTCTTTTCAGGAAGAACAATACATCTTTACTAGATTACTTCATTTTAGCCAGAAGAAGAAGTGGGTTACTATATGTGAATGTGATTTTTCTTGACTACTTAAAATTTCAAAGTTATATTTCAAACAGTACTATTATTTAAAAAAAAAAATTCACCTGAAAAGAAGTCCAAAATTCTTGCTTCTTTTTAATAGGAATTGTAGTTGATTTTGACTTGTATTATAAAACCTCAGAGTGCTTGTTTACCTTTTATACCTGTCAGGTTTAATTCTTTTCTTCTTTCTTTTTTGTTTTTTTGGTATTAGGAATTAAACCTAGGGGCATTTAACCACTGAGCCACATCCCCAGCCCTTTTTATTTATTTATTTTTTAAATTTTGAGATGAGGTCTTGCTAAGTTGCTGAGGCTGGCTTTGAACTTGAGATCCTCTTGCCTCAGCCTCCTGAGCTGCTGGCACCATTGGAGAGCACCATCATGCCTGGCTCTTTTGAGATTTCTATCAGAGATTTTTTAAAAAGTAAAAGCCTTCCATGCAGTGTTGCTTCTTGCTTTCAACCCTATAAGGTTATCAGCAACTTAAATACTTCAATCAATCAATCTCAGGTCATACTTACAATTCATGGAATTTTCAGAATTCATGGAATATTTTGATGATTGTAGTTAGAAACTGCTGTGCTTCCCTTTGTCAGTGTTTAAGTACAGACATCTTTAATATGTTAGTTACATTTCAATTTTTGATGGTTCATTTAATAAGTAGATTTCTAAGTGATAGCACAATTTTTAAACACCTCATATGGACTAAAATGTCTAGTTTGCAGAACAATTTTAGGAAATAAGTTTTCATGGCTTTACTCTTTTTATTGAATGAGAAAATGAAGCAAAATAGAATCCCACATCAAGAAGTCATGCAGCTGATGTTCAGGCCTATTATCCTACTGCTGTCACTCATTAGGATACGAGATTTCTATGTCCCCTTGCCTTTCATTACTTAAGAATTTGAAGTTAAATATTTATTAGATATACTGATAATTATTTACTTTATGTTTGTGCTAAGTAGTGATATAAAATCTTATATAAGTTACAGAATTTTGAGACAATAAAACTATTTTATCTAATTTGTTCATTTTACAGATGAAAACATAAATTTAGTTATATTGCGCTAATAACTAGATAGGGCCCAAATAAGTTATTATCCACAAATTATTCTAGACATATATTTATTTATTTTTATTTGTTCTAATTAGCTATAAATGACAATAGAATGCACTTTGATATATCATATATAGATGGAGTATGATTTCTCATTCCTCTGGTTGTACATGATGTAGAATCCCACCAGTGGTATAGTTATATATTTATGTAGGGTAATAATGTCTGATTCATTCTACTATCCTTCCTACTCCCATATCCCCTCCCCTCACTTCACTCCCCTCTACCTAATCTAAAGTAATTCTATTCTTCCCTATCCAACCCCCACATTGTGAATTAGCATCCACATATCAGAGAAAACATTCGGCCTTGGTTTTTTGGGATTGGCTTATTTCACTTAGCATGATATTCTCCAGCTCCATCCTTTTACTTGCAAGCCATAATTTCATTCTTCTTTATGGCTGAGTAATATTCCATTGTGTATACACACCACAGTTTCTTTATCCATTCATCTGTTGAAGGGCAACCAGGCTGGTTCCATAGTTTAGCTCTTGAGAATTGAGCTACTATAAACATTGATGTGGCTGTATCACTGTGATATGCTCATTTTAAGTCCTTTGGGTGTAAACCAAGGAGTAAGATAACTGGGTCAAATGGTGGTTCCATTCCAAGTTTTCTGAGGAATCTCCGTGCTGCTTTCCATAATGGTTGCACCAATTTCCATTCCCACCAGCAGTGTATGAGTGTACCTTTTTCCCTATATCCTTGTCAACATTTATTGTTGATTGTATTTTTCATAATTGCCATTCTTAAGTGAAAATATCATATGGCCTAATAAAGAACAAACTATTGTTTAGATAAAGAGATTCTCATTTTATTCTTCCTGCTTGCCTAGTCTTTCTTAAGTGACTGAGAAGATATCTTTTTCTCATTCATTTTTCCAACTTTCACTCAATTTAACTGAAATAGTAGGTTAATATCATAAATAAATAGAGTTGTGTTACTTTCATAGTTTTCTTACCTATAAAGAAACTCTTTTGCTAATACAAGAATAGAGAGAGAGAATGGTCAGTTAACCAAGGTGATAAGTAAGTCATAGATAAAATTTTGTTAAAATAGAACTCTTCAGTCACTACTCAAAACTGTGATGGAAGAATTGGCCACATGGATATTAGGTAGGAACTTGTGAGAAGAGCAGAGTTTTAGGTTTAGTCCCAGACTTGCTTTATATCTGTATTCTTATGAAAGCCCCAGGTGATGTGTGGGCCCAGTCAAGTATGAGAAGCACTGTTCATTCTGGTTGTGCAGATGTGTCCTCCTGTTCATTCATCTCCCCTATGATATGACTAATTATCCTTGATTAGCAACCCTTAGAGGAGGAGGGAGAGCAATAAGCTTGAACTCCAGATTACTGACTTCAAGCAAGAAATTCACCTGCTTGGTTTCCTAACACACTCCCACAGGATATCTGAAACTTGGTAATCTCCTGGCAAGGAAGATTGTCTATACCTGAAAATATTCAGTAGTACTGTATATATATATATATATATATATATATATATATATTTCCTGATCCTCTTCCTCTGGTTTCTACAGATCCCTTTGCTTTAAAAATCTTTCATTAAAAATTTAGAGAATTTAAATGTAATCAATATAATGAAAGTTGCAGACATTTATTTTACTATTTACAATGGAGTTGTCAGAGATCATGAAATTAATCACAGAATTTAAAATTTACTTTTATTGTAGTTGGAAGTGTTTTGGATTGCCTAAAATCAAATCTTTGAAGTATATTAAAGACCAAAAAAAGTGTGATTGAAAGACTTTTGGGGTCTTAAGCCCCCTTGCCCTTCTCGACCAGCAGCAAGGGAAGGGGACACTCCCCAACAAGGTCAGACCGGCATAGGTAAGGCTGACTGACTGCCCGCTCCCAGCCCTCCAGGCGGAGGACAATCAGACGCGTCAGGGAGACCTGTCACAGCAGGAACTCGTTCATTGAGGAAGTCACACAGCTTTTATGTAGGGTGGGGGCTAGGCGGGAGCCAATCAGTTTAAAGGTCAGCAAGGCAGGGGGGTTCATGCAGGCAAGAGTTCCATTGGACTATATGGCAAGCACAAGCTGATCACGTTCGCAGAACTGTTGTTAACCAATCCCTGACGGTGGTCCGGTTTATCGTCATTAACTATTAAAACCGCCTTTGAGGCCTTGATCCTGCTCACTCACCAGGAAGTAAGGAGTCAGCCTGAGTTAGTTAAAGTGTCATTAGTCCCAACACATCCCCCTTTTTTGTTTTATATTAAGGGTGTGTCTGTCTTAGGTTGCCCCTGGGAGGGTCTTACCCATCAGGGAACATCACCCTAGCAGTTTGGGGGTCCGCCTTACTCGAAGGTGTGCCTGTCTTAGGTTGTCCACGGCAGAGCAACATCCTTACCCATCATTGGACAATGAGGCTCTAGCCCTCATTTCCTGTCTTAGGTCGGTATGAGCTCCCCATGAATCTTACCCATCTTTGAGTACCACCTTAGCACTTCAGGCGGGCCCCTCAGGAGGAGCAGGACTTAAGGGAGACACACTTAGACCCCAGTGTCCTGATACGAGTGATCCATGATCCTATAGGGCTCCCAATCATCATTATGAAGGGCAGTATAATGCTGTAGGACCACCATGAGCTGCACAGACTTAGCCTGGCTTTTCAGTAAATGGATAAGCTTATTGATTATGCAAGGCCCAAAGGTGAACACAAGGATAATGGTAATTAGTGGTCCCCTAAGCAGGAGGAGGTAGGGGAGCCACCCATGTAACCCAGTCCAGAGGAAATTAGAGTGGAGCTCACTCCTACTATGTTCCAGATCTTCTTGTAGGTTTTTGATTTTATCTTGTACAATGCCAGAGTGGTTGGCATAGAAACAGCACTTCTCACCAAGGAACAGGCAAAGCCTTCCTTCCTTCGACATTAGCAGATCCAAACCACAGGGATTTTGCAGGACAACAGCGGCCAAGGAATCAAGTTGAGCCTGTAGATCTAAGATGGTAGAGCTGCAAAGTGCAATGTTAGGAGCTCTGTGTAGCTCTCAAGGAGGTCCACTGTCCAAAGTTATGAGGTCAGAGACCCTAATCTTAATCACTGTTGTCCCATTTTTGCTACTGCGCATTACACTCTTTTTAAATGTCATTTTAAGCAATTTACATATATTGACTCCTGAGTCTATATGAACATTAGTTAACACAATTTAACATTATATCTAAAACATGAATTAAAGAAATGCTGAGAGAGCTTTTAACTTTCCTTTTGTGTGGCAAAATGTTTTTATGTTTCACAATATTAACCTTTAAACAAATCAGGCTCTAACCTTTAGAAATACATTTACACTTAAAATTTTCTCAGTGTATTAAGTAACAAATTTTACATATACCCTATCCTATAATAGAACATTAAATGATAGAAATAAATCCCCAATAAAATTTACTCTATATAAGTTTAAAATTACCATTACAGACAAATTTAATCTGGAGAATAGCAGCTTGATAAATTCCCTGCTTTAAAAACTTGTATACCTGGAAAATATGAACACATTTAATATACAAAGAGTAGTACAATACTCTAACAGTTGTTTAACCATAATTGTATACCCCAATGTTTCTGAATTTAGATAAATTACTCTATTTTAACAAGATTAAATATTTTGTTATTTATAGTACTCTAATTGAAGCAGTTGAAACTTTTGCTACCCTTCGTATATAGAATTGTATCTGTTAGGACATAACTCTTAGTAACCTTGTTTTTAGTTTAATGATGACACAAAACAATTTTCTCTCCAAACACATTTGAGTAATTCCATGCATGTCAATTCTAATTCACTTATTTTCTTAAAAAGAAACCAAGATATTAGACAAGTGTCCTGAACAGTATTTGCCAGCTTTTTTTTGTTGGAGGAAAGTCCTAGAAAAATTGATGTTAGACATTTTATAAACATCAACATTATATTAGTTTGACCACCTAGAGACTTGCAAGTTATTTTCAAGACATTTTAGTTCTATTAGTTTACCCAATTTAAGTTGAACCTTTTTAAATCACGTGAATTAAAAATATTTGGATCCATTTTTAAATTTTAATTTTAGGAGCGCTCAGTTTTTTTTTTTTTTTTGGGTGCTGGGGATCGAACTCAGGGCCTTGTGCTTACAAGGCAAGCACTCTACCAACTGAGCTATCTCCCCAGCCCCGGAGCGCTCAGTTTTGATACAGACAAAACATGACATCAGACAGCACGACATACACATAACACAAAATCAAAGACCTTGAAACTTTATAGGTGAATCTCCATTGCAATGTAACAGATGTTCAAAAACTAGTTGAATAAAAAAAATAGAACTGATCAAAAAAGTCATGAGCTCCAAAAAAAAAAAAGGAGAATTCAAAAAAAACAAGAGTCCTGGAAAAATGATACGGCCGTTAATTACTTTAGTAAAGCACCATAAAATTTACTTTTGCTGGAGTTCAGGTAAGACTTTTTGCTCTCTTTTTTTTTTTTTTTCCCTTGGGTTTGAGACTGGTCTCCTACTGAGCCTTCAGGCTTTCTCTATTTACATTTCAATGTAAGTCTTGACTGGATCTGAAAGGGGCTAAAATGTTCCAGCAGAAACTTGATGCCTAGGGCATTTTAACCCTTATTCCTGGTTAGTAATCAATTCAGGTTTGGATGCAGAAAATTGTGAAACAATTATCTCCTAATACTTGTGGGGACTGGGGCTACTATATCATACTCCTTACTAGGACATACCACTGATGGTTGGGTTGGTTACTCCCTCCACGCCAGCATATGTGGGACCTCGTGGCAGGAGGACTAGGTGGGCTGGGCTGGGGAATGGAAGCAGAAACAGCTGAGTCGAAGTTGGAGGAGGAGGAGGGATTTTAGAATACTTGCAGTAAACATACCTCAAGAGGGTGTGCTCTTGGGTGAATTATATTGTTCTGGTTGATGGTATTTGAGGTTCCTGGCGGGCACCCAGATAGGGTTTGGTTCTCCAATTGGGAATACACATCCAAAACCTCTGCCAGCACTTATTCGTGGATCAGGACCACGCCAACATCCAGTTAATGGATCTTTCCATTCAACTTCAACTTTCAGGTAAGGCACCTGATTGGCCCAGTGTCATTGGAAGGCAGTTAAAGGCTGATTTTTTGAGAAATTTAAAATATTTAATGTAAGCATTGCTGTTCTTAATTGATCATGGGGGTTATTTTCCCCTTTTTGTTTTATTAGTTGATTTTTTAAAGTTTTATTATGTCTTTCAATTATGGCTTGTCCTTTTGGATTATATGGGATTCCTGTAGTATGTTTAATATACCAATTGTTGAAAAATTCTTGTAATGATTTACTTGTAAAACAGGGTCCATTATCCATTTTGATTTGTTGAGGCAAGCCTAAAATGGCAAAACATTCTAAGAAATGGCTTTCAGCGTGCTTGGCCTTTTCACCAGAGTGAGCAGTGGCCCAGCAGGCATGGGAGTAAGTATCAATAGACATGAATATATATTTTAATTTTCCAAATGGTGTATAATGAGTTACATCAGTTTGCCAGATAATGTTAGGTTTTAGACCTCTGGGGTTTACCCCAGGGGATTGGAGAGGTGGAACCTGTAAGAAAGGTAGGCAAGATTTGCAGGTTCTTACAATCTTTTTTAAGTCCTTTGCGGGGACCAAAGGAAACTTATGATGTAACCCTCTCCAATTTAAATGGGTCAGGTCATGAAGGCCTTGGGCTAGTTGTAAGTCCTGTTGAGGTTGGGTTGTAGCTATTGAAGTCCCTGATGCGACTAACTGGTCGGCCACAGCATTGCCTTGTGCAAGGGAGCCGGGTAGATTTTGATGTCCTCTTAGATGCTGTAAGAATATGGGTTCAGCACGCTCCTTTAACAAGGACCGTACCTGGATCATCAATAGAATTTTTATCTAACTTGATATATGAAGAGACCAATGTAGGTAGCAGGTTTACCACATATAGGCTGTCTGAGAAAAGATTCATGGGTTCTTGTACTTGAGTTAGGGCCATAGCAATTGCATATAACTCCTTAAACTGTGCTGACCCAATAACTGGTTCAAAATGGGTAATTACTTCCTGTTTCACTAATCTGGGAGAGGGGGGGTAAATTACAACAGCAGATCCCTCTTTTCCTCCATCTGTGAATACATTTACAGCTTTAGGGAGGGGTTTAGTGGAAAAAAGTATAGGGGGTGCCCATTTTAGTTTTGAAAATGAGGACACCCATTTGGTTGACCCATAATGGCAATCAATCTTCCCTAAGAAACCCTCCAATGCACAGGATACTCTATTGTTATTCCTTTGAACCCATTCAAAATCTGACAGGCGATAGGACACTGTCAAAACATTAGGCTCTTTTCCATAGTGCCTAAGGGCAGTATCCTTGCCTTTAATTATAAGATCAGCCAATTGGTCTAGGTGAGCGTAGATCCTAGGAGCCGCCCCTATGACTGCGTGTATCCATTGAAGGGGCTCTCCCCGCTGAGTTATGACTGCAGTGGACAGCTGAGAACTGGGGAGAATCCAGAGGCTAAGGGGATCTTCAGGCCGGTATCGAGTCAATCAGGTAGAGTTAAGGGCTGCTTGTATATTTTGGAGTATATGTTGATGGTCTTGAGTTAGGGTAATAATGTTTGTTGGATCTTTATCCCGTAGCAGGTCAAAGAGAGGGAGGATGTCCTCCATAGAGATAGGAAGCCATGGCCTCAACCAATTAAGTTCCCCTAATAATTTTTGTAAATCAACCAAGGAATAGGAGGATTGGAGGAGTAATTGAGGTTTAAGGGGACAAACAGAATCCAATTTAAGCTCAGTTCCCAGTATCTTGAAGGGAGGGACAGTTTGGACCTTATCATTAGATATATATAGTCCTCCTCTCTCCAGAAGGCCTTGGAGTTCTTTGTATGCTGAGCTTAGTTGTAGGGCATTAGTGGCTCCTATAATAATGTCATCCATGTAAATATACAAAGTAATTTGTGGCCTTTTTTGTAGGGGTTGAAGGAGTTCAGAAACAAAATGTTGACAAAATGCAGGGCTATTTGCCATGCCTTGGGGTAGAACCACCCATTCATAACATTCATCTGGTCCTTGATAATTGGTAGAGGGCACTGAGAAAGCAAACTTCTCACAATCGTCTGGGTGGAGTGGTATTGAGAAGAAACAATATTTGATATCAATAACAAGAAGAAAAAGATCTCTTGGGATAGAGGGGATCCAGGGAAGACCCCTTAAAGGGGTTCCCACTGGAACCATACGACTATTAATTTTCCTGAGATCCTGAAGCATTATCCGTTTTCCTGATGTTTTTTGGATGACAAAAACTGGACTATTCCAGGGGCTTAGAGATGGTCTGATATGACCTAAGGTTAGTTGTTCTTGTACAATATTTCTTAAATGTTGAAGTTTATTTTGGGATAATGGCCACTGTTCCACCCATATTGGGGGACCTGGGAGCCATTGAATGGCTGGCGTTATTGGAACAGTGGCCCTTAGGATTAGGGGTGAGGCTTTACCTGGGGAGCTGGGACCTTCTGCCTAGATGCCTCAAAAAGAGGGTCTCCTCTGTAATTGCTGAAAGGGCCAGATAGATTAAATTGTTGTTCATATTCCTCTTGCTCAAGGAGGTCATCATACACTGCCTTGTGATCAGTTGTTATATAGACCTCTGCTTGCCCTAAAATATCCTGTCCTAGTAAATTTGCAGTAAGACCTGAGGCCACGAGGGGGCTCACATCTCCCTGGGCACCATCCACATCCCGCCATTTGAGCCAATCTTTGGTCTCTTCTGATTTAGTATTACCTCCTACCCCAAGCAACTGGGGGCCAGGAATCAACCTCCATTGAGGTGGAACTTCCTCCTTTCTTAACACAGTCCTATCTGCTCCAGTGTCAATGAGACAGCAGAATTTCTTTCCTGCTATAAAAATGTCCATTTTTGGCCTGACTCCGGGGACAATGGGAACAGTCCAATGTGCCTTAGGGGGGCTATTGGGGGAGAAACCTCCTTTGTGTGACGGGGCTGGAGGGTGCCCCCTGATTAGTTTAAAGGTTTCCCCTCAATGTCAAATTTAGGTTTGTAATCCTTCTGCCAATGGAATCCCTTTCTGTATCTTGGGCAAGGCATTTTGGGGGTGATCAGCCTTTGAGCTGAACTGGCCGGACTTTGAGCTGAACCCCTAGAGCATCCGGACAGAGCCTCAGAACACACCCGACCAGTGGGGCAATCCCTCTTGAAGTGGCCTGGTTGCCCGCAGCCATAACATACTCCTTTGCCCTTAGCCGCGACTGGTGACAAGGCTGCCGTGAGAGCCTCAGCAAGTGAGGCAGTTTGGGCCTGTAGGGCTGCAACCAAGGATTGAGACTGATGCACTTGCGTGCCAATATCTTTGGTAGCCACTATCCACCTTCCCATGGAGCGATCTTTCATCCCTGCACAGGCCAATTTGTGATCGGTAGTCATTCCTTCCCAAACTAACATTTTAACAAATTGATCTCTTAGGGGCCCCGGAGGAAATTTTCTCTGAAGGCTTTTTTCTACCCTTTCAATGAAGGTTGCTAGGTCCTCAGTTGCCTTCTGGGTATTTCCTGTGATGGGGGTTTCTGAGGGGCCCTCCTCTAGCTTTTTCCATGCCGCCAACCCTAGGGCTCTTACTTGTTCTTGATATGGGGCCAGGATGGCAGCCTGTAAGAGGTCAGTAGAGAATTGGTCACTGGACCCCGAGAGCATCCCATAAGTAACCGGGACGGGAGGGTTAGCGGCCTGGTTCCCTTCAGCCTGAGCATGACATTCTTCATTAAAAAAGGCACACCACTTTAGATATAAAAGACCAGGAAGGACAGCTTTAGTTAGGTTCTTCCAATCCTGAGTGGTACACTGCTGGTGGGCGAGGCCCTGGAGGATGGTTTCAGCCCAAGGGGAATTGGGCCCATCCTCTGAAACAGCTTTCTTTAGTTCCTTTAAATCTTGTGCCTCCCATGGGTACCATATAGCAGGCCGGTTACCCCCTGGGTTAGCATTTACCGGGAAGGCCATACAGGGAGGGGGGAGGGTAGAGTCAGTGCGTTCTCCCCCAGTATCATAAAATGGCCGCCGGGAAGATTTCCCGCCATCCGGACAAGATGGTGGCAATGAGCCTCCCTGGGGCGGTAGTGGGCCCTGGCTATGTGTAGAGGCTGGCTGCCCTCGTGGTTCCTCAACCTTGGGAGGAGCAGATGGAGATGAATTGGGCTCCTCCTTAAAGGTCTCCCAACATTGTTTACTATGTGGCAAGTTTCTGGAAGGAGATGCAACGGGAGGAGCCGGCTGGGAGCCCCCTTTGGGAGGTCCTGGAGAGAAGCAGGCCTTAAGGGCGGATTATGTAGGGTAGACTCCCAATGGAGGACCCTCCCCTAAACCGATTTCCCTCTTCCTAACAAGTTGTTCTACATGATCCCATGTGGACCAGTCAAAAAGATTAGCGGCAGGAAGCCAAGGAACCACCCGAGTAAAGGTGTCCCAGGCTTTTCCCACATGTGTATCAGACCACTCAAGGCCCCTACTCTTCAGCATGAGTCTAAGGGCTGAGGGCGCAGGGTCACCATGTGTGGTGTGTGTTTGCCCCATCTTTTCAGGGGTGCCTTAGCTCAGAACTCACTTGGCCCAATCTGTCAGTACTTTCGGTTTCGAAACTGCCTCTTCGCTTTGGCTGCGGTTCAGCCTTGAGGGGCCCGACATTGGGCACCAGATGTCGGGTCTTAAGCCCCCTTGCCCTTCTCGACCAGCGGCAAGGGAAGGGGGCACTCCCCAACAAGGTCAGACCGGGATAGGTAAGGCCGACTGACCGCCCGCTCCCTAGCCCTCCAGGCGGAGGACAATCAGATGCATCAGGGAGACCCGTCACAGCAGGAACTCATTCATTGAGGAAGTCACACAGCTTTTATGTAGGTTGGGGGCTAGGTGGGAACCAATCAGTTTAAAGGTCAGCAAGTCAGGGGGGTTCATGCAGGCAAGAGTCCCATAGGACTATATGGCAAGCACAAGCTGATCACGTTCACGGAACTGTTGTTAACCAATCCCTGATGGTGGTCCGGTTTATCGTCATTAACTATTGAAACCGCCTTTGAGGCCTTGATCCTGCTCACTCACCAGGAAGTAAGGAGTCAGTCTGAGTTAGTTAAAGTGTCATTAGTCCCAACAAAAGACTATATATTAAGAGGCTATTTTGAAATAAAAAAATTTTGGGGGGTTGATCAGATAAATTTCAGCATTGAATTATTAGTATCATTTTATTGACAAAACTAGAACTGTATTATTGAATTTTTTCTAAAACTCATATGCTAAATGATGAAATATATAAGGGCACCATAATTTTTCATAGGTATAAAGAGTCCTGGGGTCCTGGCTGATTGGCTCTCTAAGAGAAGAGGCCACCTCAGTGTTGTGAGTTTAGGCTTTTTCTTTTTCCCAAAAGAGGGAACTCTAAAATGATTCACAGGGACCTGACTTTGTGACTACCCCAGTGTCAAGGACTTACTCCATTACACACAGTCCATGGATTGACTGAATAAGTATTGTCTGTGGTATTTGACAAGTTATTGCCCTCTATTTGCAGATAGCACCATATGCCATTATCTCTGACTTTCCACTATTTATCCTAAAATTTCAACCCCTAGAGTTACTAAAAAGATGGAAAATACGGACAGATTTACTTGTATCTCTCATTTCTGTATTAATGGATTCAACCAAACATGGATCAAAAATATTCTGAAAAAAAATTGACAGTACTGAACATGTACTGGCTTATTTTCTTTGTCATTATCCCCTAAACAATAGAATATAACAACTAATTATATACCATCCACATTGAATTAAGCATTATAAATAATCTAGAGATGATTTTAAGTATGCAGGAGGAACTGCATAAGTTATGTAAAAATACTATGCTATTCTACATACAGGGTTTGAGCATCTGTGAGTCTGGTAGCAGGATTCCTGGAACCAATTCCTGATGGATGTTATGGGATGATTGTAAAATAAATCTGTGGCACTATCCCTAAAGGGCTCCCTGAAATATATATATTGAAGTCATTCTCTATCTTTCTATTGCAATGGCTGTAAATTCTGACTGTAGTTTACAATTATTTGGACAGCCTAAAACAGTTCCCAGGCTCCAACACAGATTAATTCTATCAAAATGTCTATGTTACATGGTGTCATATACTTGATTATTTTTAAAGGTTCTTGAGCGCTAAAGGTTTGCAAACCAATTCACACTGCAATTCACACTTGTCAACAGAAAACACAGCAGTCAGTCAATGGGCAGGAATGTAATAATTATGTAGGCAAGTAGAAATAATGGGACACTGGAGGTTTGTCATGTTGCTCTGAATTTTTTTTTCTGCTTGTATTCCACATCTATTTTGTGCTTCACTCTATGATACAAATATTTCTCATAAAGTAACTATAGGTCAGTAACCTAGTGCTTAATGATCTAGTTATACGTGCTGGTCCCTAAGCTAATTTCAAGGTCTACAAAAACCCAAATCACTTACCTTGATATTCCCAAAGCCCAGCACTTGCTCCCAGAATAGTCTCACACTTAAACTGTGCTTTACTTTCTGTGCTTTTACTTGTTTTTTTCCTATCCCCTACTCACTCTCCTTTCCACCTTTAATTCTAATAGCCTTCATCCCTCTAACTGAGAGCAAAGGAATTCCTTATATCTCAGATCAAGCAGAAGTCCTCTTTGTGAAACTAAGGAAGTACTCAAGGTTCCAACTATGACTTTGGAGGCTCCAGTTGTACTGTACATGGTTGTATGGAGTTTTTCCTTGAAACACATACTATGCAATTTGAAGAGGCGGTATCAGTATGGATAGGGTAGGTTATGCTGCAATAACAAATAACTCTAAAGACTCATAAATTTAATCCTCAAATTGCATGTTCATCAGAGATCAGCTATGACTCTTCTTTAAATAATATTTACTTCATTATTCAAGAAGATAATGCTGCTTATAGAAAAATATTAAAAGTGGAAGAATATAATGACCTATATGTTGACTTTTCAATTTTTGCTCCTGTCTGGTATATATCATATGTCCTCATGTTCCAAGAGTTCATCAAGTAATACAGGTATATGTGACATCAATAAGTTAGGGAACTATGATTTCCCTTCCATAGCCAGAAAGGACAGTGTGTATTTGTACACAAAAAATACTCTACCATATAGGGATTATGATAAGTGAAAACTTATCTATCATTAAATTGTTATGTGTTCTATTATACACTTTTACTAATGTTTATTTATTCATGAAACTTGAGATTCCCTCAGTCAAGAAATTGGTTCTATTGGTCTTTGTTTCCTTAGTGCATAGTTGGTGCCTGACATACAGCTGGCATTTGACATATTGCTCACTGAATGAATTAAATATAAACAGTACTGAATCAAAGTTATATATAGAGCTTGATGAACACTTTTTTCTTGTAACAAAACCATACATTTCTTAAGTATAAATACTACTAGCTTGAATAGTTATGCACTCAGATTATATCCTAATATTATCTGCCAAACACATCATGTCAGACATGTGGCAGATCCTATATCCAAATCATTAAAGAAACTTTCTTGGAGTGTATCTGGAGAATAATAAAGTTTTGACTTCTGCCAAAAGTATTCTGGGCATGATTCTTAAGATCTTTAAAGAAAACGGGATGGAGAGTTTGTCTGCCTCACTTCTTTCATCAGTAAAAGAAAGTGTGTCACAGTCACAATGGAATTTGAAGTATTTGTGGAAAGATGCTAAATAGTATATACATAATTTATATCCATCCTCAACAGATGAGGCTCCCTTTTGATTTCTCAACAATAAATAAGCACAGTTTAGTATTTTTGTAGGATTAGTACTAGAAATTTGATTATGTAGAATAAATCTATATCATCTAAGAGGGATACAATCTGGAATGATGTTTTCTTTTACTATGTTAGGTTAAATTATATTTTATGTGATATTATTATGCAGTAGACAATATTATTTTGCATCTTGACATTCTATCTCAATATAGAAAAGGAAGAAAGGCATAGCTTTCCATGAATCTCTATAAATGTGTATTAAATCTTTATTTTTGCATTTAAGTAGCATCATGTAAAGATATGAATATATATTTTGAATTTTATAGCAAATATTGAATTTTTATTTCCTCTGAGAATAATTATAGATTAGATAAAATGATATATGTTAAAAGGAAGGAATTTTACTTATGTGAATGGAATATAGGATTACAAGAATGTCTTTGGATTTAGACATTAGTAAAACTAAAACCGCAAAGAAAAAGAGAGTAAGGGGCAGATCTCCCAGCTGCTCACTGATGCCTGAAATTGAGCTCTGGAAGCCAAATTTATTCCACTTACAGTTTTAAATTTCTGTAAAAATGCCTCCTTCTCCACAATAAAAATCATCTCTTCTAAATTGCAAATGACTTGAAAGGTAGAGACAGAATATTATCATATCCACACTCAGGTTTTCTTAAAGGGAGTATCTAAATATGGATGAATTATATCATAGGAACCTAATTAGTCAGAAACTAAGCAATCAATGCTGCTATTTAAAAGCTGCCAACAGTCTCTTGGTTCTGAGGTAGACAGTGGGTCATCCTAGAGGAGATCATACTAAAAAACTGTTCCTTTAATCTTCTTGGCAGGAAGGAGTCAAAGTCTCCTGGGAAGGATATGGGAAAATTAGCATAATACCTGAGAAAACTTGCAGAATGAAGCATATAGGAATTATTCTCTTTCATGGATGAGTTTTTTATAACCACTCATGGATTGAGCAATTTCTTTCTTAGGTCTTCAAAGACAAAGATACTAGATACTAGCCAAGGAAATTCACCATGCTGAATGGGGTAGGAATCAGAGACCAGAATGATGGGAATTTGGGGGAGCTGATTCAGCCTCACATGTGACCAAGTTTGGATGCCACTTATGATCCAATCAATCTAGCAAGGATAGAAGATCTAACAGCTTGCAGCAGCAACTTTGGGAGCCCATTTATAGAACATTCCCAACCATGAATGGTAAGGTTGGGGTTGCTTCATTTCCGCCTTGCAAATACCACTTTGACATGCTTCAAAATCTGGAGCATCAAGAAAACAGGAAAAACTTGCACAGGTAGTGCCAAAAATGGGTTTATGATTTGTATTAGGAATAGTACCATGAAGAGATATTCACAAACACAGAAAGTTATCAAAAACCATGTGTGATACCCAAAAATGGGTTTATGATTTGTATTAGGAATAGTACCATGAAGAGATATTCACAAATACAGAAAGTTATCAAAAACCATATGTGATACATTTGAGTACCTATTTTATAAACAAATTTTTATGTTATGCCAGAATTTTTCAGATGCTTTCTAATCTTAATATGTCTTTAAAGTCTCTTGTGTATTCATCTTTGCCTTATTTTCTCATTAACTTTTCTTTTTCTTTATGTTAAACTGATTATTCTCCTCCAGTTTTATTAAAGTGGAATTGACATCATTCATTATCCACTGTCCAGTATTTTATTCACACACACACGCACACAAACACACACACACATTTTCTTAGATATATAAAATTTATTATATATCCATATCCATAAAATAAAACTTCTTAAAATTTGAAATTGTATATAAATATATCAAACTGACACATTCATCTGTAATTACTTTTTTTCAGGATTAAGATTTAAGGTATATTCAGATGGTTAGATGAAGCTACTGCAGATTTTTTTCATCATAAGTTTTTCTTGTTTATTTCTTTGTTAATGAACATTTAAGATTCTTCTAAATTTTCCCCTCTAGGTTTCACTGGAGATAATTTTCCTTTCTTAATTTCTAAGTATAACAAAGTATATCATTATAGTTTCTGATATTTATCTCTTCTTTTAGAAGGAGATATAACAAAACCTGATAATTTATATTTTTACGTTATCTGATTTTGATAGATGATATTTTATTAAAAAAATAAACTGTGTTTGTAAATAAGATTGACCTTTAATGTTTTGCTAGTTAGGTTTTGGTTCTCAGGTTATCATTGTATCATACCATGAGTTAGTCAGCAATCCTTTTTGTCCTCTAGAACTTTTACTTTAGATTGAGATATGAGTTTCCTGGAACACTCCCTAGACCTGATTTTTTTTTTTTTTTTTTTTTTTTGGGTGGTGGGGATCAAACCCAGGGCCTTGTGTTTACAAGGCAAGCACTCTACTGACTGAGCTATCTCCCCAGCCCCTAGACCTGATATTTTTGTTTGTTTTGTAATCCGTAGAGTTTTAATTAGTTCCTAAATCTTCATTAATGAATAACATAATGGATAGGTTTATTTTTCCTAATAGTCTGTACCTTTTTTGTACCACGTTGAAAGGAAGTAAAACAGATCACCAAAACTATGGCTTCTTCTGCTCTGATTTAATTTTTTTTGTAAAAAATACGACCTTATTGTACTCCAGGCTAGTGAAGGGGGTCCTGCCTGTTACATCATTGCTTTCCATATGGCTCTGTTTTTGACTCGTCTACATTCCTTGAGGTACCCTATATGTACTATTGACTCTGTCCATTATGTATAGTGGGGTAGGCAGAATAATGGCCACCAGAGACATCCATGTCCTTATCTCTGATACCTGTGGTTTGGTTAATTGGCAAAGGGGAACTGAGGTTGCATGTAGAATTATTTTGCTAGTCAGCTGACCTTGAGATATGGAGATTGTCCTGGATTATCTAGTGGGCTCAGTGTGTTCACCACGTTCTTTATCAATACAAGAGTGTAGAAGAGAGAAACATACAGATGTCAGCAGGAAAAAGTTTTGGCCTGATATTACTGGCTATGAAGATGAAGAAATGGGGCTGTGAGCCAAAGAATGTGAGTGATCTGAGGAAACTGAAAGGGTAAGGAAGCAATCTTTTGTTTGGCTCCAAAAGGAATTTAGTCCTGCTGACCTCTTGCTAGGTCACTGAGATCCATTTCAAACTGCTGACCTAAGAACTATCAGAAAATAAATCTGTGTTGTATCAGATCACTGAATTTTTGGTAGTCGTTAACATCAGTCATGGGAAACAAATGCATGTGGGAATAAAGAATTAGAGCAAGCTACACCCACATTTCTGGTAACAGAAAGCTTTGTAACTCACCTCTAGTCCTTAAGTCTTTCTTCCCTCATATTTCAATGTATAAAATCTAACTCCTCCCAACATTATATACTTGCCTTTAACCAAACTAGCATATAAACATTATTTATTATCGTTCATTGTTTCAGGACATAATTACTAAGTACCAGTCAAATGGTAGCCACTGAAGACAAAAGTGCCAAGGCAGAGATAAGTGATATTTTCTCTCTTCAAGAAGATGATGGTCTGGATGGCAACATCAGACATAGGTAGAGATAAAGATCAAATGAGTAGTATATCTAATAAACACTGTAGAAATTCAAAAGAGGGCAGTAGGGATCACATATTGCTAAACAGAAAATCTTTTACTAATGAATCTGATTTGGAGGGAACTGCTTGTGTCAAAAACAAATGCATACAAATGTGTATAGCATGTTCAAGGAGATTATATGACTGGCTTCAATGTTATCAGTGCTGAATCAATATTTTCAATAGATGACATATTCTAAAATTTAAAAAAAGTACAATGTCCTTAGTATAACTTCTGGTTCAACTTATTAATAAGGTGGGTTGGGGATACTGATGAAGGAGCTTCCTACAAATTACTTTCTTTTATTTATTGCTTTCTGCCCACCATATTTGGCTTTTGTATGGATTTCCTTTTATTTAATTTTAGGCATTGAGGGGAGATTAGTTAACCCAATCATTCAGTTACTTATTTAATAACCAGTTCACTCAATGATTTGCCCACAACTGAGATAAGTTCCAGAGATATAGGTACTAAATAAAATAGTTCTAGCTTTCAATATGGTCACAGATGACAGAGAAAGCAGACATATAACCAATTAAATGTTAGCATGTTGCCGATAAAAGGATGGAATTGGAGAATATCATGCTAAGTGAAATAAGCCAATCCTAAAAAACCAAAGACTGAATGTTTTCCCTGATAAGTGGATGATAAATAATGGGGGTGGAGGGGAGGGGGAAGAGAAATGAAAAGAGAAACTTTAGATTAAGTAGAGGGAAAAGAGACGGCGGGGGTATGAAAAATGGTGGAATGAGACAGACATCATTACCCTATGTATACGTATAATTACATGAATAATATAAATCTACATTGTGTACAACCATAGAAACAAAATGATGTACCCCATTTGTATACAATGAAACAAAATGCAATCTGTAAAAATTAAAAAAAATAATTAAAAATAAAATAAATGTTAGCATGTAAGCAATGATTGACATAGGCATATAGTAACTGAGGAGGGCACTCACATAAAAAAGCAGTCATTTTTTACCTGCTAGATTTAGGAAGAGTTTCCTACAGGATCTGAGCTGAAAGAGGTAAACATTTAAGATTATTAGGGACACGTCACCAAAAGCTTGACCCCTGTCCCTGATGCCAGTCTAATTAAGAGGACATAGTTTTGAGAAAAAGGAAAAAGAAAGTTTTTTGCTTTGTTAGCAAAGGAGAAACACAGGGGACTCCTGTCCCAAAGGCTGGGATTCCCATCGTCAAGAACAGGGGGCATTTAAAGAGGTGACTCAAAGGCTACATTCCTGTGTTCTCTGTTGGAGTTGTAATTCACTTGTTAATTTGGGAGACAGTCATTTCTGAGATCCTCTGGGACCATCCCCAAAGTCTGGATTACTTCATTCCTATGGTGGGGGAGTGCTCAAGGACAGATAACTGCCTAGGACGGGCAGAAAGGCAATCCTGTTTCCCCTGAGATTAGGGAGGGGGAGAAATTAGAGAGGAGCAGGGAAAGAGGAAGAGAAAGAAACATATCCATTTTTAAAGTGAAGTTTCAGTGGCTGAGCAGCAAGGATTATATTCAAAGCGTAAAGTGAACCACTGTTACAGTTTAATACAGATAAAATGGTTGATATTTATGGAGAAGACATTGTGTTAAGATCTGTGCACAAATTATTACCTACTTCTTCCCTTGAGGTAGATTGAACTAGATTGAGAGGTTAAACAGTCTCAGTTAACTGTAAAGCGCCAACCATGAAGAGGGCACTCAAAATCATTAGTAAAAATGGCACCGGTTAACTCAAATGTCCATATAATTTCTACACACATTCTCATGTAGCTAGGGATATGTAAGATAGACTTGTCTCTTCTAAACCGCAGACACTTTGCCTTGCTGGAATAAAAACAGACAAAAGCACTTTTACTATGGTGAATTATATCAATTGAAAATTTAACTGACATGCAAATTGCATGTTAGGATACTAGATTTTTGCCACCAATCCTGAAAACTGCCAGTGACAGTGACAGGAAGTTAACAATTGCATGCAGTTCACACTTTGAAAATAAACAGTGCATTTTGTATGCCTTTTCCTCCTCCCTCAGTGAAAAAATAATTTAACTCCACATTAGAGTCTAGAGGTGAACAAAATTGAAAGGCAATTCCAATAAGTCAATAATGAATTATTTTAACACATGTAATGAGTCCAGCTTTTTGAATTTGAACTTGAAGTAGTACACAATGCTTACCTTATCCCAATTAAATGAAGGGTAAGTAAATATTTAAACATTATCTGTTTAACTCTGCGCCAAATTATTAGCCTGTCTTGGCTTTACTCTCAGGCTTCATCCAGGCTCCAGAGATTCTTACTTACATTGTATTTTTACACACTAATTATTTTGGCTTTCACATCTCTACTTTAAGATAAAGAAACTAATGCTTAGATGGTATGCTGAAATCACACAGTGAAGAGGTTAAGGCACTTATATTTGAATTTAGGCTTCCTTGACTATGAAGTTTCTATTCTTACCTAGTCTGCTTCTATCACTACCCTTAGGACCCCTTTCAGTGTTCAAAACCAAGTACTGTCTTCTCTAATCTTGCTTGCTGCTACTGGGGAAGAGCCAGGATTTCTTTCGTGTTATTTAAATAAATTACAGTCATTGTTCACTAGGTAAACTCATTGGTGATCTCTGATTATATAAAAGAAGATAGAATTATTCGTGGTCAAAAGTGTTCTACCTTCACCCCTTACTTAGAAAGTTTAGACTGCAGAAAAAAAATGGGGTCTGATGTGTCAAATATAAGGGAAAGTTCTGCCATTGCTTATCACAAACTTACTTGCCCTAGAGGCCAACTCCACCCTATCTTTTCTTTAGTTACTTGAGACAGTAACTCCCTCCTGACTCTTGCTCTTTAAAACTGGTTCAGGTTACTGTCACTTGGAAATGAAAGACTCTAGATAAATTCTTATGGAGGTATTGGAGCAAGACCAGGGTTAGTAGTCAGACAGACCCAGACTCAGAATTGAGCTCCCCAGATTCTTATCTGTGTGATGTCAGGCAAAATACCCCTTTGTGTTATAGTTATCTCATCTGTTACACAGAGTAATTCTTTGGTGATTGTGAGGATTAAATAAGATGCATGCAAAGTGTTTGGTACATTATTAAATAATAAAGATATTATTAAATAATAAAGGCAGGAAAAGTAACTTAGTGATGTATAAAAGCTTAAAGTGGCAAATTTGAATTATGGATGCTACAGATAGTTTTGAACTTGCAACTACACAGTTAAACCAACCACTTAGTTCTACTTATCAAAGTATGAAACTTCTTACAATTTTGTCTGTTCATTCTTATTTTTTATCTTCTAAATATGACAAATCGCTATTTTGAACAGTTGACAATTATATGTATTTGATGGCAAAGAAATGATTTAGGGTCTTGATGCACTGAAGGGAGAGTTATTGAGTTAGTATAATCTTATTTAAAATGATGACATAAATGTTAAAAGCAAGATATTGTATGATTTTAAAGATAGTATTGTTCTTAGACTCAAATAGAGAAAAATAAAACTGATAACATGGCAATTTGTAGACTCTCTTGAGTAGTCACACAGAAATGATGTTTTTTTTAAAATTTCATTTATATACTAGCTATAAAAATCATATTGACATCATCAGAAGAAGTGTTTTAAATTCAGTTAGGTTCCAGGTAGGAACTTTTCTCTACACTTGAGGGTCAGATCTTTAAAACAATCCCAAGGTGAAAAGATTCAGGTTACAGAACTTCAGACTTTTTTGAATTCTGTCTAGGCAAAGGGCTGGAGTGCCTGTGTATTTGTCTTCTATGCATTTTTTCACCCACTAAAATAAAACAATAAAGTCAGCACATGAAATACAGAAAATAGTAATGACATTTCATGTATCTTACTAGCAATGAGGATGATACAAATGTCTATTCACTACTATTCCTTATTTTAAAAATAATTCTGAAGCTTCCCATGCTTCCTTTTGAATGCAGTGTTTGCAGCAGGTGGTGGATAGGTACACTGAAAAGCATTTTGTTTCCCTCCACCAAAAGTGCCATGCTTTTCTAATACTGTAGTAGAAATGCTGAGTTCTGCCTCCTTTTGCAAAAACTAGATTCTTTTTATTTATTTATTTATTTTGATTCATTGTACACAAGTGGGGTACAACTGTTGCTTCTCTGGTTGTACATGAAGTAGAGTCTCACCATTTTGTAATCATACAAGTACATAGGGTAATGATGTTTGTCTCATTCTGTTATTTTTCCTTTCCCCCACTCCCTCCCACCCCTCTATTTCCTCTATACAATCATCCTTCCTCCATTCTTGCCTCCCTCCCACCCCCCTTTATGTATCATCATCCACTTATCAGAGAGATCATTTGGCCTTTGGTTTTTTGAGATTGGCTTATCTCACTTAGCATGATATTCTCCAACTGCATCCATTTACCAGCAAATGCCATAATTTTATCCTTCTTTATGGCTAAAATTCCATTGTGTATATATATCACAGTTTCTTTATCCATTCATCAATTGAAGGGCATCTAGGTTGGTTCCACAATCTAGCTATTGTGAATTGAGCTGCTATGAACATTGATGTGGCTGCATCATTTCAGTATGCTGATTTTAAGTCCTTTGGGTATAGGTCAAGAAGTGGGATAGCTGGGTCAAATGGTGGTTCCATTCCAAGTTTTCTAAGGAATCTTCACACTGCTTTCCAGAGTGGCTGCACTAATTTGCAACCTCACCAGCAATGTATGAGTGTACCTTTTCCCCTACATCCTCACCAACACCTATTGTTGCTTGTTAAAAGAACTAGATTCTGACTCAATCAAAACCTCGCCATATGCTAGCCAAGTCCTGCCCTTCTTCATTCCATCCTATGTGTTTCAGTCCCTAAAACTGGTAAAATAACTCACCTCTCACAAATGCCACAAGAACATAATTACAAGACCAAAGTTTGCTTTGCTTCAAATGATATCAGACATTGTGGCAAAATCTTTACTCAACCTGTATTGTTCACCTACTTTTTCTTTTTCTAGATCATAATATTTTTTTCCCTAAAACCCTCCAGAAAGATTAAACCATATTATATATTCAAAATAAAATTCTACAGATATCTCTAAAAGTATACACAGGAAAATTGCTGAAGTAGAATACTTTTCATTCTTGCCCTCTTCAATATCATACTAACCCAAATTATCTTTCTATAAAATTTACAGAATAATCACAGATTCTCTTATACAGTTTTAAGCGCACATACACACACACACACACAATATGCCATTACAAAGGGATTACACAATACTAATGCCCTTGAAGTAAATATCACTCCATTTCCACTCCAGGGCTCACCAAGACAACATGAAACTTGACTGATATTCTGTTTATTTGGAGAAGGAAGAAGAATCAAAAGGACTATAAGTATAGTGCCACCATTTACTTTAACTGTATTTAAGTGTCATCACTATATCAAGAGATAAATTTTCATAACAAAGGTTGCAAGTGTTCTTTTGGACTCCCTTTCCCAGGTTTATAGATAACAACTTGTCTTGTGTCTTCACATCATCTTATTTGGTTCCTTCCTTATCCTCACCTCTTCTTATAAGGACACCTGTCATATTGCATTGAAATCTTCCCTAATCACTTTATTTACCTTAATTACCTCTTTAAAGATCCTACCTCCTAATACAGTCATATTCTAAGGTACTATGTGTTAGACTTTGACATAGGGATGGGGGAAATTCAGTCCATAACACCACCAAAGTACATATTTTTTAACCATAATGGAGCCTTATGTATTATCCATGTTTTGTGAGCTCTGCAGTGAGCATCAGGTCTTACAGGGTTTTGAATCTCCAGTATTCCTCAGGGTAGATGTGGGTTTGGAAGATATGGATATAACATCAAAGGAAACATTTGCATTAAAAAATCAGATAAATCAAAACTAATTAATGATTCTTAATTGATATCTGTTGAAAATTAAGGAAATGTCCTTGAAGGATGGATCCCATCATATAAGGAAATGACAAAGAAATTTATTAAGAAGCAATCTGTGTATGTGTGAACAACATAGACAAATGGTCATCTTAGGATAATAATTTCTTATTAATATGGATTTTTTATGTATTTGTATATAAAATAAGGAAGAGAACAGACTTATTCTTAATACTAAGGTCTTTTCCACACTAAACAAGACCCTGTCATAATGCTTGATTAGTTGCATTAGAGCCTGAACATGCTCCTTGTTTTCATAGGAAGGAGAAACATGAGCGACTATCTAATGTGGTGTATGGTAGACTTTCTGTGAGCTGGAAAATTTGCTTCTGGGTAATGATACCTGGGAGGGGGCAGTAGGTTGGTACAATGTGTTTGGTGGCATTTCAATGGTGAGTTCCATACCTGAGACTAAAAAAGAGTTTGACAAGGAAATAGAAAATATGTTTAGACTGCACATTTAGGTTCCAGCATGAAGAGGCAGATCTCTACCTATGTAATTTTACTGAAGCATTGGCTTTCAAATCTTTGATCATTTAAACTGTAATATAGGTTTTTCAAGATGGCGGACTAGAGGGCGGCTGCATTTCATGTTGCTCCAGGACACAGGATTCTAAAGAGGAGATAGTGAGAGACTTGGGATCAACTCAAAGCCGCCGGGTGAGTCTCTCCCGTTGGGGAGGCGTCCCGGATGGGGCGGTAGCCCCTGAACGCAGGGAACTTTGTGAAGTAGAGTCGCCCAGCGAGACGCCCCTCCCCCCACTGGAGCGGTAAACACAGACAACTGGGATCATCGTAGAGGAGGCGGCTCAGCACAGCGCTTGGACTCAGAGCAACCACTGGGGCTCCGGGCGGCTGCCTGAGGAGGAGCTGCGTGGCGAGCTGTTTGGACTCAGAGCGACCGCTTCTGAACACTGGGGGGGCTGCCCGGAGGAAGAGGAGAAGCGCGGCGGGTCGCTTGGTCTAGGAGTGACTGCGTCAGAGCCACAGGTGGTTGCCAGAGGAGGAGGCGAGTGGTGAGTTGTTTGGACTCAAAGCGACGCTCCTGAACACCGGTGGCCTGCCTGGAGGAGGAGTGCAGTGGGTCGCTTGGTCTCCGAGCAACCGCTTCTGAATACCCGGGGGGCTACCCCGAGGAGGAGGAGGAACAGGGCGGGTCACTTGGACTCGGAGTGACTGCCTAGGGCAACGGGTGGTTGGCGGGAGAAGGAGACGTGAAGTGAGTTGCTTGGACTCCTAGTGACTGTGTCGGAACACCGGGCTGCTGTCTGGAGGAGGAGGTGTGTGGTGGGTCTCTGGGTCTCGGAGCTATTGTACGGGGCTCCAGGTGGCGGCTCAGAGGAGGGGCCGCATAGCCAGGTGATTAGGTGCAGAGCAGGGTCCCAGGACCTAGGCGGCTTCTTGCTGGAAGAGCCGCACAGAGACATGCCTAGGAGCGGAGTGAAGTTTCCAGGACTGAGGGCAGATTCTCTGAGGAGAGGCAGCCTAAAGAGACTTGTCTGCGAAGGGTGAGGCTCTCAAGCCCAGGAGGTAGGTCCGGGCCCCTGGGAACGTTGCAGAGGAAGACAGCGCAGCCCAGGCGGTAGTTGTAGATTGAGGGGAACCTTTAGGAGGGAAACTGACCAGCCAGACCTCCCCACTAGGTGAGACTTCCCTGCCGGATGAGGTTTTCCCACAAGGACAGTAAAACCAGAGACACAGGCACAAACAGGCCTTGCCTCAGCCTGCAGCCTAGTTCCCCTTTGGATGACCATTGGTCAACAAGTGGAGGCACCTCTGCCCACTATCAGGGAATATACCCCACCTGAGGGTCACCAACCCTAGAGAGGCAGCTTCCTTGTGGAGCACCGCATTATCAACTTCCTCCAAGACTGCAGGCTACTGAAGGATAAGAGGGGATATACTAGCAATCTTCAGGGACATTATAAGTCGATAGAGGAAATCTGCAATGTCTTAATGACCCACTGATTCCTGAAATGAGAAAACAAGGGAAGAAAATGCCCCAAACAAATCTAGATGTTACGTCAATAAAATCGAAAGAGAGCATGGCAGAAGAAATGACAGAAAGGGAGTTCAGAATGTACATAATTAAAATGATCAGGGAAGCAAACGATGAGATGAAAGAGCAAATGCAGGCATTATATGATGAGATGAAAGAGCAAATGCAGGCATTGAATGATCGCACCAATCGACAGTTAAAAGAACAAATACAGAAAGCAAAAGATCATTTCAATAAAGAGTTAGAGATATTGAAAAAAAACCAAACAGAAATCCTTGAAATGAAGGAAACAATAAACCAATTTAACAACTCCATAGAAAGCATAACCAATAGGATAGAACACCTGGAAGACAGAACCTCAGATATTGAAGACAAAATATTTAACCTTGAAAACAAAGTTGAACAAACAGAGAAGATGGTAAGAAATCATGAATAGAATCTCCAAGAACAATGGGATATCATGAAAAGGCCAAATTTGAGAATTATTGGGATTGAGGAAGGCTTAGAGAAACAAACCAAAGGAATGAACAATCTATTCAATGAAATAATATCAGAAAATTTCCCAAATCTGAAGAATGAAATGGAAAATCAAGTTCAAGAGGCTTATAGGACTTCAAATACACAAAATTACAACAGACCCACACCAAGGCACATTATAATGAAAATACCTGCATACAAAATAAAGACAGAATTTTAAAGGCTGTGAGAGAAAAGAACCAAATTACATTCAGGGGAAAACCAATACGGATATCAGCAGATTTTTCAATCCAGACCCTAAAAACTAGAAGGGCCTGGAACAACATTTTTCAAGCTCTGAAAGAAAATGGATGCCAGTCAAGAATCTTATACCCAGCAAAACTTACCTTCAAATTTGACGATGTAATAAAATCCTTCCATGATAAACAAAAGCTAAAAGAATTTACAAAAAGAAAGCCAGCATTACAGAATATTCTCAGCAAAATACTCCATGAGGAAGAGATAAAACACAAAGAAACAAATCAGCAAAGGGAGGAATTATCCTAAAGGAATTGTCAAATACAGGAGGAACCAAGATGTGTCAAAAAAATAAATAAATAAATAAAATTTTAAAAATGAACCAAATGACTGGGACTACAAATCATATCTCAATAATAACCCTGAATGTTAATGGTCTGAATTCATCAATCAAAAGACATAGACTGGCAGATTGGATTAAAAAGAAAGATCCAACAATATGTTGCCTGCAAGAGACTCACCTCATAGAAAGAGATACCCATAGACTAAAGGTGAAAGGATGGGGAAAAACATACCATGCACATGGACTCAGCAAAAAAGCTGGAGTATCCATCCTCATTTCAGATAATGTGGACTTCAAGCCAAAGTTAGTCAGAAGGGATAAAGAAGGACATTTCATACTGCTTAAGGGAAGCATAAAAAAGCAAGATAAAACAATCATAAACATCTATGCCCCAAACAGTGGCTCATCCATGTATGTCAAACAAATCCTTCTCAATTTTAGAAACCAAATAGACCATAAAACAATAATACTAGGTGATATTAACACGCCTCTCTCACCACTGGACAGATCTTCCAAACAAAAATTGAACAAAGAAACCATAGATCTCAATAACACAATCAATAATTTAGACTTAACAGACATTTATAGAATATACCATCCAACCAAGAGGAAATACACTTTCTTCTCAGCAGCACATGGATCCTTCTCTAAAATAGACCATATATTATGCCACAAAGCTAATGTTAGTAAATACAAGAAGATAGAGACACTACTTGTATTCTATCAGATCATAATGGATTGAAGTTAGAAATAAGTGAAAGAGTAAAAAACAGAAACTACTCCAACACCTGGAGATTAAACAATATGCTATTATATGATGAATGGATAACAGAAGATATTAGGAAGGAAATTAAAAAATTCTTAGAGGTAAATGAGAACAAAGAAACATCATATCAAAATTTCTGGGACACTATGAAAGCAGTACTTAGAGGTAAATTTATGTCATGGAGCGCATTCAATAAAAGAAGTAAAACTCAAAAAATAAACGACCTAACACTACAGCTCAAAACCCTAGAAAAGAAGAACAGATCAACACCAAAAGTAGTAGAAGACAGGAAATATTTAAACTCAGAGCTGAAATCAATGAAATTGAAACAAAAGAAACAATACAAAAAATTGACAAAATAAATAGTTGGTTCTTCAAAAAAATAAACAAAATTGATAAACCTTTAGCCACACTAACAAAGAGAAGACGAGAGAAAACCCAAATCACTAAAATTCGGAATGAACAAGGAAACATCACAACAGACACGATTGAAATACAAAACATAAATAGAAGCTATTTTGAAAATCTATACTCCAACAAAATAGAAAATTTCAAAGACATCAACAGGTTTCTAGAGACATATGAATTGCCTAAACTGAACGAGGAGGACATACACAATTTAAATAGACCAATTTCAAGTAATGACATAGAAGAAGTCATCAAAAGCCTACCAACAAAGAAAACTCCGGGACCAGATGGGTTCTCAGCCAAGTTCTACAAAACCTTTAAAGAAGAGCTCATTCCAATACTTCTCAAAGTATTACATAAAATAGAAGAGGAGGGAACCCTCCCAAACTCATTCTATGAAGCCAATATCACCCTGATACCTAAACCAGACAGAGACACATTGAGGAAAGAAAATTTCAGACCAATATCCTTAATGAACATCGACACAAAAATCCTCAACAAAATTTTAGAAAATCACATACAAAAACATATTAAAAAGATAGTGCACCATGATCAAGTGGGTTTCATCCCAGGGATGCAAGGTTGGTTCAACATCAGGAAATCAATAAATGTCATTCACCATATCAATAGACTTAAAGTCAAGAATCACATGATTATTTCAATAGATGCAGAAAAAGCATTTGATAAAATACAGCACCCCTTCATGCTCAAAACACTAGAAAAAATAGGGATAGTGGGAACGTTCCTTAACATTGTAAAGGCCATCTATGCTAAGCCCATGGCTAATATCATTCTAAATGGTGAAAAACTGAAAGCATTCCCCCTAAAAACTGGAACAAGGCAGGGATGCCCTCTTTCACCACTTCTTTTCAAAATCATCCTTGAAACTCTAGCCAGAGCAATTAGACAGACCAAAGAAATTAAAGGGATACGAATAGGAAAAGAAGAACTCAAACTATCCCTATTTTCTGATTATATGATTATATACTTAGAGGAACCAGGCAATTCCACCAGAAAACTTGTAGATCTCAGAAGTGAATTCAGTAAAGTAGTGGGATATAAGATTAATGCACATAAATCTAAGGAATTGTTATACATAAGTGATGAATCTTGAGAAAGAGAAATTAGGAAAACTACCCCATTCACAATAGCATTGAAAAAAATAAAATACTTGGGAATCAATCTCACAAAAGAGGTGAAAGACCTCTACAATGAGAACTACAGAACACTAAAGAAAGAAATTAAAGAAATCCTTAGAAGATGGAAAGATCTCCCATGTTCTTGGATAGGAAGAATTAATATTGTCAGAATGGCCATACTACCAAAAGTGCTATACAGATTCAATGCAATTCCAATTAAAATCCCAATGATGTACCATACAGAAATAGAGCAAGCAAGTATGAAATTCATCTGGAATAATAAAAAACCCAGAATAGCTAAAGCAATCCTTGGCAGAAAGAGTGAAGCAGGAGGTATCGCAATACCAGATCTTCAACTCTACTACAAAGCAATAGTAACAAAAACGGCATGGTATTGGTACCAAAATAGAAAGGTGGATCAATGGAACAGAATAGAGGACACAGACACAAACCCAAATAAATACAATTTTCTCATACTAGAAAAAGGTGTCAAAAATATGCAATGGAGAAAAGATAGCCTCTTCAACGAATGGTGCTGGGAAAACTGGAAATCCATATGCAACAGAATGAAACTAAACCCATATCTCTCACCTTGCACGAAACTAAACTCAAAATGGATTAAGGACCTCAGAATCAGACCAGAGACCCTACAGATTATAGAAGAAAAAGTAGGTCCAGAGCCTCAACATGTCGGCTTAGGACCAGACTTCCTCAACAGGACTCCCATAGAACAAGAAATAAAAGCAAGAATCAATAACTGGGATAGATTCAAACTAAAAAACTTTCTCTCAGCAAAGGAAACTATCAGCAATGCGAAGAAAGAGCCTACAGAGTGGGAGAAAATCTTTGCCAATCATACTTCAGATAGAGCACTAATCTCCAGAATGTATAAAGAACTCAAAAAACTCTACACCAAGAATGCAAATAACCCAATCGACAAATGGGCTAAGGAAATGAATAGACACTTCACAGAAGAAGATCTACAAGCAATCAACATACATATGGAAAAATGTTCAACATCTCTAGTAATAAGAGAAATGCAAATCAAAACCACCCTAAGATTCCATCTCACCCCAATTAGAATGGCGATTATCAAGAATACAAGCATTGACAGGTGTTGGCGAGGATGTGGGGAGAAAGGTACACTCATACATTGCTGGTGGGGCTGCAAATTAGTGCAGCCACTCTGGAAAGCAGTGTGGAGACTCCTTAGAAAACTTGGAATGGAACCACCATTTGACCCAGCTATCCCACTCCTTAGCCTATACCCAAAGGACTTAAAATCAGCATACTACAGAGATACAGCCACATCAATGTTCATAGCTGCTCAGTTTACAATAGCCAGATTGTGGAACCAACCTAGATGTCCTTCAGTTGATGAATGGATAAAGAAACTGTGGTATATATATATATATATATATACATTGTATATATATACAATGGAATATTACTCAGCCATAAAGAATAATAAAATTATGGCATTTGCAGGAGAATATCATGCTACGTGAGATAAGCCAATCTCAAAAAACCAAAGGATGAATGATATCGCTAATAAGTGGATGATGATACATAATCGGGAGTGGGAGGTGTTAGTGTTAGGGTTAGAGTTAGGGTTAGGGAGGGGGCAAGAATGGAGGAAGGAAGGACTGTATAGAGGGAAAAGAGGGGTGGGAGGGGTGGGGGGAAAGGGAAAAAATTACAGAATCAATCAAACAGTATTACCCTATGTGAATTTATGATTACACAAATAGTATGCCTTTACGCCGTGTACAAACAAACAACATGTATCCCATTTGTTTACAATAAAAAGAAAACTGTAATATAAGGTGTGCAAGTACATACACAAACACGTACACATTATCTGCCCTACTCATGTGTGATGCAATCTAACATTTCCTGTTTTATTTAATTCTGTTCCATCGCAGTGTATATCACTGAAGTGTTGCTTCTGACCAGTAGATTTCACACTACACTGAGGCTACACCTAGCAGCCTGAGAAGCACTTGTGAAACCCTGGATGGGAACTAGGGAAGGTGTTTCAGTGCCCAGCACCTGGTGTGCCATATCCACCTTGCTTGAGGTGCCCCAATGAAATAAGGGAGTTAGAGGAGGCTGACAGTCTGACTCCAGAGAAGCATCATTCCACAGGGCATGTGAAGAGTCAAGAAGGAAAGGGAATAAGAGCTAGGAAGAGAGGGGTGTCAGAAGAGACATGAGATGGCTAGAAGAGGAGACTAGGCAGGAACGATGAATGACCCTATTATATTGTGGTGTTCAATAGAGTAAGCCCTGGAGTCGAATGTGTTCTGTTCAAATCTTAGCTTTGCTACTTGAAAGTGTTTAACTGTGGATGAGCATCTAATCATTCTATGCCCCAATCTACAATCTATAAAATGGTCTCTGTGATTTATGGATCACTTAAACACAAAAGACTATAAAAGTACTTTCCATATAATTCACTTAATAGTTACACCACCTTAATGAGATTGGTATGGTTTTTATTCCTTTTGTACCTGTGTTATAAGTTATTTTGAGGAGAATAAAATCACAGGAAATAGTTCCTGGTACATAATAAATATCCATCACATCAAAATGGTGAAATATAAAGATTTTCTTTTCTTTTTTTTTTTTCCCCAGCACTGGGGAACCCAGGGGAGTTCTACCATTGAGCTACACCCCTAGCCCTTTTTATTTTTGCCCAGGTTGCCTTCAATCATGCCATCCTCCTGCCTCAGTCTCCTGTATCAGTGGGATTACAGGCATGCACCACCTTGACTGGTTGAGGTAAAAAGATTATTTGGATTTTTTTAAAAAATAAAGTAAACCAGGGCAAAGGAAACTCACACAATCACAAAGTGTCATGCAGCTTCCCATGTAGGTCATGGGGTAATTTTGTTAGTTTATCTATAAAGGAGAATAAAAGAAAGTTGAAGAGTGAGCTAATGAATATGAACAGTTTATTATTGGGAAACAATTCTCTATGACCCTTTGCATTCTCTATATTAACTTTTGTTCTGGATTATCTTTTCCGGCATGAAATAGCCTTGGAAGACAGAGAATGTCTCTCATCATCAGGGCAGAAGCCAGAGTATCATCTTATCATCTTAATTAAGATAACATCTTGCTCTAGGACAAAAGCTAAACAAATTTTCTAGTAACCCTGTGTAAAAAAGATGTGGTTACCTAAATTTGAGGTTTCCCAGCTCAAGTTGATGAGTCTACTGTGTGAGCAGCATCCTTGTGAGTCTATCTTCTTCTCTCCCTGGAGATCCTGGGAGGTACAAAGAACAGATGCAGACATGAAGCTCATGCAGCCAGCTGTACCATAAGTAACAAGGCTCTTTGTCTGTGACCCTGAAGTCTATTCTTCCCTGTCAGCATCTAAGAAACAATGACAGGCTAACTTGTTGACTTGCAGGCAGGAAAAACATCTCAGACTATTCAGTTTTTTATAATGAGACAATGCCTGGTCACATAATAAGTACATGCAAGCCTTTTAGTTCTATGGTATTTATCAATGTGACGATATGGCAGAGAATCAATTTAATTAAGCAACTTAATACATGCCTGCTACATGCGAGTCGTGAGGCAAGGTCCTAGGGTGAAAAAGTTGAATGACAGATTCTCTGATTTCATAGTCTGGAGAAGAAAGCATCTGAATATAGATAATTATACAATGTCTAAATACAATGTAGAAATATTCAGAAATGTCTAGAGCTGCATTTAGGAATGAATCTCTATCTCTGCCTAAAATATGAGAAGAAGAGGAAGTATCAAGGAAGTCGTTCAGAGCAAAATGTACTTTAGCTGAATTTTAATAGCGAGTGTGGATTTATTGCAATGTCAATAATTTGCTATTATTTTGTTATTGTTTACTGTTACTGTTTGTCCTAGGCTGAGAAATAACTCCCCAGGAATATACATTGACATCCTAACCCTGGGTGTGCTTGTGACTGTTACCTTATTTAGAAACAAGTTCTTGACAGATGCAACTAAGATGTAAGTCAATGTTATACTGGGGTAGGGTGGACCCTTAATTCAGCACTAATGATTTTCTTAAAGGAAGAGGAGACCCAGAGATAGACACATGGAACAGAGCAGGGAAAGACCTGCAGACACATAGAAAAAAGATGATCTTTTGCACACAGAGGCGAAGATTAGAGCTATACAAGTTTACTCTAGTCAGAGAATGCCAAGGATCCGGCAAACACCAGCAGCTGGCACTGAGAGTGCAGCTGCTGACAACCTCGATCTTGTATTTCCAGCTTCTAGAACCATGGCTAGAATAAAATTTCTGTTGTTTTAAGTCATCAAGTTCATGGTATTTTATTACAGCATCCCAAGGAAACAATATACATTTTCTTTGCCATTATTGTCTTTGCCATTATTATCTTTAGATCAAAGTGAAGAAAGGACACCATAGTCAGACAGAAAATAAATAAAACCAAGAAATAAAACCAGGAAGCCATGAATTGCTTAATTTCACTATATGCTGAAATCAAAGGTAGATGATGAAGGTAGAAAGTGATCTGTGGACCCAGATGCAGTGTCGTGGGTATAGCATTTGGATGCTGGCCTACCTATGGTCCAGTTCCAGCTCTTCCACGTATTAGAAGTGCAATCTTGCACTCCTCTCTGAACCTCAGTAGCATCTGCAGAATAGGATAACAATTGCTACCTTGAGGGGCTATTTGGGGAATTTTGGAAATGAGAATAATGTACATGGCAAGTATGTGATACATGGTTGTCAGTGGTGCTGTCAGATTTGTGTTTTAGAGAGATTCTTCTGACAGCTGTGGCAATGATGGAAATGCAGATGGGGTGGGTGAGGTGGCTGGAAAGAGATGTCCATGTGGAAGTTGTTGAACCAGCCCAGGTGAGAGACCTCAGAGGCCTGAGCTAAAGCAGTGGTATGGTAGGAGTAAAGTGAAGAAATGAGTGAGGAGGTTATTTCTCTATTTAAATTAATCAGTCACTATTGACCAATTGGAAGGAAACAGTGATAAGATAGTAGTAGTCTTCAAACAAGTTCATTACATGCAGAATGGCAGAACAATTGAACGAATTTTTAATTCAACAATTGAACATTAATTCAACTCCATTTTGGAGAAAAAAATCCCAGCAAGTTGGTTTTCCCAAATGTATGATGCTGCAACTGGACCATATAAAGAATTGCATTAGAATTGCCTTCAATGTCTAGTGACATGTTAGAGGTCTTAATGTCAGTTCTGTGGAACTATACAGAACACTATCCTCTGCCTTTAGAAAGTCACACACAATACAAGGAACCCCCACCCAAGCCCAAGCCTAAACAAATAGAAACACAGGAAAACTATGCTTGAAGTGGTTACTTCTACAACAAAGAAAAGTAAAATTTTCTTGAAAACAGAAGTTAAAAAAAGTTTGATAGATTCAGAAAGGTATGATAAAAAAATCAAATTTGAATATTAAGTTTTATGAATTAGAGCTTATTTTTCCCTTTAGAAGCTTATAGTTATCACATAAAACTGCCTTCACACACACATGCACACATAGACACACACACTTATATTTTAAATATAGAAAGGATTTAGGATAATAAGACATATAAATGAGACCATTTGACCAAATAATCCAACATTAGATCCTTCAAATGCAAGTTTAAAAAATCAGAAAAGACAAGTACCAAAATTAATTTGTAACAGCTGAACAATGAGCATGAAGTTTACCAAGTGGAGATGACAGATTTCTGGGAACACAGACACAACACCCTTTGCTAGAGGACTCCTCTCATTTCGATGTTTATCTTAAAATTGCTTGCATGATGTAAACATCACTATGACAGACACCACTGATTTACCATTGGATTCAGGGATACTAATGGTCATTCTGTTTATTTTCATCTTCTTGGTACATTTCTTATGAATACCATTTACCATAGTTTCTAGATTCTTGTGCTTTCAGCTCCAGCCATTCTAGTTTAAGAAATAGTCTTCAGATATAGACGAACAAAAACTGTGAACTCAGAGATTGTTTCCCTGGGGTAATCTGTGGATTTGTCTTTGCAATGTAGAATACTTTTACTGAGTAGCATTAGTGGTAGCAGCACTTTGCTCTTTGGAGATGAATTTGATTTTTTAAACATCTACATCATTGAAAGTTATGTCTGTTGAATAAGAATAATGATTAAGTAACAAAATTAAACAATATTCAATTATATAGAAAAAAACAGAAAACAAAAAAAGTCCCCAAAATAATTTTTTTAAAAAAAGTTATTCATGTGGCGAATTCTGAAGGAGACCTACCATTCAAAATAAGAGTCAGCATTAAGATTGGATGCAGTATTTCCTACATCCTTATGTGGGGTTAAGTTCTACAAAGCACATGAATAAAGAACAGGATTTTTGAGAAATTTTGATAAATTTTCTTTAAGTAAAAAAAGGATTTAAAAAAATTGACATTTGAGAAACCTAACATAATTTGTATACAATACTGTTTGTCTTTGTGTTTCAGAAAAAGAAAATGTGTTTTTCACTTCTATACTTGATTACCATACATGTGTGAACTAGAAATGCCAGATACAAATGGATAAGGGGCAGTGGTCACTGTCCATTTGCCACTAGGAGCCAGTTGACTTTGTACCTTTCCATCCTGGTCTCACCAGGGAACCTGATTCTGTACCCTTAGTTATTATTGGGTCTTTGGGGACCATGGCCTCCACATTTCCCACTGCCTTTATCCAACATAATGAGTTTTAAATTATTATAGCAATAATAATTAATTGGAATAAATGCCTTTGTTATTTGCACTTGTGCTCTCTTGTAAGTGAAGTGCCTTCTTTATACAGCAAATATGGTGATTTTCTGAGATAGCAAAACAGCTCTGTGTATATCACACCAGAGCCTGGAGATATATCAAAAAGGAAGGAATTCCATATTGACTGGAGAAAAAGGGACACATTTAAATGTACTAACTTTTGATGAACTGAAAATGTATTTGTTATCTTAAAGCATATAAACATATGAATTAAGCTGGAGAATAGAAATAATTTATTTGATGACTTTTTCATTGCCTCATAAATCTATTCAATGAAAACTTGCCACTTATTGTATTTTAATACACTCTAATGTATTTTTTATAAGAGTAACTGATAAGCATATCAGAATGACTACCTACCCAATTTTGCAAGGGCATAATTTAAATTCTGAACCTTCAAGCAAGTTTGTATTAAATCCATCATTTATAATATTTGATTTGTCATTATAATTATTGTTGATAGTTATTAGCAACATGACTGTAAGCACAAATCGATGGGAGTGTTATGATGGTTAAGAGCCTGAGTTTTTAGAATCAAGCAGATTCAAGGTCACAGGTTCTTTATATTCATTGTGTGACAAAATACAGTATCTGACCCCTGTAAGTTTCAGGTTTCTGATCCACATCTGCATTAAAATCTACTTCATAGCTTGTGGTGAGGATATAGTGAGATGTTAGTATAGTGCAAGGCATGACATCTGACACATAATTATCCATAAATTAAAATGATCATTATCTTTCTATATTATTCTGTAGTCAGTTATAAGTGATTTATTATTTTTGTCATACATTTTTTTAGGTTATTTATTTTCCTTTCCTATGTTCTAATCCTAAATTAGTCCTTATCACATTTTCCCAAAATTTAATATGTATTCTTCTCTGTCCATATATCAGTAGTGTGTCAGCAATACCACTCAACTTTGCTTGACTTTGGAATTCATTGCTAACAGAATAAAGAATGACTAAATAATGAGTGACATGAAAACCACATAAGTAGGGTCGCAATGAAAATCATGAAAGACAGAATTGAACAAGGAGGACTTTTGTAATGCCACTGTTGAATTCTTGTTAAACATTTTACTTCTGAAAGAATGGCACCATTTTTGCCATTATTGTCATGATGTGGCTGACACAGAACAGTGGCATCACTTTTGCCATTATTGCCATAAGCACCAATGGGGATCATATACTGGCGGCACTTCGCTACTGAGCCATATCCCCAGACCTTTTTATTTGGAGACAGGGTTTTGCTAATTTGCTTAGGGCCTCACTAAGTTGCTGAGACTGGCTTTGAACTTGCAATCCTCCTGTCTAAGTGTCCCAATTCACTGGGATTACAAGCATGCACTATTGTGCCCAGTTAATCTGCTTCTTTTTGACTGAGTTGTTAGATAGGTCACAAAAGCAAGTTTCTAGTATTTCCAGTTCAATATTTGAAGATAGGTTCTGCTCTCTAGACTGGAGAATTTTCTAAAAATGACAAGTTCAAATGCTGTGTAATAAAAAATTAACTAGTGTCCACTAAAAACAATTTATTTTAAAAGGCAATACTCAGGTTGAAAGACATTGACAACTACCATTGCTAGATGAATCTTTAAACTTGAATAATACATCTCTACAACTTACTTCTTTAGAAGAAATTGTTCAAGATCAAAATTAACTACCAAATTAGTCATAAGGAAATAGAGACTATTAACTAGTCATGATAAGATCACAAATATTGTAGCTGTTAAATTAAAATCTTACTTAAATAAAATTAGGCCAATTCTCTATGATCTCTATCTGATGATTAAGGCTGAGGAAATACTTCCTAATTAATTTTCTATGGCCAACATACCATGGTACCCAAATCATACAGACAAGAAAAGAAACTGTAGTTAGATATCTCACGTAAATATAGATACAAAGATCCTTAACAAAATATTAGCAAATCAAAACTAGCAACATATAAGAAGAATACTATGGCACAACTAAGGATTATTTATCTTAGGTATGCAAGGCCAGTTCAAAATGAAATACCCTGATTCATTGCAATAAGTTAAAGAAGAAAAATCACATGAACATTTCAATGGATGCAGAAAAAAGCATTGGAAAAAAATCAAACACACATGATAAAAGCTCTCAGTAAACTTGCAATCGATGTCAACCTTTTCAACACAATAAAGAATATCTACCCAAATGCTGCAGTTGACAGCATACATGATGGTAAGAAAACTGAAGCTTTTTCCCCAAGATCAGGAACAAAGCAGAGATGTCCCTTTTCACAACTGCTTTTCAACTTCATACTTGAAGTCCTAACTAATAAAATAAGAAAAGGAAATAAAACTATACTTATTGAGAAGGAATAAATAAAAATGGTCTTCGTTCACAGATGTCATGATTGTCCATGGAGAAAATCCCAAAGAATCAACAAAACTCTACTGAAATAAAAATTGATTATAGCAAGTTCTAGGACACAAGGTTCATATATTTGGTCAATCACTTTCCTATATATCACCAATGAAAAAGTAGAATTTAAAGTCAAATGTTCAATATCATTGCCATTAGTTTTCCCATAATATTCTTGCATATATATAATTCCATTAAAATGTGCAGAAGATCTACACAAGGAAAATGATAAAACTTCGATGAAAGACAGAAAAGTACTAAATGAATGGACCGATAGTCCATGCTCATAGCTAGTAAGGCTCAATATTCTTCTTTTTTAAAAATCTTGGTATTGGGGTTTGAATCCACAGTCTTGTGCATGCTAGGTAAGCACTCTACTACTGAGTTACATCCCTGGCCCTCAATATTTTTAAGATGTTAGTTTTCCCCAATTTGGTCTATAATGTTAATGCAATCCCAACCAAAATTCAAACAAATTATTTTGTGGATATTGACAATTTAATTCTAAAGCTTATATGGAGAAACAGAAAACCTCATAATAATGAACATAATATTGAAGGAAAAGAACAAAGAGTACTGAGACTGACTTCAAGACCTACTATAAAGCTACTGTGATATAGACACTGTGGTATTGACTAAATAATAGACAAATAGATCAATGGAATAGAAGGAAAACTCACAAATAGAACCACATCGATTTAGTCAACTGCTCTTTGATAATGTAGCAAGGCAATACAACAGGGAATAAGATAATCTCTTCAACAACTCGTGGTAGGATGATGATGTTCTATGCATAGCAAAAAATAAATAAAAAAAACAAAATTGAAACACAGATCTTATTCCTTTCACAAAAACAAACTAAAAATAAATTATAGAACTAATTGAAAATCACAAAACTATGAAACTCCTAGAAGATGAGACAGAAAATCGAAAATGGTCTTGGGTTTGGTGATTACTTTTTAGATAGTACACTAAAGACACTATACATAAAAGAAAGAATTGACAATCTAGACTTGATTTAAAAAATTAAATTATTCTCTGAGAAAAACATTCTCAAGAAAATATAAAGAAAAGAATCCAAGAAAATATTTGCAAGAGACATGTCTGATAAAAAGCTAGTATACAAAATATACAAAGAACTCTTAAAATTCAACAAAAGGGCAACAAACAACCAAATTAAAATGTTCAAAGTCCTTAATAAATATCTCACCAACAAAGATATGTAGATGAATAAACATATTAAAAGATGTTACGTATCTATGTGATTTAATATGAATTATTCCCTAAAGACTCATATGTTGAAGGTTTGGTCCCCAGTACAGCAATGTTCAGAGGTGGGGCTTTGGGAAAATGATTGGATAATGAGGACTGTAAACCTCATTAGTGTATTAATCCATTTGATAGATTAATAACTTGAATAGACTACTGGGAGGTGGTGAAAACTATAGGAAGATAGGGCATAATTAGAGGCGGAAGGTCACTAGGGTCAGACTCTTGGTGACTGTATCTGTCTCCCTCAACTTTCTATGCTTTTTGGCTCCCATGAACTGAGCATATTTTCTCTGTCATGGCCTTCCACTATGATGTTCTGCCTTACTTGAGGTCCAAAACAAGGAGGCAGTCAATCATAGACTGAAACCCCTGAAACTGTGAGTCATAATAGATCTTTCCTCCTCTAAGTTGTTTATGTCAGGTATTTTTATCATGGTGACAAAAAGTTGACAATGCAGAAAATTGGTACTGAGTATGTGACTGTAAATATACCTGACCCTGTGGTTCATAAGCCTTTGGAACTGATTTGTGGAAGGAATTTTGAAAAGTTTTGAAAGGTAGGCTAGATAAACCTTAAAATATTACAATCAGAGCCTAATGGAGGATTCTGAGTTTGCTCTGTTTTATGCTGGCAATATTAACCTCTCTAGTGAGTACATGCAGCATCTGTCTTTTTGTACTTCGTTATTTCTCTTAACATAATGTCCTCTAGGTTCATCCATGTTATCACAAAGGATTTCCTTCTATTTTAAGGATGAATAGTATTCCATTTTGTATAAAATTTTATTTTTGTTCATTCATTCATTGATGGATCCTTAGGTTGTTTTCATTTCTTTGTTATTGTGACTAATGCTGCAAAGAATCTGGCCAAGAACCTGATCTTGGAAGACCGGAATGCCAATAGGAATGTGAACATTGAGATGAAATGTTATGAGGTGTGAGATGAAAATGAGGACTCTATTGGGAATTAGGCTAGAGACCAAACATGTTACATCCTGGCAAAGAACTTGTTTGTATTTTATCTATGTCCTAAGACACTGTGTGAGGTTGAATTTAATGGTGAAGAATCAATCAAACTGGAAGGGGAAATTTCAAGGAAACACATCACCCAGGCAGTGACATGGGTATAGCTGGTTTTCTTTAACCAGATTTACTGTGGTAATCATGAGGCAAAAAGCAGAGCAGAGAGATTTGAAAAGCTTGCAGCTTGTCCTGAAAACCATGTATAAAGTTGGGGCCAAGGACCAGGTGCAGTGGCACATGCCTGAAATCCTGGCAAGTTGGGAGACTAAAGTAGGAGCATCATAGGTTTGAGAATAGCCTCAGTAACTCAGTAAGACCCTGTATCAAAATGAAAAAACAAAAACAATGGGGATATAGCCCAGTGGTAGCATATCCCTGGGTTCAATCTTCAGGGATTGAACCAAAAAAAAGAAAACAAAAGACAAATTTAAAAAATGAAACAAAACAAAAGCCTGGGAACCAAATAAACTGAAGAAATTAGTACCATAAAAGAGAAATCAAGTACTCTGCAGGGAAACAATAAGAAAGATACATTGAGGGCATCTCAGGAATCAGCAAGAACACACTTGTTGCAAGTTCAAAGGTGCAAAAATGAATACTTGTTTGAAAGATTAAAAAAAAAAAAAAAATCACGCAGTGCCTTACTCTCAGAGGACAGAATGCCTTAGAGTTTGTTTCCCCATGATTCACTTCACCAAGATCATCTGCCCAGGTACCGAGAATTCACTGCTACTTTGGTCCAAGGGCTATAGCTTCTGCTGGTTGCAGACCTGCTGCGGTCCATGTGTTGCTGATTTTGCATGCATGAAGAATGCAAGAGTTATAGGGGCAGGAACATTTCCACTGAGATTTTAAAAGAAGGCCTGTGAGTTCAGGAAGTGTGTCCCTGGGTAAGATTCCCTGTGGGCAGCCTTTGAAAGTATGAATATGTGAAGTTTTGAGAGCGAAGCTGAAGCTGCAGTGGAGACCCTAGGAAGTTATAGACTTTAGGAACATTGAACATCTGCCCGGAAAATCTGTCGGCAGTAATCAGAACCTGCCATGTAGGCCGTGAACAGCAAGGTCATAGGATGGGGTGGATACAGAACATTCCACCACTGTGTGCTCCAGATGCTAGATAGAGCTATAGGACTTAAGGTTTTCCTGGCTGCATTTCCATCTTGGTTTGATCCCATCCCTTTTTTCTATGCCCCTATTCCTCCTTTTTTGAATGGGAATGTTCACCCAGTACAATTGTATGTTGGAAGTTTGTAACTTGTTTTTTGATTTTTATAGGGGCTCACAACTCAGAGATTTCCTTGAGTCTCAGAGAAGACTTGAACTTGGACTTGGACTTTTGAAGAATGCTGGAACTGTTGAATGTGCAGATCCTTAGAACCAAATGCATTTTGCATTGTGAGATGGATAAGAGAATGTAATATTATGGTTTGGAAATTAAGTATCCCCCAAAGACTCATGTGTTGAGAGTTTGGTTCCCAATGCAGCAATGTTCAGAGGCAGGACTTTTGAGAAATGATTGAATCATGAGATCACTAAGCTTATGAATGGATTAATTTATTTGATAGATTAATAATTTGTATGGACTACTGGGAGGTGGTAGAAGTAGGCAAGTGGGGTATAGTTAAAGGAAATAGATCACTGGGGGCATGGCTTTGCTGTCTATAGTCTATAGCTTCTTCCTGATTTCTTCCTCTTTCTTCCACACCCCTATCTTTCTCTCTGCTTCCTGGCTGCCATGAGTTGAACACATTTTTCCTGTCATGTTCTTCCACCATGTTATGATTTAGATATTAGGTGTCTCTCAAAAACTCATCTGTAAGACAATGCACGAAAGTTGAGAGGTGAAATGACTGGGTTATGAGAACCTGAACCTAATCAATGCATTAACCTGCTGATAGGGATTAACTATACTATATATAGTATTCCATATATATTGGGTGAGTGGAGCTCTCTCTCTGCTTCCTGGTGTGATATTCTGAGCCACCTTCTTCACCATTCTCTTCCTCCTTGCCTTTCTGCCTCACCTTGGATGTATAACAAAAGAAGAAGTCATCCATCTATGAAACCAAGAGTTCCAAAACAAACTTGTTCTCCTCTAATTGTTTTTGTCAGGTCTTTTGGTTACAGCAGCAAAAAAGCTGACTAAAACAGAAATTGGTACCAAGAAGTGAGGTTGTTGCTGTGACTAACCTGACCACATGGTTTAGAAGTTTTTGGAACTTTATGGAATTTTTGAGAGAGATTTTGGAAAGTTTAGTGATGAAAGCTGGAAAGGCTTTAGGATGTTGTAAGTGGAACTTACTGCATAACTCTGGTGGGAGTTCAGAAGACAGGAATGTCAATAGGACTACAGACAGTAAAGACAAGGTTCATGAAGTTTCAGAGGAAAAGATGGACTCTATTGGAAACTGAACTAAAGATCATTCATGTTGCATTCTGGCTGAGAAGTTATCTATAATTTGCCCATGTCCTGAGACTTTCTGTGAAGATGAATTTAAATGTAATGGACTCCTTAATCTGGCGGAAGAAAGTCTTTAAGTGATGGCATAGATATTTCTAGTTTTTAGTCAAGTTCATTGTGATAATCAGGAGCAGAAAGTAAACCAGAAAGATCTGAAAAATTTACAGTTTGGCCAGAAAACTGTGAGTAAAACTGGAGCTAAGGAATGTGTGGTTGTTAAAGACACTAAAGAAATGCTAAAGACTGCCCAAAGACAATAAGAAGGATGGCTTGAGGATATCTCAGGAATTGGCAAGACCATGCCCATCTCAGGCTCAAGGGTGTATAAGTAAAAACTCATTTGAGCAGAGACAAGTGGGGCACTCTGCTTCCACAAGAGGGCCTTGGAAGTTTTTTCAACATGGTCAATCACCCAGGCACTCAGAGGTTGCTGCAGCCAACATCCCTGGAAGCTTGGCTACTGCTTAAATGGTGACAGACTTTGGTGGCAACCATGTGGTGCTGATTCTGCAGGAATGCAGGCTGTTGGAATTAGGGAATCATGGAAACTTTACCCTGCTTCATAGCCTTTCATAGGAAGGCCTGGGAGGCCAAAGTGCAACAGGGTTAGAGTTTATTGTGATAATCAGGCAATGTAATAGAGCAATGTGTGGAGATGTGAAGAGGGAGCCAAAGCTGCAGTGGAGACCAGGGAGTAAGAAATTCCAGTACCATGGGATGTCTACTGAGGAAAGCTACAGGAATTGAGCGGAGACAAGACAACAGAGAAGCCATATGGGGTGCAACCAGCAAAGCCATAGGGGTGGAGTTGCACAAGCCCTTTGGAGAGAACATCAGGATACCAGATGTCAGACAAGGAACTACAGGACTCGTTTGCCCTGCTGGATTTTAGTTTTGCATTGGTACCATACCTTATTCCCATGCCTCTCTTTCTCCCTTGTGGACTGGAAATATTTATTCTGTACCTTTATATATATTCAGTTGTAACAAGGGTTCAGCTTTGGTGGGAGATGTCAATGATGGAGGTGAAGGGGTACACATAAGTTGGGCTAAGCAGTATACAAGGAAACTCAATTTTTCCCACTTTTGTTGTGCAACAAGCTGCTCTAAAATAAAGAAGTCTATTACAATTCTTATTCAAATGATTAAAACAATGGATTTTGGTAAACAAGTGTTTTTTTTTTAACAAGTGTTGATAAATGATATTTTCTGGTTAAATGTTCACGAAGATTATAATAATAGCAAACTTTCTACCTTCTAGTTATTTTCTATATTTTAATTTTTATTAAATTGATTCAAATTGGATGAGGTATATAAACAGAGAAGCAATACTTACATTTGGAATTTGTTTTGTTCTTCATGCTTGGGGAGTTTTCCCCTCCATCATTTCTTCTGATTTATTGAAGTTCACAAGGAAACTGTTGTCAGCATTTTCATTTCATAGGCAGAGAGGAAACCCACAATTTCTTCTTTCAGCTTTGTAGAGTAAATTCACTTTCTTTGTGATAGCTTTACCTTTGGATTAGCTGAGCAATGAGTTTAATTAATCTAAAAAGTTTTCTTAAATCTCTCTATCCAGAGTGCTTAGAGAAAGCTGTAGGATATGAGGCCCGTGTAAGTTAATTTATATTTGCTAACTCTTAGTCTCAGTTAAGAAAATGTGTGGATGGGAAGAAAAATGAAGCTATTTACTAAAGTGAGTTTGGAGTTCATGCACTTAAGCTGTAACTGACATCTGGATCTTGACCTGGACCATTTGCTGTATATAATTCTTTTTAATTGGTAGATCTGGGTTGGCTGGAGGGTCCTATCTTCTCAGACCTAGATGACTTCTGAGTGAACTCAGATAAGAACCTTGCAAACTTGACTGTCTTTCACTGAGTTATCTTTCCTGCAGTTACTTTGACACTCAATCATGACTTAGTTCCTGTTGACAGACATTTTAGAAAGTTTTCCTTCTTTGTAAATTTGTGTAATACCCCATTTAAAATATAGAACACCCAATTAAACTTAAGTCATTTGAAATAGAATAGCCAGTACATGGAGTATGTTCCTGAAGTGAAGATATTTCTCTGGATGTCAAATGACTGAATTTTCTTTCTTGTTTTTTATATCTCTCAGAATGAAACCTGGAATAGAAGGACTCTGAAGCAGCAAAATCAAGAAAGTACACATATTCTTAAAAATCAATTAACTTCTACATTTTAAAAGAATGATTTCTTGCCATACCCCCAATACAATTTTCAACCTACAAAAGAGCTAACAGAGTCAGATAAACATAATCTTGTCCTTTTTACTGATAAGAGTCCTATGTGCAAGTGTGTCTCTGTGGGTGGTTTATTCAGTCTGCTTGCCTATTTTCTCTCCATCACTTATCTGAATCCCATAGTGTCGAGCTGTCACAGATTCATTTTATCTACTTGTTTGTGCTATTGTCCCTTAAGAAATAGCTTTATTTTTAGTTATAGGGGGAAAAAACTGTCTATAACATTTAGATATTGATTAAATGGACCAATTCTAACTTTTGTCTTGGGATCCTCAAAGGTCTTCTTGGAAGATAAATAACTTAAACCACCTAGACTATTTTCTCAAAGTCAGCTCTCTTCAAAGGAACTTAGTGTGACTTTTTTAGTGTGATTTTTTTTAGTAACCTTTGAGTTAAATAAATGAATGAAATTAAATACATTGTTGGGTGTTGTGGTGGTAGAGCTTCTGTTTGAAGGATTGTTGCAAAATATTCGCTTAATACAAAAAATGGGAAAAAGATTACTCTTGAAAAATAATGGCTCTAGGAGTATAGCTCAATGGTAGAGCCCTTGCCTAGCACGTGTGAGGCACTGGGTTCAATCCTTAGCACCACATAAAAAACAAATAAATAAAATAAAGGCACTGTGTCCATCTACAACTAAAACAATATATATTAAAATATATATATATATATATTTTTTTTTTTTAAAAAGGAACATGCCTTAACTTTTCAGCATACAACAATTACCTAAGAAAAAGAAGGGGTACGACAAGAACATAATGGGATGGCCAGGCAGGCACACTTACACTAACGGTTGTAGGATAGGGGATGCTTAATATTAGAGACACAAAACAATCATTTTATTTTTCAGAGTTTGGCACTTATCCCAGACATCCTGTCGTGACAAGTGGATGTTATAAACAACAACACCAACAATAACAAAATAGCGACGACTAACCTCAGTAACAGAAGTTAAACTGAAGAACTGTGGGATTAAATGGAGTTTTAAAACTCATACAATGCCTCTTGTCTTGCCAAATTAAGTGATTGCAGGAAAAAATATTAGGTCACTAAAAAAGCAAATGCTAGTCTTAGATTTATGTTTATTGTATTATTTCTCCTCTGGAATTTTTCTTTCTTACTTGTTCAATACTCATTTGCTGCATTTTTGATGACAAAGTTCTCATCAGCATTTTTATTCACAGAAGAAAATATTTAAAAACAATTTTTGTACCACAGTCTCAAGTACATAAACCAGTATGTGTTAGTTTACTAAATAAACTGGAGATCTTGATCTGCAAACTCGATTTTACAATTCAGTATATTAGTATATAATAATTAACAATGCCTTTTAAGCCCCCTTACTTTAAATAAGGCCTAAAATTTAAAAATTTTCTTCAACTTTGTTATCTAATGCTCATTTTAAAAATCAAAAGTCAAAAGCTTTCACTGAGCACCTAAAGGTGCAGGAGGAACTGTGCCTGAGCCTAAGCAATGACTTGGAGAGCATGGAGCAGATGTGGCTTCTGCTACTGTACGTGGAAAATGAATATGTGACTATTTCAAGTAAGTAAAAAATTAACTGATGCAAATGTACCATATAAGGCTAGATTTTCAGTAGATCACAGGAGTATAAAACAGGTGCCCCACTTTAGTCCTAGCCTGGGAGTGTTTTCCCTTACTAAGGGAGGCTGAGTTATGAGGCACTCAGTACCTACCTAGCTGTAGCACTTATTTACCTCTGAAAGAGAAGAGCATTCAGGCACAAGTACCTGTAAAGGCTTTGAGAGGACCAAGAGTCCAACAGGTGTAAGGAAATGGCAGAATTCCAGGAGACGGGGCACAGAGGGAATAGAAGAGGAGTGTCCTGTTAAAAGACTGGAAAAGGGCACATGCACTGTGCCAGGGAGATCCTCATAGAGCAGGATCAAGATTCTCAGAAGGGCCCAGGAAAGAAAGGATGACTTATGTGAGTGTCAGCAAAAATAGAAATAGATTGCCGATACATTTGTAAGGCAGAATCGCTAGGAAGGGACTGCATGAGTGAAGGATGGCAGGAACTGGGAGAGTTCAACATGCTTCGAGGACAACAGGTGATGGCGGCAGGATGGGAGATTGAAAAATGAGAAAAATCACGTTTGTAGGTCAAGAGCAAAAGCTAAGATTTGGGTTTTTAATTTGTGTGTTTCTGAGACACATCAATTAAAAGCACTATGTGGGCTTTTGGAGCCTGACCTGGAGAAAAAGATTTCAGAGTCTTCAACCACAATGTGACAGATTTGTTTAGTCTAAGTTGTTAGAGTGAAAAAACATTTCAAATACAATGACTTAAACAAGACAGAAAATCATTTCTGTTTCTTCTAGAAATACAGAAGAAGATGGTGCAAGGAAAGCATTGTCCTTGTAGGGAGTCTGGCCTGGATTTCCACATAAGCCTGTATATCATGAGTGTTTTCCAGTGTAAAGGGAAGGGAAAAGAGGAGGTTGCTTATTTCCTTTTAAGGAAATTGAAAGAGAGACATGTCACTTTACACAGATGCAAGTTAGGCAAGAAAAGTGCTCCCTGGGTTTGGTAACATTCTGTAGTGATCTTGCCACGGCAGATCGAAGGGTGTCTACTATGAACAGAAGTGGCAAGCCTTTTCAAGGAAACATGTCATGAAGAAGTGCAGAGTAAGGCAGAAGCTGGAGGAATGGGAAGGATTAAAGGGGGTCCTTTCAGAGAGGAGGAGTCTGACCCGTCTTCCTCTTCAGGACTCTATTGACAGGTCATATCCTTCTGTTCTTGAGGCTCAATCATAACATGCATTCAATTTGAGGACATTAGGAAAAGGACATATATGATGGTGGAGTGATAAGAATACAAAATGGGAGAAGAATGGCAGGAAGGGATGGAGACAGTTGCAAGAATGTTTGTGGGCTTGGTGGCAGAATTTTTATCTCGTTCCGTTTTCTCTTTTCTGTCTGCAACAGAAAGAAAGAAAAGTCCTCTGCTGAGAGTGATGGAGGAGTGGAAGTGTTGAGGAGAGAGATATGAAAACATCCTGGGGGCAGGGCAGCCAGGAGCACTTGAGCAGGACCTGCCCCCCTCATCTCGTCTGTAGGACTTGCCGTTCATGCAGGACTCTGTTAGAACAGTGCTGTCCAGGGATGTGGCCACAGAACCACGTGGTGTAGTGGAGGCCTGGGAGTCTGCAGAGTGTGTCAGTGGAAAGAGAGACATCTGTGTTACTATGCAAGGTAAGGGACATCTGTAGTTGTCAGGCCTGAATTTTTGATGTACCAGCTATTCTATCATTCCTTAGCAATGAAGTCCATCCCTAATCTTTGTTTGACTTCTAAAACTTTATCCTATCATGAGTTATCTACCTTAGTTTCACCTGTTGTTTTCCTTACTCTGCCTCACTTGGTAAGTTTAATGAAGAATCTATTTTTTCTTAATATCCATTCAATTTGGTTCCATGTTTGTTTACTTTTCTATTATACAGTTTAAAACTTAGTGTCTTAAAGGATTAACATCTAAATTTACTTATGAACTTTTGTATTCTAAACCTTGCCTTGTGTCTGCTTTCTTCAAGTTCTAGGTTCTCATTTTCTTATAGGAATCCCTCTTCCCTTGTTCTGTTTGGTTTATATGGTTATCGTTTTGTCTGTCTTAGGTATTATATCTTTCAAGGTAATTTCACTTTTAGCTTATTTTTAGTGCATTAAATAAGGAGACTAGGTTGTAGCAGAAGGGGCAACTCTGATTAATGATGCCTGCTACAAACGGAGAGACACGGAGTGTAGCGCTCATGCCCTCAGTCTCATTATTCTTCTTATTGACTTTATTAGAAACAAACAAGTAACCAATATGATGACAGCCAATTATATTTCCTCTGAAATATAATTCTGATTTTACTTCTATCCAGAGACTGTAGGAAAGTTCTGCACAAATTCTGAAGTCCAAGAAGGGGAAACCAAGAACTTTAAAAAGAGCAAAAGTTGTGCAGCTCACTGTAGTCTTACATCTCAGTGGTGGTCCCTGATAGGAGGTTAACAGGCCAACACGTGCTAGCTCACAAAAAAAAAAAAAAAAAAAAAAATGACACAGGCAGCTGAGTTTAATGCACTTTAAGAACTCCCCCACGTGACTGACCCTTGACTATTCTTCTAGAAAAGCATTGTCCTTGTAGGGAGTCTGGCCTGATTTCTAAAAATATGTGACATTTATTATCCCCCTTTCCCATATCTCATCAATAAAGGAATGGTGGAAATGCATAATGCAGAGAAATGTAGGTGTCTGCAGGTTCAGTCTTTGAACTTTTAATCAAAATGTCAAGGATCCAAAATGTAAATAACTCAAAATGTAAATGGGTCCTTCTGGTTCAATACAGTCATGCATTTAATAGGAAAAAAATGTATGCTGGTACCAACCATGGTCCAAAGAGGCTAGACCGTGGTTCTAAACAAAGTGATCTAAAGAAAAATTTCCTTTTGTCAAGTCATTTCATGAAGTAACCCCATGTTAGATTTTGAGGTTGATGAATGAATTTTATACTTCATGAGAAATGTGAAACCTCTATCTTTCTACAGTTCTGATATATGTCTTTATGCAAAGATAAAAAGTACTATATTTTAAGTATAATCAAAATGAACATTACTATCATAATTAAATATCAACTATGTAACAACTTTCCTGATATTTAGAAAATATAGATTTTTTTCAGTCAATATCAGAGAATTTTGTATGCAATTCTCATATTAACTAATGATCAGCAGCACTTAGTAACATGGCTGATAGTTGAGTCTCACTCAAGAACAATCTGATAAAACAGATTTCAAACTGTGATCTGTGAAGCTTTTGAGTTAACCTTAAGCCTCCTGAGTGGGTGAGAGTGTATGTGTGTGTGTGTGTGTGTGTATGTACATATAGACACATAAACACACACTCATGTATATAATATCATACATATTATTTCAACATCTATACATATATTATTTCATCATTCATACATACATATATAATTTTTTTCTGTTGCCCAGGTGAAAATTTGTATATGTATATAAATAAAGTTCTTCCCACATGTTCATTCTTGGCTCCAAGGTTGGGTCCTAAATACTTCTGACCAAAGTCCTCTTACTACCTTTCTATAGTTACTGACTTAGGAATAGGCATATCACTCTTTTTTTGAAGGATGAAATGCAAAGGGGGATTTTTGAGAGTTTCTTAGAAGGGAAGTTGATAGCTCTTGTGGAGGATGATGAGTTTCCAACTCTGGATTTCAGTATAACAACATCTCATTGATTGCAGCTGGCAGACATCCTAGGAACCTGAGGATGAGATTTAGAATGAAGCCAGCATGAAGGATAATTGAAACTAAAGGAAAAACTCATGAGTTTGATGGCGTTGTTGAGCTCTGAATCAACCAGCCTGAAGCTTGACTTCCTTTTGACTTTATTTCAATCAGTATAAGTCCTACTGTTTAACAATGTACATTTTTTCTGTTACTTTCACCTGAAATCATCCTGACTGATATATATTATGTAGAAGGGAAGTAGCTTGTAAAAAAGGCACAGAGGGAAAAAAGTCTTGGCATATTCAAGGAACAGCAAGGGTGCTACCAGCATGGTAAGTCAAATGGTTCTAGGCACTGATCAGAAAGAAATTATGAATGCAAACATGAATGGTTTAAGGGACTGAAAGTCCACTTTAATGAAATTAAGGTTTTGAAGGTGTTGGTTTTATAAGATAATGTTGGAATTTAGGGTAGAGGGAAATTCTGTTATCCAGGTGTTATGGTTTAAATGTGGTGTCCCTCAAAAGCTCACATGTGAGATAATATAAGAAGGTTTGGAGAAGACATGATTGGGTTATGGCCTTAACCGAATCACTACATTAATCCCTGATGGGATAAACTGAATTGTAACTGGCAGCAGGTAGGGTATGGCTGGAGGAGGTGGTTCTTTGTGGGCATGGCTATGGGGTATATATTTTGTATCTGGTGAGTGGAGTTTCTCTCTCTGCTTCTTGATCATCATGTGAGCTGCTTCCCTCTGCCACACTCTTCTACTGTGATGTTCAGCCTCCCCTCAAGCCCCAAGGAATGGAGCTGGCCTTCAATGGACTAAGACCTCTGAAACTGTGAGCTCTCAAATAAATTTGTCCTCCTAAATAATTGTTCTAGTCAGGTCCTTTAGTCACAGCAGCGAAAAAGCTGACTAAAACACCAGGTGAAATTTTTCCACTGACCTTGAGAGTCTGATAAGGATATAGGTGAATGGCAAAGTTTGGGAATTTAGTAGCAATTGATATAGCCAAATGACTTATGAAACAAAAAACATAAAAACAGCTTCTCCTGAAAGGATGTCAGGGAAAGGATCTTTACCAAGAAAGATTTATTTCCATTAAGCCCAAGAAATAAGACAGAATTTTGTGATGAGTTTGAGTTAATAGGGGAAACTTAGTGAACATGAAATATGATTCCCAAAGAGCAGAGTAGGACAGATTTTCAGGAAAGGTAGAACTTGGGTAAGTTCACCCTACCCTCACCCAAAATTCTCTCTCTCTCTCTCTCTCTCACACACACACACACACACCCACACACACAACAGACAACCAGTGGGGGGACACTAGGAAGGACTAAAGGGATAAGAGGCAGGAAGAGAACAGCTGACTTCAAAATATTATGTTACCCTGTCATTTCAGTGCAAACTGAAGTTTGGTTGGTTTCCTGCATGAAGATGTTGTTTTTCAAACAGAAATATATAAGGATAATATTACAGAAAGTCCAAAAAAATCCTTGAGCAGCTGTACAAAAGATCAAATTAGTTTCAAGAACCCTCTTTTAGAGCAGAATAGTAGGAGCTGCAATACTTCCCAAGCAAACTCAGGGTGCACATGCTCTTAAGGAAATGGTAACTTATTTCGGTGATAGATCCCAGGGAGGAGTCAGTGATCACTAGAAGATTTGAAGCCTTAGTCTCTCTAAATGGAACATACAATATTGTTTTTAAGAGTGAACTATGTTCCTTTGAAATGGTAATATAACCAAAGAAGAAAAATAAGCTCTTCAGACAATTAGCAATCCACGGACAGAAGCTCCTTTTCCTTTCTTGGTTATCTAACCTATTTGTCCAGTGGATAAAATTTCTTCAAATACGTTTTGAAAGTTTTCTTCAAATACGTTTCTAAATAAATATTCTCCCTTCTGTAAAAATATGGTGGTTTTTTTTTGTGTGTGTGTGTGTGTGAAGCTTTAATATTTTTAAAAAATATTTTTATTGTAAACAAATGGTATACATGTTGTTTCTCTGTTTGTACATGGAGTAAAGGCATACCATTTGTGTAATCATACATTTACATAGGGTAATGTTGTTTGATTCATTCTGTTATTTTTTCCCTTCCCCCCACCCCTCCCACCCCTCTTTTCCCTCTATAGAGTCCCTCCTTCCTCCATTCTTGCCCCGCTCTTATCCCCCATTATGTGTCATCATCTGCTTAACAGTGAGATCATTCTTCCTTTGGATTTTTGAGATTGACTTACCTCACTTAGCATGATATTCTCCAATTTCATCCATTTGCCTGCAAATGCCATAATTTTATTATTCTTTGTGGCTGAATAATATTCCATTGTATAAATATACCACAGTTTCTTTATCCATTCATCAATTGAAGGACAAGTAGGTTGGTTCCACAATCTAGCTATTGTGAATTGAGCAACTATGAACATCGTTGTGACTGTATCTCTGTAGTATGCTGATTTTAAGTCCTTTGGGTATAGGCCAAGGAGTGGGATAGCTGGGTCAAAAGGTGGTTCCATTCCAATCTTTCTGAGGAATCTCCACACTGCTTTCTACACTAATTTGCAACCCCACCAGCAATGTATGAGATTTTTTTCCCCACATATTGGCCAACACCTATCATTGTTTGTATTCTTGAAAATTGCCATTCTAATTGCGGTCAGATGGAATCTTAGTGTAGTTTTGATTTGCATTTCTCTTATTAATAGAGATGTTCAACATTTTTTCATATGTTTGTTGATTGCTTGTAGATCTTCTTCTGTGAAGTGTTTGTTCATTTCCTTAGCCCATTTGTTGATTGGATTATTTGTATACTTGGTGTAGAGTTTTTTGAGTTCTTTATAGATTCTGGAGATTAGCGCTCTATCTGAAGTATGAGTGGCAAAGATAGTCTCCCACTCTGTAGGCTCTCTCTTCACATTGCTGATAGTTTCCTTTGCTGAGAGAAAGCTATTTAGTTTGAATCTCTCCCAGTTATTGATTCTTGCTTTTATTTCTTGTGCTATGGGAAGTCTGATCCTAAGCCAACAAATTGAAGATTTGGACCTACTTTTTCTTCTGTAAGATGCAGGGTCTCTGATCTGATTTCAAGGTCCTTGATCCATTGTGAGTTAATTTTTGTGCAAGGTGAGAGAGATAGGGGTTTAGTTTCATTCTGTTACATATGGATTTCCAGTTTTCCCAGCACCATTTGTTGAAGAGGCTATCTTTTCTCCATTACATATTTTTGGCACCTTTGTCTAGTATGAGAAAATTGTATTTATTTGGGTTTGTGTCCGTGTCCTCTATTCTGTACCATTGATCTACCTGTCTATTTTAGTGCCAATACCATGCCGTTTTTGTTACTATTGCTTTGTAGTAGAGTTGAAGATCTGGTATTGCGATATACCCTGCTTTGCTCTTTCTGCTAAGGATTGCTTTAGCTATTCTGGGTTTCTTATTCTTCCAGATGAATTTCATGATTGCTTGCTCTATTTCTGTAAGGTACATCATTGGGATTTTAATTGGAATTGCATTGAATCTGTATAGCATTTTAGGTAGTATGGTCATCTTGACAATATTAATTCTGCCTATCCAAGAACATGGGAGATCTTTCCATCTTTTTAGGTCTTTCTCAATTTCTTTCTTCAATGTTTTCTAGTTTTCATTGTAGCGATCTTTTACCTCTTTGGTTAGATTGATTCCCAAGTATTTTATTTTTTTGAGGCTATTGCAAATGGAGTTGTTTTCCTCATTTCCCTTTCAGATGTTTCATCACTTGTGTATAAAAATGCTTTAGATTTGTGTTTTAGATTTAGCCTGCTATTTTACTGAATTCATTTGATGAGGTCTAGAAGTTTTCTGGATCCTCTAAATATAGAATCATGTCATCAGCAAATAGTGACAGCTTAAGTTCCTCTTTTCCTATTCGTATCCCTTTAATTTCTTTAGTCTGCCTAATTGCTCTGGCTAGAGTTTCGAGGATAATGTTGAATAGAAGTGGTGAAAGAGGACATCCCTGTCTTGTTCCCGTTTTTAAAGGGAATGCTTTCAGTTTTTCTCCATTAAGAATGATGTTGGCCATGGGCTTAGCATAAATAGCCTTTACAATGTTCAGGTATGTTCCTACTATCCCTATTTTTTCTAGTGTTTTGAGCATGAAGGAGTGTTGTATTTTGTCAAACACTTTTTCTGGGTCAATTGAAATAACTATATGATGCTTATCCTTAAGTCTATTGACATGATGGATTATGTTTATTGATTTACAAATGTTAAATCATCCTTGCATTCCAGAGATGAACCCAACTTGATCGTGGTGCACAATTTTCTTAATATGTTTTTGGATATGGTTTGCCAGTATTTTGTCTCCAGGTGTTAGAGTATTTTTTGTTTTTTATTTTGTCATTGATTTCTACTCTTAGTCCATTATGATCTGATAGAACACAAGGCAGTATCTCTATTTTTTTGCATTTCCTAAGGGCTGCTTTGTGGCATAACATATGGTCTATTTTCGAGGATATTTGCATCTATATTCATCAAGGATATTGGTCTAAAATTTTCTTTCCTTGATGTGTCTTTGCCTGGTTTGGGTATGAGGGTGATATTAGCTTCGTAGAATGAGTTTGGTAGGGTACCCTCCTTTTCTATTTCCTGGAATACTTTGAGAAGTATGGGAATGAGTTCTTCTTTGAAGGTCTTGTAGAACTCGGCTGAGAATCCATCTGGTCCTGGGCTTTTCTTGGATGGTAGGTTTTTAATGGCTTCTTCTATTTCATTGCTTGATATTGATCTGTTTAAATTGTGTATGTCCTCCTGGTTCAGTTTGGGAGGAGCATATGTCTCTAGAAATTTGTCAATGTCTTTGGTAGTTTCTATTTTGTTGGAATACAGATTATCGAAGTAGCTTCTCACTATGTTCTGTATCTCAGTGGTGTCTGTCGTGATATTTCCTTTTTCATCATGAATTTTAGTTATTTGAGTTTTCTCTCTCCTTCTCTTTGTTAGTGTGGCTAAGGGTTTGTCTATTTTGTTTACTTTCTCAAAGAACCAATTTTTGATTTGTTAATTTTTTGAATTGTTTCTTTTGTTTCAATTTCATTGATTTCAGCTCTGATTTTAATTATTTCCTGTCTTCTACTACTTTTGTTGTTATACTGTTCTTCTTTTTCTAGGACTTTGAGCTGTAATGTCAGGTCATTTAGTTGTTGACTTTTCATTCTTTTCTTGAATGTGCTCCTTGCAATGAATTTTCCTCTTAGTACCGCTTTCATAGTGTCTCAGAGATTTTGATATGTTGTATTGCTGTTCTCATTGACCTCTAAGAATTTTTTATCTCCTCCCTGATGTTTTCTGTTATCCATGTTTCATTCAGTAGCATATTATTTAGTCTCCAGGTGTTAGAGTATTTTTTGTTTTTTATTTTGTCATTGATTTCTACTCTTAGTCCATTATGATCTGATAGAACACAAGGCAGTATCTCTATTTTTTTGCATTTCCTAAGGGCTGCTTTGTGGCATAACATATGGTCTATTTTCGAGAAGTTTCCATGTGCTGCTAGAAGAAAGTGAATTCACTCGTTGATGGATGGAATATTCTATGTATGTCCGTTATGTCTAGGTTATTGATTGTGTTACTGAGTTATGGTTTCTTTGTTTGGTTTTTGTTAGGAAGATCTATCTAGTGGTAACAGCAGTGTGTTAAAGTCACCCAGTATTTTTGTGTTGTGGTCTATTTGATTCCCAAAATTGAGAAGGATTTTTTTGATGTACAGGGATGCACCATTGTTTGGGGCATAAATATTTACTATCGTTATGTCTTCCTGATTTATGGTTCCCTTAAGCAGTAAGAAATGTCCTTCTTTTTCCCTTCTGACTAACTTTGGCTTGAAGTCCACTTTATCTGATATAAGGATGGAAACCCCTGCATTTTTACTGGGTCCATGTACATGGTAGATTTTTTCCCATCCTTTCCTCTTTAGTCTGTGGATGTCGTTTTCTATGAGATGAGTCTCTAGCAGGCACCATATTGTTGGGTCTTTTGTTTTAATCCATTCTGCCAGTCTATGTCTTTTGATTGATGAGTTTAGGCCATTAACATTCAGGGTTATTATTGAGATATGATTTGTAATCCCATTCATTTGGGCTTATTTTTGGTTTTTACCTTGGCTTGGTTTCTCATTTGAGTGGGTTTTTCTCTAAGGTAGTTCCTCCCTTTGCTGATCTTCATTGTTGTTTTTCATTTCCTCCTCATGTAATATTTGGTTGAGAACATTCTGTAGTGCAGGCTTTCTATTTGTAAATTCTTTTAACTTTTGTTTATCATGGAAGGATTTTATTTCATCTTCAAATCTGAAGGTTAGTTTTGCTGGGTATGGGATTCTTGGTTGGCAACCATGTTCTTTCAGAGCTTGAAATACATCGTTCCAGGCCTTTCTAGCTTTTAGAGTCTGGGTTGAGAAGTCGGCTCCTATCTGTATTGGTCTCCCCCTATATGTAATTGAATGCTTTTCTCTCGTGGTCTTCAAAATCCTATCTTTATTTTGGATATTAGGCATTTTCATTATAATTGCCTTGTTGTGGACCTGTTGTGATTTTGTGCATTTGGTGTTCTGTGAGCCTCTTGTATTTGATTTTCCATTTCATTCTTGAGGTTTGGGAAATTTTCTGATATTTCATTGAATAGGTTGTTCATTCCTTTGGTTTGTATCTCTGTGCCTTCCTCAATCTCAATAATTCTTAAATTTGTTCTTTTCATGATGTTCCATAGTTCTTGGAGATTCTGTTCATGATTTCTTACCATCTTCTCTATTTGGGCAACTTTATTTTCAAGATTAAATATTTTGTCTTCATTGTCTGAGGTTCTGTCTTTGAAGTGATCTAGTCTTTTGGTGATGCTTTCCATTGAGTTTTTTATTTGGTTTATTGTTTCCTTCATTTCAAGGATTTCTGTTTGGTTTTTTTTTGAGAATCTCTGTCTCTTTGTTGAAATGATCTTTTGCTTCCTGCACTTGCTCTTTCAGCTTATTGTTGTTATTATTCTTTGCCTGCATTTGCTCTCTTATCTCATCCTTTGCTTCATGAATCATCTTAATCATGTATAATCTGAAGTCCTTTTCTGACATTTCTTCTAACATACTATCATTGGATTCTATTAATATAGAATCTAGATTTGTTTGGATCGTTTTCTTCCCTTGTTTTTTCATGTTGTTCATGTATCTTCCCCTCTAGCAGTGAAGATCTGGTGTATTGCCAATTCCCCCCATAGGCTTATAGTGACCCTATAGGTTTCCAAAACCTTTTCTTTAAGGGGAGATTAACATTAGCAGTGCCCAATTCAGACACTATGCAATCCTAGACCAAATAGCCCCTATGAGGACATTAACAATGTTGTCATAATAAACAGAATGAGTTCAATTATTATCTTCAGTATAAAAAACAGATTTGCAATAAGGTCTGCAGTTTCTAGTGGAGGACAAAGAGGATGCAGAGGGATGTAGGATGTAGCTGTTAATGGGATAAGAAAATCATATACAGAAGTTCTAGATAATAGAAAGGGTGAGAGTGTAATCAAAAGAAATTGAATGTTAGCATGCAAAAAGGGAGAAAGAGACTTTGAGGGAACAGGTAAACCAAAGGAAAGAGAGCAAGAAAAGTAAAGAAATAAAAACTTAAAATTGTTCAATAAGGAGCAAAAAGAAAATCTACACTATAACAGTCATATAGTATTCAAACCTCCCAGTCTTCAGTAGCCTGAAGCATGAGAGGTACCTGACAATGAGCTTCAAGCCTCCAGCAGACGTCTCAGGATGGGATTTGCCCCACCTAAATGTCGGAGTTATGGCTTCCAGGATTATCCAAGATGGCTGCTCTGGCTTCCAAATGTGTTGGCAAATGGGGAGCTGCAGCTCAGTGTGTGGACATGGTCGGCTGGAGGTCCTGGAGCGGGATGTGGTTGGTCAGGCAGGGGTCCTGGAGGTCAGGTATGTTTGGTGTGGTTTCAGGATCCTGGAGGTGAGGTGCAATCAGTTGGTCTGGGGTCCTGTTGATAGGGCGCAGTCAGTTGGTCTGGGGTTCCTGGTGGCAAGGAGCAGTGGATGTGAGGGCCCCGGAGGCAGGGAGTGATCAGACAGGCTGAGGGATCCTGGAGACAGGTCTCAGCCAGTTCGGTCAGGGGTCCTGTGGGGCCTGGCTGTTGTCTCAAAATGGCGGCAGCCACATGTAATCAGACCTGCAGGTACTGTGACAGTGAACTTCCAGGAACAGCAGGCAGCTGGCGCTCCACTGGTAGTTGGCAATCAGTTTCTATGGTGTGTTTTTTAATTGCTTAAGGAATTTGCTTAATTTCTTTTAAAAAAATATTATGACACTAAAAGGACCCCTGAGGGGAAAAAGTTCACAGTGCTATGATTTGGATGTGGTTTCTCCCTCGGGAGTTTACACATTGGAAGGCAAGTCCCCAGAATGTAATACTGACATACAGTGGGAAGTAAGTCACTGAGGGTGCTGCCTTGGAAAGAATTGACAGAGTTATCAAGGGGCCCTGGTTATTTCACATGGGAGAGTCATTATATAAGAGGACGCTGGAGTGTCACTTTGGCTTGTTATTCTGCCCTGTGCTCTCTCCTCTTTGCACATGCTTCTTCCATGATGCCATCTGCCATAATGTGATGCAACCAGGGGACCCTCGTAAGAGTCAGTGTTATGCTTTCAGAAATCCCAGCCTTCTACATTGTAAGCTAAATCGACATCTTTTCTTTATAAAGTACTTGACTTGGATATTTCGTTATAGGAACAGGAAGTGAACACATGAACAGGTTCATAATTAGTTTATTGAGTAAAAAAATTGTATTCTATTACACACTCAAAACCAAGACTCCAAGCTAGTATAATCAAAAGATGCACATTTTACAAAATCAATTAAATCAATAAAGATTTTGGATAGAGATACACAATTTAGAGATATCAAAAATGTCATATTTCATAGAATAGTTTTCTAAATAAGAGGGAAGTGTTATATTCAAGAAAAACGTACATAATGGAGATATTTCTGAAAAATTTCCTGTTTTACTATATTCTTTCTTTTTTTTTTTTTTGTGGTGCTGGGGATTTGAACCCAGGGCTTTGTGCTTGTGAGGCAAGCACTCTACCAACTGAGCTATATCCTCAGTCCTTACTATATTCTTTTTTTAAAATTTAGAATCACGTAATTTTATTTAAGCACATGTAATTCTATAATAACATATTTACACTATTATTGATTTTATATTATTACACTATGTTCACTTATGCATTTGAATCTAAGGCTTAATTTTCTTTGTTTTTTTTTTTCTTTGCCAAAATGATACCTGATTACATAGTACACATATTCGCACCTCAACTTTCTTTATAAACTGAGGTATCATTACAGTAAACTAGAATGTCTATTTCTGTCTTTTTAAAAAATTATTTATTTTTAAATTTTTACACACTGCATTTTGTTTCATTGTACAGAAATGGGGTACATCATTTCATTTCTATGGTTGTACATAATGTAGATTCATACCATTCGTGTAATCATACATGTTTATAGGTATCATACATGTATATATAATGGTGTCTGTCTCATTCCACCATTTTTCATACCCTCTCTCATTTCCTTCTACAAAATCTAAAGTTCCCCCATTCTTTTCTCACTCGCCACCGCCCAACCCCATTATATATCATTCTCCACTTATCAGGGAAAACATTCGGCATTTGGTTTTTTAGGATTGGCTTATTTCACTTAGCATGATATTCTCCAATTCCACCCATTTATTTGTAAATTCCATAATATTATTCTTCTTTATTACTGAATAATATTCTATTGTGTATATATACCACAGTTTCTTTATCTATTCATCTGTTGAAGGGCATCTAGGTTGGTTCCACAATCTAGCTATTATGAACTGAGCTACTATAAACATAAATGTGGCTGTGTTACTGTAGTATGTTGATTTTTAAGTCCTTTGGGTATAAACCAAGGAGTAGAATAACTGGGTCAAAAGGTGAGTCCATTCCAAGTTTTCTGAGGATTCTCCACTCTGCTTTCCAGAGTGGCTACACCAATTTGCAACTCTACCAGTAATGTAAAAGTGTGCCTTTTTCCCCACATCCATGCCAACATCTGTTGTTGTTTGTGTTCTTGATAATAGCCATTCTAATTGGAGTAAGATGGAATCTTAGAGTTGTTTTAATTTGCATTTCTCTAATTACTAGAGATGTTGAACACTTTTTCATGTATTTATTAATTGCTTGTATGTCTTCTTTTGTAAAGTGCCTGTCCAGTTCCTTAGCCCATTTGTTGATTGGGTTCTTTGTATTTTTGATGTAAAGTTTTGTAAGTTCTTTATAAATTTTGGAGATAAGTGCTCTATCTAAAATCCCAATGATATTCCTCATAGAAATAGAGAAAGCAATCATTAACTTCGTCTGAAAGAACAAGAGACCTCGAATAGCCAAAACAATCCTGAGTAGAAAAAGTGAAACAGGAGATATCACAATACCAAACATTAAACTATACTACAGAGCAATAGTAACAAAAACAGCATGGTATTGGCACCAAAATAGACAGGCAGACCAATGGTACAGAATAGAAGACACAGAGACAAAACCACATAAATACAGTCACCTCACACTAGACAAAGGAGCCAAAAACATACAACGGAGAAAAAAACAGCCTGTTCAGCAAATGGTGCTTGCAAAACTGGAAATCCATATGCAGTAAAATAAAATTAAACCTGTATCTCTCACCCTGCACAAAACTCAACTCAAAATGGACCAAGGACATAGGAATAGACCAGAGACCCTGCACCTAATAGAAGACAAAGTAGGCCCAAATCTTCATCATGTTGGCTTAGGATCAGACTTCCTCAACAAGACTCCCAAAGATGAGAAATCAAAGCAAGAATCAATAAATGGGATGGACTCAAACTAAAAGGCTTTTTCTCAGCAAAGGATACAATCAAGAACGTGAAGAAAGAGCCTACAGAGTGGGAGAAAATCTTTTCCACACATACCGTTTTACTATATTCTATCATCTGTTTTTAGATCATTACTATAATTATGTTGTTCTCAATGCCTCAAATATCTTCCATTTGTGAATTTATCAAGTAGGTATTCATTTTTCACAACTTAATTCAATTTTATTTTCTCTATGGAACCATCCATAACTGTTTGTGTCTTTAGTGGCTTCCTTTCTCCTACAGATCCTGCAACAATCCAGATAGCACTGAATTATGCCTAGGTTTGCTTAATATTTTTCTAACTTAAATGTTTCAACCTATTAAATGTTTACTGACTATAAGCACATTATGTGCAGAAACCTTATCTTAGCTATGCTCCATCTAGTTCTTTAACTTTCTAGGAAAGTGATGGTAATTTGCCTGCAAGAATTCTTGTGAGGATTACATTTGATGATGTATATAAAGCATTTATTATAGTGATGCTCATCAAAGAAGACTAATAAATGTTAGTTGTGATAATGAAAACAATCAAATAAAACAAATCTAAACTTCTGAATCGTATTATAATAATTTAACATTTAGGAATTCTTATAAAATACATATATATAATATGTACATATGATATTATATATACACACATATGTGTGTGCATATGCTCTATTTAACTTAAAAAATTCCTAACATGTATTGCATGTACACTCATTAAACAATTTTGAGTTTGTCATTGATTTCCTACTGGAGAGTGTTTCACAATTACATGCACAATAGCTTGAATGACATTAGCTTATATCCTTCAGAAGCACTGGGAGGGATAACCCAGAGTCCTGCATTGTTGATACTTTCCCTTACATTCCACTGCTGTACATGATTCAGACCTAAAAACAGTTCAGGATACTCAAGACTATTTTAACCATGGTGGCAAATGCCATTGATTACTGGTAAGTGAGTCTCTGATTAAATCAGTTGAGTAGAGTCAATTTAGCTGGTTTTATGAGATTTGGCTTCTCAGGATAAGTATCTGTTCTGTGTCTATACACACTTGTGGTTTTTCACAGTGATTAATACAAACCTACTAGAATGATGAATTTCCATTTTTCACTCTACAAAAATATTATTGTATTTCTTAACAAAAATTTTTGGGACTTGAAATTTCTGGTACATTGGCAATTTGACAGCAATTAATTATTAGAACATGTTCAATACACTAAAAGTCTTTAGTTTAAAATATAGAGAGCTTCCTTTGGGTGAACATTACTTGAAACAAAAGCATATGAATATTAGATTTGAAATATTAATAATCATGCATGGAAATTGAATTTTATGAACCCACTTGCAAAATAAAGTCCCAGTGAGAATGTTTAGGGATATAAAATAATTGAAACAAAGTTTATAATATCCTTTGGGCTTGTGGTATACTTTTCCTATGCCCTCCTTGTATCTCTGCAGCCCCCATGCTTAGATCAATGTTTATAGATAGAAGGAAGCAAAAATGTGGAGTGAATGAATAAAATAGTTAATAAGGAGAGAGAGTTGGGAAAAAGGCAAAAGTTCTGAATACAGGGAAGATTGATTAAGAAGTGAGGAAAAAATCTTTAAAGTCCGAGATAGAAATGCTTATTCAGAAAGAAATTGGGACATAGATGTCTCATTACCTCTTTATTCTTTGTTTGGAGTCTTTACATTTATATGGCAGCCAATTGCTCATCATTAGCATTCTCCTCCTGGGCACTTGTCCACCATGTATCTCTGCCCAAAAGACTTCATTCTTTCTTCTTTCATGGGAAAAAGAGCTCTTGCCCTCTCTTCATATTAATACCCACTTCAAGTCTACTAGGTAAACATTTACTAGCATCTCCTTTGTTCAACTCTCTATGCCAAGGGAACAAAGAGGTGGCAGAGTCTCAGATCTCAAGAAACTAATATCAGCTCAGAGTGACCACATTTTCAAACAGAGAATAAAATGTATTAATGGTTGAGATAGATGTCTATGTAACTTGTTATGAGAGTTTTGAGAAGGGATTTGACTTTATACAATTGAGAACAAGGTAGAGAGGGAGAAAGACTTCTTATTACATGTTTTAGTCAGCTTTGTGTTGCTGTGGCCAAAAGACCTGACAAGAACAACTTAGCGAGTTTATTTTGACTCATGGTTTTGGAGGTTCAGTCCATGGTCAACTGACTCCATTGCTCTCAGCCCAAGAAGAAGCAAAGCATCAGGGCAGAAGGGTTCAGCAGAGGAAAACTGATCAGCTCATGGCACAGTCAGGAAGCAGAGAGAGAAAGAGAGAGGGAAGGGCCCACAGGGAAATTGCAACCTTCCAGGACACATCCCCAGTGACCCACTTCCTCCAGCCATGCCCCACCTGCTTACCATTACCACCCAGTTATCCATTTAAACTAGGAAGAACTAATCAGTTACAGCTTTCAAAGTCCAATCACTTCACCTCCAAATAGTTCTGTACTAATACAGGAGTTTGGGGAGGGCAACTTGTATCCAAACAATAACACTACATTCAATGTTTGTGGTTCATACCTTGTGATGTGTACCCATTCAACAAAGATCCATTCCCTTGTTGATTTTTATTGATGTACTTCCCCCAAGTGACCTAGCTTAAAGTTTTCATTTTCTCTATATATTTTTTATAACTGGGCACTATGGTTTAGATATGAGGTATCCTCCCCAAAGCTCATGTGTGAGACAATGCAAGAAGGTTTACAAATGAAATGATTGGGTTATGACAGCCTTAACCCAGTCAGTGAATTAATCCCCTGATAGGGATTAACTGGATGATAACTGTAGTGAGGTAGGCTGTCACTGAAGGAAGTGGATCCCCGGGGTGCTTGCATTTGGGGTTGATATTTCATCCTTGTTGAGTGGAGCTCTCTCTCTGTGCTTCTTGGTGGCCATGTCTTGTGCTTCTTCCCTCCCACACTCTTTCACCATGATGTTCACCTCAAGCCCTGAGGAATGGAGTCGACAGTCTGTGGACTGTGTTTTAGTCAGCTTTTTGACTGCTGTGCTAAAAGATCTGACAAGAACAACTTTAGAGAAGGAAAAATTTGAGGGCTCACAGTTTCAGAGGTCTGTCTGTAGACAGCCCGCTCCATTCCTCAGGGCTTGAGGTGAACATCATGGTGGAAGAGTGTGATGGAGAGAAGCTGCTCATATAATATCAGGAAGCAGATAGAAACTCCACTTACCAGATACAAAATATATACACCAAAGATGTCCCCAAGGTTCCATTTCCTTCAGCTACATCCTACCTGCCTTCAGTTATAAGTCAGTTTATCCCATCGGGGGATTAATTCACTGATTGGGTTAAAGTTAACCTAATAATTTCTCTTCAGTCTTCTTATGTTGTCTCACACATGAGCTTTTGGGGGACATCTCACAACTAAACCATAACAGACCGAGACCTCTGAAACTGTGAACCCCAAAAGAAACGTTTCCTCCTCTATTATTATTTTGTAGGGGGGAGGACCGGGGATTGAACTCAGGGTCACTCAACCACTGAGCCACATCCCTGGTCCTATTTTGTGTTTTCTTTAGAGACAGGCTCTCATTGAGTTGCTTAGGTGCCTTACTTTTGTTAAGACTGGCTTGAGATCCTCCTGCCTCAGTCTCCTGAGCAACCGGGATTACAGGTGTGTGCCCCCCACACCTGGTTTAATTATTCTTGTTGGGTTTTTTGGTCATAGCAGTGAAAAGCTGACTAAAACATTGGGAGTCTTAAGAGTCCTAGAAAAAAGGTAATATGATATATATTGAGTAGAGAAGGAAGTTGTAGAAATAAGTACCTGGGGGGGGCATCATTAATTGCTAATTAATTGTTTCAAGAAATATTTATTGAACAGGTACTATATGCCTGGTGCTGTTTTAGGTTCAGGTATATAGTAGTGCACAAAATAAGCAAAAACAATTTTCATGGACATGTAGTTATACTGTATAGCAGAGTTAACAAATAAAGAAGAAAAATGTTTAGCATGTGAAATGATGGTTAGTATTATGAAGTAAAAAAAAAAGTGGAGAAGAGAGAGAAGGGATTCTTAGTGCAGGTTAGGTCTACCTTACATAAGATAGTTAAGAAATTTCTTGCAGATAAGGTGATATTTGTGCAGAACCTTGACAGTTGTAAGGGAGTGAGCTATGAGAATATCTGGAGGAAGAACATTTCACAATGAGAAAAGAATAACTGCAATGGCCCTGAGTTTCAAGGGACAACAAGAAAGTATTACAGGGCATAGTGATCAAGAAAAAGATATTTTAAAAATTAGATTACAGAAATAACAGAGAGCCCGGTCACACAATGACTGTGGAGTTTACAAAAAGATGTGATGATAGCGAAGGCCAATGGGAGGTCAGTCAATATTCTGAGTATGCACACTAGAGTTTAGGTAGCAGCTAGGAATGTGTCCTTCCCAGGGACAGAAATTCAGTCTAGGGAAAAAGTTTAACCCACTTTCCTATTTTTTTAGAAATAAAATGTACCAGAAAAGACCTGGATTTGAACTCAGAGTTGTTTTTGTTCTGACCCTAACTAGATGGCTAATCTAGGGCTAATACATTAACTCCCTGGATTTCCTTTCTGTTTTTCCTTTGAAAGGAAGAGCTATTTCCTAGATGCTGTCTTACCTTTAAACATCAGTTTAAGGCTAAATGGTAAGTGTTGCAAACAAGAGATTTATTCAGAGAGCCCACAATGCCAGGTTCATTTTAAGATTGCCCGTATTGTTTTTAAGATTTATGGTTATTTCCGTGAAATAACATTTCTTACCACTCATTTTCTGCTTGGTGAGAAAAACCTTATTCCTCCAGTTGGTCTTATAGCCTGTGTTTTGAGGACCTCAGGGCTAAGACACAGCATGGCAAATCTGGAAGAATTCTCCCAGAGGTCTGCATACAAACACTCATCTTCTGTTCACTAATTAACATTGGTGGCATCAGTATGAGTGTGCGTGGTTAAAACATGCAGAGAAGAGCTTGCTGTGGAAGTTATGCAGTCCCTGTCTCATTTTATTCAGATTAGATCCCTGGGGAGCCCATTGCTACTTCTGTTATGTCAAAAGCCTCCATAGTCACCAAATGCATTGTATTTTGTGTAAAACCATGCTTTTATAAAATGACTTTATTATAGAGACTTAGACTCTGAGTACAACCTAAGCCTTATACTGAGTTCCTAACAAAGAATAATCTCTTAATTATTTTTCAGTTTTTTCAAATAGGCATTATCAATTTTAATTATTCTATTTCTGAGCAGATTTTAAGAAAGCAAAGCAACAGATTGCAAAATTTATGGAAAAATAAACATTTATTAGAAAATGTGATGAGAGATTTTATGAACATAAAATTAATGGCTCTAGAAGCAGAAGGCATATCAAAGAAAAGCAGCTTTCATAAGAAAATGAAAGGTATCAACTTCTGAAAAAATATTAGAAAAATGGAGGTGCTAAATTAGGAAAATGATTGACAGAAAGTGAACTTTATTTTGATAGTTTAAAAGATGTCAACTGAATAAGTTAACAGACAATGTCAGTGAAATTAAATAACTTAAATTCTTCCTTAACCCTAAAAACAGAACCAAACTAAGTAACCTGGGGAGATCACTAATATGTTATAGATATATGCATATACTTATGGGGATAAAGCTTTACAATTGTAATATAAAAACTTATAAGTAGTCACTTAACTTCTACCATCCTATTTTATTTTTCTACTGAGAGTGAATATGTTAAAATTACTTATGATCTACATTTCAAAAATTTGAAGATCATGTTCACACATGAGTTAATGTATAACTTGGAACTGGATTTCGTTGCTAAATTCAAGGAGAATTTTTTCTTTCTTATGTTCAACTATAATTTTACACATAATTTATCACTGAATAATCCCAGCTTTGAGATAAAACAATACAACTGTATGCAATTTTAGTTAACTACCTTTCTTTGCCTATGAAGTACACATTATTCTGAAGACCTTATTGATATTATTGTGGTCAGGGACTCCAGTGCCTGGGTCTCCATCAGTGAGTTACATTCTTAAACCAGAGTAACATCCTTTTAAAGTGACCCCAAAGAAGGCAGGAACCCAATATCAGTGATTTTATTGCAACTCACCTTTTTAAAAAATAATATTTTTTTGTTTTGTTGGTGAACCCTAATTATACATAATAGTGGGATTTGTTATGCCATATTCATATATGCAAATAACCATTTGCTCAATCTCATTCTGCAGTACCTTCCTTTTCCCTCTCCTCCTCCCTCCCCCATCCGCTTGCTCCTCTCTACTGGTCTCACTTTTATTATTATTTTAATTAATTTATCATGATTATATAAATAAATGGGATTCATCGTGGTATTTTGTGCAGGGACGTAGCATTATTTGATACATTTTGTTGCCCCAGTTTTTCCCCATGCCTGTCCCTCCAATCTCTCTCTTGACTCCCTTGTCACTCACCTTCTTGATGGCAAAAGAATTCCCTTGTGCAGATCTTGCTGACCCTGAGAGTGAAGAAGAGTGCAGGGCAAGAATTTTGGAAAGTGAGCATACTCACTAGAACTTCAATACATCGTTGGAAGGAGTTGGTGTTGGTAGTTTGGTTGTTCCACAGGATACAACTGTAATGGATCTTCCCTTTAAAAATTCCCCCACCACTCTCCTACAGCTCTTCCTTATATGACACAGCTTCATGGAACTAAAATATTACCATATATATTATCATTTGCTAATGAGAAATAACAGAATGGAAAAAAAAGGGGGGATGTGGAAGAAAGTGTGAGGCATGGATTGACACACTTTGGTGATTGACTGAAAGCAGAGGATTAAGAAAAGAGAAATAAACAACAGAATCTAGGTGAATTAGAGCCTAGGTGAAAGTTACATACAATAAAAAGGAAATTGAGGGGGAGGTTAGCCCTGGGAAAAGGAAGGAGTATATTGAAAGGCCAACGCTCCAATGCAAGGAAGAACAAAGCCTGCTCAGTTGAACTGCACAGTAATTCTTTTCAGTAGTAGAGTGCTATTATGTTTTTAGCTAATTATTAGATAGTTTTTATGTATTGAGACTTAATTGCATCAGTTTTCATGTGATTTGTGTGATTACTGCTAGACTGGGTGAAGCATGCATGACCTACCTGGTCTGACTTGGTTAAATATAGCATACAAATGAAAGGTGAAGCCTTGGAAAGAAAAAAATAATAATAACAAGAAGAAGGCAAGAGTACAGTGAATTGAAAATACTGTCTTCAGCCTGAATGTAACATTTACTGCTTATTTTGTAGCTCATCTTGCCTGTTGAAAAGCTACCAAATTTATTCTCTCTTTGTTCCCCCTGTAGTCTGTTGAGGGATTATGTCACTTAGCATTGCTCCAATTACAATGTCCTGTGAAGATGTAGTCCTCTGTAAAAGAACCAGAACCCTGGCAAAAATTGTCAAAATCATTTTGTTTTTAGGTCTCTTGAAAGTAATCAATGTCATGTAAAAATCAGAGTAGCATTTATGGAAGAAAAATGGCTGAATATAAGGAGAAACACTGAGTCTGTGGCTTTTAAGTTGCTCTATTTTCATTCTCATTTCCATAGATATGTGGTAGCTGAGAAAAACCAAGAGTTTTTCAACCATAGTACTCATGAAATCTCAAAGTCTAGCAGCCACAGGAGAGGACGTAATGGGTGTAGAGCGCCTCAAAGCCCACATATTCAAACTGTTACCAGAGATGCAAAAGAATTTTTTATGATGAAAGAGTCATTATAGAACTGGGATAGAGCTTAATGGTAAAATTGCTTGACTAGTATGTGCAAAGCCCTGGGTTTGATCCTCAGCACCTCAGAAAACAGACACAAATAGTATATGCGAAGAGAGAACAATTGTAAACTTGCATGTATCTATCAGAAGAGCACCGGTATGTACGATGCAAAGACTGAAGGGAGAAATAGACAATTAAAAAAAAAAAAAACAGCATTACAAATGGATATAACAAGTAGGCAGATGATCAATAAGGAAATAGAAGACCTGAATGACACCAGAAATCAACTAGACTGAACAGGTATCTGTAGACACTCTACCCAAGAACTACCCAAAAGTACTGAGTTTCCCTGTGGGCTGTAAAGGTGCTGTGGGAGATAAAGGCTAGAATCATTCTGAAAGGGCTCTACTCAGACTGCCACTGTGGATGAGAAACTTCTGAATAAAAACGACAGAAAAAAAAAAAAAAAGAAAGGAAGATGCTAGTATTCACAGCATGGATTGAGGGAATAGTCCCATGGGAGGAAGGTAGGAAAGGATATAGAGATTTGCGTCGAGTGTGGTTCATTAAATTGTTATTCTCTCATGCCCTGTCTTTCAAAGGCGTTTCTGTTCCACTGATTTAGGCTTGCACAGATGATGTGCTTTGACCACTGAGATGACCACAGATGTGGTACACCATAGATTAGAAATCTACTTACACATTCCTGTTAACCTGCCCTCCCATACATCGCTGCCATCCTGAGAAGAATGTGCCTAACTTAGCTCCCTCATCTCAGAACAAGACTGAGGGCGAGAAACAGGTGAAGCTGAAGCACTTCAAGCTCAGTCAGCCTCATTTAGTCAACTCTCAGTCAAATCATGGACTTCATATACAGAAACTAGAGAGGAACAAAGTCAAAAAAAAAAAAAAGGTGAGGGTTTCAAAAATAGAAGGGAGATGAGAAAAACGGAGAGGCAGGGGACCAAGAGAGAAGGAGAAGAGCAGGGAAAGGGGAAGAACTGGAGAATAAAGTTGACAAAATTATGCTGGGTGCATATATGAATATATCACAATGCATTCCAATTCTATATATAATTATAATCACCAATTAAAATAAATAAATAAAAGGAAGATCAATAGAGTAGAAGAAGGGGACTCGGGAGAGAAGAAAGAAGGGGACTCGGGGAGAGAAGAAAGAAGGGAAAGAAGTACTGGGGATTGAAAAGGAGTAAACTATATTATGTGCATTTATGAATATGTTAAAATGAACCCCACTATTATATATAAACATAATGGACTAATAAAAACAAAAACCCCACAGGCTTTTGAAGGCTTATATTGATTGTTATTTTAAACCACTGAGTTTGGGGGTGGCTTATTGTGTAACAACAGCCGATTAACGGAGGGTGATGCTCCCAGGATCCTAAGAAAGTTTCCTACAAGAGATGGAGTCATATTTGATGTTGACTAATAATAGACCGAACTAGCTTTATAACATATGACAAAATACAGTTCCAACACCCACTATTGACCAGATTAGGTTCTATACCAGATACTGTTCAGAGCTAGTTTCTAGTGGAATATCTTTTGTTACATATAAATGAAAAGTTATGCTTATTTCCTTTCAGCCATAATTACTTTAAAATGGTGAAATGAAGTAACTGGAAAGAATTAAAGTAAAATATGTTCACCCAAAATTACATCACCCTTTCACAGAACTACCAGGGGGATTATTTATCTCAGCACTAGTAGAGTAGTTCTGATCATTTGTTGCCACACAATAACTCTCATCTACTAGATAATAGAGTAGCATGTCATAAGTTCCATCTAAGCAGTTTGATTGGATTCATGCTGTCTTACCTATGAAGCAAAGCTTTTGCATATGTCTAAATAAAAACAGTTTTAGTAACCCATTAAATCAATTGAGTCTATTATTTTGATAACTTTATGTTTACATCTAAAAATATAAAAATGATGAGAATAGTAATTATTTCCATGCAGACTATATCATAGCTACAGTAATAACTAAAAATGAGATGAAATATAATAATATAATTCAAAATTGTCTTTGCCATTTTGATGTTACTTTGATTGATTTGCTAGGGATACCTTGGAAGAGATATTCTTTGCTTTCTTCAGGGTGGAATTTCTTTAGTCATTTCTGTTTGTAGGGCACCAAAAGAGATTAGATAGTTCTTTTAGTCCATATAAGATGGAGAATTCAAAAGGATCAAGAAATGGGTACTATTTTTTTTTTAACCTGTCAACTGATACTATATCTCCCTAGGGTTACTACAGAGCCAAACCAAAGCAATCAATCAAGAATAAACTGTATGAATGGGGCTTAAGTTGTCCTTTTATTGAGGAGTACTAAATATTGTGGAGAAGCTTAGAACAGAACATGAACCTGTCTCTTAATCTAACTCATTGTGGAAGGGGTGAAGTGGCATGGGGAAAATTAATTTCCTTGGATATCTGCAGTTGGAGCCAGAAAGTCATAAACCAGAATGTGACACTGTGGCATGCTGAATACATTGTACTGAAGGAGGTTGGAAGGCCTTAATAGCAGCCTCCTTTCTCCTACTTGCCTATATCCCCCAAAGCTACCCATAGAAACTAGATCTCTTCTCCCTACAACCAGTCCACTAAACCTAGGAATATTATTCTAACTTCCCCTACTTTTTGTATAGGAACTGGTCATAAATTCCTGGGCCTTCATTGTCTGATATTAGGTCATAAAACATTCCTACCAAAAGGTGTTCTGCACTACACCCAGGAAGAAAGAATGCTTACCCAGAGAAGCGAAGAAAGATCTGAACAGAAAGGCCTTGATGGGTTTCCCTCAGTGTATTACCTTAGATCCTACCCTTTTGTCCAATTTCATGTCCACATGGCTGTCCATTTTTTAGGGAGGCTAAGCATAAAGATGGAGAGTTTTCCCTGTGTCTTTGGGTCTTCATTTCTGAAGCCTCCTTTCATATAAATCTTGATTAAATTTGCTGTCCTTTCCCGTGTTAACACATATTTTGTTACAAAAGTGTCAGTTGTGAACCTTATGATGGGTGAAGAAAGGTACCACACCTTTCTTCCTGTACACTTTTTCCTCAAGGACAAAGAAATTCTCTGGAGGAAATAAAGGCAATTTAAAAAATAAAAAAATAAAAGAGAATAAGTTTGTTTCAGAGACCCTGCAAAACAGGATCAGATGAATCCCGATTTGAGAGAAAGTCATTGTCTCTCATTAGATTATCCTGTGCTCCACATCCATGGATTTATGTATGAACTCTAGGGGAGAGAAAGCTGCAATGAAAACAAAAACAAAAACAAAAACAACAACGGAAAACAAACAAACAAACAAAAAAGGTCTAGTGACAATTGCTTTTAATTTTACAGGGTATATCGAAAATACTACTTCTGTTCTTTATAACCAAGGAATGAATTTGGAACTTCAGATGCAGCACATAACGTCCATCAGACTAGCTTATGTTTTAGAATAGGAAACAGGGTTTGGTCTTGGTGCCTTTAGCATGATTGATGCTGCCTTTGGTGTAAGTCTTGACAGTGTTGGAAGCAGATGCTACTCAGAAACAGTAAGCATGTGAAAAACCATAGACACGGCCAGTGATAACCACAATAAATGGCCAGTGAGCAGCTCAGAGACACTGCTGTAAAGAAAGTGAAAACTATCAGGGAGTGTTTTGAGGGAGTCGAAATTCTTGCAGAGAAGGGAGAATCAAAGACAGGAAATAGCATTTGTTTATTTAAAAAATGTTATTATAATACTATTATTATCCTCAGTTAATCAGTTTGGTGTCATCTGATTAAACACAATGAAACTACTGACTTGATGTATTAATATGTTGATAAATGATATCTTCAATATGCTTCCTGAAAATTTGGAAAATAGAGAAAAGCAAAAGCATAGATTAAAAGCTATCTGCTATCCCACAAATAGAACATTTGGACACTTAGTTTGAGGAGAAAAAAATGGGTGAAAGGAGACATCAGAAGCAATAGTTGCTATTATACCACACGTTCAGAAGTGACCTGTCAGTTCATGCATTTCCCATTAAAAGTTTTATGTACACTTCTACTTTTCTGCTGTGAACTGAAAAACTATAGAGGAATATAAAATAATTAGGAGCAGAAGATTAAAAAATCACATTATTGTAGAATAGAGTTAAACAATACAAATTCCTGAAATAATAATATGAGAAATGTGAAGAACAATTTTATAATCACATTCAGATATTTGAATAGATGCAAAAAAGAGAATAAGTCATTTTTAACTTTCAACATGAAACAAGAAATAAGCCAGGGAATTATATGGCTAAAATTCCAATCCATGTCTGCCTACCTGCTTTTAAATCTACTGCTTTTGCTACTTCAGCATGTGACCTTGGAGGTTTTAAAATCACTCTAATTCCTGCACAACTACTCAGACCTCCATTTCAAACACAAGAGAGTTGCCTCGCTTTAAACAATTTTTGTTTTATTATTTCTGAAGAAGTTAAGAATGAATAAATTGAATTAAGAATGATCATATTCTTGCTCAGCATGTGAGAAGTCCCACAAAAAGAAAAAGGAAGAAAAAGAATTATCACATTCTTTTGTAAATGTACCAGGTAATCTTGTTTTTCATAACCACAGATTGTTATGTAATACAAATATGGTCACCTCATTTATGTGCTTTATAGCTTTTGAAGTTGTCATTGGGCTCTTTAAAGTAGTTTGCAACATACAAAAGAATAAATAAAAAGATTAACAACAAGAATTTGAAAGAGAAAAATGCGTGCTTATTTATTTATTTATTTATATATTTATTTATTTATTGTTCCTTTACTCAGAAAATGCTCTGACTCCCATATACCATATTATAAGAACTGTGTTTAAGCCAACCACTTGGGAACAGATATGCAAGGTGGATAATGTACACAAGTAATCAAAGAGAGAGAGAAAAATAACAGTATCCTTTCACATACTTATTATTGGTGTCTGGGGATATGCCTAGGGAAAACTATAATATAATTTATTTGCAAATTTAGAAATAGCACATCTATAATAAACCCAGGTCTACCCAGATACAATTATTTCTATCCTTAGGGATAAATGAATCTTTGCTTAATGGCCTCATAAGAAAATGTTTTGTTCAACTTCGAGTCTTGCATAAACAGATATTTTCAAGCAAAGGTAATTATGAGAATGCTTTTGCATACTTTCCCATATCTTCAAAATATAACGAATGTTTCTGAAGTAAGTCATCGGTGCTTTAGAAAAATAAAATATGTGAATAGAAATCTATCTCAAATGGAAATATAACAAATAGATCAGCTTTAAGAGATACAAAGTGCACATACTGCCTGTTCAGTTTAAGTTGTATAAGGAAAATTAATGTTGTTCAGTCATTTAAATGATTATTAGTATTGTTCATGTTGACAGGATAAATCATGATAAAATTGTAGCATTTGGGGTAGTGCTTATGTTATGGTTTGGATCTGGAAAGTCCCCCAAAGGCTCATCTTACCTTGGTTTTCAAGGTAGTAATGTTCACCAGTGTGACTCTTGGGAAATGATTGGATCATAAGGGCTGTGCCATCATCAGAGGATTAATCCATCTATGAATTCATAACTTCACGGCATTATTAGGAGGTGATGGAAAGTTTATTAACTGACTAACTTCCTCCACTAGGGGCAAGTCCTTGAAGGTCTATCTTGTCTCTGGTGCTCGCTCTATCTCCTGCTCTCTCTGTTTGTTATAGTTTGGATGTGAGGTGTCCCCCAAAAGCTCAACTGTGAGACAATGCAAGAATATTTAGAGGAGAAGTGATTAGGTATGAGAATCTTACCCCAATCAGTGAACTAATCCCCTGATGGGATTAAATGAATGGTAACAGAAGGCAGGTAAGGTGTGGTTGGAGGAGGTGGGTCCTTGGGGGCATGCCTCTGAGGGTACATATTTTTTATATGGTAAGTGCATTCTCTCTCTGTGCTTCCTAATCATCATGTGAGCCACTTCCCACTGCCACACTCTTCTGCCATGATGTTCTGTCTCACCTCAAGCCCTGAGGAATGGAGTCAGAGGTCTATGGATGAGATTTCTGAAGTGGTGAGACCCCAAATGAACTTCTCTTCCACTAAAATTGATCTCGTCAGGTCTTTTAGTCACAGCGGTGAAAAAACTGACTAAAATACTCTTTCTCTTTTTCAGGTTCAGCATGAGGTGAACAGCTTTTCTCTGCCATGCTCTTCTGCCATGATAATCTGCTTCATCATAGGTCAAGAAACAATGGAGCTAACCAACCTCTGAAACTTTGAGCCAAAATAAACATTTCCATATTTAAGTTGCTTTTCTTCGGTATTTTGCCACAGCAACAAGAAGGTGACTTGCAGAGTTTACATATCAATAAGAGGTGATGGTCACCATGTATGTTAAGGAATATAGTGCAATGACAATTTTAGTAGACATATCTGAACTTATCTTCCACCTGCACATTTTCATTCACCATAGGGTTGTCTTCATATTTGACAGAACTTAAGGAGGAATCAATCTTTGTCTTATTCTCTACATTTGAATAAGTTTTCTACTTATTATTTTTCTAATAAGACAAGAAACCTGGTTCAGTGGTTCAAAATACAATTCCATCCCTATTGAGAAAAAGAATTCTAAATATCTTGTGGGTAATTTTAGCATCCCTGGAATAAATATATGGTTCCTGGAATGATTACTTTGGAGAAGATTTTGTGGTTTCCCACTGCTTAACCAAACTCTAAGCAGCCTTCTTTCTGATTCTAGGTCCTAAACTCCTTTTCCTTAGAGTCTTTTATTTAGAAAACCTGAAACTTTAATCCTTCCTTTGAGAGGTAAATCTTTTGAAAAGCTTCTTGCCAGTTTTAAAGTCTAGGAATGTCTTCCTGAAGGACCTGGTTGTCATCTCTTTGAAATGTAAGCATTTAAGGAGATGCCTCCCCCCCAGTTTCTATGGGATATTAGGGGTCTAAGTACTTTGGGTACCTTGCTCTAGTTATAAAACTACTCTTTGCCGTGAAGATATGAGAAAGTTTACTTTTCTTCTGGGTAAGCTCCATTAGCAAACACAAATCCCTTATAATCCCCACCCTGAAGTTTTAAAAAATTCTCTGAACCTGTGTTTCAGTGGCATTGAGTTCACAACATAATTTTGTTTCTTTTTTTTTATTGCAACAACCTTTAATAAAGTCTTTCTTAAGGATTTAATTTTGTCTGATAGTGTTTTGCCAGGGAACAAAATTTTAAATTCTCTCCATGCTATCTACACATCTATTCCATCTGACATACTTCCTCATCTTGTTAGATGAATCTAGAAATTTATTTGAAGTGATTTTCAAGTCCTTTTCTCTGTCATATTTTTCAGGAACAACCATGTTCATGAACCAACTAATAAGAATTGGTGGAAAAACTTTGCAAAACAACTGAATTGTTTCATTTCAAAAGCATGCTCTCTATCTTCTGTTGAGTTCTTACTGTGAACATCTTTGCTTATTTGCTTTGTTCAAAGTTATTATCTTATCATAATTTACCTTAAAATAGCTCAGTATAGACCAGTAGCGCAATATTTTGAACTCTCATTTTATTATTAGGAAATGAAACTAATAAATAATGTGACTTACCTACAAATTTTTTAAACATTTGAAGCACAGAAATATAAATGAAAAAACAGTTGTAACATAAAATAGAAAAACAGTTATAATACAATTATATGCATTATATCTCATAAAACATCATTCACAGCTGATACTTAAAGGCACAATGATATAGCCTGATATTTTCACTGATGTTTTTATTACTGTGATTGCAACAGCCACATATGCAGACTAATACATGTATGCTGTTGTGGTGCTTCAACCAGTACAGATAACTTTGCCATTGTTGACATACTTTTCTGAAATTCTAATACCTGATAAAGATTTTTAACAAAAGGAAGTATCTTTCTCCCATTGACTCACGTGTCACTTGCACTGCTGGAAAATTAAGTGTTCATTAAAATGATGGAGAAATACCTTATTTTTTATGTAAAGCAGAGATGAAACCTGGGCTCAGCATACACCTAAATAAAATATTCACCTACTAGAATGTCCATATAGCAGATAATTTGAAATTGCGTTGGACTAAATCCCATAATTTTTTGTAAGAGACCCTCCAATGTCTTGTAGGACGTCTTGGAACTCAGTCAATCACTAAGCATCTGTTAGTCAAAGTTCTAGTAACAATCAAGGTACCAACAACTCATCCCCTGTTCAGAGACAAGATGATAATGTTTGCTGATATTAATTTCCATCAAACTTGTATGAAGTGTTGTTTAAATTTGAAGTAGCAGAATGAATTGCTTATAATTTAAAGGTAGTTAATTAACAATTTAAAGGCTTTCATCAATGTCCCCCACTTCAACCACAGGTACAGCAAACCATTCAATTAGTGTTATCTAAGTCTCCAAGAGAATTTCTTAATTAACAATTAATTGTCAAGATAATCTTTCAGCATCTAAATGAGTGCTGAACAGGATATATGACTAGTTAAAAATAATGTATGTGTGTCATGAATGAAGTCTGAACATCTGAGGAGTTTAGCAAGCTTTGTAGGAGCACCCTAGTTTTCTCTTTAAGTATTGTCCCTTCCTTTGCTAGAGGAGATGTTTCTTGATTGAACTAGAAAAGTCCAGTGATACTCCCAACAATTTATTTGTTGAATTTGCTGCAGTCGAACATTCCATCAACATGGTAGTTGGAGTGCCTAAAAGGCTAGAAGTTGAGTCCTCATCTAGTTTGCATTACCATGGTTTTATTTTTGTGCCTTCTTTTGAATGCAGAAAATTCAGAGAACTACTGTCATGCAAACATATCACCAAGTAACAGGGTTACAGAAGAGGAGAACTATACCTTCTACATGCTTCAAATTGCTGGCAATGGTCAAATTGAATTGAATGATCTGTAGCAGTATTTCTCACCCTGGGATGACCAGTGTATTTGCTCAGGAATATCTAATATATATTGTTATATAAAGTTACCATAAGGGATTCTGGTTAATTGGTTTATTGTGTAGTCTTTGCATTAATTTTTAAATTAATTTATTTTCTTTTAGGTTCTCAAATTGTTTAGATGGTCAAATTGAGAATTCTCCTGCATCCTTTCCTACAGCACCTATTCTGAACTATTTCCTTTGTGCAATCCTGGTCTCTTAAGTTGTGTGTGTGTATGTGTGTGTGTGTGTGTGTGTGTGTGTGTGTGTGTGTTTTAAATAATTAATGTGCTGCCTATTTATTGGGGAATTGAGGATGTAATGGGAGTGCTTTAGTTTGCTTTGCTTTTCACCTTGGAGTTGCTCCGTTTTCATCCATCTCTATAGATGTTGGTGTGAACTATCACCAAGGAGGACTGTCTCCTCCTTGCCAGAGAAAGTACACCTATCTCTGTTTTACCTGAACCTACTCCCTCCTACCTTTCCTGGCATGTGCTACCTAAAGGTTACCTCCTAGGTACCTAAAGGTTAGCACCTAGACTAATGGCATCATTATCTCTCAAAATCCTATCAGAAATGTAGAGTCGCATGCATCATGTCAGACCTGCATCAGATCTGTTTTTATCACTCTGTCCAGGGCCATTTGTAAACACTTAAAAGTTGAGAAGTATGTCTCCAAGGTGTTGTCTAACTAAAAAGCTGTTAGTGGCACTTTTATTGTCTCCCCTGACTGGCTATGGTTGATTAAAAACTAAAAACTACATATTCTTATCCTAAAATAACAACCTCATTATCTTCTTCCTCCCCTAAGAAATATAAAATGAACAAACACCCTCTCTCAGAATGTCCTAAAACCTCAGAAAACAGGTCTCAGCAATGCATTCATTCATATATTCATGTACACATTTGTTCTTTTACAAATTATTATTCACTAGTAAATATGGACTATGCCAGGCACTGTCCATGCATTGGAAATACAGTGAAGAGTGAAATTGACATGGGATCTGCCTTGCAGGATTATAGAGCCAATTAGAGGAGACATACCATTAAATAAAATCTGATTACTCCTATAAGAGAGTGCATGATACTCTGTATGCACATGCAAGGGAATTGTATCCAAGACAGGGAAGTCCTCTGAGAGGAAGCTATCTTTACAATGAGTCATGCAAAATGAGGAAATGGCAAGTGAAGCTGGGTAGTGAGGGTAGTGAGAAAGGAAGATGGGAGGAATAAGAAGCAGGGTGAGGGTGCTTGACATGCTTGAGGATTTGAAAGGTAATAAGTATATTGGTTTATATCTATATCTTCCTTATTTTTGTAAGGGTAACCTATATCGTCATGATTTTTATGCAGCACTTATTCTGTAACTCCTTTTAATCTGCCTTCTGTTATCAATACTCTATTAAATTTGAACTCAGAATTATCAGTGCTCTCCCAACTGTGATATTCAATGATATTTTCCCACATCCTCAATTCCTTAACATAATCTGTGTAGCAGTGTCTGGTTATGCAAAACTTGGTTAAGAGAAACACTTTACAAATCTATTTCTTAATGTGTACAAGTGACCAGAAATTCCTTTTCTAACAGATTGTTTGGCAGTCAAAGAGGAAGTTGGGGAATTCTTAAGTTATTATCACAGTAAGGTCAAAACGTGCCTATTGCTTAGAGGAAAGATGGCTTAAATGTTTTGCCCCTTCTTAAAACCCTTGATGTACATTTGATTCCTGGACTGCTAGTAGAAAAATTCTCCTTTTATGTTACCAAGGTAAATTGTATAAGTGGTTAAATTTGATTAAACAGTGATAACAGAAGGAAAGAGCCCCCCTTCCAACTTTTTCCCTCTTTGTGCTGATTGCTGGGAAAACCATGTCTAAACAATTTAATTTCAGTTTTTCCTGTGAGTTTCTATCATAACTTTAAACAGTTTTCTGTCTCTTTTCTACAACTCATTAACAATACACAACCTAGTAGTTTCTTACTAAAGTATCAAATTTGAGCCATTTACAATATCTTTCCTTTGCCTCATCCCACCCAAGATTGATAGGTATGACATTCTTCTAAAATTGATTACATTTGAAAATTTAAATAACATGTTTGACCTTCTTCTTTCGTTCTCATCAACTTTTGACTTTATATCTTATTTTTGTCTTTATATTTCTTGTTTTCTGAAGTTTTAGAGACTTTCTGGTTTGTCCACCTCTCTTCCCATTTTTCTTCTTGTTGATATGGACAATATACCAGAGTGGCAGCATTTATTCTCTCCTGTAAGAGAATTAACTTTTAAAAATATTTAGTTTGAGTCTAAATGTTAAAAAAAATCCATTAATTCAAATCTGTATCAAGAGTTGCTTATACTTTCAGAAAATAATGTCACTTATGAATATGTTACTTTTATTAGCTAAATCAATACCCTACACCTCTATCAGTTCTTTATATTTTAGAAGGCTATTGACTACTGGTTCAGTTTAATAGATGTAAGTCTATTGGTGCCATTTATTTCTTCTTGTGTAAAATTTATATATTGTGTCTTTTAATGAATGGGTCCATTTCATCCAAGAGGGCAACATTTCTCATAATATTCCTTTATTATTGTCTTTCATTTCTCATAGTAGATTTGTGTCATCTCGCCTTTTTCCTTGATTACCTAACTAGAGACTTATCAATTTTATTGATCTTTCCAAAGAATCAACTTTTGGTTTTATGTTTCATACTAATTTCTTTTTTCTGATTCCCTTAATTTCTGCTCCAATTTTTTTAGGCAGACGGGTACCAGGGATTGAACTCAGGGACACTCAATCACTGAGCCACATCCCCAGTCCTATTTTGCATTTTATTTAGAGACAGGATCTCACTGAATTGGTTAGTACCTCTCTTTGACTGAGGCTGGCTTGGAACTTGTGATCCTCCTGCCTCAGGCTCCTGAGTTGCTGGGATTACAGACGCGTGCCACTGTGTCCGGCTCTGCTCCAATTTTTAAATATTTATCTTCTGCCTCAGAATTAATTTGCCTTTCTTTAATTTTTCTAAAGCAAGAAATTAAATTGTTGACATGTATGCACATATATATATATGTACACACACATATTTTTAAATATGTGCATTCAATGTCATATATTTCTTCTATGCATTACTTTTGTTCCATTTGGTTAAGTTGTATTTTCATTTTCCTTAACTTCAAAAATTCCTTAATAATTATTAAGTTTGAAAAATATTAGCTAATATAAGGTATTCTACTTTTAAATATATTCTCTGCAATAATAAATGCATTTTTTTCTTTGCATTTACATGATAATATTGGCCTGGATCTTCTCACCTCTTCATTATCTCACTGATGATTTAACTACTATTATCAGACTCCATGATCTCTTAGCTTGTGTTCACTAAGAAAAGCAAAAGAGAAGTAAGTATGGCCAAGATACACTAAGAGAAAGTAGAAAGAGAGGGGAAGGGACATTTTTAGAGGGAAATAGGATCAATTTTTCTAGTTTAATAGGAGAAATTCTACTTATGAATGTCTCTGTTTTCTAAGAGTGGATGCTGTTAATTGAAGAGATTTTCCAAAGCAACATGATGGAACTGTTTATGTTTGGTACTAAGTAGGAGCTGGGGAAGGAGTCTCTGTAATAAAGGAGAGAGAAATTCAAAGATCTCCTCCAAAAAATCCAGGGTGGAGGAGGTAAGCAAAAGCAAGGCTATAGAGGCTACATGAGAAAAGGTGACATGAGCTAGAATCCTTGGTGGTTGCTTGTCTTCAAAGGGAATTGGGAGAACAGATAATTCTACAAGATTTGGAGTTGCCTGGGCACTTTCAATAGATCTAATTTTCAATGTAAAACTAACAGCAAATTATGTAGTTTGCTAATAGTTTTGTACAACAGGGTTTAAGAGAGGGGACATGCCATGGCCGGTGATATCCAAACTATTCATTTGTTCTGTACAACGGTGTAAAATGAGTAGCCCCATGTTTTGGCCTACAGTTTATTCACTGTAAAAAGTGTACATGTGAACAGTTATGCTTTCTGCAATGGTGAACTAAGTGATTTATATCAACCATCCACTTTAAAATTGACTTATTCACATTTGGAGTGTAGTTTATTGTTTCATTGTTCTATAATACCCTTTATTATCCATTTTACTCAAGCAAGACAAAACATTCAATAATAAATTTGGATATTTATATTAGAAGCTTTATCTTTTTATACACATGACAAAAATATTTATTGTGATTTATAAGATGCTTGCATACATGTGTCTTCAGCTTATAAGATCTAAAATGTACCTGTAAAGAAACCAAATATACATTTTATGAAGCTAGATAATTATACATAAGAAATATTGACCCATACTCAGAACAATTTCCTTATTTCCCACCCCATCTTGATTGACTTCAACCTTCAAATGGAATCCCCCATTTCCAAAGGAATATAATATTGATGAGGCAAAGACTGTGACTAGGTTTAACAAGGCATTTATAACTTTTATCTCTTATGCTGTTCTGCCTGTAAATCTAAATTATTTGACCTCTCAGCTTTCATCATAACTATGGGTAGCATATACAACAGTTTTGCATGATAATATGTTGGTTCAAATCCTAAGAGGTTTTATTTCACAAATAAAAAGAGTTCCACAGGGATCAGGTCTCCTGAACTCTCCTCCCAGTTTTTGCCTATAATATGAATGTTGTCCTAAAGGAGCAAAAGTCATCTGGTGACTTTAATGTTTTGATGATAAGAGGCTGAGAAATGCAGGAAAAGTAGCCACTATAAACCAACCATAAGGATTATCTATCTGTGAAATTATTCAGCTTTATGTTCCATGATGATTTGTAATATTTAATAATTAAACCAAAACCTTTGTGTCTGACAATTCCAGAAATTACTATAATCAAGGGGAGCTATACTGACATTCTATTTTAAAACAAAATTATTTTTAGCTTTAGAATAATTTTAAGTTCAACTCTATAATTCTAAATTCTCTGAGGTTGTTAATTCTTTGTCATTGTATGAGACAGGCCTGAGGATGGTGAATGGCTAACTATACAAATTCTGTTATATTATAGCTAAACGAACAAGGGGTCATCAGATAACTTCAGGGCACTCAGTCCACTGGTTGGCCATCAATCTATGGCAACGTAGGCAAGAAACAGCACTTTTTCCTTCTTAGCAATCAAACTAAAGTTGTGAAAATTAAAAATGAGCCATGAGAATGGAAGCTATGAGGAAGTCATAAGGTAGAAACTCAGGACTATGCAGTGTTATAAGAAGTCAAAGTTCCCCAGAAGTTGAAATCCTGTTTCAGTCAACACTATTAGATAGAAAAAAATTGAGAGTAGCGTTGAGAAATAACTATAATAAATTGCTCCAACGAAGGACTACAAAATTTATCTGAGCTTCATCAAACATGGAGCATGCAGTGAAAGTGATGGGGTGAGGATTTTCATATTCCACACCTATTCAAGTTTCCAGCTTCTCTAGGTCTATGCTGTTCAGTGTTTTACAGACTTGTATGTCCATGTGTGTAATTAGGACTATTTTGGTTAGAAATGATTTATATCAAAATACATATTATGGTGTAGATGAGTCTATCATAGATTCAAAGGCATTTAATTGGGCTCCTAGATATGAAAAATGCAAAATATAATGAAAATTCCTTTTTAGTCAGTCAGCCATTTCGCTGCTGCAACAAAAAACCTGATAGGAACAATTAGAGGAGGAAAAGTTTATTTGGGGACTCATGGTTTTAAAGGTCTTGGTTCACAGATGGTCAGCTCCATTCCTCAGAGCCTGAGGCAAGGCAGAACAAACAGCAGAAGTGTGTAGCGTAGGAAAGCATCTGAGGACATGGCACCAGGAAAAAGAGAGCACTTCATCTACGAGGACAAAAATTTATATCCCCAAAGGCACACCCCCAGAATTCTCCTCCAAACACATCTTACCTGCCTATAGTTACCATCAAGTTAATTCCTGTCAGAGGATTAAAGCATCGATTAAGTCAAACCTCTTATAACTCATTTTATCTCTAAACTTTTTTGCATGTTTTCACACACGAGCTTTTGGCGGATACCTTATATTGAAACCATAATATTCAGTCCCTGCAAAAATCAAAAGTAAGTTACATGTATCCACTATATAAGGGCACAAAGTAAATATTTCCATTCCAAAAGGCAAAAATAGGGGCATAGAAAGAAGGGAGGGGACCAAAGCAAGACTGAAATCCCACTGGGCAAACAAGTCCTGTAGCTCCATGTCCAGCATCTGGATCACATGGCACCCTGATGTCCTCTTCAAAGGGTTTGTGTAGCTTCACCCCAGTGGCTTTGCTGGTTGCAGCCCACATGGCTTCACTGTTGGCTTCTCTCTGCTCAATTTCTGCATTTTTCTTCTGCAGATGTTCCACAGTACTAGTACAGTCATTTCTTAAACTTGGGGTCTCCACTGATACTTTGGCTTATTCCTCACATATCCACACATTACTCTGAGCAGCTACCCACAATGGCCCCAACTCTGTTGCAATTTGACTGCTCCTAGGCCTTCTCTTGAAATCTTGGTGGAAGCCTCCATGATTCCTTAACTCCAGCAACCTGCATTCCTGCAGAACCAGCATCACTTCGTTGCCACCAAGGTCTGCCACCATCATGAGCAGTACCTAAGGCTCCAGGGTCCATGGCTACAGAAACCTCTAGTGGTTGGGTGGTTGACCATGTTGAAAAAACTTGTGAGGCCCTCTTGTGTAAGCAGAGTGCTCCCCTGGTCTCTGTGCAAAAGAATTTTTACTTGTACACCCTTGAGCCTGAGATGGGTGTGGTCTTGCCAATTCCTGAGATGCCTTGAAGTCATTTTCCTATTGTCTCTGGGTAAAGCCCTTATCATTTTTCTTGTAGCTGTAATGTCTTTAACAACCATACATTCCTTAGCCCCACTTTTATTCACAGTTTTCTGGCCAAACTGCGAGTTTTTTACATCTTTCTGCTTTGCTTTCTGCTCCTGATTATCAAAATCAACTTGGCTAAACACCACCATCAATATCCTTGCCACAACTTGATTCTCTGCTGCCTAGAAATTCCTTCCACCAGATTAAGTAGTCCATCACATTCAAATTCAGCTTCACAGAATGTCTCCCGACCTGGGTAAAATGCAGACAACTTCTTAGCCAGAAAGTAACATGAAGGGCCTCTAGTCCAACTTCCAATTTTGTCCTCTTTCTCTGAAACTTGATGATCCCTGTTTCTACTGTCCACAGGCCTATCAGCATTCTGGTCTTTTGAGCGTCCACCAGAATCACCCATTAAGCTCTGCTTATAATAATCTAAGCCTTTCCCAGTTTGTATATCTAAATTTTTCAAAATTGCTCCCACAAATTCCAAAAAGTCCAAAAGTTTCTGAACCACATGGTTAGGTTAGTCACAGCAATGACTCTAATTACAGTACTAGTTTCTGTTTTAGTCAACTTTTTCTCATTACTGTGACCAAAAGACCTGACAAGAACAATTAGAGGAGGAAAACTTTATTCGGGGGCATATGGTTTCAGTAGTCTCAGTCCATAGATGGCCAGCTCTATTCCTTGGGGCCCGAGGCAAGGTAGAACATTGTAGCAGAAGTAGGTGGCACAGGAAAGCAGTGGGGGACATGGCACCAGGGAAGAGAGAACTCCACTAAATAAAGGCAAAACATAAACCCAAAGGCACGATCCTAGGGACCCACTGCCTCCAGTCACACCCTACCTGCCTACAGTCACCACCCAGTCAATCTCTTTCAGGAGATTAATGAACTGAGTAGGTTAAGGCTTTCATAACCAATCACCTCACCTGTAAACCTTCTTGCATGGCCTCACACATGAGCTTTTGGGGGATACCTCACATCTAAACCATAAAAATTTCCTTACTATGCTTCTGTCAATGTAACTCTGCTCCCAAGAACTCAGAATCTATAATTCAAAGTTACTAATTCATAGAGAGTAATATTTGATTAGTCTTTTTTTTTTTTTTTTCCCTTTCCAGGTATCTGATGGCTGATGTCCAGGGGGGCAAAGACACACAACAGAACAAGGATTATAGAAGTAATTCCAGTGTTAAAGATGAGTAGTTTTTGAAGAAGGGCTGAGAAGACAATCCAATGTGTATACATCACAAGATTTATTCCAAAACTTCTAAATTAGTTGAGGTAACTGCATGAGTTTTTGTTCCATGCAAATGAAACAAATTAAACTAAATATTAAATTTCAGATATTATCATATTTTGGTAAAAATGTCTCTTCATATTTGTCAAGAAATTATGAAACCCAGAATTTCTGAAACCTGTATTCTTATCTGCTCTATATATTCTTCACACATTTTCAACTTGAAGATCCCAAGAGTTCCAGAGCATATCATGAGTGAATGACTATCTGGTCCCAAGTGGGGTCACCTAATACCAAACTAATATGTCTAGGAAAATTTGCCATGGATCAAGTTTGGTCAGAGTTAATTTCATTTATTGTAAAGTATGTACAATAACCAGGAATAAATCATAGACTTTTTCCTAGATTGACAGAAGGAAATATCTATAGGTTTTCTTATAAGCTCTAATAATCTTTGATCTCATAATTCTTAATTCTCTGAACAAAGTCTTGTTAAATCCCCTTCTAATTAGGTGACCTCAACACGTGCCTTCTTGAAAATCTTATGCTTACTTTGGAATATTTAATGGAATGATCTGTCCTGGTTCTGTATGTATTAAGAGGCCTAGGTATTTTCTGAGATGCAGACATAGATGGACATAATTTTATTGAAAATCTTTACACCTATGTTCATCAGAGATATTGGTCTGAAGTTTTCTTTCTTTGATGTGTTTTTGTCTGGTTTTGGTATCAGGGTGATATTGGCCTCATAAAATGAGTTTGGAATGGTTCCTTCCTTTTCTATTTATTTATTTATTTTTAACTTTTTCTTAAAATTTATTTTTATTGTAAACAAATGGGATACATGATGTTTCTGTTTGTACATGGAGTAACAGCATACCATTTGCGTAATCATACATTTACATAGGGTAATGATGTTTGATTCATTGTTATTTTTTCTTCCCCCCCACCCCTCTCACCCCTCTTTTCCCACTATACAGTTCCTCCTTCCTCCATTCTTGCCCCCCTCTCCCTCCCCATTATGTGTCAGCATCCACTTATCAGTGAGATCATTCTTCCTTTGGATTTTCAAGATTGGCTTACCTCACTTAGCATGATACTCTCCAATTTCATCCATTTGCCTGCAAATGCCATAATTTTATTATTATTTATAGCTGAGTAATATTCCATTGTATATATATACCACAGTTTCTTTATCCATTCATCAATTGAAGGACATCTAGGTTGGTTACACAGTCTGGCTATTGTGAATTGAGCAGCTATGAACATTGTTGTGGCTGTATCTCTGTAGTATGCTGATTTTAAGTCCTTTGGGTATAGGCCAAGGAGTGGGACAGCTGGGTCAAATGGTGGTTCCATTCCAAGTTTTCTAAGGAATCTCCACAGTGCTTTCCAGATTGGCTGCACTAAATTGCAACCCCACCAGCAATGTATGAGTGTACCTTTTTCCCCACATCCTCTCCAACACCTATTGTTGCTTGTATTCTTGAAAATTGCCATTCTAATTGGGGTGAGATGGATCTTAGTGTACTTTTGATTTGCATTTCTCCTATTGCTAAAGATGGTGAACATTTTTTCATATGTTTGTTGATTGCTTGTAGATCTTCTTCTGTGAAGTGTTTGTTCATTTCCTTAGCCCATTTGTTGATTGGATTATTTGTATACTTGGTGTAGAGTTTTTTGAGTTCTTTATATATACTGGAAATTAGTGCTCTATCTGAAGTATGAGTGGCAAATATATTCTCCCACTCTGTAGGCTCTCTCTTCACATTGCTGATAGTTTCCTTTGCTGAGAGAAAGCAAGATTAGTTTGAATCTATCCCAGTTATTGATTCTTGCTTTTATTTCTTGTGCTATGGGAGTCCTGTTAAGGAAGTCTGATCCTAAGCTGACATGTTGAAGATTTGGACCTACTTTTTCTTCTATAAGATGCAGGGTCTCTGGTCTGATTTCAAGGTCCTTGATCCATTTTGAGTTGATTTTTGTGCATGGTGAGAGATATGGGTTTAGTTTCATTCTGTTACATATGGATTTCCAGTTTTTCCAGCACCATTTGTTGAAGAGGCTATCTTTTCTCCATTGCATATTTTTGGCACCTTTGTCTAGTATGAGAAAATTGTATTTATTTGGGTTTGTGTCCATGTCCTCTATTCTGTACCATTGATCTACCTGTCTATTTTGGTGCCAATACCATGCCGTTTTTGTTACTATTGCTTTGTAGTAGAGTTGAAGATCTGGTATTGCAATACCCCCTGCTTCACTCTTCCTGCTAAGGATTGCTTTAGCTATTCTGGGTTTCTTATTCTTCCAGATGAATTTCATGATTGCTTGCTCTATTTCTGTAAGGTACATCATTGGGATTTTAATTGGAATTGCATTGAATCTGTATAGCACTTTTGGTAGTATGGCCATTTTGACAATATTAATTCTGCCTATCCAAGAACATAGGAGATCTTTCCATCTTTTTAGGTCTTCCTCAATTTCTTTCTTCAATGTTTTGTAGTTTTCATTGTAGAGATCTTTTATCTCTTTGGTTAGATTGATGCCCAAGTATTTTATTTTATTTGAGGCTATTGCAAATGGAGTTGTTTTCCTCATTTCCCTTACAGATGATTCATCACTTATGTATAAAAATGCTTTAGATTTATGCGTGTTGATTTTATAGCCTGTTATTTTGCTGAATTCATTGATGAGGTCTAGAAGTTTTCTGGAGGAGTTTTTTGGATCCTCTAAATATAGAATCATGTCATCAGCAAATAGTGACAGTTTAAGTTCCTCTTTTCCAATTCGTGTCCCTTTAATTTCTTTAGTCTGTCTAATTGCTCTGACTAGAGTTTCGAGGACAATGTTGAATAGAAGTGGTGAAAGAGGACATCCCTGTCTTGTTCCCATTTTTAAAGGGAATTGTTTCAGTTTTTTCTTCGTCAAGAATGATGTTGGCCATGGGTTTAGCATAAATAGCCTTTACAATGCTCAGGTATGTACCTACTATTGTATTTTTTCTAGTGTTTTGAGCATGAAGGAGTGTTGTATTTTGTCAAATGCTTTTTCTGCGTCAATTGGAATAACCATATGATTCTTATCCTGAAGTCTACTGACATGATGGATTATGTTTATTGATTTATGGATATTAAACCATCCTTGCATTCCAGGGATGAACCCCACTTGATCATGGTGCACGATTTTCTTAATATGTTTTTGGATACGGTTTGCTAATATTTTGTTAAGGATCTTTGCATCTATATTCATCAAGGATATTGGTCTAAAATTTTCTTTCCTTGATGCATCTTTGCCTGGTTTGGGTATGAAGGTGATATTAGCTTCATCGAATGAGTTTGGTAGGGTACCTCCTTTTCTATTTCCTGGAATACTTTGAGAAGTATGGGAATGAGTTCTTCTTTGAAGGTCTTGTAGAATTTGGCTGAGAATCCATCTGGTCCTGGGCTTTTCTTGGATGGTAGGTTTTTAATGGCTTCTTCTATTTCATTGCTTGATATTGATCTGTTTAAATTGTGTATGTCCTCCTGGTTCAGTTTGGGAGGAGCATATGTCTCTAGAAATTTGTCAATGTCTTTGGTAGTTTCTATTTTGTTGGAATACAGATTATCGAAGTAGCTTCTCACTATGTTCTGTATCTCAGTGGTGTCTGTCGTGATATTTCCTTTTTCATCATGAATTTTAGTTATTTGAGTTTTCTCTCTCCTTCTCTTTGTTAGTGTGGCTAAGGGTTTGTCTATTTTGTTTACTTTCTCAAAGAACCAATTTTTGATTTGTTAATTTTTTGAATTGTTTCTTTTGTTTCAATTTCATTGATTTCAACTCTGATTTTAATTATTTCCTGTCTTCTACTACTTTTGTTGTTATTCTGTTCTTTTTTTTCTATGGCTTTGAGCTGTAATGTCAGGTCATTTAGTTGTTGACTTTTCATTCTTCTCTGGAATGAGTTCCATGCAATGAGTTTTCCTTTTAGTACCGCTTTCATAGTGTCCCAGAGATTTTTATATGTTGTATTGTTCTCATTGACCTCTAAGAAATTTTTATCTCCTCCCTGATGTTTTCTGTTGTCCATGTTTCATTCAATAGCGTATTATTTAGTCTACAGGTGTTGGAGTAATTTCTGTTTTTATTTTGTTATTGATATTTATTCTCAGTCCATTATGATCTGATAGAACACAAGGCAGTATCTCTATTTTTTTGCATTTCCAAGGCCTCTTTGTGTCATAACATATGGTCTATTTTTGAGAAGTTTCCACGTGCTGCTGAGAAGAAAGTGAATCTGCTCGTTGATGGATGGAATATTCTATATATGTCTATTAAGTCTAGGTTATTGAGTTATTGTGTTATTGAGTTCTATGGTTTCTTTGTTTGGTTTTTGTTTGGAAGATCTATCTAGTGGTGACAGCAGTGTGTTAAAGTCTCCCAGAATTATTGTGTTGTGGTCAATGTGATTCCTGAAATTGAGAAGGATTTGTTTTATGTACAGGGATGCACCATTGTTTGGGGCATAAATATTTACTATCGTTATGTCTTCCTGATTTATGGTTCCCTGAAGCAGTATGAAATGTCCTTCTTTATCCCTTCTGACTAACTTTGGCTTGAAGTCCACTTTATCTGATACTTGAAGTCCACTTTATCTTTTAATGAGTCCATGTGCATGGTAGGTTTTTTCCCATCCTTTCACCTTTAGTCTGTGGATGTCTTTTTCTATGAGATGAGTCTCTTGCAGGCAGCATATTGTTGGGTCTTTCTTTTTAATCCATTCTGCCAGGCTATGTCTTTTGATTGATGAGTTTAGGCCATTAACGTTCAGGGTTATTATTGAGATATGATTTGTATTCCCAGTCAATTGTCTTATTTTTGGTTTTTAAGTTGATTTTGTTTCTCCTTTGAGTGGTTTTTCTCTAAGGTAGTTCCTCCCTTTGCTGACCTCCATTGTTGTTTTTCATTTCCTCCTCATGGAATATTTTGTTGAGAACATTCTGTAGTGCAGGCTTTCTATTTGTAAATTCTTTTAACTTTTGTTTATCATGGAAGGATTTTATTTCATCTTCAAACCTGAAGGTTAGTTTTGCTGGGTATAGAATTCTTGGTTGGCAACCATGTTCTTTCAGAGCTTGAAATACATCGTTCCAGGCCTTTCTAGCTTTTAGAGTCTGGGTTGAGAAGTCGGCTCCTATCTGTATTGGTCTCCCCCTATATGTAATTGAATGCTTTTCTCTCGTGGTCTTCAAAATCCTATCTTTATTTTGGATATTAGGCATTTTCATTATAATTGCCTTGTTGTGGACCTGTTGTAATTTTGTGCATTTGGTGTTCTGTGAGCCTCTTGTATTTGATTTTCCATTTCATTCTTGAGTTTTGGGAAATTTTCTGATATTTCATTGAATAGGTTGTTCATTCCTTTGGTTTGTATCTCTGTGCCTTCCTCAATCCCAATAATTCTTAAATTTGTTCTTTTCGTGATGTTCCATAGTTCTTGGAGATTCTGTTCATGATTTCTTACCATCTTCTCTATTTGGACAACTTTATTTTCAAGATTAAATATTTTGTCTTCATTGTCTGAGGTTCTGTCTTTGAAGTGGTCTAGTCTTTTGGTGATGCTTTCCATTGAGTTTTTTATTTGGTTTATTGTTTCCTTCATTTCAAGGATTTCTGTTTGGTTTTTTTTTGAGAATCTCTATCTCTTTGTTGAAATGATCTTTTGCTTCCTGCACTTTCTCTTTCAGCTTATTGTTGTTATCATTCTTTGCCTGCATTTGCTCTCTTATCTCATCCTTTGCTTCACGAATCATCTTAATCATGTATAATCTGAAGTCCTTTTCTGACATTTCTTCTAACATACTATCATTGGATTCTATTAATATAGAATCTAGATTTGTTTGGATCATTTTCTTCCCTTGTTTTTTCATGTTGTTCATGTACCTTCCCCTCTAGCAGTGAAGATCTGGGTATTGCCAATTCCCCCTATAGGCTTATAGTGGCCCTATAGGTTTCCAAAACCTTTTCTTTAAGGGGAGATCAATATTAGCAGTGCCCATTTCAGACACTATGCAATCATAGACCAAATAGCCCCTATGAGGACATTAACAATATTGTCATAATAAACAGAATGAGTTCAATTATTATCTTCAGTATAAAAAACAGATTTGCAATAAGGTCTGCAGTTTCTAGTGGAGGACAAAGAGGATGCAGAGGGATGTAGGATGCAGCTGTTAATGGGAAAGAAAAGAATATACAGAAGTTCTAGATAATAGAATGGTTGAGAGTATAATCAAAAGAAATTGGATGTTAGCATGCAAAAAGGGAGAAAGAGACTTTGAGGGAGCAGGTAAACAAAAGGAAAAGAGAGCAAGAAAAGTAAAGAAATAAAAACTTAAATTTTTTCAATAAGGAGAAAAAAGAAAATCTACAGTATAACAGTCATATAGTATTATTCAAACGTCCCAGAGTTCAGTAGTCTGATGCATGAGAGGTACCTGACAATGAGTTTCAAGCCTCTAGCAGGCGTCTCAGGATGGGTTTTGCCCCACCTATAGATCAGAGTTATGGCTTCCAGGATTATGTGGTCAGCAGGAGGTCCTGGAGGTGGGATGTGGTTGGTCAGGAAGGGGTCCTGGAGGTCGGGTGTGTTTGGTCTGGTAGTGGGATCCTGGAGGTCGGTTGCAATCGGTTGGTCTGGGGTCCTGGTGATAGGGCGCAGTCAGTTGGTCTGGGGGTCCTGGAGGCAGGGAGCAGTCAGTCGATGTGAGGGCCCCAGAGGCAGGGAGTGATCGGTCGGGGTGAGGGATCCTGGAGATGGGGTTCAGTCAGTTCGGCCAGGGGTCCTTCGGGGCCTGGCTATTGTCTCAAAATGGTGGCAGCCACATGTAATCAGACCTGCAGGTACTTTAACAGTGAATTTCCAGGCAACAGCAGGCAGCTGGTGCTCCACTGGCAGTCAGAGATCTGTTTGCTCACGTGTGCTACTTTTAATAAAAAAGAAAAGCATGACTCAGAGAATGGAACCAATGAGTCCAAAGGGTGAAGTCAAGAACCATGGAGAGTCATTTCCATGCAAGAGCAGATCTCTCCTTTTCTATTTAATAGACTACTTTGAGGAGTATTGGTGTTAATTATTCTTTGAAGGTCTTGTAGAACTCAGCTGAGAATCTGTCTGGTCCTGGGCTTTTCCTGATTGGTAGGCTTTTAATGGTGTTTTCTATTTCATTACTTGTAATTAATCTGTTTAAATCATGTATGTCCTCCTGATTCAGTATGAACAGATCATATGTCTCTAGAAATTTGTTGATGTCTTCAAGGTTTTCTACTTTACTGGAGTGTAAGTTTTCAAAATATTTTCTGATTATCTTCAGTATTTCAGTCGTGTTGGTTATGATATTTCCTTTTTCATCATGTATTTTAGTAATTTGAGTTTTCTCTCTTTTCTGTTAGTGTAGCTAGGGGGTTATCAATTTTACTTATTTTTTCAAAGAAACAACTTTTTGTTTTGTCATTTTTTTCCAATTGTTTCTTTTTCAGTCATTGATTTCAGTTCTGATTTTAATTATTTCCTGTCTTCTACTGGTTTTGGTGTTGATTTGTTCTTCTTTTTCTAGGTCTTTGAGATGTAATATTAGGTTATTTATTTGTTGATTTTTATTCTCTTAATGAATGACCTCAATGCAATGAACTTTCCCCTTAGCACTGCCTTCATGGTGTCCCAGAGATTTAGATATGTTATATCACTATTCTTATTTACCTCTAAGTATTATTTTATTTCATCTCTGATATCTTCTGTTATCCATTCATCATTCAATGGTATATTATTTAGTCTCCAGTTTCAATTTTTTATTCTATCATTGATTTCTAATTTATTCCATTATGATCTGATGGAATGCAACATATTATCTCTATTTTTTTGTATTTACAAAGAATTGCTTTATGTCATGAGATATGGTCTATTTTAGAGAAGGATCCATGTGCTGCTGAGAAGAAAGTATATTTGCTCATTGATGGATGAAATGTTCTATATATGTCTGTTAATTTAAGTCTAAATTATTGATTGTATTATTTAGATCTAGAAGTTTTGTTTAGTTTTTGTTTGTAAGATCTATCCAGTAGTGAGAGAGGTGTGTTAAAGTCACCCAGTATTATTTTGTTGTGGTCTATTCCATTCTTGAAGTTGAGAAGGGTTTGTTTGATGTACATTGATGCTCCATTGTTTGGGGCATAAATATTTGATTGTTATGTCTTGTTAATATATAATTCCCTTAAGCAGTATGAAATGTCCTTCTTTGTCCCTTCTGATTACCTTTGGCTTGAAGTTCTCTTTATCTGATATGAGAGTAGAAACTCCGGCTTGTTTAAGCAATCCATGTGAGTGATATGTTTTTTTCTCATTCTTTCACCTTCAGTCTGTGGATGTCTTTGCCTATGAGGTGAGTGTCTTGGAGACAGTAAATTGTTGGGTCTGTTTTTTAATCTAATTGCCAGTTGAAGTTAAAAAAGGCTTTGTGCACTTTTGTTTTATTGTATAGCACAATTTAAGTTGTACTAAAGTATATTCTTATTATTCTACTTGAAAAATTTTAAAGTTTCAAATATGCCTTAAAATAGGAAGTTATTAAAATTTAATGGTTATGTTAAAATATGTATTTTTCTTCTTGGTTGAACAATTATATTTAGAAAATATATAGAGTAAAAAAAATTCTTAAGTCATTTGTTTAGAAAATATTGCTAAATTCTAAGCTCATTGTGTATATTTTATAATACATACACACACACATAGATCTATTTTATATATATACACATACTTACATGTACATATATCTATATGGTACATACATATTCTATTTTGTATGGATAAGAGAGTTATAAAGATTATACTATGCAAATTTTAACCTACTTTAAAAAATTAATAATATTAAATATCATCTGGTATTGACAAATAGACCCTTATAAAACAATTTTCTAAGGTTCAATTAACATGGAGATAGCTCTCTCTCTATACATTTATATCTCCAAAATAATTAGAAATTTACACAATGTCTTCTATTTTGCTACTTTAAAACTGTTCTAAGGAGTTTTATTGTTCATATATTTTATTTGTGGAAGATTTATTAATGAAAATATTTATTTGGAAGTTTGTTTTAAATGTGTTTTCTTATGCTTTACAAATACTCTAATATTTAAATATTTCAAAATCATTCTACACGAAAATGTATAACTTTGATAAGAAATACATTAAAGTTACTTTTATTTTCTACCAACTATCTTGGCCAGACTATGACTAAGCCATTATATAGTGAAAAAGTCAGAAAATAAAGACACTCTTTTTTTCTACCTTCAGGTGGCTATTCTTTATCTATGCCTTAATTTCATAAATATTTTATACCAGTGCTCTGGTTGATCATTTTAAATTATATCATATGTATACTTACAATTTATATTGTGCCTAACTTTGAGCTTTTTCCCCACTAGTGGTTGTCTATCCCACATACATGGGGCTTATAATTATTATTGTTTTCTTACAGCTACTGTTTTGGAATCCAAAGCTGATTCTTAAAAATATCTTTGAAGCTGGGAGTACCTGTAATAGTGACTCGGGAGACTGACGCAGAAGGATCACCAGTTCAAGGTTAGACTCAGCAACTGAGTGAGATCTCTGTCTCAAGATAAAAGATAAAAAAGGACTAGGGATACAGCTCAGTGGTAGAGCACCTCTGGATTCAATTCTTAGTTCAAAATAAACAAAACAAAACAGAAAACCTTTGAATGAAAACAAATGTAAAACCCGGAGTGCGAAATGTTTGACCACCCAGTACCTCCTTAAGTTCCAATATTTTTCCAACCTTCAGAATATTTGTACATAAACAAAGACTGCATAGAAAACATAATTTTACACTGCAAGTCAACAATTTTTGCACATGTTGGAATAAATTATTGCAGAAAATGTTACTCATTTGTATTGTCAAAATGCAACAAGGTCATAGTTGCACATGTAAATGTGAAAGTATTTTCTTTCAAGATTTCAAGACTGGAAATAATTTTATCCATATTAGTTCCCTTCCTCCTATTTACACTCTCATCTCTTCAATTCCGGTCTTGTTCCTAAATGGATGGCGTAATGACCTTCTGTTTTTCCTTTGCTCCCATTTCTCCTACCCTGATGAGGACTGAGGTTATTTTTTCACCTTCTTGCTAAACCAAAGCAGACAGAGGCCAATAACTCCTCATTGTCTGTAGTTCAGACAACTTAAGGCATTCAGAAACCTGATCTCTTCTTCCTTTTGCTGCACATTCGTTTCTCATTCTTCAGAAGTGCTGCCCTACAGCCAATCTGGACTCTGTAATGATGCTTTAACACATTTTGCATGATCCTGCTTTTATACCTCTTCTTATTCTGTTTTATTTTGCTTTTTCTTCATTTCTACAATTTTTTTTTTTTTTTCTGTGCTGAGGGTCCAACCTAGGACCTCACATGTACTAGGCAAATAAGCACTTACCACAGAGCAATATACCTACCCTCTACCATTCATTAAAATAACAACTTATTCTTAAAGCTTTCTAGGAGCCAAGCTATCAGTTACTATGACTCATTGCCTTCTTGAATATCCATGGTAGTTCAACATATTTTGCTTTTAACCAATAGTACACCCCAATGATTACAAAATTAAACAAATTATACAAAGGATTTAATTGCTATCTCAATCTAGGAAACTACTGTACTGTAGGAACCCTGAGGTCAGGATTTGTGTTTTGTTTTGTTCACTGCTTCTGTTTTCCCCAGGCCCTCTAACAACTACCATATTATTTTGCACAAAATATATGAATATTAAGCATCTGCAGAATTGAAGCACCAGAAAGATTTAAATCGAGTTATTCTACCTTGCTTTGGAATTAAAGCTAACCTTCACTTTTCTCATTGTATGGGTTCACTAAGATTAAGATATGCTAAGGATTTTTAAGTTTGATAGGTGATATGTTTCTGAACAGAGCACTGTGGCCTTGGAATCACATTGGCATTTGGAGTTAGCTAAACCCAAAGATGCCAGACTGTACTTCTCTACCTGCTGTTCCAGCTGAGGTTTTGATGTTGGATTTTTAAGCTGAGCCAAACAGGGAAAATGTTTGCCAACCATCTGATACTGTAGAGATTTAGGCCAGGTAGAAACTTGCTTTAAACGTCAAATCAGTTTCAGTCACATCAATATTAGCTATCTTAAATATCTGCTTTGGAGACATTGCATTATTATTAGTATCATCATCATTATTATTAAAAACAAAAGCCACTTACTATTGTATTACATTTTCAAACATATCTGTGGAGATGGACACAGAAATGTGAGGGCCAAAATGTCGATCTTGGACTAAGAGTAGTATAAAAATAATAATTGTAGTTTGTGTTCACTTTCCAGCAATTATCTAAAATTTGGAGCTGAAATTCTTAAAAGAACATCAAAGATGCTTATGAATTCCAGTACAATTATGGTCCCAAGTGGCAATGTTGTTGTAAAAGTAGTAAAACTTCTTCAGTGTAAGTGAAATGATCCAGTAATCACTTTCTGCAAATTTTTTTCTAAATTTTTACTTTAAAAATATTCAAATTTTCTGTAGAATTTAAAGTGAGGCTGGAAATGTGAGACTCAGAAGAGTTTGGTTATGATGCTAACACACAAAAAAAGGCAAAATCAGGTTAACTTGTAGTATAGAAATATTCTGATATCCTTAAGATTTCAGACAGTACCGTATATGAGAACCACAGACACTATTAGCTAGCCATTCAACATAGTCCATTATCAAGTGATTGCAAAGTTACAAAGGCACACATACTTTGACTAAATGGAAGCTTTAAAGTTTTCTAAATTACTATTAGCTAATTATTGCAATAACTTACTTGAATGCAAGAGAAGTGTTCTTTTTTCTTATCACAAGCATCTACTGGGAAAACACCTGCTGTTTCAACAGTCTGAAATTTTAATGGAATCATAATGCAATACTATCATGCCCAACAATGACTCTTTCCTTTTATACAATTACACAGATCTTACAATAAATGATCGACATTGATTCATTTTTGTGTTTAATGTCCAAGAGTAATGGAAGTAAGTACAGTCAATACTCTCTAATGATGAATTATAAAGTAAGCTGTTTAAAATTTCAAGATTTTTCTGATCAACACATTAGGCAAACACCCAATTTATGATTCCTACATTTCAAATCAGAACATTGGAAGAATCAAATAAGATTAAAAAAGGATCTGGATTTTCTTTTTTCACCTTTTCCAATGTCTTCTTCATTACGTGTAATTATCTTCTCCCCTTAGTGTGTTCATTAATAAATTATCCTGAATACAGTTTCAGTCTTTAATGCATGCAAAAACAAAGAAGAAAACAAACAAAAAGAAAAAACAAAAACAAAAACAGAGTGTTGTAGTTCACAGAGTATGCTTGCTTATTATCTAAATGGGATTATATTTAATAGGCAATCAGTACTCTTTGTTATTGATAAAGAGTACTTGGAGATCCTATAAGCATAATGAATATGATAAGTACGAGTGGATTGTTTCATTCTCTAAAGAACTTAAATTTGCTTATTTTCTCATTATTAAGCATTTATTTAGTGTCTGCTATATGCCAGGCATTATCCCAGATTTGAGGGGCAACAGATCTTTTTCAGGAGTTTGCCAAGTCAAAGGAGACAGCAACCATTTTAATAAAGAGGCAGCATCAGCAATGTATGAGTGTACCTTTTCTCCCACATTCTTGCCAACACCTATTGTTGCTTGTGTTCTTGATAATCGCCATTCTAATTGGGGCGAGATGGAATCTTAGGTAGTTTTGATTTGCATTTCTCTTATTTCTAGAGATGTTGAACATTTTTTCATATGTTTGTTGATTGCTTGTACATCTTCTTCTGTGAAGTGTCTGTTCATATCCTTAGCCCATTTGTTGATTGGGTTATTTGTATTTTTCGTGTAGAGTTTTTTGAGTTCTTTATAGATTCTGGAAATTAGTGCTCTATCTGAAGTATGAGTGGTAAAGATTTTTCTTGCACTCTGTAGGCTCTCTCTTCACATTGCTGATAGTTTCCTTTGCTGAGAGAAAGCTTTTTAGTTTGAATCTATCCCAGTTACTGATTCTTCTTTTATTTCTTGTGCTATGGGAGTCCTGTTAAGGAAGTCTGATCCTAAGCCAACAAGTTGAAGATTTGGACCTACTTTTTCTTCTATAAGATGCAGGATCTCTGGTCTGATTTCAAGGTCCTTGATCCATTTCGAGTTGAGTTTTGTGCAGGGTGAGAGATAGAGGTTTAGTTTCATTCTGTTACATATGGATTTCCAGTTTTCCCAGCACCATTTGTTGAAGAGGTTATCTTTTCTCCATTGCATATTTTTGGAACCTTTGTCTAGTATGAGAAAATTGTATTTATTTGGGTTTGTGTCCATGTCCTCTCTTCTGAACCATTGATCTACCTGTCTATTTTGGTGCCAATATCATGCGTTTGTGTTACTATTGCTTTGTAGTATAGTTGAATTTCTGGTATTGTGATACCCTCTGCTTCACTCTTCGTGCTAAGGATTGCTTTAGCTGTTCTGGGTTTCTTATTCTTCCAGATGAATTTCATGATTGCTTGTTCTATTTCTGTAAGGTACATCATTGGGATTTTAATTGGAATTGCATTGAATCTGTATAGTACTTTTGGTAGTATGGCCATTTTGACAATATTAATTCTGCCTATCCAAGAATATGGGAGATCTTTCCATCTTCATACATTGTTGGTGGGGTTTCAAATTAGTGCAGCCAATCTGGAAAGCAGTGTGGAGATTCCTCAGAAAGCTTGGAATGGACCCAGCATTTGACCCAGCTGTCCCACTCCTTGGCCTACACCCAGAGGACTTAAAATCAGCATACTACAATGACACAGCCACATCAATGTTCATAGCTGCTCAATTCACAATAGCCAGATTGTGGAACCAACCTAGATGCCCTTCAATTGATGAATGGATAAAGAAACTGTGGCATATATATACAATGGAATATTACTCTGCAATGAAGAATGATAAAATTATGGCATTTGCAGGCAAATGGATGAAATTGGAGAATATCATGCTTAGTGAGATAAGCCAATCTCAAAAAACCAAAGGAAGAATGATCTCACTGATAAGCAGATAATGACACATAATGGGGGATGGGAGGGGGGCAAGAATGGAGGAAGGAAGGACTGTATAGAGGGAAAAGAGGGGTGGGAGGAGTGGGGGGAAGGGAAAAAATAACAGAATGAATCAAACAACATTACCCTATGTAAATGTATGATTACACAAATGGTATGCCTTGACTCCATGTACGAACAGAGAAACAACATGTATCCCACTTGTTTACAATAAAATTAAATTAAAAAAAAAAAAAGTCAGCATGAGGATAATGAAGCCAAAGGAGAGATTTTAAGAACTTTGAGAGCATTCGGGATAAACAAATAACCAACAACTTTCTTTTTAATACTGTTTTGTTCTCACTTTTAAAACTTGCCATAGTTTGTGATCCCCTGACTTAAAAAAAAAAAAAAAAAAAAATTGTAGTTGTTTGTTTTACAGCAGTTCTATGAGGAACTGAAAGGACACTGACTGGGCCTTCACACATGGGGATAAAGGAGTGGAGTAAATGCATTTTGTGGGTTACACTTCATATTTCCAAGTCCTGAGTACTGAGAAAGCAGAGACAGAGTTACAGATATTAGGAAAATGCGAAATATATAAAGCAGAAATTCTATGAACTCATCATGGGAACATTTTTTTTTTGTAATAATGGATACTACCTCTGCCTGCCACTCCCAAATTACTGTTCTTTGCCAATGAGGCAAATGAGCACAGTAAATATGGAACTGTCAGAAAGTGGCAACCAATCATAAGGTAAACTTTATCCGAGCAGCAAATAAACTTTATATATTGCTTCTGCCTCAGAACATATAATTCTCTTTAATGTCAGAAGGTCTACAGATTTATGCTTCTCTTTTACAAAGGTTAAACACGATAGATTCTCCAATCTCTGGCTCCTTTTTTCCTAATAAATACTGGATTCTTACTCCCTGGATTTTAAGTTCTCAAAGAAAGTGACAGGTATATTATTAAAGACACTCATATGGGAAAGACTGAAGCCAAAGGAATGAGTTTTGAGAGAGTTTACTAGAAACACCTGTATTAGCATTTTGATAAGTTTTTGTATGTTAACACGTATTTTCTTTTTATAGAGACTGCAGTGTAACTTATTACAAAATATATTTCTACAATGCATTAACCCAAAACAGCATTTTTGTTATGATTAGGCTAAAGCTAATGGTAAGAGAGTCTACTTCAGTTTTTCTGATATAAACTTTTTCTTTATCTTTTTTTTTTTCTTCATCTTTGCTCTTTAGAATGAACCCATTCCAATATGGCTCATGACATTTTGTTATTGTTATTATTGATTTCACTCTCTAGTTGTTCAAATATCTAGAAAAATCTTATTTTCCATGACTAGATTTTAGGAGAGTCATACATATTGGCATTATGCTCATTTTAATTATACTTACCCTCTTTATGTAGTGCTTAGATTCAGTGTGTTTTTTATGAGAATCCTAGTTATTCTTTGGCACTACTTAAATAAACATGTTGACTAAAGAGTAGGCATTGGAACATGTGATACTTGAGTGATATGGAATGCTATAAACTGAATTGATTTAGAGTGGATGTGTGGTTAATTCCTACTTCTGTTCCAACACACTGCCTGAACTTGAGAAAGCTTTCAGTAATTTTATCTATAAAAATACTTTTTTTTGGTCTTGATTTTTCTATGCTGTTTCTCAGTACCAAATATACTTAAATTATGTTACAATCATATGATGATGCGTGGGTGCCCAAACTCCACCCAGAGAATAGTTTCATGGTCCTCCATTCTGGATACTGGTCAGAATCACCTAGAGAACTTTAAAAAATTATCCACACTTGGATATTGTGGATATTTGAATCACACCACACTTTGGAGCATCCATTTGTAGGACTTTTAAAGAATAACTTTATGATTTATTTTTCTGAGTAAGGGAAGTAGTGAGGGACATGAGAAAGTTTAAAGTAGGCTCAGAATGCATACCTTTAAGTGAATAAACTAGATAACATTAGATTAAATTTTTCCTCTATTAGTTCATGTTTCCTTTTTATTACAAAATTAATAAGCTATGTTTCTAAGAAAAGCATGTCAGTTGAAACAGACTCTTATTTCAAATTAGTCCATCTTAAACCTGGATGAATCAATTAGGAGACAACTAACTCTTGAAATGAAAGCACTCTGAGGGTGACAGACCAAAGGGAAACAGTCCTCCCTTCCCATATGAATCTGGAGGAAATAAGTCTACATGCACCTTAGCACCAGGCAGAATTGCTGAGTGAATTACTTCCTTGATTGGTAGCCAACTCAACTCCTCGCCTTCTTCTGGAACAGATTGCAGGGACTGAAGAATCACAGCAGAATAAGAGTATCCTACTTTGGGAGATTGAGAGACACTATGATTTCATTTTGTTGCTATTATCATCCCTAACAAATGTTCTTTTCTTTAAGATTCCTGAGTGTTATGACAGCTTCAATGTATTGAGTAATATTAGGTAAATTGACCTCTGTGGCCCTCTCAGAGGTCATTTATAACATTAACTATGTCCAATGGTAGGAGGAAATTTTTGAAATATTTATTTTATACAAAGATTATAAAATCCCACTTGGAAAGGGGGACTATCTGAAGAAAGACAGATCCAATTAAAAATTTCTTTGCAAAGTTTTTCTTTTAGAAAAACTAAGTGCCTGGGCTGGGGCTATAGCTCAGTGGTAGAGCACTTACCTCGCATGTGTGAGGTACTAGGTTTGATCCTCAGCACACACAAAAAAATGAATATTGTGTCCATCTGTAACTAAAAAACATATTTAAAAAAAGAAGAAGAGACTAAGTGCCAAAACTCCATTGAAATGAACAGGAAGGACAAGCAGATTCACAGGACACACAAACACAAAAAGCACATTCACAGGAACACAAACACAGATCTGTGCATAGGAACACACAAACACACATTACAAGCTGTCCAAAAGAAATGGTCTTCTAACAAAGAATGCAGGACACACAAGGGAAATTGATGATCAGGTCTCAATATTCCCTCAATAAGAAAGGGCTGAAAATTTTTCTCCTTCTTATGTTAGAGACACTAAATCATAATTTATTGCTTTTCATGTCTTCTCTGAGAGGATGATTAAGAGCCTGGTAATGTTTAGCCACACAAGATGACTCCCCAAAAGTAAGAGTCATCCATTAACATATCTACTATGTCTCTATTGGAAGATCCACAAGACTACAGTAACATTTTATGAAGTACTTTTTGTTTGTTTTTGGAGAAAAGAAATGAATGATAGCACATTATATGTCAACATTTTCCAAACAATTGCTTTTTACTTTAAAAAGGATGGATATCACAAGTGATTGACTTGGAAATCATTTGTGGCAGGTGAACTGGGAAGTCATTTCTTTTTACTCTTCAATTCTGTTGAGTTCTGAAAGTATTCAACAGAAACATTAGTAGATTTCCTGGAGAGACAACAGCTATGGGGTGTGTTGATCTTAATCAAAGACACAAGAAATAGGGAGGACATGACAGTTAGATGGAGCATAGATTTATAGAAGGTACAAAAGTAAAATCTTGGTGTTTTGAGTCTTTGGGGTGATTCTTTGGGTAGGGTTTCTGCCACCACCCATTTTGGTTGAAACTTAGGTCCTACATGTCAATCATTCTCTTTGCTTTTACCTTCCTACTGCTTATAACATCCTAGAAGAACTACATGTCATTCTATCTGGATAAATGTTTTATATAAATTACCAAAAACCTCCAAGTATTTTTATAAAACATAGGGAATAGATCGTTATATTACAGCTGCTTTGTTTAAAAAATATACAGTGAATAACTCATTAAAGACTCCTATTTTCTGAATCAAAATTCTTCAAATGTAAGACAAAAATTATTTGATTAATGCAAGGAAATCCAGGAATTAGATAACATAAACAAATTATTTACTCAAATTTTTTTTCAAAATTAACTCAGATTTAATTACTGTATTTCTATAAATAATATAGATTTGATTTAGTATGACTTAGAATAGACTTCTAAATGTATTTAAATATAAATAACATGACTAAATTTAATACTCATCTACTTTATCCCTAATTAGAAGTAATAGGAAAGTAATGAAGTATATAAAATTACCAGTCTTTTTCTTTATTTTTAATTTTTATTGTAAACAAATGGGGTACATGTTGTTTCTCTGTTTGTACATGGAGTAAAGGCATACCATTTGTATAATAATAAATTTACATAAATGTTGTTTGATTCATTCTGTATTTTTTTCCTTCTCCCCGACCCCTCCCACCCCTCTTTTCCCTCTATACAGTCCTTCCTTCATCCATTCTTGCCACCCTCCTTAACCCTAACCCTAAATCTAACCCTAACCCCAATGCTAACCCCTCCCACTCACCATTATATGTCATCATTTGCTTATCAGCGAGATGATTCATCCTTTGGTTTTTTGAGATTGGCTTACCTCACTTAGCATGATATTCTCCAATTGCATCCATTTGCCTGCAAATGCCATAATTTTATCATTCTTTATGGTGGAGTAATATTCCATTGTATATATATACCACAGTTTCTTTATCTATTCATCAACTGAAGGACATCTAGATTGGTTCCACAGTCTGGATATTGTGAATGAGCAGCTATGAACATTGATGTGGCTGTATCTCTGTAGTATGTTGATTTTAAGTCCTTTGAGTATAGGCCAAGGAGTGGGACAGCTGGGTCAAATGGTGGTTCCATTCCAAGTTTTCTAAGGAATCTCCACACTGCTTTCCAGAGTGGCTGCACTAAATTGCAGCCCCACCAGCAATGTATGAGTGTATCTTTTCCCCTACATCCTCTTCAACACCTATCATTGCTTGTATTCTTGAAAATTGCCATTCTAATTGGGGTGAGATGGAATCTTAGTGTAGTTTTGATTTGCATTTCTCTTATTAATAGAGATGTTCAACATTTTTTCATATGTCGGTTGATTGCTTGTAGATCTTCTTCTGTGAAGTGTCTGTTCATATCCTTAGCCCATTTCTTGATTGGATTATTTGTATTCTTGGTGTAGAGTTTTCTGAGTTCTAATATATTCTGGAAATTAGCGCTCTATCTGAAGTATGAGTGGCAAACATTTTCTCCCACTCTGTAGGCGCTCTCTTCACGTTGCTGATAGTTTCCTTTGCTGAGAGAAAGCTTTTTAGTTTGAATCTATCCCAGTTGTTGATTCTTGCTTTTATTTCTTGTGCTATGGGAGTACTGATAAGGAACTCTGATCCTAAGCCAACAAGTTGAAGATTTGGACCTACTTTTTCTTCTATAAGATGCAGGGTCCCTGGTCTGATTCCGAGGTCCTTGATCCATTTTGAGTTGAGTTTTGTGCAGGGTGAGAGATAGGGGTTTAATTTCATTCTGTTGCATATGAATTTCCAGTTTTCCCAGCACCATTTGTTGAAGAGGCTATCTTTTCTCAATTATATATTTTTGGTCCCTTTGTCTAGTATGAGAAAATTGTATTTTTTTGGGTTTGTGTCCATGTCCTCTATTCTGTACCATTGATCTACCTGTCTATTTTGGTACCAATACCACGCCGTTTTTGTTACTATTGCTTTGTAGTGGAGTTGAAGATCTGATATTGAGATACCCCCTGCTTCGCTCTTTCTGCTAAGGATTGCTTTAGCTCTTCTGGGTTCCTTATTCTTCCAGATGAATTTCATAATTGCTTACTCTATTTCTGTAAGGTACGTCATTGGGATTTTAATTGGAATTGCATTGAATCTGTATAGCACTTTTGGTGGTATGGCCATTTTGACAATATTAATTCTGCCTATCCAAGAATGTGAGAGATCTTTCCATCTTCTAAGGTTTTCTTTAATTTCTTTCTTTAGTGTTCTGTAGTTCTCATTGTAGAGGTCTTTCACCTCTTTTGTGAGATTGATTCCCAAGTATTTTATTTTTTTCGATGCTATTGTGAATGGGGTAGTTTTCCTAACTTCTCTTTCTGAAGATTCATCACTTATGTATAAAAATGCATTGAATTTATGAGCATTGATCTTGTAACCTGCTTCTTTACTGAATTCACTTATGAGATCTAAAAGTTTTCTGGTGGAGTTTCCATGTTTCTCTAAATATATAATCATGTCATCAGCGAACAGGGATAGTTTGAGTTCTTCTTTTCCTATTCGTATCCCTTTAATTTCTTTTGTTTGTCTAATTGCTCTGGCTAGAGTTTCAAGGACAATGTTGGATAGAAGTGGTGAAAGAGGGCATTCCTACCTTGTTCCAGTTTTTAGGGGGAATGTTTTCAGTTTTTCACCATCTAGAATAATATTGGCCATGGACTTAGCATAGATGGCTTTTACAATGTTAAGGAATGTTCCCACTATCCCTATTTTTTCTAGTGTTTTGAGCATGAAGGGATGCTGTATTTTATCGAATGCTTTTTCTGCATCTATTGAAATAATCATGTGATTCTTAACTTTAAATCTGTTGATATGGTGAATGACATTTATTGATTTCTGGATGTTGAACCAACCTTGCATCCCTGGGATAAAACCCACTTGATCGTGGTGCACTATCTTTTTAATGTATTTTTGGATGTGATTTGCCAAAATTTTGTTGAGAATCTTTGCTTTGATATTCATTAAGGATATTGGTCTGAAATTTTCTTTCCTCGATGTGTCTCTGTCTGGTTTAGGTATCAGGGTGCTATTGGCTTCATAAAATGAGTTTGGGAGGGTTCCCTCCTCTTCTATTTCATGGACTACTTTGAGGAGTATTGGAATGAGCTCTTCTTTAAAAGTTTTGTAGAACTCGGCTGAGAACCCATCTGGTCCCGGACTTTTCTTTTTTGGTAGGCTTTTGATGACCTCTTCTATTTCACTGCTTGAAATTGATTTATTTAAGTTGTGTATGTCCTCCTGGTTCAGTTTAGGTAATTCATATATCTCTAGAAGCTTATTGATGTCTTTGAGGTTTTCTGTTTTGTTGGAATATAGATTTTCAAAATAGCTTCTAATTATGTTTTGTATTTCACTCATGTCTGTTGTGATGTTTCCTTGTTCATTCCAAATTTTAGTAATTTGAGCTTTCTCCCTCTTTCTCTTTGTTAGTGTGTCTAAGGGTTTATCAATTTTGTTTATTTTTTCAAAGAACCAACTATTTATTTTGCTAATTTTTCTGATTGTTTCTTTTGTTTCAATTTTGTTGATTTTGGCTATGATTTTAACTATTTCCTGTCTTCTACTACTTTTGGTGTTGGTCTACTCTTCTTTTTCTAGGACTTTGAGCTGTAGTGTTAAGTCATTTATTTGTTGATTTTTACTTCTTTTGTTGAATGCACCCCATGAAATAAATCTTCCTCTAAGTACTGCTTTCATAGTGTCCTAGAGATTTTGATATGATGTCTTTGTTCTCATTTACTTCTAAGAATTTTTTATTTCCCTCCTGATGTCTTCTGTTATCCATTCATCATATAATAGCGTATTATTTAATCTCCAGGTATTGGAGAAGTTTCTGTTTTTTATTCTGTCATTTATTTCTAATTTCAATCCTTTATGATCTGATAGAGTACAAGATAGTATCTCTATCTTCTTGATTTGCTAACAGTAGCTTTGTGGCACAAAATATGGTCTATTTTAGAGAAGGATCCATGTGCTGCTGAGAAGAAAGTGTATTCGTTCTTTGTTGGATGGTATATTCTATATATGTCTGTTAAGTCCAAATTGTTGATTGTGTTATTGAGATCTATGGTTTCTTTATTCAATTTTTGTTTGGAAGATCTATCCAGTGGTGAGAGACGTGTATTAAAATCGCCTAGTATTATTGTGTTGTGGTCTATTTGATTTCTGGAATTGAGAAGGATTTGTTTGACGTACATGGATAAGCCAATGTTCAGGGCATAGATATTTATGATTGTTATGTCTTGCTGATTTATGCTTCCCTTAAGCAGTATGTAATGTCCTTCTTCTATTCTTTCTGACTAGTTTTGGCTTGAAGTCCACATTATCTGAAATGAGGATGGATACTCCAGCTTTTTTGCTGTGTCCATGTGCTTGGTATGTTTTTTCCCATTCTTTCACCTTTAGTCTATGGGTATCTCTTTCTTTGAGATGAGTCCCTTGCAGGCAGCATATTGTTGGATTTTTCTTTTCAATCCAATCTGCTAGTCTATGTCTTTTGATTGATGAGTTCAGGCCATTAACATTCAGGGTTATTATTGTGATATGATTTGTATTCCCAGTCATTTGACTCATTTTTGTTTTTTGACATGATTTGGTTTCTCCTTTATTTGGCTATTCCTTTAAGTTAGTTCCTTCTGTTGCTGATATGCATCGTTGTTTTTCATCTCTTCCTCATGGAATATTTTCCTGAGAATGTTCTGTAATGCCGGCTTTATTTTTGTAAATTCTTTAGCTTTTGTTTATCATGGAAGAATTTTATTTTGTCATCAAATCTGAAAGTAAGTTTTGCTGGGTATAAGATTTTTGGTTGGCATCCATTTTCTTTTAGGGCTTGGTAAATCTTGGTAAATGTTGTTCCAGGTCCTTCTAGCTTTTAGGGTCTGGATTGAAAAATCTGCTGATATTCTTATTGGTTTCCCCCTGAATGTAATTTGATTCTTTTCTCTTGTAGCCTTTAATATTCTGTCTTTATTTTGTATGTTAGGTATTTTCATAATAATGTGCCTTGGTGTGGGTCTGTTGTAATTTTGTATATTTGGAATCCCATAAGCCTCTTGTACCTGGTTTTCCATTTCATTCTTCAGATTTGGGAAATTTTCTGATATTATTTCCTTGAAAAGATTGTTCATTCCTTTGGTTTGTTTCTCTAAGCCTTCCTCAATCCCAATAATTCTTAAATTTGACCTTTTCATGATATCCCATAACTCTGTTCCTTATTTCTTACCATCTTCTCTGTTTGTTCAACTTTGTTTTCAAGATTAAATATTTTGTCTTCAATGTCTGAGGTTCTGTCTTCCAGGTGTTCTATCCTATTGGTTATGCTTTTTATGGAGTTTTTAAGTTGGTTTATTGTTTCCTTCATTTGAAGGATTTGTTTTTTTTTTTTTTTTCAGTATCTCTAACTCTTTATTGAAATGATCTCTTGCTTCCCGTATTTGGTCTTTTAACTGTTGATTGGTGTGATCATTTAATGCCTGCATTTGCTCTTTCATCTCCTCCTTCAATGCCTGCATTTGCTCTTTCATCTCCTCGTTTGATTCCCTGTTTTAATTATGTACATTCTGAACTCCCTTCTTGACATTTCTTCTGCTGTGCTGTCATTGGGTTTTATTGATATAGTATCTAGGTTTGTTTGGGACATTTTCTTCCCTTGTTTTCTCATATTGGTCAGATATCAGTGGGACCCTGAGATATTGCAGATTTCCTCTTTGGCTTATAGTGTCCTTGTAGATTTCTAGTATATCACCTCCCAGCCTTCAGTAGCCTGAAGTCTTGGAGGAACTTGATAATGCAGTACTTCCAAAGAAAGCTGCTCCTTTCCCTCTACTGGTTCCAGGGCTGGGGGCTGGCTCTGTGCGGAAAAGCTCTTACTGGGCGGGTCTGCTCTGAGGAGCTGGCTGTAGATCGCACCTGCTGCCAGAGGGAGCAGGGCTGCTTGGGGAAGTCTCTGGTTGCCCTGCCCTGGTCTCAGAAGCCACCTGCGGGCCGGGTCCTGCTGCTGCGTCCAGGGCTTGGGGATTGGCTCTGTGCAGAAAAGCTCTCACTGGGCTGCCTGCTCCAAGAAGCTAGCTGTGGAATGAGCCTGCCGCCGGAGGGAGTAGGGCTGCTTCAGGAAGACTCTGGCTGCCCTGCCCTGCTCCAAGAAGCTGCCCCTGTCCGGGCCTGCAGCCCGGGCCGAGCTACACCCGGTGGGAGAGACTCACCCCGTGGCTCTATATTAGTCCGAGTCTGTCAATGCCTCCCCTTCTTGAATCCTGGGTTCTGGAGCGACGGGAGATGCAGTCACCCTCTAGTCCACCTTCTTGGATCTCTCCCTAAATTACCAGCCTTCATTCTGCTCTCTGTATTGTGTCACTCCCTAAGATTGAATAAGGTCATCCATGTTTGCTGTTTACATCATAGAGGAACAGATGACATGATGTATGAATAGGCATTGGTTTCATGAAAGAAAATGTAGTGTTTATTTCTTTATTAATTTCAATACAAAATGTGAATTAAAAATTGAAGGAGAGGGAATAAAAATAATATATTACTTTTGAGTATATTGTTTCGAGAAAATGTGTACTAAAATGTGTTTCTCAAGAGGAAAATTCCACAATTGGTCACATTTTATTTAGGAAAAAGCTTTTGCTAATATTTCACCACTAAAACTCTGACTCTGACTGATTTGAAACCTGCTTGTTTCATTTTTAGGGAAAATGAAGAACAAAACAAAGCCAACTGCATCAGTCAGGACTCCCCTAGTCCAGAAAACCTGAAGATTACAGGGAGGCTAATACTTGTCTAAACCTTGACTCACAAGTGGGTGGACAGACCACATGATGTGCACCTTTGAGCCCAGAAGCCAAAAGTATAGATAGAATAAGTATCTGAGACTTGCACTATCACTGAAAGCCTATGTCTAAGTAGGGAGAAATGCAATAAAAGTCTCTACTGGTTTACATGAGAACATGCTGGTAATGTAAGCAAGATTCTGCTGTTTATAAAAGTTAAAAATAGCTATTGACATCAGGGTAAAATTAACAGAGTTAGGCCTTGCTATCTCATGAATTAGTGATATAAGTAAAGTCAATTCATGAAAATTGTTAGGACTTCATCTTATATCCCCTACTGAGTGAAAGAGAAAAATAAGTGCTACAAGATTTATGAAATCAGTCAATGAGAAGGGATAGCATACTTCTAGTCCTTCCAATGCTTGTTTTAATAGGTTTACAATCACCTGATCCCAGGTGTCACTGTTCTTATCAGGGCACTGCACTGGTCACTTAAATGGATGCTCCTTCCATCTCTGACTCCATGCTCCAGATGGCTCTGAGGTTGGATGTCTTTAATGGTGGAGTGAGGACCTCTGAAAATCCACTTCAAAAAGCAGCAAATATACTGGCAAAATTGTCAAAAATTAGAATTCTGCTATGACTTCACAGAAAACCATAGCAAAAACAACTTTTGTGTCTGTGCTGAAAGGTAAGGACCTTAAAAGGGAGAGATTATCCCCGATTACAAAACATTAATAACCTGAGTCCTTCAAAGTGGAGGGCCTTTGTTGGCCCTGGTCAGAGAGTTGTGTAAGAAAAGTGTGAAGATATACAAACCATTTGATGGTTTAAAGATGGAAGAAGGGAGCTGTGAGCCAAGGAATGTGGGTCCTCCTTAAGCACCTGGGAAAATAGGGACTCAGTCCTAGGACCTCCAGAAAAGAATGTAGCCTTAAAAAATGGATTCAGAAAAGAATGCAGCCTTGTTGGTTTCTTGATTTTAGCCTCGTGAGACCCATATCAGCCTTCTCAGCTCCAGAAGTGTAAGATAATACTGAATTTCTGTGTTATTTTTTAAGATATTTAAATTATGGTAATTTGTCATAGCATTAGTAGAAATCTAATATATTCATGGATACAACCTTAGCTTCTTTATCTCTCACTTATACTACAGATATCCAATACTTTTCTTTGAAACATTTCATTCAACTAATTTTTTTTTTTTTTCAAATAGCATTGACTCAGTAAGACCTTCCTTGGTAATTCTGTCTAAAACTGTTACCTCCTACCCTGCCACTGCAAACAGTTTATAGGCTGATTATTTGTTTTATTTATTCTTTTACCCTGAATTGGTTCCTAGAATATGACATATTCTTTTCCCTGATTTTGTTTATGGGGTCTTCACTTCCTTGAGAGCATCATTTTTATTCCTCTTAAACCCCTATGACTTTATCTCCAAAATATAAAATTATTCTGGTACTTTGTATCCTTAGTAGATTTTAATGAATGGAAGAGTGTCAGTAGATGCTGCTTCTTTTTTACATTATTAACAAGCCATACTTACACACTTACTTGCCTTTTTTGTCAGTCTTCTATGGATATGAGATTCGTGAATGCATAAAATTTATCTCTTTCTTAAGTAGAAATGTCTCAAAAAATAGCCTTACTTCAAACAAAGAGGAGAAGAAACTTCTTGAAAATCATGCTACTTTATTCACAAAGCTGTAAGCATATAGAAACACTGGAATATAATTACTAGAGAATTTATAGACTTCTTGAAGCCCATTCTTAAAAGTCAACATGTGTGTACAGATCAGAAATACACACTTCCTGATTGTGAGTGTCTTTTACCACCTTGAGGATCTGGTTTCCCTTTGGGGAAACTGAAAATAGAATTTGTATTACAGCTTATAATTGAAGAGTGTTACTTTAAAACTTCATGAGCCTGTAAAACATGGAAATCTTTTTAAAAACAAAGAAATATGCATGCATTGAAAAGTAAGATAAAAGAATCCTTTTCACTTTAGTGAATGTTAAAACAAATATGTCCATATTTCTGTTATGGTGGTTCATTTAAGCTTCCTTTTTAAATTTTTATTTATTTTTAATTCATTGTGCACAAATGGGGAAAACTTTTCATTTCTCTGGTTGTAAACAATGTACAGTCACACCATTCGTGTAATCATACATGTACATAGGGTAATGATGTTTGTCTCATTCTATTATCTTTCCTTCCCACCACTCCCTCCCCACCCCTGATTTCCTTCTACACAATCCATCCTTCCTACATTCTTCCATTACCCCCTGCCCCCATTATGTATCATCATCCACTTATCAGAGAAATCATTTTACCTTTGGTTTTTTGGGGTTGATTTGTCTCTCTTAGCCTGATATTCTCCAATTCCATACATTTACCTGCAGATACCATAATTTTATTCTTCTTTATGGCTGAATAGTATTATGTATATAGACTACGTTTCTTTATCCATTCATCTATTGAAGGGCATCTAGGTTGGTTCCATAATCTAGCTATTGTGAATTGAACTGCTATAAACATTGATGTAGTTGCACCAGTGTAGTATACTGACTTTAAGTCCTTTGATATGAACCAAGGAGTGGGATAGTTCGGTCAAAATGTGGGTCCATTCAAGTTTTCTAAGGACTCTCCATACTGCTTTCCAGAGTGGCTGCACCAATTTGCAACTCCACCAGCAATGTATGAGTGTGCCTTTTCCCCCACATCCTGACCAGCATCTATAGTTGTTTGTATTTTTGATAATAGTCATTCTAATTGGGGTGAAATGAAATCTTAGGGTAGTTTTGATTTGCATTTCTCTAGTTACTAGAGATGTTGAACATTTTTTCATGTCTGTTGATTGCTTGTATATCTTCTTCTGTGAAGTGTCTGCTCAGTTCCTTAGCCCATTTGTTGATTGGGTTATTTGTATCCTTGGTGTAAAGATTTTTGAGTTTTTTATAAATTCTGGACATTAGCACTCTATCTGAAGTGTGTGTGGCAAAGATTTTCTCCCACTCTGTAGGCTCTCTCATGACATTGTTAATTTTTTGCTGAGAAAAAGCTTTTAAGTTTGAATCTATCTGAAGTATTGATCCTGCTTTTATTTCTTGTGCTTTGGGAGTCATGTTAAGGAAGTCTGGTCATAAGCTAACATGATGAAGATTTGGGTCTACTTTCTCTTCTATTTGGTGCAGGGTTTCTGGTCTAATTCCTAGGCCCTTGATCCATTTTGGGTTGAATTTTGTACAGGGTGAGAGATAGGGGTTTAATTTAATATTGCTGCATATGAATTTCCAGTTTTCCCAGCACCATTTATTGAAGAGGTTATCTTTTCTCCATTGTATGTTTTTGGCACCTTTGTCTAATATGAGATAACTGTACTAATGTGGTTTTGTCTTTGTATCCTCTATTCTGTACCATTGGTCTACCTGTCTGTTTTGGTAAGAGTACCATACTGTTTTTGTTACTCTTGCTCTGTAGTACAGCAAAAGAGGTATCGTGATACCTCTTGCTTTACTTTTCCTGCCCAGGATTGCTTTGACTATCTGGGTCTCTTGTAATGAATTTCATTATTGTTTTCTCTATTTCTATGAAGTACATCAATGGATTTTAATTGGAATTGCACTGAATCTGTTTAGTGCTTTTGGTAGTATTGCCATTTTGACAAAATTAATTCTGTGTGTTCAAAAACTTGGGAAATCTTTCCATTTTCTAAGGTAAGCTTCCTTTTTATAAATTAAAATTTATTTCTGTACTTCTTTTCATCTAATAACTAACTAAAATTTAAATATATGTTGTTAAACATGATATACCCACTTGAAACATGATTACTATGTAATTATGGGATAAAATCGAGAAATATTTTGTAATGTTTTTGTAAAATTTTTACCATTTATCAGACAACAGAAAATAGCAGGTATAAAATTATCAAATTAAAAGATTTCAGTAAGAATCCCTGTGAAAAGGTAAAATAGTCTTAGATTGACTTTCTTAGGACCATAAATTTATAGGATAAGTTAATTTATAGGAGACTCTATAGTAATTTGAATGTGAAGAAATGATAAAGATGAGATTTTTGATAGTTGTATTATCATTTAATTTTTACTACAAACATGACAATTAAGGTGATCAAAATTCCCTACTGAATCATATTTTTATGTGTAGAATTTAAACATGAGAAGGGATACTAATACATATACAAAATTAGTTTTTGCTGATCTTATTAAAGATATCTTAACTGAAAATGTTTCTAGCTACGTATGTCCTCTAGAGTTCTTACTTCCTAAACACCTAACTGTTTTGGGTCACAAATTACAGTGCCTTTTCTCTAGCATGACACTGTGTCAGGCACTTTATATATCTAAAGTTAACATTATTGTACTCATTCTATAGATCAGAAAACGAGTATCATTTGGTTTCAGAAACTTGTCCAAATTTCTGTAGCTGGGAGTGGCAGAGCTGAGCTCTTGCCCAGGCCTTTCTGTCTTATTCGCAGAACCCTCAGATTATCTCCGCAAACCACAGACACTGTTTTCCTCCTAGTGGGTCTTGTCAGGACTTTGCCTTATGAACTGCTTTCCACATACACAGTGCTTTTTCAGTTGGTCTGAATTGTACTACACCAGACCCAGGCAGAGTCTCTGATAAACATGAGTTGTGGTGCTGGTATGATATCATACGTCACAATTAAGAAACTTGACATTTTAATTATTTTGGGCAGTCTTTTTCTGGATGAGCTTATTTTCCCCAAAGTTTTTGAAATGATGGAACTTGAGAGTCTCCACTAACTTTCATGAACTTCTGAGGTGCAAAAATCTCAGGTTTATAATACTCAATATATGGTCAGTGCTAAAAGTAAGCAGCATTGCTTTTTGCGTTAATTGGGAGCCAAAAAAACAAAAAAAACAAAACCTGGCATTGCGCTGCTCCAACCCTGTTGAAACCTAAAATCACACATCCATTCAGTAGACATTTCTGTGTTTGCCAAGTGTCAAGTTCAAGTCTAAGTATTGGGAATATAATAATAAGCGCATCAGTTCCATATTCTCAGAATACTTAAATACTAATAATGAGTGAGAATGTGAGTCTCAAATCGAGCAGGACAAAATATACAATTACACTGTGTCATGTGCTATGAAGAAAAGATCTCAGATAATAGACAACAGGGACCTATGCTAGACTGTAGGTCAGCAAACTCTTCCCTCAATAAGGGACATATTTAGGATAAACTAACTGAGTGTATGGGATAGTCCAGGACAGGGACTGGCAGGCTTAAGTTCTGAGGCTAGAAAGGACATTGGCATCTAAGGAAGTATATGAAAAACAGTATAGCTAAAATCTAAAAGGCAAAAGGAGAAGTGCCATAAGATGAAATTAGAAAGGAATGGCCTTTATAGGGTAGTTTTAAATAATTGAAATTTAGACTAAGAGCAATGCAAAGCCACAGAATTGTTGTAAGTAGGAGAGTAACCTGATCATTTTTTTTTTTTTGAAGCTACCATTTATTTGTCTTGAAAACCTGTTTTTTTGCCAGGCAGATAAAAAAAAAAATTGTTGAAGAACAATTTGATTCAAACAACCTAGTTACATGAAGACAAAAGAGAGTGTCGGTTCATACATACGTATCTTTCTTACCACTGCTGGGTTCAAAATGAATTTCAAGTTTTAACATTCTAGAAAATATACGAATAAATATGCCCTTGTAAGTTTGCATAACTACAAGCACATTCCAAGTATCAGAGGAGAATTTCTAATTTAAGGACAATGGCTTCTATGTTTGGTACTGTATTTCTGAGCAGGATGCTTTTGAACGTTTCCCATAATGAAATTCAGAGCCTTGGTTGGCATCTTGTTCTCATTGTTTTCCAGTCGTGTGATGCCATCACTGAAAGTTTTAAGTCATCAGGCAAAAATGCCGTACTGTTTGAAAGGGCAGCAGGACCAGGCAGGACAGGCATGGATACTCTGTGATGTAATCATTGACTTAATTTTTCTTTAAAGAAATCTTTGTTTGATATTGTATTCATGGAGTGAGAGGAAAAAAATAATAGCTCTTTCTCTTTTTCCCCTTCTTCATATTGCTTCTTATTTAGAAGGAAAGGACAAATGTAGCTATTTAGGAAAAAAAATATTTCAAAATATTTTATAGATGCTAAATTCGTGAAAACTATTACTGCTAGTGAGACTTGCTTAATAATGAAATTTTGCCAGTCCCATGAATTAATTCACTACTAAGTTGAGGTACATAGTAATCTTCTGCAGAAAAAGGAGGCTTAAAGTCATGAATTTATTGCATATTCCTAAAGAATCAAGGTTGTAGGTTCAATGCTCCTGCATTCTATTTTTTCTGTATTCAGGGCTCTTCTATGTAATAAGTATATAGGTAAATACACAAGCAATTTCCCAACATTGTATGTACTTTGATAATGGAAGAGCTGGATTTGATGAGATGCAGTACAATATAAGATCACCTACTCCAAATTTGAGGGTTAAGAAAGACTGAGTTTCTAGTTCAAGATTTGTAAGATAAATAAGACTTAATAGGAAGGAGATTAGTGAGAGAGTGTACAAAGATACCAGAGGCTGAAGACAACATTCTGTGTTCTTGGAATTGTAAGCAATTTGGAATGTCTCAAGTACACAGTGCAACCAGGTCCTAGATCTTACTGAAGGATCTAAGAGGGTAAGAAATTTAAATGGTATCTTAATAGCATTCTAGGAGTTTAAGCAGTAATTATGAAATCACATAAATAAAGGCACTACTGTTATTTTATTATTCCTATTAATGTTATTACTAATCCTTGGAAAAAGTTGAAGGGAAGACAAGAAAGTTGGGAATAAAATAAAAATCCTCAAGGATGTTTTACATGCAAAAAAATTCAAGCATTCTGTTAGTATGGTGGCACATGGGTGTAATCCTACAACTGGGGAGGCTGAGGCAGGAGGATTCCAAATTTGAGGTTAGACTCAGCAATTTAGTGAGAATCTGTCTAAAAACAAAGTATAGAAAGGTCTGAGGATGTAGCTTAGTGGTAGAGCATCCCTAGTTTCAATTCCCAGTACCACCAAAAAAAATTTTTTTTCAAGTGTTATTTTTTATTATACTGTTCTTTATTTTTTTCTTTGTTGATTTTATTATTCTTTTTAGTTATACATGATGGTAGGGTATAATTTCACTTATTTATACAAACATGGAGTACATCTTATTCTAATTAGGCTCCCAGTCTTACAGTTATACAAGATGTAGAGATTCACTGTGGTTTATTCATATATGTACATAGAAAAGTTACATCAGAATCATTCTACTGTCCTTTCTATATCTGGCCTCCTTCCTTCCTGTCAATTTCCTTTGTCTAATCTACTAAACTTCTATTATTCCCCTCTCCTTCATGTTGTGTGTTAGCATCCACATGTCATAAAGAACATTCGAACTTTGATTTTTTGGGATTGGTTTACTTCACTTAGTATAAGAGTCTCCAGATCCATTGATTTATCAGTAAATGTCATAAAGTCATTCTTTTGTATATGTACCACATTTTCTTTATTCATTCATCTGTTGCAGGACACCTAGGCTGGTTCCATAGTTTAGCTATTGTGAATTGAGCTGCTATAAACACTGAGGTGACTGTGTCACTGTAGTATGCTGATTTTAAGTCCTTTGGGATATCCCCGAGGAGTGGGATAACTGGGTCAAATGATGGTTCCATTCCAAGTTTTTTGAGAAATCGCCATACAATCCAGAGTGGTTGCACCAATTTGCGGTCCCACCAGCAACATGTAAGTGTAATTTTTTCCTCACCAACATTTACTGTTTACTTGTATTCTTGGATAATTGCCATTTTGACTGGAATGAGTTGAAATCTCAGTGTAATTTCAATTAGCATTTCTCTAATTGCTAGAGATGTTGATTATTTTTTCATGTATTTGTTGGCCATTTGTATATCTTCTCTGAATTGCCTGTTCAGCTCATTTTCCCATTTATTGATTGGGTTATTTGTTCTTGGTGTTTTTTTTCTTTTTTTTTGGTTCTTTATATATTGGAGATTAATGCTTTATCAGAGGTGAAAGTGGTATAGAGTTTCTCCCACTCTGTACGCTCTCTCTTCACGTTATTGATTGTTTCCTTTGCTGTGAAGCTTCTTAGTTTGATACCATCCCATTTATTGATTCTTGATTTTACTTCTTGTACTTTAGGAAGTGCAAATATAAGTCTTATTGAGGAATTTGGTTTCTAAGCCAACACAATGGAGATTTGGGCCTACTTTTTTTTTTTTCTAGTGTGTGCAGGGTCTCTGGTCTGATGCGTAGGTCTTTGATCCACTTTGAGTTGAGTTTGAGTGCAGGGTGAGAGATAGGGATTCAATTTCATTCTGCTACATATGGATTTCCAGTTTTCCCAGCACCAGTTGTTAAAGAGGCTATCTTTTCTCCAATATATGTTTATGGCGTCTTTGTCTAATATGTGATAACTGTACTTATGTGGGTGTGTTTCTGTGTCTTTTATTCTGTACCATTGTTGTTTTTGGTACCAATACCATCCTGTTTTTGTTACTATTGCTCTGTAGTATAATTTAAGGTCTGGTATTGTGATGCCTCCTGCATCACTTTTCTCACTAAGGATTGCTTTGGCTATTTTGGGCCTCTTATTTTTCCAAATGAATTTCATGATTGCTTTTTCTATTTCTATGAATAATGTCATTAGAATTTTAATAGGAATTGCATTAAATCTGTATTGCACTTTTGGTATGTGACCATTTTTAAAATATTAATTCTGCCTATCCAAGTACATGGGAGATCTTTCCTTCTTTTAAGGTCTTTTTCAACTTCTTTCTTTAACTTTCTGTAGTTTTCATTGTAGAAGTCTTTTACCTCTTTTGTTAGATTGATTCCCAAGTACTTTATTTATTTATTTTTTGAGGCTATTGTCAATGGGATAGTTTTTCTAATTTCTCTTTCAATTGATTCATCACTGATGTATAGGAATGCAATTGATTTATGAGTGTTAATTTTAGATCCTGCTATTCGACTGAATTTGTTTATGAGTTCCAGTTGTTTTCTGGTGGAATTTTTTGGGTCTTCTAAATGTAGAATCATATCATTGGCAAATAGGGGTAGTTTGAGTTCTTTTCCTATTTGTATCCCTTAAATTTCCTTCTTTTGTGTAATTAGAATTACAAGTTAGAATTTCAAGGACTATGTTGAATAGAAGTGTTGAAGGAGTGCATATCTGTCTTGTTCCAATTTTTGGAGGAAATGCTTTCAATTTTTCTCCATTTAGAAACGATGTTGACCTTGGGTTTAGTGTATATATACCTTTTACAATGTTGAGGTATGTTCCTACTATCTTATTTTTTTCTAGTGTTTTGAACATGAAGGAGTGCTATATTTTGTCAAATGCTTTTTTGCATCTGTTGAAATAATCATGTGATTATTCTCTTTATGTTTATTGTTGTGGTGAATTACATTTATTGATTTCTGTATGTTGAACCAAACTTGTATCCCTGGGATGAACCCCACTTGGTCATTGTGCACTATATTTTTAGTATGTTTTTATATGTGTTTTGCCAGTATTTTATTAAGAATTTTTGCATCTATGTTCATCAGGGATATTGGCCTGAAGTTTTCTTGATGTGTCTTTCTCTGGTTTTACTAGTTTCACAGAATGAGTTTGGAAGGTTTCCCTCCTTTTCTATTATATGGAATAGTTTGAAGAGGATTAGTGTTAGTTCTTCTCTGAAGGTCTTGTAGAATTCAGCTGAGCATCCACTGGTCCTTGGCTTTTCTTTGTTGGTAGGCTTTTGAAGCCACCTTTAATTTTGCTGCTTGCAATTGATTGGTTTAAATTTTCTATGTCCTCTGGTTCTACTTGGGTAGGTCTTATTTCTCTAGAAAATTGTCAATGTCTTCAAGATTTTCTATTTTATTGTAGTATAAGTTTTCAAAATAGTTTCTGATTATCCTCTGTATTTCAGTTGTATCTCCTTTATCATATTTCCTTTTTCATCATGAACTTTAGAAATTTGAGTTTTTTCCCCTCTTTCTTTTGATTAAGATGGCTAAAGGTTTATCAATTTTATTGATTATTTTTTTCAAAGAACCAACTTTTTGTTTCATTGGTATTTTTTTTTCTTATCACTTTCATTGATTTCAGTTCTGGTTGTAATTATTTCCTTTATTCTACTGCTTTTAGTGTTGATTTGTTCTTTTTCCATGGCCTTGAGATGAAATGTTAGGTTATTTATTTGGTGAGTTCCAATTTTTTAACAAATGAGTTCAGTGCTATTAACTTTCCTCTTAGAATCGCCTTCACAGTTTCCCAAAGATTTTGATATGTTGTGTCGCTATTCTCATTTACCTTTAAGTATTTTTAAAATTTCATCCCTGAGTTTTTCTGCTATCCATTGATCATTCAGTGGTATATTATTTAGTCTCTGGGTGTTAGAGTAGCTTCTATTTTTTAATTATATCATTGATTTCTAATTTCATTCCATTATGATCTGGTAGAATGCAACATATTATCCTTTTTCTGTATTTGCTAGGCATTGTTTTGTGGCCTAAAATGTGGTCTATTTCAGAAATGATCTATGTGCTGCTGAGAAGAATGTGTATTCAGTCATTGATGGATGAAATAGTCTATATGTCTGTTAAATCTAAATTATCAATTGTATTTCTTAGTTCTGTAGTTTCTTCGTTTAGTTTTGTTTGGACCATCTATCCAGTGATGAGAGAAGTATGTTGAAGTCACCAAATGTTATTGTATTGTGGTCTTTTTGATTCTTGAAATTGAGAAGTGTTTGTTTGATATATGTAGATCCTCCATTGTTTGAGTCATAAATATTTATGATCCTTATATCTTATTAATTTATATTTTCCTTAAGCAGTATCAAAGTACTTTCTTGGTTCCTTCTGATTAACTTTGGTTTGAAGTCTATTTTACTTGATATAAGGATAGAAACCCTTGCTTGTTATGAGTTCCATGTGAATGATACAATTTTCCCTACCCTTTCGCCTTCAATCTATGAATGTCTTTGTCTATGAGGTGAGTTCTTGGAGATAGCATATTGTTTGGTCTTTTTAATTTTAATCCAATCTGTCAGTTCATGTCTTTTGATTGATGAATTTAGGTCATTACATTCAATGTTATTATTGAGAAATAATTTATGTTCCCTGTCATTTTGATCTGTTTCTCCTTTGATTGACAATTTAAAATGAATTTGTTTCTCCTTTGATTGACAATTCTAGTCTAGTTCTCCCTTTTCTGGTTTTCAATTTTATTTTTAAATTTATTTTTCATGAAATATTTTATTGAGTATACTTTGTAGTGCAGACTTTCTAATTGTAAATTCTTTTAACTTTTGTTTGTCCTGGAAGGTTTTTATTTTACCACCAAATCTGAAGTTTATTTTTGCCAGATAAAGTATTTTTGGTTGGCATCCATTTTCTTTCAGGGTTTGGTGTATACTATTCTAAGACCTAGCTTTTAGGGTCTGGATTGAGAAATCAGCTGAGATCCAAATTAGTTTCCTTGCAACTATGACCTCTTATTTTTCTCAAGCAGCCTTTAAAATTTTATCCTTATTGTACATGTTGAACATTTTCATAATAATTTGCCTTGGTGAAGATCTGTTTTAATTTTATACATTTGGAGTTCTGTAAGCCTTCTGTATTTGATTTTCCATTTCATTTGAGAAATTTTCTCATATTATTTTATCAAAAAGATTGTGCATTCATTTGGTTTGTATCTCCAAGCCTTAGTCTATTCCAATAAATCTTAAATTTGGTCTTCTTATGTTATCTCACATTTCTTGAAATTTCTGTTCATGTTCTCTTAACATTTTTTCTCCATGCTCAACTTCATTTTTCAGACTATATACTTTGTTTTCATTTCCTGAAATGCTATACTCCAAATTGTCTAGTCTGCTGATGATACTTTCCATTGAGTTTTGAATTTGGTTTATTGATTCCCGTATTTTGAGAATTTCTGATTGATTCTTCCTCAGGATTTCTATCTCCTTATTGAAGTGAACTTTCACTTCTTGAATTTTCTCTCAATTTCACTCCTTACATTGTCTTCTAACTCACAGGTCAGTTTAACTATGAACTTTCCAAACTTCTTCTCTGACATTTCCTCCACTGTGATATCTTTGGATTCTGTCAATGAGGTATTTTAATTTGTTTGGGATGGTTTGTTCCCTTGCTTTTTCATGTTGTTTGTATGTCTACCCATTTATCAGTAAAAATCTGAGGAGGCAGATTTTCTACCCTATGAATTTAAAGTGTTCCTGAAGATTTCTAGTACCTTGAATTTTAAGGGGAGAAAAATAGTAAAAATAACCAGTGCAATCAACATTTCATCATTAAACTAAATACTTAGTTCCTATTTTGTCATCTACAATATTAATTGGCACTATAAACAGAAATAGTGTGGTAGGCAATTGCCAACAGTAGAGATATTATGTTTATAAAAGGATTCGCTATTTCAAAAAGGTAAAGAGGGAGAATGCAGAGGAGATGTAGGATGTAATAATTGAGAGGGAGGTTGAGAGAAAGTAGTTTTAAAGAGTTAAAGAAAGAGTAAAAGAACAATAAAATTTCATTCATGAAAGAAGAGAGAGGAAGAGAATCAAGGGACATAGGAGAAAAATAATATAAGACAAAACAACTTCAACAACAAAATAAAACGGAGGTATACTAATCAAAAACCTAGTCCTTAAACCCAGAGTCAAGAAAATAACTACCTTCAAGAAATGCTAGCAATCAGAAGAGTCTGACAAATATGTATGTGTACAAATGTCCATGGACCATTCAGCACATAAAAGTTTAAAGAAAAAGGTTTTTGATGGAAGATTAAGAAATTGTTTCTGTTGTGAAGGTCAAAAAATCGTCTATAATATTATAGGTTGTCGGTTCCCACTTGTTTGTTTCTGTGTTTCTTTCTGTTATTTTCTTGAAGTATGTATGTATTGTGTGCAAGAGTAGTAGGGGGCTGTCCATTCCTTCTTCTTTCAGTGGGGCCCTTTCTCAGGTTCCCTTCTCAGCAGTTCGAGGTGTGTGTGGGAGGGTTGTTATCTATTCCACTCAGAGCAAGGGTTGTTGTAGAGTTTTGTGAAAGGTGTTCCTAGAGGCAGCGTTTGAGACTAGCTAGACCCCCATGCTTTGTGGAATGATGTTTGATGAAGCTTTTGAAATCAGCATACCTCCTGAACTGACTGCTTCCCATCTGCACTGGACATCTTTATAGCTTGCATCTCCCCAGTGTTCCACTTAAGCTGTAGAGGAACCAGTCCTTCATCCCTGCCCCACCTCCCATGACTTCCTTACCTTGGCCACCTGAGTCAGTCCCAAAGTGCACATTCACTCTCTACCACATGATCAAATCCCTGGTCATCCCCAGCTGGTCCTGCCAATCGAGATACACAAACAGTGAGAGATACCCAGGATCTCTCAATCTGAACGTCTCAAATTCCCCTGGGCACAACACTTCTCATTCCTGAATTCCACCTGATTTTCTAGTCATACTCTAGGCTGTGACTGGTCAGTGCCTGGTCGGGGTTTTGAACCCAACTGGAATTACACAAGTCTGGGTGATTGGGTTTGGACCCACACCCACTGGCACCCTAGAAAACGATGGCAGCTGGATCTGCTCTCTGCAGGTCACTGGGAGATGTGAGTCCCTCCATCACAAAAGCAAAGTGAGCTCACCTTCTGAATCAGCTCCACTAGGCTCCTGATCATTATCCTCTCTGCTTCAAGAATTGCCTCGGTGTCATCCCAAAAGTGGCCTCTCTTCGTCTCCCTCCAACTAGCCTGTGGGGAATCCACATCAGCAGCTGCAGTGCCAGAGGTGGGTTTTTTCTTTCTTTCATTTTTTAAAAAAATTTATTCTATCCAACCTTCTGTGTCCCTAGGCCATTCTGAGAGTCCAATATTAAATCCAAGTAGGATTTCTTTCTTTCTTTCTTTTCTTTGCTTTTTTTTTTTTTTTTTTAACTGACCTCAAAGAAGCAGTTTGTCCTCTTTCCTGGTCCCTCACCATGAAGCAGTTTGGAAAGTAACCTTCTCTACTCAGCATCTTGACCCCCTCTCAAGTATTCTTAATAATGCTAATAAGCCAATAAGTGTCACTTTATATTAGTTCTATTTTTCTCCTACTTCTGCATTTTGTGCTATTATATATGTGTATAAAAGAAAGTTGGAGCTGCCTTTACATGATGTATTGCAAAAATGGTGCAATGAAAGTTTTCCCCAATCACAACCTCCTTGAAAGCATGTGAAATAGGAAAATTGAAGATGAAATGATCTAATCTAATTTCATTATGTCTTACAAAGGGGAAAAAGAGTTTTAAAAGTAGAGGTGGGTCTTCCAGGATTTAGCTGGTTAAGTGAAAAGTTTAAGGCAGAAGTTGCTCACAAAGGATCTGCTGATCCTTTTTGTAGGTTGCTCTGTAAACAAACAAGAGTTGGACTTTCCTTAATGTCCATAAGTAGAAGTCGCAAGATGAGTGTCCTGATCCTTTTTTGAGGAATTTAATTTTGTTTCACTTCTGGTCTTATGAAAGCTGACCTTCAGATGTCCTTAAGAATTTTACCATTCTGTTGGGTTTTCAGCATCCTAACTCATATTTTCACAGGGATGAAAATACAGTTATCAATTACCTTTTGTAAACCATTCAAGGTTTACCAAATTCTTCGTTCTGTATGATCATAGAAAATGTTGTAGGCTTGGTTTTCCCCAGGTCTCATGTAGTCACCATGTTATTTCCTTTGTATAGAACTTCATAGAATGAACAAGAGGAAAAATAAGATCAGTGTGAGTCAAATAATCAGCAATTAATCAGGAATTCTTACCTTTATCCACATATTTCTTTACAAAAATTGCATTTCATTTTTAATTATGTATATTAAAACACATAGAAATATTTAATTATAAAGATGACTTTCTTTTTTTCCCATATTTTGTTTTTCATTATAGACATCATTTTAAAGCTAACAGATCAAAACAAATGCATGTTCCTATCTGTTCATGAATAAGAGAATCCTTGTGTATCTGTTTAGATATTAAGCCAGAAGGTGAGACCTGTAGTATTATTTTCAAGAGGAAGCAATAAATTGGTTTGTATTTAGGTAAAATATACTTTATGCTAGTAGTTAAAGTCAATGCATTTTGTAGTGGCATTTTCTTAGTGAAATGGGGATATTTCTCTGATTAATTATTTGGAAACTGTAAGGGAGAAGCATATTGTTTTGAAAAATAATGGCATAGGTAAAAGCAATAACACACAAGAGCTTCATTTAAAAAAGGCAAGGAGAACCAACAGCAGAGGAAACCTATAAAGACAGCTATTGTGTTTGGGAATAATCTATTTAAGAAGCAGTAGTTGCTGACACATCTCTTCAAAAGGATGTATATCTAATATGTTTGCAGGATGAAAGAATTTTCAGCAAAAGTTGTTAGCTTGAGGCTGTATTTAAATTTCACACTACAGCCTCACTCTTGTGTATACAATTGCAATATCCTTCCCCAAATACATATTTTTCTTCCAAATTTTTGAGAATAAATTTTCTTACTTTCAGAGTATAATTTTCTCTTTTATGTGTTTTTCAAATAAATTTTATATTTGGAACAATTTTTGCTTTATAGAAAATTCTGGTGTTAGTACTGAGCGTTCTCATATACCTTACACTATTTACCCACTTATTAGTAGCTTATTTTGTATGTTAGATTTGTTACAATTAATAAAGTTTTATTGATACATGATTATTAACTAAAGTTCCTACATCAGATTTTCCATATTTAAAAAAATAGCATTCTTCTCCTTTTCCAGAATTATATCCAGGATACTTATTTAGTTGTCATGTCTCCTGAGGAATTGCTTGGCTGTGACAGTCCAATATACCCAGATGTCTACTTACATTATCATTCAGGAGAGTTAATCTCATGTCACATTTCTGATACTCAATATTGAATTCTTGATATTCACATATAACTGCCATCCCCGCTTACTCAGGCTAGTCATCTTCTTGTCCTCCATTATTTGTCCCTCTCCTTGAACTGGCATCTGAAATTCCCTAGTAGAACCTTTTACTTTAGTCCACCTACTTCTCTTAGTCTTCTCTTACCCTTCACGGTTCCACCTGCCATTGTCTTTCTTGGACCATGATGAAATGTTTTCTGGATTTTCTGCTTTCGTTTTCATTCTCTTTCACCATTTTTTTGTTTGTTTATAAACCTCTGTTTTCTAATTTTCCAGTGTTTTCTCATTGTGCTTAGCATATAAATGAAATTCCTATAGAGTCCTGCCAAATAACTTTTCTCATGCCACTTTTCCTCTTTATTCATTATGCTGTAGCTTCCTCTTCTTCAATTGGCCTCCACAATTGGTTTTTACAGATATAGTTGTTTCTCTTGAATGTTCTTTTGTCCACCATGACGAATGCTAATCATGCTTCCCATCACAGCTTATTGCAATATTTTAGAAAATGTCTCTCTGACACACAAATATAAATGCCTCTCTTATAGGTCCTTCATACTTCCCTACAATTTTTAGACATATTTTCTTCTGTACTCTCCCACAGGTGAATTTTCCTGTTCAGTTACATACAAAGTACAAATGAAAAGCTACACACTTTCTTTTAAAGATTCACCTTAAACTTTGAAGAATGCAATTCTTTATTACATTAAATCCTTCTTATAGTTTTGATCAAGATTGGTAGGTGCTAATTTTAAGTCCTTTGGGTATAAACCAAAGAGTGGGATAACTGGGTCAAAAGGTGGGTTCATTCCAAGTTTTCTGAGCAATCTCCATGCCACCTTCTTTAATCGTTACACCAATTTTCAATTCCACCAGCAATGTAAAAGTGTGCCTTTTTTCCAACACCCATGCCAACACCTATTATTGCTTGTGTTCTTAGTAATAGCCATTCAACTTGGAGTAAGATGAAATCTTAGAGTTGTTTTAATTTGCATTTCTCTAATTACCAGAGATGTGGAACACTTTTTCATATATTTGTTATTCTCCTGTATATCTTCTTCTGTAAAGTATCTTTCCTTGGCCCATTTATTGATTGGTTTTTTTTGTATTTTTGGTGTAAAGTTTTGTAAATTCTACAGTAATGCAGCCACATCAATGTTTATAGCAGCTCAATTCACAATAGCTAGATTGTGGAACCAACCTAGGTGCCCTTCAATAGATGAATGGTTCAAGAAACTGTGGTATATATACACAATGGAATATTGTTCAGACATAAAGAAGAATAAAATTATGGCATTTGCAGGTAAATGGATGAAATTGGAGAACATCATGCTAAGTGAAATAAACTAATCCCAAAAAAACCAAAGACTGAATGTTTTCCCTGATAAGTGGATGATGATACATAATGGAGGTGGGGGGTGGGGCTAAGAGAAGAATGGAGGACCGTTAGATTACATAGAGGGAAACAAGAGGAGGAAGGGTGGGATATGAAAGAAGATGGAATGAGACAGACATCACTACCCTATGTACATGTATGATTACATGAATGGTGTGAATCTACATCATGTACAACCATAGAAGCAAAAAGTTCTACCCCATTTGTGTACAGTGAATCAAAATGCAGTGTGTAAAAAGATTAAAAATACAAAAAATAATGTTCTGAGTCCTAAAAAAATATACTGGTAGATGCTTCTGGTAATAATATCCAAGGATGATTCTATGTGCTAGAAATCAAGGTAACTTTTTCATTCGAGAAGCACAGTGCACTTTTGTCAGGGACTTCGTATTTTAAGTATTTACACCTGACAAAACTATATCATTTAAAATAAAAGGAAATGATTACCCTTTTCAGCTTTCTGATTAACCCAATAAGGTTTTGTATTTCATGATAAATCTTATTCTTCTAATTTCTACTGTGGGATTATTTCCTTCCTTAATTCTCTGTGAGAACGGCTATATCTAATGAATTAGCAAGGGGAAGACTGAGTGACTAGAATCATCACATCCATAAATTTCAAGACTGCTGATTTAATGATATATTTAATAATATCCCTTTCACTGCCGCTTGCCGCCGACCAGTGGGACAAACGACTCATACACTTCAGAAGTTCATGAAGCAGGTTCCGCTTTATTCGGACAACACCCTCAATATATAAGCAGTCTCATGCATGAGCAATTGTAACCAGATATGTCCATCCAATCCTATTAAAGGTCAAGCGATCACGAGCTCAAGCATACATGTAAGTTATATCTGTCCACGCGCTAGGCGGCTGAACTAATTATCACAAAGCCAATGGTAAACGCTTCCTGTTTTTCTCAAGGTGTATTCAGCACACCCTTTGGCTCTCTGCCAGTCGCCATCTTGGATGCATGTGGCGTAACCCTGGGCCCCGGGTCTTGCCCGCCACATTTCACCTGCTTCGGCTTCCTGATTTGTTGTCGCCACACCTTGCTGTGTGAAGTTTTCTATAGCATCTGTTTTGTACTTTAAATCTGATTGAGTGATCTATCGTCAACTTCAGCTATACACAAGAAAGGTGGATTCCCACAATATTTTCCCCTGATTTATCCTACTTACGTAACATCTTATTAACTAAACAAAAGGTTTTATTTCACTGACAATTCAAGCAAGAACATAAAGGATTTTCAATTCACCCCTCTTTTGATTGGCAAATGTTTGACTATAAATTTCTGCTGCCTGTTCACATACTTCCCCGACGATTCCCTGTCCTTGTCACCCTCAGCACTGTCCTAGATATCATTTTTTCTAGAATAACTTCTGTAACCATTACTTCATAAGATAGTCCCTCAAAATTTTATTCTTCCCATCCAGTGAGCCTCTGCCTCTGCAATTTACCTTCATTCTGCTGTCAAACATATTGTTTGGATTATTTTGAACATGTCACAATCACTCCTAATCCCCAGAAGTTTATCTCTGGCTTTCCATTACACAATAGGTACCATGTCTTTATTCTATAGATTGAAATCCTTACTAAGTGAAATGTATGTCTTCTACTTAGCTTTCTATTCTCAAACAATTTTCTAAATGTATGAAAACCTAATGTAGTAGTAATATTGCTCTATTCCTATTCTGAAGTTTTTACTCCTTCCAGAGCTATGTGATATGCCAAGCAATTATTTTTCTTTAAAGACTGTCCAACCTTCTGTCTTTCTCCTCCATCTCCAAATGCCTAACATTTCATCTCCTTCAGAAAAATCCTTGTGGATAGATCATAGAGGAGTTAATATTCTTGCTTTATTTATTATTTGAAGATCATTTTGTATGTTTTTAAATTCATTTTTCCATTTATTTATACTTCTCTTCTATCCTTGAAACATGTTCCAATGTATATTGTTTACTTTTATCATTATCTTTTGATATTTTCATTTATATTAACAAGATATAAGTGAAACATCAAAGATGTATATTAGAAATTCAGTTGTTCATCAATGATATGAATGATTAATTTGTTTAATTGGGCAAAGTCTTTCTTTTAGTTCACACTTAACAGTACTACATGTACTAAAATAATAAAATGATATTGTTATTTTTTAAAAATAATAATGTGTGTACTTTGAAAATATCATTTAGCTTTAAAGTATTTATCTTACTTTTAGTGTGATTGATTAGAAGCTTAAAAAACAATTTTATGTATCATATATTATCTTAATTACCTGTTTGCAAAGAGCAATCTGCTACATTTTATTGGCAGAGTATATCACAGCTTTTAATGAGCCACATCTTGAGAAGAAAAAAAAAAAAAAAAAAAAAAAGAAAGGCTAGCAAGCAAATAATTAAATCAGGTTTTCTCTATGTAGGCTCATTGAACTAATTAAATACTCTGGTTTAATTTGCTGGAAAAAGATAGAAATCTTTAAATGGTAATAGTTATGTTGTGCTTTTCTTTTATTTGAAGTATGAGTCCATTGGGCCAAAGAAAAAGAACGTAGCATTTCTTTACACAAAATAAATGGGTACTTGTGTCTTATGGAAACTGAGTACGTATATGTGTTTGTACATTTTGTATTCTGAGATTATTGAATCTCCAGATATTTTATTTGAACTATTATATGTATACCTTATGTTCATTAGATTCTCAGACCTTGAGTAGAAAAAAAATCCACAATCATACTTTTAGTTACTTATTTTATATTGGTTTCTTACCGCTTAATAAAACAAATTTTAATAAGGTGGCAAATCACTCTGTAATTGAAATATAGTATCCTGTGTTTTACATGGATATACAAGATAACATTTCTATAATATCATTATAGCCTCTTATGTCCTTTAAGCTTATTTGGTCAAAGATAAGAGAAAAAATGGAATCACATTTTAATCTGTGTGCAGACTGGATAAATGAAGGCATCCATTAGACATATCTTGATGAACCTACACATTTGAATAAGTTCCTAAATTATCTAATGTGTTAAAATGCTAGTAATTAAGTCTAAATTTAAATGGACATGGGTTCGTAAATGTGAACAGAATAAGAAAGGTGGAAGAAATACTCTTTCAGTATTCAAGAACTAGTGCCCAGTTAAGCAAACTAGTTAGTCTTTTACATCATTGACGAGCAACTCAAGTTCTGATATACTTCGTTAATGTTTCACTTATGTCTTGTTTGTTAGTTAAGTGAAAATATCACCTGGTGTTCATGTTGGAACTACACTCAGAGAGCTAAGTGTTAAATAACAGTAGCACATCCCTGCGTATATGTCAGAGTTGACTTTACTGGTCTAGACAAGGCAACCAGAGAGAGCAAGTTTGTCAGGTGCCCACCTCTTTGGGACAGTCTGCTTTGATTGATGTTCTAAGCACAGTTGTTGGCTAACGTGATTTCCCTTGGTCACATAAGAAGATGATAACTCAAATTCTTCATCATTACAGGAAAAATCATAATACAAAATATGTGCCTGATTAAAATGAATAGCTTCTCATCCTAAAATATTTATTTTATTCTATGTTCTATTTAATTACACATGACAGCAGAATACATCTTGATTCATTGAACACAAATGGGGTACATCATTTTGTTTTCATGGTTGTGCATGATGTAGATTCATACCATTTGTGTAGTCATGCATGTTCATAGGGTAATGATATCTGTCTCATTCCACCATTTTTCCTTCCCCCTGCTTCCTCCCCTCCCTTCATTTCCCTCTACACAATCCAACATTCCTCCATTCTTCCTTTACCCCCCCCCCATTATGTATCAGCATTCACTTATGAGAGAAAACATTTGGTCTTTGATTTATTGGAATTAGCTTACCTCACTTAGCAAGATATTCTCCAACTACATCCATTTACCTGCAAATGCCATAATTTTATTCTTCTTTATGCCTGCATAATACTTCATTGTGTATGTATACCATAGTTTCTTGATCCATTCATCTATTGAAGGGCATCTAGGTTGGTTCCACAATCTAGCTATTGTGAATTAAGCAACTATAAATATTGATGTGGCTATATCACTGTAGTATGTTGATTTTAAGTCCTTTCATTATAGACCAAGGAGTGGGATAGCTGAGTCAAATGGTGGTTCCATTACAGGTTTTCTAAAGAATCTCCACACTACTTTCCAGAGTGACTGCACCCATTTGCAATCTCACCAGCAATGTATGAGTGTGCCTTTTTCCCCACATCCTCACCAATACCTATTTTTGCTTGTTCTTGATAATAGCCATTCTAATAGGAGTGAGATGAAATCTTAGAGTAGTTTTGATTTGCATTTCTCCAGTTACTAGAGATGTTGAATATTTTTTCATATGTTTGTTGATTGATTGTAGATCTTCTTCTCTGAAGTGTCTATTCCATTCCTTAGTCCATTTATTGATGGGTTAATTGTATTCTTGGTATAAAGTTTTTTGAGTTCTTTATAAATTCTGGAGATTAATGCTTTATCTGAAGTGAGTGTGGTAAAGATTTTCTCCCACTCTGGAGGCTCTCTTGTCACATTATTAATTGTTCCTTTGCTGAGAAAAATCTTTTTAGTTTTAATCCACCCCATTTATTGATGCTTGATTTTACTTCTTGTACTTTGGGAGTCTTTTTAAGGAAGTCTGGTCCTAAGCTGAAATCATGAAAACTTGGACCTACTTTTACTTCTATTTGGTGCAGGGTCTCTGGTCTAATTCCTGGGTCCTTGATCCATTTTGGGTTGAGTTTTGTGCAGGGTGAGAGATAGGGGTTTAATTTCATTTTGGCTGCATATGGATTTCCAGTTTTCCCAGCACCATTTGCTGAAGAGGCTATTTTTTTCTCCATTGTGTGTTTTTGGCACCTTTGTCTGGTATGAGATAACTGCATTTATGTGGGTTTGTCTCTCTGTGTTTTCTATTTTGTAGCATTGGTCTACCTATTTTGGTGCAAATACCATGCTGTTTTTGTTACTATTGCTCTGTAGTATATTTTAAAATCTGGTATTGTAATACTTCCTGCTTTGCTCCTCCTGCTAAGGATTGCTTTGGCTATTCTGGGTATCTTATTTTTCCAACTGAATAGGATTTTTAACTGCAATATTTACTTGAAAATCCTGGACTGGGCCAGGTGGTGCATGTCTGTAATCCCAGTGGCTCAGGAGGCTGAAGCAGGAGGATTGTGAGTTCAAGCTACCTCAACAATTTAGCAAGAGTTTAAGCAACTTAGCAAGACCCTGTCTCTAAATAGAATATCAAAAAGGGCTGAGGTTGTGGCTTAGTGGTAAAGTGTCCCTGCGTTAGATCCCTGGTTAAAAAAAAATCCAGAGTAGTCTATAGAAATGATTTTTAGTTCATTCTAAATGTTAAAATAGTATTTAACATTCAACAGGTGATATGCCTTTGAAATGCAAAATCTATGGTAGATATATTTCAGTGGAATACAATTTAGAGAAAGGAAAATGGGGATTTTATTCTTGTGGCAGTGGCAGTGAGAGATTGGTGTTGGGACAGAGAGTGTTCAGCTGTGTGTTGGCGAAGCTCAGATGTTCTCACTGCCAGTAATGGAAGCCCTGGGCATCCATCTGGAAGGTGACCAAGAGCTGTGTCATCTGCCTCTTGGCTCCGTCACAGCTTTGCATTCCACTGGGCTGTTGATTCTCTCAGTTTCTGTTGGCATTCTCACTTTTATGTTTAGGTTAACTAGGGACAGAGGTTTTTGCTTGCATTTATTTTAATATCAAAAAAACATTGATTAGCTGGGCATAGTGGTGCATGCTTGTAATCCCAGTGACTTGGGAGGCTGAGGCAGTAGGATTGCAAATTTGAGGCCATTTGCAGCAACTTAATGAGACCCTAAGCAACTTACTGAGACTGTCTCAAAATAAAAAATAAAAAGGGCTGGTGATTGGCTCAGTAGTTAAGCACCTCTGGGGTCAATTCCTGTTTCAAAACAAACAAACAAATAAACAAACAAATCCCAGGCATTGATCAATTAATTTTTATGGCATTTTTACATTTAAAATAACTGGTACTTTGTACTAGATGGAAATTTTATCCGGCTATTACTGTCCTATCTTTCAAGATTCCAATTCATTCTCATTGCTGTCATATAAGAATTTTTTTTTAATAAATCAACATGATCTTACACTGGCTATGGAGATGAATTGGGATTCTTTATTAGAAAGAGATAAAAGAATAGTTTGCTTCTGGACAATAAAACAGCTTTACAACATATGGTTATCCAAAGGTAAGGGAAATTTTTTTTTCTACACACTATAAAATATATAAGGGCTATTCTAAAAGAGTAGTCAGAACTCACATGGTGATCATTACGAGGTTTAAAAAAGGCTAGTTCTATGTTTAGGTTTTCTTTTTTTCCCCTTTAATAGAGTTGAACTTTACAAATTTCTATCTCTTAACCATTTCCTTCTACATTTCTAAAGATGAATGACATTGAATATATAGCTTTTGTTATAAATGATATTTCTTAAGACAAAAATACTTTCAATACTATTACATATAAAGTTTAATGAGCATTTAAAAATCATCAACAATCTCAGAATTCATACTTTGTGTTCAAATTCAAGCCATCATTTTAACTTGTTAATTGAGCATTTTATTTCAATTATCTAGTTTAAACAAGTCTTTAATAATATAATTATTCAAAGTAGGAAGCAGAACATCGAAATGGAACATCGGAATTTACCAGTATTTGTTGTAGATGTTAACTCTTTGTGTAATAAGTAAGGGAGTAGACTTATGTTCTTAACAGAGAGAGGTTAATTACCAGATGAAGAACTGAATTTCCATGTTTGGATCAGCAGTTTTCAAAGTAGGAAATAATAATTGCCAAGTTTGTTATTAAGAACAATATCAATATGGTTTGACATTGAGGACAGTGAAAGAGAATACTTTTATTTTCCAAAAAGTCATAATTAAAAGTTGAGAATGGATTTAAATAGATTTAATTAAGCACATGTTTGCTATCTTATCCCCAGGTGGGAGAAGCAAATAAGAATACAGATGAGAAAGAAAGTCTGGATCTTGCAGTACAACAAAGGAGGACAATCCCAGAGAAGATGGAATAATAGTTATGCTTTAATTGTTCAGGAACAGTGTTCAGTGGGTCTACAGATAACTTTAGATTGGAGGTTTCATTATACATGGGCCTCGATGGAGCTAGATAATCATAACTAACACTTTAGCATATTATAATATGGACCAGGTGTTATACTAACCAGTCTTTATATTCTATGTCTATATCAATATCCATCTATCTACTAAAGGTTCACAACCATTTCTTAAGTTTGCTTCTCTTAACATCCCCAGCACACAAATGAAGAAACTGTGGTCAAGAGAGAGTAAGAAACTGGCTCAAGAATACACAGCTAGGGAACAACTACCCATGCAGACTGCTGGACTAGACCTCCATCCCACAGCCTATTCTCAGATAAACGGATTGGCGCATAGCTCTGTGAAAGGGGTGAGTCTTACAGGTAATGCTTCTTAACCATTAAATTGTCCTTCCCTTCCGCACTCAGAGGAAGAAGTAAAGAGGTGAGCTAGGGATAGTAAATCAGGGTTTTGTACAAATATTCAATGCACTGAGCTTGAGTTAAGAAACAGAGAGAGTAGGGCAGTGAAGGATGTAAGTTAAAGCTCAACTATCAGGATCTAGACAAGAATCTGAGCCACAGTGGTCACAGAGGAAAACATAAAAATAGAGTCAGGAATCTGGTTGGCAGAGATGAGTTTAGAGAATAGAATAGACCAGCAGGGAGTCAGAGACACCATGGAAGAAAACCAGAGAGAAGAGCTCATTCCATTCCAGGTGATATGCATTCTTATAATACAACAGAGAAGTTGAGTGTGTCTGCTTCTGTTTGGATCTCATCATGAATTATATCATTGGGGTCTCTGAGAGTTTTCAAATAGAAGGATGAAATTATATAGCAGGTGATATAATATCATAAGACAGAACACCAGGTATGTAAACAAGATATTCATTATAGAAATCTAGGGCTGGAGTCAAAGGAAAAGAGTGATGTCATTAAGAGTGGGTCAGGAAATACTTGTAAAGACACAGATGACTTCTTTTACTTGACAATTTACTTATTCATGCATTTGCTCATTTTTTTTTTCTGCACGTCTTTGTCAACATACACTTTGTACTTTGTTGGTTTCTAGGAACAGCAACATGACCATCTGAGTCCTTACCCTCAACGAGTGTGTCATCTGCTGAAGATGTATAGTCTATTACAAAGCAGAGCAGATTATTCATGGTAGAAGCAATAGACCCAAACTAAGAAAACCTGGGAAAAACTTAAAGGATAGGACAGTGAATTAAAGTTTGGAGAAAGAGAAAGAAGAGGTCTAACATTTTGAAATTTGTTGACTATGAGGCCTGTGCTTATAAGAAAGATACATACAATAGGAGAATCATTTATCAGGGACTATTCTAGGAATCTCTGTAAAAACCTTGTTGAGATGGGAAGATAGATGACTGGGAACACTAATAGCCAGCCTGTCATTTATAAATATATTTGAAAATGACAAATAAAAACAGCATGATGTTTTGAAATATTTTTATGTTCTGGAATGACTCCACAAGAGAACATTAAAGTATAGGACAAAAACTGAAAGGACATAAAAGCATGTTTTTTTAAATTAATTAACATGTATGTTTCCTAATTAATATTAGGGAGAGCTAATTAGCATGTACATTTCTTCACATACTTATCATTTGTAGTGAGAATACTAAAAGTTTACTCTCCAAGCAATTTTCAAAATACAATTCATTGCATCATTAACTTGTCTGTCTCCTATTGCCTTGTGAGACACCTGCAGGAAATATATGTAGGATTTGGAGGCCTCATAAATGAAGGTTCTTAAACTGCAAAGCAAAACAGCTCTGGAAGTCCGTCCATTAGCTAGACAGGATTTAATGGAGCACTTCCAGTTTAAGCAGGTGAACTACTGTTTTGGCATCAAATCTACTGATCCTCTCCTCTGATGGGAAAAACATATCCAATAGACAAAACAAGCAAGTGAACGTGCAGACTAGAGAAAAAGTCAGATAATTTGCTCCAAGAGTTATTCTTGCTAGGCCTTCTTACATCAGTATACTATAGAGGCAGACCACAATCCTGACTATTTCATCTCATTGTATATGTATGTGTGTGTGTTTGAGAGAGATAGCCCAAAGGGAATATGGAGATCAGAGAGAAAAGTAGAGACAACAGAGAAGTATGATATGACTTTTTTAACTAATAGAGGCAAGACTCTCAACTAAATAGAAACCAAAGACTGTATCTTACCTCAGCAAAAAGCAATATTGCTTATCTCTCTATCACCTTAATTCCCTCTCAAAAGTATCTGACTCTTAGTCATCAGAATGATACACATATTAAAAGTAATAATTTCTAAATGAGTTTGGAAAATATTACACACCTCATCAAGATCCCTGCACATATTAACAAAGAAAAACACTTAAAAGGTCACAGAGTAAAAAAAAAACATTATTTTTCAAAACTTATTTGATAGTAAATTTCATTTATATGTAACCTGTTAACATATTACAGAGAACCCTTTGGGAAATACTGACAGAAAGAAAGAAATCATACAAGTTTGCCATGACCTTTCCATTTTAAAATGACATATATTATTCATAAGTATGTACTCCTAAAGGAAATATGAGTTCCCCAAATATATATTTAGTCCTCAATAAATTTGGGGGGATTAAAAATCATTTTCTCTCTGATGGACATTTCTGCTATCTCTATGATAGTCAGTGGGATTAGGTAATAATGTGGTGTCCCCAAATTAATACTCCATAAGTGGCTATTCCTTGTAGCTGGAAACAAACTACTTAGTTTCATAATTTGAAAGAGGTCCCCACTGTAGCCAGGGTCAAGTTGACCTACAAAGCTGAAGCTTTATTACTTTACTCTTAACTTGAGTAGGAACAATGTTATCCTATTTATATACAGGTTAACTCTTTTAAACCTGGGTGCTATCTTTATTGATCCCTTCCCTAATCCCCACAGTTCAGTTTCTCAGGAAATGTTTCCTATTCTATCTAAATGTATTTGAAATCCATCAACTAATTGTCATTTTGCCAATATTACACCAGTTTCAGTCATGATCATCTCTCTGCTGGCCTTCAGCAATGACCTTTGTATCGGTCTTTCTTTCTATCATAAACTCATCTCGAAAAAGCAGTCACAGTGTCACTTTCTAAACATAAAATAGATTATGGTGCTTCCTTGCTTCAAGTTCTTAAAATAGTTTCTCTTTGCTGTCAGAGTAAAATCCAAATTACTTTGACCTGTAAGTCCCTCTGTGTTTTACTCCTATTATCTTAAGATCTAACAAAGTTGACCATCCAGAGAAGGAGGCTGGGCCTGTATTTTGAATAAGATTCTGATGGTCAGTCATGACTGAGAATTAGTCCCTTTCTCCATGTTCCTGTTCATCCAATTCTTTCACTCCTCACTTTTCCAGCAATGAACTCTAGTGGTTTAAAAGTATCGTCACTGGGGGAAGAGATAGCTTAGGCATTAGGAAACTCCATATCATTGTTCCCCATTGAAGACTCATCTCTGCTGCATCTTTTTACTTTCCACACCGAACCTTCTCTGATGCTCTTCCTGCTGCTGCTTTTGCTGCTTTGTTTCTGATCCCCTTGCTATTATTGCCACATGGTCTGTGTTGCCAGAATACCTGGCACAGCAGATCTGAACTTTCCGTTGTTACTAATTTCCAGAATTGATAGATAGATGCATTTAGGCAGAAAGGAAATCTTAGTGCACATTACCACATTTGGGAGCTAAGTATTGAAGACTATTAAATGATTACTTTTCATGGTATGCCATGATTCACCCATGCAGAAAGTCTGGGTAGTTTGATGGTGATGATGGTCTTAGCCCTGAAGTTTTCTCATCTGTGGAGTTACATTACCCCACCACCCTGCCCAGCACTCTGACACACACATACATGCACTCACCAGTGTGTACCTGTACATTTGTTTAAACATACTAACTCCAAAAAGGATTGAAGGAACTCTTATTCTGATCTGTAAGCAATAGTGACTATTCTTTGCAGAATCTATTCTTTGGAAATGGTTGATAATAAAGATCTGTAGTTTGTAAGTAATATGGGGAATGATGAGTGGGTGAGAGTCTATTTTACTATAGCTGTGGTGCTAACTTCCATGTCCCTATTAAAGTAGGTTCCCCCAACCAAAACCTCATTCATGTGGGATAACGAGGGAAATGAAACAAAACAAGGTGTCACAGGTGGTGGATTTCAGTAAGAAAACAGAACGGTCAAATTCTGGAGCTGTCTAAAGGCCATCTGCTTCTATTTTTTAAGAATTTGCCTAGGTATGGTAGACAAAGGGTCACAGTTGTTGTCCCAGACTGTGAAAGATGACCCAAAGAAATGGGAATTAGATTTAAAGCTCCTATATATTTAAAAAAAGTTGCAACAAAAATATTTTAATTTTAGGATTATGGTTGTCTGACAAAATTTTTGAAGCAAATGAAAATGTAGGGCAATATAATATTCTTTATTTAACAAACTGCTGAATTTTGTCTTTGATCAAGATAATCTCATCTGATATATAATTTTGTTTCATGAGCATTAATATGACTAAATTTTAATGTTTGATTTATATCCTCTAAAAGTCATACAGATAGTTTCTTTTTAAAGGTCATCCTTTGAAATTTTAAAGATTCAAAATTTTTCATATTGCTTTAGGGTTTCCTCTACATTTGTCACCTAAATTTTACCTGCACATCCATTCAGAATTCCCTTGCCCATACATTTGTCATTTCTAGATACATATTCATGACCTCAATGTGATTAATTATCCTTTCCTTCTTATTCCTACAGTTTAATAGGTAGAACAGGTTGTTGACAGGGTTCTTGAGGTTGGAATGAGACATGCTAATTATGTTGTTTTAAGGTCAAAGGTACATTTTTAGTCATAGAATTTTGTTGTATTTTAATGTCTAGTATTTTTAATGCTTAATTCTTCACATTTTTCAGCAGTAATGCTGATGGTAAAAACAATCACTGCTGCGATTGTTTTAGATGATTCAGACTCTAACATTAAATCTATTTATGCCCAACTTCTTAGAATGCAACCTGGACATGTATTATCCAGTAAATATGGTTATTACCTGAAGAGTCAAATGATATGTAGTTAAACTATGTGGGGTTTTGTTCTCAATTTTAAATTTAATTCTGTCAAGAAACCATATTCATTTTTAATAGTTTTCGACAATACTGCTGATTATAAGATAGTCTTGAAGAACTTTAAAATTGAATAGAGTGTTAAATAGCTTATTAGCTACTCAGGAAACTAATAGTTTATTTCCTCCACTGAAACCTTATGAGATTAGTGTAATTGTCATTTTATAGTAAGCCTATTAGAAATTTTTCTTCATCCATCCTACCAGGGTAGCACTGTTATTCTAATATTCATTTTGATAGTAACAGCAGAGACTATATTCAATATTATATCACGAAGCATGCTGTACTTAATATATCTTAGTACCTGAAGCACTTTTTATTTAATTTCCATAATAATACAAATGGAAAATAATAAAGACTGAGAGAAATATATGAGCTTCCAGATTAAGTATGAGTTCATATAGGAAACAGGAAATAGAGGTGTAAAATATGATCAACATTATTCACATGTAGTTAAGTCATTGAACTCAGTTTATGTTGCCTCAGCAGATATGGAAAGCTAGTTTTAGAATCTGTATTCCGTAAGGCAGTATAAACCAGTTGATAATATTGTGAAAGGTCCACTGAAAACATTTTTCTTATTTGGTAAGGTTTCAAATGCCTGCTGCTGGCTATTTTTATATAATTGTCTAATACTGGCAGGAATACATGGTTTAGCTTCCTATTTTTGTTTCTTTTAAGAGTCACTTTAAAACAAAGTAGCACATGTATTTCACCTACATACCCATACGCACATATAATAGATTTCAGTCACATTCATTTTTTGCTTCTATAATTTTATGATCTCAGAAAAGAAACATTTTTTTTATCAAATTACCAAGGTGTTATTTTTCACCAGTGCTTTGGGTGGGTAAACCACTAAATCTTGGAGGACGACGTAATTGATTTATAAACTCTGGGGAGAGGTATGTTTAGAATTTCCTTCTCTCAATTGTAGTTTTGAGAATCCAGTGAGATGATGTATGTTCAAGTGTGTTGAACAAAGAGTGATAAAGGACAGTATTCTTTTAATAACCTCTGGATCCAACACCAATGCCTGCTTAAACTAATCAAGGTAATTACTTCCCAGTCTGTGATAATAGTGGGGGGATACAGAGGCATGGTTAATAAAAGTATAGAATATACACTTTATGAAAAATATGTTGCAAGTAATTTAAAACATTGTTAATTAGCAGACTAACTGCCTTAAAACATGATTAAAGTCTATGTTTTAAAGGAAATTGAATTTATTTAAATTGGTGATCATAGGCTAAAAGTAGTCTAAAAAAAAGAAAATTTTATATCTGATTTTGGTAATAAGAGGAAATAAACAAATATGCATCTGGCTTAAAATAAAAGGTGACATGGTCAAAGCAGCCATTTTATTTTTAACTAGGTAGAATAACATTGACTTTTAAATTGAAATATAAAAAGAGAAATTTTACCTTCATATAGATACATGAATATCCATCATAAAATTTCTTTATGACAGTATGAAAAAGACCTGCTTTCTCACAAAAAGTAAAATAACCTTGATAACAGTTAATTAATCAACATTTATTCATTAGTCACTTATTTTGGATCAGAATCCACCCTTTTCAAACCCCTTAGTTACCTGCTAAATAAGCTACTTATCTTTTTTTTTGTGGGGAGGGATTATTTTAGGAGTTGAACTCAGGGACAGTCCACCACTGAGCCACATCCCCAGCCCTATTTTGTGTTTTATTAGAGACAGGGTCTCACGGAGTTGCTTAGGGCCTTGATGAGTTGCTCAGACTGGGTTTGAACTCGCAATCCTCCTGCCTCAGCCTCTGGAGATGCTGAGATTACAGGCAGGTGCCACCACGCCCAGCTAAATAACCTGCTTAAAATAAAGCATAAGACACATTTTTTTCTCAGTATCAAATTTGAATTTTAATTATATTCAAAACTCAACCAATTCAAGACATGCTAACGATGGCACAGTACATTGTTGGTTTTGTGCTCATTTTCGGTTCCAGACCCCAAAGCAAAGATAGATTGAAAAGAAAAACGCATTCAAAAATTACACCAAGAGCAAACAATGATGGCTTTCTCTGTGAGCCAGTCATGTAATCATAAATACAAAGGAATTAATGAGGTTGAAGACACAGGACTGAATGCTCTGGGTTTGGAAGCCACAGAAGCATTAATAGTCTGGGCCGCCTTTGTGGTAATAGGTGTTAAAATTCTAATGAACAGGAGACTTGGTGGTGATCAGAGCCAGGCCCGTTGTTTGCAGTGTAGGTTTGGGGTGACTTACGGGGTTCTGCTTGTAAAACGAGACTCCAAAACATGCAGGCCACTTTTGTCTGGGAAACTGCTACCTAGAGAGGCAGGGTGAGGATAGGGAATGGAAGAGACGATTCAAATTCAAGTCCTTAAATTGAACCAAGTGACACACTGCATTCTGAATATTCAACGTCCCCAATATCACCCATGGGGCTGGAACTCAGAAAACACAATCTTTTTAGGTTTCATTGTGAATTTAAAGTTCTTGAGGATTAGGAGAGACAGCTGGGAAACTGTTCATGATTCAAAAAGAAATGGAGAGTGGGGGCAGGGAAAGCAAAATACATTCCAAATCTCTAGAACACAAAATAGATTCCAAACTGAAAGCAATCTGAAGAGCTTAGATTATTGAAACACATAAAGAAACTTTTATTTATTTATTTATTTAACTTACTTACTTATTTATACTGGCATTGAACCCAGGGTTCTCTACCACTGAGCTATATTTCCAGCCCTCCTTATTTTTTATTTTGAGACAGAGCCTTGCTAGGTTGCTGACGCCAATCTTTTTGTCTCAGTCTTGCAAGTTTCTGGCATTATGGGCATACACCAGCAAAGATCTTTACTATGAGTGAGGATTGCTAGAAAAATAAGCAAGCACGGTATGCAATAATTTCAGAGGAAATCAGTCTTATGAAATAATATGGCAGCAAATTTCATATGTTTGTTTAGAATGCTTTCAGTCAGTCTGAAAGGAGCAGTCTAAAAGGAACAAAATGATATAGGATAAAAACAGGCAGAAATAAAACAAAAATTTTGGTCCTAAACTAGAAAGTAAAGGAAAAATATAAGAAAAGATAAAAAAATGTTGTCACTGAGATTTAAAAACACAGATAACATCAACCCTTTGGGCATGTATGAAGGAATAAGAGTGAATTGGAATGAAGTACTGATAGATTAGCCCAGAATGTGGTTCAACAAATAAAAAGCAATTAAACAGCATGTAGATCAGATGACATATCTTCAGGGTGTACCTACTATGGGTTCCAGAGAAAGAGATGGAGAAGCAATGGAGAAACAATCTTTGAAGAGGCAATAGCTGCAAATTTCTCCAGGTTGAAGAAAACTATGAAATTTTGATAAATGGAGTTTGAATACTTAAAAACTTTAAAGTCCATACCTAGACACGCAGTTAACCTATAGAACTTTATTACAAAGATTAAAATGTCAATGCAATAGCAGAAAAAAGTACAGATTACATGCAGAGGCATCAAAATGAGTGAGGACTCTTCCTACCCAATAATAAGTTCTAGAGGAGAGTACAGGCATGCCTTCAAATTGCTTAGCAAAAAAATACTCTTAGTCAACAATGATACAAATAATGAACCAGCCATTCAAGTATAAGGGTAACATTTTCAGAAATAAAGAGGTGAAGAGTATTTTACCCCAAAACTTCATTAAAAAAGACAGCATTCAGAAAAATAACTGAAAGAATGAAAGAATGAAGAGCTTAGAAATTTAATATATCTTTTAGTAAATTCAATTATGTTTTGACTGAAAATACAATTAAATTTTTATGCTAATCAAATACAGATAAAACTACAGATGAGAAGGGCAATATTGGAGGGTTACACAATGAATAATTAAAAGATGCCAAGCTCCTGTATTGTTCAGGAGGGGAATAAAAATAATGGTTCAGACACTAATACAAAGCTTACTTTTGAGAATGTATGTCAAAAATCTAAAAGTAACCATTGAAAGAATGGGTTACAAACAGCATAAGAGAAACAGGAATACACAGAAAACTTTTATTAGTTCAAGACAGACAAGAAGAGGAAGAGGATAATAAATAACAATCAAATTATAAAATAAGGTAAGAAAACTAAGTCAACATATATTAATAATCACATGAACATAAATGCATTTAACTTACCTATTAAGCAAGAGATAAATGGATTAAAAATAAAAATGTAGAATATGTTGCTTATGAGACACACATGTAAAATAAGATCATACAGAAAATATAAAATTAAAGGAATGAAAAACATAACAGTTGTCTAATAACAAACACACAAGCAGCTGGTGATTGAATATGGAGTCTGAAAACAGATGCACACATATATGATAATTTGATTTATAATATTGATAATAAAGGTGATAATGATGATGATAATAGTGGTCAGTGTTATTGCATGCATATTATGTACCAGCCTTTATAAATGCATTGAATATTTCAGTTAATTTAACACTCAAGAAAACTGTAAGGACCTTAAAAGTCATATTAAATTACTATGGTGTTTCACTTATTATGAATGGGCAATACTGCTTTTAGATTTTTTAGTATTTAAAATATGAGAAGGATCTCTTTCAAAAAATTCAGACTGACAGTCTGATGGAAAATTAATTTATGAATATAAACAAGAAAGATACTCATAAGAGGAAATTTAAGAGGCTGCTAAATCTAGGAAAAGGGATTCATTTCTCTACTAATTAAAAAAAGAATTTAATGCTTCATCCTCATCAGTTTGGCAAATATTTGAAGTCTAATAATGAGATAGTTGGCAAGAGTTCAAAGAAACATGTAGTTTCAAAATATTTGGTAGAAGAGTGAATTTATATAGCCACTCTGGAGAGGATACAGACTCAATTTACATTATTCACTACAAAGCATTGTCATTTGTAGGAATACACCCTAGAGAAATGTTTGTACATGATAACAGGGAATGTATACAGAAGATTGCTTGCAAAGTCAACATTTTTATTAGAAAATTATTGGAATTAATTTGATGTGAATAAATCTCAAATGTCTGATGTTGACATGTATGATGTATAAAGAACTAAGTAATGATAGATGAAGTAGGATGCTGTTTACAAAGTTATGCAAATTGATGCTGTGTATTGTTTCAGTGCTCATAGATATTAAAAATATAAAATCATGGATGGCAAATATGAAACAAATTCAGGAAGTGGCTATGTCTGGGGAGAGAATTCAAAAAAGTGCTATGGAACCTTCAATTTTATTTATAATGATTTATCTTAAAAATAATGTGAGGCAAATACATGAAAATGTTAAATTATGTTAAAGTTGAGTAATGACTACAGATAGTTATTAAACCATTCTTTATATGATATAGCACATTTGAAGCACTTTATAGTACCTTATAATATGTATTATGTTTATATGATATACTGAACATAATAGACTTAAAATATAGTTGGTATTTTTATAATACTTTATAAGTGTCAGACATATTTGCTCCTTCTCAATTGTCTCAGTATGATTTGTGATTAGCATAATAGCTGGCATATAATTGGAGTTTAGTAAATGTTTGCTGAGTAAAGGAATGACTGACTAAATATTAAAATTCCTCTACATATGCATATATAGATAACAAACAAGAAAACTGCAGTATGTAAAAAGAAAAACAAACATAGAAATAACAGAATTTACTGTTAAGATATTGTATAGCAAAGGATGTTACCCTTTTAGTGCTCATCTTAGAGTGTGTTAATATTCTTAGAATAGATTTTTCGCATATTTCAAAACAAGTGTGATAGGATTTTTAGATTGAATTTGGTATGATCAGTGTGAATAAAATTATTTTCAAAGTGTTGATGATTAATATGAACATAATTTTGAAGATTATATCATAATCTAGATCTTTTGTAATAAATTATTAACAAATGAGAAAATATTGAATTCCATCTATTAAGGGGACTCATTAGGAATTAACAAACTGAACAGATGCTGTTTACAAATAAGAAATGGATAATGCATAAGAACACAATTCAACTAAAAGGATAATTTAAATCATATTAATCATGCAATATAAATAATATTAAAATTTTAAGGTATTATTAAAATTAGGGCATTTTCATATTATGATAGTACCCAGGAAAAACATCTAAATAACATAAATTGCACATATTTCTGCAATTTGTATATAATAATTCTTTTCCCCCTCCCTCTCATACTAGGTGGGAAACAAATCTACTTTCTTTGGGGTCATAATTAACTTTTGTCATCATGCTTCTCTGACTTAATAGATGTCCTGAATCTGGAGTAGGAATTGTATTTTGAAACAAAGGGAACAGATAAAGTAAAGAGAATACAGTTGTTTTCATTAAAGAGTCAATTTAAGTAGCAGAGTCAGAGATGCTGCTTTCATTTAGGCACTGATGGATGGCATGACAATGGTGATGGGGGCTGACAGTCCCCACGAGGACCCAAGCATGGTATCAGAGGAAAGAAATGGGAAAGGATATCAAATATAACATTCAGCATTTGAAGGAAAACACAATTAGATTAGTTTTGAAATGAGTCTAAATGACAAGGAGTTAACAAGATTGCAAACTTGCAAGTTTGTGGTTTTTCTCTTCAAATCAAACCTAGAGCATCCCTAGAACAAGGAAAAAGCATGTGAATCTGGGGAACGCATAATTGCAGAAAACCCTTGGGGATATGGAAGGTATTCTGGCATCAAAGGGAGCTCAGGGAAAAGGGGTTCTGGGTGTCATGATAGGTTGGAGAAAATGTTTTAAGTATGCTCTTTTCTGTCCACTACATAGTGCTGGGCAACTTGTAATCTTTCAATAAATGCTATGAGATATATATGGATATACTTACATAGATAAGTGTATACAAATGTATGTAGATAGATAAATACACATAAAATAAAACAAAACTTCTAAAGTGATAATCCAAAACCACAAGAGCTAAAAGGTTTCTAATATTTAAAATAAGGAAGATAAATATCCTCAAAAATAATAATTATATTCACAATACCTAGCAGGTAAAAGAAAGATATTTTAGAATGAATCATAGAGAAATATCCAAAATGATGAAATTAGTTAAATCATTGAAAAATGGAATTTAGTATTGGAGTTTCATTAATTCTGTCAAAAATCCTAAATTAGTTTTCATGTATTTGTACTAAGGCAGGTTTTTATTTTTAAATTTTGGTAATAATTAGTCGATCAACAGTTTCATTTTTTTTAATACTGAGTCTTGAGTTTTGATAATAAAACCAGACCACAAGTCGTTTGGAAAAATAAGAGACCTAGAACAGCCAAAGCAATCCTTAGCAAGAAGAGTGAAGCAAGAAGCATCACAATACCAGACCTTAAATATACTACAGAGCAACAGTAACAAAAACAGCATGGTATTGGAACCAAAACAGACAGGTACACCAATGGTACAAAATAGAAGGCACAGAGACAAGTTCACAAAAATACAATTATCTCATACTAGGCAAAGGAACCAAAACCATTCACTGGAAAAAAGATAGCCTCTTAACAAATGCTGCTGGGAAAACTGGAAATCCACATGTAACAAAATGAAATTAAACTCCTATCTCTCACCCTGCACAGACTCAATTCAAAGTGGATCAAAGACTTAGGCACTAGACCAGAGACCCTGCACCTACTGGAAGAAAAAACAGGTCAAATCTTCACCATGTCAGCTTAGGATTTGACTTCCTTAACAAGACCCGTAAAGTACAAGAAGTAAAATCAAGAATCAATAAATGGGATAGACTCAAACTGAACAGCTTTTTCTCAGCAAAGGAAACAATCAATAATGTGAAGAAAGAGCCTACAGAATGGAAGGAAATCTTTACCACATGAACCTCAGATAGAGCATTAATCTCCAGAATTTATAAAGAACTCAAAAAACTTAACTCCAAAAAATACAAATAACCCAATCAATAAATGGACTAAGGAACTGAATAGACACTTCACAGAAGAAGAAATACAACTGATCAAAAAAATATGAAAACATGTTCAACATCTCTAGCAATTAGAGAAATGCAAATTAAAACTACTCTAAGATTTCATCTCACCCAAGTTAGAGTGGCAATTACCAAGAATACAAGCAACAATAAGTGTTGATGACAATGTGGGGGAAAAATGTACACTTATACATTGCTGGTGGGACTGCAAATTGGTGCAACCATTATGGAAGGTGGTATGGATTCCTCAGAAATCTTGGACTGCAACCACCATTTGACCCAGCTATCCCAGTCCCTAGGACTCAAAATCAGCATACCTCAGTGATGCAGTCACATCAATGTTTATAGCAGCTCAATCTACAATACCCAAACTATGGAACCTACCTAGATGCCCTTCAGCAGATGAATGGGTAAAGAAAATGATGAAATACTACTTACTCAGCCTTAAGGAATGAAATTATGGCATTTCCAGGTAAATGGATGGAGTTGGAGAGTATCATACTAAACGAAATAAGCCAATCCCCCAAAACCAAAAGTGGGATATTTTCTTGGATAAGTGGATGCAGATCCATAATGGGGTGGGGGCAGTGCTAGGGAAGAATGGAGGAACTTTGGATAAGGCAGAGGGGAGTGAGGGGAGGGAAAGAGGGGTGAGAGTGGGAAAGATTATGGAATGAGATGGACTTTATTATCCTATATATATTTATGACTGCACAACCAGTGTGATTCTGCATCATGTAGAGTCAGAGGAATGAGAAGTTGTGTTTTATTTGTGTACAATGTGTCAAAGTGCATTTTACTGTATAGCTAATTACAATAAATAAATAAATAAATAAAAATAACAAAAAACCAAACCACCAATATGAAATACTTGCTTTATCTATTTGCTATAAGATAGTAATCTAAAATAGTTGGTAAATTATTTAGATATTATAAAAATAGGAGTGGAGCTAACACACACTGTGCGATGTCATGAGGAAATTCTGTCAGAAACTTCTGAGTATGCATCTTAATAGAGTGTTATGGTACAAACTTTGTTGATAAATTAATAACTTATCATCTGCATATCAAGATTGCACATGTGGGAACACAGTGAGAATCTGTTTATGGAACCATGACAAGATCAATGAGTCCTGTGAACAGCTTATTCTATCATTAGCCGTTTTTTGATGAGATGAGAGAGGTTAGACCCAATAGTGGTATAGTTGTGTCTAAAATCTGCTCACTTCTCATGAAGATATGGAGTGATTAATTCTAATAATCTGTTAAGAAAGAAAGTATAAATATAAATATTAAGGTGGTATTCAACACATGAGTTTTTATAAACTGGGAAGATAAGGATTTCTTTTCATGAAAATAAATTGCATTATATGTTGAGACTATTTTAAAAGCGGCTAAAATAGTTTAAGTATGACTGGAATTCATTTTTCAGGGAAGATAAATAAAGTATGAAGCCAAGAGTTCTCTGACTTGACTATTTCAGTTCAAGGAAATTATGCATTTTATAGTAGATGGAATTATTGGAATCCAAAGATATAAAAATTTCAGAGAGATCTTCCAAAAACCATCAATATGAATGAAATATCTTACCTAATCAACAATACAGCAGTTTTCATTGTGAGACAAGGAATTCTAAATTGAACATCGGCTTTGGAGTCTTAATTAAAGACTCTCTTTGCAATTTATATGATAGAATTCATTTTGATTATTTTGCAGTGCTTTTGAAGATCTAAGCAATCATTTTTTAATCATCTTAGTTTCATAATTTTTTCTCTTCTTCCTGATATTTAGACCTCACTTCATGGAGATTTAATTAGGATGGAACTTACAAACACATGGACACACTGGGAAATTAATTGTATTGTATGGAAGTACCTAATTCAACACTACTCTAGGTAAATTTTAGATCTTCAATTCATTTACTAAAGTAGGTTGACTCTTCCAGAGTGAAAGAGGAATCAGTGCCCAGGTAAAACTAATAGACTGCAGACTTTCCAGATCTTTCTCTGAGCTAGTTATTCTTAGAGAACTCATGATATGTGATGAAGTTTTACCTTGTTGGGGAGAGAGGATATCTGAGAAGAATTCATTGGTTTTATCAAGGGACTTAGCACATTTCAACCACACCTGCAGTAAATAAATGGTGGGGTCTCCAAAGCAACTTCTGTTTTAGGCAAAGATGATGTCAAAACTATTTCATACAATTTCCTATGGAGTCTGAAAACTCATATGAACTAAGAGTTAGCAGACGGTTCTCTGGGTGAACTAGGTGTCTAATGACCTGCAGTGTGACCCTAGCTTGCTTTTTTGAATCAACTATTTGAAAGCTTACAATAGAAACATTTTCAAGAACACATTCTAAGAGATCACATATTGGTTCACTTCATGAATCTTAACCACATACTGTATAGATCCAAAGTTATGCAGGAGATGATTGAGACCTTTGGTATAAATAATCTGGGCACTCCACTGGAAGTATTATGTTGCCAACAGAAAACTTCAGTGTGTTTGCAATTTTTCACCACAGACACCTATGCTCTCTACACTCTGTTTTGACTATCGATGTAGAAAGTTTTCATAACACATTATAACCACTAAGGAGAACTCCCAGAATTTCTGTGTACTCAATTTCTGATGGGAGTCAAGGATAAAATTTGAGCTGAGTTTCTAGAGTGGGAAGATCAAGCAGCTCAGAGACACTATTGTCCCCAAGGGGAACTATCTTCAGATTGCCTCTTTCATAGCTGCTCCCGGGTTGTATGGTGACTCTTCGATGTCTCGTGACTTCTGCAACAAATAATTCTTCTTTAAGAAAGGAAGAACTCCAAATTCCCTATCCTCTACTTTCCTCTCACACTAGAATGCAAGGGAGTTAACGTCAGGCCTGAAATTAGCATATTATGGAGCAAATTTCTCCACCTGCCTTTAATCACCAGATGTAGGACTCCTCATTCTTGTGTTGTCTCTCTCGGTTCACTGGACTTTCTAGAGCCAAATCATTGTGCTGGTTTGGTCTGAGGTGAAGAAGAAGGAATAAAGGTCATGACTAAATTTATTTTAAGATATTGAAGAAAAACTATATTTTCCCTTTCTTTCCTCTTCTTTTCCCTACAGATAGTTGATATTATTCTTCGTCTGTCCTCATAAAGGTGCAGTGCATTTTAAGTTTAATCTAAAAAGTACCTTTGTGGAATAACTGACTTCTGTCATAGGGAAGGCACTTTATTGCTATATCCTTTGATTCTTCTACTTTTTGCTATGACATTGATTGATGTTTATAAAATCCCTCAGCTTCTACTGGCAACTGTGGTTATTAACTTAGAGAATATAATCAAGGAATTGTGGGTGAAATTAAGTAGGAAGAAAAAATTTCTTCATGTGAAAGAAAATGGTGTTAATAATGACGAGCATAAATTCAAGGGAAACATGTGAGCCAATAGAATCTCTTATCTAAAGTTTTGAATCCAGAGTTTGTCTTGGTTAATTTTTGTTGTTATTGTTTGCTGTCCTGACAATTGATTCCATGGATGTATTTTAGCATCTGTTGTTCTTAGCTTAATAATAGATTACTGTCTGACTGACTTATTATCATTCCTCATGACAACAGCAATAAGATTATAGTTGGTACTAAAGATCTGCTCCTTTCACATTTTTAGAAATTCTATGAAAAAGCATTGAAATGTCAACTAAACTCAATCACTTAAAAATTTGATAGTCACATTAAAGGTAATCTCAGAGATTATTCTTTTTTTAATTAATTTTTTTATTTTTACAGACTGCATTTTGATTCATTGTACACAAATGGGATACATCATTTTGTTTCTATGGATTTGCATTATGTAGATTCATACCATTTGTGTAATTATACAAGTACATAGAGTAATGATGTCTATTTCATTCTACCATTTTTCAAACTCTCATCCCCCTCCTCCTTTCAAGATTATTCTTTGAATGATAGACTTGTGATCATATACTTCTTGATGTCAAAAACACAGCTATCAGATAAACATAAATAGTTACACAAATATACTGTTCTTATCATCAGCCAAAGAAACTAAATTCTCTCAGATCATTTGTTTTCCTGTTCAAATGACCCAGAATCTGAAGCCAAATGGTGAACATTGCAACACAGCCATACAATTAAGAGTCAACAGTAACATTCCTTAAAACTTCAGTAAAAATCTATTTGTGGTAAATTGCAGTGAAACCTAATTATATTCAATGTAAAACAAGTAGAATATAAACTTAAAGTTTTCTATTCCTTTTAAAATTGGTACTATGACAAATGGGTTTTAGAATCAATCTTCAGGGGAGGGGGAAACTCAAGGTTCTGGTTTCTTGCTAGGATTTCTTTGTCAGTTAAGCCAGAAATATGCTCTGGTTGTAAAATCCCTCCCTTTCCAACCCTCATTTAAAAATGTTGGGTTAAGTAATATTCCACTCTGTGTATATACCACAGTTTCTTTATCCATTCATCAATTGAAGGGCATCTAGGTTGGTTCCACAATCTGGCTATTGTGAATTGAGCAGCTATGAACATTGATGTGGCTTCATCTCTGTAGTATGCTGATTTTAAGACCTTTGGGTATAGGCCAAGGAGTGGGATAGTTGGGTCAAATGGTGGTTCCATTCCAAGTTTTCTAAGGAATCTCCACACTGCTTTCCAGAGTGGCTGCACTAATTTGCATTTCCACCAGCAATGTATGAGTATACCTTTTTCCCCACATTCTCACCAACACCTATTGTTGCTTGTATTCTTGATAATAGTCATTCTAGCTAAGTGAGATAAGCCAATCCCAAAAACCAAAGACTGAATGATCTCTCTGATAAGCAGATGAAGATACATAACAGGGGGTGGGAGGGAGGCAAGAATGGAGGAAGGATGGATTGTATAGAGGAAAAAGAGGGGTGGAGAGTGGGTGGGGGGAAAGAAAAATAACAGAATGAGATAAACATTATTACCCTATGTACATGTATGATTACACAAATGGCACGACTCTACTTTGTGTACAACTAGAGACACAACAGCTGTACCCCATTTGTGTACAATGTATCAGAATAAATAAATAAATAAAAATATTGGGTTAACTTGGAGAAATCCTGTGAAGAACTGAGCAAAGCTAGGAACTGTGTTCTCTACCCACTGCTGATGTTCCAGATTACTCCAAGATGGTCAGAATCTTCTGCTCTTCAGAGAGAAAAAATATCTAGCTTTCTTCAAATAACAACCACTCAATGTCTATTGCCTTCACATCATCCCTTCTTCTTCTTCTTCTTCTTCTTCTTCTTCTTCTTCTTCTTCTTCTTCTTCTTCTTCTTCTTCATTCCAATGGCTATAGTTAGCTCTGAGAAGGAGAGCGTGGGCCATTTTAAATTACCACTCTCAGGACTTCTCTGGGTCATTTATACTTACATGGTAAATTCCAAACTGTGTAAATCAAGCTCTCATATCAAGTGTAGCCCTGTGTTTTTCATGTAAGATGCCAATGGTGTGTACTTCTGGATTGTGACGCATTTCATTTCCCCACACTGCCAGAGATGAAATTCTGAATGAACACAACTAGTTGATTAACCCCTTAAATGTCTTACATAGCTTTTTATAGAAACTTGATACTTTGTTTCTTCTTCTGTGAAATGGATCAAATGATAATATGTGCTCCCTAGGGAAATTTTAAGGGTTAAATGAACTGTTCGTCAGGCCATAGCACTGAGAATAGTGCCTGATTCATCATAAGTTTGCTGAAAAGTGATGGCTAGCATTAATGATTATTATTTTTGGAAATAGTGCCACATTTCCAAGAAAATGGTATCTATCTATTGATAAGTCATGAACTAATATCACAAAGTATTTTCTAATTATATGATATTTTTCAAAAATCATGCTTTGGCTTATTCTCCATAACAGCAGAAATGGTGATCATTAAGCATATTTGGTGATTAATTTAAAAAAATACTTCTTAATTCTTGAGGAATCTATTAGGCCAAATGGGGAGGAAATTTTAAAAACTGAGTGAAAAAGAATGCTCAAGGAAATATTCTCTTACAAATTAAGCCTCGACCATTATTATTTCAAACAAAAACTATTAGTGGGAAGTGTTTTATAAAATAAATACAAGAAAGCTTTATTACAGATAACATTAGAAAAGAAAGTTTCATGACCAGAAGCGTATATTCTTAAAAATGTATAAATTTTCCTAATTTATTTTGCCCTAAAATATTTCAGAAAGTTCAAGATTTGCATTTTGCCCATTTCTAGGGATCACTTAGCAATGAGCTGTATTCATTAAGGAGAGATCTTAGTTGACGCATAAGTAAAAGTAAAAGCCTAAAAAATAAATAATAAAAACATAAAGTCATGAGATATTGAGGTTACTTAGTTTTAGCAACTCAGACTATAGAATAAATTAAGATACAAAGATTTCTTCTACCTAGGTGATAGCCAGTCATTGTGATTTCATTGAAGGCTCAAAAAGAAGTTTAACCTTGTATTCCTAGAAGTTTGAACAAGACAGAAGTCTGCTAAGCATAATATTCTCAATGACAGGAACAGGCAACTTGGGACATATCTCTGAGTGTGGTTTCATTTAAACACAACAATAAATTACTGAGGAAAATAGAAACTACTTTCAGTTCAGAGCTTAAAAATTTGTCAGCAGGTAGAATGCTTTCAGTTAGAAATAACTAAAAACTAAACTTTAATTTGCCTAACTAGTTTGCTGGCTCATATAATTCTGAAGGAGGCCATACAAGGCCTGAACTAATAAATCAATACTGTCACCGAAGTCCAACTTCTATTTCTGTGATTTGCCTTAAAAGATGTGGGCTTCATTTCTAACGGTAGAGAATAAAAAATATTAACCAGAAGTCTTCTATGAAGTAAACACAGAGATATTTTATTTCAGATAATATGAAGTTGGAAAAGTAAGTTTTACCATGTAATGGATATTTAAGTTAGTCTGGTTTTCAGAGTGGAGACCAACACTTTTGGAGCTACATTTTTCTTTAGTTATACTCAGGATGGAAGAAACAGTGAATTTCTCCATCGTTCACATTAAACCCTCTGTTCTCATTCTAATTGGATCACCTTATGTTATATGCCCTGCAACTGAACCCATCACTAGAAATAGGAAAATAAGTGCTGCTTGGCTTTTTACCCAGGTAACTTACTCTAAAAATGGAGCCCAAAATATTCGATTTTCCTTGGAGAACACCTTCCTCCAACAGAAACCTGGATCTGTTGGCAAGAGTTAGAATATCTGCCAAAGAAATATACTAGCATATATACCATTCAGATACTCTTACGCAGAAACGAATTCTAATTTCTCTTTGGTAACTTTGGTATAATTATGCATTAATTTATAAAAAAGAGACTAGAGAAACTTTCATTCTTGTAACAAAAGCATATTAATGTACTCCATGATTGTGCTCCATAACTGTGATAAGCTAGAGGGTGGTAGGGTAAAGAACGCTAGAGATGTTGTCAGGAGACCTGGAGCTCAGCTCTGTCTCTATTACTTGATGTCAGTTAGAATTCAAGAACGCTAGAAATGTTGTCAGGAGACCTGGGTCCCAGCTCTGTCTCTATTACTTGATGTCAGTTAGAATTCAGCAAGTCACCTATATATCTAATGGTTAATTCTATTCTGAAATGGGTATCAGGTTTTGTATTTTCTCATTAGCAAATTGGTATAAACCAAAGTAGACAAGAAATGTTTTGTAAAGTAGATGATACTATGTAAAATGAATATTATTGTTCTAACCATTAGAATTTTAAATGTCTCATCTAAGAACTGACTTGAAATAAGTATTCTTTAGGAGACCGTTGCATTAATATTTAGAACTTGTCAAGGTTTTATTGCCTGTGAGTTCTTGGAGACTTTCACTGCCATAAATTGACCCAATATGTAGCTTACTAAATTTATTATGTTGTTGTTAGTCTTAGTTAATAAATTTATACTTACTTATAAATTTGAAATGTATGTATGTTTGTGTATAGTGAAAACTACACTCTATATCTCTTGTTCTCATATTTTCTTCTTGTCTTTTCCATTAAATTTAAAATATAGTATAATAGGAAAGGATAGAGTTAGGGCTCTTGTTTAATAAAGGTTTTTCTGTAATTCAGTCAAGAAATGAATCAATGCCATTGTCTACCTGTAGGTCAATAATACATAAATCACAGGAAGGTAATGAACCATTTTTGATGCTATTTGAATGCAAATGATCTGGTTTTATCTGTATGATTTGTAGTAAAATCATAAGATATTTCTATTATTTCAAGTATTAGTCTTGGAAAAAGACCCTTTTTGTCCTTCTGGGTACTACATTGTATAATGAATTAATTTAAAAATAATTCTCAGAACAGTTGCTGATAATTTTTGATAATGGTTTAAGCCTAAGCCTATATATGTATTTGCTCACATATTCATTGCTTCATTATCTTATTCTTACTAATTCAGGTGAAGATAAAAGCATAAGTCTTTTATATTATACAACTATTTTAAAATATTACAAGTTATTATAATGGGCTTCCACTTGACATTTACCACACTATGTTAGCTCATTTCAAAGAGACTAATGCTAGAATTCATTCATTCATTATGTATTTAACCTCTATTATGTATAAGGTATTATACTAAATAAGTGTAGGTATCAAATTTATTAAATAATAATTCCTACCTTTTGGTTTTAGACTCAGAACAGAAATAGGACATATAATCACTTTGAAGAAATGTGGTATGAGTGGTAGAAAACACAGAGGAAGTGTTCAGCAGACACTGAGGAAGCAGGCATTATCTTCACTTTCAATAACCAAGAAAGAACTCATGCAGTCAGTAGTTAGTTGGGCAGATTTTGCATATAGTCACCTGAAGGCAGAGTATGTTCTCAGCTGAGGGAAGGTTATGAGAAAATCTGCAGAGGCAGGCAAACTTGATGAGGGTTGGTGTGGACTCACCAACTGGCAACCAGCTGGCTTAATTTGGCCTGCAGACATGCTTTGTTTATCCTGCATCATAATTAAAATTCTTTAGAATTGTAGCCAACATTGTAAAGCAGAGAAATTCTGGGTTTCTGTTTTTCATGAAAAAGTGAAGATTTATTTACATGCCACACAAGAATATTCCAATGGTCCCACATAGCAACTTATTTGGAGCTGGATTTCACAGGGTGAAATCATCTTTCTTTCTCCAGTTAACCAACTTCTTCATTCATTTAAGCTGCTCACTTCATTCCTGTGATGGAGTTAGTAGTCCATAGCCAGAATGACAAACTTAATTCTGGGTGTTGTTGGTTTGTCTCTGTTTTAGAATGTATTAAAACTTGTAGATTCAAGATGGCAGATGAGAGGCATCCAGCTCTCACCTGTTTTCCCCCAGAACAGAACCAAAACACATGTGTTGCTGCATGTTGAGGTGTGGGTCATGAGAGAGCACTGGAGTTCAACAGTAGAGTCAGTTACAAGATGAATCTCAGAAATTTTGTATATTAGAGTAATAAGAGGGACAGAAGGCCTTAGGACTGAGCACTTGGTGGCTTGGCAGAGGGACTAGGGCACCCCTTCTGTGGAAGAAAAGGTGAGAGAGTCCTAGCAGTCTCCTCAATCACAGAACATGGCACCTTGTGCTCTGCATGGCAAACTGGCATGGGGGAAGTTCTCTGTATTTCCTGATGTATTCATTCCTAAAGTTTCCCAATGTTACTCTAACTGAGAGCTGTTTTGGAAGGTCTCTTATCAGAGGTTACTATTATATGGCATTTTTTTTTCCTACTGCCGAGATCCAACAGCTTATTCTTTGAACTGACTTAGGAGGTGGTCACCCTGAGAGACAGTTTTGTCCTGGAAGAGTGACTCCAACACAAATACGCTGGTAATTCTGTACAGCAGGAAGTGTGGACTGTGATGCAGAGGGAAGTAGAAGGCACATCCCCTTAAAATTGGCAGTTCAGGAGATCTGCTATCAGAATGCGGGAGAGAGAACAGTCATGTGTGTTTTCTTATGGATCAAAGTTTGGGAGCTCTGGCATCATGGGCGGCAGACAGTATAGAACCCAACATCCTGGCTCCCAACATAGATCTTTGCCGTTTCCTGGTACATACACAGGGACATCTGAGGATTTACCATAGCATTTGTCCTGCCCTAAGAGCATGGAGTTCAGGAAGCTCTGGAAAGAAATGTTGCTTACTGAGCTCAGCATTCTACACCAGATTGTTACATGCTACAGCGCTAGCATTGTTTCCACCCGCAGAGCGCGCGGCCTGGAAAGCCCCAAGAGAGAATCTTAGCTAAGATCCACATTCTGAGCTGCTCGTTAATGCTCTGCCGTGCAGCCGTTGGCACTGCCCTAGGAGTGCTCAGCCGACAAGACTGTAAAGAGATTTTTTGCCTACAGAGTTCTATCTACATCATGTTAGCTCATTTCAATGTGCGAAGCAACTGAGAAGAACTGCAAATCTTCAGTCACAAATTCCTTCCACCAGTTATCTGGTGAACACAATGAAAATTACTGGGGGCTGAATAACTTTTAACCTTTGCTCTACTCCTTTTCTTTTTTCCTTCTACTCTTTTCAATTGATAATTTATTTCTCTTTCTTTTTTCACCATTTAAATTTTTGTCCTGCTTTCTGTATCCTTTTTAAAAATTTTATTTTCCTTTGTTCATCTTTTTGTTCTATTCTGTATTATCTTACCCTTCCCTGTTTTTGTTCCTGCTTCTGCTGTATACATTCCTTCATTCATTCATTTGCAGTGCTGGTGACCACGCCCATACCTGGACAGGTGCTCTTCCACAGAACTTTATTCCCAGTTTAGCTAAGAGGAATCGACCTAGTCCTAAATGAACCTTTGTGGATTCTTGCACTTCAAGAAGAAGTGGGGAAAAGTCCCCAGGTGATGAGGCATTCACACATGAGCACAGATGTCACGGAGGTCTCATGTCCCACTCTGGCAGAGTCATTGCCCACTGTCACTACAGAGAGAAATAAGACAAGTTTTGTGGATGCTACTCCTCTGAGGGTCCTCAGCATCAGGTGTGTCCACACCCTCTTGGGTTGCACATTGCTGAAAAGTTTGGATGTGAGTGTCACAGAAGGGAAGTTCTGTTCCTGGTCCTTTCCTCTCCTATGTGAGGTACCAAGGACTGTACAAGTGTCTAAACAGAGGATAAAGTCTTCAGGTATTTTTTTAACCACAGTTGGAATAGTCAATATCAGAATTGCTTTCAATTATCAGAACCAATGCAACCAGTACCTGTGGAAACCTCCAGTACCTGATAGAGTTTCTATTCCCACTGTAGAAGTAACCACAGAAGGTGCACTCCTCATCCTCTTCTGTCTATACCACATGCAAAGAGGTTTGACAGAGAGAGTGGGCCATTCAGGCTGCCATATAGTACACATGTCAAAACCCAGTAATGGCAATCAAAGAAGACACAAGTAGATTACACTACAAAGTCCAGGTGAATTCAACTCAGTATTACACAACAGATACCCAAAGACGCATTAAGAAAAGGCAAGTTCTTAAGAAGGTCCTCCATAAAAGTGGAAGATATAGCCTCCCCAAAAGGGGAATATGACACTTCTGAATCCATAATTCAATGTAGTAGATTCCAAAGATACCAGAGTGGATAAAATGGTGGATTAAAAAATTAAATTCAAATGAATTTTCTGCAATAACTTGATGAGTCAAAGAAAACACTTAAAAATGGAATGAATTAAGGAAAACAATGCAGGGTATGAATATGAAGTTTAATGAACAGAACCAAACAGAAATCTTGGAAATCTTGAAAAAGAACCAAACGGAAATCTTGGAAATGGAAAGTTCAATGAGTCAGATAAAATAAATCATTTGGAGGCCTCAAAAACAGACAAGGAGAAGCAGAAGATAGCTTGAAGACGAATTCAGTCCACTCAATACAGTATCATATTCAGATAATAGTAAAGAAAATATAAGAAAGAATGAACAGAACATACATCTCTGGGACACCATTAAAGGACTAACCATATGCATAACTGGAATAAACAAGGGAGAAGAGGCATAGGCTGAAGGTATAGAAAAACAATTTAATGTGGTAATAGTAAAAAATTTCCAAAATCTTGGGAAAGAGATTGATATTCAGGAGGCATTTAGAGTCCCAAGTAGACATGACAAGAAATGAACTTGTCCTTGGAATACTATAGATTGCCAATAGTGCAAGGCAAAGAAAGAATATTAAAATCTGAGAAAAAATCAAGTTGCATTGGAAGGCAAATCAATTATACTAACAGAAGTTTCTCAGAAGAAACTTGTAAGTTCAGAAGGGCATGAAACATTGCATTATTCATCTGCTAATGTTAGGATTCAATATATAGAAAACCAAAAAGACTCCACCAAAACTTTTACACCACATAAACTGATTCAGTAAAATAGTAAGTTACCAAATAAATATTAAAAAATCAGTAGGTTTTCTATACACCAATAATAAAATTTTTTAAAAAGAAATTCTCTTCCCAATAGCCATACACATGCAATAAAACAAAATAAAGGAATAAACTAATTTAGAATGTGAATAATCTCTACAATAAAATTATATGACATTGAATAAAGAAAGTAAAATATATTAGAAGGCGGAAGGACTTCCTATGTTCATTTATTGGGAAAATTAATACAATTAAAATGTCCACAGTACCCCATGTTTTCTATAGATTCAATGAATCCCTGCCAAATACAAATGACCTTCATCACAGAACTAGAAACACAGAAGATTCCAAATAGCCAAAGTAAATGTGAGCAAAAAGAGCATGCTGAAGATCTCATAGCACCTGATTTCAAAAATAATACAGAGTCATAGAAACAAAAGCAACCTGACGTGGACATATCAATAGATAAATGCATCAGAGAAACAAATAGAGGACCCTGAAACAAATCCACATATCTTCAGCCACCTGATTTTCAGAAAAGATAGCAAAATGATACATCACAGAAAGGACAGCCTTTTCCACCAAAGGTGCTGTGAAAATTGGATATCCAGATGTAGAAGATTGAAGCTAGTCCCCTCTCACTGTGGGGGTGGGGGAAAAATAAAAAAAAAAAAACCTTAATGTAAGACCTGAAACTTTGAAACTACTAGGAGAAAAATGTAGGGGAAACACTTCAAGATAATGTCACAGGATAGGACTCGGGTAGCTCAGGAAACAAAAATAAAAATCGACAAAATTAAAACACTTCTGCACAGCTAAGGAAACAACTGACAAGTGAAGAGAGAACCAGCAGAATGGTAAAAATCCTTACTGTGTATTCATCTCACAGATGATTAATATCCAAAATGTACGAAATACTAAAAAAATTAACAAAATGAGGACAATAAATAGCAATAGAATAAAAAATGGACAAATGACCTGAATAAACACTTCTCAAAAGAATTACAAATAACCAATAAATATATAAAATGAATATTCAACATCCTTAATCATAAGAGAAACAAAAATCAAAACTACATGGGATTTCATCTTATCTAAGTTAGAATGACTATTATCAAATAAACAAACAAAAATAACAAATGCTGGCTAAAATATGGAGGAAAAGGACTCCTTAAATACCACTGGGAAAATAAATAAGTATGACCATTATGGAAAACAGTATGGATATTCCTCAAAAACCTAAAAGTACAATTACCATATGATCTAGCTATACAGCTCCTGGGTCCATTTCCTAAGGATATGAAGTTAGCATTCAAAAGAGTCATCTACACACCCATGTTTTATTCCAACATTATCCACAGTGGTCAGATATGGAATCAGCCTAGGTGCCTATCAACAGATAGTTGAATAAAGAAAATATGATATGTACAAACAATGAACTACATCATGTTGACTTAGGAGCTAACTTCCTCAATAAGATTCCTAAAGCACAAGAAGTAAAATAAAGCATCAGTAAATGAGATGGTATAAAACTAAAAAGCTTCTTCACAGCAAAGGAAACAATCAAGAACATGAAGAGAAAGCTTGCAGAATGGGAGAAAATCTTTGCCACCTGCACCTCAGATATAGCATTAATCTCCAGGATAAACTAAGAACAAGAAAAATTTAACACCAAAACAAAACAAAATGAGACAAAACATAACAAGTAATCTAATCAATAAATGCACAAAGAAACTGAACAGACAATTCACAGAAGAAATATGATCAGTCAACAAATACATGAAAAAAATGTTTAAGATCTCTAGCAATTAGAGAAATGCAAATTAAAACTACCCTGAGATTTCATCTCACTCCAGTCAGAATGGCAATTATCAAGAATACAACCAACAATAAATGTTGACAAAGATGTGGGGAAAAAGGTACACACATACATTGCTGATGGGATGGGAAATTGGTGCAAACACTGTGGAAAACAGTATGGAGTTTCCTCAGAAAACTTGGAATGGAACCACCAGTTGACCCAGTTATCCCAGTTCTCAGTTTATACTCAAAGGACTTAAAATCAGCATACTATAATGACATGGACCCATCAATGTTTATAGCAGCTCAATTTAGAAAATGTGGTACATATGCACAATGGAATATTATTTGGCCATAAAGAAGAATGAAATTATAGCATTTGCAGGTAAATGGATAGAGCTGGAGACTATCATGCTAAGTGAAATAAGCCAATCTCAAAAAAAAAAAACAAAACAAAGACTGACTGTTCTCTCTGATATGTGGATGTTAACACGCAATAAAAGGGAGAAGAAAGTTAATTGGATTAGACATAGGGGAATGAAGGGAAGGGAGAGGGGATTGAAATAGTAGCCAGTATCCACTTTGGGTCTCCAGATTGTGTAGGACTCTTTAATCTTTTGATTCATTTCTGAGCTAACACAGTGAAACATTTCTAAAATTCTGTAAAGTATGCAGTTGGTCAGTATAATACACAGTTTGTTTCTTATCTGTCACCAGTACCATTAATTCTCTTCATTCTTTGGGTCAGTTTTCCAGGTGGTTTTTTAGAATTCAGTAAATCATATCTTAGCCAGTGTTCAGTCTCATTTCCCCCAAATTAATTAAAGATTTTTCTCCAAGTGAGGAGTAGATTATGTTAGTCATTATACTAATGAATTTCCAAGATTTCAAAGAACTACCAGTTTTTCCATGATTCAAATCTTAAGATTGATTTTTACTGTTGTTTCTCAAACTGAAGCTCATTAAAAAAAATTATGTTATTTGCTTTACTATAATAGTTATACCTAATTAAAGCAGTATTTAATGCAAAAAAATAAATAAAGGAGTATAATTCAGCCATAAAAATAATTAAATCCTGTCATTTACAGAAAAATGGATGGAATTAGAGGACTTCACATTGAGAGAAATAATAGACACAAAAGGGCAAGTATTACATGTTTTCTTTCATATGCAGAAACTAAAAAGATGACCTTAAAATAGAAGAGGGATTATTAGGGTTTCTGGTCTAATTCCCTGGCTTTTGAAACAATTAGGGTTCATTTTTGTACAGGGTGAGAGATAGGGGTTCAATTTCATTCTGCTACATATGGATTTCCAGTTTTCCCAGCACCCATTTGTAAAAGAGGCTATCTTTTCTCTAGTGTGTGTTTTTGGTGCCTTTGTCTAGTACTAGATAACTGTATTTATGTGAGTTTGTCTCTCTTCTATTCTGTTCCAATGGTCTTCTTGCCTATTTTGGTGCCAATACCATGATGTTTTGTTACTATAACTCTGTGATACAATTTAAAGTCTGGTATTGTGAAACCTCCTGCTTTGTGTTTCTTTTTCTTTTTCTTTTTTTTTTAAAATCTATACTGGGTCTTTTATTCTTGACATTTCAACATATTGGCAGAAAAACTGACTTCCTGAACAAGACTCCTAAAGCACAAGAAATAAAATTTAAAAATCAATAAATGGGATAATATCAAACTAAAAAACTTCTTCAGAGCAAAAGAAACAATCAAGAGCATGAAAATAAACCTAAACCACAATAAAGAGGGAGAAGAGAAGTTCAGTAGATTAGACAAAAGGGAAATGAAAGGAAGGGGTGGGGATAGGAATAGAAAAGACAGTAGAATAAATCTAACATAATTTCCCTACATGCACACAAAAAAATACCTAAGTGAATCCCACCATTGTGACCACCCACAAGAATGGGGTTCTAATTAGAATAAAAATATTCCATGCTCGTACAAGCTTATCAGGATGGATTCTGCTATCATGTGTAACTGAAAAGAACCAATAAAAAGAGGGACTATTGGAGACTAGGAAAAGGTTCAGAGGGAGGGGGAAGAAAAAAGTGGCTCAGGGAGGACAGAGATGATCAAGGCATGACATATACATGTGTGAAAATGTCAGAATGAGACATTTGTAAAGTTAATACACATTAATAAAAAATTTCAACGGGATCCCTATCTTCCACTCTCCAAAAAAGTCACCTCAGAATTGATTAAAGACCTAGGAATTAGACAGAACCTTTGCAACTGTTAGAAGAAGGTGCAGGGTCAACACTGCAACACAAAGACATATGTAATGCTTTCTTAAAAGTATTCCTAAAGTTGAGGAAATAATACCCAGAGCTGTTAAACTGTGATGGTATCAAATTAAAAAGCTTTGCACAGCAAAAGAAACAATTAAGAACATGAAGAATGAACCTACAGAATGGGAGAAAATCTTTGTTTGCTACTCTTCCATTAGAGAATTAATATCTAAAATATATGAACTCAAAAAACTGAACCCTGAAATAAAACTCAACATAAATAACTGAATCAATAAATGAGCAAATAAACTAAATAGACACTTCTCAAAAGAGGAAACACAAATTACCAACAAATAAATAACAAAATGTTCAGCATCTTTAGTCATCAGAGAAATTTACACAAAAACTCCAGTTAGAAGAGCAGTCTTCAAAAATACAAATAATAATAAATGCTGAAGAGGATGTGGAGGAAAAGGAACACCTTAAAATTTATTTTTATTTTTATTTTAATTGACTGTATTTGATTCATTGTACACAAATGGGGTACAACTTTTTATTTCTGTGGTTGTACAAAATGTAGAGTCACACCATTCATGTAATCATACATGTACATAGGATAATAATGTCTTAGTCCACTATCCTTCCTTCCCTCACCCCTCCCACCCATTTTCTCTCTACACAATCCAAAGTTTCTCCATTCTTCTTTGCCTTATTGCCACCCAACCCCCCGTTATGTATCATTATTCACTTATCAGAGAAAACATTTGGTCTTTGGTTTTTTGGACTTGACTTATTTCACTTAGCATGATATTCTCCAACTCCATCCATTTACCAGCAAATACCATAATTTTCTTGTTCTTTATGGCCAAATAATATTCCATTGTGTTTATATACCACAGTTTCTTTATCCATTCATTGATTGAAAGGCATCTATGTTGGTTCTACAATCTAGCTATTGTGAATTGAGCAGCTATGAACATTAAGTTGGCAACTCTACTGTAGTACGCTGATTTTAAGACCTTTGGGTAAACCAAGGAATGGGATAGCTGGATTAAATGGTGAGTCCATTTCAAGTTTTCTGAGGAATCTCCATACTGCTTTCCAGAGTGGCTGCACCAGTTTGCAACTCCACTGGCAAAGTATGAATGTGCCTTTTTCCCCACATCCACACCAGCATGTATTATTGCTGTGTTAATTTGCACACTAAAGATGATGAGTACTTTTTCATATATTTGTTGATCACCTGTATATCTTCTTCTGTTAATTTCAATTTCATCGAATCCATCTCTGATTTTAATTATTTCCTGTATTCTACTACTTTTGGTGTTGTTCTTCTTTTTCTAGGGCTTTGATATGTAATGTTAGGTCATTTAGTTGTTGACTTTTTATTCTTTTCTTGAATGTGCTCCATCTTAGTACTGCTCTCATAGTGTCCCAGATATTTTGATATGTTGAATCATCATTCTCACTTACAACTAAGAATTTTTTTTTCTCCCTGAGTTTTCTGTTATCCATGCTTCATTCAATAGCATGTTATTTAGTCTCCAGGAGTTGGAGTAGTTTCTGTTTTTTATTTTATCATTGATTTCTAATTTTATTCCATTATGATATGACTGAATACAAGGTAGCATTTCTATTTTTTGTATTTACTAAGGACTGCTTTGTGACATAATATATCATCTGTTTGGAGAAGGATCCATGTGCTGCTGAGAAGCAAATACGCTCATTGATGGATGGAAATATTCTATTTATGTCTGTTAAGTCTAAGTTTTGATTGTGTTATACAGTTATGTTTTTTCTTTGTTTAGTTTTTGTTTGGAAGATCTATCCAGTGGTGACAGCAGTGTGTTAAAGTCACCAAGAATTTTTGTGTTGTGGTCTATTTGATTCCTGGAATTGAGAAGGATTTGTTTGACATACATGGATGTGCTGTTGTTTGGGGCATAAATATTTACAATCGTTACGTCTTCCTGAGTTATGGTTCCCTTAAGCAGTATGAAATGTCCTTCTTTATCCCTTTTGACTAACTTTGGCTTGAAATATACTTTATCTGATATGAGAATGGAAACCCTTGCTTCTTTATGTGTGCATGGTATATTTTTTTTCACCCTTTCACCTTTAGTGTGTGGATATCTTTTTCTATGAGATGAGTCTCTTGAAGGCAGCATATTGTAGGGTCCTTTGTTTTAATCCAATCCACCAGTCTGTGTCTTTTTTTTTTTCTTCATTTTTTTAATTTAAATTTTTATTTTTACAGATGGAATTTTGATTAATTGTACACAAATGGGATGTAAATTTTCATTTCTATGGTTGTACATGATGTAGATTCACACCATTCATGTAATCATACATATACACAGGGTAATACTGTCTGTCTCAATCTACTATCTTTCCTTTCCCCATCCCCTCCCACCCCATTTTCCTCTATACCATCCAAAGTTCCTTCATTCTTCCCTTAACTCCCTGCCACCCACCCTCATTATGTATCATCATCCGCTTATCAGAGAAAACATTTGGCCTTTGGTTTTTTGGGCTTGGCCTATTTCAGTTAGCATGATATTCTCCAACTCCATTTACCAGTAAATACCATAATTTTATTCTTCTTTATGACTGAGTAATATTCCATTGTGTATCTATACCACAGTTTCTTTATCCATTCATCAATTGAAGGGCATCTAGAATGGTTCCATAATGTAGCTATTGTGAATTGAGCAGTTATGAACATTGATGTGGCTGCATCACTGTAGTATGCTGATTTTAAGTCCTTTGGGTATAAACCAAGGAGTGGGATACCTGGGCCATTCCAAGCTTTCTGAGGAATCTCCATACTGCTTTCCAGAGTGACTACACCAATTTGCAACTCTATCAGCAATTTATGAGTGTGCCTTTTTCCCCACATCATACCAAATCTTAATCTCCAAAATTTATAAAGAACTTAAAAAACTTTACACCAAAAATACAAAGAACCCAATCAATAAATGGGCTAAGGAACTGGGCAGACGTTTCACAGAAAAAGATAAACAGGTGATCAATAAATATATGAAAAAGTGCTCATCATCCCTAGTAATTAAAGAAATTCAAATTAAAACCACCCTACAATTTCATCTAACTCCAATTAGAATGACTGTTATTAAGTCTGTGTATTTGATTGATGAGTTTAGGCCATTAACATTCAGGGTTCTTTTTGAGATATGATTTGTATTCCCTGTCATTTTGGCTTATTTTTGGTTTTTTAACTTGACTTGGTTTCTCTTTTGATTGATTTTTCCTTTAGGGTAGTTCCTCCCTTTGCTGACCTACATTGTTGCTTTTCACTTCCTCCTTATGGAATATTTTGCTGAGAATATTCTGTAGTGCAGGCTTTCTCTTTGTAAATTCTTTTAACTTTTGATTATCATGGAAGGATTTTATTTTGTCTTCAAATCTGAAGGTTAATTTTACTGGGTATAAGATTCTTGGTTGGCAATCATGTTCTTTCAGAGCTTGAAATATGTTGTTCCAGGCCCTTCTAGCTTTTAGAGTCTGGTCTGAGAAATCTGCTGATATCCGTATTAGTTTACCGCTATATGTAATCTGATGCTTTTCTCTCACAGCCTTTAAAATCCTATCTTTATTTTGGATGTTAGGAATTTTCATTATAATGTGCCTTGGTGTGGATCTGTTGTAATTTTGTGCATTTGGTGTCCTGTAAGCCGCTTGTAGTTGATTTTCCATTTCATTTTTCAGGTTTGGAAAATTTTCTGATATTATTTCATTGAACAGGTTGTTCATTCCTTTGGTTTGTATCTCTGTGCCTTCCTCAATCAATAATTCTTAAATTGATCTTTTCATGATATTCCATGATATTCTTGGATGTTTTGTTCATGATTTCTTGCCATCTTCTCTGTTTGGTCAACTTCATATTCAAGATTAAATATTTTGTCTTCATTGCCTGAGGTTGTCTTCCAAGTGATCTTGTCTTTTGGTGATGCTTTCCATTGAGTTTTTTACTTGGTTTATTGTTTCCTTCATTTCTAGCTTTTCTGTTTTTTTTTTTTTTTCCAGAATCTCTGTCTCTTTGTTGAAATGATTTTTTGCTTCCTGCAGTTGCTCTTTTAACTTTTTATTTGAGTGATCATTTATTACCTGCATTTGCTCTCCTATCTCATCCTTTGCTTCATGAATCATTTTAATTATATATATCCTGAACTCCTGTTCTGATATTTCTTCTACCATGCTGTCATTGGGTTCTATTAATATAGAAACATGGTTTGTTTGGAACACTTTCTTCCCTTGCTTTTTCATGTTGTTCACATATCTTCCCTTCTAGCAATGTAGATCTGGGGTATTGCAGTTTCCCCCCTATAGGCTTATAGTGACCCTGTGGGTTTCCAAACCCTCTTCCTTAAGGGGAAGATTAATATTAGTAGCACCCAGTACAGACAATATGCAGCCCTAAACCAAATAGCCCCTATGAAGACATTAAGAATATTGTCATAATAAACAAAGAATGAGGTTGATTATTATCTACAGTATAACCAATAGATTTGCAATAAGGTCTACAGTTTCTAATGGTGGACAAAGAAGCTGAGGAAGCATGTAGGATGTAACTGCTAATGATAAGAAAAGACTATATAGAAGTACTAGATCATAGGAAGAGTGAAAGTGGAATCAAAAGAAGTTGGTTGTTAGCATGAGAAATGGAAGAAAGAGACTCAGAGGAAACAGGTAAACAGAAGAAAAATAAAGTGAGAAAAATAAAGAAATAAAAACTTAAAAATTTTCAAAAAGGAGAAAAAATCCTACACTATAACATTCATATACTATTCAAACCTCCCACTCTTCAGTAGCCTGATGCAGGAGAGGTACCTGAAAATGAAATTCCAGTCTCCAGCAGGCATCTCAGGATGGGATTTGCCCCACCTAAAGATGGCAGCTTCTGCTTCCAGGATAATCCAAGGTGGCTGCACTGGCTTCCAAATGTGTTGGCAAATGGGAAGCTGCAGCATGGGGCACAGGTGCAGAGTGCACATGGGGCATGGTCAGTTGGGCCAGGGGTCCTGGAGGTTGGTCAGATTGGGGGTCCTGCAGGTCCTGGCTATTGTCCTAAAATGGCAGCAGCCATGTGTGACCAAACCTGTGACAATGGACTTCTAGGCAACAGCAGATAGCAGGCAATCCACTGGCAGTCTGTGGGCAGGCTACCAGCAGATGATCAGTAGGTGGACCTCAGGCAGTGGGTGATGGGTAGGTGAAATGCCAACGATTGTCTGAAAGGAACACTTTTACACTGTTGTGGGATGTTGATTTAGTACAACTACTATGGAAATCAGTATGGAGTTTCCTAAAAAGACTAGGAATGGAACCAACACATGACCCAGTAATACCACACCTCAGTATTTATGCTAAAGAATTAAAGTCATCACACTACAGTGATACATGCATACCCATGTTTATAGGAGCACAATTCACAATAGTAAATATGGAACCAGCCTAGGTGTCTGGATAAATGAATGAAGAAAATCTGGTATACACACAATGGAGTTGTATTCAACTATAAGTAATGAAGTTATGTCATTTTCAGGAAAATTGATGAAACTTGAGAGTATTATTTTAAGTATAATAAGCCAAACTCAGAAAGTCAAGGATAGTTTTTTTTCTCTAAAATGTGGAAACTATTGGGGGGAAAAAAAGGAAAAAAAATGGTGGCAGGGTGGAAGGATCTCATGAAAACAAAACAAAAAGGTGACCAACAGGATGGAGAAAGGGGACCAGGGGAAGGATGGAGGGGAGGAAAGTAGGAGGTACTGGAGAATGGAAATGACACAATTACATTGCTATATTGTGTGCATGTACAAATATGTAACAATGATTTCCACTATGTACAATTGTAATGCATCAATAAAAAGAATGAAACAAAAATTTTAAAATGGCTAAATTTATTAAAAATAATGTGTTCCATAAATAGTTGAATCATTTTTGCAAGTAGATTAAAAATAGTTTTCTGCACATATAATGACATTTGTATTTTAGTTTAACTATTATGTCTATTAACATATTAACAATGATTAGATTGGAGTATTTTTAATCTCTATTTTTTTTACTATTTTTTCCACATTTTTTTGGTGCATTATAATTCTATATTGATGGAATTTGTTGTTACCAGTTCATAAATGCACACGATATGACAACATGATTTGACCAATATCCCTTCTCAGCACTTTCGCCCTCCCTCCCTGCCTCCTGCCCCTTGCTTCTTTTTCTCTACAGATCTCTCTTCAATTTTTAGGAAACCTACCCCTCACCTGTTTTCCATTTTCTTCTCTATCTTTTGCATATGCTTAATCTCTATTTTTAAAGGCAATTAGAAAACATTTTTTCAGAATATCTAGTCAAATTGGTACAGTTGATACAATTGATTAATTGATTTATTAGTATAATATGTGTTTAAAGTAAGGATAATGGATAAGGTATGCTTTTATAATCCAAAATTTCAATCTCATAAAATGAAAATAGGGAATACTATATGTATATTCTCAAATCTTTTTATGTCAAAGCAGAACAAAAATACTGCTGTATTTCTCCTATTTTTCAGCATCAGAAGATCAGTAAAAAATTTTGCCCCAGTTAATCTTTCCAGGATTAAAAAACAAGTCCTGTATTTGGTTAGCTTTGTGGTGTGGTTAGACTCTGAGGGAATTACTTTACTTGTCATTTCTTCAAAAATGCACAAAGGATCGGGCAGAGTTCAGTCTGAGCAAAAATCTAATGAATTGGTAGCCAAATGATAATTCCACAGAAATGATTAATAAATACTTAACAAGTGTAAATAACATAATTGCATATATTCTTATCTTGATGCCAATACATTCTACTGCTGCTTTAGAGATTAAAATAGAGCTTGGGTATAAACGTTCCACTACTCAGTATCTCACTTTTCTTCCCATCTTCTCTCCTTTTAAGTATCTGTACAAAATCAAGTTCTTCTGTAATTAAAAATCATCATAGTTATTGAAAGGAACAAGGCTGTAGTCATTTCTCGCCTGATTCCGCCCCCTCCGCACACACTACTTTTCAATCTAGATTGTTAACTTCCTCGTTAGTCATTGGTCCAATTAGCCTGAGGGCTTCCACTACTTAAGGGTGCTTCCCCTGCTATTCGCGCTCCTTCTCTCACTCTCACTTTTAAGGGCAGACCCGCTGTTCGTCTGCTTATTAAAACCTTTTGCATGAGTTCCCCCGCCCGCAGTGGTTTTCTGGGTGCTTTTATTTTAAAGTAGTCTTTTACATGCTAGTCTTATAAAACTAAATCTGCTTTCACTGGAAACTAAAACTTTTATCTTATGTAGAATTAAGTCCTTCTCAAGTTTAAATTTTCACAAATTAGGTTTGATATGTGATCCAAGGAAAAATTACTTAGAATATACTGCAGGCTATTAATATCAGTAAAATGTAATAATTAGTACATATTAGATAGTAAAATGTAATGAGTAATATGTTCAACCCTCTATAATTCATAATAAACTTTAACATACAGTATTAACTATCCTTTTGGACACTGAAAAAAGTAGGCATTTAAGCCTAATAAGCAAGACCTCCTTTTTTGTGGTGTGAAAACTTAATGTCATATAAATATCACCACTTTCTTTCAAGTTATTCCATAATTTCATAAATTATGTATTTAATTTGTCCACCACACATTATTGGAATGTTCCATATATTTAATGAAGAATATTAACTTTCTTAGTTCTTTGTTAATGTCAAAAAGCTATTACCTGTTTAATATTTTCTATTTATCAACCATTTTTCTAAGTATTTGATATAAATTAACTTGACTCATCACAACACCCTTATGATGAAACCTTTATTAATGACTACTATATAGAAGGGATAATTGAATCATGGAGAAATTATTTGATTGGAACACATAATGAGCAGTGAAACAGTTCAATTTCAGCCAACTCCCACACTCATCACCTCTTAACTCTGGTAGTATAGACTAGAATGATCTTAACCTTATGCCAGTCCAAATGAGGTTGAGGTAATTCACCTTTCTCAAAAACACTAAAAAGCCCTGTTCTGTAGTGAGCTTCCTCTGCAAAACTGTTTCTAAAGGTCTGTGTTTTTCAGGTGAATGGCTCATGATATACCTCTTTTCTGATGTCCCTCTGATGGTTGAAAACAAGAGTAAAGTATTCCTTTGTTTTTAATAATACCTAACGCTAGAACTGAGGCACACAGAGGACAAGTCACCTGTCTGTGGCCAGACAAGTAATAACTGGTGGATCACTGGTATGTTTCCTATAATTTAGGGAAGACTCTGGAAGGTGAATGGGCCTGAGTTATCTTGATAAGAACTTCCATAATCCACTATAGCAGCCTGATAAAGTGGTCCAAGAGGCCTCCCATATCAGTTTTGGACATCTGAAGTCGTACAAAATGTGATAGCGACCTGCCCTGAATGTATTGCTTGATAAAGGCAATACCTTGAAGCAGCAATAGCAAAGCCCTTCATCACGACAGCATGCCCAGCTGGCATAGCAGCCATCTTGATTCAACCACATAGGGCACTTTTATGATCGCCCACCGCCCGCAGGGACAATCACAACGCGTACGCTCTTCTTGATCACAGGAACCAAAAGGACTTTATTCCACAAGTCTCAGACTTATATTGAGAACATCAGCCTATCAGAGAGTAGACTACCAGGAAAGTCAGCCTATCAAGGAACAGTCTCCAGGCAGATACCAGGATTGCCTCATGTACAACAGCCAACCAGAGTTACTTCCTAAAACTTGAATATGAGTGCAGCTATGTCTGGCAAGCTGCCAGGCGCCATCTTAGAGATCAGGCCATGGTGCGGCTCTGGGGTCCTCAGAGCCTGCCCCTGACACACTTTCACAGACAGATCCTGACCCATGTTAATTGACTCCTTTTCCTCTCAAAATGGCACAAGTGAATTGTGTGAATTTAAGTGTAGGACCAGGAAGCAGATTAAGCAATGGAATCATGAGAAGAAATAAGACTTAGGATTAAAACTAGATCATCATGGAAATTCTAATTTTCTTTACAGACTAAAATATTTTTTAACTTGAACTGTGTTTGTCTAATAAAACTAAGTTTACTCATTGCCAGTGAATAGATATTCAGAGCCAACCAGCATAAAATGAGCTTCATGTTGGATTGATAGTGACTCAGAGTCACTGTTTCATTCACATGTGCACATAGGAGGAATCTCTATGTTTGTATGTCATCTATCTATCTATGTATCTATCTATGTATCTATCTATCTATCACCTATCTATCTCTCCATCCATTCGTCTGACTGCCTATTGGCCTATATGTCTATCATCCTAGATACCTGTCTTAAGGACCTAGGATAGTCCTGAACTATCTGAAAGATTGTTATCTCTCCTGCTACACTGTTGGGACTAATGACAAGTTAACTAACTCAGGCTGACTCCTTACTTCCTGGGGGGTGAGCAAGATCAAGGCCTCAAAGGCGGTTTCAAAAGTTAATGACAATAAATCGGACCACCTTCAGGGATTTGTTGTGATCAGTTCCTGCTTGCCATATAGTCCTATGGGACTCTCACCTGCGTGAACAACACCCCGCCTCCAGTGCCTTGCTGACCTTTAAGCTGATTGGTTCCCGCCTAGCCTCCACCCTACATAAAAGCTGTGTGACTTCCTCAATAAACGAGTTCCTGCTGTGACTGGTCTCCCTGACAAGTCTGATTGTCCTCTGCCCAGAGGGCTGGGTGCGGGCTGTCAGTCGATCCTACCTTTCCCAGTCTGACCTTGTTGGGGAGTGCTCCCTTCCCTTGTCACTGGTCGAGAAGGGCAAGGGGGCTAAAGACCCCAACACTACACTGTGCTTCAAATGTCAATAAAAATAGGGTAAGCTTCATACATGCTAATGCTCAATAAATAATATCTGACCATTTATCTTTCTCTTTTAATTGATCTTATCTCTCAGTTTTATGCTCTGAATCATCATGATTCAGGTACCTTAAACCTGGGTACTTAAATTTATCTGTGATGGTATATCATTATTTCAGAAATGATAGCCACTTATTGTTTCAATGGTCTGGGTGTCTCTTGATTCCTATTAGAATAACTGACACAATCTTTTAAAATGTTACTCACTAAATCAAAAGCATTTTTATGAATATGTGTAGCATAATATGTTTCTCTTCTTTTTAAAACACAAATGCTTCTCATTTCTACACTTACTTTTCCTTAAGCTGTTACTCTCCCTAGGGTTGCTTCACTAGGTTTGATTCTATGTAATGCAATAGAATTACATGAAATTAGCATCACTTATTCATTTTAACCTACAAAATGACATATGGTTTCAAACAGCTCAAGAACATACCTATTAAAAGTATTAAAAGTTTGTCCCCAGTTTACAATCCTCTTGATTGTCAAAGTTTATATGAACTTGTTCCTGATTACCATGATATAAATTACCTTGATATAAACACAATTGTATAACAGAGGTAAGTGCCAAACCACCAAGGAATTCAAAATCTGAGTCCAGATAAACACTGAGTCCAGTGATGTGGGTGGTTTTCACAACACATGGTTGTGCTTTCTGATTAGTAATGCTAGATATGATAATATGCAGAGGGATGGCTTCAGAAATTAGTCCATTTATTAGGTTGAAGGGAAATTGATAAGTATCTCCATAATCAACTAAGACAAAAAATGTAAAATAACCTCAAAATAATTTAATTTGTCATAAGAATTGCAAATATTGATTCTTAAAAATCAATGTGAAACAATATACTAATTTCCTTCATGCTTTAGTATGTACAGGCAAGTGCCTTTTCCCTCATAAATAAACAAACAGTATATGGAATTCCAAGAGTGTTGTATGTCTAATTTAATGTTAGAAGATTTAGATGGAAGGTTTTGTTATCATTAAGTCCAGTGCCACTATAAATCTTTCTGGGTTTATTTCTTAATAGAATTTAAATTTAATAGTATATTCCATAGGATTTCCCTTAAGGATATCCAGGTGTTTGAAATAAAAGCCTGAAAAATGATTTGCATAAAATTGTCAGATTGAAAGGGCATATGGTAATAGAGTTTAGAGCCTGCTCTTTGGTTCATTTTGAATGATCAGTGTGTCTGCTTTCTTTTCTCTCTCTCTCTCTCCTAACATACACACATACTCACACATACAATCTCCAAAAGTCACTGATTACTTGTATCAACAGAGAATGGAGAAAGGACAAATAAAGTCAATAATTACTGCTGTGTAACAAAATTCCCCAAAACATAATAAACATAATGGCTAAAGACAATAATCATTTTGTTTATAAATACACAGTGTAAGCAGGGTTCTTCAGGAATGACCATTGCTGTTCCACTTAGTCACTCAGTGTCCCTTGAGACAGTGTGAAAGCTAGGGATCAGTCATCTGGGGTCCCATGTACTTATGGAGCTAGTCAGATGCTGTATCATCTTTCCAACCAGGCCTTGAGAGATGAGAAGCAATATATATTAAACATTTTATGTGTTAGAATCAATTAATTAGGCTCAATAAATAATATAGGGTTGAGAATTTAAATTTTAATTTGTTGAGAGAAGTATAAAACATTTATGGCCTTTGTTCTTTCTTTCTTTCTTTCTTTATTTTTGCAGCATTGTTGAAGTACAACATAAAGTAAAATGCAAGTGTTAAAAGTGTAATTTATAGGTCTTTACATGTGTAAGAAATCATCTCTATTATCAAAATCGAATTAGCTTTACTCCCAACAGTTTCCTGTGTCTTTTGTAATTCTTCTCACCTACCTCTCCCAGTCCATCAATAGGCAGTTATTAATCTGTTATCTGTTTTCTATCAATATATATTAACTTGCATTTTCTAGAATATCTTAAAAATGGAATCATGCAGTAGGTATTTTTGTTTTGTTTTATTGTCTGACTTCTTTTGTTTGGAATAATTATTTTGAGATTGATCCACTGCATTATATGTGCCCTTACTTTATTTACTTCTGTATTTATTTATTTACTTTTGCTGTCTAGTATTCTATTGAATGAATGTGTACCACAATTTATCTGTCCAGTCATCAATTGGTGGACATTTGTGTTGGATCAACTTTTTGGATATAATGAATAATGCTGCATTGAAGCCTTTATATGTCAAAATCTTTATATGTAAAAAAAAATATATGTAATCATTTCTTTTGGGTGAATACCTGGGAGTAGAATGTCTGAATCATATGTTAAAAATGTTTAACTTTTTAAGAAATTGCCAGAGTGTTTCTCAGAATGGATGAACCATTTTCATTTTCAGGTCTGACAGAATGAGCCTAGAAACTGTCCCTTCTCTCCTTAGAAGAAAATGTTGGGAAAACCAAAAATCAATGACTTTCCTGTGACCAATCAGACAACAAATGACTCAGAGAAAGATATCACACTGAAATACAGGGAGAGGTGAATGTAGAGGGATATGATGTTCAGTATTGGCTTAGATGGGGCAGGAGACCCTCAACACTCTCCACTGGTAGCATCGCTTACTACTTAGCTGTTGGTTTTGATGGCTAGCTGGAGGCTGAGTGCAGACTGATGTGAGAGTGGGAAACTCCTGAAAGCTGCAGTTAGAAGGGAGCCTCACACAGAGTCCTCCAGGATGCCCACCAGGTTCTCAAAGTGAAAATCTGAGAAAACCCTTTGCTGACCCTGATAGGGGGAGGCAAATAGCTATTTTGAAACCACCCAGATCCTTCTTTCTACCCAAGACCTACTCTCTAGGAAAAAGAGATTTATCAAGAGGTAATGCTAAAATCTATCCAGCAGGAAGAAGGAAAGTTCACCCTTTCCAGCTTGCTCTAGATTTTTAGTTCCACCTAACAGGAAAAATGAAAAATAATAATTAACAGGAGAAAGAATTTTTGAGGATTGGATTGAGAATGCTGCTTAGGAAGGGAGTAAGAAGAGGGAGGAAGACGCTGTAATGCTGCAGCAGGAACAGAAACACCTGCAAAGGCTTTTTGTGAAATGCATGCCCATGAAAACAAAAGGAAGATTATCAAATTGCCTTCCCCATCAACACACCAAGATTCCTCCAGCACAGCAATGAAAAGCACTCAAAGGAGCAGGGTGTGAAGGGCCCAAAGCCAAGAGAGAGGACGAAAACAAGGACACTTGAGGAATTTGAAGCCTCCAAATATATCCAGAGCTACAAAACATGGTAAACACAGCACATGTCCTAACGAGATTTGCACAAACCTGCTCACTATTATTTATTTCAGTATTTAATATATGTCCAGCTTTCAAAAACAACATAATTGTTCAGGATATGTTGAAAAGTGAGATAAAATAGTCAGAGCAGGACTCAGCTCTGACACACCTATTTGAATTATCAGACAAGTTATTTAAAATAACTACAATTAATATGTTAGGACTCTGACAGAAAAATTAGAAAACATTCCAGATTTTAGGGCCCTCAGTAGAAAAATGGAAACCATAAGAAAGATCAAAGGGATTTCACAGAATAAAATTCATGGTAATGGAAATGAAGAGTCTTAGCACACTGATCAGTAGAGTTGATATAGCCAAGGAAAGAAATAATTTCAGATACATCAATAGAACTTTCCAGACTGAAACACAAAGGGAAAAAAAAAAAAAAAAAAAAAAAGAAGAAGAAGAAAGAAGAAGAATTAAAACAGTACAAACAAAAGAGAACATCAAGAACTTTGGAGAAATTTCAAAAAAGTTAAAATGTGCATAATTGGAATACCAGAAGAAAGTAAGAAAAGAAAAAAAAAAAAAAAAAAAAAGAGAAAAGAACAAAGGGTATCTGAGAGAAATTCAAAATTAATGATAGACACAAAAACAGAGCTAGGAAGCTCTGAATACCCCAAAACCAAACCAAACCAAATCAACCCTAAATTTAGAATATTACAATCAAAATGCAAAAGGTAAAGGTAAGAGAAAATCTTAGAGGATCACTTTACATATAGAGGAACACAGATAAGAATTATGGAGGACTTAGATTTTCCATGCATACAAAGAAAAGAGTGGAATTAAATCTTTGTAAATACTGAAAGGAAAAAAGAAAACTCTGCCAACATATAATTCTATATCCAGTGAAAGTGGATCTATATTCTTGAAAAGTGAGTGTGAAATAAAAACTTTATCCTGAAATCAAAAACTAAAGGTGTGCCTCACTAGCAGATGTTCCATGAAAGAGATATTAAAGGAACTTCTTCAGGCAGAAGGAAATGTTATAGGTCAGAAACTTGGATCTCAAAGAAAGGAAGAGCATCAAAAAAAAAAAAAAAAAAAGGCAAAATAAATTGCCTTTTCCCTTATACTTTGTTGTTCTAAAGGACAGCTATTTGAAACAATAAGAGGAGCAATGTGCCTGCAATTTGGAGTCTAGTAAGTGAAATAAAAATGACAGCAATGTGACAGGGATGAGAGAGAGGACTAGGAATACTATTGTGAGGATCCTGTATTATGCAAGTGGTCTAGTATTTGAAGGTGGACTCAGATTATTTAAAAATGCACTATAAAGCATTGGGTAACTACTGGAGATAATTTTTAAAATGTACACCAATGAATTGTAAGGAAGAATCATACAGAATTCTCAACTAAATACATAATGCAGAAAAAGAGGAGACAAAAAGAAATAAAGTCGTTGCATGCACCATTTACATTCCTGTCAATCGAATCTGAGAGTTACAGTTGTGCTATATCCTTGCCAACACTAAGGATCAGTGTTTTGAAGTTGAGATTTCTGACAGGAAAGTGGCTCATTATGTTTTAATTTTCATTTCTCTAATGTGTAATGATATTTTATGATTCAAATGTCAGGCTAACCATATCTATCTCTTCAAACATTTATGACTTCTTTATGGTGAAAGCATTCAGATTTCTTTCTTCTAGTTTTTTTGAGGAATACGATACATTATTGTTATCTATATTCACTCTACTGTGCAATCGCACACCAGAACCTTTGACTATTATCTAACTATACGTTAGTACCTATCGATCAGCTGGTCCCCTTCCTTCTCTTCTCTCTATGCTCCTTGACTTCTGATAACTACTATTCCACTCTGAGTTCCCATGAGATCAACTGTCTTATATTCCACATATGAGTGGGATCATGATACTCGTCTTTCTGTGCCTGGCTTATTTCATTGCATATAAGATTCTATATTTCCATCTATGGTGGGATTTTATTCCTTTTTATGTCTGAATAGTATTACATTGTATACCACATTTTTTCTATTAATGTTTAACACTTAAAACTTTTCTTAATCTTTTCTTTTTTTAACTTTAAAAAGGATTTATTAATGGTTAACAGATGTACATGATTAATGGAGCCTGAGAAGAGTCTGTTCACTATGGATTCTTTAGCCAGGAACTGGGGGAAGATTCTGAGATGCCAAAATGCTTTGCTCTGAATCCAAAGAGAATGCCTTACAGGTACTCCCTATTAACTAAAAACAAAACAGGCAACAAACAAAAAACCACTCATATGTCCTAAATCTGTCCTGTGTAGGGGATTTTGCAAGCAAAATTTCCCAAAATACTGAGCATAATTGGATGGTCCTTGGCAATAATTTCACTGATATGGAATCTTGGGTATGATAAGATCTGCGACCTATTTCTTTCCCCAAAGAGGCCAATTCAATTACTTCACTAGAATTTCATCCCTTGATATCATAAAATAACAGTGGTATTCATAATTCAGGTTTTACCCAAATTAATTTTTATGTGAAGGCTAGGAAAAGTCTTAAAGAATTTTTAGTTTATTTGCTCAGGATGTGATTTTACTCTTCTAGTGGTCTATATTTAGACTATTCTTTATGAGTTACCAGGAGCATATGTGCTACCTTATTAATGCAAGTCAACAGAGCCTTCGTTAGAAGCTACCCATCACACATTATGCCAAACACATGAACTTAAGTGGTGCTTTTTACATGACCTTAGTGGTTCATTTTTTATGCAATAAAACCAAAAGGAATTACTTACAGAGTCCTAGAAAATAATTTCTGCAAAGCATAGGAAGTTATTTGCAAAAGTATTGCAACTTTTAGAAAGAATGAATTTTTATAAACTTTTTTTAGTTTTTGATGGACCTTTATTTTTATTTATTTATTTGTTTTATTAAATTATTTATTTTTTATTTTTTATAGACTGCATTTTGATTCATTGTACATGACTGGAGTACATCATTTCATTCCTATGGTTGTACACGATGTAGATTCACACCATTTGTGTAATCATACATGTAAATAGGGCAATGATGTCTGTCTCATTCCACTATTTTTCATACCCCACCTCCCTCTCATTTCCTTCTACATAATCTAAAGATGCTCCATTTCTCTCACTCCCCACCCCCACCCATTATATATCATCATCCACTTATCAGGGAAAATATTTGGCCTTTGGTTTTTTGGGATTGGCTTATTTCACTTAGCATGATATTCTCCAATTCCATCCATTTATTTGCAAATGCCATAATATTATTCTTCTTTATGACTGAATAATATTCCATTGTGTATATATACCACAGTTTCTTTATCCATTCATCTGCTGAAGGGCATCTAGGTTGGTTCCACAATCTAGCTATATTGACTTGAGTTGCTATCAGCATTGATGTGGCTGCACTATTGTAGTACGTTAATTTTAAGTCCTTTGGGTATAAACCAAGGAGTGGAATAACTGGATCAAAAGGTGGGTCCATTCCAAGTTTTCTGAGGATTCTCCACACGCGTTCCAGAGTGGCTGCACCAATTGCAACTTCACCAGCAATGTAAAAGTGTGCCTTTTCCCCCACATCCACGCCAACACCTATTATTGCTTGTGTTCTTAGTAATAGCCATTCTAATTGGAGTAAGACGAAATCTTAGAGTTGTTTTAATTTGCATTTCTCTAATTACTAGAGATATTGAACACTTTTTCATATATTTATTAATTGCCTGTGTGTCTTCTTCTATAAAGTGTCTGTCCAGTTCCTTGGCCCATTTAATGATTGGGTTCTTTGTATTTTTGGTGTAAGTTTTGTAAGTTCTTTATAAATTTTGGAGATAACTGCTCTGTCTGAAGTGAGTGTGGAAAAGATTTTCTCCCACTCTGCAGGCTCTCTTTTCACATTATTGACTGTATCCTTCTCTGAGAAAATGTTTTTTAGTTTGAGTCCATCCCATTTATTGATTCTTGCTTTAATTTCTTGTGCTTTGGGAGTCTTGTTAAGGAAGTCTGATCCTAAGCCAACATGATGAAGATTTGGGCCTACTTTGTCTTCTATTTAGTGCAGGGTCTCTGGTCTAATTCCTAAGTCCTTGATCCATTTTGAGTTGAGTTTTGTGCAGGGTGAGAGATAGAGGTTTAATTTTACTTTATTGCGTATGGATTTCTGGTTTTGCCAGCACCATTGGTTGAAGAGGCTATCTTGTCTCCAGTGAATGTTTTTGGTTCCTTTGTCTAGTATGAGGGGACTGTATTTCTGTGGGTTTGTCTCTGTGTCTTCTATTCTGTACCATTGGACTACCTGTCTATTTTGGTGCCAATACCATGCCATTTTTGTTACTATTGCTCTGTAGTAGAGTTTAAGGTCTGGTATTGTGATACCTCCTGCTTCACTTTTCCTGCTCAGGATTGCTTTGTCTATTCGAGGTCTCTTCTTTTTCCAGATGAAGTTCATGATTGCTTTCTCTATTTCTATGAGGAATGTCATTGGGATTTTAATTGGAATTGCATTGAATCTGTATAGCACCTTTGGTAGAAAGGCCATTTCGACAATATAAATTGAGCCTATCCAAGAACATGGGAGACCTTTCCATCTTCTGAGGTTTTCTTCAATTTCTTTCTTTAGTGTTCAATAGTTTTCATACTTGGATTTCCAATTTTTTTTTTGAGGCTACTATGAATGGAGTGGTTTTCATAATTTCTCTTTCAGAGAATTCATCACTTATGAATAGAAATGCATTAGATTTATGTGTATTGATTTTTATATCCTGCTACTTTGCTGAATTCGTGGATTAGTCTAGCAGTTTTCTAGTGGAGTTTTTTGGATCCTCTAAATATAGAATCATGTTATTGGCAAATAGTGACAGCTTGAGTTCTTCTTTTCCCATTTGTATCCCTTTAATTTTTTTAGTCTAATTGCTCTGGCTAGTGTTTCAAGAATGATGTTGAATAAAAGTGGTGAAAGAGGGCATCCCTGTCTTGTTCCAGTTTCTAGAGGGAATGCTTTCAATTTTTCTCCATTAAGAATGATGTTGGCTGTGGGCTTAGCATAGATAGCCTTTACAATGTTGAGGTATGTTCCTACTATTCCTATTTTTTGTAGTGTTTTAAGCATGAAGGGGTGCTGCATTTTATCAAGTACTTTGTCAGCATTTATTGAAATAATCATATGATTCTTGTCTTTAAGTCTATTGATGTGTTGAATTACATTTATTGATTTCCATATGTTGAATGAATCTTGCATTCCTGGGATAAACCCCACTTACTCATGGTGCACTATCTTTTTAATATATTTTTGTTTGCAATTTGCCAGTATTTTGTTAAGGATTTTGCATCTATGTTCATCAGGGATATTGGTCTAAAGGTTTCTTTTTTAATGAGTCTTTGTCTGGTTTTGGTATCAGAGTGATGCTAGCCACATAGAATCAATTTGGAAGGGTTCCCTCATTTTCTATTTCCTGGAATACTTTGAGTAGCATTGGTATTAGTTCTTTAAAGGTCTTGTAGAATTCGACTGAGAATCCATCTGGTCCTGGACTTCTCTTGATTGGTAGGCTTTTGATAGCTTCTTCTACTTTGGTGCTTGAAATTGATTTGTTTAAATTGTGAATGTCTTCCTGATTCAGTCTGGGAGGATCATATGTCTCTAAAACTTTGTCAATGTCTTTTATATTTTCTATTTTGTTGTAGTATAGATTTTCAAAATAGCTTCTAATTATGTTTTATATTTCAATAGTGTCTGTCATGATATTTCCTTTTTATCCTAAATTTTAGTAATTTGAGTTTTCTCTCTCCTATTGGTTAGTGTGGCTAAGGGTTTATCAATTTTGTTTATTTTTTCAAAGAACCAACTTTTTATTTTCTCGATTCTTTGAATTATTTCTGTTTCAATTTCATTGATTTCTGCTCTGATTTTAATTATTTCCTGTCTTCTACTATTTTTGGTGTTGATCTGTTTTTCTTTCTCTAGGGCTTTGAGATGTTAGTTCATTTAGTTGTTGACTTTTTATTTTTTTAATGTATGAGCTCAGTGCAATGATATTTCCTCTTAGTACTGTTTTCAGAGTGTCCCACAGATTTTGATATATTGTGTCATTGTTCTCATTTATCTCAGAATTTTTTTATTTCCTCCCTGTTGTCTTCTGTTTCATTGTATCATTCAATAGCATATTATTTAGTCTCCAGGTGTAGGAGTAGTTTTTGTTTGTTATTTTATCATTGATTTCTAATTGCATTCCATTATGGTCTGATAGGATACAAGGTAGTATCTCTATTTTTTTTTTTTTTTGTATTTACTAATGGCTTCTTTGTGGCATAGCATATGGTCTGTTTTGGAGAAGGATCCATGAGATGCTGAGAAGAAAGTATATTTGCTCAGTGATGTATGAAATAGTCTGTAAATGTCCATGAAGTCTATATCATTGATTGTATTATTTAGTTCAATAGTTTCTTTGTTCAGTTTTTGTTTGGAGGATCTATTCAGTGGTGAGAGTGGTGTGTTAAAGTTCCCCACTATTAATGTGTTTTGGTCTATTTGTTTCTTAAAATTGAGAAGGATTTATTTGATGTACATAGATGCTCCATTGTTTGAGGCATTAATATTTAAAATCACTATGTCTTGCTGGTTTATGGTTCCCTGAAGCAGTATGAAATGTCCTTTATTCCTTCTGACTAACTTAGGTTTGAAATCCACTTTATCTGATATGAGGATGGAGACCCCTGCTATTTTATCAAGTCCACGTGCATGGTATGTTTTTCTGCATCCTTTCTCCTTTAGTCTATGGATGACTTTTTCTATGAGATGAGTCTCGAAGGCAGCATATTGTTGGGTCTCTTTTTTTAATCTAATCTGCCAGCCTATGTCTTTTGATTATTGAGTTTAGGTCATTAAAATTCAGGGTTATGATTGTGATATGATTTGTATTCCTGGTCATTTTGGCTTAATTTTGGTTTTTAACTTGGCTTGGTTTTTCCTTTGACTGGCTTTTCCTTTTGGGTAATTCCTCCCTTTGCTGACTTGTATTGTTTTTCACTTCCTCCTCACAAAATATTTTGCTGAGAATGTTCTGTAGTGCAGGCTTTCTCTTCATAAATTCTTTTAACTTTTGTTTATCATGGAAAGATTTTATTTCATCATCAAATCTGAAGGTTAGTTTTGCTGGGTATAGGATTCTTGGTTGATATTCCATGTTCTTTCAGAGCTTGAAATACATTATTCCAAACCCTTCCTGCTTTTAGGGTCTGGGCTGAGAAATCTGCTGATATCCATATTGGTTTTCCCTTATAAGTAATCTGATGCTTTTCTCTCACAGCCTTTAAAATCCTATCTTTATTTTGTATGTCAGGTATTTTCATTATAATGTGCCTTGGTGTGGATCTGTTGTAATGTTGTGCATTTGGTGTCCTGTAAGCCTCTTGTAGTTGATTTTCCATTTCATTTTTCAGGTTTGGAAAATTTTCTGATATTATTTCATTGAACAGGTTGTTCATTCCTTTGGTTTGTATCTCTGTGCCTTCCTCAATCCCAATAATTCTTAAATTGATCTTTTCATGATATTCCATAGTTCTTGGAGGTTACATTCATGATTTTTTGCCATCTTCTCAGTTTGTTAAACTTTATCTTCAAGACTAAATATTTTATCTTCATTGTCTGAGATTCTGTCTTCCAGGAGATCTATTCTGTTGGTGATGCTTTCTATTGAGTTTTTAATTTGGTTTATTGTTTCTTTCATTTCAAGTATTTCTGTTTTTTTTTTTTTTTTTTTTTTTTTTTTTTTTTTCAGAATCTCTCTTTTCCTTCCTGCATTTGCTCTTTATCTATTTACTGGAATGATCATGCATTGCCTGCATTTGCTCTCTTATCTTGTCTTTTGCTTCATGGATCATCTTAATTATGAAAATTCTAAAATATTTTTTCTGTCATTTCTACTGTCATGCTGTCATTGGATTCTATCAAAATAGCATCTTGGTTTGTTTGGGACACTTTCTTCCCCTGTTTTTTTTCATATTGTTTCTGTATATTCCCCTCTAGCAGTGAAGATCTGAGGTACTGAAGTTTCCCCCCTGCAGGCTTACTGTGACCCTGCAATTTTCCAGTACCTCTCCTTTGAAGGGGAGATTAATATTAGCAGCATCTAATACAAAAAATACGACCCTGAACCAAATAGCCCCTATAAAGACTTTAACATTATTGTAATAGACAGGATGAGTTTGATTATTATTTACAGTATTTCTAGTGATGAACCAAGAGGATGGGGAAGGGTGTAGGATGTAAATGAGTAAATCGAGGTACCTGTCAAAGGGCCTCCAGCCTCCTGTAGGTGTCTCAGGAAGGGAGCTTCCCTTCCAATGATGGTGGCTACACCTTCAGGAATAATTCAAAATGCCTGTACCAGCCACCAAAGAAGCTGGGGAGCGCCAGCGAGGGCATGCTGAGTCTGCGGGGTGGGGGCGTGGGCACGGTGTCTGGCATCTGTCTGTGGTGAGGTTAATCTTTAATTTTTAAAAATATGTCCTTTATATATTTAAAACATAGAAATTATAGATATTAATGGGTTACCATATAATGCATATATATGTATATATATATATATAGTGTAAAGTTTAAACCAAGCTAAATATATTTATCTCCTCAAATATTTATCATTTCTTTATGTTGAAAACTTTTAAAATCCTTTTCTTCTATGTTTTGAAATAAGCAGTACATTAATATTATCTGTAGTTGCTGTACAGTGAGATAATGTACCATGGCTTCTTGTTTCTATCTATCTGTAATGAAGTAGTCATCAATCAGTTTTTCCCCACTTCCCAACCCCACAACCTCCCACCTCTGACAATCACTATTCTCTCAACATTTATGAAAAGAACTTTTATTGATTCTACACATGAGTGAGATCATGTGGTACTTGTCTTTCTATGTCTGACTTGTTTCACTTAGATTGATGTAATCCCATTTTTCCATTTTCTGCTTTTGTTTCCTGTGCTTTTGAGGATTTCATAAAAACAAAAACAAAAACAAAACTTTGCCCATTCCAGTGTCCTAAAGATTTCCCTTGGGTTTTCTGCTAGTGATTCCATAGTTTCAGGTCTTAACACTTGTCTTTAATCCACTTAAGATGGAGTTTTGTAACTGGTGAGAAATTGGTCTAGTTTTAATCTTTTGCTTGTGGATATACAATTTTCCCAGTGCCATTTATTAAAAAAGACTCTCCTTTCTCCAATTCCTGTTCTTAGCACCTTTGTGAAAAATCACTTGACTGTAGACTGTGGGTTTACTTCTGGGCTCCCTATTATGTTACATTGATCTATTGATCTGTCTTTATGCTGATAGCATGATGTTTTAACCACAACTTGGTAGTATACTTTGAAGTCAAATAGTGTAATGCCTCCTGCTTGTTCTTTTTCCTCAAGATTACTTGGAATATTTGGTGGTGTTTTGGTCCAGAAATTTAAGGATTTTTTTTTTTAACTTTGTAAATAATGCTATTGGTCATTTTCTAGCTTTTCTCTCGTAAGAAAGGCAAGGTCATCAATGGATTTGAATTTTGGGGCTTATTTACCATGAGGATCTTTCATAACTTTTAGCATTTCATTCCAGATACCCATTATTTGTATAAAATATAAAATGTCTATTAGTATTTATTAAGTTTTTTATCTAGCTTCTGGTCATATTCTATTTGATTCTGACATTTAATATTTTACTGTTCGCTTTCTCACATGTCTAGTAAGACAAGTATGGGCCAGAGTGAAAAGAGTTGGCCTAGAATCCTGTGTTATCTATGTGCTAATCTACATATGTTATAAGTTTCTTAATATAAAAATACGGCTATAGTCAGATATCCTTGGAGAGTAGAAATATTAAATGAGATAAGAACTGTGACTTCTAGGAGACCCTCCATAGACATGATTCAGTGTACTTACCTTTATATTTTATCCTACTTTTAAAAGTTTATTTCTTCCAGTAGCTGAAATCTATTAAAACCACAATATAAAATACAATAATCATCCCTCTTTTTTTACATCACTCATACTTTGTATATTGAATGCCTATTCCTTTATTTTTAAAGTTATTTTAAAATCTTAAGCACAATTTATCCTGGGATTCATCCCAGGGAAACTTATCCCATGATTTACCAAACTTTTTCCTGTTTCATGTTTAATAACACTAAAGTAGCTGTGTTTCATCCACATTTTTCTATTACTGCCTAGGAACCAATTAAGACTTTAAGGTATACCTCTGTATACAAAATTTCTGGGTGGGGATGTAGGGTGATACTATTTCATAAATGGTATGAAGACTACAAATATAAATGACCAACCAAAAGTTTTCCCTTTTTATTTTGGCATCATGCAATTATATCTTCTCTTAAAAAATTATTTGTTAATGCTATTACAGTTCAGGGTCTTATGCATGTAACATGAACTGGAATAACATTTATATTCTGCATAGTAATGTCTATAAAAAGTATTAAAATTTTGATTAAATTGAAATTTTTTTCATCTGACTTTATTGGAATAGAAAGTAACAATATTTCTTTTTATTTTATGCCTAATCCATTTTAGATGAAAATATGAATTCCTTAGGAAAATCTTATAAACTAGGTGATGTTATGAAATAGAAAGTAAATAAAATAAAGTTCTTGGAGAGTCACAATTAATTCTTCAATAAAATATTGCAGATACCATGATAAAGTATTTGCCTTGAAATTATTTTGCTTAGATATGTATAAACAAGGATGACAAAATATTGAGTTCTTGAAATTTTATATGGTTGAATGAGAAATACCATCTTTCCTCCAACCTGTTCTAGTACACAGAATAAAATTGCCTGTGAACTTTCTATATATTAACAAAATGATTGACATTTATGATTCTGAATAATTGAAATTTCCCCAAATGGTAAACATATTAGCCTACCCATCTCATTTATAAATGTCAAACTAGGAAATGCTAGAATAGGTTTCTTATCATATTCATGTTTCCAATTAAATTCCTATTTTAAGAAATCATTGGAAACAATATATTTTGATAAATTAGAAGATGGTAGTAATTTTTTTATCTTGTAAGCAATCAGCATGTGCTTATATTATCATGTATGGGAATAATACGTCAGAATTAAAAATATTTTAAATATTGAAATTCGCTTCTGAGGCAACATTTGTTTGAATTATAGCAGCATTTCACATGGCTATTTTATTTTGGCTTGTTTGAAGAGAAAAACACATTTTTGAGTAGGAAAAAGAAAATGACCATAGATTTGGATGGAAAAGAGTAGTTAAGAAATCTAAGAGAAACTAGAAAAAATATCATTGCATTCCAAGGATTAGAAAATACTCAAACAATTTATGACAAAATATAATACTGTCCACGGCTCTTAACTTATCAATGTGACATTTGGTCAGTGTATCTTTCATGTCTATAAGCCCAAGCTTATGGTTTGCGTCTTAAATGTCCCCTCAAAGATCATGTGTTGAAGTTGGTCCCCAACTCAGCAGTGTCAGGGGTGATGTGGAGCCTTTGGAATGTGATTGGATCATGAGGGTTCTGACCTCAAGAATGAATGAACCCACTTATGCATTCATAACTTAATGGGTGGTTGAGAGGTGGTGGAAACTTTAGAATGTGGTGCCTGGTTGGAGGAAGTAGGTCAGGGCATGCCTGTGATGAGGGTGTTTTCTCCCTGGCTTCTTCCTCTCAATCTCTGCTTCCTGGCTACCATGAGGTGAGCCATTTTCCTTTGCTATATCCTTCTTCTATGGTGTATAATAAATAGCCTTTCCACAGGCCTAAAGGCTACTGAGCCAAGCAATCATTGAAACCTCTGAAACCATGAGCCAAAACAAATATTTCCTCCTTTGATTTTCTCAGGTATTTTGTCAGAGCAATGGAAAAATTGACTCGCACACCAAGACAACATTCTTATTACCAATGCTGCTATCAACTTTATTTTAGTACAGCACTACTTTTAAACAATTAGGTTTTGCCCTTGTCTCAGAATAAGTTACAAAACTAAAGCATCAGTAAGAGCTGAAGTATTTACACTCCTATAACTTCAGTCACAGGAATAAAGGTAATATGACCACACCGATACCATAAATCCACCTTAATTTCTATATTATATAAAGTAATGGCTATGGAGGGCTTGACAACAGGCCAGTTTTCTTTGAAAAATACAAAATACTTCAATGTATAAGCAATACTTTAAAAATCTTAAGCATTAGAATTTTTGACTAAATGTATGACTAGGTTCTTAATTTACTAATCTGTAAACCATGTTCTAATTTAAGTTGCATAACATTGGTTAAAGCTCTGTCTTATACGATCTTCTAATCCAGACATTCTAATTTAGAAGTAGAACATCCAAAGTAGTTCAACCGTTTGGTAATGAAACATAGTTCTAGATTGTACAGATGTAGCAAAACTTCAGTTATACCTGATCTGTTTTTTCAGATGTTTTAATCTTCTCCACTTAAAGGAGAATAACAAATGTGGAATATATTATCTGCATTTTAATTCAGTTGAGAAAATATGGGAAAAAGTCAATACACAAGGCTCCAAGGTTTTTTTTTTTGTTTCTTTTTTTTTTAGTGTAAGGTTACAAATATGGTTGCCAGATAAAATACAGGGTGCCCCATCAAATTTAAATTTGAGATAAACAATGAATATTTTTGTTAGTCTAACTATTTTCCAAATATTGCATGGGTGTACTCACACTATCTCTTTCTCCAAATTAACGTGAGACTTTGTATTTTGTTGGAAATCCTGCATGCAGAATGAGCCATTTATCTCCTGATGGAGTTTATGTGCTGATTTCTGTATAAGACAAGTTGTGATGTTCTAAACATCTTGGAACCTTCAAGTCCCTACAATTATTTACCCTACTACTCTTTAGATATGTATTTCACAGGGATATTCTGAAGTAGTGTGGTTTTGAAAAGTAAGGCTGGTGCTTAGCTTTTTTTAAGTGACCAGGAACTCTTACAGAGATGTATGGGCATGCGCAGTAGATTGCAGAAGGGAGAGGATGGGAAATGCCGGCACTTGGGAAACTCTCAGACTTCCTGGTTTGTTTTAGAGTTAAACAGGTCTTTTCAGGAGTTGCTGAGGAGCTTGCCGGTGATTGTTTATAAATATAAACAAGTGGAAGTATTTGTGTGAATCTTCTGTAGATTGAACGAGGTGATTGGGGAGAAGGAGACATTCTGAATTGCCTTTTATGCGCTTATTTATTTGTTTTGGTGAATGGACACTAAACATACCCAAATATACTGAGCACTTAGTTTCAGGCATTACTGGTTAAATATGTTTGGGAAGCCAAAGTCGATTTATTTCAATAAACATGTCTTTTCATTTACTTAAATGCTTTCCTTGCTTTCAATTCTCCTGGTCACTTAATATTTGACTTGGAACACATAAATTATTCACTTTACTCCATTTTTTCCATTATAGATTCAATTCTGCATATTAACGTCTAAGAAAATTATTTGAGTCTTATTACTTCTTCTGATTAAATCTTGGATTTTGAATACTTTTCCAGGAATGCAATTAAATTGATGAATATTTGCAATGTTTGGTTAAATAAAATGGGAGTTTTAAGATTTTTGGATTTGATTGGTTTTAAGAGTGTTTCCACAAAAATTATTACTACCATTAGTTTTTCCATCTGTTTGCATAAGGATAGCAATCCTCCCTGGCAGCACAGATTTTTCATATCTTTTGTGCAAGTATCTGGGTCGTGCTTCAATTCCAGTTATGTGGAAATTCCAGTTTCCATTAGAATCTATTAATTAAATTACTATTTATGAAGGTAAGAAAGAATAAAAATTAAAGTCCACTCCCTCCCACAACCCACCTAACAAACTTGTTCCTACCACGGTGTTTTCATATTTCAGTGAATAGCACTATATTTGTTTACATGGGAAATCCAAAATCGTTCAAAATAATATTTGGCTCATCTTTATCTCCATATTCATATCCCATACAACAAGTTTTGGTAGCTAAAACTTCAGAGTACATACATGAAAAATCGCTGGTCATTACACCCATTGCCCTCACCGTGTCTGCATAGACAGGAGCAGCCTTCTTGGTCTGCCTGCTTGCAATCGAGGTGATCCTTTGCACCCTATAATTTACTGTTGCACAGTAAGAGATCTTTTTAAAACATTAGTCAGACCAAATCATCTTTTTGCCTTAACCCTTCAAATGGTTTTCTCTTATGCTTCATTACAGATTGCTAGAAGGCATACCTGACCTGGCCTTTGCCCCTCTCTCTGACTCCTGTTCAGCTCCTGGATCTTTGTTCCCAGTGATTCATTTGCTCTGATTTCCTTTATCTTCCTTGACTGCACCAAGCCTGTTCCTGATCTTTGCTTTCTCTTCCTTATGCCTGAAAATCTGTAGGGCTAGAATTCACACAGCTCATTACTTTTTTGCATTTAGATCTGTGCTTAAGTATCTCTTCTTCAAGAACAGTCTTTGCTCACTTTAAAATAGCATCTCTCTTCTCTTCTTATCCTCTTTGTCCTATTTTTTTCTTTGTAGTACATATTACTACCTACAGATATTTGCTCATTATTTGTTTCTCCATTGTGTTTCTTACTTGTTCATTTTTTTATTAAATAATCTAGATCTAGCCTCTATTTCTGAACTAATTACCCCATCTTATCACATGGACTCCCCCCAGATTTGACTACTGCATGATCATAGAACATAATATAGGCCTTCTTGGTTCCATACATTTTCTCTTTCCCTTCACTTTGAATTTTTTCATGTTTCTTGTCATCTGTGATCCCCAAGCATTCAAAGTTATATTTGAGAGACAATTATAAGCCCTTAAAATCCTTTTAGACTCATGTGTACTTCTCTAGTGGTACTTGCTATTTTATCCTTATCATTATTATTATTTTTGAATGCTTTCAACATGTCTTTTCTTCCTTGCTAAAGCTGGTGCCTCTACATGATCTATCATTTTATCTTCTATACCACCTAATATCACAGATAAATGATTACTATTTGTTTACTAAAATTCTGCTCTTTCTTGTTAATTGGGAATGTCTATAAAATTATTTGTTTTTGCTACAAATTGTAATGATTTTCCTTGACTTTTATAGTTTTGCAAAGTTCCATTTCTTTTCACATAACTAAGCAAGTGTTCATTATCAAACAATAAATCTCCTAAAATACTGCTTGGATGAATATCACTCTGATTTTTCTAAATCAATCTAACTTACCAGTGTGATTGAGTTTTTGTGTAAAAATAATTTTTTGAATAAGTTTTTCAAGATTGTCTCAAAGATACTTTTTTTTTTTTTTTTTCACCCTTCCCTCCTCCCCTTCACAAGTGCTTCAACTACATTTTGGAAAAGGTGAGGTGAGTACTATCGCCATGGTTTATAAGTCTGCAGTTTCTGAGCACCCTCACTCACTTCCTTTATTTCTAATAGGAAACCATTCGCTAGTGTCTCTTGGATTTATATGGTGAGAACCTGGAACCTAGAGAACCTAGAATCAATAGTCAGTGAACCAATCTGACCAATAAAATGCTAAGAAGAAAAAAACTGATCCTGTTTAACACAGACAATTGTCAAGTTTTGCTTAGTCTCTGAAGCAAGATGGCAAGGGGAAAAGGAATGTTCTCAGCATTCTTAAAGGTCTAATTTGGGGAAAAGAACCTTCTATAATTCAGTTGGAGATTAATCTCTGTGTGTCCTATCTCCAATCTTCAGAAAATCACTTCCTCTAGTAAGCCACATTGCTGGAAAAAATGCTTTCTCTCCCCTTTCACAGAACACTAGGCTCCCCTGGCATTCTGGAAACACAGTTCTGGCTTTATAGCACTAACATGAAATAAGAACTTTCTGCTTATGTTAAAGTGTGGAGTTCAATATTTAAAATATTCTGAAGACATTATAAGCATGCAATTCAACAATATGCTAATTAATTCATTGATATTTTCAACCTACTAGCTATGGACATAACTGCTGAAGTGTCTACTATATTTTTAATTTTAATACTTAAGTTTCAACGGTTTCAGATGGATTTTGAAAAAAAGAGATAAATACTTTTCCATTTTTTTTTGTTTTTTAGAAACTTTCAAAACCTTGTTTAAAATGAGGAAATTTACCAAAATGGAATTCTGGTCACTGAAACAGATTATTTGGAGTATACCAAAGTACTTGGGATAATTTTAATACTTAGAAGACCTTAATATTTCCAAACCTCCTACCATCGTCAGCAGGATACCTGTGAGGTTCTATCCTATTGTAAGCCAAGTTTTAAATGTAGAGTTGGAATATTTTGCATATAAATGGTAGGAAAAGTCCCAAGCCATACCTATGCAGCCTCCCAAAATCTATTCCAAAAGCCACTTATCAGCTTATTTTGCTTATTTAGCTGCTTATCAGCTACTAACCATGGTCTCTTCACTCCAGGATGGATGCATTTCTAGCTTTCTGAAGTATACTCTTAAGAAGTAAATTGAGCATTCCCTTTTGTGATTTTTTGAAAATGTATTTATTTTACTCTTATTCTTGAAAGATACTTATGTTTAGTATTCAGTTTTAGATCGTCAATTATATGTCCTTAGTACATCAAAGATAGTATCCTCTTTCTTCTGGCTTTCATTTTTCCTCTTGAGAATTCTGCATGTTGCCATTCTTTAGCAGGTGATCAGAAGTTTTCTTCTATCATTTTATTTTCTGTGATGTTCTGCAATTACACGGCAATGTATCTATGTGTGGATTTCTTTTTATCTATCGTGTTTTGTTCATGGAATGCTTCCTCTGTATGTGGACTTAAGTCATTTACCATGATTGAACAATTCTCAGCTATTATTTAGTCAAAGTTTAGGTTGTTATTCTCTCTCTAGTTTTATGTCTGGATCTTGATTTAGGCATATACTGGACAATCTCATTCTTTCTACCCTATCTTTTGAAATCTCTTTTGTATTATTATAAATCCTTGCCTCTCTTTTGAGCAACATTTTAGGTATAACTTCTAGTCACTCTTTTAAATAGTTTTAAATGTTTGTTTAAGTTCACTTTTGGTCAGTCTAATCAGTTTGTCCTCCTTTAGTTTTTTGTTTCAACAAAAATTTTTGCAATTTGTTATTTCTCATTATTCTGTTTTCTTTCTTATTTATTATTTTATAAATGCATTTCTTATATCTGTAAACATTTTGCCTATCTATGATTTCATTTTTAGTGTCTTCAAACATTGTATGCATATACAATTAATGGTAATATTTTTCATATTTTGCTGAATCTCCCTCAAAAAGATTATTTTCTCATAAATTTAACTGTCTTTACTTAAAATCATACTTGGTTAATGTCAATATGTGTTAAAAACTGACATATATTGAAAATTTTTTCATTCAGAGAAGACTTTTTCCTTTTTTTTCCAAGGATAATTACCTAACTGAAATATCAACATTATATCCCCTTTAGTTTTCTGGTTTACACTGATAAATTATGGTAAACACCGATAAATTATGGTTTGTCTCCTTTCTCTTTGCTAAGGCAACCATGATGTTGGACTTTTACCTATTTTCTCGTATGTTTACTACTCCAAGCTCAAATTTCAATCTTTGTTTTTCCTTTTTTATTAGTCTCTGGGAATTTTCCTATATTCCATCTCTCCAACTCAGTCTTTTTTGAATAAACAAAGTTCCTTTATCCAGGGTTTACCTACTCTTCTGTATTGGTAAGGTTCTAAGCATATATATTGCAGAGAAAGTAAAAAAGAAATTTTCCTTACTTGTCTGAACAATTCTTTCAGTACGTAACATTTTGTATTAATTAGCATCTTAGTTACAGAATTCTAATGCAAAGATAATTAAATTAAAAACATAATTAATGACTCATAACCATTTCCAGTTCTCTTAAAACCCTGAGGAATGGTCAAGAATGTCTCCCAGAAATGAGTGTAAAATCTTTCTGATTGCTGTTTCTGCTTTTGCTCTGCCTTTCTGAATTGCTAATTTTTTTCTGAAATGCTGATCTTGTTTCTAATGTTGCCAAGGAGAGTTTCACTCAGCCAATATTTACAAATATTTCATTTTGCTCCACAAAAGCCTAGTTGTCCTTTTAGAGTTTTTACAACCTTCCTTTATCCACTTAATAATGTGGAACAATTTCCCTTAACTGGGCCAAAGGACTATTGAGTGGTAATTCTTCAGTCTTAAAATCTCTGCATGGAGCATTTATCTTTTGACAACCTGCTATGAATTTAAGTATTTGTGTTAATCTGAGCATCCTGATACTAAAGTCTTCCTCACTATTTATTAAGAGAATTCTAAGACATTATTATGCAAACTAAACTCTAGTCAGTCTGCTTTGATATCATGCTCTAACAAAAATTGGTTTTTGTGGTTGTTTATAATTTGATCAATGTCATAAAGGTAAAGATTGTTTCATGGGTGAAAACTGATTTTGAAATGAAGAATGGCCAGGGAAAGTTTCTCTAGCTCCTCCAGACTGAGATCAAATAAGAATACGTTAGGTGAGCAAAAAAAGGAAATGAGAAAAGAAATATTCTAGGCAGAGAAGGAAATATGTGTAAAGACCTTGGGGAGGAACAAGGCAAAGACAGTGAAAGAAACAGAAAGAACAAATAACCTTGGGAGAAGTGAAAGGATTTTAACATTAGATAGAATATGTTAAGAGAGTTTGACTTTAAATCTAGAAAGAATGTGAAATATTTAAGATATTTAGCTATAAAAATGGAAACTCAAATTTGAAATTAGGTGGGGAAAAAATAAACGGGATGGGAAAAAAAAGAGACTTGATGGGTACTGAGGCAAGAGCGGATCTCTAGAGACCTGTGTGGAGCTGTTGCAGTGATCTCACTGAGACATAATGTTAGGTGGGACTGGAAAGAAGGTAGGTTTAAACAGTATTGAAGCCAAGAAGCTACAGGATTTGGTGACTGATAAGAGAAATAAAGAAGAGTCTGAAAAATTAACATCAGTTTTCAGTCAAAATGCAATCCTTTTTATCCTTGATGGTTGAAAAAACATCACTATGTTCAATCAGTACTTTCTTTTCTCCCTTTTCAACAGAGTTCCCTTTATTACCCCATCTTTCCTCTAAACAACTTTTATCAATTCTTTGTCAAAGACAAATGAGACTTTTTTTTTTGTCTCTTTTCTGGTATTAGATGCAACATGATTGCATCTTTTATTAATCACCAATGTCCTTCCCACTTTATCCATTTGTTTTTGTCTTTAGAAAATCAACAAATAAGAGGGTGTGTGTGTGTGTGTGTGTGTGTGTGTGTGTGTGTGTTGTTATGGATCAAACCCAGGGCCTTGCACATGCTAGGCAAGTGTCCTATCACTGAACTAAATCCCTGGTCCTAGAGATTTTTAAATTATAGGTGTTCATATCTTCACTGTGTATAGGAGAGGGTGATTGAAATGATTTCTTTAGGTTTTCTCAATTCTGTTTTCTTGATATGATGTACTTATTTTAGCCCCAAATATACTTGGAATACTTATTATAGAATTACAAATTCAATATTAGGAAGTGATCTCCAGTTTAACTGTGCAGTCTTAAATTGGCAGGTAAATATCCTTCCCATTTTCCTCTCTCTCAACCTGATAGCTGATGCCATAGTGATTGCTAAGAATGACTTTTGAGATCTAAACTGGTTTTAGAGTTGACTTCATCTGTGCTTCCACAATGGTATGTACTCCTATGGCTTACATTCTACCTTGAAAATTTTCTCAAGTATATTCATAAAGAACTGTGCTCTTAGTTTGGAATTTCATTCAAAATTTAAGTCTTGCATTGAAATCACTTTCGTATTCATATAAAATAATATATTATTAGACAACTGCATTTTATTTTGCCAAAGGGGGGGGAAAAAAAAAACAAAAAAAACTCTGGACAATTAAGGAACAATTTTATTCAGCCTAGCCATAGGAAGACCACCCTGGATCTGAAGATCAGAGTTTTTTGGCAGGGTGATTGTGCCACAGACTTTTCTATAATAGGAGTAGACAATTTATAGGTCAGGTTAATTAAAGTTGCAATTATTTTTATAATCAGGGGATGTCTCAGTTAGTAAGCTGTCCTGGAAATATTTATCTCTGTGTCTAGCTGGTTTCAAGAAGAGAAACTGTTCCAACCTCATTAAATCATTATTGAGACAAATGAGAGTTTGGAGGATCTGAGTTTGGTCTTGTCACAGATATTAAAGGGAGTTATGCACCAGCCTTCTGAGAGTCAGTAAAAGAGCGGACAGCAAGTCTCATCTATGTCTTAGGAGGCAATGAGGTTCTTCAGTGCAAAATATTTTCTGGAACACAAAATTCTGGGGAGATTTCAGAAAACAGAAGTGTGAAGGTGAATTTTTAATCATTACTGTTTTCTAGGGAAATAGAGCCAGGTAAAGTTCAGCATTGTCAGTATTTTATGTGTGAGTTCCAAATTTTTGACATGAATTTAAAGTCATCGAATCAATATATTTGCAGCACTTCTTCCCATGTACTTCTTGTTCAAAAAAGTCACAATTTTAATTTTCAGAATATTTTAATATAAAGAAAAGTTTAATGAATTTAATTTGATGAAAGCAAATCTAGTTTTGCCCGGAATTTGTAGGAATATAAAACCATCTGCTTTATGTTCATGGCAGAAGGAAATATTAATTTAGTAAATCTAAATTGTTATGTTTTTGTCTTTTGTTTCTTTTATTTATATAGCAGTTTTACTCATCATCATTTGAATACACTCCCACCAAATAAAATCAGTTCTTTTGTCGAAAGAGATCAGTAGCTTGCTTAGATAATTATTTCACAGTGCTTGCTTCAATCTGACCTGTTAATATGATGGTGGTTAAATGTGAATCAAATGCTTCAGAGTATTATTGTTTTAATACTATTCTTGGAAGCTTGACAATGAATCTCTTATTTTAGTCCAACAAAATTACATACAGTGTTATGTTCTGTCCAACTAGGCATACTCCCATCCCATGTTGATGAACATCTTTCCATTTCAGGGGAAATTTCAAATAAAAACTGCACTTGAGCTTTTTTTTTTTTCTTTTTCCTCAGTAACTGCTTGTCCATAACCCTGGGCTGGTTGCCAAGCAATAATGTGATTGCTTTACAGTCAGTGGAAATAATTCAGTGGCACTTTTCCATTTGTAATGCTTCTCAATGAGAAATGAGGTTGTTAGGCGACAGATAACACAGAGCTGGGACAGAAAAAGATGACTGAGTTAAGCATTCACACCAAATAACACTCTAAGTCATTTTTTTAAACTTATGCTTTGAAATAATTGTAGCTCCAAATAAATGTTGTAGAGAATAGTGCAGAGAGTTCTTGTGTACCTTTCACCCAGTTTCCCCTAAAGGTAACATCTCACCAAAACCATAGCAATTACCAAAACCAGGAAATTAATCCAATATTATCAATTGAACTACAGACTATTGGTCTTTCACCAATTTACATGTACTTATTTTTCCTTTTTCTTTGTGTTTGTTGTTTTTTGTTACAAAGTTCTATAAAATTTTATCACATGTATAGATTGGTATACCCTCATCCAATCAGAATAGAAATTTCTCATGTGACCCTGACATCGTCACTCCCTCACCCTAGCCCTGACCTCTGGAAACTGCTGGTCTGTTCTCCCTCACTTTCATTGTTTGTATAAAAGTAAGTTCAAAAATGAAATATGAATTACATAATATTTGGAGATTTTCTTTGTTAAAATTTTCTTGAAGTATTTAAGACTCTCAAGAAGTTGCATTGACTAATACAGAGAGTTTACATGTACCCTCCACACAGCTTTCCCCAAGGGTGACATCCTACATAGCCAAAGTTCACTAAAAAAAAAAATGGAAAATTGACATTGGTGCAGTGCTATCAAGTAAACTATAGATTCTGCTCCCATGTTTTTACATGTACTGTTTTAAAAATGTATTTCTATGAAATTTCACTATAAATACGGATTCATACAGTTGCCACCACAATGGGAATAGAACACTGTTCTGTGATCTCGAAGAAACTCATTTGTTTTATACCTTTACTAGTCACACCCTCCCCACCAACCTAAGCCCTGGCAATCATGAATCTTTTAGTTCTGTTTACTTTAGGCTTTTCCAGAACTTAATAGAAATAAATCACATAGTACATGTTCATTTTTGGTCTTGTTACTTTCATCTAACAATGTTTTGAGATGCATTCAACTAACTGCTTGTAATAAGAGTTTTTTCCTTTGCATATTCCAGTGCATGCATGCAACAACATTTTGGATTCCATTTACTTATTGAAAGACATTTAATCTGCTTCTAGTTTTTCAGTATTATGAGTAGAGCTACTATGGACATTCATGGGCAGGTTTTTATATGAACATATCTATAGTATAGATACACAGGATTACTTGGTAAGTATATGTTTATATTTAGAAGAAATTTTCAAACTCTACTCCAGAGTGGCAGATCATTTTTTATTCCCATTAAGAGTGGGTGAAACAGAAGATGATACACAGGCAATTAATGAATATATGAAAAAATGTTCAATATCTCTAGTAATTAGAGAAATGCAAATTAAAACAACTCTAAGATTTTGTCTTACTCCAATTAGAATGGCTATTACTAAAAACACAAGCAATAATAGGTGTTGGCGTGGATGTGGGGAAAAAGGCACACTTTACACTGCTGGTTGAGTTGCAAATCAGTGCAGCCACTCTGCAAAAGAGTATGGAGAATCCTAAGAAAACTTGGACTGGACCCACCTTTTGACCTAGTTATCCCACTCCTCTGTTTATACCCAAAGGATTTAAAATCAGTAAACTACAGTAACAGTCATATCAATGTCTATAGCAGCTCAGTTCACAATACCTGGATTGTGAAACTAGATGCCCTTCAACAGATGAATGGATAAAGAAACTGTGGTATATATACATAATAGAATATTTTTTTTATTGTAAACAAATGGGATACATGTTGTTTCTCTGTTTGTACATGGCGTAAAGGCATACCATTTGTGTAATCATAAATTTACATAGGGTAATGTTGTTTGATTCATTCTGTTATTTTTTCCCTTCCCCCCCACCACTCCCTCCCCTCTTTTCCCTCTATACAGTCCTTCCTTCCTCCATTCTTGCCCCCCTCCCTAACCCTAACTCTAACCCTAACACTAACCCCTCCCACCCCCCATTATGTGTCATCATCCACTTATTAGCGATATCATTTGTCCTTTCACTTAGCATGATATTCTCCAATTTCATCCATTTGCCTGCAAATGCCATAATTTTATCATTCTTTATGGCTGAGTAATATTCCATTGTATATATATACCACTGTTTCTTTATTCATTCATCAATTGAAGGACATATAGGTTGGTTCCACAGTCTGGCTATTGTGAACTGAGCAGCTATGAACATTGATGTGGCTGTATCTCTGTAATATGCTGATTTTAAGTCCTTTGGGTATAGGCCAAGGAGTGGGATAGCTGGGTCAAATGGTGGTTCCATTCCAAGTTTTCTAAGGAGTCTCCACACTGCTTTCCAGAGTGGCTGCACTAGTTTGCAATCCCACCAGCATTGTAAGAGTGTACCTTTCTCCCCACATCCTCGCCAACACCTGTTGATGCTTGTATTCTTGATAATCGCCATTCTAATTGGGGTGAGATGGAATCTTAGGGTGGTTTTGATTTGCATTTCTCTTATTACTAGAGATGTTGAACATTTTTCCATATGTTTGTTGACTGCTTGTAGATCTTCTTCTGTGAAGTGTCTATTCATTTCCTTAACCCATTTGTTGATTGTATTATTTGCATTCTTGGTGTAGAGTTTTTTGAGTTCTTTATAGATTCTGGAGATTAGTGCTCTATCTGAAGTATGATTGGCAAAGATTTTCTCCCACTGTGTAGGATCTTTCTTTGCATTGCTGATAGTTTCCTTTGCTGAGAGAAACCTTTTTAGTTTGAATCTATCCCAGTTATTGTTTCTTGCTTTTATTTCTTGTTCTATGGGAGTCCTGTTGAGGAAGTCTGGTCCTAAGCCGACATGTTGAAGCTCTGGACCTACTTTTTCTTCTATAAGATGCAAGGTCTCTGGTCTGATTCCGAGGTCCTTAATCCATTTTGAGTTTATTTTCGTGCATGGTGAGAGATATGGGTTTAGTTTCATTCTGTTGCATATGGATTTCCAATTCTCCCAGCACCATTTGTTCAAGAGGCTATCTTTTCTCCATTACATATTTTTGGCACCTTTGTCTAGTATGAGAAAATTGTATTTATTTGGGTTTGTGTCTGTGTCCTCTATTCTGTACCACTGATCCACCTTTCTATTTTGGTACCAATACCATGCCGTTTTTGTTACTATTGCTTTGTAGTAGAGTTGAAGATCTGGTATTGCGATTCCCCCTGCTTCACTCTTTGTGCCAAGGATTGCTTTAGCTATTCTGGGTTTTTTATTCTTCCAGATGAATTTCATAATTGCTTGCTCTATTTCTGTAAGGTACATCATTGGGATTTCAATTGGAATTGCATTGAATCTGTATAGCACTTTAGATAGTATGGCCATTTTGACAATATTAATTCTTCCTATCCAAGAACATGGAAGATCTTTCCATCTTCTAAGGATTTCTATAATTTCTTTCTTTAGTGTTCTGTAGTTCTCATTGTAGAGGTCTTTCACCTCTTTTGTGAGATTGATTCCCAAGTATTTTATTTTTTTCGATGCTATTGTGAATGGGGTAGTTTTCCTAATTTCTCTTTCTGAAGATTCATCACTTATGTATAAAAATGCATTGGATTTATGAGCATTGATCTTGTAACCTGCTACTTTACTGAATTCACTTATGAGATCTAAAAGTTTTTTGGTGGAATTTCCTGGTTCAACTAAGTATATAATCATATCATCAGCAAATAGGGATAGTTTGAGTTCTTCTTTTCCTATTCGTATCCCTTTAATTTCTTTGGTCTGTCTAATTGCTCTGGCTAGAGTTTCAAGGACGATATTGAAAAGAAGTGGTGAAAGAGGGCATCCCTGCCTTGTTCCAGGTTTTAGGGGAAATGCTTTCAGTTTTTCACCATTTAGAGTGATATTAGCCATGGGCTTAGCATAGATGGCCTTTACAATGTTAAGGAATGTTCCCACTATCCCTATTTTTTCTAGTGTTTTGAGCATGAAGGGGTGGTATATTTTATCAAATGCTTTTTCTGCATCTATTGAAATAATCATGTGATTCTTGACTTTAAGTCTATTGATATGGTGAATTACATTTATTGATTTCCTGTTGTTGAACCAACCTTGCATCCCTGGGATGAAACCCACTTGATCATGGTGCACTATCTTTTTAATATGTTTTTGTATGCGATTTGCTAAAATTTTGTTGAGAATTTTTGCGTCGATGTTCATTAAGGATATTGGTCTGAAATTTTCTTTCCTCGATGTGTCTCTGTCTGGTTTAGGTATCAGGGTGATATTGGCTTCATAGAATGCATTTGGGAGGGTTCCCTCCTCTTCTGTTTTATGGAATACTTTGAGAAGTATTGGAATGAGCTCTTCTTTAAAGGTTTTGTAGAACTCGGCTGAGAACCCATCTGATCCTGGACTTTTCTTTGTTGGTAGGCTTTTGATGACTTCTTCTATTTCATTACTTGAAATTGGTCTATTTAAATTGTGTATGTCCTCCTCGTTCAGTTTAGGCAATTCATATTGTCTCTAGAAACCTGTTGATGTCTTCGGAATTTTCTATTTTGTTGGAGTATAGATTTTCAAAACAGCTTCTAATTATGTTTTGTATTTCTGTCGTGTCTGTTGTGATATTTCCTTGTTCATTCCAAATTTTAGTGATTTGGGTTTTCTCTCGTCTTCTCTTTGTTAGTGTGGCTAAAGGTTTATCAATATTGTTTATTTTTTCAAAGAACCCACTATTTATTTTGTCAATTTTTTGTATTGTTTCTTTTGTTTCAATTTCGTTGATTTCAGCTCTGAGTTTAACTATTTCCTGTCTTCTACTACTTTTGGTGTTGGTCTGTTCTTCTTTTTCTAGGGCTTTGAGCTGTAGTGTTAGGTCGTTTATTTGTTGAGTTTTACTTCTTTTATTAAATGCGCTCCATGAAATAAATTTTCCTCTAAGTACTGCTTTCATAGTGTCCCAGAGATTTTGATATGATGTTTCTTTGTTCTCATTTACCTCTAAGAATTTTTTAATTTCCTTCCTAATATCTTCTGTTATCTATTCATCATATAATAGCATATTGTTTAATCTCCAGGTGTTGGAGTAGTTTCTGTTTTTTACTCTTTCAGTTATTTCTAACTTCAATCCATTATGATCTGATAGAATACAAGGTAGTGTATCTTCCTGTATTTGCTGACATTAGCTTTGTGGCATAATATATGGTCTATTTTAGAGAAGGATCCATGTGCTGCTGAGAAGAAAGTGTATTCGCTCTTGGTTGGATGGTATATTCTATAAATGTCTGTTAAGTCTAAATTATTGATTGTGTTATTGAGATCTATGGTTTCTTTGTTCAATTTTTGTTTGGAAGATCTGTCCAGTGGTGAGAGAGGCATGTTAAAATCACCTAGTATTATTGTGTTATGGTCTATTTGGTTTCTAAAATTGGGAAGGATTTGTTTGACATACATGGATGAGCCACTGTTTGGGGAATAGATGTTTATGATTGTTATATCTTGCTGATTTATGGTTCCCTTAAGCAGTATGAAATGTCCTTCTAATCCCTTCTGACTAACTATGGCTTGAAGTCCACATTATCTGAAATGAGGATGGATACTCCAGCTTTTTTGCTGAGTCCATGTGCATGGTATGTTTTTCCCCATCCTTTCACCTTTAGTCTATGGGTATCTCTTTCTATGAGGTGAGTCTCTTGCAGGCAACATATTGTTGGATCTTTCTTTTTAATCCAATCTGCCAGTCTATGTCTTTTGATTGATGAATTCAGGCCATTAACATTCAGGGTTATTATTGATATATGATTTGTATTCCCAGTCATTTGGTTCATTTTTTAAATTTTATTTATTTATTTATTTATTTATTTTTGACATGACTTGGTTCCTCCTTTATTTGACAGTTCCTTTAGGATAATTCCTCCCTTTGCTGATTTGCTTTTTATCTCTTCCTCATGGAATATTTTGCTGAGAATGTTCTGCAATGCTGGCTTTCTTTTTGTAAATTCTTTTAGCTTTTGTTTATCATGGAATGATTTTATTTCATCATCAAATTTGAAGGTAAGTTTTGCTGGGTATAAGATTCTTGGTTGGCATCCATTTTCTTTCAGAGCTTGAAAAATGTTGTTCCAGGCCCTTCTAGCTTTTAGGGTCTGGATTGAAAAATCTGCTGATATCCGTATTGGTTTCCCCCTGAATGTAATTTGGTTCTTTTCTCTCACAGTCTTTAAAATTCTGTCTTTATTTTGTATGTTAGGTATTTTCATTATAATGTGCCTTGGTGTGGGTCTGTTATAATTTTGTGTATTTGGAGTCCTATAAGCCTCTTGAACTTGATTTTCCATTTCATTCTTCAGATTTGGGAAATTTTCCGATATTATTTCATTGAATAGATTGTTCATTCCTTTGCTTTGTTTCTCTAAGCCTTCCTCAATCCCAATAATTCTCAAATTTGGCCTTTTCATGATCTCCCATAGTTCTTGGAGATTCTGTTCATGATTTCTTACGATCTTCTCTGTTTGTTCAACTTTGTTTTCAAGGTTAAATATTTTGTCTTCAATATCTGAGGTTCTGTCTTCCAGGTGTTCTATCCTCTTGGTTATGCTTTCTATGGAGTTTTTAACTTGCTTTATTGTTTCCTTCATTTCAAGGATTTCTGTTTTTTTTTTTTTTTTTTTTTCAGTATCTCTAACTCTTTATTGAAATGATCTTTTGCTTCCTGTATTTGGTCTTTTAACTGTTGATTGGTGCGATCATTTAATGCCTGCATTTGCTCTTTCATCTCTTCCTTCAATGTCTGCATTTGCTCTTTCACTTCCTCGTTTGCTTCCCTGATCATTTTAATTATGTACATTCTGAACTCCCTTTCTGTCATTTCTTCTGCCATGCTGTCTTTGGATTTTATTGATGTAACATCTAGATTTGTTTGGGGCATTTTCTTCCCTTGTTTTCTCATATTGTTCAGGTATCAGTTGACCACTGAGATATTGCAGATTTCCTCTATTGACTTATAATGTCCCTGAAGATTTCTAGTATATCCCCTCTTAGCCTTCAGTAGCCTATAAGTCTGAAGTCTTGGAGGAAGTTGATAATGCGGTGCTCCACAAGGAAGCTGCCTCTGTAGGGGTGGTGGCCTTTAGGTGGGGTATATTCCCTGATAGTGGGCAGAGGTGCCTTTACTTGTTTACCAATGGTCATCCAAAGGGGAACTAGGCTGCAGGCTGAGGCAAGGCCTGTTTGAGCCTGTGTCTCTGGTTTTACCATTCTTGTGTGAAAACCTCACCCGGCAGGATAGACTCACCCGGTGGGGAGGTCTCGCTGGTCAGTTCCCCTCCTAGAGGTTCCCCCTCAATCTACAACTACTGCCTGGGCTGGGCTGTCTTCCTCTGCAACGTTCCCAGGGGCCCGGACCTACCTCCTGGGCCTGGGAGCCTCACCCTTCGCAGGTGAGTCTCCTTAGGCTCCCTCTCCTCAGAGAATCTGCCCACAGTCCTGGAAACTTCGCTCTTCCCTAGGCTTGTCTCTGTGTGGCTCTTCCACCAAGAAGCCATCCTGGGACCCTGCTTTGCACCTAATCGCCTGGCTATGCGGCCCCTCCTTTGAGCTGCCACCTGGAGCCCCATACAATAGCTCCTAGACCCAGAGACCCGCCACACACCTCTTCCTCCGGACAGCCACCCGGTTTCCGACGCAGTCACTAGGAGTCCAAGCAACTCACTTCGCGTCTCCTCCTTCCGCCAACTGCCCGTAGCCCTAGGCAGTCACTCCGAGTCCAAGTGACCCGCACTGTTCCTCCTCCTCCTCGGGGTAGCCCCCCGGGTGTTCAGGAGCGGTCGCTCGGAGACCAAATGACCCACCGCGCTCCTCCTCCAGGCAGGCCACCGGTTATCAGGAGCGGTCCAAACAACTCACCACTCGCCTCCTCCTCTGGCAACCACCTGTGGCTCTGATGCAGTCACTCCTAAACCAAGCGACCTGCCGCACTTCTCCTCTTCCTCTGGGCAGCCCCCCGGTGTTCAGAAGCAGTTGCTCTGAGTCCAAACAGCTCGCCACACAGCTTCTCCTCAGGCAGCCGCCCAGAGCCCCAGTGGTTGCTCCGAGTCCAAGCGCTGTGCTGAGCCGCCTCCTCTACGATGATCCCAGTTGTCCGTGTTTACTGCTCCAGCGGGGAGGAGGGGCGTCTCGCCGGGCAGCTCTACTTCACAAAGTTCCCTGTGTTCCAGGGCTACCGCCCCATCCGGGATGCCTCCCCAACAGAAGAGACTCACCCGGCGGCTTTGAGTTGTTCCCAAGTCTCTCACTATCTCCTCTTTTGAATCCTGCGTCCTGGAGCAACATGAAATGCAGCTGCCCTCTAGTCCGCCATCTTGAAAACCCCCATAATAGAATATTATTCAACCATAAAGAAGAATAATATTATGGCATTTGCAAATAAATTGGTGGAATTGGAGAATATCATGCTAAGTGAAATAAGCCAATCCCCAAACACCAAAGGCTGAATGTTTTCCCTGTTAAGTGGATGATGATATATAATGGGGGTGGAGGGTGGGGAGTGAGAGAAGAATGGGGAAACTTTGGATTATGTAGAGGGAAATGAGAGGGAGGAGGAGGCGGGGGTATGAAAAATGGTGGAATGAGACAGACATCGTTACCCTATGTACATGTATGATTGCAGTCTGTAAAAAATTAAAAGATACATAAAAAAAAAAGAGTGGGTGAAAAAAGGCAGTTGGTCTGTATTCTCTTCAGGCTTACGTGTTGTCCTTATTTATTAATTTAGCCCTTTTAATATGTATATGGGGTATTTCATTGTAATTTTAATGTGCTTTTCCTCTAAGTCTAATATTTTTATATGTTTGTTATTTGTTTTTTGTTGTTTTTTTGCCATTGACATATCATTTTGGCAAAGTATGTGTTCAAGACTTTTGCCCATTCTCTAATTGAATTCTTTGTTTTTATGGTTCCACTTTAAAAACTTCCAGACACAAGACCTTTGTAACATAAGCAATTCGTACATATTTTCTCCCAATGTTTGGTTTGTCTTTCCAGCTTCTTGACAGTATTTTTTTACACAACAAATGTTTCTTTTTAACTTTTATGAAATTTTGTTAATCGGTATTTTGAGAATGATGTAATTGGTGTCATAAACTTGTTGACTAACCCAAGGTAACAAAAATATTTTCTCCTGTGTTATCTTCTAAAACTTTTAGTTTCAGATTAATTATATCTAAAAATCCATTTTGAGGTAGCTTTCACATTACCTCGAAATTTAGGTTGTGGCTTATTTTTTACTCAGAGATGTCCAGTTTTCTCATTTGTAGGAAAATTATCCTTTTGCCATTGAATGGCTTTTGCATTTTTTTTTTAAATCGGTTATAAGTACCCTTTGTGTGTCTATTAATGGGCTGTCTATTCTGGTCCACTCATATTTGTGTCTGGTTTTCCACCCATATTTCTGTTGTACTTAATAGAAATGTAATCATACAATCTATATTCATAGTATGTATTTTGGCAAACATCTTTCTGCCTCATTTGAGTTAATCATGCTTTCTTCTTTTAGTCAGGGTTCTGTATCTGTGGTTTCTGCTTCTGCTGATTGAACTGACCTCAGATCAAAAATATCTGAAAAATACATTTGCATGTGTACTGTACATGTACAAATGTAAAATATACAGTTTTAAAACCCAATAATGTGATTTCTCCAACTTTGTTTTATACATTTTTAATCAATTTAACTATTTTGTTGTCCTTTTACTTTTTTGTGTAAATTTTAGAATTACCTTGTGTATTTCTATAGAAACTATTCCGTTAAGACTTGGACGAAAATGAAACTTTCTAAATCAACTTTGAGAGAATTGAGTTATGCTGCATCTTCCAATCAGTAACCATGGTGTATCTCTCCATTTACTTTGGTCATTATTGAATTCTTTCATCAGTACTTTATAGTTTGAGGCACACATATTCTGTAGAAGTGTCTTCAAAAATGTATTCATACTGAAAAATGAAGTGCTCAACTTTGGGAAATGTAGTCATATGGGTTTTTAAGTATAATCTCCAATTATTCATTATTGCTTTATGGGAATATATTTAATTTTTCTGCCATTGTCTTGTATTCTGTGACCTTGCTACGTTCACTTGTTAGTTCTAAGAGTTTTAAAAAAATAGGTTATTTGAGATTTTCTCTGTAGACAATCATGACATCTATGAGTAGAGACAGAAAACATTTCTTTTTTCTAATCTGTTTGCTTTTAAATTCCTTTTCTAGCCTTATTTCACTGTCTAGAACTTTCAGTACTATGTTGAACAGGAGTGGTGATAATCTATATCTTTGCTCTCAACTTTAAGGGGAAAACAGTTTTTCATCAGCAAGTCTTATTGTAACTGTACTTTTTTGTTTGTTTTGATATTAGGGATTGAACCCAGAGGCACTTAACCACTGAGCCACATCCCCAGCCCTTTTTCATTTTTTATTTAGAGACAGGGTCTCCCTGAGTTACTTAGGGCCTCACCAAGTTGTTGAGACTGGCTTTGAAATCACCATCCTCCTGCTTCAGCCTCCTGAAATTCTGGGATTATAGGTGTTTGACACCCTGCCCAGCCATAAGTGTGTATTTTTGATAGATATACTTCATCAGATTGAAGTTTCTTTCTATTAGTTTGCTAAGCATTTTTATGTGAATGGGCATTGCATTTTGGCAAACATCTTTTCTGCATCATTTAAAATAATCATATTTTTTATTCTTTATATGGTCAACATTCTGTATCTACAGTTTCTGCATCCACTGACTCAACCAAGTTCAGACCAAAAACATTTGAAAAATACTATCAACTCAGTACAGAAAATCTACAAATGTTTTTCTTGTCAATATTCCTTAAACAATACAAGGATCATTTGCATAATATTTACATTGCATTAAGTGATACAAACAACCTAGAGATAAAGTAAATAGGAGGTTGTACGTAAATTATATGCAGGTACTCGAGCATCTACAGACCTGCATATCTGTGAGGAGTCCTGGAACCAATCTCCTATGGATACTGCGGGACAATTGTATTGTAAATATAGTATGTTACAGTATTTGGCTTTCAAATATACAGCCAGCTTTGCGTTCCTTGAACAAACTGTCTTTCTCATAGTGCATGATTCTTTGTATTTCTGGTTTCAATTTGCCAGTCTGTTTTTTTGAAGATTTTGTCTGGTTCATAAGAGATAGTGGTTTTATTTGATAAGACTATTTTGTACTTTTTCTTGCTATGCCGGCAGTATTCCTTGCTATGAACGCAAGGTTTAGAATTCATGTTCTCACTTACTTTTGCGGACCGTTGTTTAAATGTCAGTTGAGATTTCAAAACCTTTACAGTGCCATTCTGGTCTGCATTATTTATGTTTTTCAATAGAGTACCAGTTCTCAAATCTTGTGGTTGCTTACATACTCAAGCTATTCTGGAGTTTGCTTAGAACTTCATAAACAAATCTTATCCTGCGTTTCCCTTCTCTCCCTATTCATACTCTCCACTTTCAAATTGGGTGGAAAGCTGGGTGCTTTAGCTTTATCATTTAGTTAGTGCAAGATGAGGATAGTAAATAGGATTCCACTTCATAGTCTCTAAAGACTATGATGAAGGGGGGAAAAGATGATGCTCTTTTGCTGGTTTTCATCAGCGCTGGGTTGAAATGATTCACACAACTGTTTTTTTGCGTGATCACACCAATACAGTGATCGCTGTGGCTGAGAAGGGATGCAGCTGTTTAGTGTGGTGTGGAGACGGTTGTTAGGACTCCAACTCACAGTCGTGACAAGGAATGGTGGAAAGACATAAGAATGATACCTCCTTGGTGTAAGACAGGGATGAAAGATGGGTTTTGTTTACGTTTCTGGAAAGGCAGCAGCCAGTGGGGAAGCAGTAGGTACATTTTTTATCTTGCTGTTTACTGGAGGAGGCTAGGGATAGGCTACAGGGTTACATCTTGCATTGCTATCTTTTTCTCTGTCTCTCTCTAGAGAAACCATGCTTCCTTGGGTTTTTTATATTTTGTCTGACTCCATTGGAATTTCTGTTTTATGGGCTTCTCTAGTACCCAGGCAGGAATATATAGGAAGCAGAACAAACAATCCAAACCCAGAAAATTCACTTCTTAGTCACTTTTCATGTCATAAAATCTCTAACTTGTTTGTATTTTTTTCTCTTCTTTCAGAGCCCCTGGATATTTTCCTGTTTTGTCTGGGATTTTTAGTTGTAATTAGTAGGAAGAATACTGGACCATGACAGACTCCTCTTCTAGAGTGGAAAGACTAGTACAGTCAATTTTAAGGCCAGATTTTTAGTTCTGGTGTAATTTTCAGTTTTTCAGTATTTGCGAAATATGTTCTGCATGTTCTCCTGGACAGGTATAAAGGAAGTAAAAGATTTAGTTCTAGTCCCCAGTTCTTTTATGATCAAATTCAGCTAAAATGTATTGATTGGAAACCTTGTATGTGCCAGACACAAATCTGAACTGGGATAAAGTACCATAGTGTATTTGGGGAACAGATTTGTGAGCACAAAAACCAATTATAATGGGAAAGTGCTGTATTATAAAATGTCTGAAAACATTTCTAAAGCACTAAGCACTTACATTTTTATATATGTACCTTAGGAAGAAGTAAGGCAACCTGTGACAATCAAGCTGATTTTTCAGACTTTGGCAAGAATTTGACAGACTATTTGGGAAATGAAACGCAAAGTAAAAATGCTAATTTTGATATAAGAAATCAAAAAATTCCTATAACCAATAAAAACAATACAGAGATGTCATCATTAGAGGTGTCAGAAGAAGTAAAGTTTAAGGACTAGGAGAAATAAGGGAAAATATCATGATTTGAGGTTTTTTTTTTTTTTTTTTTTTTTAGCATTATTTTAGGTTACTTCAGTCAGGAAAAGGTGAACTATGGAATTCAGGCCATGGTATGTATGTGGGAAAAGGCCATGTGGTTTTCTTATTGTGGAGATTATCAAGTACAGTTGTCCTTGAATAACACAAATCTGAACTACGTGGTTCCACTTCATCAGAGATTTTTGTTGCCAATTTATGACAAATTAAAAAAGACCCACAGAAAAATTATATAGTCAAAAATTATATGTCAAAACGGGAAAAAATTAGAAAGTATATCATGAATGCACAAAATATATGCAGATAATTGTTTTTATCATTTGTTACCATAAAATACACACAAATCTGTTTATAAAAGTTAAAATTTATCAAAACTAGTGCACACAAACACTTGCAGACTGTAGATGGCACTACTATTCATAGTTGAGACAAGTGTAAACAAGAGAAAAGAAGCAATATTAAATCACAATTTCATAAAATAAAGTGATATTGTACTATTATAATAATTGCATGGCTACCTCCTTTTCTTTTGTGATGAACTGAAGTGTTGGGAGCAGAGGATGATAATCACCTCCAAATGAGCAGTTTGTCTCTCTAGTAGATGGCCTATCACAATAAAAAGTAATCTCTTGCCATTCTCAAATACTTTGTACTATGTAGAATAATATAACACACACAATATAAGCTAATTGGCTACTTATGAGTAAGGCATTCACTTAGCAACAGGTTATTAGTTAAGATTTCAGGAGTCACAGGTCCTACAGAGATTTTCCATTGCTGTGGGGGTGGGGTCCTGACCCCTGACCTCTATGTTGTTCAGAAATCAATTGTACTGCTATTTTGTGAATGGCAATGAATAAGGAGCTCATTATCAACCAGTTAAATTTCATATAAATGGGAAATATGGAAGCATTAAAACTAAATATCAGTAAGTACCTGCATAATGTCATTATCACTAATGTATATGAAATATTAGAAAGGAAACAGAAATAAAAATTCAAGTAATCCAAGAAGATAACTGCAAGATAAGATAATGTCAGAATCGCTCTAACAGAATGACTCTGCAGGTGATGTTGTTAAAAAGAATGTGATTGATTAAAAATGATCACTTGTTTTTTATGGAATATAGTTTGACTAAGAAAGGCTGGGCACTGTAGCCAACGCCTGTAATCTCAGAGGCTGGGGAAGTGAGGCAGGAGGATATTGAATTCAAAGACAGCCTCAGTAATTTTGGGAGGCCTTAAGCAACATAACAAGACCCTGTCTCTATATAAAATACATATTTTATAAAGGGCTGGGTATGTGGTTCATTGGTTAAGCACCCTTGATACTTAAAAAAAAAAAAAAAAAAGAAAAGAAAAGTTGTAGACTAACAAAAACAATCTTTATTTAATCATAAATGACTTAGAAACTATTTCTAATGGTATAATGCTATTTAGACTCTGATCATATTTGATATTAGATCAGTTATAATAGGTAGAAAGCCAAAATCAACTTTTGAGTTATCTTCATAAGACATTGATTTATTTAATAAAATTAATTTTAAAACACTTGAGCTATCTGATTTTAAATAAACCAAGGTATTAAGATTAAAGATGTGGAAAATTGAAATTTCTCCATGGTGTGATGAAAAGGCTTACAATCTTTTTGTTATATAATAGAGAGCAAATAAGCCCATTTAAATCATACATTGACTCCTGAATACTTCACTGACTGATGGCACATTATGAACATGAATTTTAGAAAGGTAATATGTGCCATTCCAAAGGAGAGAAAACTAGCCATAGCTAGACATAATTGACATACCTCTCTTTGACACCTAAAAATATTAGGAGAAAGACAGTGAATCCTAGAACTTCTCTTGGAGTTTTGTAGGAAGTAGAAGGAAGTTCTATGGTTTGAATATTCGTTCCTTCCAAAATTCATGTTGAACCTTAATCCCTGTAGTGGTGGTATTTAGAAGTGGGGTCTTTTAGGGGAAGCGATTAAGTCATGGGGCTTTGCTTTCATGAAGGGATTACTGCCTGAAAAGTCCCTCCCTAGACACTGAACCTGCTGGAGCCTTGATCTAGAACTTATGAGCTCCACACTGTGAGAAATAAATTTGTTTTTTATGAATTACTCAGTATCAAGTATTTTGATAAAGCAGGACAAGTGGGCTTAAGGCAGAACCCATGAAGCTTCATGAATCTGGCCCTTGTTCATGTGCTGGTTTAAATCTTGAAGATTTTTCATTTGACATAAAAAGTCTGAGTGGAGGCTGCCCACTGCTGGAACTATTCACCAAAATGTAGGATAGAGGTTCAGTCTCCTTCTGACTTCTTGTACCACCATGCTTAGTATTTTCCTGCTATTCTCATGGTTTTAAATGGTCATCATTGTGCCCTTTCTCCAGGCATTAAAGGGGGGATAATAAAAAGGAGAAAGGTGAGCAGATGCTGAGCACGCACACCCAAGCTATGCCTATTAAAAAAGGCTTTCCGAGAATTCCCTTGGCAAGATCTGCTTCTGTCTCATTGTCCATATGGGATATGTGGTCACACATGGTAAACTTCCAGGGATGGAGACTTGATGCTGTCACATAGTCACGCAGAGTGAATTCCTCTTCACAATGGTAAGGCTGACCTTAGTGCCCTTAAGTATACACTGTGGCTTGAATAACAAGAATATAAAATACCTCCGCATTCTAAGATATGCCTTATTTTCCTAGACCTGTCTTTGGGTCCAACAACTAATTAAACTACTTTGGTTTCTAATGATTTAGTCTTCCTAATTTTTTCTCTCCTCTGTTTTGCTGTATGACTTTGGCTACTCCTGAAATTTGCTTTTTGTCTATTCAGGGGAATTTTAAATCTAGTCTCTTACCTCAACACCCCTGCCTGCTGGGTTTTTTAGTATTTTATCTGTCTCTCTGTGATTGTTGCAAGCTGAAATTATGGCCACCAGTGCCTCCCAGGTTCACATATTTTCAATTTTATCATTGGAAAGGAAAGGATTCTAGTTTTTTGATTCCACATTTTAAATATTCTAGAGAAAAATTTCTCTAACATTGTCTGGGTTGTATGCCTAACTCAGGAAATGAGTGATGTGTTTACTTCTATAGGAAAATGTGCATAAATGCACATGCACCGTTTCCCTAAAAAAAAAAAAAAAATGATCAGGGGATTCCTCAGTAGAATTAGGGGAAAGAACCAATAGAATGAAAAACAATAATGCACTCTACAAGGTTCCATTCATTTTCTTTTTCTATGCATATAAGATGCTAACAAATAGGTTTCATGGTTGGTAAGGAGACAAGGCTTGAAATTATTTTCTAAAAGTTTTGCTTTACCTCTCAATTAGTCAATTAAGCATTTCACAAATGAATACAAGTTCCCCAAGGAAATTCTCTTCTCTATTAATTCATATTTCAAGTTGTTAAAAATGATAATGGAAATAAAAAGATGATGGTGGGAACACATTAATCCTATTCTGCATGAACAGAGGAATCAAGGAGCGTGAGCACATGTGCTGATAGTTCCTGATTTAGAGTGAATATAATAGGCATAGGTCTGGCCCCCAAAAGTTCTCAAGTGAAAAAAGATTAAACATATTTTACATTTAAAATAATTGTGAGGAAAAATGCTGCCTTGCATCTGCTAAGGATTAAATTTGGATGTGATAGCTAGACTATCCTGCATCTGTCATTACACTCCACAGTCATAGTTCCATTTTAACTTTCACCTTTTAGGTTGTGATTATGATTTAGCAAAAAGTATTTCCATTAGGTTCAGTTCAATATCATTATTTCTGAGAACTGAGTGTTATTGCAGTTTGATTGAGCAAATGGTATTTGGTGGGATTTTTCATCCTAGAGAGAGATATCACAGTGTAAACCAATGCAGTGATTCACTGTTGAAAGTGTAAATGAAAGATGTTACCGGACATGGAAGAGCAGTAACACTCTTCATTTGAGATCAATAGCACTTTAATGTTTGTGTAAAACACTGGTTAGCAAACCACTTCCATCCATATCATATCATTTAATTCTTAGAGTGTGTCTGTGAGATAGAAAATAATTTCTTCATTTTAAAGAAAAGAAAATTATTACCAGAGATATTTACATGACATCCTCTTGACCCCAGCTAATACAGTCTACAAACTCAAACCCAAACATTTTGATCCTATTTCAAACTTATTTTTAGACCACAACTGTTTTTTTTTTTTTAACATAATAGGAAGTATGTTCTGTTTACTTTATGACAATGACACAAAGGAACTTGGAATAAAGGTGAAATGTATTTATCTTCTGACAGAATCATAGGGTAATATATCATTCATTTACTACTACAAGCCTTACCCTTAATACTCAGAAGAATGTCTGACACATACAGCAGACTTCATACATGGAGGTGTAAGATTAATGAATGAACAAGTGCTAAGTCAAGTAAGCATCATGCACCACTCATGATACATCAAAAGTTAAAGACCTTGCTCTCAAGAAACTTACTAGGTAGAAGGAGATATTCATATCTCAATAAGGAAATGTACAAAGTAAAATGTGCTGAAGTAAAAAAAAAATGCCAGATGTTTCACCAGTGCACAAAAGTGCAAGGTGAAAGAATGTGAGCAGTTCCATGTAAGGCTGTGGTTCCAGTAGTCTGGGGGATTTGGGACAGGAAAGCGTGACTATGGAGCATTGCTGGCATCTTGTCAAGAACATTATTTTGTATTCCATGGTAATAAGCAGATTGACACTTTAGGTCATTAACCTTGGTGGCAATAGGGAAAATTGACTGGACATTTTGTTTGGTGTCTCACTTGAATGTGAGCAGAAAAACTCCTGAACTAGTGGGAAGGATGAGAGTGAGGAGACAGATTATGGAGATGACTAGGTAACTTGACTTCAGTGAGTCTTGAAGTTTGTACCAATGTGAGGGCTCTGAGAAAAAGTATTCAAAATTACAAATGCAAAATTAACTAAGAAAGCAAATATCTGTTTATAACGAATAAAAAATAAAATATTAATTTTTAAAGGCAGATAAATCCTATGAATTTCAGGTAATATGTAAAACTACATTCTTGATGCATCTAAATATATCAATATATAAATATTTTGATGTATACTTTTTAACAGCTTCATATGACAATGATTTTACAATTGTATTTTCTATAGAGAGATTAAGACTTTTTCTATTGCAATTGATCAAATTTTTATTCATACTTTGGATGTGAAAAAATTATGGCTTTACATATGGTCTTATAAGCTGCTTGTAGTACTGCTGCAGATTGTGCCCTCCAAACCAGGAATTCTGATAAAATTCTTTTAAAGATTATTCATCTATAAAGGAAGAAAAAGTATGTTGAATTTCCAATTATATATGCTGCATTACAAATAATGTCTCTGCTTCAAAATAACTATTGTTTTGACTGGGCACTTATGTGAACCAAGTATTCTTTAAAAATTTTGCATGTCTGATAATCAGAAGAATTTTCCACATATTAGCTGCTGGTTCTGTACAGGCTCTATTAGTTCCAGTGGCAGAGGTTGGAGGGCATCTTCTGATCAATGCTTGCCCCTTCACCTTCCTGTGGTGATGGAGGGTGAGTCAGCATAATGAGTGTAGGAGTACTCCTGGAAGCCGGTCCTATAATAGGAATGCTAGCAATTATGGAACCACTCAGAGAAGTGGCTAAAAACCACATCAATATATCCCATTAAATGAAAACTGAAACATTTCCAACTCAGTTGTCCCTTAACTGGATTCCAAACATGCCTTGTGTTCACTCTAACACTACTCAATGTGAGGGAAGTGTGATGGAGGGGAAATTGCTGTGGAGGCAAACATCATAGCTGACTATGGTTCTTCTGAAAAACTTAAGAAAAACGTGCACATATGAACACATTGGAAGGGCTCTGCTCAGATCTTGGGAAGGATTATGTATATACAAGAGGTCCCACAGTTTACACTAGATTAGCTCACAACAAGCCTGTCCCTGGAAGATAAAAACCATCCTGGACACTGGTTTGATATGAAGGATGAATGAAATAGAAATATGGAAGTGTGGTCAATTTTTCTAGCTTCTATTACTGGTTTTATGATAGCATGAAAAAAAAAAAAACAGGTGAATAATTTTCTAGGTTTTATTGTCCTATTTGTAGCACTAAAAGTCTTACATCCTTGGGAAACAGCTCCCTCAAAATACAAAAATATCAATTTTTAGATGTGAAAAGATGGAGGGAAAAGAGAGCCCAAAAAATAGGAACTGAAAGAAAAATTGTATTTAGTGTCAAAAGAATACAGCATAGATTATCTGCCTTTCATAAATGTTGTTGTTTTGACCTCTGACAATTATGCCGACATTAAGATTTGTAACTCCCAATAATAGATTGTGCTTTTTTGCATCACGTTGAGTAATGCAATTTAAGTTTGAAACTTTAGTACCTTGTAATCTTGAGTATTAAAAATATGTGTTTGACTTTGCCTGTAAATTAACTGTGATGATTTATATTGGGATACTACTTGTAGAAAAAATGAAAACAACTCAAATGAGAAGACAACTATTTATTCAGATCTAGCTGTAGCAGGAGAATTAGACCACCACTACTTGCATTTGGCAAAAACTCAAAGGAAGATAGGTAAGCTAAAAAAAGATTTTGTGGTAGAACAAAGAGAAGACTTCCAGTATACCTTTTTTGTAAGGTATTGGCATAGGGATTCTGTGAGTAGGCAAATTAGAAGCAGAGGGATCGGTTTGAGGAATATATTGTCTTTCTCCAAGCAAACACAAGGAAAATGGGAAATTATCCAACAAATCCTGGTGACTCTGTGCTGATTGCTGCAGAAACTTTGGGTTGGGGTTCTATCATGATATATGGTCTCACCCTTGTCTATTTTTATACTCAGTCTCTCACTTTAGTTTAACTTTAACATGGTAAAAATTATGACCATGTTTTCCAAGAATTCAGATAATGAAAATAAGCAGATTAAAACACCTACATCAGCACGACCCAGACATTACCTTAAAAGGAAGGATCAAAACTTCATAATTTGGAGGGTTTCAAGATGTCAGAATAGAGATCACTTTCTTGAATGCTCTTTGGCATTAAACCAAGGAAGCAGATTGCAGCTTTTCTGCAAGTTAAGTGAACAAAAAAATGGTGGGGGACTTTACTGGAATTTAAAACTGGACATTCAAAGCAGATCAGGGACTCAAAAGGTTGGATATAATAAAATGAAGAAATGCCCAGTGACATAGCCACTGCTGCAGTCAGGTCAGAAGCGCCAGAGAGAGCAGTCCCTCCAGGAGCACATTGTTTCTTCTTATTGTGATAATTAACATTGTAGACATCATAGTAGGAACTATTTGGTTTAATGCTGTATATTGTTTGCATTAGTTGTTATTAATTATCTCCCCCTAAACAGTGAGGTACTGGAAACCTTCAAGGACACTATAAGTTCACAGGATAGAAACTCTACTGTCTCAGATTCATACTATTAGATGGGTAGACATGCAAACAACATGAAAAAGCAAGGGAAAAAATTGCCCCAAACAAAACAAGGTACTCCAGTAAGAGAATCCATCAACACCACAGTGGAAGAAATGTCAGAGAAGTAGTTTAGAATGTACATAAGTAAACTGATCTGCAAAGTAAAGGACAATATAAGGAGTGAAATCAGAGAGAAACTACAGGAAGTGAATGGTAACTTCAATACAGAGATAGATATTCTGAAAAAGAGGGAAGAAAAAAAAAAAGCAGAAAACCTCAAAATGAAGGAATTAACAAACCAAATTAAAAATTCAATGTAGAACATTACCAATAGACTAGATTACTTGGAAGACAGTGTCAGGCAATGAAGACAAAATATATAGTTTTGAAAACAAAGTTGACCATGGAGAAAAGATGTTAAGAGTTCATGAACAGAACTTATGAGAAATATGTGAATCAGGAGAACATAGAAAATTTAAACACATCGATTTCAATCAATAAAATTGAAGACACCATCAAAAGTCTACCAATAAAAAAAGTCTAGGACTAGACAAATTCTTGGCTGAGTTTTAACAGACCTTCGAAATAGAACTAATACCAATCCTCCTCAAATTAATCCATGAAATAGAAAAGGAGGAAACCATTCCAAACTCATTTTATGAAGTTAGTATCACCCGGATAGCAAAATCAAACAAAGACAAATCAAGGAAAGAAAACTTCAGACCAAAGTCCCTGATAAACATAGATGCAAAAATTCTTAATAAAATACTGGCAAAAAACATATTAATAAAATGGCAAAAAACATATTAAAAAGATAATGTACCATGATCAAGTGGTGTCCATCCCAGGGATACAGAAATCAATAGACATAATTCATCACATCGTAAGTTAAAGACAAGAATCACATGATTATATCAATAGATGCAGAAAAAGTAGTTGACAAAATACAGCATCTATTCATCTTCAAGACACTAGAAAACTAGAAATAGTAGGTATATACCTTGATATTGTAAAAGCTATATATGCTAAACCGAAGGCCAACATCATTCAAACTGGAGAAAAATTGAAACCATTCCCTCCAAAATCTGGAACAAGACAGTGATGCCCTCTTTTACTACTTCTATTCAACAGAGTGCTGGAAACTAGAGCCAGAGCAATTAGAAGAAAGAAATTAAGGGGATATGAATTGGAAAAACTCAAACTATCCCTATTCACTGATAATATAATTCTATGTTTAGAAGACCCAAAAATTCCACCAGAAAATCTAGAACTTATAAATGTTTTCAGCAATGTGTCTAGGTATAAAATTAAAACCCATAAATAAATTGCATTCCTATACATCAGTGATGAATCAATGAAAGAGAATTTATGAAAACTATCCAATTCAACAATAGCCTCAAAGAAAAATATTTGACCATCAATCTAACAAAAGAGGTGAGAGATCTCTACAATGAAAACTACAGAACTCTAAAGAAAGAAATTGAAGAAGAACTTAGAAGATGTAAAGATTTCCCATGTTCTTAGATAGGCATAATTAATATTGCCAAAATGACCGTACCACCAAAAGCACCATACAGATTCAGTGCAATTCCTATTAAAGTTCTGATGACATTCTTCACAGAAATAGAAAAAGCAGTCATGAAATTCACTTGGAAAACAAAAAGACCCAGAATATCCAAAGCAATCCTCAGGAATAAGGGTAAAGTAGGGAAAATCATAATACCAGACCCTATATAATACTACAGAGCTATATAATAAAAACGATACAGTATTGGCACCAAAACATACATGAAGACCAATGGTACAGAATAGAAGACATAGAGACACAGAGATTCACATAAATATGATTATCTCATACTAGACAAAGGTGTCATAAACATACATTGGAGAAAAGATAGCATCTTCAACAAACGGTGCTGTAAAAACTGGAAATCCATATGTGGTAAAGTGAAATTAGACCCCATTTCTCACCCTGCACAAAAATCAACCCAAAGTGGATTAAGGACCTATGCATTAGACCAGAGACCCTGTACCTACTAGAGGAAAAAGTAGGCCGAATACTCTATCATGCTGGCTAAGGCATTGAACTCCTCAACAAGACTCCTATATTGCATGAAGTAAAATCAAGACTCAATAAATGGAATTTTTCAAACTAAAAAGGTTTTCACAGCAAAGAAAACAATCAAGAGCATGAAAGAAAACCTAAAGAATGAGAGAAAATTTTTTCTCCCTGAACCTCAGATAGTGCTTTAAACTCAGGATATATAAAGAACTCAAAAAAACTTAATGCAAAAAAAATCTAATCAATAAATGGATAAAGGAACGAAAGAGACATTTCACAAAAGATATGTGAATGGTCAACAAATATAAGAAAAAAATGTTCAATATCTCTAACAATTAGAGAAATGCAAATTAAAACTACATTGAGACTTCATCTCATTCAATCAGAATGACAATTATCAAGAATACAAGTAATGTATGAGCTTAATACAATGAAATTTCCTCTTAGTATGGCTTTCAGAGTGTCCCAAGATTTTGATATATTGTGTCATTGTTCTCATTTACCTCTAAGAATTTTTTTTTTTATTTCCTCCCTGATGTCTGTTATCACTGCATCATTCAATAGCATAGTATTTAGTCTCCAGGTATAGGAGTAGTTTTCGTTTTTTATTTTTTTATTGATTTCTAATTGCATTCCATTATGATCTGATAGAATACAAGGTAGTATCTCTATTTTTGTGTGTGTTTACTAATGGCTTCTTAGTGGCATAGCATATGGTCTATTTTGGAGAAGGATCCAAGAGCTGCTGAGAAGAAAGTATATTTGCCCAGTGATGGATGAAATAGTAAATATCCAGTAAGTCTATATCATTGATGGTATTATGTTTAGTTCAATAGTTTCTTTGTTCAGTTTTGTTTGGAGGATCTATCCAGTGTTGACAGTAGTGTATTGAAGTTCCCCACTATTAATGTGTTTTGGTCTATTTGATTCTTAAAATTGAGAAGGGTTTATTTGATGTATGTAGATGCTCCATTGTTTGGGGTATAAATATTTAAAATCATTATGTATTGCTGGTTTATGTTTCCCTGAAGCAGTATGAAATGTTCTTCTTTATCCCTTCTGACTAACTTAGGTTTGATGTCCACTTTATCAGCTTTTTTACTGGGTCCATGTGCATGGTATGTTTCTCTTCATCCTTTCACTTTTAGTCTGTGGATGTCTTTTTCTATCAGATGAATCTCTTGAAGGCAGCATATTGTTGGGTCTTTTTTTAAATCCAATCTGTCAGTCTATGTCTTTTGATTATTGAGTTTAGGTCATTAACATTCAAGGTTATGATTGTGATATGATTTGTATTCCTGGTCACTTTGTCTTATTTTTGGTTTTTAACTTGGCTTGGTTTTTCCTTTGACTGGCTTTTCCTTTTGGGTAGTTCCTCCCTTTGCTGACTTGTATTGTTGTTTTTCACTTCCTCCTCATGAAATATTTTGCCAAGAATGGTCTGAACTCCAGGCTTTCTATTTGTAATTTTTTTAAATCTTTTTTTAAAATTGTAAACAAATGGGATACATGTTGTTTCTCTGTACATGGAGTAAAGGCATACCATTTGTGTAATCATAAATTTACATAGGGTAATGTTGTTCGATTCTTTCTGTTATTTTTGCCCTTCCCCCCACCCCTCCTACCCCTCTTTTCCTTCTATACAGTCCTTTCTTCCTCCATTCTTGCCACCCTTCCTAACCCTAAACCTAACCCTAACCCTAACACTAGCCCCTCCCACCCCCCATTATGTGTCATCATCTGCTTATCAGGGAGATCATTTGTCCTTTGGTTTTTTGAGATTGGCTTATCTCAGTTAGCATGATATTCTCCAATTTCATCCATCTGCCTGCAAATGCCATAATTTTATCATTCTTTTTTTTTTATCTTTTGTTTATCGTGGAAAGATTTTATTTCATCATCAAATCTGAAGGTTAGTTTTGCTGGGTATAGGATTTTTGGTTGACATCCATGTCCTTTCAGAGCTTGAAATACATTGTTCCAGGCCCTTCTTGCTTTTAGGATCTAGGATGAGAAATCTGATATCGTAATCTGACATTTTCTCTCACAGTCTTTAAAATTGTATTTTATTTTGGATGTTTGTTAGGCATTTTTATTATAATGTGCCTTGGTGGATCTGTTGTAATTTTGTGCATTTGGTGTCCTGTAAGTCCCTTGTATTTCATTTTCCATTTCATTCTTCAGGTTTGGGAAATTTTCTAATATTATTTTGTTGAACAGGTTGTTCCTTCCTTTGGTTTGTATCTCTGTGCCTTCCTCAATCCCAATAATCCTTAAATTTGGTCTTTTAATGATATCCCATAATTATTGGAGGTTCTGTTCATAATTTGTTATCATCTTTTCTGTTTGGTCAACTTTATCCTCAAGATTAAATATTTTGTTTTCATTGTCTGAGGTTCTGTCTTCCACAAGATACACTAAAAAAATACAAAGTCAAAGACTAAATGACCTAACATTACACCTCAAAGCCCTAGAAAAAGAAGAACAGATCAACATCAAAAGTAGTAGAAGAGAGGAAATAATTAAAATCAGAGTAGGAATCAATGAAATTGAAACAAGAGAAACAATTCAAAGAATTGACAAAACAAAAAGTTGGTTCTTTGAAAAAGTAAACCAAACTGATAAACCCTTAGCCACACTAACAAAGAAAAGGAGAGAAAAAACTCAAAATACTAGAATTTGTGAGGAAAAAGGAAAGATCACAACAGACACCTTTGAAATACATAATATAATTAGAAGCTACTTTGAAAATCTATACTGCAATAAAAGAGAAAATATCGAAGACATTGACAAATTTTTAGAGACATATGATCCTACCAAGCTGAATCAGGAAGACATACACAATTTAAACAGACAATATCAAGTGCTGAAATAGAAGAAACCATCAAAAACCTACCAACAAAGAAAAGCCCAGGACCAGATGAATTCTCAGCTGAATTCTACAAAACCTTTAAAGAAGAACTAATACCAATACTCTTCAAGGTATTCCAGGAAATAGAAAATAAGGATTAACCCTTCCAAACTCATTCTATGAAGCTAGTATCACTCTGATACCAAAACCAGACAAAGATGCATCAAGGAAAGAAATCTTTAGACCAATATTCCTGATGAACACAGATGCAAACATCCTTAACAAAATTCTGGCAAATCACATACAAAAACATATTAAAAAACATAGTATACCATGATCAAGTGGGGTTTATTCCAGATGCAAGTTTGGTTCAACATCCAGAAATCAATAAATATAATTTGTCACATCAATAGACTTAAAGGCAAGAATCATATGATTATTTCAATAGATGCTGAGAAAGCATTTGATAAGATACAGCACCCCTTCATGCTCAAAACACTAGAAAACATAGGAATAGTAGGAACATACTCAACATTGTAAAGGATATCTATGCTATTCCATGGCCAACAACATTCTAAATGGAGAAAAACTAAAAGCATTTCCTTTAAAAACTGAAACAAGCCACGGATGCCCTCTTTCAACACTTCTATTCAACATCATCCTTGAAACACTAACCAGAGCAATTAGATAGACCAAAGAAATTAAAGGGATACAAATAGGAAAAGAAGAACTCAAGCTATCACTATTTGCTGATGACATGATTCTATATTTAGAGGATCCAAAAAAACTCCACTAGAAAACTTCTAGAACTCATAAATGAATTCAGCAAAGTAGCAGGATATGAAATCAATATGCATTAATCTAATGCATTTCTATTCATAAGTGATGAATCCTCTGAAAGAGAAATTAGGAAAACTACCCCATTCACAATAACCTCAAAAAAATAAAATACTTGGGAATCAATCTAACAAAAGTGGTGAAAGATGTCTATAATGAAAACTACAGAACACTAAAGAAAGAAATGGAAGAAAACCTTAGAAGATGGAGAGATCTCCCATGTTCTTGGATAGGCAAAATTAATATTGTCAAAATGGCCATTCTACCGAAGGCACTGTACAGATTCAATGCAATTTAAATTAAAATTCCAATGATGTTCCTCATAGAAATAGAGAAAGCAATCATGAACTTCATCTGAAAGAATAAGAGACCTTGAATAGCCAAATCAATTCTGAGCAGAAAGAGTGAAACAAGAATTATCACAATACCAGACCTTGAACTATATCTCAGAGTAATAGTAATAAAAACGACATGGTATTGGCACCAAAATAGACAAATAGACCAATGGTACATAATGGAAGACACAGAGACAAACCCACATAAATACAGTCCCCTCATACTACACAAAGGAGCCAAAAACATACAATGGAGAAAAGATAGCCTTTTCAAAAAATGGTGCTGGCAAAACTGGAAATCCATATGCAGTAAAATGAAATTAAACTTGTATCTCTCACCCTGCACAAAACTCAACTAAAATGGATCAAGGACTTAGGAATTAGACAGAGACCCTGCACCAAATAGAAGACCAAGTAGGCCTGAATCTTCATCATGTTGGCTTAGGAGCAACAAGACTCCCAAGGCACAAGAAATCAAAGGAAGAATCAATAAATGGGATGGACTCAAACTAAAAATCTTTTTCTCAGCAAAGGATACAATCAATAATGTAAAGAGAGCCTACAGAGTGGGAGAAAATCTTTTCCACATGCACTTCAGATAGGACAGTTATCTCCAAAATTTATAAAGAACTTACAAAACTTACACCCAAAATACAAAGAACCTAGTTGATAAATGGGCCAAGGAACTGGACTGACACTTTACAGAAAAGATATACAGGTGATTAATAAATATATGAAAAAGTGTTTAACATCTCTAGTAATTAGAGAAATGCAAATTAAAATAACTCTAAGATTTCATCTTACTCCAATTAGAATGACTATTATCAAGAACACAAACAATAGATGTTGACATGGATGTGGGGAAAAAGGCACACTTTTACCTTGCTGGTGGAGTTGCAAATTGGTGCAGCTACTCTGGAAAGCAGTGTCGAAAATCCTCAGAAATCTTGGAATGGACCCACATTTTGACCCAGTTATCCCCCTTCTTGGTTTATACCCAAAGGACTTCCAATTAGCGTACTATGATAATGCAGCCACATCAATGTTTATAGCAACTCAGTTCACAATAGCTAGATTGTAGAACCAACCTAGATGCCCTTCAGCAGATGAATGGATAAAAAAACTGTGATATATATATATATATATATATATATATATATATATAATGGAAAATTATTCAGTCATAAAGAAGAATAATATTATGGTATTTGCAAATAAACGAATGGAATTGGAGAATATCATGCTTAATGAAATAAGCCAATCCCCCAAAAAACAAAGGCTGAATGTTTTCCCTGATAAGTGAATGATGATATATAACAGGGGTGTTGGGGTGGGGGTGAGAGAATAGTGGAGGAACTTTAGATTATGTAAAGGGAAATGAGAGGGTGGAGGGGGTGGGAGTATGAAAGATGGTGCCATGAGATAGACATCATTACCCTATGTGCATGTTTGATTACACGAATGATATGAAGATATATCATGTAGAACCATAGAAATGAATATTTGTACTCCATTTGTGTACAATGCATCAAAATACAGTCTGTAAAAATTAAAAAAAAAAATAAAAAAAGAATACAAGTAACAATAAATGCTGGTGAGGATGTGAGGGAAAATGTACACTCATATATTGCTGCTAAGACTACAAATTGGTGCAACCACTCTGGAAAGCAGTATGGAGAATCCTCAGAAAACTTGGAATGGAACCACCATTTGACCCAGCTATCCCACTCCTCAGTTTATACCCAAAGGACTTAAAATCAGCATATCATAGTGACACGGTCATATCAATGTTCAGAGCACCTTAGTAAACAATAGCAAAGCTATGGAACCAACCCATGTGCCTTTAAACAGATGCATGCTTAAAGAAAATGTGGTATATATACACAATGGACTGTTACTCAGCCATAAAGAAGAATGAAATTATGGCATTTGCTGGTTAATGGATTGAACTAGAGACTATCATGCTAAGTGAAATAAACCAATCCCCAAAAACCAAAGGCCAAATGTTCTCTCTGATATGCCAATGCTGACTCACAATAGATGAGGGGGAGAGAGGTATGGAAGTTCACTGAATTGGACAGGGAGGGCAATGGGGGTGAAGCAAGGGGGATGTGATTGTGAAAGATAATAGAATGAATTGGACATAACTTTTCTAGATTCATATATGAAATTGACCATCGTAATCCCATATCATGTACAATCATGAAAATTGGAACATATATTCTGTTTGTATCATGTCAAAAATACTTCTACTGTCATGTATAACCAAAAAGAACAAATGAAAAAAATAAAAACTTCCATAAAGAAGGAGATAAATGACCCAAACAAATTATTTGGCAAAATATACAGCGATGAATTGGGGACTGGTCATGGTAGAGAAAGGAATGGAAAAACATACATGGAGTTTGAATCTCACAAGATTGTTTTAAGAGAAGTAATTATTTCCAAAACAATGTAAGGACTTTTTTTCTAAATATACTCCAAATACCAATAATATGCTAAAAATGGTGGCCACTGAATTACTCTGTGCATACCACAACAATGAGTATACATTTTCATGTCATTCCCTAGCTGCCTCTATGAAAATATGTAAGATACTAAATGATTCAGGAGTTGCAAATAAAAGGTAGAAAAACAAAAAAAGGGGATTTTGATGATAGATGAATGGGTCTCTTACACTATAAGTCTGATTTGCTTAGATATTAGCAAGGACCAAAGGTTATACAGTGGGACAAGTGATGTTTGGAATCACATTAACAACAAAATATTTCTCTTAGCTCTAAGGTACTTTGAAAAGTGAAGTTTCAAATGATGTTTATAATTTCTATGAAGATTCTAATGAAACTTCATAAAATATGAAACAAAAGGTTGTTGACATCTTGACCACATACAAACTAGACTTTGCTCCTATGTCTGTATGTTCAGCAGATAACATAAATAAAAAAATTAGGTAATTTCATGCATCCAACAAATGCTTTATCAAAGAAATGAAAAGATTTTACCAGCTAAATGATCTGTATATCATCTACAGCACATGGCTAAAAAGGGGTGTGATTTTCTTGCCTGTCATATTGAGGCTTCTAATGAATGTTTTTGGACTCTCAGTTTTCTCAGAATATGAAGAACACAGTCAAATTTTTCTCTTTGGTATATAAAAGGAAATACCCTCCTTGGCATGTACCTTCAAGATGTCTGTTAGTGTTGCTAAACATAAAAAATGCATTAAAATGTTGACTTTTAAATAAATCAGTTTCACGGTATGGGACAAAAGAAAAACATATTTCTCTGATTTGGAGGCAATATGGAAGATAAGAATGAATAAGAACATTACAGTATAACAGAAATGTGTAAGCTGGTTCCTTCAAACACCTGCTGATCTTTGAGGAAAGCACAGGGTAACCAGAAAAGGACTGCTGACTGCACCTGAGAGTAGGATGTGTGTAGTTGATAGACTCAGGTAGGGAAAAGGACTCAGTTCCGAGTGCAGGAAGATTTGACCAAAGACAACGAAGTGAAACTTAACTTTCCAATTTTCTTATTAAAAATTCCTGTTACTGAAAATGCAGATCCACGTTTAGCAAAATCAAGTTACCATTGTGTTTTAAAACAATGTTTTTCTTGAGTTTGCCTTATAATCACACCCAGTGTGCTTAAACATGTTCAAAATGATGACCTTTGAAACCTGGGGAAGCTCCGTGGTAAACTTAACAATGCCAAGGAACTTACCGACACAGAGTTGGCCTCTATAAAACAAACCTGCAGATACAAAGGAGAAGGATATTTTTGAACAGCTGAAGATGAATCCTTGAAAGTCTAAAAGCATATTGCTGGTAAGTACGATTTTAAATAATGTATGCTCAAACACTCTTGCTGAGAATATATTTATACTGATGTCCTCACAGTTGACTGACACCAGGAATCAGTGTAATGTGGACTTGATAAGGGCAGAATACTAGTCAAAGAGAACTTCTTTGGCTACACTTTTTTACCACTCCATGAAAGCCACATGAAAGAACAGAACTTTGTCCTCTAAATCTGTGGGCAGTTCAGAGCTCGTCATTGGAAAAGAGGTAGAAAAACATTCCAGAGTGTCACAGGACAATTAGAAACGTTGTCAATTTATTATTAAATAGAGACAATACCTGTGTATTCAGTGTGTATTCATTTTCTTCTTTTAAAATGTCTTGTATTTTTCTTTAAAGTCACATAAAATGTTGCTGACAAAATTTATATAACCAACAAAGAGTTAATAAGGTACTTAAATTACTCTTTCAGAAGATAGAAAGAGAGCTATAAATTATAAACATATTATTATATTTTATTTTCAACACACGTTATTTGTATAATTAGTCTTAATTGCCTCATTTGTTTAATTATATTTAATTGTCACTGTTACCTAGCTTTCAGTTTGTTTTAAATTATAGCATTTATATAACAGAAAAGTAAGTAATAAGTAAAGCCCAATTGATTTGCTGTGATTCATAAATAAGTGCTCTATAACTGAAAATGTGTGGAAGGCTTTGTGAAAATTTTTGATAATTTAACTTGGAAAACTGAGCTGGTTATATTTAAAGAACCCCAAATTTCCATACTTTTGAATAAATGGCTTTAGTGAATCTCTTTAGAAATCCAAAGATTTGAGTAAGAATAGCCTTATTAATACAATAAACCACTACAGCATGTGTGTAGACATATATACAGACTTGTTTTCCCTTAGAACACATTGTAAATGTTATTTTGCCTTTAGATTGTATTCTAACTTTTGAACCCTTGGGTTTTATTTTCATACACTATTATTCCATGCAAAAGGTTTTGTTTATTTCTTTCACGTCACAGACTATTATCCCAATACTTTGTCTTAAGATACCAAGGCTTGGGGCTGGAGTTGTGGCTCCGTGGTAGAGTACTCACCTAGCACAAAGTGAGGCACTGGGTTTGCTCCTCAGCACCACATAAAAATAAAATAAAGGCTTAAAAAAATATATTCCCTTGTTCCTCCAGATGGGCAGAATCACAGCCTCGGGGACAGGAGTGCCCTGTGTTTCTCCTTTGCTAGTAAAGCAGTAAAACTTCTTAAAAAAAAAAAAAAAAAAAAAAGATACCAAGTCTTTTCTTTTTGGTCAACATTCTTAGACTACTTAGCTTACCCTGTGCAATTCCGAATTAAATCATTTAAATGATCTATTTTGTCAATGACTACCTCTGATAAACTTGTTCCTAGACCCATCTCTAAATACTCAAGAAAACATTTGTGAAAGAGTGCTCAGTGCTCTTCACTCTTCTTTTACTCTGGACAAAACAATTACAGTTCTATTAGGTAAAACCCAATTGGTTTTCAGAGCCTCAAATTAACAAATTATAAATGATATACACTGCAGGGTTATAAAATTAATTTTATATATCTTAAACATAATTTCCTGTGATTTGTATTCATAGCAATTAACTGAAAAGAAGTTATAAACTAAATGGTTCATTGAATGTTAACAAATTTCATCACATGAAAATTGAATATTAATGGATTCAAATAAGAAATAATTGATAAGCTTATTTTTTAAAAAAATATAAAAAACAGTTCCAAGAATAATTCTATAGAAATTTTCAATTTTAATTGAGATTTTGCCCCCAGTTCTAAATTTAGGCACAGATGAAATTATATTTTGTTACTGTTTTTGGCTCAGTCATCTCAGAACTCTCATATCCCCCAGGACCCATACTTTTAAGTAGAGCACAATAAAATAATAGAAGCAGAAAAGAGTGAAGGAAACAGAATGATACTTGCAATCAGAAAACCTGGCTCTCAGACACAGATCTGTGCCTTTCTGACTGGGTGATTTCAGCTGAGTCATGTTTTGAGTTTGAGCAATTCTATCTGCAAAATGGAGCTGGTGGTTCTTAACCCAGACGATATTTGAGAGAAGTAATTAAGATTACACTTGTGAAATGGCTAATGTGCAGTCTGGCAATGGGATGACATTTAGAGCATGCTCATTTTTCATTCTTTCACTTATTCATTCATTATTCATGATACACTTCTGATTTTTGATCCCAAGAACTAATTCTCAGTTCCAGGTTCCTTGTTCATTCTTTTTTTTCTCCCTTCCAGCATCACATCAATAACCTGACTTGCATTTTTATTTTGCTTCTATTAGCTGTGCTATAGAAAGGAGTACACTTTCTATATACTACATTTTTTTCTTTTAGTAAAACTTACATATAAAATATTAAGAGATATTGACAAACAATGAAAGCAATTGATATCCTAGATTTTTCCCGACAGTGAATCTTCCCAGAATTTTTTTTTTTTTTTTTTTTTTTTTTTTACAATCTGTTCCTAGATGGTTTTGTGGGAGACGGGACTACTGTAATTCTTTTCATGATGTCCATCAATTCAGCCCCATCTTATGTCAGCAATCATTTGCACTAATGAGCATGACATCATTTAGGCAATTTCTTCATGAAAGTTATGTCTAGACTTACAGGAAGCCTTAGTCTCCAAAATGTGCTTCTAAGATTTCTGTTAGCTTCTTTTCCTGTATTCCTACTTAGTATTTAATGTCCCAACCATTTCTTCCACTTCTGATTTTTCTGGTGTGTACTAGATGGATAACCTAGAAGATATCTTGAAACACCTGGAAGCTGCCCTTCTCTGTCTCTTAATTGAGAAAGAAGATTTTGTCCTAACTCCACATTTTTTCTGACCTCCTAAAAAACTTCATGTCTCAAGTTCTTGGAAGTTCCACCAGATCTTCTGACATGTTTCCCTATTTATGTACTTTTCCAGGATTTTAATTAGTGTCAAAGTCATAGTTAGGACTGTAGTGCCCATGACACTATGTGACTTTATTATGTGTACTAGTCTTACTAGTTGTTCACAGGCTCTGCTGACTGACCTATTTACTTTCTATTACAAACTGGTTTTCCCCTAAAAGAGCATACTTATACAACTTATTAAGTTCAAGTTCACAATCCTTCAAAGAATTCATTATTTCTTCAATTAATATTGTTGGACTCCTTAATTCAAATTCCAGGTTAGGTGTTCATGACTTAAGATGAAAACAAAACAAGACAAGACAAAATATTTGGCTGCATTACAAGAGGTCCTCAACCCAATAGATAACAAGGGGACATTTCCGTCAGAAAGCTTTATGAGATACCTAAATGGAGTAGATTTGGCTTAGTAAAGAAGTGGGGGGTGTCCATCTGGGACCAGCATGTGCAAATATGGTACATGGCAGTGTGACAGACACACCTCTTTACAGGATTTACAAATCGGAAGAGAAAAGTCCACTTGAAACATGTTAGGAAATACAGAATGGGATGTTTATGAGATACAACTACAGAGAAATTCAGGCAATAATGTTCACTAAGGGGATTTAAATTAAAGAATGTCTGCACAATTCATGCTTTTGTTTTTATTCTACTCAGTTCATCTTTGCCCAAGCTCTTTGCCTTCTTTCTCTTTCACAATCAGATAATCTAATCTACACTGCAGTGCTATTGACTTGTAATGGCTAATGTATTCTCTCTCAAGTACCAATTATTACATAGCTATATTTCCTGGAAAAGCCAATGTTGTAAATGTAAGGATGAAATACTAGAGACTAAGGCAGGTCTGCATGAAAGAAATTGTTTTAAGTATCATGTTTCCTACAATACCAGAAATGAGTTCTGCTTACTATTTCTTTGAGTACCATGTCTGTAAACATGATGTATTTGAGGGTTGAGTCCAATTGATAAGATCAATTTATGTCATATGTGTAGACTTTGCCTTTAATAACCATGAAACTTAAAAGTTCAGTATTACATTTGAATTGGATAAAATATTGTGATTTTAATTAAATTTATGTGAATTTGATGTTTTGTATCTTCTAAGAATTTAGCTTTTTAAATATATGTTGTCAAATTTGTAATCCTAAAGTTATTTGTAGAGTTCAGTATGTTTTTAATTATGAATTAATTCAGTAGTCATGAATGTTTTTCAAGTCTGATATTAGTAATTTGTATCTTTTTTTTTTGATTAACAGCTTCATTGATGTTTTCAAAGATCCAGTTTTTTTGATTCACTGATTTTTGTATTACTTTCCTTTTTATGTAGTGGTATATAATGGTCTTTGACTGTACAAAGACTAACATAGCAGAATTTGAGGAGTAAACCAAAAGTTTTTATGCTCTGAAATAGAGTGTAAAATAAAGATCAAGTATGTTCTCACTAGTGCACATGAGATTGGATGAGAGGAGAGTTGCTTACACATACATGTTAATCTGTAGACTACACTACACTGCCTTTAATCCATACTGAATTTTAAATTTATTCGTTCATTCATTCTGAAATTATTTTAAAATACGACTATGGTCCTGACACTCTTAATATTTGGGAATGAATAGCAAACAAATAGTTAATACATGAACTCATGGAGCTTAATCTCTAGTATGGTATATGAAAACTATTAATAAAGAAGCAAATGTGCTGTGAGAAAATTAAGTCTATGAATAGTTAACAGAAGGGGAAGGCTATTACACGTAGGATACTATTGCAAAGTTTCCCTGATGCTACTTGAGCTGAAGAACAAAAACTGAACCATGTGGATTAACAGGTAAGAACAGTTTAACAGGGAATAGAAAAAGTTCATGTGGTAGAGAATGCCCAACTGGTGTGTTCAAGGAACAAGAACAAATTGGTGGCTCCCAATTTGGCAGTAATAACATTTGCTAAGAAGACACAGGAATAAGTATTAAGACATAGTAGTAGAGTAAGTTCCTTAAGGAAGTCCAAACTACAGCAACTAAGAAAAAAGAATAAATAAAGAGAAAAAAGACCAGTAGAGTACAGGAAGGGGATCAGGAGAGACAGGAGGGAAGGGAAAGGGCAAGTACTGGGATTTGAAATGAAAAAAATTATATTATCTTCTGTTAGGAATATGTTAAAATGAATCTCACTCTTTTGAATAAATAGTTTGAAATATGGTTGTTTTAGTCAACTTTTTGGCTACTGTGACTAAAACATTTGACTGGAACAATTTTAAAGGAGGAAAAGTTCCTTTTGGGGGCATGCAGTTTCAGAGATCTCAATTCACAGACAGCAGTCTCCATTCCTCGTGACTCAAGGTGAGGCAGAACATCATGGCAGAAGAGCGCAGCAAAGGGAAGCAGCTCTCATGATGATCAGAAAGCAGAGAGGTCTCCACTTGCCAGATAGAAATATATACCCTAGAGCCTCACCCCAATTCCTACCTCCTCCAGCTATCCCCTACCACTTCAGTTACCATTCAGTTAATCCCAAACAGGGGATGAATTCACTGATTGGGTTAAGATTCTTACAACCCGTTTATTTCTCCTCTGAACCTTCTTGCATTGTCTTATATGTGAACTTTTGGGGGACACTACATCTAAACCATAACAATTGCACTAATAAAAACATTGAAAAAGAAAGCCCCCTCTCTTAGAAATCTGGACCCTCTTCCCATTTATGTTAGAAATGTGAGCATTTTTTAAAACTTTGGTGCCTACATGCGATACAGAGGTTGAATATTAAAACTTAGACCAGTAGAAGTCTTATTCAATCATTTATATAGTCCCCTTCCATTATTCATTATGAATTTAATAGCTACCTTAAAGGTGAGATGATCCTGGTACCTGCTAAAAGTTTTTCAAATTGTTTTATCCTTTACCTGCTTCTAAAATGTTTATGTGCACAAACATTTCCACGCACAATTGTACAGACTGAATTAAGTCTAAAGGCATTATGTGAGCACAGTCCAGAAAAAAGTATTTATTATACATCATTAATTGGATTGTAGTCTGTCTTTAGTCCTATTTGTACTTAAGTTGCAATTAGCAATCATCACAATTAATAGTTATTAACTGATAAAAAAACACTTTCTCTGAGATAGCATATGAAGTTTTTGCTTATGAAAACTTTAAAATACATATATGAATTAGATAACCAAGGCATATTCTTATAATAATTTTCATGTCACTAATATGAACATATTTTTAATAGATTTTTTTATTAAATAATGGTTAAATATTAATAAAATAATATAAAAAGTCAGTGGGTTTTAATGTAGTTCATAACAATTACAAATTTGATAATAGGCATAAATTTTTCTCTTTATTAAATGTTATTTAAACCAAAAATATAATTAGGTGATACTATTAATAAAATGATGTGGTGGTCTTCTATCTCTGTCTTTTTGGGCAACAGAAAATACCTGTTTTACCTCAAGGAGCAAGTTACATCAGTCAGCAAGCACAGATATTGTTATTGTATTTGTTAGAATGGGCTACTTAGTAGTGTGAAATATAACGAACATGTCTAATCTTTACTCCTAAGTCCTGTATTCAGGGATGCTTTGTCTTCAGTGGCAAATGGTTTCTTTCAGTGTGCCTCTCTTCTAGTGTATACTTACTGAGAACTCATCATGTGCACACAAACCATTGCACTAGACACTGAGAACATCTCTAACTTCCAGGATCTGGTGGTCTAGTGCATAACAATAGGAAAGCAACTGTTCACAAAGTGACCCCTGTGCAGGTGAATGTAGTAACTTGGACCAGTGAAATCTTGGATTTTATTTAATTGTTTATTTTGGTAATTTTAAGTAACTAGTGGAGGTTTTGATTTCTTATATTTTGATCTATTGATCCACAGAAACAATTATGAGTGGGAAGAAGAGGAAATGTGTAATACCTCTATGACTCTTCACGTATCTACTATCCCTACTAGATAGTTATGAATCTCTGATCTGGAGATACACCTGATGTATTTTGTTCTCTCACACCTGAAACACTGCTGCACACATAAGTAGACGTTCAGGAATGATTGACAAATTGACTCAATCACCCTCTCACTCTTTATCATATTTTTAAAATTGATAATTGCTTGTGTTCAGATAGGGATGACATAACTGATGACCATTTCCATATTAAAATGAAAGTCTTAGTTATGTGATTCATCTCCAGTTATATATCTTTTCCATTTCTTGCTCACATATATTGTTCAAAGATATTTTTTAGAACTGACTATACTATGTAATAAATTCAATAAATGCACAAGTGAAATGTATGCCAATTATCTTCTATTTATCATACACGCAGCTACTGAAACTGATAATTCTCTCCACTATAAATTATTAAAATATTTAAGATTAATTTTTATTGCTTAGAAAATACACTGTAATCAATTCAAAATCAATATAAAGTCATATCCTCAAACTGAACAAGCCTTCAGGTGACTAATGGGATGACATCTCTGTATATACAGATACAGTATAGTACTTTCCAATGATTTATACATGATGTGAATTGTATATCTGATGATTTCATTTTCCCCATAAATGACACCTCTAAAATTACATTAATAATTGTAATATTGACTTAACCAAACTCTTGTTAACCTCCAGATATATTTTGCCAGTATTTATTAGTGGTTGGTTATAATATAAGATTTTAAAAAACATATTTGAGAATCTTTAATTAGTAAAAGAGAAAAAGATAATCTGGAACTTCAATTGTTTGATAATATAAAAAGAAAATGTGCCTACATATAAATGCAAGAAAATACAGTATTGATAATGTACAATACATTAATGCATATACATGGGTTTATTGCTATATTGGCATTTGTATCACATTCTGTCATTAGGCATGAGTTCACAGTTCTTTGTCAATGATTTGGAGAATTAGTGAAAAAATTGGATACTAAGAAACAAGAATGAACTTTTTCTCAAATGATTGATTAATTTGTCAATTTTTGTTATCTCGTTGCTTCTGATAAACAGAGTAGGTTCAAATTTCAACAAAAATTATATAAAAATGAAATCAGAGCATGACTTCATTTATTTCTTACTTCTTTCAGTATTTCTAATATAGAGTACTATTGGAACTTAATATTACATAAAGAGTGTTAATTCTGAAAAGCTTCTAAATTTAGCACTAAATGAGACAAATTTGCCTGAAATATCATTTTATCCTTTATATGATTGAACATTTCTTCAATATCTAATTGTTCTTTGCATTGAATAACAACTTGATTCTCCTGAATTAAGCCTGCATTTGAACATTTCATAGTAGAAATACTTTGTGAAGTTATTAAATAAGCATAATTTGAAAGCATTAAATATATAAATAAAAATTAACTAGAAAATAGTTTCTAATTGTATGACTGATATATATGTATACATTTTTACACATGTGAATAATTTATGGATGCATTGTAATTATATATTTACATATTACATACATAAAGTATAATTATGTATATATACATGTATGTATAATTATAAATGAGTAATTTTTGGTTAAGAACATAAAGAAATGTTCTCTGTTGGGAAGTCTTTTCAAAATAACACCTTGAAAGCAGTGAACTTTTTATCCTAAAACTGGTCAACAATTAGTTATTTAATTTGGATTATACATGTGTGTGCTTTGTCCTTCATTTTTGCCTCCTGATTCTTGTAGTTATTCTGTAGTTAGATCTTCAAGAATATATTACTCATTCATAAGCTAAATCAGATTAATATGCCATTCCAATTAGTTTACATACACTTACATATTCATTATTTCTGTGCTTGGAACGTCCTATAAATTTGTGGTGATATCTTTCACAAGGGAAAAAAATAGAAAAATATAAATAAGAACATAAATTTTAGCAAGTGATCTTTTTGAATGATTTATTCATAAAGATTACAAACAAGATACACTGATGAGTAGTCATAAAATATTTTGTTGTCAATGATCAAATCTGTAAAACAGATAAATGTTCATTTTCCTATAGGCAGTTGAAAAATTTTTACTCCATTTTGTGTATTATGCATTCTTAACCTACAGACCTGATAAATTCTACAGTGACCTTGTTCAGCCTGGTGTTGCTTCTCACAGGTCAATTTGGAAAGGCATTAGGTCCCAGTCTTACTTTTACTAGGTCTCCAAATTTAGATTTTCAATTTTCTTTCCCAATGATTGTATGTAATTGTATATAATCTTGCAATTGTATATAATCTTGGTATTTGTGGATATGTGTGTTCCTGACAAGTTAAATTATTTAGGCATATTTAGAGCATATCATAAATTTAACTATGTTTTCTATGTCTTTATGTTTTTGTATGTTTGGGTTCTTAAGCAGAAGTGGTGCAGGCTTCTCTATCTAGCCCAGATTACCCTTGTATATCACCTGAATTACATAGGGTAACGCAAATGAGATATGGGGCTTAAATTTTTCCTTCTCTCGGGAATTTTCACATTTCACCAATGTCAGAAAACAAGAAAATAAGAGATAATTTTTCACAGATCATTGATTCAGGAAAGGAGAAGATAAAGAAATAATACTAAGAAATTCACCAGCTTGTTATCTATAAGATAATTGTGATAACTTATTACTATGACTTTCTAAACCTGTTTATTAATAGTTGTTAGAAATATTAATTATTAAAAATATATTATGTGTTAATTATTATTTAATTATTATTATTTACTGTTAGAAAGCTTTAGGTTTTAAGCTTTCAAATAATTGATGTATGAGTTATTAATGAATTCATTTGAAATAACTAGCAATTGATTATTTTATTTAAAACTATGCCTATGAGTAAGCCATCAAAACATAAGCATGCCTGAACCTGTATATTGAGTTTCGTTTTGAACAAATGTCTACTAGTTAATCAAATTTGCTTTTCTTTAAAGTAAAAAATCATTTTACTGAAGGAAAAAGCATAATTTTAGTAGATTAGAATAATGTAGACTTTATCAGCATGTAGGCATTAGCATTTTTAAATGCAACTATTCCTGGAAAGAGTTCAATTTTCTTTCACAGTGTCTTACATTTCTTCATATAAATTAATAATGATTAACTTGATGTGACATTGTTCAAATTCAAAATGATTTCTAGCTATTAATAAATCTTAATGACACCATGATGTAAGTAAATATTAAGGAGTGTGGTTAAGAAGGCTTATGAACTACCTAATGTCTAGAAATCTACCAGTAGTTACTGTTACATAAAGATGAAAACCTTATAGCAATGAAAAGGAGACATTGAATGGTGGAATACCTAATGGATATTACCCAAAGGCAAAAATAGCAAACAGGTTTGTTTTTTATCATTACCATTAGTAAAAATGAAGAGAACATAATATTAAGAAATCAAATATTGTGAGCAAAGTATATTTCATGCTTATAAGTCTTGAAGACGTGAATTGATTTTGAGAGCAGAATTCTGATCGTAGAAACGGATTTAATGAATAGCTAGCATGTCTCTTAGTATAGTGCTCTGGAATATCAATCAAATCTGTAGTGCACTGTGCAGAACATGGAAAAAGATGATAAAATATTAACATTCCTGAAAGTACCTAAAGTGCAAGAATTCTGGGTGGTCGATTGGAAGGATAGGTGCATTACTTAGGTAAAATCAATCTGAGGGCAATGCTGATTTTTTTTTATCTTTCTGGGTGGGATTATCAAAATTTAAAATCCTGACATGTTTTATCCCTGATGGGATATTATCCAACTTCTGTGCTTATGATAACTATAAAAAGACAGAGTTAATTTTTTTTTTTCCTGCAGAAGAATCAGTTTTGCACATGCTGAAGTAATGTGAAGAATTTTTCTTGGAAGAGAGTGAGGATAAGATGATCCCTTTATTTGAATATAACACTGACAAGGCTACTGAAGATTGCTTCACATTACACACATTACACTTTTATGTCCTTACAGCATGAGTTTGTGAAGTGGATCTATACATTTTCTAAATAGACTAGCATGGCATTTAGTTTTCTCAAAATATCTGGGTAAATAAGACCATGTGCTGATAAAGACAAGATTATTTTAACTAAACCCTGTTTCACATTTTCTGTTGTTTTAGTCAGTGTTAAGCAGGGATAAATATAGGCTTGGGGAAATTCACTTCAGGAATGTCTGTGTGAAGCCTTTGTGGACCAGCTTCTCCACAAATCAGCCATCACTGGTGGTAACTATGAAAAAAGGAACACATTTAAAATATCTGAAAGGTATCCTAAAGGCACACAACAGATAAGCAAAATATTTATTCAAAACACTATAGAATCTCACCTTAATCATACCATATGAGTGTGTAGCAACTCTGTCATAATCCGCCTCCCTCCCTTCCCTCTTCCTGTACTCAGGATTATAGAAGCTCTACTGTACGAGTGCGTGTTGGTCAGGTTTTTGTCACTATAACACATATCTGAAATAATCAGCTTATAAAGAGAAAAGGTTTGTTTTGTCTCACATTTTGATTTTTTGGCTTCATTTCTTATGAACTGGTGGTTAGTTGGCATAACACAGCAGAGGAGTGTGGTAGACATAGCAAAACCACTCGCCTGATGCCCAGGAAGTGGGATAGGAAGATAAAAGGGCTAGGGTTCCACTGTCCCCTTTAAGTGTACGCCCTAATTACCTGAAGACCATACACTAGATACTTTTGAGAAGTCTCAATTTACTTCATTTGGCCTTTTATTTTTCCAAATTTTGGGGGGGGCCTTATAGTTGTACATAATGCTGGAATTTGTTGTTACATATTTTTACATGCACACACAATATTTTATATTATATATATAGAAAATTTGGCCTTCCTCCCCCCTTCCTTTACTCTACTCTACTGATGTCTCTTTGATTTTCCTGAGATTGCCTCCCCACCTTTTTTTTCATTATTCCTCTCTAGCTTTCACATGTGATAGAAAACATATGACCCTTGACTTCCTGAGTTTGGTTTATTTCACTTAACATAACTTTCTCAAGTTTCATCCATTTTCCTACAAATGGCATAATTTAATTCTTCCTTATGACAGAATAAAATTCCACAGTGTATATATACCATATTTTCTTTATCCATTCATCTGTGAGCACCCAGGCTGGTTTCATAGTTTGGCTATTGTGAATTGTAGATTATGGGTATGCATTCATTGTTACAGTATGATGACTTTAATTCTTTAGGAAAAATACCAAAGAATTGTATAGCCTGGTCATATGGTAGTTTCATTCTTATTATTTTGATAAAACTCCATACTGATTTCTTTAGTGGTTGTATTAATTTAGTCTCAACCAACAGGGTAAAAGTGTTCCTCTTTCTCCACATCTTCTCCAGCATTTATCATTTGTATTCCTGATGAATGTCATTCTTATTGAAGTGTGATGAAATCTCAGTGTAGTTTTGATTTGTGTTTCCCTGATTGCTAATGATGTTGAACATTTTTTCATATATTTTTTGGTCATTTTTATTGCTTCTTTTGAAAAGGGTTTAGTTCATTTGCCATTTATTAATGGTTTATTTGTTTTTTTAGTTTTAAGTTTTCTTTTTAAAAGTTATTTGTATATTATAGATATTAATTCTCTGTCAGAAGAGTAAGTAGCAAATGTTTTTTTCCCATTTTGTAGGGGCTTTCTTCACATAATTCTTGGCATTATTTCCTAAATGTTAGGGGTCCCATTGAGAAAGTCTGTCTGTGCCTATATGCTGAAGTGTTAATCTTATATTTCCTTCTAGGAATTGCATAGCTTCTGATCTAATTCCTAGGTCTTTGATCCATTTTGAGTTGGCTTGTGTTCTGGGTGAGAGACAAGGGTCTAGTTTCATTCTTCTACATATGGATAACCAGTTTTTCCAACACCTGGAAGGTGTTGTTAAAAAAACTGTCTTTCCTCCAATGTATGTCTTTGGTAACTTTGACAATGAACAGATAACTGAATGTGTAGGTTTCTCTCTGTGTCTTCTTTTCTGTACCATCTGTCCATGTGTCTGTTTTAGGCAAATTCTATGCAGTTCTATTGTTCTTTTTAGTTATACATGATAGTAGAGTCGATTTTGACATATTTATACAAACATGGAGTTTATCTTATTCTAATTAGGATCACAGTCTTGTGGATATACACTATGTGGAGATTCAAGGTGCTGTATACATCTACGTACATAGGAAAGTTGTGTCAGATTCATTCCACTGTCTTTCCTATCCCATCCCTCATCTCTTACCTTCATTCCCCTTTGTCTAATCCACTGAACATCTAATCTTCCCCTCCCCACTTGATGTGTGTTAGCATACACATATTAGAGCAAACACCGGACCTTAGATTTGTTGGGATTGACTTATTTCACTTGCATGATGTTCTCCAGATCCACCCATATGTCATAAAGTCATTCTTTATGGATGAGTAGTATTCCATTGTGTATATATACACCACATTTTCTTTATCCATTCATCTACTGAAGGGCATCTAGTTTGGTTCCATAGCTTAGCTATTGTGAATTGAGTTGTTATAAACATTGATGTGGCTACATCACAATAGTTTGATGATTTTAACTCCTTTAAATATATACTGAGGAGTGGGATAATGGGGTCAAATGGTGGTTTCATTCCTTGTTTTTTGAGGAATCTCCATATTGCTTTCCACAGTGGTTGCACCAATTTGCCATTCCACCAACAATATATGAGTGTACCCTTTCCACCCCGATCCTTGCCTACATTTATTGTTACTTGTATTCTTCATAGTTGCCATTCTGACTGAAGTGAGGTGAAATCTCAGTGTAGTTTTTATTTGCATTTCTTTAATTGCTAGAGATGTAGAACTTTTTTCACATATTTGTTGACCCTTCATATTTCTTCTCTTGAGAAATGTCTGTTTAGTTCCTTTGCCCATTTATTGATTGGGTTATTTGATTTTTGAGGGGGGATTAAGTTTTTTGAGTTCTTTGTATATTTTGGAAATTAACACCTTATCCGAGGTGGGGATGGCAAAATTTTCTCCCATTCTATAGGATTTCTCATCATGTTCTTGATTGTTTCCTTTACTGTGGAGAAGCATTTTAGTTTGATAACCTCACATTTATTGATTTCTAATTTTATTTCCTTTGATTTAGAAGTCTTTTGAGGAAGTCATTTCCTAAGCCAATATGTTGGAGTGATGGGCATATATTTTCTTCATACATGCAGTGTTTCTAGTCTAATATCTAGGTCTTTGATTCACTCTGAATTGAGTTTTGTGCAGGGTGAGAAATAGGGGTTCAATTTCATTCTGTTACAGATGGATTTCCAGTTTTCCCAGCACCATTTGCTGAACAGGCTAGCTTTTCTCCAGTGTATGTTTTTAGTGATTTTGTCTAGTATGAGGTAACTGTATTTATGTGGTTTTATCTCTGTGTCTCTCTGTGTCTTCTATTCTGTTCCATTGATCTTGCCTGTTTTGGTGCTAATACCATGTAGTTTCTAGTACTCTAGTACTATAATATAATTTGAAGTCAATTATTTTGATGCCTCTGGCATTGCTTTGTCTCTTCTATTATTTCAATGAATTTTGGATTTTGGGACTATATTTTCTAGTTCTGTGAAGAATGTCATTGGTATTTTAATGGGGATTACATTGAATCTGTATATTGCTTTTGGTAGTATATCCATTTTCACAACATTAATTCTGCTTATCCATGAACAAGGGTAGTCTTTCTATTTTCTTATGTCTTCTTTAGTTTCTTTCTTCAATGTTCTGTGATTTTCACATAGAGGGTTTTCACCTTCTTGGTTAGTTTTATTCATAAGTATTTTATTTATTTCTTTTTTTGAGGTTATTGTGAATGGGATTGTATATTAGGGTTTTCTAGAGGACCAGAATCAACAGGAAGTATGATTATAAAAAGGGGATTTATTAGATTGGCTTATACAACCAGTAGCTGGATAGTCCATAATGGCAGTATGCAGCTTGGAGAGCTGGAGGAACCAGTAACTGCATAGTACAAGATGCTGATGCTTCAGAATAAGAGAGATCAATGATGCTATACCAGTTCAAGACAAGGTTTTGGGAGACTTCCTGGAGAATCACTGGCAGAATCCACTTTGGAAGAGTGCGGGAGTGAGAATCTGATATCCTTCATACCCAGAAGTGTCTTAATCTTTGGCATCTCTTAATCCAATCAAATTAGCAATTGGTATTAACAATTATAGCTTGTTTTCCTAATTTTTGCCTCAGCAGATTCACTATTGGTGTCTTCAACTAAATTTTAATATTTCTGCTAACTTCCGCAAGTACTAACATGGGGATCAAGCCTTACCACACAGGCCTCTGGTTAAAATTTAAATCTTAAGTATCTTAAACTATAGCAGAATGTATGGCCCAGAATACAGGACTTCCTCTCCCCAAGCTCCTAAAGACTGTATCAGTTTTCTAGAGCTGGTGTAATTTATAACCATAAAATTGGTAGCTTTAAATAACAGAAGTTTATTGTCTCACAGTTCTGAATGCAAGAATCCAAAATCTTTATGTTGACAGAGTATTCTTCTTCTGAAGAGTCTAGGATGTTATTTATTCCTCATCTCTTCCAACTTTTTATGGTTCTAGATATTCCTTGGCTTGTGGTCATTTCCTTCCCATTCTTATCTCTGTAGTCATATTGCTTCATCCTCTACCTTTTCTCTATACACAATTTATAAGTTGCTTATCATTGGATTTAATGCTTATCTAGATAATTCAGAGTAATCTCCTCGTGTCAATATTCTTGAGTTAATTGCATCCATAGGGAAAAATCCCACCAAATGTTCCTTTTCCAAATAAAGATCATTCATATGTTCTATGGAAAGGGTATCTTTTGGGGCCTCCACTTAATTCACTTCCCCATACGCAAAACATATTCACCCCATCCCAACATCCTCCAAAGTTTCAACCAATTAACACACCAACTTTATGTCCAAAATTTTATCTAAATATAGTCAGTTCAAATCTCCAATCATCTAAATCAGATGGTGAGACATTGGGTATGTCTATCTTGAGTCAAAATTTCTTTCCATTGGGGGACCTGTGAAATTAGAAAATGTAATGCTATAATGGGGATGTGATAAGTCATAAACATTCTCATTCAAAAAAGGATAAAATGGAAGGAATAGAGGAGTTATTAATTCCAGGCAAGATCAGAACCCAGCAGACGAAATTCATTTAGATTTCAAGGCTGGGGATAATCCCTTGCTTGGGAGTCTCTTTTCTGGGGCCATGTCTTTGCTTCCTGGGCCTCTGCAATTGAGAGAGGTCTATGGACTTTGCCCCAAAAGCAGTTCTATAAGACTTTGCATCCATTTTTGGTGGCTTGGCAGGCCTCTGCCTTTATGCTTCTGCCTTAGGGTTGTAGTGTTATAGAATTCAACATCCATATCTCTGTGGGTCTCTGTATGGGTGTCTCATTTCTGTCTGTTATTATTTCTTTTTCTTGAAGGAAGGGATGTGGGCAGTCACATAGAAATACTATTCTTTTCCTTCTTACTGAAATTTGGAAGTCTGAGAACCTTCTTTTGATTTTTTCTTATCTTTCTCCCTATCAGTTGAATTTCAAATTTCTATTGATATAATATTTTTTAAAACCTGTGACTTCCTGTGTATATCATGGAGTTCACACAATAAGAAAGGTTGGTCTTCCATAGATCTTTCTTAGAGAGTTCCTCCTCTCTTTTCCTGGCTTCTGCTGAGATGGTTGTAGAATCTATAAGTCATGCACCTAATCTCTTCAGTCAATGATTGTCTACCTCATATTCAGCCTCTCTCCAGAGCATGCTTTCCTGACAATGAGTTTAATTTTGGTCTCTTTAGCAGTATGACTAGAGTGAGGATTTCCCAAATCCTGGTTCTTTTTTGCTTAACATTTCTCCATCTATCTTCTAGCATTTTACTATTTAGAGCAAGAAGAAACCCAGCCACACCTTTCAACAATTTGCTTGTATTTCTTCTTAGCTAGATAATCAGATTCACCACTGCTAATGGTTTTGATGTTAGGAGTCTCCCAAAATCTCATGTGTGAGACAATGCAAGAGGGTTTAGAAGTGATCAGGTTATGAGAGCCTTAACCTAACCAGTGCATTAATTTTCTGATATAATTAACTAGGTGGTAACTCTACATAGGTAGGGAGTGGCTGGAGGAGGTAGGTAATTGGGGGCATGCCTTTGGAATGGAACCACCATTTGACCCTATTATCCCACTCCTTGATTTATACCCAAAGAACTTAAAGTCAGCATACTACAGTGACACAGCTACATCAATGTTTATAGCAGCTCAATTCACAGTAGCTGGATTGTGAAATCAACCTAGATGTCTTTCAACAGATGAATGGATAAAGAAAATGTACTTTATATACACAAAGGAATATTACCTGGCCTTAAAGCAGAATGAAATTATGGCATTTGCCAGTAAATGTATGGAACTTGAGAATATCATGTTAAATGAAATAAGTCAATCCCAAAGAACAGAAGGTTGAATGTTTTCTCTGATATGTGGATGCTAATTCACAATGGGGGCGGATTGGGAAGAACAGAGGTAACTTGGATTAGACAGAGAGGAGTGGAGGGTGGAGAGGGGATATGGAAGGAATGATAGTAGAATGAATTGGAGATTATTACCCTATGTGCGTATATGATTATATGACCAGTGTATCTCTACATCATGTACAACCAGAAGAATGAAAAGTTATACTCCATTTATGTATAATGTGTCAAAATTAATTCTACTGTAAAATATAACTAATTAGAACAAAACAAAAATAAATTTATTCTGGGATATCACTTCCTGTTCTAGTCGAGAGATGTCTGAGTTTACAGAATGCATAGTATAGTGTTGTTGGCGGTGAAAATTTGCTTGAAAGGAAGTGTTGATGTTCAGTGGTTTGGGCTCGTATCCCCCAAATGTTTTTTTGTTAAAAGTTGCTTCCGTTGATGGCACTATCAGGCAGTGAAACCCTTAGGAGGTGAGATTTATTGGGAGGTCCTTAGTTCACTGGGGATGTGCCCTTGAAGGGACTGTGGGACCCCAGTGTCTTTCTCTCCTTTCTGTCTTCCTTAGCTCATCTTAGCAGTTTATTTTCTCATGTGCTGCCTCATCAGCAGCCCAAAGACAATGGGATTGCCTAACTATGGGTTAGAACCTCCAAGATAAAACTTTGCTCTTTGTAAATTAATGGTCTCAAGTATTTCATTATAGCAATACAAAACTGACTGATGTACTTAGTGTGCTGCATTATAACAAATCAATCCTGGTAATTTGAGTACAATAAAATTTACTCAACGGAATGTTACTTAATCCCCAAGGACCTCTTTCAGAATGAGTGCCATTACTAACTGATTCCATGGGATTCCCATGAGTTCCCTTATGTTTCTGAGCCATGAAAAAATAGTGCTTGCTTTGAGGGAAGGCAATGAATTAATGATTCCTTACATCTATATAGGACAAGCCGGAATGGTTGAAATCATGAACAAGGATGGAATTTATTTTCCAAATATGGTGTTATTTCTGTAAGGAGATTTAAGTGTCACTTTTCAAAAATTTTGGTATATATCCATGCAGAAACATAACTAGTAGTGTATGTATGTATACAAACAACATATAATATGATTTTAGTTCAAATTTATCAGACATCATATGGGTTGCAGGTATGATATTTTATTATATATCATATTTAATCAATTCTCAATTATCCAAAATGGATAAATCTAAGGAATTAAAATTATTATTGGAAATACACCTTTAATTACTTGGAACATATGCTAATTATTTGAAGTAGAATGTTTTATGTGTTCTTCTAAGATGAATCTCTAAGTTCTAATGTTTTCCCAGTTTTACACCTGATTCTATGGATGAGATTTTTCTTAAAAAAGACAAAATTTTTCTCTTTTATTCTACTTTAGAGCAAATAAATATGATAACTACTTACTGAAAATCAGAAACAAAAATTATCTTTATAAAAGGAAAACAAACCCTATTTGATAGTGCTTAGAGATTATAACTGAAAGCATTGTATAATTTTCAATACTTTTCACATGTATATTCACTTGGCACTTTTGTTCACAAAGATATATATATATATATATTTTTTTTTTAATTTTTTTTTTTTTTTGCAGTGGTGGGGATTGAACCCAGAACTTTGTGCATGGTAAGCGAGTGCTCTACCACTGAGCTACCTCCCCAGCCAATGATATCATACTTAACCTGCTTTTCTCAGTATATTTTTAAAAATTATCCTTTCCCATGAAATTTTATCAATTTATACAATTTTGATGTTGGCAGAGTATGTCATTTTCTAATGAACAGAACATAATTTTGAGCTATTTGTGTATGATTCTTATTGTCTTACTGTTTCTTCTTCTGTTCCCTGACACCAGTTCTCACTTCAGATCAGAGTGCCTGGATGGAACATTAGAAATGCAGAGGCTGAAGAGAAAGTTGGGCTGGTTCTCTGAGCCTGGCCAGTGAAAGGATCAAGAAAAGGGTTAAGAAGCAGAATGAGGAACTTAATTCCATGGTAAATACTGGTATGGGGGATGGAATGATAAAGTGAAAGAATAAAGCAGGGTGGTTCAGAGTCTTGGAACCTCCCTTTCTGATTCTTACCACACATAGGTTGGGGAGTTGGGACACATGAGTGAGAAGAGGTGGTGAGGTATGTGGCGAGCTCTACTTCATACAAGCAAATGAAACCCAAGAATGAGAATCTTACAGAGATGAAGGTAGAAATACACTTAACTTCCCTCTGTTGCTCATCATATTGTATTCCGCCATGGAAAGGGATGACGAAGACAAGCTCATAGTGCACCTTGCCTACACTTAAGTTCCTTTTTTGGCATTTACAGGGATTCAAAGAAAATTGAAAGCTTAGAGCTTTGGCTGTGGTTTCCTGCTGGATTGGTCTATGCAAACAGAGAGGTTGATTGTGCATTTAGAGAACTTTATTCAATATAGAAGATGACTGTGCTATTAGAATATGATATAAAGTTAACTAATATTCAACTTCAACCAACAGAAGCCTAGCTATTATAGAAAGATAAATTATAAAGACAAAAACTGGTGCTTAGATTAAAGTGAATTCTGATGCTCTATCTCTTGTACTATTATTCATTTCTTAGATACTATAGTTTATGGAGAAACTGAGGAGTCATACTTTCCAAATAATATTAATTCACCTGACGGGTGTCTATGAACATCTACATCATGTAAGCAATTGCAAGATTTTTTTTGATATAGTGCTTTATAATTTTTCAGTCTTTTTGAAAGGCTTAAAGTATCTGCAAATTGGATCATAATTCATTTCCTTAAGTTCTTAAACAAATTGCATCCAAAATGCCATTGGAAATTTTATTAACTTTATGTTAAATCTCACAGTAATGAACATAGGTGCAGACACAAAAATTTCTGAGTGCAATGCTAAAAATCTATGGACTCCTTTCTCTATCTGTGGGCATCTGGGTTAAGAACATGGGATGTAAAAAGTTTTGGTTTTCTGCTCTGCTAAATGAAGTACCAGGATCCAGATACAGATTTTTTTTCATCTGACTAGTCATGCTTTATTTCATAAAGAATATCTAAAGGATAGATAAAAAAAAAAAAAAATTGGATAAATTGAATCAAACCCATGAATAAAATCTATGGACAATTTAATAAACATTTACATTAGGCAAAAATATTAAGTATGTGTGAATGTGTGTCTGTACACATAAAATTGAAATATAGGACTATTTTTTTAGAAGGATCACCAAGGTTTTGCTATTTAAACTTTTACATGTTTATGTTTATATTATATATTAATCCATCTGATATTGAGAAAGCTTTTATGGAATAAGCAATATGAATATTCTTTAGTCTCTGTCTAGAATGAGAAAATTTTAATATTGAAAAGTTTGTGGGATTTTTTTTGAAGTATTCAGTGTCATCTAAGAAAACAAAGAAGTTTTCTTAATCTTTGAATGATACTGTTAAGTCAGCTATTCTTTTTTCTCTTCTTCATGTTCCTTCTTATCTATGCCATTGTAAATGGAATACCTATTTCTCAAGCTGAAAAAGCCAATTACTTTATTATCTGAATATATGACTGAACTAGAAGAACAAGTACATTTAAATATAATAGTAAGGGGAAAACTGAAGTGATTTTATCTATTTTATATTTCTGCTGACAGAATCTCAAGTTGCTATATTTGATGAATTTTACTATGATAATATTTCTTTAAATTTGCATTAAATTTTGTGCTGTGTAAATATTTGAGGTTTGGGATTATAGTCTTCTTATCTGCTTTCTTTTGCAGAGTGATGGCAATAATTGGCCTATAAATTTAAGAACAAGAAAAAATACAGCTCAACAGCAAATTAACTTTCAATTCAATGAATATAACTTTCTGTCATTTGGCTATATTTAAATTTGAACAAGGAATTTCACATCACCTCATTAATATGCAATCACTTGAATATTGTCCCTAACTTAAGGGTTTTCCAATATGTGAGTTTCTTAAAAATTAATTATGATTTTTAAAGGGTTAGTAAGGGATGGCTCAGGGACAAAAAATGAAAGGTATAAGAAAATATTGATTAATGGAAGGTTATATAAACATAAAATATCAAGACAAATTATTTTTTGATAGTTTGGTCAAAATGGAATATAAATTAGAACTACACGAAGACCCAAAACATTTTCTCTCTCCACATACAGATGTCTTTAAATATTAATTAAATTTAAAAAAATTTTTATGTAAAAGCACAAAAACACAAGAAATAAAACCAAGAATCAGTAAGTGGGATGCCATCAAGTTAAGAAGATTGGGAACAGCAAAAAACAAACAAACAAACAAGACAAAGAGCATCAAGAGAGAGTTTACAGAATGGGAGAAAATCTTTTGTCTACTACTCCTCTGACAGGATTAATATCTAGAGTATATAAATAATTCAAAGAGCTTACCACCAAAGAAACAAATAACCCAATCAATAAATGGGCAAGAATTAAATAGACATTTCTCAAAAGAAGAAACACAAATGGTCAAAAAATGCTTGAAAAACTGTTCAACAGCTCTAGCAATCAGGGAAAGGCAAATCAAAATTGCACTGAGATTTCATCTCACTCCAGTCAGAAATGACAATTTTCAAGAATACAAATATAATAAATACTGGCAAGAATGTGGGGGGAAAGGTACACTCAGACATTGTTGGTAGGGCTGCAAATTAGTACAACCACTCTGGAAAGCAGGGTGGAGATTCCTCAAAAAACTGGAAATGGAACCACCATATAATCCAGTTATCCCATTCCTTGGTATTTATTCAGAAGAACTAAAAACAACATACTATAGTGATACAGTCACATCAGTGTTTATAGCAGTGCAACTCATAAGAGTCAAGGCAGGGAACTGGTTTAAATGTCTGTCAGTAGATGAATGGATTAAGAAAATGTGGTATATATATATATACACACACCCATGGAGTTTTACTCAGGTATAAAGAATGAAATTTTGACTTTGGATGGAAATTGAGAACATCATGCTAAGTGAATTAAGCCAGACTCAGAAAATCAAGGATTGAATGTTCTATCTCATGAGCGAAAGCTAGAGAAAATTGTTGAGGGGCTGGAGGGAGAGGAGTCGTATATCATAAAGACAGAGGGAAGATCAGAGGACTAGGAGGAGATTGAGTGGGTGGAAGAGGGTGGAAATGCAGAATGAATTTGACAAAGTTACTCTGTGTGCATGTACCACAGTGAATTCCACCTTTATGCATATCTTAAAGCACCAGTTAAAAATACGTAAATGAGCACCAGGTGGACCAGTAGAGTAGAAGACAGGAGATAGAGGGAGGGATGAGGGAAGGGAAAACAAGGGTACTGGAGATCAAAATGAAGTAAATTAAATCCCATACATCTACGATTATCTCGAAATAGCAAAAAATAAAATAGTCGTGTGTGTGTGTGTGTGTGTGTGTGTGTGTGTGTGCGCGCATGTGTGTGTTTTAATCTATGGCCAACAGTACCCACATATTTGACATTTCTGCTGCTTTTCTTTTCCTAAATTAGTTTCGGAATTTTTCTAAATTAGTCTTCTTCTTTTTCTTTAGCTTACATACAATTTTTCTTTAGCTTACATAATTTCCTTTCATATTATCTAAATTGCAAGTCTGCTGGTGGTAAATTTTCTCAGTTTTGTTTCTCCGGAAATTTCTTTGGTTTTACTCTTGAAAGATATTTTCCCTGGATACAATTTAGCGCTGTTTTTATTTATGCTCTTAGAGTTGTTATTTTCCTCTCTCTCTCATCATTTCTAAGATGTTTTCTTATGCTTTCCGTTTTCATAGTTTTGATGTAAAATCAGCATATATTCATGTGATTTTTCCACTTTACACAATACTTCTTTTTTCCAATTGCTCTATGATTTTTTTTTCTTGTTATCCTTACCAGTTTAACTATGTGCTTCATAAGCATTTTTCTTTGGATACATCTTTATTTGGTTTGCTAGGCTTCTTCAAAGTGTAAAATTTTCAACATATTTCGTCACAATATTTTCAGATAATTTTTGCTTTATTTTCTTTATTTTCTCCATCTGGGACTACAATCAGTGTTTATGACAAGTCTCTTGATATTGTTCCACAGTCCCTAAGACTTTGTTAATAGTTTCATGTTGTTTTGGGATCATTACTATTTGTTGATTGTCAGATTTCATTTTTATCTTTTAAGCCCTTTGAATAATTTTTATATTTTGTAATTATAATTTTTAATTTCAGAATTTCCATTTTGATCTTTTTTATAGTTTCTATTTCTCTTCCAAGATTTCCTATTTGTTCATCTATGGCAATAAATTTCCTTTCACTTCTTGTGTATAGTTATAATATTTGCTTTAAAATCTTTGCCATTACAACATCTGAAACATTTTAGATTTAGTCTCTTTTTTTATTGTCTTTCTCTTGAATATAAGCCACACTTTTATGTTTCTAAGTAGGTCTAGTAGTTTTGAATCGCATTATTGATACTAAAAATTGGATGTTACAAATAGATGGTTATTCTTTTATGGAGATTACTGTTATACTTTGCTTATTTCTGTTTGTAACTAGCAGTTAACTTGGCTAAGTACAATCTCTAAAACCTGTATCCCTACAACCAGCAGCATTTAAATATCTGCATCACCTATAGACTGACCTGGTTTGGAGGATCAGCAAGAGATGTAGGTAGAGTTTATACCCAGAATATGAAGCTTGGAGTCCTCTATTTTCTTATGAGTTTCTTCCTTTTCTTTCTATTTGCTATTGGAACACTAAATTTTATCTTCTGTCTATTCCAACAACATTGTGCTTTCCCTGTAGGAGTTTCACCTAACCCATATGGCACCGATTGATGCTTATAATCAAAGAGCCATACAGAGTGGGATACTGTTCTGTTTTTCCAAATATCAACCACAATTGAGTTAACAGTTTGATCTGGTTCCTCTTCATTCCTTTAAGTAGTTGTTACCATTTTTTTCCCAGTGTTTATGTTTGATATCTCTAGAGAGATCTGCACAACACAGTCCCATCATGAGTATGAAAAAGTGGAATCTAAATTCAAATAAGTTAGCACTCTATTTAACATTGAATGTAATCCACCATGTAAATATTCTTTTCTCTAGTTACCAATAATTTATAAGAGAATGTTTTCATTTCACAAAATTGATGCAGTTCTCTTGTTGGTTGTTTATTGTTATCTGACAAAAGATGCAAGAACAGGAGGAAATTAATTATTTACATGGATAACAAAAGAAGATGTGAGATGTGAATGTTGGTCAAGATGAAACATTTTTCTTTGTCGATTAATACAATTTAGGCAAGGATGAAACACTTATGTACATATACACTTATGTACATATACATAGTTGTTTATAGATAATTGGTTATGAGTTAAATACCAAGTCATGGTTATAAGCATGTTTCAATTGGTGGAAAATACTAGTACTGGAATTTCATAAGAATTTTTTTAATTAAATACAATTTTAATGCATAGGGATGGCATTTCTGGAGAATTAAGTAAATATTTGGTGACTTTTTTCCTTAAAACATTCTCCCAGTAGTTATATAGATCAACATTTTATTTTATTTCATTGTATTTTTATAAGTCAAAAATATTTTCACATATTCACCCTAGGAAAAAATAATTCATCATTACTTTTTAACTTATTAGCAATAACCACTCATCTCAAGTATCCTATTTTATTGAAGGTCAGTTTCATGCAGTTGAAGAGAATGTGGTCATTTATTGCTTTTGCCTCAGGGATCTTCACTCAGTTGAATTAATGTGATTTTAACAGTGTGAGGGTAGAGAGCATTTATTAAGAAGGGCCCATTTATTATTAAAGGAAAAGAATGAATTTTATTCTATGATTTATTCAATGTAGTTGAAAACAGCTTATTAAACGTTTTCTATCTTATATACTGTTACCTTTCATAATTGAAGACAAATTGGTGCAGTGTGGAGATTAAACAGACTTTGTTTTGGTGCTAATTTGTGTAAGATCAGTGGATGTGCCAATTGGAGAAATGCTAAAAAGGCCACTATGAAATCATTCCCTGTGTTTATTCTGAAGGAATGGGTAGCTCTTTCAATTTCTCTGCCAAAAAAGGAGAATTGCTATATACAAATATTATCCTCTCATAAAGATCTACAATTTATTCTCATATATTGACATAGTAAATGCTCTGAGATCCTTGGGTAAGGAAACCTATTTAACGGTGATTAATCCAGTGTTTCCTAAACATAGCTGACTGCCACTCTCATTTTCACACATGAAGGGACAATCTAGTTAAGTTCTATTGGCAAAAACCTAATGAAACAAAGAGGAAAAACTGGTTCCTCAAAGTGTTAATGGGACCTGACCCTTAGGGAGACTGGGCATTTCAAAGGAGAAGAAGGAACCTATTTCATAAACTCAGGATAGTCTAACTTTGAGAAAAGGGGCTCTGATAATGTCAAAATTTTTGAGCATTTGACCTATGAAAACTCCATTTGGGTGTCCCAAAGAAAATGAAGATTTCAAACAGAACTACCCTAGATTTGATGATGCTAATAAAGGAATCAATGATCTAACTATGGGGTCCTTATTCTCCTCATCTTCTCTGTGGGTGCATGTATATAAGTATGTGTTTGGCCTACAAAAAGGGGAGTCATTATTAAAGACAATCTGTGAATTAATTGGCAACAAATTAACATAGGAATTAGTGGATGGATATTGAAGTTCAATGTTAATTGAATTAATAAGCTTCTCAAAAGTTTTGGTCTTTATAATGGGTTGACAGATTATTTTAGAAAATCTCTCCCAGAGACTACCCTCTTTATTCCTGTTGCTGTAAATCTGGTTTAGCCCACTTAGTCATTTCTACTTCTGCAAATAGAAAGATGGTTCTGAATATCAGAGAAGATGAGGGGGTCAGACTCAGCAGATTATCTGAAGAATTCTAAAGACAAGTTACTCTAATCATTCTCTTAATAACATTTGCTCCCTCATCATAATATTGTTGCACACACCATGGCCATTACCCACAATCCTCTTTCCTCCCTGTTTATCCTGGAAAATATCCAAGAGGTCTCAGTTTTGATACCAGCTCTTAGGTAAAACATTCATCAGCACCCTGGCAACTGAGTGTGTTCCTTTCATCTTTCTTCCTCAGCTTATTCTCTTAAATGTCCAAGTTGTGTTCCTGCTGTTTCTTCATATATTGTCATATTCTTGTTGCTTAGGGTTGTGACACATCATTTCAATCTAGTTTACATTTCTCTCTAGACAAGGTCCAACACACAGCTGTGCTCAATAAACGTGGGGTCATTGATGAGAAGTAAACCTGGGATGTTGTGTGTGTGTGTTTGTTGTGTTTGTTACTCACTCCAGTTCTGGCCCAGGCGGTAAAACTTTCAGCTCCTTCTTTTAAGATATACTGCAATTGTTCCCCAAGAGGACACTAACAATATTAGCCTCCTGTTTAAGAGAAGAGTGTGTGGGAAGAAGTAAAAAAGTGGGTAATAAGAGAATTCATAGAACTGATATGTGAAGTCATAGAATGAGACCTCTTGGGCTGCTATCACCAAATATGCAGACTGAGTGGCTTAAACAATAGACACTTACTTTCTGATAGTTATGGAGGCTGAGAAGTTCAGGATCAAGGGGCTAGCAAAATCAGTTTCTGTTGAGAGCCCCCTTTGGGGTTTATCTGGCCACCATTTCCCTGGATGCTCACATGAACTCTCTGGTTTTCCTTTTAAAAGGTCATTAGTCTTTTAGAATAGGGTCACACCTTTACTACCCAATTTAACCTTTATAACTTCCTTAGATAGCCCATCTCTAAATAAAACCATGCCAGGGATTCATACTTTGACATAAGAATTTTGTGGGAATACAAACATTTAATCCATAACAAGTGGGTAGTATTTTTGGGTGTTTCCTATATAGCAGACACCATTTGTATAATTTTATTTAATATTGATTATTCAGAACAAAATAATGACTATTTGTGACTCAGAGTCTTATTAGTGCATCAGAAATCATGACATTATTTCTCTATAAACATTTTTTGTTGTTGTTCTACTTTAAGTACGTTTCAGACTTGTGAAATACTTCTGATAGTGGCTGTTTGTTTTTTAAATTCTATCTAGAATAGGTGACATATTTTCTTAAGAAGATAAATTCATTGGGTATTATTCTCAATCAATTCCAGGAAAACTGCTCACTGGTACAGAGCAGTTAGGAGCAGCCAGCTGTCACTTCACAAGCAATTCTGCATAACTACCAAGCTCTCCACCTGTGGAAATTGGCATTTAGATGGTAGAACAATTAAAATGAATGAGAGACATCAATGCTCATCACTCAGTATACACAGGTCATTTCTCTTTCCCTCCCTCTCTTATGTAATCATTTAAAGTAATTTTATGAGTTCTCTGACTAAAGTTTATAAAGTAGCTGGCACTAAATAACTAAACAAGTACTATTTACTTTTCTCATCCATCTTATAAAGGAAATGCAGTGTTTGGATACGTGATGGAATATAAAAAGGAACAAACACTTCAACTAGTTAATGGTATATCAGTTATTTGAAGTCAGCTTCCTTATCCACATAGCCATCAGTGATGCTGAGTTTTTACAGTGCCTAGTTCAGTTCTGGAGAACTGAGAAAATACCACACTGGGTGTTCACTCTCACATCCCTATGAACTGACCATTTTCATGGCACAAGCCTAGGTTGATCCATGTAAATGGAATTGAAAGTCTTACCTTGGAATGACCAGAATATGAAAAAGAAAATTGGCACTGAGTTAGAAGACAAGGTGTCGGGGTTTCCGGGACCCCCAGCCTTGAGCACGGTCAAGATGGCGCCTGGCACTGAGCCAAAAGCGGCCAGCTATACAGTAAACAACCAGCGAATTCCAATGATTGGCTAGTTAACGATGTGATTAGAGCATGCCCCCCTCGTTTACCTATTCTATACCTGCAGCTGTCCGCGCGTTCACCTCGTGTGCTCTCCCCTGATTGGTTGAGGTGTATATAAGCTTGATGGGCGGGGGAGTAGCAGAGGAAGCTGGGAGTAAGAAGAAGCTGAGGGAGGAAGAAGCTGGGAGTAGGAGCAGAAGCTGAGGGCAGAAGCTGAAGCTGGGAGGGCGCGGAAGCTGGGAGTAAGAGGAAGCTGGGAGTAGGAGCAGAAGCTGAGAGCAGAAGCTGAGGGAAGAAGCTGAGAAAAGAAGCTGAGAGAGAAAGAGGCTGAGAGTAGGGGTAGAAGCGGAGAAGCGGAACGACCAGAGCAGGCGAGAGTTAAGCGGAGGAAAAGAGAGCGAGAGAAAGAAAAGAGAGAAGAAACTGAGAGTGGGAGTAGAAGCTGGGAGTAGAGGTGTGCAAGCGGGCGTGAGCCGAGCGGGAGAAACGAAGCGGCCGGAGCAGGCGAGAGCCGAGAGGGAGAAGAGTGAAGTGCAGGAGAGGGAAAGAGAAAGAGAGAAGGGGATAGATAAGAAGGAAAGAAAGGAAGACTGTGCACAATAAACTTCCAAAGCTTCAGACGTTTGTCGTGTCTCTCTCTGCGGGCAGAGGGAACGCGATAACAAGGGTTCGGTATCTTGGTAAGAAATCCGTATTTTAAAGAAATTCTGAAATTTGACAATTCCATATCATCTCTGAATCTGGGTGTGCTCTTTGGTTTGGAGGTTTGTGTCAATTTAAATCTGTATAATTAAGAGGAAAATAACAAGATCATGACCTTTAGCAAGTATGGTATTTGATTTTTTTTTTTTAATTAGATAAATCGGCCTAGGAGTAACTGTTAATTTAAAAGCATTTAATGGTATGTCTTAGAGATTACACACCAGTTATTTTTAAGTAATTAATTCACAAATTGCAGTGGTGGGGGGAATGAGATTTGGAGTTATTTCAGAAGAACTGGTTAAAGCAGATATACAAGGCAGACTGAGGACATTTAACCTTCCTTATGTTACTGATGTGACTCAAACTGCTCCATTTACCTCTGAAACTCTGAGGACAAATTGAACTGCACAGCATGCTGGGTTCTTGTCTCAATTGTTTCAGTGACTGGAATTGTTAGTTTTCTCTCATTCAAAATGAGGGTGATAATGCCTATTCTATTTGCCTCATATGATTCTTTAAGAGGATACCATATAAAGGTCAGGAATACTAAAACACCACAAGTAAAGCAACAAAACTTTTTAATTAAAGGAAGAGTATAAGGGCATAGGTATTTAGGACTCTGAAAACATTTCTGTTTATAAACCTTTTATTTTCCTTAGATGAAATTTGGTTTAATTTTGCCAGACCTATCTTTCTGTCTTTCTCAGAATTTTTGCATGGCTTGTTGTTCTAAAAATAAACATTGACAATGCCCTCAAAAATCTCAGAATCTTTTTTTTTTTTAACAATATTTACTTGGACTTTTGGACTTTTTTTTTTTTTTTTACATTTCACAATTCTCACATAATTTAAAAAAGATTTGGAATGTGTCTTATTTTGTTACAATTTTTTTTAGTTTTTATTTTTTTCCACTTTATGTAATTATTTTACCTATGGAATGTTTCTTTTGTTTTATTTTATTTTTTTTTTATTTTTTTACGTTTACATAGGGTAATGATGTTTCTTTTTTTTCCCCTTCTCCCCCACCCCTCCCACCCTTTTCCCTTTATACAGTCCTTCTTTCCTTCATTCTTACCGCTCTCCTTAGCCTAACTCTAACCCTAACCCTAAACCTAATGCTAACCCCTCCCACCCCCATTATATGTCCTCATCCGCTTATCAGCGAGATCATTCGTCCTTTAGTTTTTTGAGATTGGCTTATCTCACTTAGCATGATATTCTCCAATTTCGACCATTTGCCTACAAATGCCATAATTTTATCATTCTTCATTGCGGAGTAATATTCCATTGTATAAATATGCCACAGTTTCTTTATCCATTCATCAACTGAAGGGCATCTAGGTTGGTTCCACAATCTGGCTATGGTGAATTGAGCAGCAATGAACATTGATGTGGCTGTATCTCTGTAGTATGCTGATTTTAAGTCCTTTGGGTATAGACCAAGGAGTGGGATAGCTGGGTCAAATGGTGTTTCCATTCCAAGCTTTCTGAGGAATCACCACACTGCTTTCCAGAGTGGCTGCACTAATTTGCAACCCCACCAGCAATGTATGAGTGTTCCTTTTTCACCACATCCTCGCCAACACCTATTGTTGCTTGTGTTCTTGATAATCGCCATTCTAATTGGGGTGAGATGAAATCTTAGGGTAGTTTTGATTTGCATTTCCCTTATTACTAGGGATGTTGAACATTTTTTCATATATCTGTTGATTACTTGTACATCTTCTTCTGTGAAGTGTCTGTTCATTTCCTTAGCACATTTGTTGATTGGATTATTTGTATTCTTCGTGTAGAGTTTTTTGAGTTCTTTATAGATTCTGGAAATTAGCGCTCTATCTGAGGTATGGTTGGCAAAGATATTCTCCCACTCTGTAGGCTCTCTCTTCACATTTCTGATAGTTTCCTTTGCTGAGAGAAAGCTTTTTAGTTTGAATCTATCCCAGTTGTTGATTCTTGCTTTTATTTCTTGTGCTATGGGAGTCCTGTTAAGGAAGTCTGATCCTAAGCCAACAAGTTGAAGATTTGTACCTACTTTTTCTTCTATAAGATGCAGGGTCTCTGGTCTGATTCCAAGGTCCTTGATCCATTTTGAGTTGAGTTTTGTGTAGGGTGAGAGATAGGGGTTTAATTTCATTCTATTGCATATGGTTTTCCAGTTTTCCCAGCACCATTTGTTGAAGAGGCTATCTTTTCTCCATTGCATATTGTTGGAACCTTTGTCTAGTATGAGAAAATTGTATTTATTTGGGTTTGTGTCCATGTCCTCTATTCTGTACCATTGATCTACCTGTCTATTTTGGTACCAATACCATGCCGTTTTTGTTACTATTGCTTTGTAGTAGAGTTGAAGATCTGGTATTGCAATACCCCCTGCTTCGCTCTTGCTACTGAGGATTGCTTTAGCTATTCTAGGTTTTTTATTCTTCCAGATGAATTTCATAATTGTTTGCTCTATTTCTGCAAGGTACATCATTGGGATTCTAATTGGAATTGCATTGAATCTGTATAGCACTTTAGGTAGTATAGCCATTTTGACGATATTAATTCTGCCTATCCAGGAACATGGGAGATCTTTCCATCTTCTAAGGTTTTCTTGAATTTCTTTCTTTAGTGTTCTGTAGTTCTCATTGTAGAGGTCTTTCACCTCTTTTGTGAGATTGATTCCCAAGTATTTTATTTTTTTCGATGCTATTGTGAATGGGGTAGTTTTCCTAATTTCTCTTTCTGAAGATTCATCACTTATGTATAAAAATGCATTGGATTTATGAGCATTGATCTTGTATCCTGCTATTTTACTGAATTCACTTATGAGTTCTAAAAGTTTTCTGGTGGAATTTCCAGGTTCCTCTAAATATATAATCATGTCATCAGCAAACAGGGATAGTTTGAGTTCTTCTTTTCCTATTCGTATCCCTTTAATTTCTTTGGTTTGTCTGATTGCTCTGGCTAGAGTCTCAAGGACGATGTTGAATAGAAGTGGTGAAAGAGGGCATCCCTGCCTTGTTCCAGTTTTTAGGGGGAACGCTTTCAGTTTTTCACCATTTAGAATGATATTAGCCATGGGCTTAGCGTAGATTGCCTTTATAATGTTTAGGAATGTTCCCACTACCCCAATTTTTTCTAGTGTTTTGAGCATGAAGGGATGCTGTATTTTATCGAATGCTTTTTCTGCATCTATTGAAATAATCATGTGATTCTTAACTTTAAGTCTGTTGATATGGTGAATGACATTTATTGATTTCCGAATGTTGAACCAACCTTGCATCCCTGGGATAAAACCCACTTGATCGTGGTGCACTATCTTTTTAATATATATTTGTATGCGATTTGCTAAAATTTTGTTGAGAATTTTTGCATCGATGTTCATTAAGGATATTGGTCTGAAATTTTCCTTCCTCGATGTGTTTCTGTCTGGTTTAGGTATCAGGGTGATATTGGCTTCATAGAACGAGTTTGGGAGGGTTCCCTCCTCTTCTATTTCATGGAATAGTTTGAGGAGTATTGGAATGAGCTCTTCTTTAAAGGTTTTGTAGAACTCGGCTGAGAACCCATCTGGTCCTGGACTTTTCTTTGTTGGTCGGCTTTTGATGACCTCTTCTATTTCATTGCTTGAAATTGGTTTATTTCAGTTGTGTATGTCCTCCTCATTCAGTTTAGGTAATTCATATGTCTCTAGAAATTTGTTGATGTCTTCGAGGTTTTCTGTTTTGTTGGAGTATATATTTTCGAAATAGTTTCTAATTATGTTTTGTATTTCACTCGTGTCTGTTGTGATGTTTCCTTGTTCATTCCGAATTTTAGTAATTTGAGTTTTCTCCCTCTTTCTCTTTGTTAGTGTGGCTAAGGGTTTATCAATTTTATTTATTTTTTCAAAGAACCAACTATTTATTTTGTTAATTTTTCCAATTGTTTCTTTTGTTTCGATTTCGTTGATTTCGGCTCTGATTTTAACTATTTCCTGTCTTCTACTACTTTTGGTATTGGTCTGCTCTTCTTTTTCTAGTGCTTTGAGCTGTAGTGTTAAGTCGTTTATTTGTTGATTTCTACTTCTTTTTTTGAATGCACCCCATGAAATAAATCTTCCTCTAAGTACTGCTTTCATAGTGTCCCAGAGATTTTGATATGATGTGTCTTTGGCTCGTTTCTTTTGTTTTAAACAATAATCTGACTTTTTGAAACAACAGGCATATTCTTATTTCAAAAACACATTAACATACTGGATATAATTAAGAGCAATTGCTAGCTCTTAGTAAGACCTGCACTAAGTAACTTACTGAATCTATTATTTAATTATTGAATTAGCATTAACACAGACCTTGAGATTTTCGTGTCTTACAGAATCTGTGGGGATAGAATAAGTAGACTATAGTTGGATGATATAAGACATGTTGAAGTGAAGTTCCCAAAACTGCTTATGGATTATTTATGGTGCCTGTAAAAACATTTTAATTTATTTAATCATGAGGCTATTTATCTGATAAGAAAATTTATTTTTAACACCTTTGAAAAGTGGCAAAAATAGCCTTCCAAATACTAATACTAAAATCACAGTAGCTCACAGTCGAAGATAGAAGTTTCTTCCAAAATTTTGTTGCCAATAAGAAAATATTAAAAATTTACCAAACTTAAAATCTTTAAAATCCAAAGAAATATAATAAATTTATATCACAGTAATTTTTAGGAAAAAAGGAAATAGTGTATGGTGTTTTTCATAGTTAAAACGTTTTTCAAATAAAACATTTTTTTCTATTGGGTTTGTGTTTCTAAAAGTCAACTTCAATTTCCATTTCTCAGGCCAGTCTATCTAATAACATTGGAGTCTTTGTAGGTATCTAATTATATTCCACAATCCATAAGTCTTTGTGGAATGTAATGTAAATCTGTTAAGGAAGTAAATTTCTCCATAAATATGGTACTGAAGACTTTTATTTGTTAATGATTATCATGTTTCTAGTGAGTAATTAGTGATATCAGAATGAAAAAAAAAAACACAAGTCCATCACTTAACCAAAAGTTTCAAAGAAAAATGTGCTTATTTGATGGTTTTCATAGTCATTTGTACTGCCATAACAAAATACCACAGAGTGTGTAATATATGAAGAACAGACATTTATTTCCCACAGTTGTGGGAAATGCTAGTTCACAGTCTTCTAGCTCTGTTCTCATGTGGTGGAAGGCAGAGGATGAGTCTGGTTAATGCCGTGTCCTTACAGAGCAGAAGAGGAAGAGAGAAAGGGTTCACTTCCTACCGAGGGCATTAATCCATTCCACCTTCATGAAATGAACACTTTTTTTCAGCTCTATCAGTTTGTTTCACATATTTTGTGGCTTTAATGTTCATTACATAAATATTTATACTTGTAACATCTCATAGAATCAGTCCTATCTCCCTTCTCTCTTGCAATTTTCTTTGTAATGAAGTCATTTTGTCTAATATTAATATTCGCACTCATGATTCTTTTTTGTGAGGTGTTTTTTTTTGTTTTTGTTTTTGTTTTTTGTACCAGGGATTGAACACAGGGGTGTTTAACCACTGAGTCACATCCCCAATCCCAGTCCTTTTTATTTTTATTGTTTATTTTGAGACGAGTTCCTCACTAAATTCATTATGGCCTCACTAGCTTGCTGAGGCTAGCTTTGAACTTGCTATCCTCCTGCCTCAGCTTCCTCAGTCTCTGGGATTACAGGTATGAGCCACCATGTCTTACTATGAGTGCTTTTTATTTTTTAAAATTTATTCTTTTTTGAAAAATTTTAATTAGTTATACATGACAGTAGAATGCATTTTGATAAATCATACATAAATGGAGTATACCATCATTCTTCTGGTTGTATATGATATAGAGTCACACAGGTCATGTAATCATATGTGTACATAGGGTAATAATCTCCAATTCATTTTCCTTTTCTTTCTACCCCCATACTACCTCCCCTCCCATCACTTCCCTATGTCTAATCCAAAATACCTTTATCCTTCCCTAGTCACCCCCACGCTTTATTGTGAATTAGCACCCACATATCAGAGAAAACATTTTGCCTTTTGGTTCTTTGGGATTGGCTTAGTTCACTTAGCATGATATTCTCTAGTTCCATCCATTTATCAGAAAATGTCATGATTTCATTTTTCTTTAAGGCTGAGTAATATTCCATTGTGTGTGTGTCTGTGTGTGTGTGTGTGTGTGTGTGTGTGTGTGTGCGTGTGTATGTATACACCATAATTTCTTTATCCATTCATCTTTTGAAGGGTGCCTGGGTTGATTCCACAGTTTAGCTCTTGTGATTTGAGCTGCTATAAGCATTGATGTGACTGTCACTGTAGTATGCTGATTTTAAGTCTTTTGGGTATAAATCAAGAAGTGGGATAACTGGGTCAAATAGTGGTTCCATTCCAAGTTTCCTGAGGAATCTCCATACTGCTTTCCAAAATGGTTGCACCGATATGCAGAACCACCAGCAATGTATGATTGTACCTTTTCCCTCACATTATCACCAACATTTATTGTTGCTTGTATTCCTAATAATTGTCATTCTGATTGGAGTGAGATGGAATCTCAGTGTAGTTTTGATTTGCATTTCGAAGTGTGCTTTTTTGATACACTGTTTTTTCTGTTCTTTTGTTTTCAAGATGTTAATAGTGTTATATTTAAATGAGTTTTCCATAAACAGTATGGAATTGGGTCATATATTTTAAATTATCTGCAAATATCTATTTTTCAGTTAGTATGTTGTTTAATTATCAAATTTTAGTACTTAAATCTACCATTTTATCTACTTTTTGTTTTCAATTTGTTCTTTCTCTTTTTCCTGCCTTCCTGGGGATTACTTGAATATTTTTTTAGAATTCCATTCATTTTTATTGAAGTCTTTCAAGCATCTCTTTAAGAATTTCTATATAAATGGTGTAAACATAATCAGGTACTCACATACTTCAGTATAAGCAGCATTCAACTTTGGAAGTGGTTCTGTGATTTTTTTCCCATTTAATTTAATGCCATTAACAATGGTCTCTAGAAGTAAATATTAAAGTTCATTTTACTTATTCTTAATTTTAGCACTTGTTGCTCATCCATAGCTTAATTTAGTTATATGATCTCTCAGTGGTTAATATTTAGGGAGTTCCAAATATTTACTACCGTAAGCAGTACTACAAAGAACACTTTTGTGTTAGTTTAGTGCTTTCTACCAATGCTTGCAAAAAATATTCATTTTTAAATTATTTTAATTATATATTATTGTGACTAACTTCTATTTGTCTTATCATTGACTACTTGTATTTCATTATTTTTGAAATGCCTTTTTATTTCATGTACTATTTTCTTACTTGTGTACTGTTTAATGCTCCTTTTGTATTAAAATTTCTAACTGTTTTTTGTTATTTTATTTTATGGTCTTAAGTTCATAAAAAATGATATAAAATATTGTAAAAAATTCAAACACACAAAGCATTTGCAATAAAATTTAAAGTTCCATTCAATTCTCTTCTTCTCCCAAAATGCTCTTCTTTTCAAAGTCAGGTACTATTAATTTGGAATGTATTTTTTTTAGACAGTTTTCAACACCTAGAGACATTTATATGGTAGAAGGTCAAGTACAATTTAAAAATTTGTTAAATATGACTTCATGTATTAAAATACTTTTAAAGTTACAGTAATTCAAAAGGTGTGGTACTTACACATTAAAGAAAAATTGATAAAGAAGAATAAATTCTGAAAATAAATCTAAAAATATCAGAATTTGCATATAATATAGGTGGATTTTCAAATCAGTGAGGAAAAGTGGCCTATTCAAATAGATGGTGCTAATGTAACTTGTTAATCACTTGGGGAAAGCATAAGCATATGAGCAGATTTTAAAACATACCTATAAAAACACTGAAAGAAATATTAAGGTGGGAAATGCCTATCAAGAAGTGATAAAAAACGCCACAATTCATAGACAGAGACTGAAGAATTTGATTGAAAAATATAAACCTCTTTCAAGCATTTCCTCTTTTAGACCAGAGTCCCACAACCAACAATAAGAGGAAGCCAAAAAGCAAATTAGTTCCACTATGGGGTGAAATAAAATACAAAGATCACTTAAGCGTTATGAACTTTTGGCAGTTGGTTCCTTCCTTTCTTTGTGATCTAGAAGAGGATGTGGAGTAAAGAGCATGGTCCCTCCTATTCAGAGAGCCAGCAGAAAGCCCTCTGGCACGAGCAAGACCAGGCAGAGAGAACACACACACCCAATTGCAAAGAACTCCATATGTCTGTTAATCAGTCTAGCCCATGATTTATAGATATGGATGATAACTGGACCCTAGTACTGCCAAACTAAGGAAATGCCAGATTATGAATTATAAGATGAAAATAAAAATGACTGACACAGAAGTAAACAGCTTTTAGTCTCAGAAATATCACTTCAGAATAATTTGCTTGTTTTTCTCAGAGATGTATAATTCAGAATTGCACTGAGAAATGATGACAAGTTGCTATATGTAATATTAGGAAACACAATGATAAAATTAAGAATGATATTACAATGAAGAAGCACTCTAAAAATGTAAATTGAGTACATATAAATAATATTGGTAGGATAAAGACAAATTCAATGAAAACTGAGAGCATCTATGTAAGTTATATCTATAATTGCAATTTTGAGAATATCTGAGGTCAGGTCATTTTGTTATCCTATCTTCTTGGTTGCTATATAAAATAACCAAAAATACCCTCTAACACAAAGATAGATAAAGGTAATATCCAAGAATGTAGAGTAAAAATGCCAAAAGAAGAAAAATATAACTAATAACTTGTCTGAGAGGACGAAGGGTACAGTAGGCCTGAATTTTGTTTTAACAAGAATACCAGGAGAGGATAAAGAGGTGAAAACAATTAAGAACATAACCGAAGGTAATTTTTCCCAAATTAAAAAAATGTCCTGAGTATTAAGGGAAAATAATAAAACAGATTCCTGTACATGTTCAAATAAAAATGAAAAATACTGCCAGGTATGGTGGCTCACACCTGTAATCCCAGTGACTGGGGAGGACAGCCTGAGCAAGTTAGTGAGAACTTATTTCAAAATAAAAAATGAAAGGAGCTAAGGATATAGCTCAGTGGTAGACTGACCCTGCGTTCAATTTCCAGTACCCATAAATACATAACACTATCTCACAACAAAAATTTTAATGAACCAGAATGTTTTTGAAAATCCTAAATTGTTTCAATGACTAACACTTGGTTTCTGTAAAAGGAGGAGAAATTCCCTACACTGGAACTTCTCAGTGACAACAGTACAGTGGAGAGATATAACTCTCCATTATAAAGAAGTAACTTTATATGGAGTAGTAACTTTTAATTTATGATTGGACATGATTTTGAACCTAGATTCCTATAACTAACTAAACTCTTATTCAAACATAAAATGATGATAGTATTAGTGTGCCAAGGCCTAGAGAATTTATTATCCATATAACCCAGGAAAAAAATTATTTAGGAATGTACTTCAGATTAAAAAATCATTCAAGGCAAATTATTGTCTATGCTCTTGAGGTTATTGACGTCAACTGTATTTACATATTGGAAATAACAATATAGTGGTGTGCTGCTCCTTGTTTCTGACCTCCATGTTTATAGTGTGCCTGGGTAAGTTTGAAATCAGCCAGTGCTATAAATTGGGACATGATCCAATATTTTGTTGTTTGTTGAGACTTAAGAAAATGAGAGAGAGGAATTAATAGTGCAGGTTAAAGTGTGTCATGTCTGGTGCTGAAGCAGAAAGAAATTTCATTTTAATGGATATAATTTGTATAGGGTAAGAAATAGTTTGCCAGCAGATCACAAATCACATGCAGTGACATTCCGAAAAAGACTAGGTGATTAGGCTATAACTCAATTTGTTGAATTATGTTTTAGTTATAACCATATGTTGTCTATTGATAAAAGCATTTTAGGAACAATCTGTGGAAGTGCTATGTAAAAATTAATAGGTCGGACAAAATTTACAATGAACCCTGTGCATTTTATTATTATTTGTACATCAGTGAAATTTATAAAAATGAATGCATTTCAATACAAACATTCTTCCCAACTGGTCTTAATTTACTAATATGGTTTATAGGTTATGAATGGTTTTATTTTCTCTCTTCTTAGTTTTAAATGTCTGATTTAAAATACCTTTTACATTTATAATAAAAAATCAATACATTCTATTGAAACCAGAAATATTGTCATATTACCCAGCTTAAGTTTGGGGCATTAAATGTTTCTAATCAAGGTAGAAACAACACCAGAGTGTCACAATGGCAAAGTAGTTGCTTTATGAGCCTTAAAGTTCAGAAAGAGAAAATGTTACCGGAGCCATGAATAAAATTTACCAGTACAGGCTTGTTTTGTACATAATCCGCTTTAATACCCATCACAAACTAACAAGGTAGGCATTTTTGAAAATTTAAAGATAGGTGAACAGTGAGGTCAGAGCTTTGCTGGAAAAGTTCAAATTTCAGGAAACTGAGTGACATGATCTTTACCTAATCCTTTACCTGATGTTAGATAGAAATGTCCAGAAGTGCTATTCCACCAGTATATGAAATGGAACTATTCAGGGAGATTCAACCGTAAGATAGGGAACGACATAAATCAGGTTTCTAGTACGTTAGAGATGAGAAATGCCTTTCCAGTAGGCACAGGGTTCACAAAGTCGGGACCAGCATGACCTCACTCCACAGGAGCTACCTCGGGGTGGAAGGAGAGCAGGTGTGCCGAATCACATGATTCCAATGTTTAATATTTTTTCTCAAACACCCTAATGCATCTTTACCCAAACTAGGGATACATCTACCATAGAACAGGATATTAACTGGTTTTGAATGTGGTTTTCAAGGTCTTAAAATTCTGCTTCTTCCATGACTCCTATTGGGATCATGCTATGATTGATACTTTCCTTCCCTAGTTATATTTATAATTTCAATCTTGCTACCTTGGGCGGAGTTATGGTACTGATTTGTAATTTGTCTGTCAAAAAAGCAACCTGAGTACACTACTTATTTCACAGTTTCTCTCTCTCTCTCTCTCTCTCTCTCTCTCTCTCTCTCTCTCTCTCTCTCTCTCTCTCGTGGGAAACAGCAAGATGAAAATATAAGTTTTTCCATTTACCCATGTCCTACTTAGAGGCTCAGAGAGAAGGAGCCAGGGAGAGGACATATGTGGTGTACTGTGCTTGTGCATGTATTTGTGGTGACTGGGGTGGCCGCCAGGAGGTGGAAGCACCTGGAGGGAATGGGCAGGAGCTTACTATACGGGCTGCTTGTAAATCAAGCGTGGGCGTCTCGGGCACTCCTTCTCTAATTCTGACATTATTTTTTCACCTTTGTTCAGAATTCAGATTTCCCTTTTTTTTTTTCCTTATCCTATTCTTATTGAATAAAGAAAATTAACAATGACTCGTTTCCTGATTCTTTAAGAGTATTTCTGTGGATTTGGATTTGGTTTTTAGCTACTCATACCAAATTTAACACACTGGTTCTAGAAATTTCAAAAAAGGTATCCATTTACTTGTTGAATGAATGTAAAAATCTTGAGGTCCAGAGAAATGCAATGAATGTCTTCATATATTTTTGTCACATTTTAAACTATTTATATGGCTTTATAATGGGATCTGTTACATTTTACACACACATACACACTAGTAGGAATGGCAATTTAAAAATAATACAAGAATGTGTTTCTAGGGATTAGTCTTCTAGAAAAGAAAGACTGGGTAATGGAATATTCATAAATATTAACATGAATATTTATCAATGAATTTTGTGTACCCTATATGTAATGTTATCCAGGCAAATCAACTTATACTTTTTAATCGTTGATATGAAGACAGTGTGACTTCGGCTTGTTAAAACAGTGATTATGAGTAATGAATGACTTCTCTAGAACTCATGCAGAGCCCCCATCCTTACCAAACTCAATCATTATTTTTCTCTCATGACCACATAGAGTGGTTAATCCTAGCATACATGACAGACAAATTAGGAAGAATGTTTGCCCCTATAACACCACTGGAAAACCGCACCCAGTCAGGAATTGGGCTTTAAGTTTACCAGAATGGGGTCAATGGGAATCCATCCATGCCAAGGACCTCTGTCAACAGAACAGTGGATGTGGAAAAAGTTGGAATTGCTAAACCTGGTTGAGGCTTTAAAATATTTGCTGTTCTTCTCAATCAATTTGAAACCAAGTGTCCTTGGAGGAAGATCACTGGAAGTGAATGCTTAGGTAAAGGCATAAGACATAAAAGGCATGGGGACTTTTTCTTTCAATAAGACCTCCTTTATGACATGCTGGATGGCAGATTGGTAATGAGGACCATCCAGTGGAAGAGGTATTTCAGATTTCTGGTAGGGATCTGAACCAATGAAAATATGATATTTGAAAAGCAATTTGGAAAATTAGGTAAATGATTTGGCAGACATATGAATTGTATAAATTTGTAGGATTTTTTTTTTTTTTTTAACTTCTGGAATGTTCCTCCTTCTCCATGCCACATCGAAGCATTTGAGATATTCTTTAATACTAAAACTTGCCTTTTCCTTGGTACGAAAATCAAACTCTACAAGTCCCTACACTGTATCATCTTTGTCTTAGCATTTTCGGATTACTGCCCTACTGAAGAAGGCTGGGGAGAAATCCAAAACAAAGAGCAAGGTCAAATATTAGTACTTATTCCTGCCTGACTTTCTACCCTATTATAGATTAAGAAATTTTCCTCATGCCTACATCCAACTCACACATAGCTTTAACTGGTAGAAAAAGCATGCCATTTGTTCATAATCAAAATATAAAATCCTTAGCATAAAATATTGAGATATGACATTTATGATATTGATAAAATATTCAAACAATATATTTTAAATCCCATGCATTTACTCTTTAGAGTTTAATGCTGTCACTGCTGAGACAATTTAAGAAATTTGACTTGAGTTTTCTCTGAGGTCTTCCATCTCTGCCCATCAGTAATCAGGTTGCAGATTACCCTGAAGGGGAAACTTCTTTCTAACTCCCTGTCATTTTGGCCTACCAGAATTACTAATAGAGTTAAATATAGCAGGCAACCACTTTTTAGGCTGTTTATGTCATTCTCATTTCATCATTAGGTAGTATTTTTTTAATGTTCTATGGTCTGCATATTTTAATTCGAGCTATTCCTGTTACTCGCATGTATTTTTAATCACTGCACACCAGTGTTGTTAAATGTCTTCATGTTCCTCAAACATCAATTTTTCAAGACCTTAAATAAATTTACAAGTGACAGGGCAGGAAAAAAAATGAACTGAGACACTTTTACCAGGTTATACTTCTCATTTGTTTTCCAGGCAAAGGAAAAATATCTCAACCACAGATTAATAAAGATATATTTCTGTATGCCGAATTCTACTTTTCTAGTTGAAAAATCAAATTTGTTTTCTATGTATTAGCTTAGCTATATGTACCCTAAAAATAAAATTTTAATATAAAATTTCTTCCTTGTAGTTCTAATAACTTTAACATAGTTTATAGCAACCTAATGAAAATAGAATAAATATTATCTTAAGAATTTGTAGACCAGGAATCTTTCTCCACAAAAAGCTTTTAAGTGATTATCATCTCCTAAGAAATCAGTGCTATAGAAACATTGGTAACAAGTCCTGATTTCTGTCTTATAGGAATGTAGTCCCAATTGGGATGAGTGGAGTGCAGACAAAGAGGCCCTAACAAACCACAGAAATAAATACCATAGTGTTTGAAAGAACAGAAGAAAGAGCACATGGAAAGGGAACTAACCAGGCCGATCACAGAGTTTTCCTAAAAACAGTTATTTCTAAGTTTAGAACAAAGTACAATGATAGATATAAAATCTGCTACTTGTAAAGTTGATGATATATTTTCCTACTTAGGAAAATATGGCAAAAGCCACATAGCTAGAAAAAGACTTCTGGAAACTGAAAAGTTGATGAAGAGATGAGGGTATATTTAAGATTTTTAAGAAAATTGAAGAAATGAGTAAAAGGAAGAAGTTCAGGATTTTACTAGGATGTCCAGTTGGGGCAAGGTGTGCCATTTAGAGATTACCAGGAGAATGAGTTTGGGAACACAGAAGATGAAAAGAAAAGGAGGATCATTTAGGGGTGAGTGGTAGTGGAATTGAGGAGTCTGTAGATACCCAAGTTGAGGTGTCCAGCGGTCACTCAGATGTGTGGGTTTGAAACTTAGTCACAGAGCTGAAATGGAGCTGGAGATCGAAATCCAAAGCAGAAGTGTAGTTATAGTATTAAAAGCCATGGAAGTGAAGAAAACCTTTCCAAGGGAATATGAGGAAAAGAAAGGTTAGAGGTTATGGATTTAAAGAATGACATGAGAAAAGGAATCTGCAAGGGACATTTTGAAAGATGATCAGAAGAATTGGAAAACATTAAAATGTATTCCTTGCTGTGCATCTAACAAGCTGTGTAATTTTGATCTATTCACTTAACTGCTTGGTCTCAGTTTTCATTGTTTTAAAAAAACTGATAACCACGTTAAGTTTTTAAATTTATTACACATTTTTAAAAATAATCATGTTATAGGCAGAGATGTGTACTCCACAAAGTTTCATTTTGAAGGTCTGATATTCAGTGCCTCAGAATATAACTTCATTTGGAAATATCCTTAAAGAAGTAATTAATTTAAAATGAGTTCTTTAGTTTGATCTCTAATCAAATATGACCATCATCCTTATGGAAGTGGACTTTTTAAAAAATTATTATTTTTTTTTATTTTTTACAGACTGAATTTTGATTCATTCACTGGAGAGGTACCCAAGCTTGTACACACAGAGAGGTGACGGCGTGAAGTCAGAGGTAGAAGACAACTATATATGAGTTTCATTCCGAGACCTCTCTGTTGACATCTGGATCTTGGACTTCTAGTATCCTTAACTGTGAGGAAATCAATTGTTGTTTAAATCACACATCCTGTGGTATTTGTTTTGTTAGACCTTAGAAACTAACACAGGTTTTGGCACCAAGTGAGGAGTGATTTTGTAATAGATACCTAGAAATGTGGAAGTGGCTTTGGGACTATCTAACAGATAAAAGAAAGAAGAGTTTGCATATTGCATGTTTAAAAAATATCTCAATTGCCTTGAAGACATCTGCCTTGTTTTGCAAATCATCAAAATATTTCTTTAGTCATTGGACTATTTATTCCTTGAGAATGAGTTTATTTCTTTTTATGTGATAAAAAAATCTTCTCCAGAACCTTTGTAGGTGATTTTAAAAGCTACAAATGTGAGTCAAGTGAGTTGTTTTTATCCCTACGAGTGCCAATGAAAACACTGAAATTTTTAAATAACGAAAAATAAAAAGTTACTGAAGCTATAGATTTTAAAAGGTAGGATAATTTAGGTGATAAAATGTTTGATTACCATGTAGACATAGCTACAGAATAAATTGGCAGTGGATTATTTATTCCTACCAAGAAGAAGAAAAATACATATTTTTAAAAATTATCAATTATTTTCCTAGGTAAAAATACAGCAACAGATTTCACTATAAAATACCATATTTTGACAAATCAGATTTGATTTGATTTTCTGTGATTATCAATTTAATGAAACAGATATTTAATAAGAAGCAAAAATATTTTCCTCCAGTAATGGAGGAAGGAGTTGTGGATAAATGAAATGTTAATATTTCAAGACTATGAGGGCACATACAGATCTGATGGAAAGAGAATACAATCCAGGGGTATGTTTAGGAAAGTCAGTCCAGAGAGATCAAAAGAGAAACAGACAGGTCTCCTGGATATAAAAGGAAATTTTCATTGAGAAGGGTCAAAAATGTTCTGGGAAAGCAATGGGTTTGGTTGACCACGTTATATTCTAGAAAAGCCTTAGGTATCAACCTCATCTAACCTTCGTAGTTATCTCTTTCACTAAAACAGAAGGAGAAATTCTGAAGAAAATACATATGGAAAATCATAGCATTTTATTTATATAAATGTCATTCTCATTCACTTATTCCCTGGATTTGGGGTTTTATCCATTTCTTTATCTTGCAAAGTCTGGTGAATAATAGCATTAACCTCTCTTTATGGAAAGAAAAATCTTAAAGGTCAGGTTTCCCCTTGCCAATTACCTCTTCTATCTTCACAGGATTTAAATGCCCTAAGAAAAGAAAGAAAAAGAAAGCACATAAAATATGTATTTAAAAAATCCCTTTGAATAAATACCAAGGAGTGGTAGAGCTGTATCATATGGTAGGTACATTTTTAGCTCTTTGAGGAACCTCCATACTGATTTCCATAGGAAATGTGCTAATTTATCTTCTCACCAACAGGTGTAAGAGTTTCTACCCTCATCCTGATTAGCTTTTGTTGTTTGTAGTCTTCATTCTTTCCATTCTAACTGGAGTAAGATGAAGTTTGGTGTAGTTTTGATTTGCAATTTCCTAAGGGCTAAAGATGTTGACCTGCTCAGCATCAACAAAGGATTCTCAAGTAGGGGCAACTGGAGATGGAGAAAAATACAGAGACAAAGAAAACACAGAGACATTATCATGTAAAACTGAGACCAGGTGGGACAGTGCACTCTGATGGAGGAACAGTGACTAAGAACTAGCTCTGCAAATTTATTATATAGGGTCTCTAATCAGAAAGTTAAACTATATAGGGCATTGTAAATTGTTGAAGGCTTGTGAGTTGTCAGAGTCTTCTTTGCACATTAAAAAGTTACAGAGCTAGAAACATATTTTGTAGCTATCCTACTGTTGCAATGCTAGGAAGATTCTGCTGCACCCAGGAAACCACTGTACTGGGCTCCAGTAACTGTTAGCATCGGAGCCTAGAGTCAAGGCTGATAACATCCTTGCCTTTGGCAAGGAATGTTTCCCAGGCTTGGCTTTTGCCGATGCCCAATGCCCTCAAGATCAGTCAATGACCAGGGACTTATTGACTGTTCACAGTTCTGACTTACAGTTTCCTAAAGGCTGAAGATGTTGAACATTTCACATAATTGGTGGACATTTGTGCTGCTTCTTTTCAGAAGTACCAGACCTAAAGAACAAAATTATGTCATTTGCAGAAAAATGGATAGAATTGGAAACCATAATTTTAAGTAAAACATTAGAGAGAAAAGTATTGTATGTTTTCTCTTTTATGTGGAAACAAGAAAACATAGACAAATTACAACAACAACAAAAAGGGACTCCATGAAATCAGAAGGCAAAACAGGAGGGTAGAGGAAGGAGGTCATGGGGAAGGAGGAGGAGGTATTAGGGAGTGAAATTATTCAAATTATGTTTTTATGTGTGTGTAAATATGCCACAATGAAACCCATGATTCTGTATAATTAATATACACCAATTTAAAAAAAAATCTTGCATCTTCTTCCAAATAAGGTAGAAATAAAGTTTTATTTTTAATATAGAAATCTAGCAGTACAATGAAGAGAAGAGGATTGACTCTGGAGTCATATAGCTTTGGATTTTACTTTCCAGCTGTTGCTCTTTTTCAAGTTACTTAATGTTTCAATACTTCAGTTTTCTCTATGCTCCCATTTCACAGTATCCTTCATCTTGGGTGTTAATTGCATAAATAAACACAAAATGCTGAGAATAACTCTTTTTTAAAAACATATTTTTAGATGTTGGTGGACCTTTATTTTATTTATTTATTTATGTGTGGTGCTGAGAATCAAACCCAGTGCCTCACGCGTGCTAGGCAAGTGCTCTACCACTGAGCCACAACCCCAGCCCCATGAGAATAACTCTTGACCCTCAGAGGTAACTCCATTTTTGTTAGCAATTATTTCTCTTGTCATCATTACCTTTCTATGCTTTCTTTGTCTTACTAGGTAGGTTAAGGGTAGCATCTCTCCATTCTACTTTCTGAAGAAAATGACTAAGTCCTTCCAGACCATTCAAAAGGGGGGAAGTCTTAACTGATTTGAATTCTGCATATAATGGACTATTTGATATGTAAAGACAACTACAGACTAAAGTTGGAGAGACATGATATAAAATTGAAAGTTATATTGGGGAGAAGAGGACAAAGGTGAAAAAAAAAACATATTTAATGTAGGGTGAACAACCCTTTTAGTTTGCTTAGTTCTGTGCTGGTTTTAGCACTTAAAATTTCCATATCCCAGGAAATTGCTCAGTCTTAGCCCAAATTGGAACAGTTAGTTATCTTAATTTCAACCAGTTTATAATGATTACCATAATCAAAAACATGGATATCTTTGCTCTGGGTGGGGGTACATGGCATTTTTTCTGACTAGGTGTTCCTCTTAGGTGCCCCTCTTACTCTTGATCAGGAAATTTTCAAAAGCAAAGTTCAGGCCCTGAAGAGCTAGCAAATGTGCCTTTCCTTTGAGGTATTTTCTAAATTAATCTCCTAGGCAGAATTATATTATTCCTCCTATGAATACTTCCACAGCACTAAATTTGTACCACCTATTTGGCACACACACGTATCCTACACATTCACCTCCTCCCCACACACACTGTCTTGAGTTAGATATTTGCATAAATGTCCAGTCTCCCCAGGGAGCTTGCACTGTGCTTAAAACCAGGGATTATGTATCATGCAACTCTTTCACCTGCAGCATTCCATACTCTGCTTGCTGCTTAAACAATGCATTCCTATTTGTGTGACTAATGAATGAATAGAAACACATCTGTCAAAAATCCCTGCAATGGAGGAAAGACTTCTAATTGAAGAAACAAAAGGGCTTATATTTTTGGAAGTCATGCCTTCTTCTCAATGACTCAGTCATTATCCTCCAGCAGTGCAAACTAAAACCCAAATGACACCAGAGACAAACGACAAGAGGCTTTTTAGGAGACAATGAAAATAATGAATATTGTGTACAAGTGAACTTCAGCAACTTTCTGCTGTATGGGAGTGAAGATACACTTGTTTCTCTGCTTTATGTAAAGGATAAGTAAAACTTTTATATCTATAAAAATACATAGTTACATGTTATATGTATAATATTTCATCATTAATTAAATAGCATGATGAGTTAGGAAGAAGTGAACAAAATAAAGCTAGTGGAGTTTCAGTGCTGTTTTTACTTCTAGAATTTTAGTCCAGGAGGCTCAAAAACACACCTACATGTAATCTTCAAAAAAGGTTACCACTATGTGCAAGGCTGATGAGAAAATAACTTGGAACAAGATGGGGACCTGGGAATTTTCAGAAAGTGTAATAACTTGCTAACATGAGGATTCATTTTTAACAAATATCCTTCCAAAATAACTGAACTCATAGCATTGATAAGTGTCTGAATCTCTGTATTATTTCCATTGGTACATTACAACAATTAGACTGCATTAGTACTGATCACTGCCACTCAATATTCACCAGGTATTCCTTGAACATCCTTGTTTGTCTTCTTTCCCAGAAGAGACAATAATGAGAGTTGACATTTTCTACTTAAATACTGCTAGTAGGATTACAGCATGCCAATGGCCTATTTTTTCAGGCAAGTTTTTTATGACAGTAGTATAGGAATTTTTACGGAAGTCTTATTTAGTATTATAGTATTTTAAAATCTGTCTTACTCCTTGGCTAGAAATGAATTCTGAAGATATGTAAATTGCTTGCTTGTATTTCAGGCCAGAGTTAAAGTATGTTAATGATGCTTTTATCCATTATGCTACACACTCCTGAAATACAATGAACCATGCTTAGTAAGTCTCTGACCTTTCTTCACCACTGCACTGAAATCTAAAGATCGAAGATAGCATTCTCCACTATCTTTTGAGTTATTAAGGTAGACCAATACCCAAAAGTTTTTTTCTGAACTTACTAAAAGTAGTTTTTATTCTTAATGTTAATGACTTTATGATTAAATAATTCATAGCATGGAGAACTGATATGACTCACAGATGACAATATAATTTATCATTAAGTCCTACTCATAAGTGACCTATCAGAGAGGATTTAGTATAGAAATGCCTTTTAACAGAAGAGATTTTTTTTTTTTTTTTTTTGATAAAAAAGCTTTTGTGGGGCTGGAGCTGTGGCTCAGTGGTACAGCACTCACCTGAGACATTGGATTTGATCCTCTGCACCACATAAAAATAAAATAAACGTATGTGTCCATCTACAACTAACAAATATATATATTTAAAAAACAAAAGCTTTTGTAAAAAAGTGTATATTTTCTCCAGCATAGTGAGTAAATGTACAAGTGAGAAGGTAGTTTATTTTGTATTCACCTTGCTGCCGGTCAATGAACAAAGTGGCAAATTCTTTCTCATTCCCAGAGGACCGTCAGTCATTTTCACTTAAGGACTTTGAAAATAAAACAAAAACAACAACAAAAAAAAGTTGACATATTCCCCAAAGAGAACTTCCACTGGACTTTTGCTTTAGAAAAGAATAGATCCAGGTTTTGAGAATCCAGACTGTTCACAGTGGTTTGAAAGAAATATAGAGGGCAAGTGATTGGCAATGATAAAATTGTCTACCCCTGGAAATGTACATGCACAATAGTCTCAGGTGACTGTCTCTCTGACTTGATGGCCAGGGAATGGAGGTAGAGGTGGACACCTAAGGAACAGGATGCAGGCCAGAACACTATAAGTATCTCTGTGTTCAAGTTTGGCATGGGAGGAATGGAAACACTTCAAGAAGTCAAGTAGGCTTGGACAACTGGTGTTTAACATGAACTGAAGACCAAATATTCCAGGTTGCCTAATACTCAGTAGGAGACCCCATAAAATTTTGACTGAAATTACCAATAGGCAAATGAGCAATGGCATTGAGTAGGTGTGATTTAGAAAAGAAGTATGGAATGTCAGGAAAGAATTCTATGCCTACTCTATACTTCTTTCAAAGGTAATAGGAGATTCTTGTAAAATATTGATTTATTTTGATTATCCACATTTATTAAATTGATATGTGCCTTCTTTACTCGCCTGAGACTTTCTATTTTAGTAGTAACATTAATTTCAATATCCAAATATCACAAACTAATGTCGATGCTCACTGTAAGTGGATGATCAGATCCTAGACTACAATCTCCTGACATTGGTTTAAATGATTTGGACTTGGAAGACGTCATGATACCCTAGGATTTGGAATCTTGATAGCACAACTAGCACACTACAAGCAAACACAGCTGTTGTGGTTGCCTCTGATGCCAGGGGTTACTTATCTCCAAGTATCAGGGAGCAAATAGAACAGATGGTTTAATACATCTCCAACTAAAACTTTCAGAAGCAACTGTTAAATTTTGCTTATGGGCACCAGAAATAAGGTACCTGGGTTGAAGGTGAAAAAAAAATTTTTTTTTTGATCCTTAGCATTTAAACAGAAAGTAGATAGTTTTATGTAAAAAACAAACAAACAAGAAACAAATTTGAAACACTCAATTCATGCTTAGGTAATCCTACTACTAGTATGTGTGGCTGGTCTTGTATGAGAACATTATTATGAAACTATCTTATTGATCAAAACAGTGAAAAAATTAAAACCGTGTCATTTCCTACACTTAAAATGCAGAGACCCCCAGACTTCATGTTCACACGTTTGTTGTTGGCCTTTTTATGGTATTTCGTGATTGTGATTCTGAGTGTCACTCAGGAGCATGTTTTTGTTGCATAGAATCTGTGGAATTACATCACTATTATGCAATAAAATTCTCAAAAGTTTAAAACCTCACATTCTTTGAAAAGAATATTGTAAATACAAGTACCCAAAACAGTTACCAAAAATAAAGAAGAGGGCTTCTAATTAGAATGAGGACATATTTACCCATTTATTGATGCAACAAATATTTTTAATCTCCCCTGTATGTCAATCATTGAGAGATAAACTTCACTTTGTGTGTGTGTGTATGTGTGCTTCTGTTTCTCATAACTTTCAAATTTTATGCCAATGCAAGTATCAATGCTTAATCAATTTACTTTCAGCAGTTTATTTTGGAAGTAGAGTTATTGTTATAGAAATAAGGTACTAAGTAGGACTAAATAGGAATCTTGATAACATAAAAAGATTAATTTAAAAGTATCATGGATATACTTCTGCCTTTTTCACAAGATATTTCTAATATATATCTATTGTTTCTGTTTCTATGTATAATGCTGCCTTATTTAATTATAGCATATTATCTCAGAATAGAATTCAATGAAGATAACATATGACAGATAATATTTCCTGGCACTATTTTGAATGATTAGAATCTTAATGCTAAGTGTATAAATGCTAAGTGTATAAATCTTATTTTATAAATTCAATAGCAGATATTTATTTTTATTTAACTTTTCAGTCATAGGTAATGAAAAAAAAATTTGAAACTTTAATGAGAATGATAAAGAATAACACTTCTTTGAAGTTTGTTTCCTAAGTGTTTGTAATAATATGTGAATAAAAAAGTTGAAATTGAAGCCTGAAGTCAGAATAACAGGATAAATTTTATTTCTTCTTTCAGAGAAATAACCTAAAGCAATCAGTTATTTTGGCCTAACAAAATAGAATACAATGTCTGTTATCCAGAGACTTTCTAATATAATTTTTATAGGAATCATGGGGGTTGATTTCAACAAACTGAGTCAGTTTCTATCTTGGGTTTCTCCTCTCTCATTTTCTGACATTGCACACATTTTAAAAATGCAATGCAAAAGCCGAGTGTGGTGGTGCATGCCTATATTCCCAGTAGCTTGGTAGGCTGGAGCAGGAGAATCACAAGTTCAAAGACAGCCTTAGCAACTTAGTGAGGCTTTAAGGAACTTAGTGAGACCCGGTCTCAAAATAAAAATAAATAAATAAAAAGGACTGGGATGTGACTCAGTGGTTAAGCACCCATGGGTTCAATCCCTGGTACTGAAACAAAACAACATGAATGTAAAGGAATGTAAAAATAAACAAATATCAAAATATTAAAGGAATATGAAATAGCAGAAGCACAGTTGTGCTAGAATAAATGCCTTTTATTTTGTATACGATGAGGAGCTATTGTCTTTCTCTTGGTTCATCGCTCTGTTTTTAAAGAAGGTATAGTGAAAAGAAGACACATCAAAGCTAGAGGGCAATCTCAGCGTATCAAATGCTGTGGGCAAGACTATCTGCAGGTCAAGAACTTTGGAAAGCATGAAAGAGATGAAATGGATGAGAATTGCTGTGCCAGGAAGGAGGCGGTGCTCTGTACCTATTCAAGGGGAGACATCAAAGAAGCGTAAAAATATACATCGGCACGGGTCAGGCACTCTTAGATCAGGAGTGGGATAAAGAAATGATCAGAGAACAGGCTGCAGGGATGAAGTGACTTGAACGTAGAAAGAGAAATGACATAACACTCATCATTGACAAAAATGATCACCAGACTGTTAATGAATTGGATTGGAGGGGAGTCTTACAAATAAGTGATCACTTCATAATTGAACAAAATGACCAAAACAAAGACTTATTTCACTGCTCGGGACTCAGACTGCCGGCCCTTCTGCATTTCTGTTGTGACTGTGCGTGTGTTGTGTGTGAATGCTTGTGTGTACACATGCATGCATAGTGATATGATTCCATCCCCTTTAAATTGTTCATCAATCCAGTCTGGGTAAGTAACAGAAACTCCCGATTCACAGCCAGGTCTTCTGGTGTTACAGTCGGGTCTGACAGTGACAGTAGGAATAAAACAAAATGCTTGAGGGACCAAAAGATTTTTGAATGGAAGGTGTACAAATGCACTCAGAATTTGGTAATGGGGGCATAAGATAAAATTCACATAGAAGGAAGACAGATAATAAAAGCCATGATTAAGCAAAAAGTGTTAAAAAGGAAAAGTCTCAAGGCAGAGAGAGAATTATAGAGAAATTCTGTTATAGGAGTGTGGGAGCACATGGCGGGCAAGACAGCTAGGGAAGTGACCTTTGCCTGCAGGAACACCCTTCTGGCATTCCTGTCAAGTTCTAATGCATCCATCAGGTTACGGAGCACTTTGTGTCCCGAGCAATATTCATCTCCGTGAGGCCTGGTGCCACCACTGTTCCCAATTCCCTGCCTTTCTCTTGCATCTTTGTAATAATTGCCATCATCTGAGGCAACCTGTGGAGCCTGACAAAGTCTAACAAGCTGGGAAAATGTGGTGGCATTCTTCAATAGAGGCATCGGTGTGAGAGAAAATGAGCCGGCTTATGATAAAGTGATAATAAAAGAAAGAGCTTATTTTCTGTAACGGATGGATAAGTAAGGAGAATGACAATAGACTTGAAATAGTTGAGAGTTTTTTATTTCTTTCCTGGGGAGTAAGTCTGGCAACAATAAAAATTGTAATGACGATAAAGACATTTTATATATTGGCTAATTACAACTTTCAAAACCACTAAGTGCTTTTGAAGTATTGTCTTTAAATCACCTCAAATTCCAAGAGGTAAAATCTATTATGTTTTCTAAATATGACTCATAGGTTGGTAGCATTCTCAAGTTTAGAAAAGAGACTGCCCTTGTGAGAACTCAAATTAAATCTATCACACAATCACACTTTGTTTCTATTTTACTTGATTTGGTTTCCATGTGAACATCTTTCTAATTAGGTTGACCCTGATAGATTAAAAATTGAGATAAATCCCTAATGAGATCCTGATTGTGATAAAATTGAAGGTATGGCTCTCAATTACTTTCCATTGATAATCACTGTATTTATCTGTGTTTCCATAATTATTGGAATGGGATATATTAAGGAAAAATAATAAAGACAGTTTGGTCATTTTTTTCCATTAAAATGTTATAATTCTTATGTTCATTTTGCAATTATCCAGTTCTTAGTTTGTAAACCTAAATAAAAAGAGCATGAAATATATAAAACCTTAAGTAATCCATGCCAAATTAAATTAATTTAATTAGTTTCTTTTATAAATTTTATTTGGTATATTTGAGCATAGGAGGCATAAATTATTGAATGAATTAGCCCATAACCTACATATTTGTAATCAACATATAGTGATTAACCCCAATTTAATGTGTTACATGTGATAGATAAAATTAAAATTTCATAAATATTATTATGACACAAGTATGGATTCAAGATATTTAAGAACTTTTTAAAGTCTTACTGAGGAAAGGTTGTAAGAATTATGTACCTCTGGTTCTGGTGATATATTACACTATACACACTAGACAAACCTCTCAATAAAAATGTTAGAATGATCAGACAAATACGAAAAAAATATTCACAAATTGGACACCTGATTGAAATATCAGAAAAGATGAAAAATTCATAGAAGTCAAACAAAAACTTGAAAACAAACAAGAAAAGCAAGTCAATTTCATTTTAATGCAAAGAATGATAACATAAAATTATTTTTAAAAAAGCATATTAGACCATATCGAGAATAAGTGCAAAACTTAAGAATAAACCTAACAAAAGTTATGCAATATGTAGAGAAATTTATAAAACTTCAATGAAAAGATATTTAGTGAATTCCCAAAAAATGGAAAAATATTTATTAGCAAGGAGAACACATTAACAATGCCAATTTGTCTTAAATAATGCACAAATTCAATGTAATTATTATAAAAATTTGCAGGGGTTCTTGTTAATGTCTAGAAGGAGTTTCCAAGATATATGTAGCAAAATATTAAGAGTATCCAACAATGCTTAAAAGGAAAAAATAAGATGAAAACACATTATATTAGACAAATAGATACATTTGAATTAAGAAAATTGCACAAGAGTGTCCACATTGGTCTTGTTTTAATAGCAAAAGCTATTAATTGATATGCACTTTTCCATTTCCCAGTTCCCTAGAGGAGGTAATGAGTACTGTCTGTGTTTGAGAATGCTCAACTATTCTAGTCCTCCAGGGGTTCCTGCTCATCTAATATCAGCTTAGTTACATAGCATAACCTTCTAGAGTACCACATTACCTTTATCTCTCTGGTTTTTCATATTTTTATTTATACAATCATATGCTTTTGCTTGACATTATTGTCTCTCTTGATGAAACTTCTTCTTCTATTTTTCCCTCATAGGCTATTTCTATCACTTGAAATTAGCAATACTTTGTGACCAAGCATTTGGGATTGTTCAGAGAGATGTTGTGTAGTATGTATAATCCTTGCTATGTTTCAAAAAACCTAAATGTGCTACTTCAAAATCCTCCTGATATATTGATCAAATATGTGATAGAGGTTAATTGTTCTATTAAATCCACATGGATGATAACCCAGATTTTTTGGGAACCAACATACTAAATGAGAACATCCAATGTAGTTGAAGCAAGACGCAAACTTGAGCATCACTTTTGGGAGTCTGTGCTTTAGAATGAGACTGTCTTTTCACTTTGACTGCCAATGTGAGGAGTTCGATAATCTGAACAGAAGAGTCAGGTAATTTAGGAGTAGGCACATGGCAAACATGAAAAATGAACAAGGGAAGATTCTGAATCCTGTAGAATATGTAGAAAATTCACTGTGGTTGGCCCACCTGTGGTTGGTAATAGCGATCCCTGAAGAAAGGAACAAAAGGAAACTCTGAGAATCTACACATTTTCTCATTTTAAAATTTGTTCTTTTTAAATATACGTGACAGTAGAATGTAGTTTGGCATATTATATATACATGGAATATAACTTATTCTATTTAGGATCCCATTCTTGTGGTTGTATATGATGAAGAGTTTGACTTGTCATGTATTCATGTATGCACATAGGAATGTTGTGTCCAATTCATTCTACTGTCTTTCCTATTCCCAACCCCTCCCTTCTCTTCCTTCCTCTTTGTCTACTCCACTGAAATTCTATTCTTCCCTTCCCACCCCTTATTGTGTGTCAGCATCCACATATCATAGAGAACATTCAGTCTTTGGTTTTTGGGGATTGGCTTATTTCACTTAGTATGATAAGCTCTAGTTCCATCCAGCAAATGTCATAATTTCATTCTTTTTATGGCTAATATTCTATTGTGTATATAAACCACATCTTCTTAATCCATTTATCTGTTGAAGGGCATTGAAGTTGGTTCCACAGTTTGACTATTGTGAATTGAGCTGCTGTAAACATTGATGTGGCTATATTGCTGTAGTATGCTGATTTTAATTCCTTTAGATACATACCACAGAATGGAATAACTGGCTCAAATGGTGGTTCCATTCCGTGTTCTCTGGGGAATCTCCATACTGCTTTCCAGAGTGGTTGTACCAATTTGTAGTCCCACTAACAACATATGAGCATACTTTTTCCCCACATTCTCACCAACACTTATTGTTACTTGTATTCTTGATAATTGCCATTTATTTTTACTTGTATTCTTGGTATTTGAGATAAAATCTCAGTGTAGTTTTAATTTGCATTTCTTTAAATGTTAGAGATGTTGAACATTTTTTCATATATTTGTTGGTCATTCATATTTCTTCTTCTGTGAAGTGTCTGTTCAGTTCCTTTGCCACTTTATTGTTTGGGTTTGCTCTATCTGAGGAATAGGTGGTAAAGATTTTCTCCCATTCTATTGATACTCTCTTCATGTTCTTGATTATTTCCTTTGCTGTGAAGAAGCTGTTTAGTTTCATACCATCCTGTTTATTGATTCTTGATTTTGCTTATTGTGGTTTAGCAGTCTTATTGAGGAATTCGGTTCCTAAGCAGACATGATAGAGTTGGGCCTACCTTTTCTTCTAGTAGGTGCAGGCTCTCTGGTCTAATGCCTAGGTCTTTGACTCACTTTGAGTTGATTTTTGTGCAGGGTGAGAGAGAGGGATTAAATTTTATTACACTACATATGGATTTCCAGTTTTCCCAGCACCATATGTTGAAGAGGCTATCTTTTTTCCAATGTATGTTTTTGGTACATTTATATACTCTGAGATAACTATTTGTGTGGTTTGTCTCTTACACAGTTTCTTGATACCCACTATACTAAAAGTTTAAAGTTTTAAACAATGAAGTCAACAACTTACAAGGTATTTAAATAGCAGGTTTAAAATCTTAGAGATTCAATTTTCTTGACCTATTACACTTACAATGAAAACCAAGATTTTGCTTCTAATCTCTTAGTAGTCATAGGAAAAGAGTTTAAAGTTCAGAAATGGTATCACAAAACAATCATGAGAAATTTCAACAAGAATGTAATGTTTAGAAATATGAGCCAGAGGAGAAAATAATCAAAATTTTCTGAACATAATGTCAAAACATGTTTATTAATGAAAAAATTTGATTGAATTAAATAATGTCACCCTATAGATATTCTTCAACAGTGGAGGGCAAGTTATCCAAACACTGTAGAGATATTTTTATATTTTGGAGGAGAGGTATGATAATTGTCAAATAATCTCAATTATATCAAAATATTTACTGTGCACAGTTCTGTTTTCAAAAACAATCAATGCTGTATCCTATCCATTCAATAATTAGTTGTACTAAAGTATTGTCTATTCTCTCAATATTTGCAAATACATTTAACTAAAAACTTACATTAATGACAGTATTTAAAAATTTTGAGAAATTCCAGACTTTAAATTACTTAGAAGAATTTCATGTTATAAATTTTTTGTATTGGTTCTGAAGTTCACCTTAGTTCCACAAAATGGGTTTTCTTCTTAAGAAATGTATTTAGTATTTATTATAGTAAATGATAATGGGTGTTTTGTTAAAAAGCCAGTCCTTTTAGAAAGATATTTGAAGTTAATTCAACCAAGAGTTCTACCAAAATCTGTATATTGGTCAAGGTTCTGATCACTTCTATTTCAATATGACTTCCTGTTTTAGAGTCTAAAATTTGTGACGAATATCCAGATAAGTACTTCAACTGTGACCAGGGTAAGCAAGATGATATTAATTTCTCCCCTAAGATATATTTTAATCTTCAGATTTTAACAAAGTTCTCATCATATGTTTTAAACTTGCTCTCTGGTTTCTCTCAATTTATGACTGTTCTTGCTTTCTAAATTTTAGAAGATGGAAACAATTGAATCTAATTATTGGTTTGATTTATTATTTTCTAATTACTACTTGACTTACTTAGGAAAGAACTCTTTTGAATTACTTTTTCCATGTTTTTATTGGTGCATTATCATTGTTGATAATGGTGGGATTCACACATTCTTGCAAGATAACAATATGTTTTTCCAATATCTTTCTCCAGTATTTCCCCTTTCACTTCCCTCCTCTTGAATTATTTTAAGACTATTAGTTACATCAACTTTTTATCATTTTGTTGACATTTATTTCATTTCATACTAATCATTTTTTCAGTTTTGAATAGTACAATTCAAAACTGTCTGAGACTTACATATCATTTCTGGCCTCAGTAACTGAGACTATGGCTTAGTTATTGCAGTAGGAACACTGTTTCTAAAGGAGGCTGCAAACATTTTCCTGTGGCACCTCTGGAAATAGAATTTACTGGTTTTTTTTTCTGTGGAGATTTTAATAAGTATTTTCATTTTTACCAGGCAAAATTTAATTATTTAAACATCTTTTTTTTTTGAGAAATAGGGATTACAACTTTATTTAGTAATGCTCCTCAAATTCCCAAATATGCACATTCATAATCATAGTTAACTGCTGAGATTACCTTTTCAATTAATCTTATGGAATTTTTCCAATTATTTTTGTTTTTATTAAAAAGTTTTCTTAGATTCCAATCAATATTGTCATATTTACGCAATTAATTACCAAAGTTTCTTATTTAACTTGTTTGTTTACATTTTCAAGAGGACCTTTAGAAATTATAATTTCAATATTTACCTAATATATAATACCAACAATTGTGATCTAAAATTTGTTTCCTACCTTAATACCCTCCTACTTCACTTTGTTCACAAAATCCCATCCTTGATCTAATCCATCCACGAGTATTGCAATGTGTTGTTTAAAGGTGATATTCCAATTCTCGTAGTTGTTTCTGGCCACGTCATGCAGACTCTACAGTGGTAACCCGGGGGAAACTCCCTCAGTATTCTACCCTCTCTGAGATGAACTGTGATTGGCACCTCATATTACTCCCATTTCAAGAGAGCAGTGATACCTACCTGTCCCGTGACATTTCCTTCAGTGCTCTCAATATCACTCTTCTTGACTCATCTCTCACTGAAACCCTTAGACTTCTCCTCTCCCAGTTTTTTCCTCTCAACACATAAACTTTAGATCAATTGTTCTTTGCTTGAGGATTACTTGAGGGACACTTTACAGTTATACATTCCTTCGTGTAACTTCTGTAACTGAATACAACTATTTTCATTATTACTGTATTTTTCTTATGGAAAAAAGAAGACAGGAAAAGACCTTCCTAAGATGTGGGACCTCCGTGCAACTTACTACACAAGGTAAATTTTAGTTGACTTTCTTGTACCCAACACATTTTCGTTTTGAGTCCTATCTTTAATGTCATCTACTAGATGAGAAACAACATTTAAGCCCATTGAGATTTACATACACATTAAGCTTGAGAAGTACTGATTTAGGACCATGCTTCTTAATATTGACCACACATTAGAATGCCCAAATGTTTCTGTAAAATTAATACTTGCTCCTAGACCCCTTTCAAAACTACTTAAATCAGGACCTTAGTGATAGTTCTCACATATTGTTCTCTTTCATCCTTCTTTTCTTTTTTTTGCTTCCTTCCTTCCCTCCCTCCCTCTGATTTCTTCATTTTTCCTTTCAAGTTCAATGGGGAATTCTACATTGCAGTCAACATAGAGAATAGTTAGATTACTGATGATGAATATATATATACAGGATTTTCACCATGCTGTTTATTACTATGTCATCTTCGCAAGTTAATCTGAATGATTTTGACTAGTTCATCTGTTACACTGGAATAATATCATCTACCTCAAGGAGTTGTGCTGTAAGCATAGTGCTTAAAAAAAGTCTTAAAGAAAATGACACTCATGAAGTAGTAACTAATTATTGAAATGACATCATACTTATGTAGACTAAATATACTTAAATAAGCACATGGCTTCTGCTTTCTCAAACCTCAGACTTTGTATTAATTTAATTTGTTTCCAAGACTCCAATTCCTAAACTGTAATTCTCCTGACTTAAAAGATCAATCTCTCGGCTTCCTACATAGATGTGGTCTGTGAATCCTTCCTTCCTTCCCTCTCCTCCCCTCCCCTCCCCTCCCTCCCCTCCTCCTCTCCTCTCCTCTCCTCTCCTCTCCTCTCCTCTCCTCTCCTCTCCTCTCCTCTCCTCTCCTCTCCTCTCTTCTTTTTCCAGAGAGCATTATTAACATGTTATCTGGAAAACTCAGGGGGAAAAAAAAAGTATTCTCTTGTGTTTTAAAAGCTTTGCAGCAACTCCTGCTCATTTTTTTGAACTTTAGGAAGTTTGCCTATTTCCTTTCTATTTGGGTGAAATAACTAGAGTTGTGTATTTTTTGTCTTTGGCAGATTCAGGGAAAAAATAAATATTCTGCTTATTTTAAGGTTGGGACTGATTTTACCATCAAGAAGTGGTTTTCTCTCAATAGGAATAAAACAAGTGCTTTGTAAAACCATCGTGAAGAATTAACTAAACTTCTTAATAAATCTCTCTAAGCAGAAACTTTGAAAGTAAAAAAGTTGATATATATTACATAATATTTATGTTCATATATATGTATATATATCCTTCTGTCTTGGAATAAGAAAAGAAAAAGGCAAAGTAAAATAAACTCATATAGCAGAAAGGTAGAAAAGATGAATTATGAAGAACTGCATAAAGATTATGGAAAAAGAGAATGCTGAGGGTCTTATTGAAGCCTGCATCCCAAAAGACATAGGAACTTGCAGTGCAGGTCACCTCCTCTCCCCACTGTGATTCCCAGGAGCTCTGAGCTCAGAGGCCTGAGCAAGAGGGAAGTCTCAAAAGGGGGATTCTCTTGAGGTCCGTGGAAAGATTGACTTTGTCAGTCAGTTTTCCCAGCCATTGCTACCTCGCAGCATGCCTGCAGTTTGGCAATTAGCACTGAGCATGGGGGGTCCAGTGGAACCAAATGAGCTTTTAGCTAGAGGGCTAGTTCCCACCCCCTTACCTTCTCTGTACCTCAATGCAGAGACTTAGCAGTGAAGATTTCTCCTCAAAGAGAGAACTGATGTGAGGGAAAATAAATTAGCATGACAGCAAAGGAAATCCACAGTGGCCACCATCAAGAATCACTTGATCAACATCACAAAAGACAAGCCACTCCAAACAAGCTGATCACAAGGAAAATCCAAAATTCAGAGATATAAATAATGATTATCCTTAAAGAGATGTGGTATATACCCAGGAGAATTACACGGCAACCCCAGAAAAAAGGAATAGGGAAAAACAAACAAGAGAATTCGAGCTTAAAATTAAGACTATTGATATTTAAAGTAAAAATCAAGGGTTCAAAACTGAGTTAAGCACACACCCTAGAATGGAGAAAGATGAACAACAACAAAAAGAAACTGTCAAATGAATTTTTGTTAAATGGAACAAATTTTCATGTCCAGGGAGTGTACTGTTCAATGAGTAGAAATTGAAAAAGAAAACCAAGTTAATAGAGAGTAGGAAGTTATCAAGAGATGATATGAAATAACTTTGTGTATATGAAGACTTTGCAAATCTTCACACTGAAAGGGCCTGCTGCATATTCAGCTCAATTAATAAAAATGCAAGAAAAAGAAAATCGATCACAATCCTAAAGAGGAACAGAAGTTCTTATAAGAAGGCTGTAGATTCAAATACAAAACTCAAGGAAACATAGCATGATATAAAGCAATTGAAAGTAAAGACTGCTTGTAATCCTAGCGACTCAGGAGGCTGAGGTAGGAGAATTGCAAGTTCAAAGTCAGTCTCAGTAATTTAGCAAGGCCATAAGAAACATAATGAGATTCGGAAAATAAAAAAAATAAAAAGGACTGTAGATGTGGCCAGTGGTTAAGCATTCCTGGTTAATAATAATAATAATAATATAAAAGAAAAGAAGTAAAAATTACCCAACTTCAATGTCAGAAATACTCAGTATCAGGTGATACCCCATCATGTGTGACATTAGGTTTATGGAAAAGACAACATGTAATCCTAGACTAAAACTGGACAAGATGGTGTATATTTACATATTTATAACAGTATATCCACAAGTTTCTTTCTGGTTTTCAACTTATAGATTTAAGTTGTTCTCAAAGCATATATATGAGACAGAATATAAAAGTTGTAGGATGCTGGCATGGCCATGAAAATAACAAACAAACAAACAGAAAAAAAATGAAGGAAAGAAGTGATTCTATCCAAATGTTACAATGTGAGGAATTGGATGTAAGAGACTTTAAGTATTTTTAAATAATTAACAAAAATCTAAAATAACTATCAAGTCTTCATAGCAGGGAGAGGTCAAATACAAGGAAAAGTAAGACTTCATAGAAAGACTAAAGTAGAATAAGGCGTTTATTACCTCAAGTTTTAGATATAACTACCAAAAACATTGGTGTATGACTAAAATAACAAGTCTTTAGAAAGAACAGGGTTAATGAGGAGTAGGGTATCTTATTGCTCTATATCCTGAGCTTCTTATGGATTAGTAATTATGTGCAAGATTAACTCTGATAATAAAATTTCAAAAATATTAATTTGAAGAATTTTAACAAGGATTTCCAAGTTGTATAAACAGCTTCTTTGATCAACTTTTTACTTTTCATCATCATTCTCACTCCAGTTTTTCTCCTATTTTTACTTTCTTTTTTTAAAAAAAAAATACTTTTAGCTGTAGATGGACACCATATCTTCATTTTAGTTATTTTTTATGTGGTGCTGAGATTCGAACCCAGTACTTCACACAGGCTAGGTGAGTGCTCTACCACTGAGCCACAACCCCAGTCCATCCTGTTTTTACTTTCTTATCATACAATATTCATTAACATTCAGTCCCCTATTGTTAGTTATTTATAAAAATACCCTCTCACTCTATTAAGTGCATGTCCTTACAAGTCACAAATAGTATTTTTATAATCCTCTGTGCAATACAAATGAATATGCATTGAAATGAGTAGTTGATTATAAAGTAAATCATATTCTAAAGCTTTGTGAAAATTTTGAACAGTATCCTTATCATCTGAATTTTAAATGTTTTCAACTGAAATGAGTGAGATTTTAATGTGGGGAAATTGCATTTTTAGAAAACCTTTAGATGTCACCTTTTAAACTACACCCATGATTACCATGTAAAATAGTATGTCCATGGCAAAAAAAAAGTAGAAATAGTCAATTATCAGATATACTCTGTTTCATGAAAATCAGTTGAAGAAACTGATGATTTTACTTGTCATTTTAGTGCTCACTGTTGCCATTAATTCAAATTCTTTACCTTCGACTGTGTTACTAGTCCACTATATTTTGATAATGACTTTTGTTATGGAAGTGGTACAAGTTAGGCATCAATGTAGAAAAGTTTTCTTAGGAAAATTTTAACAGTACAGGTAAGGCTATACTTTGATTCCTGAAGATGAGAAGTAGGAGGATATTAATTCCAGCATGAAGCAGTTGGTATTTCCTCATACACTGCAAGCCACTTATCTCCTTTTAATGTGCGGGCTGGTGAGAAGGCCAGGTGTGCATCCACTCCAGCAGACCTCCTGCTCTCCTCATTCTTATCAGAATCTCTCTTTGGCTTTGCTTTCTTTCCAGCTATGCACTTAGCAGCTCTATGAAGTCATCCTACTGAGTAACCTAAAGCCTGGCAAGTCTCCCAATGTTTAGGGTGAACTGTCCCAGATTAAGGGAATTCAGGGAAGGACGGATAACCCTGTCAGTGTCAAATTTTTCTGCCTGAAGCCTCCACTGTCACTGGTAGGGATTATATGACAGCAGTAGACTGGTTAGAGGATGCAGCTGTCTTCATTGATTTCAGAAAGGGTTTGATTGAAGAAGAAGACTCAGGAAAGCTAGGCTTAGTAGTGAGTGAGGCCCCTATTGTAGAACATTTAAGGAGATACTCTGCATTTGCGGAGTTCAGCTGTGACAGGTAAGACCCAACCAACAATGTCTACATGGTGTCTATACTTAATCACAAGAACAGGACATAGCACAATGGAGCAATAGTATTAATGCAAAAATATGTAGTTCAGTCAAAGATCTTCTCACGTCAAGGACTGGGATTGAGAGGTGCCAGGTTCAAATTCTAATTCTCCCTTTCTTAAAGACCATACCTAGATGCTTCTATTTTAGATCAGGAGCCACTTTATATATGGAACCCTTCAGATATCCAAAGTATATCTGAAATAGGATACCCAAAATTGAATTTCAGCCAAGTTTCTTATACCCTGCAGTTGACGAGAACATAGCTTTGATACATAAGCAGCCTCTGGGAGTCTCTGGGCACATCAAAACCAGGTTAAAACATCTTCAGTCTCATTAACTATAAACAATGCCAAAAGGTTGGTGCTCATTACATAAAATTCTTCAGACTAATGATAACAAAGCTCCACTCTTTCTTACATTGACCAGATTTCAGTGCCATGAAATTCTTATTTCAATAAAATAACACAAACCAACTCCAGGCTTGTTGGAATGTCACACTGACTCTTGAGAAACAGATGGTGTTGCTAACATACTAACCAACCATCTCTGGAACCATTTCTCCTTCTGGTTTTCTTGTTAAAAAAAGACACTAGATTTCTTCCTGTGTAAAGTAATTTATTGCGGTTTCTTTTTTTGTAGCTGAAAGCATTCAAACTTATAAAAAGGGAACGCATCCTTTATCTGCAGCTATTTAGGGAAAAAATATGGTAAACATAGCATAGCACCAAGAGAAAAGGTGATATCTAGGCAACAACTGTCTCACATTTGTCAAAAGCTTTTCTTTAGCATTATTTTATCTGGGATTAAAACGTCTTTTTCAGAGGCAGGTAGATACATTTCTGAAACAATCCTACCATATGTAAATACATATTATTACAAACTATTTAGTTCCATGATATCATTGCTTACTATGAATAGGTCTTGTGGAAAAATATACTTAAATCTAAATCTGATCTCTACTTAGTCCCTTTGGCATATTTCTATCTATATAAAAGTCCATGGCATTTAGTTTCACATTTACCAATTTCTTATCTATCAGATTTAATTTTTCCTGTAAAAAATTTATTACTAAGTAGCAGTTTAAACAATTCTTTGTGTGTAGTAGAGGTTTACACAGTGAGTAGCATCTATACCTCTAAGTAAAAATTTGAAGAACTAAAGATTTATATTTTTATAAATGCTTCTACTCCAAAATATCCTTTGATTTTAATCTTTCACCAATCAAATAAAAGAAAATAATTAAACTGTTTTTGCCTATATTCTATGACTGTATCTTTCATATTTGTGAGCAAGTGTGTGGTGCTAGGGTTTGAACCCAGTAGCATTGTTTCTGAGTTACATCCATAGGCCAGATTCACAATCTTCCTAACTCCGACTCCAAGTAACTGGAATTACAGGTGTGAGATACCATGCCCAGGATTATATTTCTGAATTCTGATGTAAAATCTTTAAAACTTCATTATAAGTAAGACCAATCAGAAAGAGCCTTAAAAAGGGATCTGCCTACTAAAACTCTGGAACCAATTTTTCTTAAGAAACAATTTGGTGATGTTTTCCTGCTAGAAGTGTGTTACTAGCGAAGGGGACCTATACCCTGGGAAGCAGGAAGTTTGCAATGACCCTAGTAAAGGAATTTTAATTCCTCTTTATGATGTTGGTTTTGGCAGGATTAAAGAGGGCTCTGTCAAAATCCTTTTAATGGATTGAGAACATTGGATTATTATAGAGAGGTGAGGAAAATGTTGCCTCCAAATTTCTACTAGGTTAAAAAAATGAAGCACATTCCACAGCTTCATGAATTTTGAACTTGCATTACTTGTTTGAAAATTTTGGCCTCAAATTAATGTCATAAGTAAAATTTCATTTGGAACTGTTGGCTGCCAAATTTATCTGATATTATAAACTGACCAAATGTTGCTTTTAAAAAACCCAAGTGTACATGAAATGGAGATACTTGGAAAAAAAAAAAATAACCCAGAGAATGAGTTAATGTATAAAGATAGTAAGAAAGGATATATATTATTCAAGTTTTAAAATTGTAGTTATAATGAAAGCCTAACTTCAATAAGGGACTATATTATTCCATACATTCAGTATTCTTTTTTAAATAGTAAAACTGGAAATCTATTTTCTTTAATAATAATATTCACATATAACATCACTAAAACCTCAATATCTTTTTTTATTTTATTCTAAAAAGTGATGACACAGAGTAAGGGGTTCTTTTTTTTTTAATTCTTTTTTCCCATATTTTTTATTGGTGGGATGTGTTCCCTATTCCCACATGCACCCAGAAGTTTGGTGAATATCCCTCCCCAGCACTTCCCCCTCCTGCTCCAGCTCCCACCTTTTGTTCCCTTTCCTCTACTGATCTCCCTCTTATTTTCAGGAGATCTGCTCCTATCTTTCTTTTCATAAAAGATTCTTTTTAAGTAGGAAATAAAATGCATAAAGACTCTCAAGTCTTGCAGAAAATAAAATGGGTAAAAAATTACCTGGAAAGCATCCAGGTATCATCAAATATGGGACCAAATTAAACCTCAAAATTCTGGCTTTTAGCCTAGCATTTTCAGTGATCATTTGACCTGGGACAAATTAAATTACTTCCCTAGAATTCAAGTTCTTTATATTTCTAAAGAATGGATTGGATGATATATTTATTATCTCTTAGAGCTTTCATTTTCTTAAGTCTTGGCTTTTATTATTTATTTTGGTTATATATTTTGCATAGCTTTATCAACCAACCATGCTTATGAATCTTATAAATTTTTAAGTAACAGTTTTTCAGTTATCATTTGAGACACATACCATCCCTGTAGAATTTGTCCTGACCATCTGAGCCTAACATCTTTATCCATCCTTGACTTGCCCCAGCCGCTCCTATTAATGCTACCCCAACACTGACACTTGTTCCTGCAATTATATTATTCTAGCCTAATGTCCTTTTCTCATAAAGTTAATTTCAAATTTCATTTCCAGCTGTCATCTGTGAAGGAGATGTATGCTGGTAATGCCACTCCTACCAAAGCTCATGAACAGTGGTGAGAGAATAATTCTCTATAAAGGATACCACAGAGTTCTTGGAAAGGGGATCAAATACAGAGTGCCAAACTTCAATGATCAAGGTTCCCTTAAGAGTTTCTTCTGCTGAAAGTTAAAATGCTGTAATTTTGACATAAATGTTTAAGTTTTTATTACTGTTGTTTTGTGAAGATTAAATCTGAAAATAGGTTTGCATATTATACTTATGTCATGTAATTAATGCATGTCCTAGAATTCGATGTCTAACATGTAATTCCCCCATAATGCAGTAGTTTTCAGTGCAACGAAGAAAGCACAAGAAAGGAAACTACAAAAATGTATGGGAGCACAAAAGACAAACTGATGACCAATTTTAATTAACATCAGAGCAGTTGTCCCAGAAGAAATTACACTGGTATGTGATTATAATGAATTTTAGCACAATTAGACAAGGGTCAGGTAAAATATTTACAGGTGGTGAGTATAGCATGCATTTGAGGTTGGGGAGTTTGACATTTCTAGGGGTCTTCAAAACAAGGAAATTCAGAGTGTGGAAGCTGCAAAAGAGTTGTTTGGGAGATGAAAATGTAAGCTTTTTGATGCCATGCTAATGAATCCACACTTTGTCTATCAAGCCCATGTTCTTATGCTCCATGTGAAAGGTCATGGAGCATTTTTAGATAGGAAAAAACATGATTTGATTCCCATTTCTGAAAGAGTATACCAGTACACACCAATAGAATGCTTTACAATGCTCAGAGCTTGTGCACACATATGCCTTTCACATAGGGAATGAAGATCACAACCAACCTTATTACAAAAGTGTTAACCAAAAAATTAATGGATGTACAAGGAACCTACTCAGCAGAATTTGGTTCATTTGGTTATAATGTTGATTTTCATTATTTTCCCTAGTTATGGTTGATAAAGTTACTATGAACATAGGATTAGTGAATACTGAACTTCCAGGGAAAATACAGTCAGTTTTTTGTGAGCCTCTGGTCACAATATTTTTGATAACCAATCAATTACTAATCATGTTTTCTCTGTGTTTCTGTTTGAAGAGGTGCATGATTGATCCATTAGCACTGAAATCAGGCACTATGTATAATTTGTGCCTGAACAAAACTTATCCAACACTTGCAATTTTCTGAGCTTTAAAAATTCAGGACAGCACTTCAGCACTATGCTTGAAGGCTATTTTAAGTAGTGAAGTGACACACACACACACACACACACACACACACACACACACAGCATGGAAATATGAAAACCGTCACACGAAATACATGGAAAAGACCCTTGTTTACAGTGTGAGAGCTGTAATAGGAAAGCAGAGCCTTACCTCCTGTGACCTTAGCCAGGTACATGTGGATTGCTGTTCTGCACATCTCCCTGAATGACTGCCAAATTCCCCCAAATATTGACTTTGGGATTGTAAATAAATGTTAGAATGTCAGTGAATTCCACAAATATGGAATCTGTGAATAATGAGGAATGTCTTGTATTTATACTTATAAATTTTAAGCAGCCTCTAGGAAAATTTCTTTGAATTCAACAGGCAGGTTATTGAAGAATCATCACAAAACACAATGTAAATCTGTTAAACTGACCATTCATTTTCCAAAATCTACAGTTAAAAAAAAAGAGTTTGCATAGTATTCATTCACAGAAAAGATGTTTCTGATATAAATAATATATTTTAAAAAAAGGGTGAAATTTCATTCTGAAACATTGAATCTAATCAGTTTTCATGAGAAATTTAATATATTAAGCATTCATCTTCAAACAACAGATTTTTCTCTTAGATAAAAATCTTCCAAAATGATTGCTATGCATGATTTTCTTATAGGAAAATTATTGCTGAATATGCTTTTTTGTAATCCTAAAGCTTACTAATAAACACAAAAAAACAAAGTTTTAAGTAAAAGATTATATGTTACTCATTGATTAAATTGATTAGTAAAGGTGATTCTTAGAAAAAAGTTAAATGAAAAGTGAGCAATAATTCTTATGCTCCAATTTCTTTTCTTCTTGCTAATGTTAATCTGTGAAGCAATGGCTTAACTGAAATATACTTCTCCCCATCTTCTGTATAATAGCATGCATTTTGCTATTGATACAGTAGGAGCACTAATGGTATATGCATCAGTACCAATTAAGTAGTGTCTCTAACTAGGTTACCTTTCCTTAAAATGTTGCAAAATAGCAATCATTCTGCTTAGCTGTCAAAATATTTACATTATTAAAGTAAATATTTCGGACAAGTGCATCTTGGGAAAATTTATTTTAAATTTTGGAATATATTCAATATCAATAAATGACAAGGATGTAATAATTTCTTTTTCTATTTTTATATTTTTTAAAAAAATATTTTTAGTTCTAGATAGACACAATGTATTTATTTATTTATATGTGGTGCTGAGAATCAAACCCAGAACCTCACATGTGTGAGAGAAGTGTTTTATCACTGAGCTACAGCCCCATCCCCATAACATCTTTAAAATATTTTATTTGTTCTAATTGGATATTCATGACAGCAGAATGAAATTTGACACATTGTAGAAAAATGGAGCATAATTTCTCATTCCTCTGACTGTACTTGGTGCTGAGTCACACCAGTATTTTAATCATATATGTATATAGGGTAATAATGTCTGTCTCATTCTACCATCTTTCACTTCCCTACCCCATCCCTCCCCTCATTCCCTTCTGCATAAGCCAAAGTTCCTTGATTCTTTCCGACCCACCCCCAACTCTGGATCAGCACCAGTTATCAGAGAAAACATTCAGCCTTTGGTTTGTGGGGGATTGGCTTATTTCATTTAGAATGATATTCTCTAGTTGCATCCATTTACCTGTAAATGCCATGATTCCATTCTTCTTTAAGGCTGAGTAATATTACATTATATATATCACATTTTATTTATCCATTCATCTGTTGAAGGGCATCTAGGTTGGTTTCATAGTTTAACTATTGTGAATTGAGCTGCTATAAACATGGATGTGGCACATCACTGTAGTATGCTCATTTTAAATCCTTTGGGTATAAACCAAGGAGTGGCATTACTGGATCAAATGGTGATTCCATTCCAAGTTTTCTGAGGAATCTTCATATTGTTTTCCATAGTGGTTGCACTAATTTGCATTTCCACCTGCAATGTGTGGAAATGAGTGTACCTTTTCCCCACATCCTTGCCAACACATATTATTGCTTGTATTCTTGATAATTGCCATTCTGACTAGAGAGAGATAAAATCTTAGAGTAGTTTTAATTTGCATTTCTCCAATTACAAGAAATGATGAACATTTTTTCATATGTTTGTTGATTGATTGTGTTATTCTTCTGTGAAATGTCTGCTCAGTTCCTTAGCCCATTTATTAACTGTATTATTTGGTTTTTTTTTTTTTTTTTTTTTTTTTGGCGTTAAGTTTTTTGAGCTCTTTATATATCCTGGCGATTAATGCTCTGTCTGAGGTGGGTATGGTAAAGATTTTTTTCCCATTCTTTAGGCTCTCTCTTCATGGTATTAATCGTTTCCTTTTCTGAGAAGAAACCTTTTCCTCTGAATCCATTCCATTTATTGATTCTTGATTTTACTTCTTGTGCTCTAGGAGTCTTGTTGAGGAAGTCAGGTCCTAAGCCAATATGATGAAGATTTGGGTCTACTTTTTCTTCTAATAGGAGCAGGGTCTCTGTTCTAGTGCCTAAGTCCTTGATCCACTTTGAGTTGATTTTTGTGCAGGGTGAGAGATAAGAGATTTAATTTCATTTCATTACATATGGATTTCCAGTTTTCCCAGCAGCATTTGTTGAATAGCCTATCTTTTCTCTTATGTATGTTTTTGGCACCTTTGTATAACCGTATTTATGTGGGTTTCTCTCTGTGTCTTCTATTTGGTACCATTGGTCTACATGTCTATTCTGGTACCAATACAATGCTGTTATTGTTACTATAGTAACTGTGTACTTAAGTATAGTTTACAGTCTGATTTTGTGATGCCTCCTGCTTCACTATTCTTGCTATTGGCTATTCTGGGTCTCTTTTTTTCCAAATGAATTTCATGATTGCTTTTACGAGTTCCATGAAGAATATCATTGGGATTTTAATAGGAATCTCATCAAATCTGTATAACACTTTTGGTAGAATGGCCATTTTGACAATATTAATTATACATATCCAAGAGCATAGGAGGTCTTTCCATCTTCTAAGGTCTTCTTTAATTTCTTTCTTTAGTGTTTTGTAGTTTTCACTGTAGAGGTCTTTCACCTCTTTTGTTAGATTGAGTCCCAAGTATTTTATTTTTTATTTTTTTTAGGCTATTGTGAATTGGGTAGTTTTCCTAACTTCTTTTGCAGTGGATTTATCACTTACATATAGAAATACATTTTATTTATGGGTATTGATTTTATATCCTGCTACTTTGCTGAATTAATTTATGAGTTCTAGAAGCTTTCTGGTGGAATTTTTTGGCTTTTATAAATATGGAATCATGTCATTGGCAAATGGTGATAGTTTGAGTTCTTTTCCTATTCATATTCCTTTAATTTATTTAATCTGTCTGATTACTCTAGCTAGAGTTTCAAGGACTATGCTGAACACAAGTGGTGAAAGAGGGCATCCTTGTTTTGTGCCAGTTTTTGGAGGGAATGCTTTCAGTTTTTCTCCATTTAGAATGATATTTGCCTTGGGCTTAGCATAGATAGCTTTTACAATGTTGAGGTATGTTCCTAATATCCCTAATTTTTCTATGTTTTGAACATGAAGAGGTGCTGTATATTGTCAAATGCTTCTTCTGCATATTGAGATAATCGTATGGTTCTTGTTTTTAAGTCTATTGATGTGATGTATTATGCTTATTGATTTCCCTATGTTGAACCAACCTTGCATCATGGGGATGAACCCTACTTGATCATGGTACACTATCTTTTAAATATGTTTTTGTATGTGATTTGCCAGAATTTTATTGAAAATTTTTGCATATGTTCATCATGGAAATTGGTATGAAGTTTTCTTTCCTTGATGTGTCTTTGTCTGATTTTGTTTTCAGGGTGATATGAGCCTCATAGAATGAGTTTGAAAGGGTTCCCTCCTCTTATATTTCATGAAATAATTTTAAAAGTATTGGTGTTAATTCTTCTTAAAAGGTCTTGAAGACCGTAGTTGAGAATTCATCTGGTCCTGGGCCTTTCTTGGTTGGTAGGCTCTTGATGTCATCTTCTATTTTATAACTTGAAATTGATCTGTTTAAATTTTGTATGTCCTCCTGCTTCAGTTTTGGTAGATCATATGTCTCTAGAAATTTGTCAATGTCTTCATGTTTTTCTATTTTATTTAAGTATAAATTTTCAAAATAGTTTCTAATTATCTTCTGTTTTTCAGTAGTATCCATCGTGATATTTCATTTTCATCACGAATTTTAGTAATTTGAGTGTTCTCTTTCTTAGTGTGGCAAAGGGTTTATCAATTTTATTTATTTTTTCAAAGAACCAACTTTTTGTTTTGTCAATTTTTTAAATTGTTTCTTTTATTTTTATTTCATTGATTTAAGCTGTGATTTTAATTATTTATTGTCTTCTGCTGCTTTTGGTGTTCATTTGTTCTTCTTTTTCTAGGGTTTGAGATGTAATATTAGGTCATCTATTTGTTGACTTTTTATTCTTTTAATGTAGGAGCCCAATGCAATAAACTTTCCTCTTAGCACTGCTTTCATAGTGTCCCAGAGATTTTGATATGTTGTATGAGCAATCTCATATACCTCTAGAATTTTTTAAAATTTTCTCCCTGATTTCTTCTCTTATCCATTCATCATTCAATACCATGATATATAATCTCCAAGTGTTGGAGTACCTTCTATTTTTTATTCCATCTTTGATTTCTAGTTTCATTCCATTATAATCTGATAGAATTCAGAGCAGTACTTCTATTTTTTTTTTAATTTTCTGAGAGTTGTCTTTTGATATAACATATGGTCTTTTTTAGAGAAGGATCCATGTGTTCCTAAGAATAAAGTGTATTCACTTGATGATGGATGAAATACTCTAAATATGTCTGTTAGATCTAAATAATTGATTGTATTATTTAATTCTATAGCTTATTTTTTTAGTTTCATTTGGGCGATCTATCCAGTGGTGGGAGAGGTGTGTTAAAGTCACCCAGTATTATTGTGTTGTGGTCTGTTTGATCCTTGAAATTGAGAAGGGTTTGTTTGATGTATGTAGATGATGCTCCATTGTTTGGGGCATATTATTTATGATTGTTATGTCTTATTGATGTATGAATCCCCTAAGCAGTATGAAATGTCCTTCTTTGTCCCTTCTGACTAACTTTGGTTTGAAGTCCACTTTGTCTGATATGAGGATGGAAACCCCTGCTTATTTACACAGTCCATATGAGTGGTATATTTTTTTCCTAACCTTTCACCTTCAGTCTGTATATGTCCTTTCCTAGGAGGTGAGTCTCTTGAAGACAGTATGTTTTTGGGTCTTTTTTTTTTTTTTAATTCATTCCACCAGTCTATGTCTTTTCATTGATGAGTTTAGACTGTTAACCTTCAGGGTTATTATTGATATATGATTTGTATTCCCATTCATTTTGGTTGATTTCTGGTTTTTAACTTGACTTGGTTTCTCCTTTGATTGACTTTTCCTTTAGTGTAGTTCCTCCCTTCACTGATGTTCATTTTTTTTTTTTTTTTCATTTCCTCTTCATGGAATACTTTGCTGAGAATGTTCTGCAGTGCAGGCTTTCTAGTTGTGAATTCTCTTAACTTTTGTTTAACATGGAAGTTTTTAAAATTTCATCTTTAAATCTGATGCTTAATTTTATTAGATATAAAATTCTTAACTGGCATCCATTCTCATTTAAAGTTTGGTATGTGTTATTCTAGGACCTCCTGATGTTGAGATTCTCTGTTGAGAAATCAGTTGAGATCCGAACTGGTTTTCCCCTATATGTAATTTGATTTTTTTTCCTCTCACAGTCTTTAAAATTCTATCCTTATTCTGTATGTTAGTCATTCTCATTATAATGTTCCTTGTAATTTTGTACATTTTGGGTCCTGTAAGCCTCTTATAGTTGATTTTCCATTTCATTCTTTAGGTTTGGGAAGTTTCATGATATTATGTCATTGAAAAATTTGTGCTTTCCTTTTGTTTGTTTCTCTAACCTTTGTCTATTCTATAAATCTTAAATTTGGTCTTTTCATGTTGTCCCATATTTCTTAGAAGTTCTGTTCATGTTTTTTTACCATCTTCTTGGTGTGGTAGACTTTTTTTTCAAGAATATATATTTTGTCTTCATTGTCTGAGGTTCTGTCTTCCAAGTGGTCTAGTCTGTTGGTGATATTTTCCATTGAATTTTTAATTTGGTTTATTGTTTCCTTCATTTTGAGGATTTCTGCTTGATTCCTTTTTATAATCTCTGCCTCTTTATTGAAGTGATTCTTCACTTTCTGTATTTTCTCTCCAATACTATCGTTTATTTCAAAAGATCACTCTAACTATGTAGTTTTCGAACTCCTTCTCTGACATTTCTACTGTGTTGTCTATGAATTGTCCTGTTGGAACAACTTAGTTTGTTTGAGGCACTTTGTTCCCTTGTTTTTTCATGTTGTTTGTGTGTCTTCTCATCTAGTAGTATGGATCTGAAGCAGTGAAGCTTCTACCCTGTAGTCTTATAGTGTCCCTGAAGTCTTCCAGTATGTTACCTTTAATGGGGAGACCAATATTAACGGCACCCAATGCAAACAATATACCACCTTGAACCAAATGGCTCCTATTAAGGTGTTTACAGTTTTGTTACAATAAACAGCAATGAAGTGTTCAATTATTGTCTACAATATAAACAGCAAGTTTGCTAAAAGTAGTTACCATTTCAAAGGATGGACAATGAGGGAACAGAAGAAGTGTAAGATGTGAAGTTTATGAGGGAGAGGGAGAGAAAATAGAGGTAAAGATTTATAGTAAGAGGCAGGAATTAATGAGGTTGGTTGTTAATATGAGAAAGGTGAGAAAGAGAATCCAGGGAGACACAGGTGAGAGAAAAAAATATATGCAGATATTTTTTTAAAAAGTAAAATATAAGAATATACAACAAAACCATTATATATTATTCAGACATCCCATTCCTCAATAAATTGATGCATGAAAGTATTTGGATTCGAAGATGGTAAAGGTATGAGAGAGAGAGAGAGGATGGAAAAAGAAAAAACAAAAAAGAGGAAAGTCTCAATTGAAAATCGAATGATGGCTTCCATTAGCTTTAAAAAATTTTCTTGGCTTCCCTCCTCTGCTGATAGGTGGTGCTGTCTGACGTTTGGTGTTCGCTCCAGTCCAGTGGGTGCGGGACCAGTTAGGTAGGTGAGCTGAGAGTCAGATGCCCTCACCCCCTTTTCCAGTTTTCCCATCCATAATAGCTGGCCCTTTCCATTCCTGTGCACTGCAGGACTCACTGAACTGGAGAGAGCCCAGTTTTCTCCAGTTTCTCCAACCTGTGCTCCCCCAAGGGAACTGCCCCTACTCTTGCTTTCCCCAGGCTTGCCAGAGCCAGACTGGCCCATGCAAACCCAGCTGCAATCTGATGGACCTGGGCTTCAGCTTCCCCAGGTCCTGCCTTGCTGCAGTCCCAAGATCTCAGTGCACTTTCAATTTGCAGAGAGACCACCAGGGATGCACTCACCCAAGGAATGGAACATGAAGAGAGGCAGCCAGATGATAGCCACTACCACACCAAGCAGAAAGACCTCAGGTGCAACCAGACCTGAAAGTACCCCAATATATCTCCAGACTAAGGTGGTTGCATCCTGAGATGGCGGTGGTGGCGGTGATAAACCTTCACTCCCTGGCCCATGTCTCAAGATGACAGCAGCTGGGTGTGACCAAATCTGTGGGGACTGTGACAATGAACTTCCAGGCAACAGCAGACAGCAGGCAATTCCCTGTCAGTCTGCAGGCGGTCTGCAGGCTACAGCAGACCATCAATGGGTGTGTGTTGTGCAGTGGGCAGTGGGTGGGTGAAAGGTAGGTGATGGGCAGGCAAGAGGTGGACAAACAGGCACATGGTAGATGATAGGCAGTAAGTAATTTGTACTTAAAAGGCAGGTTATATGCAGGCAGGATAATCACGGTGAGTGAATGGGGAGTAAACGGCAGGGAATTGTGGGCACTGACAACTGCCTCACAGAGAAACAGTATTTCCTGTGCTTGAATTCTGAGTTACAGAGCAATAAGGAATGCAGCCTCCCTCTAGTCTACCATCTTGGATCTCCAGATGTAATAACTTCTTATTGACAATTAACTATGTTCATTTACATGTTGTTTATAACATTCTTTTATCCAATAATGAGGTAAATCCTCTTACAAAAATAATTATAATTACTGGAAAAAATAAATTGGAAAGATATGAAGAATGCATGTATTTCAAGACTATTGATTCAGATGGGCTTTGTATTTAGCTTTTAATTTTAAATCAGAATAGAGAATGTAAAAACTATATCACTGTAGAGGTATAGATATCCTGCTATTTCAGTGGGTATAAATATCTTCCTGGAAGTAAATCCATTAAGGAATTTTTTAAATGGGTTTTTATATAGAAGTCAACGAGTTTTCTCTATGAATCATTTGTCTTTATATTATAAATTCTAAAATAAATTCAGTGCTTTTGTTTTCAAAATATGTAATGTGTAATTCAACAAACATAAGCTGTGAAAAACAATAGAAAACACAAATATGAAGATTTTCTTCAATATTTGTAACATTATAATTTCCTCTATCTTCCTATTACTTGTTAACTATTTTTTTTAGATAAAAATAGTATAAAATTATAAGTCGCTAATGCAAAATAGGTAGAGTTCCTTGAAGGGCATTGTAAGTGACTTATGCAAGGGAGGGGCCTATCTCTTAAGTTTCATCAGCTTTGCCTCAGCCTCTGCATATTTTCTTTCCTGCCCAAATTAGAATTGAAATTCATCACTCAGACACATTCTTGTGGAATCTGACTCTCCATCTTCTCAAGCTCCACTGCCAGACAATGAAGCCAACATGTTGAACATTATATAACCTTAAAAACTGCCAGTAGTGATTTATGATCAATAATCTTGCTTGAGTTTGTAATTCTGGCTGTGAATTTCATAATATTCCTTTAGTTAGCTCTTTCCTACTCTTCATGGAGATCATTCACGCATTTTCAACAATCCTTAAACCACTAAACCGCTCAATTTTTCCCTTTGGTCTTAGATGAAAATATTGCCTCTTACTTTAATAGGGGGGGAAAAAAAAAACACTTGAATTAAGAAATCCTTTCTCCAAATCTAGTCATGCACTTGGTTGCCTACATAGTAATCTGTTTTTCCCTCTTGTTGTGGTAGTGGACCTAATCCTCTCACTGTGCTTTAGATCACTCTCTATGTTTTTAGGAATCTCGCTCTTACTCATCTCTTCCCCTCCCTACATTTTTAGCTTCTCTTTCTCTTTTGGCTCTTTTCTCATTTGTGCAGGTATATTAAGGACATTTTTTTCTCCTTTGAAAGGTTTAGGCATCTTTACAACTACAACTCCTTCCACGTTACCTGGGTGCAGTTTGGCAGTAATTTTTGTTACTAAATGCCATGGACACTTTGATTTTCATCTTATTTATCTTTCTAGAACTCTTTAATATTTTTACTTAATATCTCTTTGTTTTACCTGGCTTCTGTTTTCTTCTCACTTTGCCCACTGTATTGAATCACTTGTTGAATCAACACATATAAGAGGAAAAAATATGTATATGTGTCAGTGTGTGTGTGTGTGTGTGTGTGTGTGTGTGTGTGTGTTATGGAGTTAAATTTTCTCTGTTGCAGATGGTATGTTCTTATTCCTAAAAGACTTTAAAGATTCCATCAAAAACCTGTTAGAATTAATAAATTTCATAAAGTCATAGGATACAAAATCAACAAAAAAGTATGAGTGGCATTTCTATATACTAACAATGAACTCTGAAAGGGAAATCACGAAAACAATCCCATTTACAGTAACTACAAAAAAATACTTAAGCATATATTTAACCAATGAAGTGAAATATCTGAACACTAAGAACCATAGAATGTTGATCAAAGAAAATTGCAGAAGTCACAAATAAATGGAAACATATTCTGTATTCATGAAGTGAAAGAATTACATTGCTAGAATGACTGTATTACCCAAAGGCATCTACAGACTCAATGCATTCTCTTTCAAACTTATAATGATATTTTTCACAGAAATAGGAATAAAAGAATCCTAATAGTAATACTCATAAGGAACCAAAAAAGACCCCATATAGCTACAAGAATGCCAAGCAATAATAAATCTAGAGATTTCATTCTTTGTTTAAAGAAGTCTACATCTGTAGAAGATGGCAAAAAAAGAATTGTCACATTAAACAATTTAAAAATATAAAAAAAAGCAATATAAAAATATAATTTTATATCCATGTGACTTTAAATTTTTACTAAGACTATATTATATATTCAAAAACTCTAAAACCAGCATTTTAGTCTCTCAAAGTTAGGAAGTTGATCTTTTTGTCATTTTGATTATTAGAAGTCTATAAAAGTAACTTTCAAGTAAACAGTATTAAAGACAGTAGTGCAGCATCAGGTTGGAAGTTTCTCAAATGGAAAATAGCCTTTTCCAAATTTTATCCTACTTTCTTTTTAAACTCACAGCTAAATTTTCTTTAAAGAAATTCTTAAATTACTGTCACTCAGAATTAAACAATAGGGTGAATACATAACACAAAGTGAGTTATGCTTAGCACATAATTTAGTGTAGTTTGGGGATATGATTGACATGACCTTCTTTTCTACACATTTGCATAAATTCATCTGTGAAGAAGGTATCTTGATTTATGACATACAACATGAAGATTATATGGTAATGTTGAATAAAAATTAGGATTTGAAATTGCTATCTTGATACTTTGAAAGACTTAATTGTCATAAACACTTTGTAAGTCTATGGCCAGGAGTGAGGACGCTGGCTTTCTATCTCAAGGGCAAGATTTTCTAAAATTTTTCCACTTGAAAATGCAAGTGAATGAAAGGGATGAAAAACTTTGATCTCAGGGGTCAATTTCAAATTAGTATGTTAACTAATTACATTGGTTCTTAAGGGAACATATGGAATGAAAAGAAAATGCTTATTCATTTCAAATCAAGCTATCCAAATGCTTAATTTTAGACAATGTAAACTCCAACTAGTTAAATATGGTGTGCTCCTATTTTTTTCTTAACCTAGTCTTTTAAAGTCACATAAAATTGAGGCCCACATTATTAATTCTCAAATCTTCAAATATTGATCATAATACTAAATATAATTTTAAGTTGTAATGCCATTTCAAACTTGTGTATTTCAACTTTGTGATAGGTTCTTTTAGACAACTTAATTATAGTTTAAGTTTTATTCAGACCTTGAAGTATAGTGGTTAAGAGTGGGGTTTGTAGACAGAGATGGCTGGATTTAATGTCTTGCTTTATCACTCAGTCTTAGCTTTGCAATACTGCAGTGGTTATGAAACTTTTCACTTGTAAAAAAAATAGCTCTTACTTTGTATGTTTGGTTGATAAATAAATGATAATTAGGTAAACTATTCAATTCACTTACCAATACAGAGTTAGTAATAAAAGGGAGCTCAGCAATAATTATCATGAATGTACCCTATAAATTTGTACAGTTACATGTCAGCAAGAAAGAAAAAAATTTTGAAAGGGAGTTCAGATTAATTTTGATATCAGTGAAGTTGTTGATGCTATAATCCTTAAGTTATAATTAATTGATATTTAGCAAATACAAAAATATTTAAATTGGATACTGAGACTAAATATTTTCCTGTGTCATGTATTTATTCCTGATCTTGAGACACCTACTGATTATATCAATTTGTGATTCAAAATTTTAAACTCAACAATTATTACAGGACTACTTTGTATGAGAACTTGTGCCCCTCTGGGTGAGTATAATGATGAACTACACACTGCTTCCATCAAACAGTAAACAGCACTATAGTAATTTAAAGTAAAAATACAATCTTAATGTTGACTCATTTATGAAATGGGAAATAGAGGCAATATCTAAAAGAAGTAGATGATTTATTAAGGGAGTGTTATCTACTTATGTGACTTATATTAAAGTTTGTTTATATAGCCATGACTTAAATATTAATAGCAACTCTCATATTTCAGCTTTCATGAATATTTCGACTTTCCTACTGTATTGGTGTAAAATTGAACACCTGCATCAAATCAAGGGCTGTAAATGGTTTTACTATATCCCTCAAATATAGCATGCTCAGGGTAACCTATGCCTGCAGAATAATAAGAGAACAATGACTGGTCAACTGGGTCTCACAATGTTGTGGGAATCCATCATCTCATAAGCTCAGTGAGAAAGAACATAAATCATTTAGGCTCCAACTTTAATTTGCAGCAAACTCTTAACTATCAAAAAAATATTTCTCTGGTTTACATGTAAGACAGAATGAAAACTTAGAATGCTTTAAATTTTCATCTACCCAGTCCCAAAACTTTTTGCAAAAAAATTAATAGCAGATATGTTTTATGATTTTTGTTAAAGTGGTAAATGATAAAAAAAATCTGCAGGACTCCTTTGATAGTTTCACTATGAAGAGATGAGAATTGGAGAGAGGAGGTGTTTAGCTTCATTAGAAGCAGTCATTGTACATTAAAAGTATCATTTCCACTATTTCCTCTCCTAAAGTCAAAGAACGTGATGCTAAGAGAATCACTCTAAAAGGTTGGAAGTATTAATTAGATGGAAAAGACTCCTGGGTTTTGTTGTTGTTGTTTGTTTGTTTGTTTTTGGTCTGAATGTGAGTTCAATCAAAGATCAAAGACTTACTGACTTGCTTGTTTGGGTTCTATCAGAAGAAGAAAGAGTTTTGGAGAAGATGGTATGGCAGAAATGTAAGGTCAATTGTTCAGGAATTACCTCAAAGATAAAGCTTGTTCCTGTATCTACAGTGTCCAGATCTGGTACCATGATAACTGATGCTACTGAAGGATAAAGTCCAGCCGCAGATTTTCAGCACTTTGGAACAGAAGCCTACGTGGAGTTTAGATTCAATACTGGGAGTCACCAGATAAATGAGTATATCCAGAGTTCACAAAGGCAGTTAGGGATCAGGGTTCTTTTATTTTGACAAGAAATTTATTGATTTATCAATAGCATGTAAATAAATTTTTGGTCTAAAATATTATTTTACTGTCTCTTTCTTTTAAAAAAAATGTTTATATATTCTTTGTATTTACACATGATAGTGAAGCCAGAATTGGGAACAGGCAATTAGTGTAGAAATAGGAGATTGGGTCAGATGGAGGAAACGGAGGCAATGAAAGCCATCTGCCTCTGGAAGTTGGAGACTGCCCTGGAAGAATGGAATGTCAAGGATCTCTGGAGCCCATTGATTACCAAATTTACCTGCCCTTCTCAGGGACTACAGGCAAGGAGATGCTAATTAATGCCCCCAGGGCCCTTACCTGCCTGAATCACTTTGGCCCTGCCCCTGCCCATCTGCTTCTCACTGTTTGCATCTCACCTGCAAAATTGGGCCTAGTCACATAGGCAGGAAGGAGAAATAAGGGGGAAAGAACAGGAGAATAAAACCTATAAAAAGGACAAGATTTGCTCATCCTATGGATTCTGCCTTTGGGACCCCTTCTTCCACACGGGAGAAGTCTGCTTTCACTTTTCTTTAATAAAGCTTCTTACTTTCTACTCTATGCTTGCCTTGGCATGCTTCTCTGGCATTAGACTTCAACACCTAAGGAAGTGGGACTCATCACCAGTAAACGGCGCTATCAATAGCAGAGTCAATTTTGACATATTAATACAAACATGGAATATAACTTATTCTAATTAAGATCCCAGTCTTGTGAATGTACATGATATTAAGATTCACCATAGTATTTACACATACATACATAGGAAAGTTATCTTAGATTCATTCCATTTTCTTTCCTATTCCCATTCCCCCTTCATTCTCTTTATTCCCCTTTGTCTAATCCAATGAACTTCTAATCCCCTAATTACTCCCCCCCATTATGGGTTAATATCCTCATATCTGAGAGAAAATTCAACCTTTAGTTTTTGGGGATTGACTTATTTCACTTAACATGATAGGCTTCAGATCCATCATTCCACTAGAAAATGTTATAAAACCATTCTTCTTTATGGCTAAGTAATATTCCATTGTGCATATATATCATAATTTCTTTGACCATTCATCTCTTGAAGTTGGTTCCATAGTTTGAATATTGTGAATTGAGCTACACTAAACATTGATGTGGCTGTGGCACCGTAGTATGCTGATTTTAATGCCTTGGATTATATACCGAGGAATGTTACAACTGGGTCAAATGGTGGTTCTATTCCTAGTTTTTGGAATAATCTTCATACTGCCTTCTAGAGTAGTTGCACTAATTTCCAGTTCCACGAGCAATGTGCGAGTGTACCCTTTTTCCTACATCCTCACAAATATTTATTATTACTTCTGTTATTGATAATTGTCATTCTGGCTGGATTGAGGTGAAATCTCACTGTAGTTTTTATTTGCATTTTTCTAATTGCTAGAGATGTGGAACATTTTTCTCATATATTTGTTAACCATTCATATTTCTTCTTTTGAGAAGTATCTTTTTAGTTCCTTTGCCCATGTATTTATTTTTAGAAAAAAGTAAAAAGAAGATTTATTGCTTTGCTAGCAAAGGAGAAACACAGGGGACTTCTGTCCCAAAGACTATGATTCTGCCCATCAGTAGGAACAGGGGGCTTTTAAAGAGGTGATTCAAAGACTACATTTTACATGTTGTCTGTTGGAGTTGTAATTAACTTGTTAATTTAGGAGATAGTCCTTTCTGAGATCTTCTGGTACAATCCCCAAAGTCTGGATTACTTCCTTCCTGTGGTGGTTATGTATTCAAGGAGAAATAAACCTGCCTAAAATGGGGAATAGAGGTAATCCTGTTTCCCCTGAGATTAGGGAGGGAGAGAGATTAGGGAGGAGAAGGAAGAGACAAAGAAAAAGAAGCATGTCCATTTTAAAATTAAGCTCTAGTGGCAGAGCAGGAAGAGCTATATTAAAGTATAAAGTGGACAACTGTTACATTTCTCCACTATTAATTTCTACATTCCATTTCTACGTAAAAATGGAAGATGATATCTCCAAGTTGATTCCTGCTGAAAGAGGGTGAAGTTGGGGCAAATAACCCAAAGTCCTTGTTCTCTCTCAGGTGGGGTGTGGATAGTTAAGGACATTCAGCATGAGAGCAGTCCAGAGGTCCACAGTGGCAGATGGCAGGTGACTGGACAAGGCATATACAGGTCAGGGATCATGCTAAGACAACAATAAACAAGAAAGCAAAGCATTACTTTTTTGCAAACAATTAGCACAAAAGCAATTTGTATTTCAGGCAGTCTTTGAAAACCATGAAGACAGTTACCTATAATCATATCAGTGAAACATAGATCAAGTTTTTCAATGTTGGAGATGAGGAAGATTTGTAAGTCTATGAGATTCAGGTTCAAATTAGCTCAGGACAAACTTTCAACTTTGTGATTATTATTAGGCATTCCCAAACAAGAACCCTTCCTGTATAGCCTCAAGCTTTACTTACTTTTTGTAGGACTGACATAAGTGTACATTTTAAGTTATTTTACATCAAGTAAAAAAAAAAAAAAAAAAACGGCAACATTGTTTTTCCTTTTAAATGTGCCACTGTGCTCAGGCTATACTCTCCTGCCAGGAGTTTAAGACCAAGTTGGTCAAAACTGACCTTCTTCCTAACTACTCTTAAGAATCAGCTGGGATTCCTCAGAGATCACTCTGGGGGATGTGTGCAAAGCCTCTTGACTCCTTTAGCTTTCCTTTATCAGTGTTGCTATCTGCCTGGGTGGGTCAGCATCTTATTGACCATACATGGTTTCTCTTGGAAGCATCAGGGACATTTCCCTCTCTAATGACCCTACTCTTTGAATAATGTGCACTGGTTGGTTTCCTGTTCTCTAGGGTCCTCTCAATCTCCCTGATGGTCAGATCTTGTGACTTACCAGAATTGCAGGACCCAGAGATGGGCACTGAAATTCTCGGGTCCTGGCTGACCTTAGAGGGCAAAGGCCAAAATGTTGGCTGACTTTTCCTTGGCCCTTTTACTTCCTTGATTTTTAGTCTCAAGTTTTTGGTTTTGAACAGCCAGCAAGCCAGTTTCACCAGTCTGAAAGTGGAAGTAACAGATTATAACATCAATATGTATAATTTTACTACTACCCCTTTTATTAATTGGGAACAGTATTAGCACTGGAAGCCAGGATAATATCCTGTCTGTCCTATAGGTGATGGCTTATTATTTCAAATTAACTCAGGTTGTTTTATTAGAAGCAGTACCTCTGCAAAAAAAACAACAGGTAACAGTTACAAAGTTTACAAGGAAAATACAAAATGAAATTAACAGAGCAAAAATATATCATTTTGTATAGTAGCTATGAGCCAAAAAAAGTGATTTTTATAATCTTAAGTATTTACTTAGTTGTGTGTAATATCCCCTTGTGTGTGCAAATATCACAGTAATCTTTAGAACAAAAATCTATCTTTTGAACACAACTTTAAATAATTCTAACCTACTTCAGAGCCATCCTAACTTGGAGAAGGATAAGAAGCAGAGCCTTAACTCAGGCGAGGCTGGTCTCTTAACAAATCTTAAAAAAATATTGTATTTCTGAATCTGATCTTTGCCACTTTTTAAAATATTCTACAAAGCTTCATATATTATTTCCTGAGTCTATGAATATCAGTTAATATAATACAAAATTACAACTGAAACATAATCAAACACAAAGGCTAAGAGAGTTTTTAATTTCCCTTTTGAAGAAAAGGTGGTAGAATGTTTTCATGTTTCACATTGTTAACCTTTGAACAAATAATACTCTCCTTAATACCTTCCAAAAATGCATTTAAATTTCCATCCTAGTGTAAAGAGCAACACAAGTTTTATATGTAACTTATAAAACATTAAATGGCATAAGTAAAAATCAATCAATTTTGTTATTACTATATAAATATGAAGGGGTCTATTGCAATGGACAATTTTAATTTGGAGAACTTGGTAATGTGCTCTCCTAAGCTTTATATTTAGCCAAGTTTAACTTTTAAAGAAAAATTTAGAATCAATAGTTCACAGTAACAATAATCACAGTCTGCATGGTTTAGCAAAAATCAAAGGATAACATTAAATCTCATACATTTAGGAAGCAGTGCTGTCGATCAGATATTGACTTAGTTAAAGCAAACAGATATTAGGTCTTCAAATGAGAGTGTGACTCTTCTGTATTGGATATAATGTATAAAAGAGAGAATTTATTAGATATCTTGCCAGTAAACTTATAAAAACTTTCATTTTATCAACTTCTATGTAACACTTAAACAAGGCTTAGACAGATAAAGTTCTCAGATGCATACATAAATCTAATTACATATATTTAGGGTGTCATCTATATTACTATAAACTAAATAACTGTAGTTTGTTTAACCAGTTACAAAGTAATCATTTAAGACTTTAAAACAGGTACAAACCCTAATTTCTTTGAGACTTAGTTTCTCTAAATAATAAAACCTAACACAAGAAATTTATCTTGATAGATAAGAGCAGATTAATGTTTCAGACTTTGATTCATATCAGTACCTTAAAGTTCAAATAACTGACTCACCTTGCTACTTATAGCCAATTTAATCACAAACTTTGTGAGATTTACCTTCCACAAACCATCCGCAACTTGCTTAAACACTCATGACTTGTTTATATCCTTAGTTTTGTCCTCTTTCACCTTGGACTTTAACATAAGAACATTACTTTACCAGAAAAAATACTTCTCATCTAGAAATATTTCTTTTACCTTATAATTTTCTGTACTAAAATATTTCCTTACCTATAATTTTCATTTATAATTTTTAGTTTCAGATCCTTTCTTAAATTCATATTTTGAAGAAAACTTTATGAATGTTATCTGTGAACTTTTTTTTTTAGTTATTCTTTTTTTATTGTAAACAAATGTGATACATGTTGTTTCTCTATTTGTACATGGAGAAAAGGCATACCATTTGTGTAATCATAAATTTACATAGGGTAATGTTGTTCGATTCATTCTGTTATTTTTTCACTTCCTTCCACCCCTCCCACCCCTCTTTTCCCTCTATACAGTCTTTCCTTTCTCCATTCCTGCGCTCCTCCCTAACCCTAACCCTAACACTAACCCAAACACTAACACCTCCTATTCCCCATTATGTGTCATCATCCACTTATCAGTGAGATCATACGTCCTTTGGTTTTTGAGATTGGCTTATCTCACTTAGCATGATATTCTCCAATTTCATCCATTTGCCTGCAAATACCATAATTTTATCATTCTTTATGGTGGAGTAGTATTCCATTGTGTTTACATACCATACTTTCTTTATCCATTCATCAATTTAGGGGCATCTAGGTTGGTTCCACAATCTGGCTATTGTGAATTGAACACCTATGAACATTAATGTGGCTGTATCCTGTAATATGCTGATTTTAAGTCCTTTGGGTATAGACCAAGGAGTGGGATAGCTGGGTCAAATGGTGGTTCCATTCCAAGTTTTCTGAGGAATCTCCATACTGCTTTCCAGAGTGGCTGCACTAATTTGCAACCCCACCAACAATGTATGAGTGTACCTTTTTCCCCACATCCTTGCAAACACCTATTGTTGCTTGTGTTCTTGATAATTACCATTCTAATTGGGGTGAGATGAAATCTTAGGGTGGTTTTGATTTGTGTTTCTCTTATTACTAGAGATGTTGAACATTTTTTCATGTATCTGTTGATTGCTTGTAGATCATCTTCTGTGAAGTGTCTGTTCATTTCCTTAGCCCGTTTGTCGATTGGGTTATTTGTATTCTTGATGTAGGGTTCTTTGAGTTCTTTACATATTCTGAAAATTAGTGCTCTATATGAAGTCTGAGTGGCAAAGATTTTCTCCCACTCTGTAGGCTCTCTCTTCACATTACTGATAGTTTCCTTTGCTGAGAGAAAGCTTTTTAGTTTGAATCTATCCCAGTTGTTGATTCTTGCTTTTATTTCTTGTGCTATGGGAGTCCTGTTAAGGAAGTCTGATCCTAAGCCGACATGTTGAAGATTTGGACCTACTTTTTCTTCTAAAAGATGAAGGGTCACTGGTCTGCTTCCAAGGTCCTTATCCATTTTGAGTTGAGTTTTGTGCAGGGTGAGAGATAGGGGTTTAATTTCATTCTGCTGCATATAAATTTCCATTTTTCCCAGCACCATTTGTTGAAGAGGCTATCTTTTCTCCATTGCATATTTTTGGCACATTTGTCTAGTATGAGAAAATTGTATTTATTTGGGTTTGTGTGCATGTCCTCTATTCTGTACCATTGATCTATCTGTCTATTTTGGTACCAATACCATGCCGTTTTTGTTACTATTCCTTTGTAGCAGTGTTGAAGATCTGGTATTGCAATACCCTGTGCTTCACTCTTTCTGTTAAGGATTGCTTGAACTATTCTGGGTTTCTTATTCTTTCACATGAGTTTCATAATTGCTTGCTTTATTTCTGTAAGGTACATCATTGGGATTTTAATTGGAATTGCATTGAATCTGATTAGCACTTTTGGTCATATGGCCATTTTGACAATATTAATTCTGCCTATCCAAGAACATGGGAGATCTTTCCATCTTCTAAGGTTTTCTTTAATTTCTTTCTTTAGTGTTCTGTAGTTCTCATTATAGAGGTCTTTCACCTCTTTCATTAGATTGATTCCCAAGTATTTTATTTTTTTTCGATGCTATTGTGAATGGGGTAGTTTTCCTAACTTCTCTTTCTGAAGATTCATCACTTATGTATAAAAATGTATTGGATTTATGAGCATTTATCTTGTAACCTACTACTTTACTGAATTCACTTATGAGTTCTACAAGTTTCCTGGTGAAATTTCCAGGTTCCTCTAAATATATAATCATGTCATTAGTGAACAGGGATAGTTTGAGCTCTTCTTTTCCTATTCGTATCCCTTTAATTTCTTTGGTTGGTCTAATTGTTCTGGCTAGATTTTCAAGGACAATGTTGAATAGAAGTGGTGAAAGAGGGCATCCCTGCCTGGTTCCAGTTTTTAGGGGGAACACTTTCAGTTTTTCACCATTTAGAATGATATTGGCCATGGGCTTTGCGTAGATGACCTTTACAATGTTAAGGAATGTTCCTACTATCCCTATTTTTTCTAGTGTTTTGAGCATGAAGGGATGCTGTATTTTATCAAATGCTTTTTCTGCATCTATCGAAATAATTGTGTGATTCTTAACTTTAAGTCTGTTGACATGGTGAATGACATTTATTGATTTCCGGATGTTGAACCAACCTTGCATCCCTGGGATAACACCCACTTGATCGTGGTGCACTACCTTTTTAATATATTTTTGTGTGCAATTTGCTAAAGTTTTGTTGAGAATTTTTGCGTTGATGTTCATTAAAGATATTGGTCTGAAATTTCTTTCCTCAATGTGTCTCTGTCTGGTTTAGGTATCAGGGTGATATTGGCTTCATAGAATGAGTTTGAGAGGGTTCCCTCCTCTTCTATTTCATGGAATACTTTGAGGAGTATTGGAATGAGCTCTTCTTTAAAGGTTTTGTAGAACTCAGCTGAGAACCCATCTGGTCTCGGACTTTTCTTTGTTGGTAGGCTTTTGATGACCTCTATTTCATTGCTTGAAATTGATTTATTTAAGTTGTGTATATCCTCCTCATTCAGTTTAGGTAATTCATATGTGTCTAGAAACTTGTTGATGTCTTTGAGGTTTTCTGTTTTGTTGGAATATAGATTTTCAAAATAGCTTCTAATTTTTTTTATTTCACTCGTGTCTTTTTTGATATTTCCTTGTTCATTCCGAATTTTAGTAATTTGAGTTTTCTCCCTCTTTCGCTTTGTTAGTGTGGCTAAGGGTTTATCAATTTTGTTTATTTTTTCAAAGAACCAACTATTTATTTTGTTAATTTTTCTGATTGTTTCTTTTGTTTCAATTTCGTTGATTTTTGGCTCTGATTTTAAGTATTTCCTGTCTTCTACTATTTTTGGTGTTGGTCTGTTCTTCTTTTTCTAGGACTTTGAGCTGTAGTGTTAAGTCATTTATTTGTTGATTTCTACTTATTTTGTTGAATGTGCCCCATGAAATAACTCTTCCTCTAAGTACTGCTTTCATAGTGTCCCAGAGATTTTGATATGATGTGTCTTTGTTCTCGTTTACTTCTAAGAATTTTTTTATTTCCCTCCTGATGTCTTCTGTTATCCCTTCATCATATAATAGTGTGTTATTTAATATCCAGGTATTGGAGAAGTTTCTGTTTTTTATTATTTCATTTATTTCTAATTTCAATCCATTATGATCTGATAGAATACAAGGTAGTATCTCTATCTCCTTGTATTTGCTAACAGTAGCTTTGTGGCATAAAATATGGTCTATTTTAGAGAAGGATCCACGTGCTGCTGTGAAGAAAGTTTATTCATTCTTTGATGGATGGTATGTTCTATATATGTCCATTAAGTCTAAATTATTGTTTGTGTTATTGAGATGGTTTCTTTATTCCATTTTTGCTTGGAAGATCTATCCAGTGGTGAGAGATGTGTGTTAAAATCACCTGGTATTATTGTGTTGTGGTTTATTTCATTTCTGGAATTGAGAAGTATTTGTTTGATTTACATGGATGAGCCAATGTTCGGGGCATAGATATTTATGATTGTTATGTCTTGCTGATTTATGCTTCCCTTAAGCAGTATGTAATGTCCTTCTTTATCCCTTCTGACTAGTTTTGGCTTGAAGTTCACATTATCTGAAATGAGGATGAGTACTCCAGCTTTTTTGCTGAGTCCATGGGCATGGTATGTTTTTTCCCATCCTTTCACCTTTAGTCTATGGTATCTCTTTCTATGAGGTGAGTCTCTTGCAGACAGCATATTGTTGGATTTTTCTTTTTAATCCAATCTGCCAGTCTATGTCTTTTGATTGATGAGTTTAGGCCATTAACATTCAGGGTTATTATTGTGATATGATTTGTATTCCCACTCATTTGACTCATTTTTGTTTTTTGACATGATTTGGTTTCTCCTTTATTTGGCTATTCATTTAGGTTAGTTCCTCCTATTGCTCATTTGCATCGTTGTTTTTCATCTCTTCCTCATGGGATATTTTGCTGAGAATGTTCTGTAATGCTGGCTTTCTTTTTGTAAATTCCTTTAGCTTTTGTTTATCATGGAAGGGTTTTATTTCATCGTCAAATCTGAAAGTAAGTTTTGCTGGGTATAAGATTCTTGGTTGGCATCTGTTTTCTTTCAGGGCTTGGTAAATTTTGTTCCAGACCCTGCTAGCTTTTAGGGCCTGGATTGAAAAATCTGCTGATATTCTTATTGGCTTCCCCCTGAATGTAATTTGATTCTTTTCTCTTACAGCCTTTAAAATTCGGTCTTTATTTTGTGTGTTAGTTATTTTCATTATAATGTGCCTTGGTGTGGGTCTGTTTTAAGTTTGTATATTTAGAGTCCTATAAGTCTCTTGTACCTGGTTTTCCATTTCATTCTTCAGATTTGGGAATTTTCTGATATTATTTCATTGAATAGATTGTTCATTCCTTTGTTTGTTTCTCTAAGCCTTCCTTAATCCCAATAATTCTTAAATTTGGCCTTTTCATGATATCCCATAGTTCTTGGAGATTTTGTTCATGATTTCTTACCATCTTCTCTGTTTTGTCAACTTTGTTTTCAAGATTAAATATTTTTTCTCCAATGTCTGAGGTTCTGTCTTCCAGGTATTCTATCCTATTGGTTATGCTTTCTATGGAGTTTTTAACTTGTTTTTTTTTTTTTCCTTCATTTCAAGGATTTCTGTTTTTTTTTTTTCTTCAGTATCTCTAACTCTTTATTGAAATGATCTTTTGCTTCCCATATTTGCTCTTTTGACTGTTGATTGGTGCGATCATTTAATGCCCGCATTTGCTCTTTCATCTCTTCCTTCAATGCCTGCATTTGCTCTTTCAGCTCCTCGTTTGCTTCCCTGATTATTTTAATTATGTACATTCTGAACTCCATTTCTGACATTTCTTCTGGTGTGCTGTCATTGGGTTTTATTAATATAGTATCTAGGTTTGTTTGGGACATTTTCTTCCCTTGTTTTCTCAAATTGGTCAGATCTTAGTGGAACTCTGAGATATTGCAGATTTCCTCTGTTGGCTTATAGTGTCCCTGTAGATTTCCAGTATATGATCTCCCAGCCTTCAGTAGCCTGAAGTCTTGGAGGAACTTGATAATGTAGTGCTTCTGAAGAAAGCTCCCCTAGCCAACTACTGGGTCCAGGTCTGGGGCTGGTTCTGCGTGGAAATCCTCTCATTGGGTGGGCCTACTCCTAGAAGTTGGCTATAGACAGGGGCTGTCCCTGCCTGAGGGAGCCAGGCTGCTCAGAGAAAGCCTCTCCCTGTTCTGCCCTGCTCCGAGAAGACACCTGGAGGCCAGGGCCTGCCGGGTTAATCGCTTGGGGTTGGCTCTGTGGGGAAAAGCTCTCACTGGGCGGGCCTGCTCCAAGAAGCTGGCTGTGGACCCCGCCTGCCACCGGGCTGCCTGGGGAAGCCTCCTACTGCCCTGCCCTGGTCCCAGAAGCCCCCTGCTGGCCGGGACTCGTGTCTGGGTTCAGGGCTTGGGGTTTGCTCTGTGTGGAAAAGCTCTCACTGGGCGGGCCTGTTCCTAGAAGCTGGCTGTGGATCGCGCCTGCCACTGGAGAGAGCAGGACTGCTTGGGGAAGACTCTCACTGCCCTGCCCTCCTCCAAGAAGCTGCCCCCTGTCCGGGCCTGCTGCCTGGGCTGAGCTTTACCCGGTGGGAGAGACTCACCCCTCAGCTCTATGTTGGTCCGAATCTCTCAATAGCTCCCCTTCTTGAATCGTGAGTTCTGGAATGCCGGGAGATGCAGTCACCCACTAGTCCGCCATCTTGGATCTCCTCTGTGTATTTAATTTACACAATGAATTTCATCCCAGATGAGAGTTGGACTTCCCAGCATATACAAAAAGTGTGCCTTAATTTTTTTTCTCAGGGTTGCATTTAAGGGGTCGGAGCACAGGCGGAGCACAGGATATTTTTGAGCCTGACCTATCTGCTTTATCATTATCATGATGCTATCAACTCTCAGGAAGTTCCCCTTGGTCAATTGTACTCAGAGGCTGGCTTTGGTCTTTTTCCTTATACTATGTATATTGATATGCAATGATGAGCAATGAAGGAGGCCCTTTCCTTTCCTTTAGGCTTCCTTGAAGACCCTTTTGCAGATGCTGCCAACAAAACACAGGTTGGTCTTTGTTTCTGTCTTTTTCTTTCCTGGGTGCAGTTGTTTATTCTGTCAGTATCCCCATGCATATAGTTTGATGGGATACTGTTATAGCAAGAATTGCTTTGCCTGAGTGATGAATATCCCCTGACCAAATTGGGTGTCCTGTCAGATCTAAAGAAGGAATACTATCCCTGTCCCCAGGTCATAAACTGACAGTGCTGGAACCTACTGCCTCATCCTTTGTTGCCAGCAGCCTCCATCATTCCCTTGGGCAAAAGGAAGGCAGGGCAGAGGCCAGGTTCTCTTTGGCCATTTTTCTACAGCCCAGGCAGCTTTTATGTAATTTTTTTCCATCTTAGGGCTAGTGTCCTTGACGACAGTGAGATGATCTGCTGTTGCCTGGGGCCAGGCTGAGAAAGAGCGCTGGGTGTGCCAACTCAATTCCTGGTGTTCCTACACCTTATCATGCAACTTCATAAATGCCTATACATACAGAATCTCTTTCATATACTTTACTCCTGATGAACCAACTTTAACTTCAAGATTTTATAATCCTGAAAAAGCATTCAAAGATCAGATTGTGTTACAGTAAACTGTCTTTGTCTTAGACTGGCTTACACCTATAGGTAGCCCATTGAGCCAAGATCTCTCTGCTCAGGAGACTACCAGTAAGATCAATGCAGCAGAGCCCATGGCTTAAAGGACCAGTAACAGATACAAAATACACCGACAGAAAAGAGGGGATCACCAAAACCAGGGTTGACAGAGGGGCACCTTTAAAACAGACAGACCAGCATGTACAAATTTCTTCCACATACTTTACCTTTGACAGACCGACTCCCAAAGCAAAATCGTCTAATAATCCAGAAAGCTATTCAAAAGCCAGATCGTTACAGTTAAACACTATCTTAGGCTTATACCTATAAGTGACCCTTTCTTCAACTTTCTCTACCTGTGACAGACCAACTCCAATTACAAGATTGTGCAGAAAAGAAACAGAGAGTGAAAACCAGAGAGGAGCCCCTAGACCATGTCCAATAGATGAGAACCTTTAAATTGAGCAGCCAAAATCTTTCCCAAGAGACTACCTGTAGGATCAATGCCTTACTGGCCATGTCTGAAAAGAGGCAGTAACAGACACAAACAAAACAGACAACCAGAGGGAATTCCAAAACCCAAGGCCAACAAACAGATGTGAACCTAGAACAGACTAGAAGAAAGTAAATATCCCTAGGTTCTCAAGTCCCACTTAATCATAACTCCTACCCCAGTGGCACCACAGATGTTCCCACAAAGAGAGACCAGATGGTCCCATGCAAAGGAAACAAACATGTTGAATTAAAGGTCTCAGCATGCACACCCAGGTACTTACTAGATGGCCAGGAGTGTGGCGCATTTTCTGAATTCAGTTTCCTTTTTCTAAAAGTGAGCCATGATGAAGAAACCTGGACCATTTAGGGAGAGAAGGCAGGAGTTCCCTGAAACAAAAGGAGCTTCAGCAGCTGCTGGGATGGTCCCTCACTTCCTCTCTTTACTCACAGGAGTAGCTCCTCCAGTTCCAAAAGCGTTTATCCTAACTCTCCAGCAGTTGGCGCTCAACAAGTTCTCCAGCTACCTTGCATCCTCAACATGGAAGTGTGGTTGCTTGGAGAGTTGGGCCTGCTCAAGAAAGCTGGAGTGGGAGCTGCTCTCAGGTCCCACCTGGGGAAACAAATTTGGTACTGAAAGCTCAGTCCTTGTTCCTGATGCCAACCCAATAATGAGGACACAGTTTTGAGAAAAATGACAAAGAAGGATTATTGTTTTGCTAGAAAAGGAGAACCATGGGGTACTCCTGTCCCAAAGGCCGTGATCCTTTCCTTTGCCTATTTATTGATTGTATTTATTTATTTATTTACTTATTGGTGTTAAGGTTTTTGAGTTCTTTGTATATCCTAGAAATTAACGTCATATCTGAGGTGGGGGTAGCAAAGATTTTCTCCCATTCTGTAGGCTCTCCATGGTCGTGATTTTTTTCTTTCCTGTGAAGCTGCTCTTTAGTTTGTTACCATCCCATTTGTTGATTTTTTAAAATTTTACTTTTTGTGCTTAAGGAGTCTTGTTGAGGAAATTGGTTCCTAAGCCAACATGTTGGAGTCATTGGCCTACATTTTATTGTAATAGGTGCAGGGTTTCTGGACTAATTCCTAATTCTTTAAGTTGAGTTGTGCAGGGTGAAAGAGAGGGGCTAAATTTCATTGTACTTCATATGGATTTCCAGTTTTCCCAGCACTATTTGTTGAAGAGGCTATCTTTTTTCCAACGTATATTTTTGGTGGGGATCGCAGTTCTTTAGCAATTTTTGTGCACTGTCTCCGTGAGTCTAATGACAACATGGTAGCACTAATGGTAAGTAAAGGAAGAAGAATTGAAACTTTGCCATGTTCCCTGATGAAAGTTAAAGTTCAGTTTCCTTTCTGTTCCTTCTTCTCCAACACTAGTAAATATGTACGGGGGAAAGGAAGGAAGACAGCAGACCTCATTGCTTTTACCTCATTGACTAAAATCAGTAGTTTAGTTTTCCCTGAATAGTAGAAGACTCTAATTTGAATGAAATTGCACTGCAAACATGAATAAGAACTAATAGTTAACTGAATAGACACAGGTTTGTTTTTCCCTCTTACAGAATGTTATTGTAAAGTTGATTTAATTTATTTATTTTTTTATTGTAAAGTTTTGAACTCGGGCCAGAAGTATTAAAAGAATTGGAGGATAATCCCTCCCCCCACTACCCCAAGAAAAATGGTTCAACAGTTCATATTTGGCAATAATCATTGTAAAACTAAAATATTCATGTTTCTCTTTGAATGATTCTCTTTGTCTTATAACTCTTTTCGCTCCAGCATTTGCAGAAATATGATGGACACTTGATGGACTTCTGTACTGGGATAAGGGGAAAGAAAATGAAAAGTATCAGAAGTTTACATTTAGTGAGAAAAAGAGTTCTGTATTTTTCTCTGTAGTCCAGTATCTAATAAGGTAGGAAAGCAAAAGTCCTAGGAAAAGGATGCTTCTGGAATACTTTGTTTGCCCTCTTCCCAGGGACTTTGGTTTGAAGGCATGTAATATAGGTGGGAAAGCAGTGGGAAGCCTAACAAATTGTAAGATGTTATTTTGGATCCTAATGTCGTGGATCTAAATTACACCTGTGTAAATTACTTTTGCTTTTCTATAATTAGAACAAGACCCTTTAGGGAAATTATTGTAATACTGTGCAATTACCGTAAAGTTGCATTTTCGTATTTTGTTCACATTAGGCATAAGTTCCTTCTGTGATATAGTCTAAGTTAGTTTGTCTCTTCAGATTAACTAGTTTGTTTCTTCAGCTTGTGCATGAATTGAATTGATCTTCTCTGAGCCAAATAAGAGGCCAGCTTCAAAGCAAGTCGAATTGCTGATTACTGTGTCACAGCATTGAGCCATTACTTAGAATTGGAAACAGAATGCAATAGTGTCTGCTTTCAATAATTTAACTGTGGAGTCCAAAGTGATGAAAATAGCCTGTGCAGATTAAATTTTTTTCACTGATGTTAAGGGGTTATTTGTCATAACCACATCAGCTAACAAGAGAAAGATGGAAGTACCATACAAATCATATTGATCAATATTCAATTTCACAACTTTTAATTATCTGGAGTCCCTAACATCACGTGAGAATACATATGTTCCTTTCATTACTGTGGTTCAATCACAAGTGACAATGTGCCTAAGTTGAAGGAATGAGTCACCTGTATTGCAAAAGAACCAATTTCCATTTGCTAATGTGTTGTCAGGAAAGTCTACTGGCTAGCCTCACTGCTATCACACTTAGAGCCAGGTGTCAGGCTAAATTAGTGGGGCCATTTTTCTTTCCTTGTATGAACTGTTTATAGCTTATAAAGAAGAAGAACAGCATTTAGATGCATCATGTGTTAATGGAAAGGGGAAAGATATGGAGCCAGCAGATTTGAATTTATCAGTGTTTTCTTTTCCCTGTTAATACTGAAACATGAAAATGATATGAACTATGAAAATACATACATTATAACAAAATAAACACATACTATAAAATGACACATACATAAACACACACACACACACACACACACACACACACACAGTAAAAACCAAAAACCTTTATTCCCACCATTTCTTGGTGGGCCCAATCTTCTTCCTAGAAATAATCATTGTTATTGGTTTCCAGTCTTACCTTTTTTTTTTTTGTTGTTCTCTTTTTCTTTTCTTTCTTTCTTTCTTTCTTTCTTTCTTTCTTTCTTTCTTTCTTTCTCTCTCTCTTTCTTTCTTTCTTTCTTCCTTTCTTCCTTTCTATTTTTATTTTTGTCAATGTTTCACTTTGACATATTTTTTGATTGATATTTTATAGCAAATTTTTTATTTTAATCACTGCATTACCCATTATTCTACTAATACCACATCATAATTTAACAATAGTCCTCTGAATATTTAAGGCATTTCTAGTTTCCTGACATCATCCCACACAGAGCAAATAAATGTCACAAGGAACATATTGATGTAAAAGTAGAAATTTTTGCCATCCCCTAGATATGTGATTTGGGGTGAGTTATTTTAGTCCTTTGAAAATTCAATTTCCTTATTTTCAAGTATACAGAAAATAATGCTCACTAGTATTGCAGCCAGAACTAAATGAGATTATGTGAACAAAATGCCTCAGTCTAATTTTAGTATGAAAACCATGAAGAACAAGAACACAGACACAAAACATTCAGTCCTGTAGTCATATTTTGATTTTCCAAAAATAATAAAACTATACATTTTAAGAAGAATTAAAAGTGACATAATATTATGAATTTTAGGGAAGAGGAAAATATGAACACAAATCTAAGTGAATTGATAATTTTTTGACCAGTCATTTGAAAATGAAATCTTGGTCTGAGTATTAAGGTATCTAAGCTAGGAGTGGTGGGTAAATGACATTCATGCATTTCTGATAGAAATCTCTAATCATGTTAATGTTCTTTCAAAATGTATGAAGAAACAAGTTTGAAGGAGAAAGGACACAGGAATTTCCAAAATTAAGCTTAATGTGAAACAAAGCTGAAATACATATCCTGCATAGTGTCTTCTCTCAGACAGGATGCACATACTTATCAGAATATTATGTGTAAAGTATATTTTGCTCATCTTGAAAATAGAAATGCTTTCGTAACTAGACCAGTTATAAAATACATTATTTTGTAATAATTCATTTAAGTATATATAGTTGGATAGTATGTGGAATAATGATAAATAACTGCATAGGAGTCTCTGATTCAGTAACAAATTCACATTGAAATATATCAGTTTTAGATGTAACTCAAATATCTTTCCAAAATGTAATTTCTTTTTTCTAGAACAATCAAAATCTCAGTTATAGAAACATGGTGGGTAAATATAAATCTTGTTTTTATGTCTGGGCTAGGTATATCTATATTCAGTAATTATGTTATGCTATAAAAACATTTGTATTTGAAGTATAATGCTATTGGATGAGGTACAATTACATTTTAAGGGTGAATCTTCATTTGAAATGTTAAGGTATTAATACTATTCAAGTACTATTTGTATGGAAGGCAAATTGCTATTATGCTGAAAACTCTTTATTCCTTTCCATAATCCAATAACCAAGTGCCTTCTTAAGTAGCTGGACTCTTAATTCCCTGTTTCTTCTGGAGGATGAAAGAATGCAGTGCATGTAGTATACCTCTGGAGGATGAAAGAATGCAGTGCATTTATTTTGCATCCCTTCCACATACTAGTAGGGTGATGCTTGTTTCTCTTCTGCTGACTACCTTGCCCCTCCTCCTCAGAATCTTACTCAGAGGCCTTCGTTTCCTTCCTCACATCATTTTCACAGGAGACTTTTTTTCTGCCTCTCCTCCCAGTGAGCTAAACCTATTGTGATTGCAACCATGAATTGGTTTGGAAACGTAAGCACATTTGAGGTGGAAGCATAAGAAGAAGGAAGCAGGTGCATCTTTAGAAATGGTTCCCAAGTTGTGTATTAAAAACGTCCGAATATGTGTCTTGGGGCCACTTAAGAAGCTTAGATTTCCTTAGAATACTGCCTAGGGTGAAGATAATAATTTAGCATGAAAATGTGAATACATTTAGAGTAAAAGGAAACTAAATACACAGGATATTGGGGAAGTGGGCACAATCCAAGACTGTCCAAGCAAACTGGAACATGTGTTTAACCTAATTTTAACCTTAAAATTGCTCTTCAAAAATTATTAAATTAAAATATATAAAGCAATAACATTCAATCTCATAGGGAATATTATTATTGTTGTTGGCAAAGCAAATCTGTGGCAGCAGCAACCTACCTTCCTAAAAAGCAGAGCATCATAATTATTTGCTATCACATTAAAGAAAAGAATACATTTAATTATTAACATCAGTAATGCAAAGGACAGCTTAGTAAATTTGGTGTTCAGGAAAATAATAAAGAATGTTGAAGCATGAGAAAGAAAATCATGATTTATTCCTAAATTTTTATTTAAATAAAAATAAGTTAAAGGGTACATTTCGTAAGGTACATTTTATGAAAGTCAATGTTTGGAGCTACTAAGCAATTTATGTTTTACCTCTTGAAATTGTATTGTAAATTCTATATTTTGACATTTACCACATTTTATGTGGTGTACTCACACTGAAACCTTATTCAACTGAGGAAAAAGTGGGAAATGCTTAATAAATAGACTGCAAATCTTGCATTTGCAATTGAAATATATAGCTAATGTGATTTCCAGAATTAATCTTTAAAAATTAAATGCATTTTATGATTACCAATTGAGTTTATGTTGATTGATTTTTCAGATTTGTTTGTAAAGTGATGCTACTTCATTCTTAAGAAGTTCATTGCTGATACTGGGATTCTGTATAACCCCAACTTCATGTGCACTTACAGTATCTGGGAACTATGCAGACAGGTTTAGTGACAGCCCTAACTTTACCAGGACTTCTTTCTGAGACCCTTTGGATCATCTCTTCACTACAGCAGTGTCTTATCTATCATGCTGATACCGCTGTTTACTGGTGACGAGTTCTGCTTCCTCAGGTGTTGAAGTATAACATCAGAGTAGCACGCCAAGGCAAGCATATTAAGCAGGTTTTATTTAAAGGTAACAATAGAGACTTCTCCCAGGAGGGAGAAGGGAGCCATGGCTGATGTTCTAGAATCCCAAGAAGTGACCACACCATACATCTTGTATAGGTTAAGGTCTCTTTTGTTCTCCAGTTCTCTCCACCCTTATCTCTCCTTCCTGCCTACGTGACTGGGCCTGGTTTTGCAGGTGAGATGTAAACAGTGAGAAGCAAATGGTCAGGGGAGGGCTAAGTGATTCAGCCAGGTAAGGACCTGGGGGGGAGGGGAGGGGAGGGGGGCATTAATTAGCTGCTCCTTTTCTATAATCCCTGACAAGTGCAGGTAAATTTGGTAATCATTGGACTCTGGAGATCCTTGACATTCCATTCTCCTAGAGGCAGTCTCCAACTTCCAGAGGCAAATGGCTTTTGTGGCCTCCATTTCCTCGATTTGACCCAATCTCCTATTTGTACACTAACTGCCTGTTCCCAATTCTAATTTCAATTCTTTAACAACCTCTCACTCTGCAACCTCTACCAAATATTTCTATGACACCTAGAATCATTGATATCTTTAACTTACATATCTTCCATCTCTATTCCATATAATTCAGGATCAGGAAATATGGTTGATCTCTTCTAGTGCCTCACAACTCTTTAAAAAAATTTTTTTTTATTGTAAACAAATGGGGTGCATCTTGTTTCTCTGTTTGTACATGAAGTAGAGGCATACCATTTGTGTAATCATACATTTGCATAGGGTAATGGTGTTCATTCTGTTATTTTTTACTTTCCCCCACCCCTCCCACCCCTCTTTTCCCTCTATACAGTCCCTCCTTCCTCCATTCTTGCCTTCCTCCCACCCCTCATTATGTATCATCATCCGCTTATCAGCGAGATCATTCATCCTTCGGTTTTTTGAGATTGACTTATCTCACTTAGCATGATATTCTCCAATTTCATCCATTTGCCTGCAAATGCCATAATTTTATTATTCTTTATAGCTGAGTAATATTCCATTGTGTTTATATACCATACTTTCTTTATCCATTCATCAATTTAGGGGGCATCTAGGTTGGTTCCACAATCTGGCTATTGTGAATTGAACAGCTATGAACATTGATGTGGCTGCATCACTGTAGTATGCTGATTTTAAGTCCTTTGGGTATAGGCCAAGGAGTGGGATAGCTGGGTCAAATGGTGGGTCCATTCCAAGTTTTCTGAGGAATCTCCATACTGCTTTCCAGAGTGGTCGCACTAATTTGCAACACCTCCAGCAATGTATGAGTGTACCTTTTTCCCCAGATCCTTGCCAACACCTATTGTTGCTTGTATTCTTGATAATCGACATTCTAATTGGGGTGAGATGGAATCTTAGGTTAGTTTTAATCTGCATTTCTCTTATTACTAGAGTTGTTGAACATTTTTTCATCTATCTGTTGATTGCTTGTAGATCTTCTTCTGTGAAGTGTCTGTTCATTTCCTTAGCTCATTTGTTGATTGGGTTATTTGTATTCTTGGTGTAGAGTTTTTTGAGTTCTTTATATATTCTGGAAATTAGTGCTTATCTGAAGTCTGAGTGGCAAAGATTTTCTCCCACTCTGTAGGCTCTCTCTTCACATTGCTGATAGTTTCCTTTGCTGAGAGAAAGCTTTTTAGTTTGAATCTATCCCAGTTATTGATTCTTGCTTTTATTTCTTGTGCTATGGGAGTCCTGTTAAGGAAGTCTGATCCTAAGCCAACAAATTGAAGATTTGGACCTACTTTTTCTTCCATAAGATGCAGGGTCTCTGGTCTGATTCCGAGGTCCTTGATCCATTTGCAGTTGAGTTTTGTGCAGGGCAAGAGATAGGGGTTTGATTTTATTCTGCTGCATATGGATTTCCAGTTTTCCCAGCACCATTTGTAGAAGAGGCTATCTTTTCTCCATTGTATGTTTTTGGCACCTTCCTCGCAACTCTTTGAAGGTTGTTGTTATTTCTACTTTGAGAAAGTCTTTAGCTCTTTCGAACTAAGACCGTCTGCATTATGATCCCCACCGACCCCGGGGACAATCACAACGCGTATGCTCTTCTTGAATACAGGAACCAAAAGGAGTTTATTCCGCAAGTCTCAGACTTATATTGAGAACATCAGCCTATCAGAGAGTAGACTACCAGGAAAGTCAGCCTATCAAGGAACAGTCTCCAGGCAGATACCAGGATCGCCTCATGTACAACAGCCAACCAGAGTTACTTCCTAAAACTTGTATATGAGTGCAGCTATGTCTGGCAAGCTGTCAGGTGCCATCTTAGAGATCAGGCCACGGTGCGGCTCTGGGCCCTCAGAGCCCGCCCCTGACACTGCATTACTGTTCCTATTCATTAACTATTGACCTCTCAGTCTTGTGGTTGTGTAATGATGGCATATTTAGTATTTTAAAGGCATATTTAGTATTTTAAAAGCCTAGAGATATATGGTTTTATATGCATATTAGCCATCTGCAGCATTCTTTTGTGAGGTGTTTGTTGATATTGTTTATCTTTTTTAGTAAAGTGTTTATTTTTTATCATTGATTATAGGAATCCAGAAACTTGCATTTACATATATATTTTGTAAACGGCTTCTCCAATTCTACCAATAAATAAATAAATAAATAAATAACTGCTGGGACTCTGGAATGGCATTAAATCTACAGACTATAGATAATTTTCATTTTAACAATAATTATCATCCAGACACATGAGGAAGGCATATCTCCTCATTTATTTTGATCTTTCTGAGTTTCTTTCTACACGTTATTTTTTTTTTTAATTTATCTTTTAATTTTTTACAGACTGCATTTTGATTCATTGTACACAAATGGGGTACATCATTTCATTTCTATAGTTGTACACGATGTAGATTCATACCATTCCTGTAATCATACATGTACATGGGGTCATGATGTTTGTCTCATTCCACCATTTTTTAAACCCCCCTCCCTCTCATTTCCTTCTATATCATCCTTCATTTTTCTCTCCCTCCCCATCCCCCACCTCCATTATATATCATTCTCCACTTATCAGGGAAAACATTTGGCCTTTGGTTTTTTGGGATTGGCTTATTTCACTTAACATGATATTGTCCAATTCCATCCATTTATTTGAAAATGCCATAATATTATTCTTATTTATGGCTGATTAGAGAAAATGCAAATTAAAACAATTCTAAGATTTCATCTTACTCCAATTAGAATGGCTATTATCAAGACACGAACAATAATAGATGTTGGCATGGATGTGGGGAAAAAGGAACACTTTTACTTTGCTGGTGGAGATGCAAATTGGTGCAGTCCCTCTGGAAAGCAGTGTGGAGAATCCTCAGAAAACTTGGAATGGACCCACCTTTTGATGTGTTATGCTTTTTATTGCAGAAGTGTCCCATATTCATTTTGGTAATTTTAGTCCTAAGTGTTTTATAAATTTTGCCATTGTAATTACGTTTAAATTTAAAAAAAAATTTGCTACTAGTATGTAAAAATGTAATTGCTGGGCATGTTGGCTCATGCCTGTAACCCCAGCAGTTCAGGAGGCTGAGACAGGAGACTCACAAGTTCAAAGCCAGCCTCAGTAACTTAGAGAGGCCCGAAGGAACTTAGCAAGATCCTATTTCAAAATAAAAAATAATAAGAAAGGAATGGGGAAATGGCTCAATGGTTAAGTGTCCCTGGGTTTGATCCTCGGAATAAAAAAAAATTATATAACATATATATTATATATATATATAAATTTTAGATATACAGATATGTATAAAATTAATGTTGTATATTAGGTCTGAATCTAATAACTTCCTAAAATTAATTTATTGATTCTGGTAATCACTATGAAATTTTCCTAAGATTTTCTGCATAAATATTCATTTAATTTATAAATGAGGAAAGTCTTATTTATTTCTGATCTTCATACTTTTATTTTATTTTCTTGCCTTAGTTTAATTGCTAAGACCTTCACTAAAATGTTCAGTAGAATGTTGAGAACAGGCATCGTGACTTGGTCTTAATCTTTGGGACAGTGTTATATATGTCAGCTTTAAGTATCATATCAGGTTTTTCTTTTTTTGTTTCATTTCATTTTATTAGAAGTTCTGTACCAGTGTGAGAAAGTTCCCTTCTATTATCATATTGTGAAAATATTTAGCATGAAAGGTTGATTTTGCTTTCTTTGCCATTTGTAGTAAGGTAACCATATGGCTTTTTTCTCCATTATACTATAAAAATGATAAATTATGATGACTGGCTTACACTTGTTAAACCAACTTTGCTGTATTGAGACAAAGCCTACTTGTTTGGGATGCTATATTGCTGGATGCTATGTGGTAATATATTATTAAGTATTTATATCTATGTTCATGAAGGATAATGGTCTATAATTTTATTTTTCCACATTGTATTGTCAGGTTTTGATATGAGTTTTGCTGTTCTTATGAAATGATTTTGGAAGTAATCTCTTTTTATCTGTTTATGGAAAGGTTTGCATAAAATTAGCATCGTTTACTTGTTAAACACTTTGAAGAATTCAACAATAAAATAATCTGGCCTAGGGTTTTCTTTATGTAAATGTTTTTAATAATGACATTAGTTTTAAAATAGAAATAAGGCTATGCATACTTAGTTTTGTTGAGCTTTACAGATAACCAAATATTTGTTTAATTATTCTTGTATTTTTGTTTGTTGCATATTTCATTGCTATCTGGTCTGATTTCCTGTTTCCTTCTTTCCTATCTTCTTTGGTCACTGATTTCAGTCCTTTACACTTTTCTGACACCTTGTATTTTGTTATCATTTGTTAGAAATATCTGCTAATTTTCCTTTTGATTTTTTCTTTAATACCTGGATTATTTTGAGCATCTAATTTAAATTCCAAATATTGGGAAACTATCAGATATTTGTTATTCATGTCTACTCTGTAATTGGATTGTGATCTTAGAATGTACTCTGTATGATTATAATCAATTGAAGTTTTTGATACTTTTTTTATGGCCCAGCATATGACTATACTGGTGAATATTATGTTTATAGAGAATTTATGTTCTTCTGTTGCAATGCTTACTGCTCTGTAAACATCTGTTAAGTCAAGGTGGTTGGTGGTATTTTTCATGTTATCCTTACCTTTGTTGATTGTTTGGTGTAGCTGTATCATCAATTGCTGAGAGAGTTAGGTAGTACCTCTATCTATAATTGAAAAATTGTGTTCTACTTCTTATAATACTATTATGTATGTATTTTGAACTGCTTTAAGCATACATGTCATATTTTTGTTCTTTTGTGTATTAATTTCATTATTATGAAATATTCCTCTTTTTATTTTATAAATGTTTGTGTTCAAAGGTTATTATAACTTACATTAAAATGGTCATTCTGTTCAGTGAAGGGCTAGCATGATATCCTGCAGAATATCAAAATTATAACACCCTTATGCAATATACTGTGACAGAGCAAGAGATTTAACTTGTCTTAGACACTATTCAGGTATGATTTTGTATTTCTTTTATGAAAAAGTTTACTACTTTTGATTTTTTAAATTGGTTGTGATTGTGATAAATACACTCACTCTTCATATTAAAAGTTTTATACTAAGCATCAGGACTGTGTCAATCTTTTAGTAGATATTAAAACTATCTTGGAAGATGAGCTTGAGATCACCACAAAATCAAATTCTAGAAAGCCACCCTTATTTACCTATCATTTGGATGCTGCAGATGCCAACAGAAATCAAAAAGTGAAATAACTGACTCCTGTAACCCCTGTACTAATTAATCTCATCCGTATGGGATACTCTATTGCTTTATATTAATTGTGTTGGTCTCTAAGGGAAGTGGGTGGTTTCAGGAATTTTGACTTTGGCCTTTTCTACCTTAATGGCTTCTACTTTATAAGTCAGAGAACCAAGGTGAAAGAAACTGTCTGCCAGTTACTATGATATATAGATTCAGAGACAAGAAGAAAGACAATTGGGTAAATTTGAAGACTTACTGTATTTAATGTGAGATGATCTTGGTTCGGGACATCATTTATTAACTGGTTGCCTTTTCCCTCATTCAACCAGGTTTCCAAGACAGAATTTAAATTTTTCTGTTACTAGTGTCACTTAGATACTGCATCCAACAACCCTCAAAATGTTCAAAAGTCACCCTTTCTTTGGTAAACGGTAAATGCTCAGACATCCTTTTGGGGAAGGAGTACAGAGTTTATCTGATGCAGTAATAGTGGTATTTTTATGTTGTCTCTCAAAGGGACCCCAATTTCCTTTAAATGAATGGATATTAAATCTGTGCAGTGAATTGTAGCTAGAACCTGGGTAAAAAACTGCTTTTCCATCTCTCTGTCTGACATCAGTGTTTTGCTTGCCAGAACACATTTTTTTTTTTTCCTCGTGATGGAGGTTACATAACGCCCTATCAGCTGAGCTTGGAACATCATGCTCTTTCAATCATCTTCACAGATCCCTGAGGGTCAGGGCACTCTGATTGCTACTCCACTCTTGCTGGCCATTAGAGTAATTACAATTACCTTGCCACTGATGGTTAAGGATTGCCACCTGGCCTCTGACATGCCAGTTCTGTAGGCGGATGCCTGGCTCTCTCTGCACACACCAGGCTGCACATGAATCCTCTACTCAGATTCACAGATCCCTGTGCATCCCCTCGTCTCTCCTCAACTCCACCAGTGTATTCCTTCCAGACTTAAAACAGAGCATTCTTTGGATGTTCCCAAGGCCGTGGGGGATGGGCACTAATTGTGAGATCTTTAGTTCCCTCTTTATACATAATAAATCCTTCTTAACATTTTTTTCCTTTCTGAAACTTCTGACTTCTTCCTTATTATCCTACAATGGCAGTTCTCAAAGCTTTGCCTCATTTACTGTAGGCTATTATTTTGTACAAACTTCAAAGGGATTATCCCAGCATGGCATTATGATTTGTTCCAGGTGTCCCTTCCAGGTCACTGAACCCTGAATCAAGGGTGAGTGTTCTCAATTTATTAAATTCTTCCCATTTTAGTCTTATATTCTTCCTTTTAAAATATATTTCCTCTAGCATTTGCTAGCATGTATTAGATTTATCCTACAGTTTCTTCATTGCGTTTGCTATTTCCATCTGGACAAAGACCCACATCTTTCTGCTTAAGTTCTGCTGATGCTGATTTATTTAGAGGCATATGGACAATAAATCATGTGGACAGCAGATACTGATGAAGACATTGTATGGTGTATCTGCTTCCCTGAAGTGTCTTTAAATTGTTCTGCCCTGGTGGGGTAGAAATCTGCATTTCACGATTTCACAAAGAGTGATGACTTCAGAGAAATATGCTATTGTGAATTTCTCAGGATTGTCTACTCAAAGTACCCATCCCAGATATTAAAGTTTTAATTTTTTCCTTTAAGGCATTGCCTTTAAAATTGGAAACCTACCAGGCACTGTAGTGCATGCTTATAATTCCTGCAGCTGGGGAGGCTGAGGCAGGAGGATCTCAAGTTCAAAGCCAGGCTCAGCAACTTAGCAAGACCCTGTCATAAAATAAAATAAAATAAAATAAATAAAATAAAATAAAATAAAATAAAATAAAATAAAATAAAATAAAATAAAATAAAATAAAATATAAAATAAATAAAATAAAATAAATAAAATAAAATAAAATAAAATAAAATAAAATAAAATAAAATAAAATAAAATATAAAATAAAATAAATAAATAAATAAAATAAAATAAAATAAAATAAAATAAAATAAAATAAAATATAGGCTGGGAATGTGGCCAAGCACCCCTGGGTTCAATCCCTAGTACCTAAGGAAAAAAAAAAAAGGTAACCTGTTGTTGAAGAAGTGTAATGTCTCTTGTCTTGCCCTCTCTTATTCTTAGTTCCTCTGCCTAATTTTCAACAGTTTGACCTGTGACTGCGAGACATAAAGGTCTCCTTCAACACCTCCATCACTGTATAAACTTTAGCTTTCACTGTGTTCCTCAAGTTGATAGTGCCTGATCTGTGCCTGTCATTTAATTCTTTTTTTTCCAAAATTTTAAAGCATTATATTTCACTAGACCCCAATAGACACCAATTTGGCTCCTTTTTAAAAATGGGAAAAGCAATAAATTAAAATCTACATTTTTAAAGCAAAGTTGGTGATTTAACCTGTTGTTCCAATCATTCAACTTTAGAAATTATCTTTAGATATGAATATGAATATAAATTGAATTTAAATTGATTTAAATTGATTTCTGTGCAATATGTTGTCACCCACATGTACTTTTAATGCTTTTTTTTTCTCTTAGAATGTGGTACATATACACAATGGGGTTTAATTCAGTCATAACAAAGAACAAAATTATGTCATCTTCAGGAAAATAGATGGAACTAGAGAGCCTCATTTTAAGCAAAATAAGCCAGTAAAGGCTCAGATGTTCCTTATGTGTGGAAGCTAGAAAGAACAAAGGAAGAAGAAAGGATCTCTTGAAAATAGAGGGGATACTAGTAGGGTGGAAGAAAAAACACAGAGGGAAGAGGAGAAGTAAAAGAAAAACTGAAGAATAAAATTGATATAAGTATGTCACATACATATACAAGTATGCCACAATGAAACCCACCATTCTGTATAATTATTTTGCAACAGTGATAATATAATAAAATTATTTAAAAATAAATAACAAATAATTTGATATTTATTCCCCCAAATCTACATTTTAATGTAAAATATAAGATAAAATCAACAGACAAGTAAAGGAATATAATGAATTAAATCGTATTTAAAATGTACTAATATTATTTTGGTTCAGAGATATAGGTTCATAACGTACTAGGAATAATCTTGTGCAAATTAAAAAAAAAATTTTTTTTCCAAATTGACACAATGGATAGGTTTTGAGATTTCTTAGCTGGTTTCCTTTCCCTTTTATCACAAATTGATTTTTTTTTTTTTTTTTTGTCACCCTGTTCACAAATTACTAAAACTCATTTTGAAATCAATAGGTCAATGAATGAATTCAGATAAAGGAACTTTTTAAATGTCAACCCTGGAATTCCTTACATCAGTGAAATTCCGGGCTTATTTTCTGGGAGTTAACCCCCTGTTGTTAAGATGAGTGCAGTGACCCTTTCTCCAGCCACCACTGTGAGAACTAATTGGTTTGTGTGCTCCCACTGCCTGTGAGAAGTAACTCAGGAACAAATTGAAGAGAAGCAGCTGAACAATCTGAGGGTGGGCTTTATTCCTGGGACTTGGAAAGGGTACTAGCTAGCCAAAGGGTTTTTCCTTTAAAAAAAGCAAAGGATTTCTTAAAATCCAAAACAACTAGGTACCATATCCAGACACTCAAAAATCCAGTACATTTCTTAGTAGAGAACAGTCCAAATAACATTGCGAGAACAAAATTGCTAAACTGGAAATAATAAATGACTAATTATAAGGCTAGCCAATCACAGAATTTGGTGGCCTGTTTACTCAAACAGTATTCTTATTTTGTTTTCTTTCTTTTTAGATTGCCCCAGGAAGGATGAGAATTAGCAAAGCCTAATGCTTTTCCTAACTCCTCCAAATTTGCCTATTTTATATTTTAACATCTTGGCAGTCTATTCTGTTATACTCTGCTACCAAGGCAGTACATACTAGTAAAACTGTGACCCAATTTCCTTTTTTAGATAAAGTGCTTTATCTGAAGAAAATTAGCTTTAAAATATCAAAAAACTTAGACATGTACATAAATAATTTTTATTGGTAAATGCTTTTCAACCATATAATGATCATTTCTTAAATTCATTTATTGATTGAAACTTATCACCAAGTATTTCCTCATTTTTAAATTTGTCCTGAGCAAAAAAAAAAAAAAAAAACATTTCAATGAAGACCAAGACCTTTAATCTGAAAACTGAGTTGGATGACCTAAACAATTTTACTTAATTGTGGCACATATACCAGATCTAGGAATAGAAGTTATGTATATTGGATTTTGGTTTTTTAGTGGAAGTATATCATCTAATTCCATCTATCTTCCTTCCAGGAATCACATGTCTCCTGTTTCAAAGCCAAAAAACCCAAATTTTCCCTCCTAGCTGCTGGTTCAGTCAGTGCTGACGCATGCTGTCACTGTTGCAGTTAAGGCTAAGTATCCAGACTGCTTCTCAGCTGTGACTGTTACTAAATTTCCTGCTGCCATCACCTTCTGGAGGTTCCCCCAGATTTTTCTATCCAGTTCTTCAAACTTGCTACTTACTGTGAGATCTGTCCCTGCCACCTTTCCATCCCTTTCAGTGAATTTTCTTCCACTAAAAGATAACAGAAACTATTTCTACCTTCTGTGTTGAACAACTGAGCTTAAAATGAGAGAAGTTATAGGAAGAATGACAATGAAGTAGATTGATGGGGAAAGTGGATGATGTAATTCCCTTGAGTGCACTGAGGGTCCAAGGTCAATGACTAACCATGCCTAGAAAATTGGCCATGGAACTTTATATGCAAATCAAACAGTAGATGAGGAAACTATGAGTAGCACTGAACTTCGGGGATTATCTCCTAACTGCAAGAACTCTACTCCTATAATTTAAAATAAATTTTGTTTCCTTTTGCCTAGTGCTTATGAAAGTATTGGGGAAAGGGTCAAGATAAAGAGCTTAACATTTTTAGATGGAATTTTATTCTCACTCTAAAATGTCACCTAAGCCTTCTTATGATCAATATCTATGAGAGAAATATTATGACTGAGAAACTTATGCTTTGAGTTAAGAATCTGAAAAATAGTCTATACTAATTTTGGGTATTAAATTATCATATAATAGATCGCAACATTACCCCAAAAGTAGAAGAGAGAAAACTACTTTTTCTGCTATTTTTAAAAATTTTAATCTTTAAAGAGCATGAAATGTGAAACTAAGAAATGCAGTAGTCACTCATGTAGTAGAACCCCTCATTTTATTCATGTGGAAATTGGGGCACATGCCCGCCCGTGTTTTGAACTGCATAGTATGGACATTTTAAAGATCTCGCCTTTCTATGCAATTGCTGAATATGCCTATGAGAAGAGGATTGCTCTTTTTGTATGTTGTTGATGGTGTTTCTTCGTTTGGTCACAACTATTTCTATATATTAAGAAGTATAGTGTATTTCTATAAAATAATCTGTTTATAATTTCCTGAAGGGTCTTAAAGTTTATGCCTTGAGTTTGAAGCACTATCCACTAATATCCATGAATGATTGTAATAAACTTGTGACTTCTTTTTAAAATATTTTAATAATTCTGTAATTACCATCTAAAATATAACAATTTACACATGGCAACCTAATGCATCATGTGGATAGATAAATTACAAGAAATTTGGATGGAAAGAAAAAAAACGGTTTCCATTTAAATATTGCTTCCAGATAAGAATTACTGCCTTTAATATTCTCCTTTATTTTTTGACAAAGGCAATTTAAATGTCATTGTGATTTACAAAATAGCATAATTTCAACATCACAGATTTTGTTCAAAATGAAAGAAGTCATTCACTTCTTTCTCCCTGGCCAGGATAGGTTTGATATTATTATTTATTGATGGAGAATTCATATAATTTATTTTTAATGCAAAGATATTTTACTCTGTAGCAAAGTGTTATTTTTCCTGACATAATCCTAATTTCCTATGTAACTAAGAGCAATATTATACCATCTTGCATTTCCTGATATACAGAAATAACAGTTTTTAAAAAATCTAATTATAATTAGTTTTTGTTGATTTGGAAAGAATGAGTATTCAGTTTTAACCTCATCATGGTTGGAAAATTGGGGCCCCAGACTTCCAGTTAGTTATTGACAAGATTGCTGCTGCAGGGCGGACAGACTCACTAGTCTTTCCATTACATCACTTCTCTGTATTGCATCTCACAGCTGGAGGTCTCCATAGAGGGCAGGTTGCCTGGAAAAATATTATGAGAACATTTTATAGCATAGTTGAAATTCAGTCAAATTCTCTGCCACTTATAAAGAAGTTGTGAACACACAAAAATATGTGAAAGAGGCAGTGGTTTACATTCTTGTTCTTTAAATTTATAGTTTAAAATAAAGAGAATCTAAAAGATAAGATTACATAATTTAATTGAACTGTTTCAAGATTATTCCACTGTCAAAATATTTCAAGAATATTGAGTTCCTAATGATAATCCCTTAAGTTTTAAATTATGAACTATGAGAATATTCCCAGAGTATACTATAACTAATGGTTCACTAATAAGTAATAGAATGTCTTTGGAATGAGTGTATTTAAATCAATCAAAATAAAAGAAATTGAATTTAATATAAGAGTCTCTCCTTTTATACTTTACCACTATTTGGTGGAAAGTTGGAGCAAAGTGAAACTTTCTTTGTGGACTAAAAACAAGCAAGAATATTGATTATTCAGACAGTTTGTCAATCTTTCACATATATATAAGAGAATGAATATTTGAAGTGGGAATCCTGGTAAAGTTTAAAATTTGTTCCCCAGTCAAGTTAGATCTATCCAGCATTATGTGGACAGACTCAGTGTAACTCAGAGAGATCATAAAGGAGAAGTGAACTTACACAACTCATTGTTACTGGAATTGATTCCTTTACCTAGCTTCCATAGGTTCTCATTTCAGATCTTAAAAGGGATAATAGTTTGTGTAACCAGTGGAAATATTTGATTTATTACTGTGGCAGATACTTGGTGCATAGTACTTGCTGATCCTTATGATACTGGCTTTCACATTTAACTTATTAAAGCTAAGATGATAAGCAAACTATAAGCATTATTTGCTATCAATGAATTATAGCAAATTAGCAAGACAGGAATTTAATTTTTCTTAAAAGATTAAATATTGATTGCAAAGATAATAAAATCCATCTCAATTTAGACAATAGTATATTTATGTCTATCTAATAAATATTCATTTAAACTTATCATAAATATAAAATAAGAATATGAAGACCTTATAGCAAATAGATATTAACATAATTATACTAGAATCCTAATAGTATTATTGGCTATAATTGGCTCATTTTCTTTTTACTCTGGACTTGTTTTATATTTTTTTAAACCTACAGTAATTCTTATTTCGACCAGTCAATACTCTTATAAGACTGAAGAATATTGTCTTTATCAACCTAGGCTAAATAAGATTTGACTATTTGTCCAATCATTTTCTGGTCAGATCATTTTAATGAGTTGCATCTCTTGAAATGATTCAAACGTGAGCTATTGATCAGTAGGCTAGTCTCATTTTTCTTGATGAGGATTGGTGTTGATTTATGGATTTTTAAGTCCACATTTCTTATGTAGAAGTTGAGTGAGTGAGAGGAAGAATACCAGAGGGTCAATGTTATGGAGGGTTTCTAACAGGAGGGATGTGATCTGATTTTTTTTCCTGGCTGCTGGGTGGAGAAACGAGAGCTAAAAACTACTTCCCTTAGGAAAAAAGTGAGAGGGGAATGCTAAGCTGAAACCACAAGTCCCGCACAGACCAAGTTGCAATAATAATTTTTGAGTTTTTTACAAAAAGGGAAAAGAAGAATATAAGGGTAAGAAGGATTAAAGGTAGTGAACTAGAACAAAAGCCTACTATAATTATGAGTGGAATCTCATTTTGGCATTCTTTGAGAATATTTTATGAAGACTTAATCTGCTTTACAAATATTTTTGCTTTGTAACTGGCATTTCTTAATGTGCTACCTTGCCAATTCAAGCCACATGTATTTTTAAACCTTTGGTGTTTGGGGGTAATTGGCATGAAATTGGAGAATTTCATTCCTAAATAAATATTTTGGAAGATAATTTTAAATTGTTAGTAAAAATAAGTTCTGTTTTTGCTTTCATGATATAAATAAAGTTCCTAACATCTAGCTACTATGACATTTTCTATGGCTCTGTTGTTTGTTATAGAGTATGTAGTGCATATTTGGAAATTTTTGTTACTGAAGTAGATATGTCACAATAAAATATTTCAATAATAATGTATTTCAAGTTTTGTTATAGACATTACTGTGACAGTGTCAACCAGTAAGAAAAAAGAGCATAAAACCCAACCAGCATTAAGCCAGTTGACCAAAGAATGTTTGCAAAAGGTATGTCACTATAACATCTGGGAAGGAAAAAATAGAATAATTTAAGTTCATAGCATGCAAACTGCCAAATTATTTTGGGATATATTGTATTAAAAAATAAATATCTTACAGATGAAAGTATGAAAAGATCTTTCTAATTTCTTTCTTTCTTTTCAGGAAGAACAGATGTTTTTATTTCAGTCCCAAAGCAAAAAAAAAGAGCCACTGTTCCAGGGTAAAGGCAACAAGTAGGAAAGAACTCTCTGCTGGAAGAGTCTGTACTTTTGTTCTAGTCAGTTCTTTAACTGGTTGGATGAGGGCTACACACATTAAGAAGGCAATCTAAATTATTCAGTTCACTCATTTATATGTTAATCTCATCCAAAACAACCAGAATGATGTTTAGTTAAATATCTAGGCACTCTGTGGCCCAGTCAAGTTGACATTACAAATTAACCATCCCAACCAGTAAACAGTTGTCCTAAAGACTATTTCTGTGTTCCTTGGGTTTAACTGCAGAACTACATAAAATTCTACTCCATTGTTCTTTTTTGTTTCTTAAATTATTTATTTTTTTACTCTTTACAGACCGCATTTTGATTCATTGTACACAAATGGGATACATCACTTCATTTCTGTGGTTGTACATGCTGTAAATTCATACCATTCATGTAATCATATGTGTACATAGGGTAATGATGTCTGTCTCATTCCACCATTTTTCATACCCCCCTCACTCTCATTTCCCTCTACATAATCTAAAGTTCCTCCATTCTTCTCTCACTCCCCACCCCTCACCCCCATTATGTATCATCATTCACTATCAGGAAAAACATTCGACCTTTGGTTTTTGGGGATTGGCTTATTTCGCTTAGCATGATATTCTCCAACTCCATCCATTTACCTGCAAATGTCATTCCCATTTTATTTACCAAACTCAAATTCCATTTCCCAGAAGTAAGTTCTCTCAGCAATTTACTACAACTCCTCTAAGTGTCCGTCCTATACATTTGCACAGATGTGTATAATCATATAACAAACTTTACCTAAACTGGGTCAAACTGTAGTGCTTTGTGACAGGCTTTCTTATGTTAATAGTTCTTTCAGGTTCTCCACATTACCTTGTGAGAGCAGATGTGACCACACAGAGGAGCATGTGGGTGGTTCCGTGCCCACTGGCCCTTCTCTTTGGGTTGTGCTTTTCCTATGCCAATTTCTAAATATTTAGAATAAATTTAAATGACTTTGTCTCTTTAAATGTAACACTAGATTATTACTTCTTATTTCTTAATGATCGAAGTATTTATGATCACAAATCTTTCTAGTTTATTATTAGACACATTTGGAATTTTTAAATTATGATATGAAATAAGAACGTTGCCTTATTTTGTTGAAAAGGTAGCCAGTTAGAACCCATATTAAGTGAGATAAACCAGGCTCCAAAACTCAAAGGTCATATGTTTTCTCTCATATTGTGAAAGCTAGAGAGAAGAAGGGGGAAAAAAAATAAAAGGATTTCATGAAAATAGAGGGGAGATAAATAGAATAGAGGAAAGGAATGGGGGAAGTGGGGAAGGAAGGGAAAGAGGAGGTCTTGAGAAATAATATTGTTTAAATTATGCTATGTGCATGTACATATATATCACAATGAATCCCACTATTATGCATAATTATAGTGCACAAATTTAAAAAAAAAGATAAAAGAAAACGAGGTAGTCAACTTGACTATTTCTATTTTTGAATAGCCCATGATTTGATCATATTCCCCTATAAACATGGGTTCTATTTCTGTAGAAACCACTTGATCAATTTATTCATTCCTCCACAAAAAGCAAACTTACTACCTCGTAAGACTGATTGTCATAACTGTTATTAGAAAGAAAATGCCTGTTCGTTGTCCTACTTCAAAATATTTCCTTATCTCTTCTCATTAATTCTTCCATATAAATTTTAGACTACATTTGTCCATTAAAACAAAGTTCAATTAATAATTTTATTTAAATTATAATTTTTACTTAGATTAAACTGAGAATTAAGTTCTCTACAATATTTTATCACTCTACTCAGGAATATGATACCTCACTCTTATTTTACATTTCTTTTTTTTCTTTAAACGACTCAATAAATATTTTACAATTTATTATGATATGCAGTAGGAATAATATAATAAATAATGCACAGAGAAGGAGAGCCAAAAAGAGAATATATTAATGGAGGACCCCTATTTTATGAATTCTTATTATTTTAATGTTTTTGTTTTTATATTGTGGTTGGTTGGTTTTCCATGGTTACTGTACAGGCAATAATAATTTGGAAAAACTAGTCGTTTATTCTTTACCATTACTTATCATCATGTTCATTTGTAATGCTATCATTTTATTGCCTCAATCTTGCATTATAACTTTCAGTAAGGCCTATTCTAACATGCATCCTCAATTTTTTGCAAATTTTATGGTTCTTTTTTTTATTCTGTATTACTTACAGTGATGCTTATGCTAAGCTTCTGTAGATATTGTTTATCAAATTAACAACATTAATGTCTTATCACAACTGATATGTATACTGACATAAATATGCATTTAGAATGCCTTTGACTCTTTTTAGCTCTCTGGTGGAGGCCCTGGATCTTTGGTGGTTCCTTGACTTGTAGCTGCAATATTGCCAACTCAGCCTCCATTGTCACACCCTGTTCCCTCAGGCTGTGTCTGTGCCTTCACAAGGCCACACTTTTCTAAGTACCTTTCCTTTTTCTCCTCGGGACACCAGACATACTGGATCAGGGGCCTCTTCTACCTCAGTGTGAATTTACCTGAACCAGTTTTGTCTGCAGACTATTTCCAAATAAGGACACATTAATAAGTTCAGAGGCTCAGGAATTTAATGTAGAGTTTTGAGGAGACACTGTTCAACACATAACATCTGTTGTTAATTTCCCCATTCCGTTTCATTTTTATGTGATTTACAATCAAATTATATTATCTGCCAAAAACGTTTTACCTTCTCCTTACATTTTTTCTTAATTCGACCCATTAGCTAGCTCTGTAAAAACTATATTTTAATGGTAACAGTGTACAACTGTTTCTATTTTTTTAATCTATCTTTTTAATTCTTTCTTAATTGTTAAAGTACTATTAGATATATGCAAAATCATAGAAAATAGCAATATTTGTTAAACACATGTACCATGCAGTATTATTCTCTGTTCAGATCAAAATGTTCCCACTTATTAATGGCATGCACTTTTATCATCATAAAGGTGGGTAGAACATACTCTTGCTAAGGAAGAGCTTGCCCAAAGGGGAATCATTGATCCAATGTAGAAATTCAGATTTAAATTTAGGTTCTAACAATTATGCTGTTATTGAGGAACAGTTAAGCTCCTTTAGTATTGTATTACTATTGCATGCATCTACATTTAGTATAATTTCAAAATAGAGTTTGTAAGAGTTTTTCTCCAAGGAAAAATTAAAACTTGAGTTTCCACCTAACTCTTTTCAAATATGCTATTCTTAAAGGAAAAAAGAAATGCTAAAGAACTAACTTTTGCTTCTTTTCTTTGCAGTTGTTTAAATAATTTTACATTTCATGTTTAGAGCTTAGTTTTTTATTTGGGTTGGAATAGCAGTAAAGGTAGGGATTCCTATTTAGTTTCTCTACAAATGTTGCCAAATCTTATTATTCTAGGAAATACTATTTATTTGGCAAATTGGGAGGCTTAGTGATTCAACACAAATATAGGAAAAACCAAAACATGCTCCTGAATACAAATGACAAACTATAAATGCAGTTTACCTGGGTATGAGACTATTTAATAATGGTTTATTTTTTTCATGGTTTAATCAATCTCTCCTTCATGTTATCAGATTAGAGCTGATATTTCTTAGTATGTTTTTAATGCAGAGTCTATTAATCAACTTTGTAGTTACTGTTAACAAAAGACCCAAAAACAACTTGAAGGAAGAAAAGTTTATCTTTGTCTCATGGTTTTAGAGGTTCACTCAACAGTTGACAGATTCTACTGCTTTGGCTCCAAGTCAAGGCAGAATATCATGGTGGAAAGGCATGGAGGAAAGCAGCTCAGGACATGGCAATGAGAAGCAGAGAGAGAGCTCTGCTCATGAGAGACAAAGTATAAATCTAAGAGTTACACTCCATGTGACAGGTCTCCTTCAGTCACACCATACCTGCCTACAGTTACTGCCCAATTAATTCATATCAGTGGATTAATCCACTGATGAGGTTAAGGTTCTCATAACCAATCATTTCACTTCTGAAAATTCTTGCATTATCTCACACTTGAGCTTTTGGAGGACACCTCATATCTTAACACAGAGACAAAAATGACCATTTGTTGGACTTTCTCCTTGCAAACATCGTTGCAAGTCACGGCTAGGGTTACTGCATTAATGAAACTTTGTTATCACTTTTCTTTAATTTTCTTGGATTAACATAACAAAATTATTACAAACCAAGTGACGTAAAACAATAGACTTTTACATGCCCACAAATATGGGCAGCAGAAATCAAAACTTAAAAATCAACAAGGCCACAACCTCTGTGAAGACTGTCCTTGTTCTTCTTGGCTTGCCAAGGCACAACTGTCCCTGCTGCATTTCCCCCTGCCCTTTTCTCCTGGATTGCTCTGTATCATTTTGTCTTTTATAAGGATATGCTTATTAGATTTAGGGCTAACCCTGATCCAATATGATTTCTTCAAGTTTCTTATCTTCATTATATTTGAAAAGATCTTATTCCAAAAAGATCACCTCTGAGGTTCTGGATTGACATAAATATTAGGAAGATATTATTTAGTCCACTATAATTGGTAGAATGAACCCGGAAAAAAATCAAAAAACAGTATTAATAGGTTGTTTTTTTTTCAAAGTAGAATGATTATAGTTAATTTAATATTTATTTATTTTTATCTCCACAATCAATATCTCTCAAAAAAAAAGAAACTAAAAATAGTAATGTTGTTACCAAAATTATGTTATATAGTCTGTCCTACTCCAATCATAAAACCCAGATTTGAAGGACTCAGCCCACTACCTCATACATGGTTTTCCAAAAGTTAGATCACTTTCCCTTTAGAGTAAATAGCCCATTGCACATTTAATCTAACAGACATTCCTCATTCACGTCTATAATTTGTCTTACATCTGAGGAGCTAATGATCTTTGAAATGTGTAACTCCTCTGAGAATTACTCTGTGACCTCAAATCACTCAGCTTTTTAGTACCCTGGTTTTCTCATTTTGAAATGGGCACAATAAAAATTATTGCATAAAGGCATTTAATGACCAAATGAGATAAAATACATGATGCTTTATGGAAAGCACTATAAAAGTGTAGTGCACATGTCAGTACCCTCACCAGCAAATGAAGTGCAATTTTAGAAGTTAAATTGAATTGCTTAAGAGTAAAAGAGGAACAATTTTGCTACCCTATATTTTCTGTTAGCACACTGTCAGGTTTTTCATATTTGTAAATATTTCAGCAAACTGGAGGTGTCATTTTTATTTCAAATTGGACAATTAGAGTGATTAATTTGTATGGACTGATAATGAGTAAAACAGAAAAGTAATTTATGATTAATTAATTTACTCTTCAAAATTAATTTTTATTCTTGTTCCTCTTTCCCTTGCTTTTATGACACCATTACTTTTATATTATTCCCATTTTCCACATAAGATAGTTGATAAAATTTCTCTTGGGCAGTACATGATAATGATGCAAGCATGCTGTTCATCAAAATGAATTTTTCAAGAGGCACTGGGAAAATGGATTGCATGACAAAGTTTGTGACACCCTGGAGTACACGTTTTGTAAAAGGAGACACATTTGGAGCTTTACATAAGAGGTATTTGAATCACATCACTTGGGGACCTGATACTCATCATTAATTAACTGGGTTAAGCCTGCAGGGCTGTTAAATGACGCATTCAGGGGTAGCAAGGAGAGAGAGAGAACGAGAGAGAGAGAGAGACATAGAAAGAGAGCAAGAGGGGAAGAGAAGGAGAGGGAGAGGCCTAAGGGGAATCAGGAGGTACATATATACTTGAAAAGGAAAAAAAAAAGTTATGTAATGTGAGGTCAGTAGTCATGATTTAAAGAAAATACTGTTAATGTGTGTACCTATACCTGTTTTGCAAAATGTATGTTCTCTCTTCCTCTTTACACACACACACACACACACACACACACACACACGCACACACACACGCACACAAACACATTATTTCTTTTAGGACCAGAATCACTCTTCCCAGTGGTTAGTACTCATTCCTGACAAATGCTGTTTTCATAGACCTAGTTTGTTTTTATTGAGAATAAAATATCAAGAATACTGAAGCATCAATGTGAAGAAAGTGAGGTGTGAGCAGTGCAGAATGTAAATGTAAAGGTACATTTCCCTCCCCCAATAAGGACAGTTACAAGTGCAAGCTACTATTTTTATGCAAATAATTTCTAGAAGCATGTATGGAGGGTTCTCCAGAGAAGCACAACCAATAGATCTGAAATCAATGAAGAGATTTTTTTTTTAAGGAGTTGGCTCACATGATTTAGAGCCTGCCAAATCCTCAGATCTGCAGTCAGCAAGCTGGAGACCCCGGCAGCCAGTGTGCACTTCCAGTCTTCAGTCTGAAGATCTGCAAACCAGGAGCTGATGATATAGCTCTAGTCTGAAAACTGGCAGGATCAAACCCACGAAGAGCCAATATCTCAGCTTGAGTCCAAAGACTGGAAGAATGATCAGAGCTTAAGCTAGTCAGGCAGGAGGAAATTGCCCTTCATTATCAGGAGGGCTTTTGGTCCTTCAGTCTGCAAGTGAATGCCTGAGACCCTCACCTTAAAAACTCAATCTGCTTTACTTAGTCCAGTCAATCGAATGTTAAATCTCATTAAGACACCCTTCCAGATTACTCACAGTACGGATTAGCCAGATATATGGGTACCCTGTGTCCCAGTTGACAGATAAAACTAATCACAGAAGGTCTTTTAATAATTAAAAAAAGAGTTGAGGAAAGAGTTAAAATTCAAACAAACAAATTAATATAGTAGCCCATTAGTAGTACTGGAAAGAGTATTCAGAGATTTACTTCATTTATCACATTACCAGTTGAGAACAATGGTTTTGCAACTGGAATCTAGAAACGAATTTTTTTTTTTTTTTTTTTTTTTTTTGTGGTGCTGGGGATCGAACCCAGAGTCTTGCACTCTACCGACTGAGCTATCTCCCCAGCCCTAGAAACGAATTTTTTAATTGGTGAGAAAAAATCCAAAGTTTCAGTTAGCAAATTGGAGATTACGTACAAACTCAAGCCTTTTGTATAACCATAGTAGTAATGACAACAAACAAGACAATAATATTGTTTTAGTCAACTTTTTGCGGCTGTGACTAGATGATCTGACCAGCACAATTTTAAAGAAAGAAGGGTTTATTTGAGGGTTCACAGTTTCAGAGGTCCTAGTCCGTAGAAGGCCAACTCCATTTCCCAGGGCTCAAGGTGAGGCTAACATCTTGGCAGAACATGGCAGGGGAAAACAGCTCACATCATCAGGAAGCAGAGCATCTCCACTCTCCAGATACAAAATATATCCAAGAGCCATGCCCCAATTCCAGTCTTCTCCAGCCACACCCTACCACTTCATTTAATCCCATCAGAGATTAATTCACTGATTGGGTTAAGACTCTTACAACCTAATCATTTCTCCTCTGAACCTTCTTGCATTGTATCACATGTGAACCTTTGGGGGACACCTCACATGCAGACCATAACGAATATTAACTATGTGTCACCGTTCTAAATATATTTCTTTGTTTAATTCCCCTTACAACTCTATGGAGTGAATAATATCTACATACAAGAGTTCAAAATGGTTAAAGAAAACTTTCTCACGGTCATGCCGTTCATCTGTCTTATAATAAATTATGTGAGTTTAACACAGGCAATCTAGATTTAGAATCCGTGCCCTTAACCTCTCCTCATAGTCTTCTCTCCTTACTTATGTTTCAATTTGATTTTTAAAATTTGTATAGTGTATTAAAAATGAAAATGTATTTGGAGGCAGTAGAATGTTAAGATAAATTGAAGTGTGGCTACATGCAACATACAACACTTAAAACTGTATGTGACACAGGTGCACTGAAGTCAGTGATTCTCAGTCTCTGGGGAGAGGATTGTCAAACACATCTGAGGGTCTGTTGTGCTCACTCAAGAGGTTGTGAAGAAAGTGGCCATTGAAGAGAAATATGGATCATTAGTATAACCTCCATCGTGGTAGAAGGGTGGGATTATGGACTGTTTTGGAGTTTCCCTCTAAATTTAGACATTCCACCTTCCCTTCAGTAGTCTCGTTTGCTCAAATTTGCTGCTGTGGAGGACACAGTAAGGTGCTCACTGTCCAGAACCTCCTTCAGGAAGGAAGGACTTGCACAGCTGCTGAGAATGCTGCCAGCAGAGAACTAAGAGAACATCTGGGATTGCCTCGGGTTGAGAGGGACTCCTGTCAAAGGTCATGTTCCCTCCCAGGACAGCCAGCATCTGATTATGACTCAACTTGTACTAGAAAGGCTTGGCTTCATCACCTCACTCAGTACAACTTAGATAGCTCATTCTGACTTCAGAACTCCCCACAGGGTTGACTGAGGCAACTACTGCAACTCCTCTGAAGTTCAATGTTATCCTGTTCTCAGTCTTGTTTCCTACTTTCTTTCTGAAGGTGTTGACCTTAGAGCACTCTTTAATACATCTCTGGTACACTAATCTCATCTCAAAATTGGCTTTCAGGAGAACTCCAATCTGCGTCACCTTCCTATAGATTTCTACAAAAAGAGCTTAGATTCAGTTCCAGTACCTTTCTTCCATTCTACTCGCCTCGTCTTTCAGATATTTCCTATTTTTCTTTCTGTTGACTACCTCCTTGCCTTTGTTATTCAAATCAATTTACCTTTCCTTGGCTATATATTCTTCTCTCTCTACTTTCTTCCTGATTAGCATAAAGAAGTAGAGACTTCTCTTTGTCCTCATTAAATAGACACACGCACGCACACCAGTTGCATGTAAGCAGAGGAAAACTGGTGAATAGTTATATTTTCACTTACACTTCAGAATTCTGTTCTCATATACTGCCATGCCCTTTTGGACAATTACTGTGCACCAGAACTAAATTCTTACAAACAACAGTTAGGTAGGTAACATTTATCCATTATGGATAAGTAACATGGGCTTAAAATAATTTCATACTGCTTGGGGTTCTACAATTAATATTTGGTAGAGAAAAAGTCTGCCTGCATCTTTTAAACTTCAGAGCAAGGAACCTTATCATTATGCTGCACATGTAATCTTGAATGCTTCCGATTTGTCTTGGTTTGAACTTGCTCATACCATTTCCAATGTCTATTTATTATTGAAACAGCAGTGCATGATGTAAAGATCTTGTTTACAAAGGACAAGCAACCATCCCTCAAGTATCTCTTTAAAGGTGGGAGGAAAAGAAGAGAAACAAAAGATGTCCTTATAGTCTTGAAATGTTGAGCATATATGTCTTTTATATATATGTAATCAATATGTAGCAGATCTAATACCATAAAATAGCAAAACCTCAGAAAGGTCTTCTTAGTTGGCTAAATAAAATACATTTACACTGGTAGACCTGAGGATATTGTGTGAAAATGGAAGATTATGTCAATTACATAGAGGAGGTTATTGAGTAATATGGAAAGTTTTCTGGGTCCTCTAACTCATGTAAGTGTTATTTTTCACATCAAAATCAGAAGGCTTTGTAAATGCCCTTTTCCCTAAACAGAAGCTGTAAAAAGATATTGTATAGTGAGGATTTCACAAACATTCACTAGCTTTGTTGACAAGAAGCAAAACAAATAATATATTCAGTATTTTTCTCATTGTGAACTCTCACATGCAGAAACAGGGAAAACATGCTCTCCCCAACCCGCTCTCTCAGATTTCATCATTTAAGCCTTTGTTTTTGAGTTAGGAATTGTCATATGTAAGGTTGATTAGTGAATTACTATTATGGTTTGGATGTCAGGTGTCCCCCAAAAGCTCACATGTGAAACAATGCAAGAAGTTTCAGAGGAGAAATGATTTGGTTGCTAAGAGTCTTAACTCAATCAGTGAATTAATCCCTGATGGGGTTAATTGAAGTGGTAGGGTGTGGCTGGAGGAGATTGGAATTGGGGTGTAGCTTTGGGGTATATACTTTGTATCTGGAGAGTGGAGACTCTCTCTCTGCTTCCTGATGATGCAAGCTGCTTCCCTCTGCCATGCTCTTCGGCCATGATGTTCTGCTTCACCTGGATCCCTGAGGAATGGAGCTGGCCTTCTACAGACTAAGACCTCTGAAACTGTGAGCCCTCAAATAACCCTTTCCTCCTCTACAATTATGCTGGTCAGATCATTTAGTATCAGCAGCAAAAAAAGCTGACTAAAACAATTACTGAGACAAAGACTGAGAATTTCATGATTCAGGGTATCTAAGCTAATACAAAGAGACACTAATGACACATGGATGAGTATGTTTACAGAAAAGAAAAACAGAATCACAAGCACAAAAGAAAACAAAAATTAGTGCAAAAAAAGAAGCACTATGAAAGTCAGTTTTCATTATACCACATTTATAGGGGTCCAAGAATTTAAATAGATGTTTCTTTAAAAAGACTTTAAATTTTTTCCATCTTTTGGTACTCTTTTACAAAAAAAAAAAAAAAAAAAAAAAAATTAAAGTTTGATTAGAAAAACACTTTAGGTTTTGATAAGAAGTATTTATGTTGGGTCATCAAAGTTAATAACCGTACCTGAAGGATATAGCTTAATTTATGATTACCATTTTGGTTCTCAGAGTTGTCAGTGTGGTGGAAAGCCTTCCTTAGAGAGCCATACACAGTAGGGATTCTTCCTGTTCAGGTGAATTAGCCCTGCACTCTAGTTAAGAAAGTACAAAATACTCCTAAAATTTGTAGCTTCTCTTACCTCAGTTACCTGAAAACTTTAAATATCAGGGCTATTTTTTCTTGATCCTAAGATTATTCCTTAAACTTCCTATTTGTTTGGGTCCTTTTAAAGAAGAGAACTCTCATTTAATATGCCATCGTGTTATGTGGTTTTTCATTTTTTACCCTTTTTTCTTATTTATCATAATGATATACTGCAGTGTTTCAAAAAACTGGGATTTATGTACTGTGGGAAATTCACAGGTGTTTTCTCAAGGGAGTCTACAGATCTTAAATGTTAAGAAAGAAAGGTTGTACTACATGCACCAGAAGTTTGAAAAGTTAGTTATATTTCCACTTGACAACCTGTCAAATATCCTCATTTTGTCAATTTTAATTAAATCAAATGAAAATGAAGGGCTGTTTTGATAAGTAAAAAACAGACTATTTTTTAAAAGAAAATACATATTATTGAAACTATTGTTATTTTCTTTTGCAACAGTCTTCCTGATACAGATTCGAAATGTCTTAATAGTTTTTTAAGGACAGAATGAAATGAGATAATTATAATAGTCAAATAAAGTGAGAATTCATAGGCCCTAAAAAGTCATGAGAGAATATTTGGCATTATTTCCTGAAATTACAAACAGATTAAGATAAATGGGAAACAGACAGTATGAAATATGTGTATAGATATATTTATATATATGAAGAGAGACAGAGACAAAGAGAGATAGAAAAGTACCTAATTACTTGATTTGTCATTCATTTTACCAGGTGTACATCTGCTTGGGACTGAACAAGTGTTTTTCCTCATTGGCAAAACTGTAAATAATTAACAGTAATTATGATGAATCACAAGAACTTGACTTATGCATTTTTATAAGGCAGACATATGGCTCCGGAGAATAACTGTGGGTAGAATCCAGAAGTCACATTTTCTGGCACCAGTGAGCACATGTCACTGCCAAAGGTACAACTTTTCTAACAACATCACAGTAAGATATGAGCATGTCAAATGCTCTAAAGGGGCATGGTTACTGAAACACTTAAAAGACTATGAACATTGGTGCTTTGGCATTTCAGTGCACAGCAAAAGGTATTTAAAATTTCTGTTGAATGGTACTTCAAAAAATTATGCTCATTCAGAACAGAGATAATAAACAGTGAGAAAAAGCGGAATATGATCACATTTGTAGGTTTCTTTCTTTTTTTTCTTTCTTTTATTTACAAAGGGTGTTTTGATTTTTAAAAACATTTAAAAATTCAAATGTCTTTTGTAGTATAATGAAAGAGTGGTCTCAAGATTTGCAGGTTCTTGTATTGAAAGATTAAATCTACTTACTTAAGTCAATAAGATACCAGGAAATATGAGGCAGAGATGTCTGAGAGGAATTCACTCATTCCTGATGCTTTCAGAACCCAACTCTCTGGTGAAGAATCTGATACTAACTTAATATTTGGTGAAGAAAAATAATTCATGTTTACCACAATGAATAGCTACCTCAAATTATAAATTTAGTATGTTTTATATAACATAAAGAACTAGTTAGGAAGCAGATGCCTAATACTTGTGTCTTAATAGTTATTATAAAAATTGATCTCCAGAAACTGAGCAAACCACTGTCAGAATATAATTATAATTTGTTAATAAGTATCAGAATACTTCCATTGAAATTATAAAACTATGGCACTTAAAATTGCCTAGGTAAGTGGAATATTCAAGTTTATATATCAACTCTTCTTCAAATGCTTTATATAGTTGAATTTATTTTTCTGAACAATGTATCTTTTTACTTCATGTAGTCTATGGTAACCATTAGTAATTTCTCCAATCTTGCTCTACTTTATTATTTCATCTGTACAATATTAAATAACTATTATAACTTCTTTTGGGGGAGAAGAAGCTAAATAGTTATTTTAGTGAATAATAAAAGACTTTGGTGAAGTTTTCAAAAATCATTTTTGTGAAGCATGAAGGTATGCTTATCTGCAAGAGTGGCTAAGTTTTATATCTAAGTATATATACCCAAGGAAATATAACAATAATATTTCATTGACTTATAATCATGTGATCTTTCAGGCAGAAACATTAAAACCACAACAAAGATTATTTTTACATTTTATTCTGAATTAGTAGCTATTATATAATGAACAATTCTGTCTCAGGGTCCTTAAAATTTTAGTGTAACTTAATAAATATTTTCAAAAATTAAGTATTTTAACTTGGGTTGCCATTTCATGAAGAGAATGTTTCTATGTCCAAAGGCTGTTCATTAAGGAAAAATAAATTTTTTCATTCTATTGCATTTATTTAGACCAAAAATAAATTTTAAAATACTGCTGACAGATAGCTGTGCTGTTTCCATGACTTTGTAGCTTTTGAAAGTGATCTCCTTTTCTTCCTTCTTTTGATGGAAGAAGTGCTGAGAGAATGATATTTCATTGTAATGTCTTATCCCCAACCCCAGCAGCAAAAATTCAAAGACATTAAGGATCAGTTATTTCATTTTCATAGGTTCTGAAATAAACCTGCTTAAGTAGTGTTACTAGGAAATAAAAATTCGCTCACCAAAAGTGAATGTAATTTGTTAATCCCAGTAGGTATGGGTCACGTAATTTATTAATTATATTTGTGTGAATAATAGAAGAAAGTTATCCTATAGACATGTTCATATTTTGAGTAAGAAAAATTCTCAAGGAAACATTTATTGTTTTTTTAAACAACTTAGAAATAGGAAAATATAGTTTAAATTAAAATAACAATTATAGCCCACAAGTCAATAGCACAGATTAGAAGGTAGAAAAGATGATGTGTGAAAATCACAAGAAATTTCATAAAACTACAGATACTTATGCCTCTTCCTTTCATGGTTATGACATCCACTGAGTGATGTAGACCAGGGATGAGGATTTCTTTGCTTTCCGTTATGTACTTTGTGCCAACCTTATCCTAATCATGGGGGTTTGAAATTAAGTGCTAGTTATTAAGCGAGTAATCCTGTAGGAAATTAGGGTTCTATAATACTGTATAAATTTGCATAAAATGATTTGGAGTTACTCTTTTGAGAACTGTCTTTGCACTGCACTAACCAATGTCCAAAAGATGTTCATTCATTAAAGACAAAGTCTGGAATTGACCTCCAAATCATATAAATTCTTATATATGCTAGACATTGCCAACTTAAGTAGCCATCGAGTTTCAAATGTTCAGGAACTAAGAAAGGACTAGTGTTCTACTCTTCCTTCTGTCATGCTACTTAATTTTCATTGCACGTTTTCTCAGACAAGGTGGCTTCTTCTAAATATAACATTAAAAAAATAAAGAAAGGCTAACTTTTCATTGCAACATCTCTTGAATTGAAGAGCTCTCTTCTGATCTATAAAGAAAAGGCAAGGTCCTTCAAACTATCTGTATTGTCAAAGATAAAAGAGAATGCCTCTAAATGAAAAGGTAGAGGGATAAAATGAATGTTATCAGTAGATTTCTGACTGATTCTTTCAGTAGCCTAGAATCACTTCTCTTTTCATGATAGACTCTAATGATTGGAGCTCTTCAAAAAAAAATGAAAGAAGTTATCCTTTAACACAGTTTTGAGGTGAGAGGCAAAAATGCTGTGTAAGGAACTACTGTCCTGGGGGAATCTGAATCACTTTGGTGGATAGAGCACATATCTACTTCCCCTCTCATTCAGCAGACTGGGCATTATGGAACCTTTAAGACAGAACACAGATTTGGAATCCTATGAGGATCAGAAAAGATAAACTTCAGCCTAAAATAAAGGAACAAGGCTGGCAAAAGAAAGAGCAATTCTCATCATAAATATCAGGTGGGAAGAAAGTCAGCATGGAGTTAAGAGGGCAGCAATCATCTGAGTAATGTAAGTGTTGTTTTCAGAATAATTACATCAGAGGGTCGGTCCCACTGTCCATCTATACTAAGTGATTGGCATCAGAAAAAAATTTGTCCTTCACTAAACCTCAAGTACTGCTTTCTGACAAACTGGACTGATGTGTCCAGAGGCAGTGCTTAGTCTGGATATTGGAACAGAAAGAGAAATAGGCCAGCAAAGAAGGATAGAATAGGGAAATAATGAAACATTGGAGTTTGCTATTTTATACAGGATAAATTTCTACTTTATGAGGATTTCTTTGCTTTCCATTATGTATTTTGTGCCAACCTTACCCTAATCATGGGGGTTTGAAATTAAATGTTAATTATTAAGCAAGTAACCCTGTAGGAAATTAGGGTTCTATAACATAAGAAATCCGAATCTACAAGATATCAGGTGTTGGTGCAGAGATTATCCCAGATAAGGACGGAAGTGGCACCCCTATTGTATAAGCTGCCCATATTTTATGCAGCTACGTGTCCGTGTCTCAACCTTTCTCTGAAAAACCCGAGCTGGGCTCCTATAAGTTTGCTTTTCCTCAACAGGGCAAGGAGGATTCCTATTTGGATTGAAAAAATAAAATCTGCCATCTAAGACTTATGCCAGAAACATAAATGGACAACCTAGTATTACCAGATATTTATTTTAAAAGCCAGGTCATGAAACAGAGACATCAAAACTAATTTAAAAACTAAGTCATGAAGAAATAGATTTAATAGGGATCAATAATGTAATTTAATATAATTATAGAGATAAGAGAGGTTAATGTATTTTAGAAAATATGCAATTTAAAAAAGTGAATACTCGAAGTTCTTTACATAAATGAAAATACCTATTATTATGTGTATCTATGTTGAAAACAGAATGGAAACAGCTGAGGATAGTAAACTGGAAGAGTCAGAAGTGAAAATTTCTGAGAGAGCAGAGAAAAAAAAAGAAATAAAATGAGTACGTAAAGAATCATGTGGGGTGTGTGTGTATGTGTGTGTGTGTGTGTGTACATGTGTGCGTGTAAAATAGTCATCTTGTAGGATTCCAGGTTCTAGGTTCTAACCTAAAATAGCAGAGAGGAGTGAGTGAAATAAATAATCAACAATTAAATAAGTGAGTCCAGCCTTTAAAATGAACAACTAAGATCTGAACAAAGGAAATAAAAATAGGCTAAAAACCAGATAAATGTTAGTGACATTTAAGACTACACAGATAAGATAGAAATTGTTAATATTTTCAAAGAGCAAAGTATGTCACATGCAAAGAAAAGAAAGAGACAGAGAGACATCAAGCTCAGCTTGAATTGAGAATATAAAGGCAATCAATCAAACCCTCCCATGTCATGAGGAAAGAGTGATGTTAACTCCAGAACTGTGTAGCTAGTAAAATGAACATTTGACTAGGAGAGTAAAATACAGTTAATTTTGGGTATGCAGGAGCTCGAAGTCTGTTAGGAATAAGTTCTTTCTGAAAAGATGGCTTGCTGCAACAAAACTAATATCACATGAACCAAACCTAAGAGACTGGAGTCAGATAAAGTAATCAGTTGTCTATGATAATATCAATTAAATTGTGCATAATTCTAAATTAATTTTGTACAAAATGTAATAGTACAATATTTTATTTTAATTTTAAAACCATCAATTCAGCAGAAGTCACACACACAAAAAACAAGAAAGCAATGAAGGCAATCAAAATGGTTGAGATTCAGTAATCTTAAAGACCATGGATAAATTGATGCCCCAGATAAACACAGAAAATTTAAAACTGTCTTATACTTTGAACATACATGAAATGACTGCAAGATATACAAATAATTATAGAAAAAAATGTAAAGAAAGAGAGAAATACAGATATACTTGACAGATACCATTAAAAAGAGTACATTTAAGGTCATTTTGCTGGAAAAAGTAGAAATTAGAAATTAAGGTAAGATATTTAATGGACAAAGAGGAACATCAATAAGCAATAAAATAATGAATCTTCCAAAATATAATGGACAGAATTCACTAAGTACTTGACAGTATCATTTTGAAGCAGAGAGAAAGAATTCTATAAGACTTTTGAAGAGAAACTGAAAAATCTACCAAGGATTTGTGGGAATTTCAACATCTTATTCTTAAGAATAAACAGATAAAATCATTGGGAAAAAAGATTCAACGACTTGGACAGTATGAATAATAATCTACCTGTACACATAGAAACATGTATGTATGTTTTACATGCATGTGAATGCTATATATGTGTATGTATCAGTACACTAAGGGGGATTGGATTCAGGATACCAAAATATGCAGATGCTCAATTCTGTTATATGAAATGGCACAGGATTGGCAAATAACCATGCACAGCTCTCCATATTCTTCAAAGTATCTCTGGACTACTTCTAATACCTCATAAAGTATAAATGATATGTAGATAGTTGTTACTCTGAATTGTTTAGGGAATAATGACAAGAATAAAGTCCATACATGTTCAATAATAAAGTAACTTTTTTCAAACGTTGTGATTTGTAGTTGGTTGAATGAATAATACAGAAAATATGGACACAGAGGAACAACTGTAAACATGTATACATAATAATGTAAATCCTTACCCAGAAATGAAACACCTAAATTGTTGTTCAGTCATTAATACTTTCAATATAAATTCTATTTGAGAGAATGAAGAAAAATCTCAAAGTTTCTGAAGTAAAAGTCTTAAAAACATTAAATATCCTTAGCACGAAAATAAATTTAGTAATAAGCAAAAAACAAAAGCTAAAATTTAGTATTGTTTCACATTCCACTATGTGATATAGAGTTCTGTCCATCCGCAGTTCTCAGTTGCAGTGACTCTTCATAGACTGTTCTTAGATTAGTTGGGAACCAGCCCATGTGATGTCTATGTCCCTTATACCTAGGACCCAAGTTTTAGGAAGTTTTTCCTTCCTTCCTTCCTTCCTTCCTTCCTTCCTTCCCTTCCTTCCTTCCTTCCCTTCCTTCTTCCCTCCCTCCTTCCCTCCCTCCTTCCTTCCCTCCCTCCTTCCTTCCCTCCTTCCTTCCCTCCCTCCCTCCCTCCTTCCTTCCTTCCTTCCTTCCCTCCCTCCCTCCCTCCCTCCTTCCCCTCTCTCTCTCTCTCTCTCTCTCTCTCTCTCTCTCTCTCTCTCTCTTTCTCTTCACCACTAAGCCTGTGGTTAAAAAACAAAACAAGACTAGGAGACAACATTCGGACTAGCTCTTAGGGTTCTTGTTTTTGCTTTTTAATACCAGTGAAGTTAAATTTTACTACATTAAATGATAGAAAATAATTGAAGGCTGATTAAATAGTCACTTCTAATCATAAGCACTGTTTCCCTTTCTTAGGAATGATTTTCTTAGAGGTACCTCTCTAACTCTCACAGAAATATTAAGCTACAAGCAAGAATAATTTCTCAGATAAAGGAGGTTTCTCTGAGGGCTTTTGAAAATATTATTATTCTCTTTCCTTGTTGCAGTAAAGACCTACACACAGAAATTTTTAGCAAAATATTTTGTTAAGGATCTTTTTTTTACCCATAAGGATATAAAAATTTAAAATATTAATTATAAAATTACAGTAGCTTAAATGAGACTTATTGACCTTTGATTACTAATTTATATTTTCTTTAGAAGACAAAAATGCACAGAAAGAAAAAAAAAATCATCAAGAAAGGAAAAACAAAAGACAGGGAGAAAAAAAAAAAAAAACCAGAAAAGCAATTTTGATTTAAAAAGAAACAAAAAGACATAGTGATATAAACTGAGAACCACATCATCAAAAAGATCAGACTTACCTTTATTTCTGAATCTTTGGGAGATCTATTTTCAAACATCAATAAATAAAAATATTAACTGGCCTCTATAAAATACAAGACAATATACTTGATAACAGGGAGGGTATGAAGAAAAGTAAGACACAACATAAAGAAACTTATATGCAGAATAACCTAAGACAAAATAAAAAAATAAATGTCTCTTTAATAAAGGTATCAACTACAACAAAATTAAAATTAGGAAGCAACCTGTTTCCAACCTATTAAACATTTTATTTTCAAACTCAGTGCAGTGCAAAAAATTGCTGCCTCAGAATACTTACAATAGCCTGTGCTTATCTACTGAAACATTGCTCAGTGTGGAACAGAGAACATTCATTCACTAAGTGCTACAGTTCCTGCAGAGTGAAGAACTAGAGGCGGACATCCGGCTTACCTAGCAATCTGAGGCACTCCCAGAAAGCGCACGCTGATCTCACCTCATGAGGAATATAAAGGAAAGCTGTACAACTAGATGACCTGGGGCCAGGTAGGCACAAAGCAGAGGCACAGCCCGTGACCGATCTACAGTCTTGGTGGTAGCGCCATGTACCTGCTAGTGATTGCACCTGATTAGAGCCACCATCAAAGCCCTCACAACGTTGCTGGTCACTTCCCTGGTGGTTGGAAGTTCTGCCTGACTGTATTCCCTAGGTGGCCTGCCTCAAGTACCAGCTTACCCCATTCTGCCCTGGAGATGACCACCATAGAGGCTATCAACAAAGAGCAGTAGCTAGTTCCACAATACTCTGGAGTTCAACAGCACTTGGCTGGTCACAAAACCTACACCCACACCACCACTCAGGGAGGGAGAAAACCAATTACTAAAAGAATAAATTTCAAATGTTTTAAGACAAAAGTATTGTTAAATATTTGAGATAATAGATGTTAATTAGAGTTTTAAATTTCATCCACATCGTATTCATAAATTCATCATAACATAACTTTCACTCCATAAATAAATCTATATAAGTATGCCTTATCAATTTATAACTAAAAGACAAAAATTAAAAACACAAGACAAAAATAACATTTCAAACATATTTATGTGAACTTTAGGTTTGAGACGTTTTAAATATTTTCATAAAGTCAAAATACAGAACCAGTTTAGTAAAAGTTATTGAATGTAAATTTTATTATTGATCATTTATAATATAAATAAACTCTGACAGACATTATTCTTTTTCTTTTCTTATATCAAACTAAGGCTTTGTTTAACAATAAAATTATAATGAAATATCTCATTTATGTTTTTAAAACTTAAAAAATTACATATAATTATTAAAGTATACGTAATAATGACAAATATTTAATTCAGTATAGTTTACCATGAGAAGAAAAACCTGGGAGGAATTAAAGAGGAATCCAAAGAGTTCTGTAATATTTCATTGCTTAAATAATATATTAAGTAAATATTATAAAATATTTACCCAGCAAATTTAAGTTGTGGGTAACTACATGCTAATTCTGTTTCTATTTGTATGCTTTAAATATTTCATAAAAAGTAAAGAAAATATATTCCTTGGATGGCAAAAAATCCTGATTTTATTTAGCAAAGAATGCAAGAGATTTTTTTAGCTAATATATATTTAAGCAATATATGTGTGTGTGTGTGTGTGTGTGTGTGTGTGTTGCCAATGCATGTCCCAAAATCTGATAATGATGTTTGGGAGAATAAGGCAAATTTTTTCCAAAATGTTTCTGGAAAATAAGTTTTTTTTATTTTTTAAAAAAGGACATAATGAAAAAGCATAGAAAGGAAATGAAAACAAAAGTATTCAGACAAGAACCATGAGACACAGGAACAGAGAGACCAGAAAGCAATACCCAAAGAATTTCACTTAAAATAAAACTATTATGACAAATCATTGGGTAAACTGTTTTGCATAAAAGGCTCACCAAATGGAGAAAAATACACTTGAATCTTTTTGGAAATCATGTACACGATAACGTTTTAAATGAATGCTTAAGTTGCCACTCTTCTGAATGGCAAAACATCTAATAATACAAAGTTTTGACAAAACTGGGGGAAAACACCCGCTTGATCTCCTGGCAAGTAGGTGAATTACTAGACATTCCAGATTCTAATACAATAGCACTGGTGCAAGGAAGTGTCTATAACTCAGCAGAAGCAGTCTTGGATATATATAGCCCACTCTCACTGACTTTGTCAGCCTACGTGTTACAATGTCCAAAATACAAGAACAACTTAGAGAAAGGAAGGTTTATCTGGGGCTCATAGGTGTCTTAAAGTGTCTTAGTCCATAGTAACTCCATTTCTCTGGGTGCAAGGGGAGGCAGTGGAAGGGCCCAGTGGAGGAAAGTTGCTCAGCTCACATTGGGGCCAGGAAGCAAAGGGAAAGAGAAGGGACCACAGGGAAAATGCACCTTCCAGGCACACCTGGAGTGACTCACCTCTTATAACCCCTACCCCCACCTGCCTAGTTACCACCCAGTTCATTCCGACTAGGGCAGGCTGATTAAGTTACAGCTCTCAGTTTGATCATTTTACCTATGAATATTCTTGCATTAATAGGACCTTTTAGGGAACACCTCATATCAAAACCATATCACATTTCAGTGGCCCAGGAGACTGGGGCAGGAGGACCCCAAGTTCAAAGCCAGCTTCAGCAACTTAGTGAGGCCCTGAGCAACTTAGTGAGAACCTGTCTCAAAATAAAAAATAAAAATGGGCTGGGGAAGTTGCTCAGTGGCACCTCTGGTTAGGTATCCCTGGGTTTAATCCTCAGTACCAAAACAATAACAACAACAAAAAGCCAAAACACAGAGGCCAATATGAGAAAACGTATGCATGAATGTTTAGTGTTTCTATCTTTTTCCATGGGCATGAAAATGTCACATAAAGAATGAACACAGTAGTATTACTATTCAACTTTTAGAAACAATCGGTTACTTTTATAGAGAGCAAAACTGATGGGTCTCAATACAGACTTGAAGGGAAAATGTAAGAAATTACATAAAATGTTATTTTATAAAAATGTTTTAAGGAAACACATACAAATATAAGACCATATAGAATTAGCTAATGCATTTGCCATGAGTATAAATATATATGTGTGTGTGTTATATACACACATAGCATTTATTTATTTATACAAATAACTTCCACCTCAGAACAATCTAGAAGCAGGTATTATTATACCATGTTGCAGAAGCAGAACTGGTGTAGAAAAATAAGTAACATGAAGGATCACATGTTGTATACAATGGAGTTTTACTTAGTTGTAAAAAAATTGAAATTATGGCATTTGCTGGTAAATGAATGGAACTGGAGAACATTATGCTAAAGTGAAATAAGCCAGACTCAGAAGTCAAGGTTGGATGTCTTCTCTTGTATGCTGAAACTCAGGAGAGTGGTAAATCCCATGGAAATGAAAGGGAGATCAGTGGAGGAGAGGAAAGGAACTGAGGAGGAGGGAAGAAAATAGGAAAAAGGAGGAACTCCAGAATGAAATTAACCAAATTATGCTATGGGCATATATGAGTATACCACAGTGAATTCATCTTTATGTATGTCTTTAAAACACCAATTTACAGAAAAGAGAATTAATAAGTAGAATAAGAGAGTGAAACCGAGAAAGGAGAATAGGTATTATTATACCATGTTGCAGAAGCAGAACTGGTGTAGAAAAATAAGTAACATGAAGGATCACATGTTGTATACAATGGAGTTTAACTTAGTTGTAAAAAAATTGAAATTATGGCATTTGCTGGTAAATGAATGGAACTGGAGAACATTATGCTAAAGTGAAATAAGCCAGACTCAGAAGTCAAGGTTGGATGTCTTCTCTTGTATGCTGAAGCTCAGGAGAGTGGTAAATCCCATGGGCACTGAAATGGAACAAATTACATTTTATGCACATGATTATGTCAAAATGTAACCCACTGTTGTGTATAACCATAATGAACTAATGAAAACATTTTAAAAAATCACATGTTAGTGAGCAGTCATTAACACAGCTAGTAGGTTGAATCTAGGATTCAAACTTTGGCTTTCTGGCTCCAGAGTTCACAAGCTTCACCACTATGTGTGTTTCTTTGCATATATCAAATATGTGAGTGTGACTCAGAGAGGTTGAAAATAGACTTAAGGATGGAAAATAATATAAAACCAATTAACTGATGAGAATGCTATAATGAGATTAACTCAACTCTGTGAACATAAAGAGGAAAAAGAGGAGGAAGAACAACAGAAGCAGAAGAAGAGAAAGAATAGAAAACATAAAATATCCTAATGAATAGAAGAGTGGTCAGCATGAATTCTGTTGGTGAAAAGACCAGAATCTGTTTTTTGTGCATATTCTTATTACACTCAAGAAAAAACTCCCAATGAAAAAATGTTTACCATTTCTAAAAACAAAGGAAGACCAGACCAGAAGCTAAGTTGTCTGACTTTATTCATGTCATCTATAAATAAAATAAATAAAAAATATTAATATATTCAAATGTTTTAACTTTGGGAGTTAAAGTTTCGAGTTAAAATTGCTGAAAACTTACTGCAAACCCATTAAGCAATGCTAGGAGATGAAGCAAATGCTCCTTTATTTCTCTGTACTGTTGGAAAAAATGTTTAGCATACCTTCTAAATTTTTAAGACTAAAATGTACCATCACACTTTAATAGTTACTGTATTTGAAATCAAGTGCAATATTTTAATTTGTAAAATAGTGACTAGGTTTTTCCATGTAGTAATTGATGGGTATTGAATGCTTAATTTGATGTTTTGTTTTGTTTTTTCAATTAAGTGCTCAGGTTGAGGAGTGAAGTACCCAGAATTGTCAAGAAGAGATGAAGAACTAATATAAACAGGTAAATAAGTTAATGAAAACTGAAGATCAAAGAAAGGACAGATTTCCTCATCATGTTTAATTTGTGTGGTTAAAGGATTATTATTTTGCCTTTTTATAGCATGTGCCCGCTTAGTTAACTCTAAGAACTATCAGTTATTCCAATATCTATTTAATGACATCAAATCATAGACTTCGTGGTTATGAATTTTGCCACATAATAGAGAACAGAAACTAAGTAATGAGAGTACCTACGAAGCAATTCCTACTTCTGAAAAAGAATTTTAGACAATGCAGTCAAAAGAAATGAATAGAAATATATAAGAACAAAAGCTTAATTAAACTACTTTAGCCTAGTGGGAACATTTAATAATAGAGAGCTTGCAATAATGATGTCAATTTTGTTATTGCTTTGCTGATTTTGTATGCTTCTGTGAGCTTAAAATGCAAATGTAAAAATTATGCACTTTAAAACAGCTTGATTTATTCTCTCTGTCTTGTGGCTCTATGCCATATTTTTATATGGAAATCACTGAGTTATGAATTTTTCAAAAAAATAGTAAATCTAGAATATTGCTTCCTTCAGGACTAGTCAGTAGCTCTTTGGCAGTATCAAATACCTAAGGGAAATAATTTTCTATCTGAAAGACTAGGTGGGGATTAATGTTTGCCATTTCATAGCTCATTATCTTGAAATGGTTCCCTCCAAAGGCATGAAATATCCAGAGATTCATATAAATACTTTCAAATAAGGTGCTTTTCCCAGAAAACATTATTTATGCTGTGCTGTTTTTCTTCAGAAGGCTCTTTGATTTCCAAATAATATTTTGTCTTATGAAAATAAAAGCCAGTTTATGTTTCTGGTAATAATTATTTTCCTATAATATCTTAATCGAACTATCACTTTTTTCAAGGACAATAGGTCCAATTATTATCATAATAGCAACCATAAAGACCTATATAGTGGTTAAACTGCTTTGCATGGGTTAAATTTTTCATGAATAGAAACTTATATTTCCACTTGTGTGCATACACACACACAGTTCGATTTTCCAATTCTTCTGGACATGTTTTCAAAATATATTTTACACTATATTCTTTAATATTTAAGTTGTTACTTTAAGGAATAATCAAGTATTTTGGTCTACTCGCTTTTAGAATAAATGATCATGTTATGTTTTATACATTTTTGAGGATTATTTCTGTTTTCCTTTCTTTTTTTCTACCTGGATGCTAGCTATCAGAACTAGAACAAGTTAGTACATCTAGTTCTACTAGTTACTGCACACTTTCCAAATACTTTCCTATTCTTGAATTGTAAAACAAATGTGATATAATTTTATCCAAAATATTAATAGAAGATACTAGGGTGTATGCTGTTAACAAATTGCATGTTTGTTGATCAATAAAGTTGGTTAAATTTCCAGAGAGGTCAGAAGTTTTTTCACTCTTCTCTCACTGACTATTGGTGGTTGATAGTATCATATAAATGGATTCTGATTATTATTTGTCTGATTCTTACATTGAGTATGTTTATTTTCCTAATGTGAGAGCATAGTGAGCTTGTTTAATGTCTGAAGAAAAGCAATATATGACAAGTCACTCTACTGATGAGATATTCACTATTCTTCCTGGGGGAAAGCAGCAAGAACAATGTTGGCATGTAGGTAGCATGTGTAGGCCAGTGGGTTGAAATTGACATTTCTGAAGCCAAATCAGACATGTTGCCCATCTTTGAAGATATTGCACCAGTGGGAGATGTCAATGTAAATATATTCAAACTACAATATGCTCAGTTCTATAAGAAAGACCTTATATATATGGCTCAGCACAAAACTGTTGAAGAGAGAGAATCCAACTGCCTGACAGAAAGAATGCCTTCAAAGAGAAAATGACATTTGACTTTGGTGTCTGCACCACAGAAAGAAAAGCAGGTCAGGCAACAGTGACTGCAGGCAAGGAAGAGAGCACCTGTCTGCAAAGGAGTGCTCTTGTCAAGGTGAGCTGGACCGGAGTGGAGTGTGAGGCTGCAGAGCACGTTGGAAGTAAACTTCAAAGAGCACTAATGCCTTTCTTTCCTTTTTAATAATTCTGAGATTTTTTTGAATGCTGGGTTTACCAAACAGTAAGCATAATTAAACTTTTTATGTCACTGTTTTCAAAGATTTCTTCCATGCAAATCTACTTTATGTTCATTGGAATTATGTTTAAAAGTGTAATTGATTTCATTTAAAAATATTTCACTTTGAGGTATTTTATTTACAAACATTTTATTCACGAATATTTATAGTCCACTTGTATGCCAGTCATTGTTAGGTACTAGAGATAGAGTACCCAAAAAACAAAATCTCTGTGCCCTAGAGTTTATGCTGTATCAAGAAGAAGAGGCGAATAAGGAAATAAGCTAATTAGAAATGAGCATGAATGGTGATGTTGATAGGTAATAAGTGCAGCAAAGAAAAAGAAGGTTGAGAAATAGAAAACTGATCACGGAGCTAGAAAGGGTTGGAAATTCAGAAAAAACCCTCTGGGAAGAGGAGGCCATATTTGAGCAGAGACTTGAATAAGGTGGAACAAAAACATTTTAGACTAAAGGGAAAATTCAAAAATTCAATGGAAAGTACATGCTTAGTATCATGAACAACATGATTAGGGTAACAGCAAAGGAATGAGTAGGGAGAGACGTGAAAGACAGTGAAAAGGAAGAGGTACCTGGGGGCCATCTTTTGTAAGCTTTTTAGTCTACCGTATGTTCTGGAAAGTCATGGGAAGAATATTTTTCTTGGTAAAATTTACTTTGAAATAAATTTAAACCTCAACAAATGCAAGAGTGTGATGGGGAGTTCCTAGGTATCCTCTATACCACCATTCATCAAATGTGTACAACCGGTCCCATTTGTTTTTCTCTCTCTCTGTTCTCCCTGTCTCTCACGCTCTCATCCTCCTTCCTTATATCTGTGTCTATCTACAGATCTAGTTATACATGTGTTTTTTTTTCCATATAAATTTGAGAGTAGGTCAAAGATTTTCATCCCATTTATTCCTAAATATTTCATTGTGCTTTCCCAACAAATGAGAAAATTCTTTGACCTAAACAAATTTAACATAATCAGGAAATTTAGTTATTGATGCAATGCAATTATCTAATCCATGGTATATATTCGAATTTAATCAGTTGTCATAGAAATGACCTTTAGAAGTATTGTTTTTACAGTTTAGAACCTAATCCATGATCATGTGTTGTACTTAGTTGTCCTGACTTTTTATTGTCTTTTCATCTAGAGAAGCTCTAAAGCCTTCTATAGTCCTTCTTGCTCAGTTTTTAAAACGTGTAGGACAGTCATTTAATAGAACGTCCCCAATTTTTACTTATCTAATATTTCCTCATGATCAGGTTCAAACTGCAAATTTTCTTGGCTGAAATACATGGCACATATGATATGTCCTCCTCAGTGTGTTACATCAAACACACATCATTTCCCAGTATTTGTTTGTTTGTTTTGGTACCAAGGATTGAACCTGGGGCACTTAACCACTAAGTCACATTCCCCAACCCTATTTATTTATTTAGAGACAGAGTTACTAAGTTGCTTAGGGCCTCTCTAAGTTGCTGAAGCTGGCCTCAAACTTGTAATCCTCCTGCCTCAGCCTCTTGAGTTGCTGGAATTACAGGTGTGTGCCACCACATCTGGCTATTTCAGTATTTTTGATATTCACTTTAATCAGTTTGTTAGATGGTACCCATCTCTTTTCCTGATTGCAGAATTTATGTTGCCTCCCTGAAAATTAATCACTTATGGGAAATTCTTTGAGACCATGTAAATATCTCATTCCCAGTCAAAATTTTACCACCAAGGTGACAAATATGTGACTTTCTAACTTCATTATCCTTTTTACATTTATTGGGTCATAATCTACTGTGATAAGGAAGATATTTTGCTTCTTCATTCATTCATTTGCATTAGTATTGAATTGGGAATTCCTGTTTTATTCAACAAGTTATAATGTTTGACTATCACAATTTAATTTGATGTTCAAAACATCTCACACTTCGTTAATGGGAACCACTTCAAGATGGGTCAGTATCTTTTAGACATACCTTCTTTATTCTTTATGTACTTCATTTTCTTTTTTTTTTTTTTTGCAATTCTTTCTTTCTTTTATTATTACTTTTAGTAGACTCTATTTTTTACAGTAGTTTAAATTTTACAGAAAAATTAAGCAGAAAGTATATTGAGTCCCCACATGCCCTCTAATTCCAACTTCTCCTATTATTGTTTTACCCCTGGGGAAGCAAATATATTTGTTTTTATTGTTCGTAATCTCCAAAAACTCCTTTTAAAATTTGTTCTGATTAGTTATACATAACAGTAGAATGCATTTTGACACATTATACATAAATGGAGTATAACTTCTCATTCTTCTGATTGTACGTGATGTCGAGTCACACTGGTCATGTAATCACATATGTACATAGGGTAATAGTGTCCGATTCATTCTACTATATCCCTAGCCCCAGATCTCCTCCCTTCCCTTCACTACTCTCTGTCTAATTCAAAGTACCTCTATTATTCCCTAGTCACCCCTTCTTTATTGTGAATTAGTATCTGCATATCAGAGAAAACATTTGGCATTTGCTTTTGGGGATTAATTTCGTTCAATTAGCTTGATATACTCCTGCTTCATTCATTTACTTACAAAAGCCAGAATTTCATTCCTCTTTAAAGCTGAGTAATATTCCATTGTGTATATGTACCACATTTTCTTTATGCATTCATCTGTCCAAAGGCATCTGGGTTGGTTCCATAGTTCGGCTAGTGTGAATGGAGCTGCTATAAACATTGGTGTGGCTGTATCACTGAAGTATGCTCATTTTAAGTCCTTTGGGACTAAACCAAGGAGTGGCATTACTGGGTCAAATGGTGGTTCCATTCCAAGTTTTCTGAGGAATCTCCATACTGCTTCCCATAGTGATTACACCAATTTGCAGCCCCACCTGCAATGTATGAGTGTATCTTTTCAACCACATACTTGCCAACCTTTATTGTTGCTTGTATTCTTGATAATTGCCATTCTGATTCAGTGAGATGAAATCTTAAAGTAGTTTTGATTTGCACTCCTCTAATTGCTAGAGATTTTGAACATTTTTTTCATATATTTGTTGATTGAGCATATTTCTTCATCTGTGAAGTGTCTGTTAAGTTCTTTGGTCCATATTTTAATTTGGTTATTTGTTCTTTATATATCTGTGAGATTAATGATCTATGTGAGGTGCATGTGGTAGAGATTTTCTCCCATACTGTAGGTTCTCCCTTCACATTTTTGATTGTTTCCTTTGCTGAAAAGGAGCTTTTTAGTTTGAACCTATCCTACTTGTTGATTCTTGATTTTACTTCTTGTGCTTTAGGTGTCTTGTTAAGGAAGTTGGGTCCTAAGCTGACACGGTGAAGATTTGGTTGCATTTTTCTTCAATTGAACATAGGGTCTCTGTTCTAGTGCCTAAGTCTTTGATCCACTTCGAGTTGTTTTGCACAGGATAAAAGATAGGAGTTTAATTTCATTTTGTTACTCATGGATTTTCATTGTTCCCAGCACCATTTGTTGAACAGGCTGTCTTTTCTCCAGTGAAATGTTTTTGGTTCCTTTGTCTAGTTTGAGATAACTGTATTTGTGGGCTTGTTTCTATGTCTTCTATTCTGTACAATTGTGTCTGTTTTGGTGCCAATAAAACGCCATTTTTGTTACTATGACTCTGTAGTATAGTTTAACATCTGATATTATGTTGCCTCCTTCTTCACTTTTCTTTTCTTTCTTTTTTTTATTGTAAACAAATGGGATACATGTTGTTTCTCTGTTTGTATGTGGAGTAAAGGCATACCATTTGTGTAATCATAAATTTACATAGGGTAATGTTGTTTGATTCATTCTGTTATTTTTTCCTCCCCCCCACCCCTCCCACCCCTCTTTGCCCTCTATACAGTCCTTCCTTCCCCCATTCTTTCCACCTTCCTTAACCCTAACCCTAAACCTAACCCTAACCCTAACGCTAACCCCTCCCATCCCCCATTATATGTCATCATCTGCTTATCAGCGAGATCACTTGTCTTTTGGTTTTTTGAGATTGGCTTATCTCACTTAGCATGATATTCTCCAATTTCATCCATTTGCCTGCAAATGCCGTAATTTTATCATTCTTTATGGCAGAGTAATATTCCATTGTATATATATGCCACAGTTTCTTTATCCATTCATCAACTGAAGGACATCTAGGTTGGTTCCACAACCTGGCTATGGTGAATTGAGCAGCTATGAACATTGATGTGGCTGTATCTCTGCAGTATGCTGATTTTAAGTCCTTTGGGTATAGGCCAAGGAGTGAGATAGCTGGGTCAAATGGTGGGTCCATTCCAAGATTTCTGAGGAATCTCCATACTGCTTTCCAGAGTGGCTGCACTAATTTGCAACCCCACCAGCAATGTATGAGTGTACCTTTTTTCCCCGCACCCTCACCAACACCTATTGTTGCTTGTATTCTTGATGATCGCCATTCTAATTGGGGTGAGATGGAATCTTAGGGTGGTTTTGATTTGCATTTCTCTTATTACTAGAGATGTTGACCATTTTTTCATATATCTGTTGATTGTTTGTACATCTTCTACTGTGAAGTGTCTGTTCATTTCCTTAGCCCATTTGTTGATTGGATTATTTGTATTCTTGGTGTAGAGTTTTTTGAGTTCTTTATATATACTGGAAATTAGGACTGTATCTGAAGTATGAGTGGCAAAGATTTTCTCCCACTCTGTAGGCTCTCTCTTCACATTACTGATAGTTTCCTTTGCTGAAAGAAAGCTTTTTAGTTTGAATCTATCCCAGTTATTGATTCTTGCTTTTATTTCTTGTGCTATGGGAGTCCTGTTAAGGAAATCTGATCCTAAGCCTACGTGTTGAAGATTTGGACCTACTTTTTATTCTATTAGATGAAGGGTCTCTCAAGTGTGTTTTATCTCAGGGATGCAAGGTTGGTTCAACATCCAGAAATCAATAAATGTCATTTATCATATCAACAGACTTAAAGTTAAGAATCCCATGATTATTTAGATAGATGCAGAAAAAGCGTTCGATAAAATACAGCATCTCTTCATGTTCAAAACACTAGAAAAAATAGGGATAGTGGGAACATGCCTTAACATTGTAAAGGCCATCTACGCTAAGCCCATGGCCAATATCATTCTAAATGGTGAAAAACTGAAAGCATTCCCCCTAAAAACTGGAACAAGGCAGGGATGCCCTCTTTCACCACTTCTATTCAACATCGTCCTTGAACCTCTAGCCAGAGTAATTAGACAAACCAAAGAAATTAAAGGGATATGAATAGGAAAAGAAGAACTCAAACTATCCCTGTTCGCTATGACATGATTATATATTTAGAGGAACCTGAAAATTCCACCAGAAAACTTTTAGAACTCATAAGTGAATTCAGTAAAGTTCAATTACAAGATCAATGCTCATAAATCCAATGCATTTTTATTCCAACAAGTTGAAGGTTTGGACTTACTTTTTCTTCTATAAGATGCAGGGTCACTGGTCTGATTCCAAGATCCTTGATCCATTTTGAGTTGAGTTTTGTGCAGGGTGAGAGATAGGGGTTTAATTTCATTCTGTTGCATGTGGTTTTCCAGTTTTCCCAGCACCATTTGTTGAAGAGGCTATCCTTTCTTCATTGCATATTTTGGCCCCTTTGTCTAGTATGAGAAAATTGTATTTATTTGGGTTTGTGTCCATGTCCTCTATTCTGTACCATTGATCTATCTGTCTATTTTGGTACCAATACCATGCCGTTTTTGTTACTATTGCTTTGTAGTAGAGTTGAAGATCTGGTATTGCAATACCTCTGCTTCACTCTTTCTGCTGAGGACTGCTTTAGCTCTTTTGGGTTTCTTATTCTTCCAGATGAATTTCATAATTGCTTGCTCTATTTCTGTAAGGTACATCATTGGGATTTTAATTGGAATTGCATTGAATCTGTATAGCACTTTTGGTAGTATGGCCATTTTGACAATATTAATTCTGCCTATCCAAGAATATGGGAGAGCTTTCCATCTTCTAAGGTTTTCTTTCTTTCTTTAGTGTTCTGTAGTTCTCGTTGTAGAGGTCTTTCACCTCTTTTGTGAGATTGATTCCCAAGTATTTTATTTTTTTTGAGGCTATTGATAATGGGGTAGTTTTCCTAACTTCTCTTTCTGAAGATTCATCACTTATGTATAAAAATGCATTGGATTTATGAGCATTGATCTTGTAACATGCTACTTTACTGAATTCACTTATGAGTTCTAGAAGTTTCCTGGTGAAATTTCCAGGTTCCTCTAAATATATAATCATGTCATCAGTGAACAGGGATAGTTTGAGTTCTTCTTTTCCAATTCATATCCCTTCAATTTCTTTGGTTTGCCTAATTGCTCTGGCTAGAGTTTCAAGGACGATGTTGAATAGAAGTGGTGAAAGAGGGCATCCCTGCCTTGTTCCAGTTTTTAGGGGGAATGCTTTCAGTTTTTCACCATTTAGAATGATATTGGCCATGGGCTTAGCGTAGATGGCCTTTACAATGTTAAGGAATGTTCCCACTATCCCTATTTTTTCTAGTGTTTTGAGCATGAAGGGATGCTGTGTTTTATCGAATGCTTTTTCTGCATCTATCGAAATAATCATGTGATTCTTAACTTTAAGTCTGTTGACATGGTAAATGACATTTATTGATTTCTGGATGTTGAACCAACCTTGCATCCCTGTCATAAAACCCACTTGATCGTGGTGCACTATCTTTTAATATATTTTTGTGTGCAATTTGCTAAAATTTTGTTGAGAATTTTTGCATCGATGTTCATTAAGGATATGGGTCTGAAATTTTCTTTCCTCGATGTGTCTCTGTCTGGTTTAGGTATCAGGGTGATATTGGCTTCATAGAACGAGTTTGGGAGGGTTCCCTCCTCTTCTATTTCATGGAATACATTTAGGAGTATTGGAATGTACTCTTCTTTAAAGGTTTTGTAGAACTCTTTGAGAACCCATCTTGTCCTGGACTTTTCTTTGTTGATAGGCTTTTGATGACCTCTTCTATCTCACTGCTTGAAATTGATTTATTTAGTTGTGCATATCCTCCTCATTCAGTTTAGGTAATTCATATGTCTCTAGAAACTTTTTGTTGTCTTTGAGGTTTTCTGTTTTGTTGGAATATAGATTTTCGAAATAGCTTCTAATTATGTTTTGTATTTCACTCGTGTCTTTTGTGATATTTCCTTGTTCATTCCGAATTTTAGTAATTTGAGTTTTCTCCCTCTTTCTCTTTGTTAGTGTGGCTAAGGGTTTATCAATTTTGTTTATTTTTTCAAAGAACCAACTCTTTATTTTGCTAATTTTTCTGATTGTTTCTTTTGTTTCAATTTCGTTGATTTTGGCTCTGATTTTAACTATTTCTTGTCTTCTACTACTTTTGGTGTTGGTCTGTTCTTCTTTTTCTAGGGCTTTGAGCTGTAGTGTTAAGTCATTTATTTGTTGATTTTTACTTCTTTTGTTGAATGCGCCCCATAAAATAAATCTTCCTCTAAGTACTGCTTTCATAGTGTCCCAGAGATTTTGATATTATGTGTCTTTGTTCTTGTTTACTTCTAAGAATTTTTTTATTTCCCTCCTGATGTCTTCTGTTATCCATTCATCATATAATATTGTGTTATTTAATCTCCAGGTATTGGAGAAGTTTCTGTTTTTTATTCTGTCATTTATTTCTAATTTCAATCCATTATGATCTGATAGAATACAAGGTAGTATCTCTATCTTCTTGTATTTGCTAACAGTAGCTTTGTGGCATAAAATATGGTCTATTTTAGGGAAGGATCCATGTGCTGCTGAGAAGAAAGTGTATTTGTTCTTTGTTCGATGCTATATTGTATATATGATGGTTAAGTCTAAATTGTTGATTGTGTATTGAGATCTATGGTTTCTTTATTCAATTTTTGTTTGGAAGATCAGTCCAGTAGTGAGAGATGTGTGTTAAAATCACCTAGTATTATTGTGTTGTGGTCTATTTGATATCTGGAATTGAGAAGGATTTGTTTGACGTACATGGATGAGCCAATGCTCGGGGCATAGGTATTTATGATTGTTATGTCTTGCTGATTTTTGCTTCCCTTAAGCAGTATATAATGTCCTTCTTTATCCCTTCTGACTAGTTTTGGCTTGAAGTCCACATTATCTGAAATGAGGATGAATACTCCAGCTTTTTCGCTACGTTCATGTGCATGGTATGTTTTTTCCCATCCTTTCATCCTTTCACCTTTAGTCTATGGTTATCTCTTTCTATGAGATGAGTCTCTTGCAGGCAGCATATTGTTGGATTTTTCTTTTTAATCCAATCTGCCAGTCTATGTCTTTTGATTGATGAGTTCAGGCCATTAACATTCAGGGTTATTATTGTGATATGATTTGTATTCCCAGTCATTTGACTCATTTTTGGTTTTTGACATGATTTGGCTTCGCCTTTATTTGGCTATTCCTTTAGGCTAGTTCCTCCCGTTGCTGATTTGCATTGTTGTTTTTCATCTCTTCCTCATGGAATATTTTGCTGAGAATGTTCTGTAATGCTGGCTTTCTTTTTGTAAATCCCTTTAGCTTTTGTTTATCATGGAAGGATCTTATTTTGTCGTGAAATCTGAAAGTAAGTTTTGCTTGGTATAAGATTCTTGATTGGTATCTGTTTTCTTTCAGGGCTTGGTAAATGTTGTTCTAGTCCCTTCTAGCTTTTAGGGTCTGGATCGAAAAATCTGCTGATATCCTTATTGGTTTCCCCCTGAATGTAATTTGATTATTTTCTCACGTGGCCTTTAAAATTCTGTCTTTATTTTGTATGTTATGTATTTTCATAATAATGTGCCTTGGTGTGGGTCTGTTGTAATTGTGTATATTTGGAGTCATATAAGCCTCTTGTACTTGGTTTATTCTTCAGTTTTAGGAAATTTTCTGATATTATTTCATTGAATAGATTGTTCATTCCTTTGTTTGTTTCTCTAAGCCTTCCTCAATCCCCATAATTCTTAAATTTGGCCTTTCATGATATCCCATAATTCTTGTAGATTCTGTTTATGATTTCTTACCATCTTCTCTGTTTGGTCAACTTTGTTTTCAAGATTAAATATTTTTTCTCCAATGTCTGAGGTTCTATCCTATTGTTTATGCTTTCTATGGAGTTTTTAACTTGGTTTATTGTTTCCTTCATTTCAAGGACTTCTGTCTGTTTTTTTTTTTTTTTCTTCAGTATCTCTAACTCTTTATTGAAATGATCTCTTGCTTCCCATATTTGCTCTTTTAACTGTTGATTGGTGCGATCATTTAATGCCTGCATTTGCTCTTTCATCTTCTCGTTTGCTTCCCTGATTGTTTTAATTATGTACATTCTGAACTCCCTTTCTGACATTTCTTCTGCTGTGCTGTCATTGGGTTTTATTGATATAGTATCTAGGTTTGTTCGGGACATTTTCTTCCCTTGTTTTCTCATATTTGTCAGATATCAGTGGGACTCTGAGATATTGCAGATTTCCTCTATTGGCTTATAGTGTCCCTGTAGATTTCCAGTATATCATCTCCCAGCCTTCAGTAGCCTGAAGTCTTGGAGGAACTTGATAATGCAGTGCTTCCGAAGAAAGCTGCCCCTAGCCTGCTACTCTTTCCAGGGCTTGGAGCTGGCTCTGTGTGGAAAGGCTCTCACTGGGCAGCCTGCTCTGAGAAGCTGGCCATGGAAGGAGCCTGCTGCCAGAGGGAGCAGGGCTTCTTGGAGAAGTCTCTGGCTGCCCTGCCCTGGTCCCAGAAGCTACCTGCAGGCCAGAACTTGCCACTGAGTCCGGGACTTGGAGCTGGCTCTGTGCAGAAAGGCTCTCACTGGGCGACCTGCTTTGACAAGCTGGCCATGGAAGGAGCCTGCTGCCGGAGGGAGCAGGGCTGCCTGGGGAAGACTCTAGCTGCCCTGCCCTGCTCTGAGAAGTCTCCCCTGTCTGGGCCTGCCGCCTGGGCCGAGCTTCACCCAGTGGGGGAGACTCACCCCGTGGCTCTATGTTAGTCCGAGTGTCTCAATGCCTCCCCTTCTTGAATCCTGGGTTCTGGAGCGACAGGAGATATAGTCACCCTCTAGTCCGCCATCTTGGATCCTCCTTCACTTTTCTTGATTAGGATTTATTTAGCTACTCCAGATCTCTTTATTTTTCCAAATGAATTTCATGATTGCTTTTTCTTCTTCAATTTATTTCTTTAGTGTTTGGTAGTTTTCATTGTTGAGGTCATTCACTTCTTTTTTGCGATTGATTTGCAAGAATTCTATTGTTTTTTTGTTCTTTTTTTTTTTTTTTTTGAGACTATTGTGAATGGGCTAGTTTTCCTAATTTCTCCTGCAGTGGATTTATCACTGATGTATAGGAACACTTTTGATTTATTGGCATCAAATTTATATTCTGCATGCTTTACCGAATTCATTTATTAGTTCTAGAAGTTTTGTGGTGGAATTTTTGGATCTTCTAAATGTGGAATCATGTTTATGGGAAATAGTGATAGTTTGCATTCTTCTTTTCCTATTCATATCACTTTAATTTCTTTCATCTAATTGCTCTGGCTAGAGTTTCAAGGACTATGTTGAATAGAAGTGGTGATAGAGGGTATTCTTGGCTTGTTGCAGCTTTTAGAGGGATTGCTTTCAATTTTTCTCCATCTAAAATGATGTTGGCCTTAGGTTTAGCATAGATAGTTTTTAAAATGTTAAGAAATTCCTACTATCCCTAGTTTTTCCATTGTTTTGAACATGAATGTATACTGTATTTTGTCAAATGCTTTTTCTGTATCTGCTGAGATAATCATATGATTCTTGTCTTTAAGTCTGTTGATTTGATGAATTACATTTATTGATTTCCATATGTTGAACGAAACTTGCTTCCCTGGGGGAACCCCACTTGATCATGATGTACTATTTTTTAAGTATGTTTTTGTAGGCAATTCACCAGAATTTTATTGAGAATTTTTGCATCTGTGTTCATCAGGATATTGGTCTGAAGTTTTCTTTTTTTCTTTTTTTCTTTTTTTTCCCTTCGGTGCTGGGGATCGAACCCAAGCACTCTGCCGGCTGAGCTATCTCCCTGCCCCTGAAGTTTTCTTTCCTTGACGTGTCCTTGTCTGGTTTTGGTATCAGGATGATAGCAGACTCATAGAATGAGTTTGGAAGGGTTCCCTCCTTTTCATCTTCATGGAATAATTTGAAGAGTATTGGGGTTAGTTCTTTTTTGAAGGTCTGATAGAACTTGGCTAAGAATTTATCTGGTCCTGTGTTTTTCTTGGTCAGTAGGCTTTTGATTACATCTTCTATTTCATTGTTTGATATTGATTTTTTAAAATTGTGTATGTCCTCCTGATTCATTTTACATAGGTCATATTTCTCTAGAAATTTGTCAATGTCTTCAAGATTTTCGATTTTATTGTATGAATTTTCAAAATAGTTTCTAATTATCTTCTGTATTTCAGTAGTGTCCATTGTGATATTTCTTTTTTAATTAGGAATTTTAGTAATTTGAGATTTTTCTCTTTTTCTTTGTTAGCTTGACTAAGGGTTCATCAGTCTTTTTTCAAAGAACAAACTCTTTTCTTTTTTAATTAATTAAAAATTGTATATATTTATGGTATACAACATAAAGTTTTGAAATATGTGTACCTTGTGGAATAGCTAAATCAAGCTAATTAACAGACATTACCTTACATACTTACCATTTTTTTTTGTTTGAACATTTAAAATCTACTCTTAGCAGTTGTTAAGTATGAACTATAGTCACCATATAACACATATTCTTTAATTTTTTTCTCCTGTTTAATTGAAACTGAATCCATTTACTAACATCTCTCCAACCTCTTGCCACCCATCAGCCCCTAGTTACTATCATTCTACTCTCTACTTTTGTAAATCCAACACTTTAGAGTGCACATATAAGTGAGATAATACGATATTTGTATTTCAATGTCTAGTTTATGCCAGTTAACATAATATCTGCCAGTCTTATCCATGTTACTTCAAATGAGAGAATTTCAGTCTTTTTTCATGTTAAGTAGCACAGGTAGTCCATGACTTACATGCTTTGACTTAACAATTTTCAGGTTAGTGGTGTGAAATCAATATGAATTCAGTACAACTTCATCTTATGTCAAGAAATAGCTCTATTTTAATGCACTCCACATTTTCTTTGTCCATTCATCTGTTAATGGACATTTAAGTTGATTCTGTATCATGGCCCATGTGTAGTGATGCAGTAAACTCAAGCATTTCCTTCCTTTCTAATGCAAGTTGTCTCAGACTGAGCTCGTATTTTTCCAGTCTCAGCTCTGGTATAAGTCTCTTACCCAAGGTTTCCTGGTTGCTTTGAGTGATGAACACTATTATAAATACAGACTGGTTTCTTGGCCAAGTGTGAGCTAACTTTTTCTATAGAAGGCCAGGTATTTAGTGCCTTCAAATTGTTGAGTTAGTACAGTGACTTTCTTAGTCCATTCAGGTTGGTATTTACAAAAGTCATAAACTGGGTAGTATATAAACAATAGAAATGTATTTCTCACAATTCTGGGGGTAGGCACAATCAAGGCACTAGCAGTTTCAGGGTCTGGGAGAGATGGCTTCCTTAATAGATAAGCCTCTTCTCAGTGTGTCCTCACATGGTACAAAGAGCTGAGTACCTGCCTACATTCTATTTCATAAGGGTATTAACCCCATCAGGAAGGCTGCATCCTATTTCCTAATACCATTGCTGGTGAATTTTGGGAGGATATAAGCATTTGGATAATGGTGATATAGTGTCATTAATATTTTAAAAAATCTACATTGTCTTTCATGTAGAATATATATCATACTAAGCATTAATATGAAAACATAAAGATTACTTAGGAGTCGATAGCAAAAGTTCAGGCAAGCAGTAAGTGGATGAGATAAAAACAAAGGGTTTCTTTGACATCATCAGATAAAGCATGCACTTGGACGGTAGAGCTAAAATCATCTACTCATTAATTGGATATATGTTATTAGAGATTTTGCAGAACCAAAGATGGCTGCTGATATTTGTTTATTTTTATTTTTTCTAACCTCAATATTTTCATAAAGAATGATGATGCCATAAACTATGATTAGGAGAACTGTGGTGTGGTATTGGGGAGATAATTAGAGTTTGAAGGTGGAACAATATTTCAGTTTGGATATAAATTGAGATGTGTATTAAACATTCCAGCCTCAAGTATAGGGACATTGTTCATACTGGCTCTGTGTAGGTTTCATCTTTTTAATAGGTACTGTTTAACATGTATTCTCTGAGACCACTTAAGGGTAGATGAAAAATAATGTATAAATGAAACCTATGAGTGTTTCATTTCTGCATTTAAGGAAGAGAAGAATGATCCAGATCATAAGAATGAAAAGGATCTGCCACTAAGGGAGGAAGAAAACCAGAAGTTGTGTGTTTGACACCAAGAAAAAATGATTTTTCAAGAAGAGACTTACGGAGTCTACTAAAGTTTAGAGTTATAGCAAGTATTCTATGAACCGTAAACAGATTAAACATATTTGGAGACATGCTTTAAACTAAATATAAAATAACAAGCTTCCATACTGCTAGGTATAAAGAGTATATAGCAATACCCAAACTATTTGACCATGAAAAATTTTTCCCAATAAAGGGTATACAGAAATACTATTCCATGGAATGATCTCATGAAATTCTCATTTAGAGTCACAATGAGGCCTAAAGGTTTTCTGGATTATGGAAGTTTGGGGTCTATATATCTGATCTTATTTTTATTTCAGTACATCATCTTTATTAATATTTGGATTTTTTAGAAACAACCCAATGTGAAATAATGATTCTTAAAAATCTTTCACTCTTTTTTAACTTTTAAAAACTTCTTCAGAGCCATACAACTTAGAAGATTTGAAATTAGTAGAGTGATTTCACAGTTGTAAATTTACTTTGTGCTGGGGGCCAATTCAATTAGCTAAGAACTTACTTTCAAATTGTTACCAATTGGATCAATGGAGTATGACAGCTCTCCCCCTTCATTTCCATGTTTCTAGGGACAAGATGTTGAAAGAAACATACTGCAAGACTAATTACGTTTGAGAAAGATAGGTTGTTCTTTCTTTCCTTTTTAAACATTAGTAGGCAAAAGGGATTTATTTTTAATCTACAATGAAGGGGCTACTGATTGCATTAACCGGGGACACACTGTGAACTGTTTCTGTGTAAGCAGAATTCTTTAGCTCATGTTGATTCCAGCAAAGTTTCAATTTCTCTTCTGTTTTCAGGGAAGGAATATAGATGACAGACATGAGCATTGCCTGCTCAGGGTCAAAGCCTCCTAGTTACATCCATAGCAGAATCTCCTCAAATTGCCATGGTTCACTTAGCATATATTAACATATTAACAGCACTGTCTACAAATGTCATTTCCCTGCCTTCTTTTTAACATCAGTCAAAAGAATTTCAAAGATGTTTGATCTTATTTTTGACTTTCATTTTCTTTTTTTCTTTCTTCTTCTTTTTTTTTTTTCTTTCTTTTATTTGAATTCTCAGCTTGGCAGTTTACCACTAGGGAGAAGTACTTTTTCTTTCATTACAATTTCAAGGTCACTTGTGGCAGCTACGACATTCGCTGCTACTGTATGTGGAAGTGCTTTGCAACCACAGTCTGTCCCAGAAATACTTTTGGATGAAATATCACCTCTGGTAATATTTATCATGGGTAACTTCAAGAATCCCTAAATTCTATATTTATAGGTGGAAAAAAGAATAATAAAAGGCACAATTTAAGATTAACAAAACTTCAGGAATGTTAGTTCCCATTTAGGAATTTTTTAGGTCATATTGGGCCTACTATTTCTCATTATTTCTAGGACAAGTATGGGTAAAAATGGATCTCAACTTGGCCACCCTGGGTATGAAGAAAAGAATAGATGTCAAAAATGGAAACAGAACATGTACTTTGCTTTTCCCCACATTCCTGAAGACAATTTGATCTGGTCTTCAGGTTCTATATTCTCTAAAAGAGAACCAGACACCATTTTGTCATTTTAGTCCTAAACCAACTTGAGACAGAAAATGACTCAATGAAGAACCTATTCCTCTGAGAGAAAATGATGATAATCTGCCTACATGCAGAAATTTATTACATGAGAACTATTATGTCATGTGAAAAATTTTTAAAGACTTTAAATTTTAAATCTCTAATTAAAGAGCAATGAGTGTTGACAAATGCTTAATAACTTTGTAATTATTCCATGAAACTAGCCTAGTTTGGGAAAACAAATTTTGTAATGTGCTAAATATAATAACCATTCTTTTATAAAAATATATCACAATTTAATAACAGATTTGTTTAGAAAAAAGTATTAAGTTTACTGTGTCCCCCAAAAATATTGACCTTGATTTAAGAAATGTTAAATGTGAAAAAAGATTGTACAATTTAGGGTTCAAGAATACCTATATTATGCACAAAGGCTATTTTCAAAAAATTGGTGAAAGACTTTATAGATGTATAGACTCCTTTAAAAATTGTGTTCTTTTTGTTTATATATGTATTTAATTTTAATTTAAAATACTCCATTGGTGGATACATAAATCTACTTAAATTATTCATTCCAAGAACATACCTACTCTACAAATTAAGAATGTAAGCAACCAGCCATTTATGTCTCAAAAGATTAAATTCAGAGCCATTACCAATTTTGCAAAATCCCAGAAATGTATCTTTTCATGCATATGTCAACACTACCTATATATGAATTATGAGAATATTTAAATGTTTTCTAAGCGTATGTTTGAATATTCGGAGGTTCCTGCTGCTTTTGAGTGTACATCAGTAGGTAGTAAAGAAGATGATTGACATTAAAGTATGATCTCAGTGACAATGTTATAGATGTTCTTTTTCTATTACTGGCAAAAAATTAAAGATTTCTAGCTTACCATTTAAACTGTGATCAGTATGACTTATAGCATTTATTTGCACTATTTCAACATGTTTGTGACATTTTGTATATTTTCATTTGTTTATATTTTATGTGTCCAACCCAGTAGGTTTTATTTTGAATAAGCACATAATTTTCCTATTGGTGAAATTCCTTCTTAATTTATAAAATTACAAAAATGAGTTTTTTGTGATTTGTTTTTTGGTAAGGTATGAAGTAAAAGATTCACAACTGAGATGTAAAAATAAAACATTATGTAGTGTCATAATCAAATTTGCAATAGTATGTTGAAAACTGTTTGTTCTATGCAGCAGAGCAAATTGATACCATAGTAAAGTGGTGATCACCTCTCCTGAAAATGTACCTTTTGATAAAATTGTCATGCTGAAAATATACTCCTGATAAATATACACTCTTGGTAAATATACACAAGAAGCGATGAAATTGTTCCCATCAAATTACATTTGATTCAGACAAATACTCCAGGGCAGAAAATCCAATCCTGTTCCTTGGATGATGGGAAGAAGATATTTTTGTACAGAAGATACTGAAAGATGTAGCATGATTATTATATTATGTGTTGACTTGATTGGAGCATGGGATGCTCAACTATAAGGATAAACATTATTCTGAGTACGTCTGTAAAGGTCTTTCCTTAGGAGATTAATATTTGAATTGGTAGACTAAGTAAAGCAGATTGCCCTCACCAATGTGAGTGGGCCTTATGCAATCCACTGGAGACCTGGAAAGTAAAGTAAAATTTGCTCTCTGTGCTTAACAGATTTTAGGCTAGGACATCCGTATTTTACCCTCAGCCTTGTTGGTTCTCAGGTATTCAAAGTCAGATTGTAATCTATACCATCAGCTCTGGGACCTCTGAATTATATCACCAACTTTCCTGAGTCTCCAGTTTACCCAGGCAGAGTGTAGGACTTCTCAGCCTCCATAATGACATATACCAACCCTGTATAACAGATTAAGAAGTCTCTCTCTTTTTAAATATCCTGGTTAATATATGTGGAGATTTTCTTTCTACTTCATTCAATCGTAATTGGAAACTTTCTTTCCCAAGTTCATGTGGACTATTGGAGAGAAGTAATTCAGTTCTTTTGACATTGAGAACTTTTGACAAATGGCAAAAGTCCATCCTCCTTGACTTCGTCATCCAAACACTTTCCTCTGGGGACTGATCACATACTGGAGCCTGCCAGGAAACAAAACAATCCAGCATTTTATGCTTAATTGAAATTTCAGATAAATGGAAGAAGTTTTAAAATGTAATTGTGTTAAAAATATTGCATAGTGCATCGTGAAACTAAAAACATACTTGTTTTTTATCTTTAAAAAATTCAGACTCATCTGAATGTCTGGCATTTTTGTGTCCTAAGTCTGACAACCTTGACTGGGGCAGTCAATGAGTGGTCCAGATTTTCACTCTGCTCAGAAATCAAAAATTCTGTCTTCCTCTGAGATAGGAGAGAAAAGTTACCCCTCTCTATGCCTTTCCTCCGTGGTAAACATTTCCTCCTGAAACACAGAAGAAGCACTCTAGATCTCGTAAGGCCGAAATCAGGAACCTCAAACGTGTACAGATTCCAAAGTGTAACATATATAAGTGCATTAGGCCTGGAGGGGACTAGGGAAAATATTTTCAATCAGTTAATAGGGACAGCTGATATTCAGCTACAGCCAGATATGTTCTGTGAATATGTGCCTAGTTAGTGTTGCTGGGTTTTTTGAAATCCAAGTCCAGATATTTTGATGGAAGTCTTCTAACAATTAAATTTTAATAACACATTGAAACAATTTTAAGAAGTAAAATAAATCAGCAAGTTACACTCAACCCAAATACTATCAGTTTTTGACTTTCAGTGCAAAATTTTCCTGGAGACAGCAGTCAGGTCTGTCTCCAAGTTGCTTTGGCTTCCAGTTCCCCAACATAAGACTTGCCTGAGTTATGAGAGGCCAGACCTCTGCTACAAAACAAAACATAAATAAAAACGACACGTAACACTGAGTGCCTCGGTCATGGTTTGATGAAGTATCTTAAAAAGGATTCAGTGACTTGAGAAGTTGAAAGTGATTCATGTGGCATCAAAGCTTACTTCAAAATTGGTTAGTACTTGCATTATACACCTAGAGGAAATCAATAGCATTGTGATGTTCAGGTAACGTCCCAGAACGGTCTACTTTAAAGGAGCTTCGAGCTAATACAATAAAGATAAAAATGAAAATGTTACCATGATCTTTAATCATATATATGTGGTCATTGTTTTTGATTCAGTAAGATGTAATTTTCTGTTTCTGAAGTTCCTGATATTCATTAATGTGTTTTGAACACCTAGTTTTCTAATTAAAATTTCTTTGTTTATATAGTAATATTAGTTTTGAGTGAAACTTTGTCTTCGTCACTCTTTCCTCTGATGTTATACAGTTCATCATTGCATGGCAAATAGTAGCAAAACTGACTTTATGTAAATGGAATGTGTACTTTCCTATATAGGTCCTAATCATCATGTTTCAACTAGAAAAATGAGTGAATGCTTCTAAGCATTTATCTTATTTTCCACTGAGAGTAAAGGGTGTTTCATTATCTAGGTGAATTATTTCGAAGAAATGGAGACTGGTTAAATATTTATGTGTATTTAGAATTCTGCTCTTTGAAATATCTCACAGTTTCGTCTAACACCACAAACTAAACAAATGCTACATACATGTCAAAGATAATCGACTTTCCTTGAGCGTGAGACAAAGATTTCCTTGAAGTGAATCAATACCCAGCAAATGGTACTCGCTCAGTAATCTGTATAATAACCAGGTAAAAGGTTTAAGTATGATTTATTTCATTTCTGTATTCATCAGTCTCAGGGGCACCTCAACCACTGAGTCACATCCCCAGCCCTATTTTATATTTTATTTAGAGACAAGGTCTCACTGAGTGGCTTAGTGAGTGCCTCACCATTACTGAGGCTGGCTTTGAACCTGTGATCTTCCTGTCTTTGCCTCCCGAGCTGCTGGGCCTAATCTTTATGATGGAGTCTCATTTCTCTGGACTCTCAGGAGAGAGACTGAGGATGTCTGGGTCTGGTCCACAGCACAGGTGAAGAATATATTTTATCATCCATGATGAGATACTTTTCTGAGAGGAAGCACTATTAATGTTTATTTGGGGACCTCAGAATTAACATGAAAGGCCACAGGAAAAATAGGACTTACAGCTGCCCATGGATATTCCATTCCTGATCAGCTTCATGAAAAGTAGCTAAATCATCTCCTAACATGCCAGATTTATTCCCTATTTTACAAGAAAATGGTTAATTTGGAGTTTGACATTTAAACATAAGCCATTATTACCCATGGGATGGCACTTTCAGAAGTCTTTGATATTATTCAATTTCAGTCAGAATATAAGGCACTTGTAAGGTGACTAAGGGGCTACTGCTAGCTGAAGATCGGGGCAAGGTTTTCTCATCTCTGCAGACAACTGACATTTTTTTCTCAGATGCTAGATCAAATCTCTACTTCTTTCAGATGTGTCTAAAATGTAAACTTACTCTTGGAGTTTCTCCGTTCAAACTTAAAGTGAGGGACAGTGTAAATGCAGCTCAAGATTGCAAGAGAAAATGAAATGGGCTTGCTCTGAGTTACTAAAAGGAAAAAAAAATAACAGAAATGTTATCTGAGTTAGGAAAAGATTCTGCTAGCTGTTCAATGCACCTGAACAGCACAATGGCAATTGTATAATGCCTTTTTTTTTTTTTTTCATCTTTTGGAAATCTTGACAAGGGTATCTGAAACATTTACTGTCCTACAAAAGAAAGAATCATGTACAGCAGTTCCCTTGTACTAATTTTGTTTTTGTGGTTGGTGTTTTCAGTGGTAGTTTCAGTTTTACCTGAAACCAGTTTTACCTCAGTTTGAAATGTTAAATGGAAAATAATAAGAATCAATCATGAGTTTTAAATATTTTTTGCAGTATAGGTTTATAATTGTCTATTCTATTACTAGTTATTGTTAACCTCTTACTGTATCTAATTTATAAGTTGAATTTTTTCATAGGTAAGTGTGTGCAGGAAAAAAACGTGGAATATACACATGGTTTGGTCCTATTCATGAGTTCAAGCAACCACAGGGGTCTTGGAATGTATCCCTCCCAGAGAAGGGGGACTACAGTTTTAAACAAAATGTGTATTAATAAAAAAATTTAACTTGGCAGAAACACAACTCTTCCATTATATTTGACACATTGCTTAGGGGTGTGATATCTGCTATACTAGCTAATGAGACATTAATACTTAATTATAAAAATGTGCATTTTATTGTAGCTGTTCAAAGACAGTAGGATTTCTTAGTTTAATTTTTACTTTTAATAAATTAGTTGTAAATGGGTTACATTAGTTGTATGACAGTCCTACTCAAATGGATTTCATGAATATTCTTTTTTTATTTTATTTTTTTGATACCAGGGATTGAATCCAGGGATGCTTAACCATGGTATCACATCCCCAATCCTTCACTATGTTTTATTTTGTACACAATCTTAAGTTGCTTAGGGCCTTGTTAAGTCACTGAGGTTGACTCTGAACTTGTGATCCTCTTGCCTCTGCCTCTTGTCACAGGAATTATAGGCACTCATGACCAGGCCTGGCATCATGAATATTCTTCATAGCATGTTAAGGTTTATTTTAACATTCCTTTTATAACCACTGTAAAAGTGACTGTAAATAGTTCCTATTTATTTAATAGGAAAAGTGAGTTACTACAAAAGTGAGTTACTGTGACAAGCCTAAGGTCATTACAATTCACTTACTTCTGACTCTTTGCTACTGGATCATTTCCAAAAGTTCTTGTAGAATTAAAAAAAAAATTTATATTTGATTGAGACTACTTATTTAGGTAGTGAAGATGATACTGAGTCATTATAAAATACAAACAAAAGTAGTTTTATTAGAAAGTACAACAGACACTGAAGAGATTTAGAACTTCAAAAAATACTGTACTGAAAAACTTAAATTTGTCGATGGTAAATATTTGATGGAATTTGCATATCTTACTTTTCATGAAAATTTTCCAAAAAGGACACTTACCAAATTTTCAAGGTTACCATCTAAGGAGTTTCTATGATTATAAAGTTATAAAGGCTCTTCAGAGGTCCTAGAGTTCAAACCTTTTCAGTGTCTTACCCTAGTGTCAAAACTTCTTAGTAGAAAATAATTCTAAGAGCAGAATATTAGTCATTTTATTTGAAAATATTTCACAACTTTTTGAAAAGCAGTTGTGCACATCAATCTGCTAAAACTTTATAAATGTAAATGTAAGATTCACATTTGCAACTTTGCAAAATATATGTGGCCACAGGATGCACAGATGTTTGATTAGACATATTCTGGAGGTGTCTGTGAGGGTGTTTTTTTCAATGATTAACATTTGAATTTGTAGATTGAATTTAAAGTAAATTCCCCTTGCAAATGTGAGTGGACTTCATTCAATCAGCTAGAGGCCTGAAAAGAATAAATGTTTGGGAACGGGAGAACCAGGTCTTAGCAGATTCTGGGGCACTGACCAGCAGAGGTCTGCACACTGACGGAAGCTAACATCATCATCTCTCCAGGTCCTCAGGTTTTCAAATTTAGGTTGAAACTGCACCACTGGTCCTTGCTTTCCCAGTGGCAGGAAATGGATCTTGGGACTTCTCATAAACATGTGAGTCAATTTCTTATAATAGATGATAGATACCAAGGCAGAGGGATAAATAATATCCCATTGTTTCTGTTTCTCTGGACAAATCTGACTAATAGGCATTGATATATATCTTCTTTTAATTAACTTTAAGTTAATAATCTGGATTAAAATAAATGGTGTGGTTCTGTTCCTAACTAGAATCTGACTGAGACAGCCCCCTTTTATCTATTATAGGATACTTAAATTATTTTTTTCTAACCAATTTTAAGAGAATTTTTGGTTCAGTAAATTACTATTATTTTTCCAATTGCTTGGCAATATTAGAAAACTATAGAACTTTTTGCCTCTATTACCTCTTACTTTCTTTTTGAAGATATTGCTTGTTATGTATTTTAAATCATGTAATCTATTATTTTTGTTTGTATAGTCATTAATCTTTTATATTTATGAGCCTATTTACACTTTTTCTTCTAGAAATTGTTTCATGTTAATATGCTTTTCCTTCATCCTTAAAAATCTCCATTTAACCTTTTTTTTCCCCTTAAGTTTTGATGGAAAGGAAATCTTGCTACTTTTGTTGTTCTAATAATCATCATTTACCTTCACTTTGGAGGGATACTTTTATTGGGCACAGAATTTTAGATCAGTTGCATTTTCTTTGATAACTTAAAGTGGACCTTCCATTGTACTCTGACATCTATAATTTCTCTCAAATATTTTTACACCCTGGGTCTCAGCCATATTTTTCACTGCCTCGGTGATACTCCACTACAATTTAAAATGGCATATTCATTTTAACTGGATCTTATAGTTATTTCTTTAATCAAATACTTCAGCTCATGAACAAAAAAAGTAGAGTAAATTCAGTATAAGTGGGTAATGTGAAGTGATTACAGCTTGACTTTTTTCTAATTTTCTGATCAAAGTATCTAAATTATGCTGAGTGGTACTAACTATATAAGGTTGCCAATTGATAAAGCAATAAAGTTCATAGACTTTTCACTAAGTATATTGGAACTCACCTTTGTCTTCTCTTGACATGTGGAACTTACTTAATAATTTTTCTCTAATTTACTAAGATATGCTTGGGAAAATCGTACTGTTCCCCACCAGTTTAACACTGGTTAAAGGTGAAATGCCTACAGTAAATACTAAGTAGAAAAATTGAGAACTAAATGACTGTAAACAACTTAGCACCTACTTCAACTTATACAAAAGTAAATCAAGAGCTGTTACTCATGTAAAAAAGGAAATTGTCAAGTAGGTGAGTAGTAATGATTAATGGAAATGTGTTCTCAAGAAACATACATTTTTGGATTATGTCCATTACCAGCTTTGTTGAGAAAAATCTATCAAACTTTTTCTACATTAGAGATGGCATCCTTTCAGGCTACATAGCTAGTGTTTTTGGCAGACACTGGTATCAGGGAGTTTTCAGGAAAGCAGAATATAGCTATTTAATAACCAAGCTTCCAGAATTCTACTCTGATCACTTAGTTAGGGCACCTTCTCCCAAGGACAAAGAATACTTTGTCTCAGTAAATGACTGTCACTACCATTATATGGCCAGAAAAATAAATTGGAAGTCATATTGACTCTTCTCTTTTTCTTACACTGTAAACCTAATGTACCTACTAATCCTACAGGTAAAAGACTTTTGAATATTGGTAAAGACAGTTAATATTATCATGTGTCTTTAAAGGATATTAATATTATGTGGACTAGAATAAGTAAATTACCTTTGTAGCTGGAAGCTGAATATGACTCTTTTCTAATTTAGTATGATATTGCTTGATAGTGTTTTAAAATAATGCTTTTCTTTTTCAGGGAGGTGAAACAGTTAATTCTTTTTTTAAGGTTTTGAATGCCCCCCTTTAAACAGCTTACATACACATATGAGTCCCTGTTCATAAAAAAATGTGCATATATCATTGCCCATATGAAACTGTTAAGTTGTTCTCAAAGTGTTTTAATTAGTTCTACTCAATTCAGGAAACACACACACACACACACACACACACGCACACACAAACGCAAAGACACACATTTGGAATGTCAGAGAGCCATAGTGAAAGTGTTGGTTCAGGAATAAACAATTTATATCTCAAATGAAACATGTAGTTTAATTTCTCTCTGACTTTATACTTCATTAAAGCAAGTTCCCATAGTCTGAGATGTCCTATAATTATTGTTTAATGAGTTTCATTATTTTTTATTGTGCTTATTACTAATGACAGTAACTTCTCATTTGCACTTACAATGTATTTCTTTTACAGGTTGTAGATCGTTTAATTGACTTGCATAATCATTAGGTTTCTCAACTTTGAGTAGGGTAAATTTTCCAGTGGATTAGATTTCAATTCAAGATTTAATATTCAGACTGAAAATGTCTACATTTTAAAAAAAACCTTAAATTTAAAACTCCAGTATGTTTCTTAACATGCAAAAAAAATTTGAAAGGTATATGATATTCTTAAAGAATAAAATAATCGCTGAACAACAAACAGCTAGAGAAATGATTGAATCTTATTTGTATTGAAGGGGAATGGGAATGTGTACAAATTTAATGAGAACTTTATGCTTTCATATGATGTATTTGAAGGATATTAAGATATCATTTTACTTTATAACCACTAGCAATGAGAGTATATTTTGTTGTCTTTGAACAAGAATACTGTAGTTAAAATGAAAAATCCAAAACTAGGGATCTCACTTTTTTAGATGACCTCTAAACTTATATTGCTTTTCTTCATGCTAAAAATTATTCATGATCTCTAAGAATAAATTGAGGCATTCCCTAAAAAGTATGCAAAAGAACAACAAAATAAGAGGTATAAAATAGTTAGACAACATGAATAGTTCTGTGAATTTCAAAATTCACTTAGTAGATGTCACAAAGGGCAGAATTAGCAGATACAAAAGAGAAAAAAAATGTGTAGAATGTAAAATATCCTGAACTGATGAAAGACATGAACCTTTGAATCAAGACACAAAGAAAGTGAAGTAGATTGAAAGATTTCCATCTAGTAAATCCTAATAAAATTTTATAACTCTAAGTAAAAAAGAAAAATCCTAAAAAATTATTTTCAAGGAACAGAAATTTATATGTAAATTATATGTATAATTTATATCTTGTCAGTCTTTTTTTTTTCCTGAGGAAACAATTTTGAATGTAGAAACACAGTCTTTCAGTGAGTATGAAAAAAGTATATAGATCTCTTTAGACACATTAGGAACTTGAGAATTTATTTCCAAAATAGTTTTCCTAAAAAAATTACTCAAGTTTTGAAAAATACAGGAAAGAAGAAGAAGAAGAAGAAGAAGAAGATGACGAAGAAGAAGACAACGAAGAAGAAGAAGAAGAAGAAGAAGAAGAAGAAGAAGAAGAAGAAGAAGAAGAAGAAGAAGAGGAGGAGGAGGAGGAGGAGGAGAAGGAGGAGGAGGAGGTGGAGGAGGAGGAGGAAGAAGAAGAGGAGGAAGATGATGATTAGGAGTGTTCACCAAAACTAGAGATAAAGAAAATAAGGCCTTAAAGAAAAATATGAATTTCAGTTACAATAGATTGACTCTGGTTGACAAAGGATATAGTGGTAGTGATTACTCTGGTAAGAAAGGTAAAAGAAAACTTTGGGGGTTCATTTTGCCCAGCTGAAGGTCTAACCTACATGAGATTTGGGATCGGAACCAAAGGTCAAATTGTTAGCCAGAAATTCACATTTGCATATCTCTCCCATGAACCCCTTCCTGGTAGCAGAAAAACAATATATATAACATTAGAATAGAAAAAGTGAGTCTCAATCTCAATTCTATAAGAAATGATACCAACACTAACCTCTAATATCTTTTACTAATCTTGATATAATTAATTTATGCTCTCATGCCATCTTTCTCAATGGATTGAGATAGATTTTTCTTCCTAAATATTTTCCACATGACCAATATGTTAGCTTCCAAAAATACAGGTACAAATATTTTACTCCTCAATCTGAACATGTATGTGTTTTCTTCCTCTCTAATTGAGCTGCATTTCATTGAGAATTAAGTTCAACCTCTATCTTATTTCACTCTACCCTACCAGCTTCATCTCTGGGTTTGTCTTCCCTATTCTCATTTCTTCAGTTTAGTATGTTTTCTTTCCAGCATTTTCTGAGTGTTCTTTTACCCTCCCACATCCATGCCATCGACATTGCTTTTCTTAGAGAGGTGTCAATACAGGTTTGCTGGAGTACCAAAAAATGCTGGAGTTGGGTCCTGTGGAACCAAGTTTCTTGGTGACAATGAATAGTATATGGAAAGCAAAGTGACCAGAGGCAAAATAGGCCTCAAAATTCAGAGCAAAAATGGTATTAGAGCATTAATCTCCTAACACATTTAAGGAGGATCCAGTTTGATGACCATGAAAGAGGGTTGATGATTAAAAAAAAATCACCATTTTGAGCCACCAGGAATATGAGCAAGACTAGTTTAAAGGGTTGAAAGCACTGTGGTTATTTCCTTGCTTTTCCATATTACCTTCCTATCTGGAAATAACTTTCCTCTGCATCCACCAGACTAATGCTTTCTTATGGTAGGCTTAATTCTATCACCCGACTTACTGGATAGTCCCTCCAAAGCTATGCCATTTATGCTCTTTAACATCTGTTCCCATTATGGTCTATTCATTTTCATGCTGCAGTACTTACTGTATGGTATTGCAGGTAATGATTTCAGTTGATAATTTTCCAAATGGATTGAGAATCCTTTGGTTGCAAAGATTGTGTCTTCTTTACTTCTATACACCAAGCACTCACTCAATGTCTGGTTTATACTAAGTAGTCCACTAAAAGTTAATTGAATGTTGAGTTGATGATCAATATAGCTCTCACTTATCCATAAGTATTATCATTTGCAAAATTGGGTTGCATTTTAGATACAACTGTGAATGGTAATCTTTACAATTTCCCTTTTAATTTAACATTGGCTTTTTATGAAGTATTGTTAACATAAAATAACAACTGCTTTAAAGGAAAAATGAAATAAAAGTTTATTCTGAGACAAATATGACTATCTCGGGAACACAAAATTCAAGTTAACCAAATTGTTCACAGCCACTGCATAAAGAAGGTCCTAGTTCAGACATTCATCAAATACATTGATGGGAGCATTAGGCAAGCAAACTGTAGTTAAGTGGGGAAATCTTTTCTATAGATTTCAGATCTTACAACATTCTTAGCTTTCAGGTTGGTGAAAGCTAGAAATCTGCTAATCTTAGTGATATATTATGAGAGTTTTACCTAATACTTATGAGGATGTTAGCTCAGATGCAGAGGTTGAAAGTAAATGGCTATTAAAAGGATGAAGATAACCTAAGATAAATATGGCTTTCCACCTACATAATTCCATCTCCCCACAATGGTGGTGTTCTACTCAGCCAAGGTCAGTCTGTGGAGTCTTTAATACAGATGCAGCTTCTTCATAGAACTTTAATTCCACCACTATACTACATTTAAATTTTGTTTACACCAAATTTTTTAAAAATATTCGATTCTGTTTCATTCATTACTAGGTCAAGTTTTCCTCAGTAATAGATGAGTAGGACTGGATTTTACCGAATACACAATGACCCTTAAGAAAGTTGTGGAGCCAGAGTGTGTGTGCCTGCAGCCTCCTGAATTATATGTAGTAGCAGAGATGAATCCACCAGAAAATCAGTTCCTTATAAATCTACCTGAATTCTTCATACTCTAGCAATGACAACAGTGAAAGTGCTAATTCTCAAGATATAAAAATAATAAACTTCTTTCAAAGACCAAAGTGAAAGTTTCAGCAGGACAACTGAATTGTATTCAATTCATAGTTATTGACAAATAACATTTTTATACTTCATAACTAAAACTTTCCATATATTTCTCACATATTTCTTTGACTGGCATAAAAACATTGCTTAAAAACATTGTATAAATAAGCCTATAGTAGAGTGTGGCTTAAATTTTATGTATCATTTAGAAATGTATCATTTAGAAATTGTTTTGGAAGTAATGGATAACAGAATGAACTTTTTTTTTTTTAATCTTGTTTGGAAACAGTTTATGTCAATGTGGTCAGCAGTGTCTTATTAGCACCACTCTAAATAGCTGAATTATGATCTGTTTGCACCATAATCATCTATCCTGAAAACCTGTGAATAATAGTTTTGGTAGTTGTGTGTGTATTTACTGGTGTTTGGTGTGGGGAGGGAGGACACATGGATCCTCTTAGTGTTTTCTACATAAAAGATCATGTCATTTGTGAAACAGACAAATGACGAATGATTTTTTTTCTTTCCAGTGTGGATGTGTGGATGCTTTTTATTTCTTTTTCTTGGTTGATTGTACTGGCTAGAAACGCCATTGCAATATTGAAAAAATATGGTGATAATGAACATCCTAACCTTGAATTTTAATAGAGGGAAAGCATCTAATTTTTTTTTTTACTGTTAAATATACTCACTTAAATATTCTATAGACTGCCTTTATCAAGTTCCAAAAATTCCCTTTGTAGGAACTAAGGAACCCTCCCCTGTCCTCTGAAGGTTAGGTAATTAACTCTACTGAAACAAACTGACAGTTGACAGATTAACAGAAGAAAACTATGATATGCACAGGATCATCACAGGAAATGAGAACCCAGTGAACTGATGAGGTTTAGGAGACCGAAGAGAACTTTATTCACATGGGACTGGAAAGTGAGGACTGTAGGCACTTTTGGAAGGGGAGTAAATGACTTTTAGGAGAGAAGAATATGTGGAAAAAAGCAGACAATAGCCTGGGTGTGGCTATTTGAGCTCTGGATGTGGTGTCAACTTAGTTCTTACTGAGTTAATATTCTGGAAGATTGCAGACTTTAGATAGGAAAATTTCAGACAAAACTCATTTCCTGTGTGTCTGGAGAGAGATAGGGAGAAGAGGTAGGGAATAAAGGTCAGAGACCAGACATGATTCTCCTTTAGTTTAAAGCACTCATCTTGCCACAGAGTCATATTTTGGGTATCATTTTCTAAGTTCCAACACCTTCCATTTCTAGTCTTTTGTGATAATTTATTATAAATGGGTGGTGGATTTTATCAATAATTTTCCCATAGATATTTTCCTGTGTCTATTGAAATGGTTATGTGATTTTTTACCTTTTATTCTTCCAATATGGTGTATTATAAAAGTTGATATTAGAGGGTACTAAAATGACCTTGCATGCCTGGAAGAAATCCCTTTGGTTGTGGTGTAAAATCATTTGTATGTTTGCTGAACTTGGTTTACTAATATTGTGTTGAAGTTTTGCATTTTTAGTAATGAAGGATAAGGTATATAGATGTTTTTGTAACATCTTTGGCATTTGTATCAAGGTAGTGCTAGTCTTAGAGAATGAATTGGGAAGTAGTCCCTCCCTTTCTGGAAGAATTCATGAAGAGTTGGTTTTATTTCCTCTTAAATTTTCGATAGTCTCCACCAGGAAAGCATCCTAGCCTTGACTATTCCTTGTGAGACAGTTTTAAATTGCTAATGAATTTCTTCTTGTGAATTCTTTATTATAGGTTTGCAAGGCAAGAAGAAACTTGTGCCAGAATATAAATCACATTATTATTTCCTTCTTGAGGAACTTTCGCCATGAAAAATGGTTTTAAGACAGCTGAATTAAAAAGTATACTTGGTGAGTTACTTGGTTTATAATGTGGTGCTTGGTCCTTAGCTCATCACTGATAATAGCAAGTACTTCATGGATTAGTGTCTGCCCATGGACTACATTTTGATAGCAGTGGTCTAAGTCACTTCCTGTAATATGAAGGTAGGATATATCAAAACACTTCGATAAAAACTTGATAGCCTATACTACTTACAGTAACATACAGGGGATTTTTTATGTTTCAATGGGGTGTGTCATGGAAAGTGAGGAGAGGGATATGGCCTGATCTAAGATGGAGTCTGCAGTAATGCACAGAAAGGTTCTATTAAGAACCCAGAAAGTACATTTTCCTTTCTTCTGTTTTCCTTTCTTTCTCTTTCTTTCCTTTCCTTTCCTTCCTCCCTCCCTTCCTTTCTTCCTCCCTTTTCTTTTTTTCTTTCCTCCTGCTGAGCAACTTTGACAGCTTTTCTTTTACTTACTAGAATGTAGCCACTCAAAATTCCTTAATTTACATACTTGGTTTCAGCTGGGCATGGGTGGGTGTTTGCAATTATAATTTTACTTTTTAAATTTTTTTATTGGTGCATTTTAAGTCTATATAATATTGGGATTCATAATGCCATTTTCATACATGTGCATAACAACTTAATCAATCTCAGTTCTTTTCCTTTCTATTCTCTTGCTGCTCACTGATCTGATGTACTTCTTATAAAGAAGCATAATTATGTAATACAAATGTGATGTTTGGGAGCCTCGACTGTGGGTATACAAGAAGCAAACAGCATAGGCATGATCTGGCAAACATTGCCAAGTGTTTTCTCTTGTACTTCAAAATGATTGCTCTTATAACTCACTTTTTGGATTAATCTGCAAAACTTGTGGTATAAAATTAAAAATCTCCAAAATAAGTGAAACTGCCAGGGGTAAAATTTTCTTTCAAAAAAGCATATTTAATTTTGTTTGAATTTGTCATTTAAGTCATTGGGTTTTCAGGTTGAGTGTGTAGCCTTTAGTAAAAAAATAGAATGAGAGGCTAAATAACCATTCTGATTTCCTATGTTGATCATAAATCACTTACAGATCTTATTAAAGAATATCTCAAAACACTTTGAGTAATGGAGAAATACATATATTCTAAGTACATTGTTTAAAAAGATAAAGTTTATTCGAATATATATTCTTATTTGGAAAGCTTTATAATTCATTCTCATTAATATTTATCATTTATTATGTGCATGAACTTCTAGGTTACAGACAGTATTTGTGAAAAACTAGTACTCAGTTAACAAAGAAGACAATTACTTTTAAAAAAATGTATACATGCAATTATGTGTGCATATGTAATATTTATCATATGTGTTTGTGTCCTCATTAATAGAGCAAAGGTATATCATTCAGAAAATTCTATAGGTTTTAGAAGGTCTATGCCAGGAGTTAGGGACACAGACAAAAGCATATTTTTTATTAGAGTACAGATATCCATTATAATTCTTATCCTTGTTTCTTCATAAGTAAGGGGTATTTTATTTAGATTCTTGGAAAAAAATATTTGTCTTAGGTTTCTGTTTTTCAGTATGATATATGTACCTGCAGGGTTTTGGGTCTTTATTCTGCTTGGTGTTCTATGAACTTCCTGCATACTGTGTGGTTTGGTGTCTTTTCATTAAGTTTCAAAACTTCTTGGCCATTAGTACTGCAAATATTTTTTCTTCTCTGTTCTCTCTTGGTTTTCTTTCTGGCATTAGAACTACACATGTATTACACCTTTTGAAATTGTCTCACAGTTATTGAACCTTTTGTTCCTTTTTGACATTTTTTTTCCTGTTGTCCTTCAGTTTGTGAAGCTTCTATTGATTCACTTTCAAGCTCCCTGATCATTTCTGTGTTGCTTCTACCTAAAATCTAGGAAAGGTTGTTTTTATTTTCTTTGCATTTTTGATTTCTAGCATTTGCTCTGATTCATTCTTACTGTTTTTATTTTTCTGCTTTTATTAACCATCTGTCTTGTATGCTGTCAACTTTTTCCACTAGAACTCTTAATATGTTGATTATAGTTATTTTAAAATTTTCTCTCTAATAATTCTAATGTCTAATTCTCATACTGCTTTATCTCTTCAGTGTTTTAATCTCACCTCTTCACCTACTTTGTAATTTTTTTGTTGTTGTTGAAAGCAAGATATGTTTATCAAATAATGGAAACTAGCATGATTGGACCATTATTAGAAAGATTTATATTAAACTGGATAGGTTGTTGAGCTGCATTAGGTGTGAGAGTCTTCAAATTCCTCTAGGTAGCTCTTTGTTTCTGCCTGTATTCTTGACTTTGGGCTTCCCTAAGTGCCCTGCTCAGAGTTGGATTGTGTCTTGCAGCTACTTCAGCTCTAGAACACACTATAGTTATAGTGGAGCACTGTTTGTGTAGTGGTAAGGTTTGGTGAACAGGGATTCTTTCACAGTCTTCAAATTAAATCGGTCTTTTTGTGGGCTGTGCCTCAGGGTTGTGAACTTCACAAGTCTCTTCCAGTGATGGAACTTTCTCCCCCTGCCTGCTACTCCCTGCCTGCAACAGTAGCAGAAGCTGGAGTGGGAATCCCATGCTCCCAACTGGACAATGCTCTAGCAAAGCTGCCTTCCCAGAGAAGAGTCTGTTATGGAGAAGCTTTAGGTAGTTTTAGAATATTTACTCTAACTTTCCTCAGATCAGAGGCCTGAGGGGATCTTCCTAGCAACTTTCACTGAGAAAAACTGGTATGGTTGCTCTATGCAGATAAAAGCCAGGACACATCTCACTGCATCTCCCTTAGACAGTGTGCCAAGTCATTTTCTCACTTTCTTGCTGTTTCACACTCACCTCTGGAAATTTGTGAAAAACTACAATTTATGCTTCCCCCAGTTTACAGTTCCAGTGGTTTCTCCAGGTAAATAGATCTCTAGGTCCTTCAAGTGGTGCTCTTTCCTCCAAATTTTCATTGGTGAGTTTATCTCATTTCTTTGATGAATTCAAGGGGGGAAATTATTGATTATTTTCCCCATTATCCCTTTTTCCCATTTATTTTTTTGTTGTAAAGAAGGAATGACTTCAAAGCTTTTTAAGTGCCTTCATTAAAATGAGAAACTTTATTCATTTTTCAATAAAAATAATAAAAGCATTTTACCACATTAGTCACTGCAAATTGCAAATGCTGTGGACCACAAAAGTATATGTGACTGTACACATTGGATATATTTTCAAACTTTTCCTAGTGACAGGGTATTCTAAAGTTTTTAAAAGGCATTGTCCTTTCAAAGTAGCTTTCAAACACCTCAAAATTATAATTCTTCAAATTTCCTAGTTTTCATTATGAAAATATTTTTCTTTTTGTGAAAATTAACAGGATAAGATCACTGACACACTGTGTAATTTTTAGGAACACTATATGTTCTGTGCAACCTTCATCTGTGTTGGAATGTGCTCTCTCCAAGAGTAACACTTGCAAAATTTCTTATCTGGACAAAATTCTTGAAATGTTTTCTTTTTCTTTTACAGTTTTAAACATGCTGTACGATATAGTTTGTATCTAAAATGTCCCACAAAAGCCCAAGTATTAAAGGCTTTTCCCCAGTTTATGGTGCTAGGAAGTGGTGAACACTTTAAAAGGTGGGGTCTACTGGGAGGTCTAAGGTCATTGGGGGCATTCCCTCAATGAGGGGAACCCAGGCCCTTCCTCCTCCTATTTGCTCCATTGCAAAAAAGTGAATAGTTTTGATCTCCCATGCACTTCCGCCATGATGTGCTGCAACAGACTCAAAGCAATGGAACCAATTGATTATGGACTGAAATCTCCAAATCTGTGAGCTCAAATAAATTTTTCATCATTATCTGATTATCTCAGGTATTTTGTTGCAATAACAGAAAGTAGGCTTATACCCTCTAATAAAGCTTCTTTCTTTTCTAGCCCATTATCCTTGTACCTAACATAAGTTTTAATAATGATTCATATTAATCAAAGTACAAATTAAGCACTTTGGGAAATATTTAATGTCTCAAAGAATAGTATATTAAATCAATGCCCTCTAGAAGTTAATACCACATAGTACGTATAAACTTACTCTGGGTCTTTTTAAATCCTGAGAAAACATCAACAGCTTATAGACTTTCATGTAGAGTACTGTATTTGACTGAATAATCATTGCCACTGCATTAACATATGTTCACAACTATTCCATACATCTAATGTTGTACCAAGGACAGTTCAGTAAGAAATGATACTTAAGTAATACCAACACTTTACCTTTTTAAAAGTTTCCCATAATGATCACACCTTATTTTTAAAAAAATTGGCATAAAATTTGTTACCATTATGCAGTGAAATACAGTAACACCAACTAGAAGCAGCTTGTGGGGCTAGGTAGTATGGTGTTTCCTTTTACTTAAAAGAACTTCTGTATTAGAGCTGCTATACAGAAAAACACAGAAGTATATTTTCTCATGAGACCAAGTTGCTGACAGGGTCTTTCTTCTGAGGTCTCTCTCCCTGTTTGTAGAGACCTTCTTCTTTTTTTTTTTTATATTGTAAACAAATGGGATACATATTGTTTCTCTGTTTGTACTTGGAGTAAAGGCATATCATTTGTGTAATCATAAATTTACATAGGGTAATGTTGTTTGATTTATTCTGTTATTTTTCCCTTTCCCCCACACCTCCCACCCCTCTTTTCCCTCTATACAAGCCTTCTTTCCTCCATTATTGCCACCCTCCCTAACCCTAACCCTAAACCAAACCCTAATCCTAACCCTAACCCCTCCCACCCCCCATTAAGTGTCATCATCTGCTTATCAGTGAGATCATTCGTCCTTTGGTTTTTTGAGATTGGCTTATCTCAATATCAAGATATTCTCCAATTTCATCCATTTGCCTGCAAATGCCATAATTTTATCATTCTTTATGGCTGAGTAATATTCCATTGTGTATATATACCACAATTTCTTTATCCATTCATCAATTGAAGGACATCTAGGTTGGTTCCACAACCTGGCTATTGTGAATTGAGCAGCTATGAACATTGATGTGGCTGTATCTCTGTAGTATGCTGATTTTAAGTCCTTTGGGTATAGGTCAAGGAGTGGGATAGCTGGGTCAAATGGTGGTTCCATTCCAAGCTTTCTGAGGAATCTCCATACTGCTTTCCAGAGTGGCTGCACTAATTTGCAACCCCACCAGCAATGTATGAGTGTACCTTTTTTCCCCGCACCCTCACCAACACCTATTGTTGCTTGTATTCTTGATGATCGCCATTCTAATTGGGGTGAGATGGAATCTTAGGGTAGTTTTGATTTGTATTTCTCTAATTACTAGAGATGTTGAACATTTTTTTATATATCCATTGATGGTTTGTAGATCTTCTTCTGTGAAGTGTCTGTTCATTTCCTTAGCCCATTTGTTGATTGGATTATTTGTATTCTTGGTGTAGATTTTTTTGAGTTCTTTATATATTCTGGAAATTAGTGCTCTATCTGAAGTATGAGTGGCAAAGATTTTCTCTCACTCTGTAGGCTCTTTCTTCACATTACTGATAGTTTCCTTTGCTGAGAGAAAGCTTTTTAGTTTGAATCTATCCCAGTTGTTGATTCTTGCTTTTATTTCTTGTGCTATGGGAGTCCTGTTAAGGAAGTCTGATCCTAAGCTGACATGTTGAAGATTCGGACCTACTTTTTATTCTATAAGATGAAGGGTCTCTCAAGTGTGTTTTATCCCAGGGATGCAAGGTTGGTTCAACATCTGGAAAGTAATAAATGTCATTCACCAATCAACAAACTTAAAGTTAAGAATCCCATGATTATTTAGATAGATGCAGAAAAAGCATTCGATAAAATACAGCATCCCTTCATGTTGAAAACACTAGAAAAAATAGGGATAGTGGGAACATGCCTTAACATTGTAAAGGCCATCTACACTAAGCCCATGGCCAATATCATTCTAAATGGTGAAAAACTGAAAGCATTCCCCCTAAAAACTGGAACAAGGCAGGGATGCCCTCTTTCACCACTTCTATTCAACATTGTCCTTGAAAATCTAGCCAGAGTAATTAGACAAACCAAAGAAATTAAAGGGATATGAATAGGAAAAGAAGAACTCAAACTGTCCCTGTTCGCTGATGACATGATTATATATTTAGAGGAACCCTGAAATTCCACCAGAAAACTTTTAGAACTCATAAGTGAATTCAGTAAAGATCAGTTACAAGATCAATGCTCATAAATCCAATGCATTTTTATACATAAATGATGAATCTTCAGAAAGAGAAGTTAGGAAAACTACCCCATTATCAATAGCCTCAAAAAAAAAAAAAAAAATACTTGGGAATCAATCTCACAAAAGAGGTGAAAGACCTCTACAATGAGAACTACAGAACACTAAAGAAAGAAATTAAAGAAAATCTTAGAAGATGGAAAGATCTCCCATGTTCTTGGATAGGCAGAATTAATATTGTCAAAATGGCCATACTACCAAAAGTGCTATACAGATTCAATGCAATTCCAATTAAAATCCCAATGATGTACCTTACAGAAATAGAGCAAGCAATTATGAAATTCATCTGGAAGAATAAGAAACCCAGAAGAGCTAAAGCAATCCTTAGCAGAAAGAGTGAAGCAGGGGGTATTGCAATACCAGATCTTCAACTCTACTACAAAGCAATAGTAACAAAAATGGCATGGTATTGGTACCAAAATAGACAGATAGATCAATGGTACAGACTAGAGGACATGGACACAAATCCAAATAAATACAATTTTCTCATACTAGACAAAGGGGCCAAAAATATGCAATGAAGAAAAGATAGCCTCATCAAAAAATGGTGCTGGGAAAACTGGAAATCCATATGCAACAGAATGAAACTAAACCCCTATCTCTCACCCTACATAAAACTCAACTCAAAATGGATCAAGAACCTCAGAATCAGACTAGAGGCTTTCTTCTTTTTGTGCCTTCCTATGATTTTCCCTCCCTATGTCTCTGTTTCCTAATGTCTTACAAGTACCTCAGTCATATTGGATTAGGGTCTGACTTAATGACTTCCTTTTAGCCTAATTATCTTCTTAAAGACCTTGTCTCCAAATACAGTCACACTTTGAGGTTTTGGGGGCTAGGACTTAAATACACAAATTTGGTGGGGGACACCATTCAGCCAATAGCAGCATGAAAGAAAGATGTGTCTGTTCTTTGAGAACAAGAACTAATCACCTTTTTATCTTAAGATCTAAGCACTGATTCAGGGCATAGTAAGTGTCCTTCAGAAACAAATGCATGAATTTGCTAATACCATGCATTTATGCAGAAAAAAAGTTAGATCTTTGTCATCATTGTACTATGAATCCATTATATCTCCCCCCCCCCCCCCCCCCCGCTGTCTATATGGAAAATATCCAAAACACTACTGATTTAATTCATGTACTAATGGGTTTAGAAAACTAAGTACATTTGAATTTTTCTCACTGTAAATGATTATAATACATTGACAGTGAATAATATAGATTTTATTGATGTTTTCAGTGGAAAAACTACAGTTAGAAATATAGTATCCATCTGGCTTTTTGTTTGTTTGTTCAGACGGGAGTCTTATGTTTCACAGGTTCTTGAACTTCTTATCCGTCTATCTCAGCCTCCCAAGTAGCTGGGATTAGAGGCATACACCACTCTGCCCAGTTTGACTTTTTAATTTTAAAACGTTAAAATTAATATGCATATAAAAAAGTAAACACACACACACACATTTCTTAACTAGATTTGTTAGTTTCCAAATTTGGAACCCAGCAGACTTAGATTCTTTTTGTAATAGGTGTATGATCTAGAGTTCTTTTTTTCTATTTAAGACTGTTTAAGAGCCTTTGGATTAATTCACCTTTTAAAAGGTCAGAATAGAGTGGATTTTATTTATTTTTGTGTGTCATAGCAGGGAAGTTCATGTTGGGGAAAAAAAAGTACTAAGAGGAAAGTATTTTCAGATGCTGAACAATCAGCAATTTAAGCAAAATCTGTCAAAACCAGATGTTGTTTTGACAATCCATCCTAAATAGACTTGTTTTGCATTCCTATCTCTGGTTTCAAAATAACACTACACTGAAACAATGTAGTCCTCTGTAAAAGATAGATTCTGTTGAAATGTCTAAAGTTGGAACAAAGAAGTTGGAAGTCAACAAATGAAATAGGATGATTCCATTGTTAATGAACTAAATTAAATTTATTAGTAATATACAATGTGATTATTGTGATTACTTCAAAAGGAGGAAACTGTATTTAAATTTTAAAATTCAATTTTTACAAGAGTTTTTGGGGAGTAATGTTTTCTTTTTATGTGTGAAAACTGGTTGATATGAATTCTTAGTTTTATATATTTCAAAAGCCTGGGCTGGACCCCTTAATTTTTTTTCAAAATAGATTCTACATCATACCATTTACTTTAGAAAATAAAGCTTAGGCAAAGGCTTTGAACAATGAAAACATTCTGTTAGGACGCAAGGAAAAAGGTAAGAGAGAAGAATAGCTTTCTATATGCAAAGCAGGTATCTGATTGGTTATCATTTACTGAAATTATCTTGGCGGAAACAGACATCAGAGCACTGACCAGAATAGTTAAGAATGAATTTTGAAATTGAAGATAACCCAACAGAATAAAGAGGGAAATGTCATAAGGAAAAATCTTGCAGTCTATACTTACGAGACCAACACTGGAAAGTCCAAAGTGACAGCTTTCTCAGCTTGGCAGAACAGGCTCACCTAGCAAGAAGCTTTTGCACTTCAAGGGAAGGAGCAGTAGGTGAGATTCTGTCCAGCAGGTTGATAATTAAACGTAACAGCAGGTCCCAAATCTGATCCTTTCTTCCTAGGTTATAGACAAAGAGATGATGACTAAGATGTTTACAATGAAAACAACACTAAAAATCATCAGACTCTCTAGAACAGTGTTTAAATGAACTGTGAAGAAATTCAGATTTTTTGTTCAGAACACAGAATTTAAAATAATAATTAAGTTTAGTGAAAAAATACATTAATAGCTTAGTAGTAAAATTTGAAGAATTTTGTCAGAGAAGTATTTTTCCAAATAAAACTTTTGTATTATCAATTTTAGCTATTCAAATTATCCTGCTACATTTTAATTAACATGAACATTTTTATATCTTTGCAAAATAACTAGATGTTATTACTATTCATGAAATTCAGTTTGTCTTCCAAGCACGTTTTTATATTTTATTGGACTTGCTTTTATTTTACAATATTTATTAGATTGAAAACCTTTGCTAGTTGAAAAGTTCTGGGATTTTCATTCAGATATACACACACTTATTCAAATACCCTACGTAATAATTTACGAAGTAAATTCAGTAATAGAACTGTTGATTGTAATGGCATTTGTCACATTGAAAAGTTCTTGTGTATTTGCCAACTCAGAATTATATTAAATATTGCTTATAGAGTCCTGGAATAGATCTATAGATTTGCTATAAAATGACAAATATCTTCAAGACCCTGAAACTTATGCTGATTTCCATGAAGTAAACCTGCCCATTATGGTCAATTTAAAATGAGTGAGTCAAAATTGCAATCAGTATTGTGAAGAAATATACATGTAATTGAATACCATGATATAGACTTTCATCCTTACAGATACAGTAAGCATAACTAAATGCAAAATTATAAATCACCATCAAATATAAAGTTATTTATGTAAATGTAAAATAATTAGGAACCTAAGACTTTTGAGTATGTATAATTGTAAGCTTATGTAATCTATATTCTAAATAATAGCTATATTTAACCACTGGCTAACCAAGTTCCTGAAAATTCAATAAACAGCTGTCTCAGTTAGTTAGTGAAAGCTGGTGTCTCCAATGACCTGGGTGCTTTCTTATCCTTTCCTTATTTTCTATATGTGGATTTTGATTAGTTGGAATTTTTCTGAAATATCCACTCAAATCATCAGCTGTCCCAATCATGACCTCTTCATTTTGTTATCCTCAGCACTCATAATTGATTTTAATAATTATTGAGCAATCAGGATATGCTGATATTGTAAGAAGCCAGGACAGTCACACATATCAACTAATTAGGGTTGCTAGATGATTTAGACAGCTGCTTCTCATGAATAATCAGCCCATTGGATATTGATATTTTGCCAATAGAAGGTTTAAAAAAGGCATATCTTGGAGCAGCCTCTTCGGTAAATATACCCCTCATTATGTACATAAAAGGAATTTGAAGGGCTTGATCAAAAACAAACAAGGAATCACAAAACTTTAGTTGGTAGTTAAGAGTCAATCATTAATAGAGGAATGGGATCTGTCCTCATACTGTTGTTTATTTACTTAATCAATTTACTTTCTGGAGTTCTCCAAATGATAAAAACATTCACAGCAGTTTGGCTAATAACCTGCTGCTTCAGCTAAATAACAGTGTCAGAGTCTATGAGTTATAATGTAACATTAAGGAGTATAATGACAGTTATTCTCCAGAGGATGTTTCAAAATCACAATGAAGTAACAAGCAATTTGTTGAGGATCCTTCCCTGCCAGTTGCCAAAGCATTAGCATTCCATCTGCCAGATAGTGGGATTAGCATATCCCTAGTGGGGTTGTTAAGGGCAACTTTCAAAAGACTAAATCAGTACTTTGTAAAAATCTTTAGGAAATCATGTTGAAGACTCTATTAACTTCCTTATTTAGATATATATTGTGTTAGCCGCTTTTTGCTTTTTGCTTATTTATTTTCATTTATTTTAGCTTCTCTTCAACAATAAATGCAGCACTAGGGACTAGAACATTTTGTTTCTCCTTGAGTAATTGAAAGCATTGTTATGTTACTTTATCCCTCCTAGAAATAGCTTGAGAGTCAGAATTGTTGTAAATCAAATTTTTCAAAAGTTTTCAAATTGAAGCATTTTAAATAGGATGATACATTGTGCATGATTTTCTGGGCAGTGTTGCTTACAATGCCTGACACTTTCATCAATCTCCATTGATAAATAGCTAGGATCTTTAAAAGTAATTTGCAATGAAGGTTGAGATATGTATTTCTTGCAGGTGGTTTTTTTTTTTTTTCCCCCCTTGCAAATGTCTTTTATGAATGTTCTCTAACATGTCAAACACACTTGATAGTAAATCAGGTAGTCCTAATATCACTGGTTTAAAAACTGGGCAAAAATCAGGTTGCTAAAATAGTCCATGTCTTCTAAAACATGGGGAGAATATTGGTCTGCCAGATATACTCTGGTAATATTAACATGAGAATAGAGAGAGGGTTCAGAATGGTGGATTTATATAAATGAATAATCCCAGGCTAGCCCTGTCAGGATTTTGTATGGACAGTCTGAGAGAAATGAGACTCTCTTCTTGTTTAAATAAAAAATTATAAACATATGACAGCTTACAGAGTCATGGGTCTGTACGACCTTTTTTTCATCCTGTTACCATATCAATCCCCTCCTCTTTTTGTTCTAATTTACTATAGATGTCATTTTATATTAAAAAAAATTAATGTTTGCTAATCTAAACCAACTTCTGCAAGAACAAAGAAAAATGTTGTTTTAAATTTATTCCAATGTAGAGATATAATTTATAGCAGTAGATTCAGGTTGATTTCTTTTAGATTGAAGACATAGTTATTTGTGGATTTTTTTTTCAAGTAAGCAATAGCAAATTATATTATTTAATGCAAAGCCAGCTTCAGTGACACCAGAGTCTATAAAGGTTTAAACAAGATAGTAGTTTGCTTCTTGCTTTCCTAAAATCCTGGTCTTTGGTTGGTTCTTCTCTAAAATATTACTCAAAGATGCATACCCTTCCAATTTTATAATTTCCAGCACATGACTTCCAGAACCCTTTTGCCCATCTATGTCATGCCAGCTCAAGAGGAAAGCACATGATGGATCCCATGAAGACTCAGAAGTGGTACACATATACTCACATTTCATTGACTAGATTGTGCCATATGACTACATACAACTAAAAGAGATGTTTGAAAAGTTGCTCAACTTTGTTCACATATTCAAAAAGGAAATGGATCTGATGTCAAGTCAGTAATCTCTCACATGGTATCCTACAGAATAATATTAGCCCACTATTATATGAAATGATGCATTCCATCATTCTATGAGACTTAAAAATATTAATGTTGGCCAGTATAGTGAAATATTTCTTAATACAATTCTAAATAAGAATTACAGTCAGAAAAATTGATTTCTAAGAAGAGTAGAAAGAGTATATTGATCATTTTATCTTTAGCTTCTAATATGGATACATAATAACTGAAATGTATTTCATGCATTGAGAAAAATGACTCTGAACCACTCACTATATCATCTTTCTTCCTAGTACTGTCTAAAAGCCAATAAATTTGAAAGATAACTAAGGATGAAATCATTAAAATAGTCTGCCATGCACAGGAAGATTTTTTTCATGTTGTTTTTGCTTTAGTGTATCAAGAAGGATACACCGTGTGTGTGTGTGTGTGTGTGTGTGTGTGTGTGTGTTTGTGTGTGTCTGTATGTGTGTTTGTCTGTGTGTGTATTAGAGGACATGCCTTACAATCTGAAGAGATGCTATTATGGTTGGAATATATGGTGTCCCCCAAAAGCTCATGTGAGATAATACAATAATTTTCAGAGTTGAAATGTTTAGGTTATGAAAAGAATAATTATTAATCAGTGGATTAATACACAGACATGGATTAACAGGATAATAACTATAGACAGATAGGGTATGGCTAGAGGAAATAGGTCATTGGGTTATGACTTGGTGAGCTGAGCCCTCTCTCTGCTTTCTGATTGCCATATGCTGAGCTGTTTCCTTCCACCATGCTCTTCTGTCATGATGTTCTGCCTCACTTCAGACCCAGATCAATGGAGTAGGCCATCTATGAACTGAAACCTCTAAAACTGTGAGCTCAAATATAATTTTCCTCCTTTAAGTTCTTGGCAGGTCTTTTGGTTATAGCAATGAAAAAATTAACTAGAACAGAGACACAGATGAACCAATTATTATGACCAGACATAAAGTAAAAGAGTTCACTGGAAATCTTTACTCCTAACTAGTTTTGATAGGCTGAATAATCACCCCCAAATTATTTCTATCTAAATTCTTGGAAACTGTGACTCTTGCATACATGGTAGGGAGGAAGATGACTTTGTAGATGTGCTTTTCTTAAAGATCTCTAAATGGGAGTTACAGTGGATTATGTAGGTGGGCCTTAAATATGATCCCAACTTTTCTTATAGGAGAATGGCAGCAGGCAGCCTGGCAAAGCAAGGAAATGGAAATGGATTAGACTCAAAACACTCAAAGAACCAGCCCAGCTGACATTTTAGCTTTAGATCAGGGAAACTGATTTGGGATTTCTGACTTCTGGAGCAAAAGATTAAATTTATGCAGGGTTGTTTTTGTCACTAAATTTGTTACTAAAAAAAAAATAAATAAATAAGGAATGAATAAACCAGTATGTGACCAAATCTATCTATGCTACACACAGAACAGACTGACTCAGGCTCTTTCCTACTGCAAAGACTCATTTCTATGGCATATGCACTGTATATGAGAAAGTAGAAGGTGACAACATGTGCTTCTTCTGTATTTAAACATTTTCATGGGCAAGTGTTAGAAAAAAAATAAGTCTAAGTACAAAGAAGCAGGAGATTAAAACAAAATTGTGAGTAACAAATGACTAAAATCATGTTTTCTTCCTGAATAAGATTTCCTACCTTGTTTTCACTGTCTGTAGAACCATTGTCTTCATAAAACACACATTATTTTCCCCCTAAAGTTTCTGTCTTTTGTTTCCTTCACTGACAAAAACTCTCTCATACACATACACATTATATCTGTGGGAATATAAGAACTAACTGATACTTCCATTTCTAATTTTATGAATGTAGATAAGTTCCCTTGACAATTCTTGGAACTCCACCCCATGACATATCAGATATGATAGTGGGGCACCAACTGTGCCCACCATTAGAATTGCATTTAGGAACTTCTAGAATTATTCAATCCTGAACTCTGTATAAGACAGGCTCTTTCCATTTTTTTGCCCATCTCTAGTCTTACAAACAAACAAAACCAACCAAAGATCAACAATGAAACCTCAGTTTCCAATGTCATGGATAACCTCCAAGTATTTGCAATGCCACAAATTCAAGAACTGCCCTGCATTGCCCACTACTAAAAAAGAATTATGGCACCTGGTAGTTTTCTTTGGGTTATGAAAATGACACATCCTATTACTAGAAATTTGGATAAAATAGCTTCCATCCTCGGTGAAGGGTTGGACTAAAAAAGGTCAAATTAGTTTTTATTCTCAAATCACTGAAAAATTAAGAATGATTCTTACCCTTATAAAATATTGTCTCTGAAGGTTCTTCAGCTCTGTCTTCATTAGACCATTACAGTGCTCTGAAAGTGTGGCGGGCGAGACCCGGGGCCCAGGGTTACACCACATGCATCCAAGATGGCGACTGGCAGAGAGCCAAAGGCTGCTGAATGCACCTTGAGAAAAACAGGAAGCGTTTACCATTGGCTGTGTGATAATTAGTTCAGCCACCTAGCACGTGGACAGATATATCTTACATGTATGCTTGAGCTCGTGATCACTTGACCTTTAATAGGATTGGATGGACATATCTGTTTACAATTGCTTATGCATGAGACTGCTTATATATTGAGGGTGTTATCCGAATAAAGCGGAAGCTGCTTCATGAACTTCTGAAGAGTAAGTGTCGTTTGTCCCGCTGGTTGGCGGTGAGCGGCAAGTGGTGGCCTGTACAGGGAGTGGTGAGCACTCGGGTAAGTAAAAGACAGTTTTGCTAGCGTAATTAACGAGAAGGTTTCCCTATTTGAGGAAACGGTGGCCTTAAGGTTATAACGGAAGATTCCCCTAGTGAGGGAATGTTAACAGAAGATTCCCCTAGAGAGGGAATGTAATGAAAGGCAGTCCCAAGAGACAGCGAAGGATGTTCTGTAGTAAATGAATATGTGTAAGGTGTTATTTGTGTTACCTTGTCTTGTTTCGTTTCTGTTTGTTGTTGTTGTGGCCATATGGACATTAGTTCGTTTCTGTCTGACTTCCAAAAAACCAAAATTTCAAGAACGGTTAAGAGAAGGGGAAAAAATATTAGAAACTGTAAAAGAAGAACAATCAAGTCGAGCTTCTGAAAGAGAAAGTAGATGTTCAGACTTAGAACAGGGATGTAACTCTGAAGAACAGGAGCTATCTGAGACAGAGCTAGAAAAGAAGTTCCCTCAGTGGCATTTAACTCCTATCGCGCCACGCCCTCCGGCATATAATCCAGATCACCACTCTTTTCCAAGTTGTAGGGGCGCATGTACTTGCTGCACAGGGGCGGCCCACAGACAGTGGGCTGATGTAGAATCTCGATCAGTGTTCCCAATATTCCCGGTATTTGAAGATCAAAACAATCAGAGATATCATCAAATATTAGATATAAAATTAGTAAAACAGTTAAAAGAGGCAGTTATGTCCTATGGAGTATAAGCTGCATTTACCATTTCTTTATTAGAGAATGTTGCAAGTCAAAATCTTACTCCGACTGATTGGGGTAATTTAGCAAAGGCATGTTTATCTGGGGGACAATATCTCATGTGGAAGGTGGCTAACCAGGAGTTATGTTCTGATACTGCCCGACATAATGCAGTTGCGGGCAATCCTCAATGGAATCTAAACATGCTGACAGGCCAAGGACCATATATGAAGGGCAAGGTAATCAGATTAATTTCCACCCCGGTGTGTATCAACAAATTAACCCTCAACTTTTAATCTATCATTATATGGATGATATTTTGCTAACTCATAAGGAAAACCTGTCTTAGAGCAATGTTATAATTCCTTACTAAAGTCACTGGAAAGATGGGGCTTACATATTGCCATTGATAAAGTACAAATGACAGACACCAAAAACTTCCTGGGATCTATCATAAATGTAACTATGGTTAAACCCATAAAAATTACCATTCAGGTGAACAAACTTAGAACTTTAAAGGATTTTCAAAAACTTTTGAGTGATATTAATTGGATTAGACCTTACCTTCATTTACCCACCTCAAGTTTGGGCCCCCTGTTTGATATTCTTGAAGGTGATTCTGATCCCCTTTCTAAGCGGGTGCTTACCCCTAAGGCTCGAACAGCTCTTAAGCTTGTTGAAACAGCTATGGAAAAGGTTCATCTTGATCATATTGACCTAGCTAAGCCTTTATCATTCATTGTCTTGGCCACAAATAAGTTACCCACAGGAGTGTTTTGGCAAAAGGGTCCTATTCTATGGGTTCACATGAATTATGCCCCTAACAAGGTCTTTTCCTTCTTTACTGAATTTGTGGCAGAATTAATCCTTAAGGCGTTAAAAGTATCCCTTTCCATCTTTGGTATTCAACATGTCACAGGAATTCCCTATAATCCTACTGGACAAAGCATTGTTGAGCGCGCCCATTTAATGCTTAAAAACATGCTTTATAAACAAAAAGGGGGAATAGGGGCATCATACAGATCCCCAAAAGACAAATTATCTGTTGCCTTATTCATCTTAAATTTTTAAAATCTTGATTTTGAGGGCCGATCAGCTGCTGACCATCATTCAGAGCCTAATAAAAAACATCTACCTCAAGTACTCTGGAAGGACATTCTATCAGGACAATGGAAAGGCCCGGATCCGGTATTAATCTGGACCCGAGGGTCTGTTTGTGTTTTCCCACAGGACACACAATTGCCAATTTGGGTGCCGGAGAGATTGGTCAAGGCCTCAACAGAGACCCCAAAACAGGAAGAAGATGAGGAGGCTTCTTCCATTGATGGTGTTGGCGATTTCTCACCAAGTTAATGGAGGAGACTCGCGTGGACTATGGGGGATAGTAAAGACGTGGCCCTATCCTGTACCCCTTACCAACTCCTCTATTCTATATCCTCCTATTTTTACAATTGACCACATTTCTCCAGTCTGCTGTTCAATGGGGAAAAGAATGGTTTGGGTTTTTGTCCGTGGGAGGTCTATTGTGTGTTGTATCTGTTCTGTGCATATAGTGTTTATACAAAATGCGTATACATCAGCGCAGAGAAACAGCCATTATTTGCCAAGCTCTCATCGCAATTGATGCTAGCTCATCCCCCCAAGTCTGATTAAATGTGCTAGACCGGTAGTCAAAGACGGGTGAGATTCATGGGGAGCTCATACCAACCTAAGACAGGAAATGAGGGCTAGAGCCTCATTGTCCAATGACGGGTAAGGATGTTGCTCTGCCGTGGACAACCTAAGACAGGCACGGTCTCTTTTATAAACAGAAAGGGGAAGATGTGACAGGTGAGACCTGGGGCCCAGGGTTACGCCACATGCATCCAAGATGGCGACTGGCAGAGAGCCAAAGGGTGTGCTGAATGCGCCTTGAGAAAAACAGGAAGCATTTACCATTGGTTGTATGATAATTAGTTCAGCCGCCTAGCGCGTGGACAGATATATCTTACATGTATGCTTGAGCTCGTGATCGCTTGACCTTTAATAGGATTGGATGGACATATCTGTTTACAATTGCTTATGCATGAGACTGCTTATATATTGAGGGTGTTATCCGAATAAAGCGGAAGCTGCTTCATGAACTTCTGAAGTGTACGTGTCCTTTGTCCCGCTGGTCGGTGGCAAGCAGCAAGCGGCGGCAAGCAGCACGAGAGCTTCTCTGCTTTTAGTCCAGTAAGTAATATCAATAATGAATACCATGATCATGGGCCCATTTCTATGATTGTTTATTTTTCCTTTTTCAGGTCAAGCAGGTCATGCAGTAGGTCAATGCTGCCATGTAAGCAGCCTGCCGCTAGGGACACAAGAAAGGTGGTTTATATATAAGTTGCAACTTATTCTACTGAAAAGAGAAACTACCTGAGGTGAGAATATAGACATTTCTGGAAGCTATGGCCTGACTGTTTTGTGAGGAACCTGGAAGAAAAAAATAAATGGAAGGTTGGGGATATGAGATTCTGGGGAGGCATGAGAATGGATATTTAGTTGCTGGCACAGGGTGTGAAGATTTACACATCACACATTAATCTCCCAGAATATATCCACTGTGGAAGAGGCACTGAACAACCAAAATGACTTGGGCAGTTGATGTTAGGCAGCTTTATAACAGGTTGCCAAAGAACTGACATATGGGTAAATGGACAGACCAATGATGTTGACCAAGATTAATGCTACAGCTCCCATTGAATCTAAAGCTGATCTAGCTACGGATGCCTCTGAGTGTCCAATTATCCAGCAATAGAAACTAATATTGAACCCTGAATAGGGCACTCTTCCTTAAGACCTACTTGGCCCCATGGGAATGCACCAATTACATTGGTCACCTTCTGACTTGGAAGGGTCAGAGCTCTGTTCTAACAAGAATAGGTATGTTTTTTCTATATAGATTTGTCTTTCTTACCCACAGGGCCTAATTAGCACCACTAATATTGGATTACAGAATGGCTCATTCACAGCCTTGGAATTTCGCACTCATACCATTTAACCAAACTACCCACCTCTAAAAAAAAGAAAGAAAGAAGGAAAAAGGAAAAATAAACAATCATAGAAATGGGCCCATGATCATGGTATTTATTATTGATATTACTTACTGGACTAGAAGCAGAGAAGCTCTCAGAGCACTGTAATGGTCTAATGGAGACAGAGCTGAAGAACCTTCAGAGACAATATTTTATAAGGGTAAGAATCATTCTTAATTTTTCAGTGATTTGAGAATAAAAACTAATTGTACAATTTACCTTCTATGTTACCATGACTTAAGTATCCCACTGTCTTTACCAATTCAACTTTATAATTCCAGAAAACAACTGCCCAGGAAGAAAATTGGCATATTACTTTGTTGATTGTTTCAAAATTTCCTGAAAGACCTGTTACATAGTCAATAGAAAAGTACTAAACAACAATTTACACTTCTGTTTGAACTCCTTGCCAGATTATTCTCACTTTGCTGGGCCCACAGATTATAAGCTAGCGGATTATGATCCTTAATCCTAACCAAGTCTCCCACTGAAAAACCTGCCTTAAGGAAGACTGAAATATCTAAGTATCCAGGCTTTTTGCTCTTCTACTCTGAGAGGCCACTAAGATTCTCTTCAGGTAGCCCTCTTTACTGTGATAAGCAAGCAATGAGGCAAGTTTTATCTTTTCAACAGGTTGTTTTAGTGATACAAGGTAGCTGGCTTTCAATAGACGTTTATATAGAAGTTCTGAATATACTTCATAATGAAATTTAGCTATGTAACACGTAAACTTATTATACTTTCTTTAAAGTTTTCTGTCTTATAATTGCACCTTAGGTATAAAATACATAGATAAATGAATCTCAAATCCTCTGCATTTGTGTGGATGCAGACTCTAATTTTGCCAGACTGATTTTGTTTCCTCAGCAGTCTTTATTGGTTCTAGGAGATACTACTGAGGTAAAAGCTCTGGTTATATTTACAATGGTACTTCTAAAGCAATCTGAACATATGTGGAGAATAAAAATAAACAAAAATAACAGATGCCAGAAACAGCTCTTCTGTGAACAGTGATAGAAAGCCAGCATTAGTCACCTGCCTAATAAGTTTGCTCTTTGACAATAAATGATTTTCTTCTCAGATGTACAAAGACTTTAAATCTTGTTTAATTACTTTTTAATAAAAATAAATGACAAAGAGTAGTATGAATTTGATACGTTATCCACAAACATTCCAGGGAGGTCCAATCTCCTAATGTGACCTGAAGTTACTTCTGCTAGATCTATTTACTTAGGCTCTGCTGTGACTGAGAAAATCCTCTGGAAAGGTCCTAACAGATATGAAGTTCCATCTCCCTGAAAGATTTGTCCTGATGGTGAGGGATGAAGAACTATTACTAAACAGTTCTGATGAATGACCTTTATGTCAACATCCTTTATATTTTTAAAACTCAAGCAAGGATATATTTTATTAATACTCAGTAAACTGAAATTTTTATAGCTAACATGAGAATTTTTATAGCTAACATGAGAAAACAGAATACTATCAGATGTATCAAAATAGTGCATGTAAATTTATTTAACTAGTAATTTATATAGGGAAAAGTTAATATTTTTATGTAAAGAATTACGTATCCTAAAATCAAAATGATTTATAGCAAATATGATTTCTCCCTGAATTATACCAATGTACATTACACTTAAAAATAAAGAAAAATTAAAGATAGAGCTATTACGATTTTTATGACAGGTTAGAATATTGACCACTTTAAAGCCTACTCCAGCTGTTCTCAAAATGTGATCCTGTAATGAATAGCTAAAACATTAACTAAAAACTTGTTCAAAAGATAAATTCTCAGGCTTTAGCTAAATCTGCTGAACTAAAAATTCTGGGGATAGGGCCAAACTGATTTAAGAAGCCTTGCAAATGGTTCTGACATAATAAGCTAATCTAATTTATATGTATATGTATTGATGCTGACCAGTTACTACCTATTTGGTAACTGTTATTTGCCCAGACACAAAAATTTTTTAAAAGTTTGTATGTATCTAGAATCAACAGAGCAATATATTAAAACATGAACCTCAGTACAGAATGCTTCAGATTCCTCATCTGAAATATGTAGAGCTGGTAGGTTCCATTCATTTCTTAAATCTGAAATCATATGACTGAAGAATTCATAAAAAATAAAATGTTTCTGTAAGCATAATTTGTGGAAAAAACTCAGTACAGTTTAACATGAAATGCTGAATCTCTGGGGGAAGTGGTTAATTCAAGGTTTGAATCAAGGTTCAAAGAAAGGACTCCATTTGAACACATTTAGAGAAGAGGGGAGCAATCCCCATCAGACAAGCACATGAGCAAACCCAGAGCCAAGGCAGGGAGCAGACCAGGATTATGGCAGACAGAGCTGTGGGACACAGTGGGAATTGGAGGGAGGCTAGATACGAGGCCCTTGAGAAAAACTAAGAAGTATATCTCCTTTTCAGAAGGCAGATTTGTTTTCCAACAGAGGGGTGGAAATGGGATGCTGGTATTTTTTCAAACTTGGCTCTAATAGGATTGATTAGAATAAAGGAATGGTGGAAATTTGTTAAAAACAAGCAAGAGGAAAGCAATAAAGCCCAAGCTGCACATATTTTAATAATGACTGAGAATTAGAAAAGCAGAGAGAAGTCAAAGAAACTAAGTTATTTTGATTACTAGGTGAGTGAAGAGTGGGAGGTGCCAGTGGTCCTCTTGGCACCTGTTGCTAGTGGTTTGATATGTACAATCTAAAAGTTAAATTTATCTGATGTGAAATACAAGTTAAAATCTAGCATACGAGCCATATGAAATTATTCTTTGAATAATTTTTATACTCCAGTGATTTGGACCATACATAGTATATATTGTATACATGTGTATATCTATATACACACACACACATATTTATGTGTATATATATGTGTATACACATATATATTATATATATAGAGAGAGAAACAAAGAGGCATTTTATCATCAAATAATGTCCTTTTATAACTGTGTAAACAGCTAAATGTGTTGACACTGGAATCAAATTATAAAATTCAACTTGCAGCTTAGTTCTAGCCAGTTACATAATCATGGGCAAATTATTTCATCCTTCTTAGCCTCGTTTTCTGTTTCTAAATTCTTGGGTGTGTTAATAATCCTACATAATTAGATTAGTAACATGATAAACAGATCAATGCAAAATTTAGCAAATAGCCTGACACAGAGTAAACATTAAATAAATGTAACAGGTATATTTGAATAAGGACACATCAAATCAAGAGGCAATTAAAGGTATTCTTATTAAAGTAATAAAACATCAAAGATTAGGTACAAATTATCACACGAAACATTACTGATATCTAAAATTCACCCAGAAACCTTAAAAGATATATGTGGACCATATAGCATTTCATCACTATATGCACATTTGTGAAATATATTTTGAAAATTTTAACTTGTCTTGAGGTAATAAGTTTTCAAAAAAATTCTAACCTGTTTTAGTTATGATACGTATTTTCTCACTTTTCAGACTGCTTTAATTTTTCTGAAAGTATACTTCCCAGGTACTGCACATACTACCCCTACATATTAGCAACATGTCATATTGAATATTTTAAGTTGAAAGAATTCAAAAGAATGGCTGAAGCAAAATGATCTCTCTGACCTATATCTTCCCTTCTACCTCAAAACATATCATAAAATCTAGGAAGGATTGTTTGATTTCCCTTGAAGCAGGTTAGTGCTTCATGTGAAAGATCCCTTCCAATATCTAGGGACATCCTTGTCTCCACAGATACCTAAATGCCAAGAAGGATATGAACAAACAGCCTTTGTTAGTTTTCTTCAGTCTGTTACCATTAGCTCATTCTCTCACACAATTTTCCACGACTCTCCATTCTTCATGAAACCTACTATAATGCAACAGTGAGGTTTGCCGGGCACAGTGGCAGCACACCTGTAATCTCAGCAGCTTGGGAGACTGAGGCAGGAGGATCATGAGTTCAAAGTCAGCCTCAGCAATTTAGAGAGGCCCTAAGCAACAGTGAGACCCTGTCTCTAAGTAAAATACAAAAAAGGGCTAGGGATGCATCTCAGTGGTTGAGCACCCCTGGATTCATCCCCCAGTACTAACAAATAAAAATAAAAAATAAATAAAACAAAATGAGGCTTAAGTCTTCATTTCCTAATGAAGGTTCCTGTGACACATAAAACATATTAACTAGAATCATGTGTTTTTCTCTTATTAATCTGTCTTTTGTTGTATTTCTCCAAAGAACTTCACATGGGAAGAAGGAAACTATTTTCCCCCCTATAGTATCATATATGTTTAGGAAATGGACTTACATCATTCAAAATGTTTAGTTTAATGGATCCGAATGTTCATCCTAATGCTGTTTTATTATTTGGAATTAAAAACTATTCATTGATATAGATAAAAATATTGTTTCAAGAACATTGATGATATTTTAATATTTTATTCTTAAATAATAGCCACCAATTCATTAATTTACATCATTTTCCTCAATAAATACATTAATTTGCGATTTTATTTTCCAACAACACACTTTAAAATGAAGAGGTACAGAAGACAGCTGCTGCTGACTTTCTATATGATGATCAGGTCACTCCACTAACTGAATCATTTTCTTCAGGGAAGAGATCATTCTTTGTGTCTTTCTAGTACTTTGTAAGCTGGTAGTTTACTTGGTATTATATAATAAATCTACTTTAGCATGCATACTTTTCTAAACTTTATGCTTGCTTTCTCAATACTCTGCTGTAAAAAATTTTGATGTCTCTGCCATATTTTTCCTGGTGCTTCTAAACTTGAGAGAACAATTCTTGAAACACATTAGATCTATCTGTAATATTCTTAATGCATTATTAAATTCTGAATGTTGAGAGAGAATCCCTATAGCCAACAAATTCCTTTCAGGAAATTTCACTGTCCCTAGTCGTATACCCTCCAGATTCACTTCCTAGCATGTCGTAGAGATTCCTGCCAAGATGTATGAGCCAGGATTTTTGGTGTGCAATATTCTTCCCATGGCAGGAGTTGTACTTTTCCACTTGAGTTGTGGTGAGATTTGCCTGTACTTATTGATCTAGAAGCAATTAACAAAGATGGAAACACATCAAAAAATGCCAAGGATCATTTTGCAGGGTATTAACTTCAGATGAGAACTTTATATCATCTCCACGTAGTGGGAGGCTGTCTAGCAAGGAGAATGGTATTTTCCCAGGCTTGTTAGAATGTTCAGGGACACCCGTGGGTTCTAAAGACCTGGGGTATTCTTACCTAACATTCTGGCCTCAGGGTCTTAATCATTCCTTATGAGGCCTCCCACTTTACACAAGACCCCTACTAGTGCTGCAGATTAAGCTTCCTTTGTGGTCTGTACCACTGACAACTCTTACAATTAAGACCTCCATTGTCAAAGCACTCTGGACTCGTGCTACAAAAGATAAGGGTCTCCTAAAATGGTACTAGACACTTCCGGTGTTTCTCAGCTGTACTCCAAGTGCTTTGGTTTGCTAATCTGTGTTACTTTCCCCCTTTGGGATTCTGTGATGTCAGAATCACCAAACAACAACTGCAAATTGTGCAATTAGCACCATGCTCCTTCCTTCCAGTGCTGGGGTTATTACATAAGGTGCTGCTAACTTTCCACCTCTGTTCCATCCTAATCCATGATAGTAATTATACTGTATGAGATTCTATGGATTATTGTCATCCCAGTTACTGGCAACAATGAGGGCTTTGTTGGCCTGTGAATGGCAAGGAATCTTATTTTAGAATCCCATCCTTAACCAACTGTCTTCAATTGAGTTCTCTAAACGCATATCCTAAGAAAGGAATTTGGAAAAGAGTGGGAGACAAGACAGGGAAAAAAATAAAATTAACTAAAGTGGCTCTAACTACCTAGGTTATCACTAAAGGCAACTGGGTTTCAATCTTAAGGGAAACCTCTGTGGGGTGTCCCAGTTTTCTGATAGAGGCTTCAAGAAAGCTAGCATCTTAATACTTGAGTTCACTTCTATCAAAGAACAGATGAAAATCACTAAGGGTTTAACCTCAGTTATTTCCAGTCTGTGCAGCAGATGGGTTAAGAGGAAGCTTTCAGGCAGGGAGGACATCTTTGATATGTGTGGGGATGACAGGTGCCAAGGAGATGATGTATAGCGTTCCTATTGCACCTACTGTACTAGCTACATCAAGTCAGAGTAGTTTCCAATCTGGAGGTCATCTGGAATGACATTTCCCAAATTAGCAGAGGCCTCTTAAGGATCCCAGAGGAAACACTGATTTCAGGACCCTTTATAAGAGAAAATTTGCATGATAATCCATAGCAGATTACCTTTAAGGCACTACAGTTATTAAAGAGGGTGGTGCCAGTTCTCACTTAGCACAAATGATGTGAGGAATAGCATTTGGTGTTCAATGATTTGGCACCAGGGATGCTCATGATATCCACACAAAATAATAATAAGGACGTTCAAATGACAATATGCCATCATTCAAGTGGGCAAAATCTGTTAAAAATAATCAGTAGAACACTGTTTTATTATTCCACTTTAGATGTAAATATAAAGTATTCTTAAGAGTTTCAATTTTCCAGAAATGTGTTTATTTTTGTTATTCAAAATTTTACTAAGTTTTACTGTTTTGGAAAATTTCAGCAATGCAGGCTATGCTGCTCTTGGTTATTGAATTAATATAACTATATACTTAAATTAGTCTGTAGTTTAAGGTTATATGTTCACACTGTTTTTACTTACCTATAGCCATTCCAAGTGAGAAGAATTAAAGAAAAAGTCAACTTTCTCCTGTTCAATATGGTTTTTCTCAAATTTAAACATGTTCATTATAAGTACAAACATTTGACTATTGTAATATGTATTCTCATGTAGTACTAAGATTAATATTCTGAAATACATATGAATATATACTACATAATAAATATGTATTAAATTATTTTAGAGGATGTATAAATATTTTTATTTTTAATTTCAGCCTTTTTTAAGAAAAATACTTTTTATTACTCCCTTTACCATTCAAATATGAAACACGTCTGTTGGGTTGAAAATTATTCCTCTGAGAGAATGTTCGTAAGTTTTACTTATGATACTTAGAAAGAAAAAAAACGCTCAGGACCAGATTCTGTCTCCAGTAGGTTCTGACTTGCAAATTCTGGGTTGAGGCTTAGGAGATTGTGAATAGAACAATTGATAGAAGTACCTTTAACATCATGATATATAAAATTATCACTGATGATTTAGGCAAAAATAAAATTTAAAGTTTTTTTACCCCATAAAATTAGTTTGTAGGTAAAAACAACACTCTCATATTTTTCAGTAAATCATAAGTAGAACCAATTACTTTACTGAAGTTAATTACCAGAAAGAACTATGGAATTCAAATTTTTTATAATGTAAATTCCTTTAGGAAAGAATGATAGTGTGTGTTATTGAAGTTTTGTCACTGAGCAGGGGACTAGGCTCAGTGGTAGAATGCTTACCTAGCATGCTTGAGACCCTGGGCTAGATCCCCAGCATTACAAAAAAATTAAAACCTGAAGTTATGTCACTGAGAAAAAATAACTCAGAGTTTAACTGGTTCTTTTAAAACTAGTACTGGATTATTTTTATGATCACATTTTTCTCATAGCTTATTGTAAAGAGCAGGAAATTAGTTAAAATTTTAAACAAAATGCTAACATTTTAAAAACAGGATTGGGTTTCTATCTTTAGTGTGTAGAAATAAAAGAACTACATGAAAGAGTTCAAAAGTTCAGTCTGAATAAACATCTAAGATGTTTGATTCTTGGTTGACTCTCAGCCAAACCACCCAAATCTTTCAAGTAGGCAAAAGTTGACTAGAATTTGTATAACAGTCTGTCTTAAGATATTCTTGGCAGTTTTTAAACCTTGATTCTCTTGTGCCAGGAAAAAGTAAAATAAAAAGAAAACAAAGCAAGAAAGAAAATAAAAGAAACAGAAGAATAACAGCTTTCTTTTGGATTTGTATTTCTGATATCATTTTTTCTTATGTAGTCAAGTTAAAAACAAATGTAAGTGATTGTAAGTTAAAAGTATATACCCACATACAAAAATCAGGAAATATTTTGGCTCCATGTACTAAGCAAATTTTTTATTTCTCCATATTGCTTGCGATTTCCCTCCACCAGCATTTCTAGAAGTAATGAACTTCTTGCCTGTCTTTTCCCACCATTCATACTCTCCACAAAAAAGAGAGGGCTGGGTATGTGGCTCAGAGGGAGAGTGCTTGACTGATAAGTACAGACCCTGAGTTAAATCTTCACCGAAAAGTGAGAGAGAGAGAGAAAGGTGAGGACAGTTTTAGTTTCATTTTCCGTTAAGTATCACTGAGAAGTGTGCCTCTACTTCTGAATCTGTAGAAAGTCCTTGATCTTCCTTCTGGTCTTCTAAAAGAATAGTGGAAATGTAAATATACCAATAATGATAATAATTGCTAACATTTATAAACGCTTGCACCAGGAACTATTCTAATTGCTTCACATATTAAAAATAGTTAAATTTAAAAACAAACCTTGAGTTAGATATAATTGTTGTTCCATTTTGTAGATGACACAAAACAAAACATAAGACCTGTTTGGAAAACCTCCTCCTATACTGCTGTACATTAAAGTCATTTAAAACTCTGTATTGTTTGTCCCTGAAGCTATTATCCTGTTTTTTTTGTTTTTTTATTTCATGAATACCACAAATGGCCGTCCTCATGCCTGCAATGCCTTTCTATCAGCACCTGAGTAAATCCAAGGCAGACAAGGTTTTATTAATTCCATTTCCTACCCAGATTCACTTGCGTGCTCATACTTTGTTATTCAGGAGTTCTTTGAAGACACCTCTATTATATCTTCTTCTGATAGTCTGTGAACTCCTTCATGGCAGAGATTTAAACTTTTATTTTTTATCCTGTGCTAGAACTCCAATATAATATTTTGTGATAATGGACATATTCTAGACCTATGCTAGCCAGCAAAGTACCCCTAGACACATGTAACTGAAGTGCTTGAAATGTGATGGATGTGTCTACTTAAATAGATGAATAAATGAAGAAAAAAATTAATAAATTGAAATGAATGTAAGTTAACTGGGTAAATAATGGAGATGGGAAAACTAAAAGTAGAGAGATCCTCAAGAAAATTGCTTCAGCCTTTTCATCCATTTGTATCACTTACATTCATCATAAACACTGGTCTTATGGGAGAAGTAATAATGCAAGCAAAATGTTAAGTTCAAATAGAGATAACAGTGCAATTTCATAAGCACTGTACCCAGGTTATTTGCCTGTCTTAGGAATGATTTCAGATTAGGAAAAAAGTCACATATATAGCTTCTTATATTTTCCAACATCAGTTTTCATGCCTACTTGTTTGTATAAAAAATCATATTAAAAGTTCAAATCATTATTTCAAAGTTTCTTTCCCATAGCATAATGACTTTCTTTCTTCTTCTCTTCTCCCTCCTCCTCTTTCTCCTCCTCCTCATTTTTCTTTTTTTTTATTTTTTATTTTTTTATTTTTTTATTTTTTTATTGTGAACAAATGGGATACATGTTGTTTCTCTGTTTGTACATAGAGTAAAGGCATACCATTTGTGTAATCATAAATTTACATAGGGTGATGTTGGTTGATTCATTCTGTTATTTTTCCCCTTCCCCACACCCTTCCCATCCCTATTTTCCCTCTATACAGTCCTTCCTTCCCCCATTCTTGCCCCCCTCCCTAACCCTCACTCTAACCCTAAAACTAACCCCTCCCACGCCCCATTACGTATCATCATCCACTTATCAGCGAGATCTTTCTTCCTTTAGTTTTTTGAGATCGGCTTATCTCACTTAGCATGTTATTCTCCAATTTCATCGATTTGCCTGCAAATGCCATAATTTTATCATTCTTTATGGCTGAGTAATATTCCATTGTATATATATTCCACAGTTTCTTTATCCATTCATCAACTGAAGGGCATCTAGGTTGGTTCCACAATCTGTCTATGGTGAATTGAGCAGCAATGAACACTGATGTGGCTGTATCACTGTAGTATGCTGATTTTAAGTCCTTTGGGTATAGGCCAAGGAGTGGGATAGAAGGGTCAAATGGTGGTTCCATTCCAAGTTTTCTAAGGAATCTTCATACTGCCTTCCAGAGTGGCTGCACTAATTTGCAACCCCACCAGCAATGTATGAGTGTACCTTTTTCCCCACATCCTCGCCAACACCTGTTGTTGCTTGTATTCTTGATAATCACCATTCTGATTGGGGTGAGATGGAATCTTAGGGTGGTTTTGATTTGCATTTCTCTTATTACTAGAGATATTGAACATTTTTCCATATGTTTGTTGATTGTTTGTAGGTCTTCTTCTGTGAAGTGTCTGTTCATTTCCTTAGACCATTTGTCGATTGGGTTATTTGTAGTCTTGGTGTTGAGTTTTTTGAGTTCTTTATAGATTCTGGAGATTAGTGCTCTATCTGAAGTATGATTGGCAAAGATTTTCTCCCACTCTGTAGGCTCTTTCTTCGCATTGCTGATAGTTTCCTTTGCTGAGAGAAAGCTTTTTAGTTTGAATCTATCCCAGTTGTTGATTCTTGCTTTTATTTCTTGTGCTATGGGAGTCCTGTTGAGAAAGTCTGGTCCTAATTCGACATGTTGAAGATCTGGACCTACTCTTTATTCTATAAGATGCAGGGTCTCTGGTCTGATTCCAAGGTCCTTAACCATTTTGAGTTTAGTTTTGTGCACGGTGAGAGATAGGGGTTTAGTTTCATTTTGTTGCATATGGATTTCCAATTTTCCCAGCACCATTTGTTGAAGAGGCTATCTTTTCTCCATTGCATATTTTTGGCCCCTTTGTCTAGTATGAGGAAATTATATTTATTTGGGTTTGTGTCCGTGTCCTCCATTCTGTACCATTGATCTACCTGTCTATTTTGGTACCAATACCATGCCGTTTTTGTTACTATTGCTTTGTAGTACAGTTGAAGTTCAGGTATTGCAATACCCCCTGCTTCATTTTTCCTGCGAAGGATTGCTTTAGCAATTCTGGGTTTCTTATTCTTCCAGATGAATTTCATGATTGCTTGTTCTACTTCTGTAAGGTACATCATTGGGATTTTAATTGGAATTGCATTGAATCTGTATAGCACTTTTGGTAGTATGGCCATTTTGACAATATTAATTCTGCCTATCCAGGAACATGGGAGATCTTTCCATCTTCTAAGGTGTTCTTTAATTTCTTTCTTTAGTGTTCTGTAGTTCTCATTGTAGAGGTCTTTCACCTCTTTTGTGAGATTGATTCCCAAGTATTTTATTTTTTTCGATGCTATTGTGAATGGGGTAGTTTTCCTAATTTCTCTTTCTGAAGATTCATCACTTATGTATAAAAATGCATTGGATTTATGAGCATTGATCTTGTATCCTGCTACTTTACTGAATTCACTTATGAGTTCTAAGAGTTTTCTGGTGGAATTTCCTGGTTCTTCTAAGTATATAATCATATCATCAGCCAATAGGGATAGTTTGAGTTCTTCTTTTCCAATTCGTATCCCTTTAATTTCTTTGGTCTGTCTAATTGCTCTGGCTAGAGTTTCAAGGACGATATTGAATAGGAGTGGTGAGAGAGGACATCCCTGCCTTGTTCCAGATTTTAGAGGGAATGCTTTCAGTTTTTCACCATTGAGAATGATATTAGCCAGGGGCTTAGCATAGATGGCCTTTACAATGTTAAGGAACGTTCCCACTATCCCTATTTTTTCTAGTGTTTTGAGCATGAAGGGGTGCTGTATTTTATCAAATGCTTTTTCTGCATCTATTGAAATAATCATGTGATTCTTGACTTTAAGTCTGTTGATATGGTGAATGTCATTTATTGATTTCCTGATGTTGAACCAACCTTGCATCCCTGGGATGAAACCCACTTGATCATGGTGCACTATCTTTTTAATATGTTTTTGTATGCGATTTGCTAAAATTTTGTTGAGAATTTTTGCGTCGATGTTCATTAAGGATATTGGTCTGAAATTTTCTTTCCTCAATGTGTCTCTGTCTGGTTTAGGTATCAGGGTGATATTGGCTTCGTAGAATGAGTTTGGGAGGGTTCCCTCCTCTTCTATTTCATGGAATACTTTGAAGAGTATTGGAATGAGCTCTTCTTTAAAGGTTTTGTAGAACTCAGCTGAGAAACCATCAGGTCCTGGACTTTTCTTTGTTGGTAGGCTTTTGATGACTTCTTCTATTTCATTACTTGAAATTGGTCTATTTAAATTGTGTATGTCCTCCTCGTTCAGTTTAGGCAATTCATAGGTCTCTAGAAACTTGTTGATATCTTCGAAATTTTCTATTTTGTTGGAGTATAGATTTTTTCAAAATAGCTTCTAATTATGTTTTGTATTTCAATCGTGTCTGTTGTGATATTTCTGTGTTCATTCCGAATTTTGGTGATTTGGGTTTTCTCTCGTCTTCTCTTTGTTAGTGTGGCTAAAGGTTTATCAATTTTGTTTATTTTTTCGAAGAACCAACTATTTATTTTGTCAATTTTTTGTATTGTTTCTTTTGTTTCAATTTCGTTGATTTCAGCTCTGAGTTTAACTATTTCCTGTCTTCTACTACTTTTGGTGTTGGTCTGTTCTTCTTTTTCTAGGGCTTTGAGCTGTAGTGTTAGGTTGTTTATTTGTTGAGTTTTGCTTCTTTTATTGAATGCGCTCCATGAAATAAATTTTCCTCTAAGTACTGCTTTCATAGTGTCCCAGAGATTTTGATATGATGTTTCTTTGTTCTCATTTACCTCTAAGAATTTTTTAATTTCCTTCCTAATATCTTCTGTTATCCATTCATCATATAATAGCATATTGTTTAATCTCCAGGTGTTGGAGTAATTTCTGTTTTTTACTCTTTCATTTATTTCTAGTTTCAATCCATTATGATCTGATAAAATACAAGGAAGTGTCTCTATCTTCTTGTATTTGCTAACATTAGCTTTGTGGCATAATATATGGTCTATTTTAGAGAAGGATCCATGTGCTGCTGAGAAGAAAGTGTATTCACTCTTCGTTGGATGGTATATTCTATAAATGTCTGTTAAGTCTAAATTATTGATTGTGTTATTGAGATCTATGGTTTCTTTGTTCAATTTTTGTTTGGAAGATCTGTCCAGTGGTCAGAGAGGCATGTTAAAATCACCTAGTATTATTGTATTGTGGTCTATTTGGTTTCTGAGATTGAGAAGGATTTGTTTGACATACATGGGTGAGCCACTGTTTGGGGCATAGATATTTATGATTGTTATGTCTTGCTGATTTATGGTTCCCTTAAGCAGTACGAAATGTCCTTCTTTATCCCTTCTGATTAACTTTGACTTGAAGTCCACTTTATCTGAAATGAGGATGGATACCCCAGCTTTTTTGCTGGGTCCATGTGCATGGTAAGTTTTTTCTCATCCTTTCACCTTTAGTCTTTGGGTATCTCTTTCTAAGAGATGAGTCTCTTGAAGGCAACATATTGTTGGATCTTTCTTTTTTATCCAATCTGCCAGTCTATGTCTTTTGTTGATGAATTCAGGCCATTAATATTCAGGGTTATTATTGAGATATGATTTGTATTCCCGGTCATTTGACTCATTTTATTCATTTATTTGTTTATTTTTGACACGACTTGGTTCCTCTTTATTTGAGAGTTCCTTTAGGATAATTCCTCCCTTTGCTGATTTGCTTCTTTGTTTTTTATCTCTTCTTCATGGAATATTTTGCTGAGAATGTTCTGTAATGCTGGCTTTCTTTTTGTATATTCTTTTAGCTTTTGTTTATCATGGAAGGATTTTATTTTGTCATCAAATCTGAAGGTAAGTTTTGCTGGGTATAAGATTCTTGGTTAGCATCTATTTTCTTTTAGGGCTTGAAAAATGTTATTCCAGGCCCTTCTAGCTTTTAAGGTCTGGATTGAAAAATCTGCTGATATCCGTTTTGGTTTCCCCCTGAATGTAATTTGGTTCTTTTCTCTCACAGCCTTTAAGATTCTGTCTTTATTTTGTATGTTAGGTATTTTCATTATAATGTGCCTTGGTGTGGGTCTGTTGTAATTTTGTGTATTTGGAGAACTATAAGCCTCTTGAACTTGATTTTCCATTTCATTCTTCAGATTTGGGAAATTTTCTGAAATTATCTCATTGAATAGGTTGTTCATTCCTTTGGTTTGTTTCTCTAAGCCTTCCTCAATCCCAATAATTCTCAAATTTGGCCTTTTCATGATATCCCATAGTTCTTGGAGATTCTGTTCATGATTTCTTACCATCTTCTCTGTTTTTTCGACTTTGTTTTCGAGATTAAATATTTTGTCTTCAATATCTGAGATTCTGTCTTCCAGGTGTTCTATCCTATTGGTTGTGCTTTCTATGGAGTTCTTAATTTGGTTTATTGTTTCCTTCATTTCAAGGATTTCTGTTTGGTTTTTTTTCAGTATCTCTAACTCTTTATTGAAATGGTCTTTTGCTTCCTGTATTTGCTCTTTTAACTGTCGATTGGTGCAATCATTCAATGCCTGCATTTGCTCTTTCATTTCATCGTTTGTTTCCCTTATCATGTTGATTATGTACATTCTGAACTCCCTTTCTGTCATTTCTTCTGCCATGCTGTCATTGGATTTTATTGATGTAACATCCAGATTTGTTTGAGGCATTTTCTTCCCTTGTTTTCTCATGTTGTTCAGGTGTCAGTGGACTGCAGAGATGTTGCAGATTTCCTCTATTGACTTATAATGTCCCTGAAGATTGCTAGTGTATCCCCTCTTATCCTTCAGTAGCCTGAAGTCTTAGAGGAAGTTGATACTTCGGTGTTCCCCTAGGTAGCTGCCTCTCTAGGGGTGGTGGTCTTCAGGTGGGGTATATTCCCTGCTAGTGGGCAGAGGTGCCTCTACTTGTTGACCAATGGTCATCCAAAGGGGAACTAGACTGCGGGCTGAGGCAAGGCCTGTTTGGGCCTGTGTCTTTTACCGTCCTTGTGGGAAAACCTCACCTGGTGGGGAAGTCTCGCTGGTCAGTTCCCCTCCTAGAGGTTCCCCTAAGTTCACAACTACCGCCTGGGCAGGGCAGCCTTCCCAGGCAACGTTCCCAGGGGCCTGGACCTACCTCCTGGGCCTGGGAGCCCTGCCCTTCGCAGACGAGTCTCCTTAGGTTGCCCCTCCTCAGAGAAGCTGCCCGAAGTCCTGGAACCTTCACTCCGCCCCTCAGCTTGTCTCTGTGTAGCTCTTTCAAGAAAAGGTGCCTAGGTCCCCAGACCAGATCGTGCTTTGCACCTAATCGCCTGGCTATGTGACCCCTCCTCTGAGCAGTCACTTGGAGCCTCATACATATGCTCCAAGCCCCAGTGACCCGCTGCTTGTCTCTTCCTCCAGGCAGCCACCTGGTATTCTGTGTGGGCGCTTGGAGACCAAGCCACTCACTGCGCACCTCCACCTCCTCTGGACAGCCCCCTCCCCGTTGCTCAGGCAGTTGCTGAGTCCAAATAGCTCGCCGCCCAACTCTTTCTCTGGCAGTCGCAGGAGCCCCGGCAGATCGCTTCAAAACCAAGCGGTGTGTTGCGCAGCCTCCTCTGCAAAGTTCCCCACTTTCCGAGTTCACTGCTCCAGTGGGGGGAGGGGTGTCTTGCCGCCTGGGCAAGGCAGCCTTCCCAGGCAACGTTCCCAGGGGCCCGGACCTACCTCCTGGGCCTGGGAGCCTCACCCTTCGCAGACGAGTCTCCTTAGGTTGCCCCTCCTTAGAGAAGCTGCGCGCAGTCCTGGAAACTTCGCTCCACCATTTTTTCGCTCCGTTTTGCTGTCCATGTTTACCGCTCCAGCGGGGGGAGGGGCGTCTTGCCGAGCCACTCTACTTCACAAAGTTCTCTGCGTTCAGGGGCTACTGCCCCATCTGGGACGCCTCCCCAATGGGAGAAACTCACCCGGCGGCTTTGAGTTGGTCTCAAGTCACTCACTATCTCCTCTTTTGAATCTTGAGTCCTGGAGCAACATGAAATGCACCGCCCTCTAGTCCGCCATCTTGAAAACCCCATTTCTTCTTTTTTGTAGCAGAGATTGAACCCAGAGGCACTTAACCACTGAGCCACATCCGCAGTTCTTTTTGTATTTTATTTTGAGATAGGGTCTCCCTAAGTTGCTTAGGGCCTCACTAAGTTGCTGAGACTGGCTTTGAACACAAGTTCCTTCTGCCTCAGCCTCCTGAGTTGCTAGGATTATAGGCATGCACCATGGCACCCAGCTGACTACAATACTTTACATATGTGCAATTTGATTCATTTTTTCTTGTTAGAAAATCATCTCCTCTAACTTAATTATTACACAAATTTTAAATAATAAAGCACCTAAAGAAGTATTCCTGTCTGATATTTCTATAAACATAAAATTATTATAAATATTATCAATATTACTTTTATTCAGAACTATCTATTTACATATTAGCAGAAACATGATGCATATAGAAAATAAATCATCAGCATGACAGTTTTTCAAGTTATACTCTGCTTCTTAATTATTTTTTGCTTTGTTAATAATTGCTTCTTTGCTTAGATACTTAGAATAACTTAATTGGAGGATTAAGAGGCTTACATTTGTAAAAGGAAAGTAAGATATAGGGTTAATACACAGGAATTTTGATTATATAAATTATATAAATTAATTATAATTAATTCTAACTCTTATTTGCAGTTTATCATCATCCCACAGCACTGTGTTTACCAATCTTCCATGTTCTAGTTTTCTTTTTATTTAATGTTCTGTTTTCGTTACATTTGACATAGTATATTCATACCTTGCAAATAAATGATTCTATCCACTTATGATAGAATATAGCAATAACTAAACTGCCAGCAGCTAGGTACAAAGCATATTAAAACATTCATTTTGATGATTCCTACTTGATTAAACATGAGTGTGATGATAGGTGATAGATTAGTACTGTGGTGCTGATGGATCCTTCTTCAGGGATCTGCTTTGCCTCATCTGCTGGGAGTATGTTGGGAGGTAACTGTCAGCTCCCAGAACATTCAAGGAGTGCCTCAGAGGCAGAGTTCTGTCTGGCCCAGGATTATACCCCTTCTAGGGAGGCACCCATCAAATGATCGTTCTGAATAAGAATCAAGTGACCCAAACCAGGGTCACACTCTTTGGGTGCCAGTGCTCCATCATGGCGGTCAACCCAGGCTATCACCCAAACTCCATTAAAGCTTGGGTTCTTCCTCTGTCCAATCTAGTCCTTCTCCTTCCTGCCATAGGTGTTTATCCCAAGGCTTTACTAATAATCACTAAACGAAACTCCATTTCAGAGCGGTCTGCCCAGAAGCCCCAGCCTGCCTTAATGTAAGAGCTAGCAGTCTCTTAGAACAGACTAGTGTCCAATATGAAATGAAATCCTATAGATAGTTCCTACTTCCAGACAGTGATCACAATAGGAAAAAGAGGTAGGGGATAATGGTCATTAAAGTCAAAGTAACTTAAATGCTATGGTTAAAAAAAAAAATCATGATTTCTTTTCCCTTTTTTTTCTGTCTCCCCCCCGCCCCGCTTTTGGTACCAGGGACTGAACCAGGGGCACTTAACCCCACTGCACAGCCATGCTTGTACTCTTATTACTTCCTATTGTGCCACTAATGAGGATATTTTAAGCTCAGATAATGCTGTGTGCACAAACTCCTATATTTTCAATTACCTTAGTTCTTTCCAGTGCATATATTCTTTGACTCTGTTGGGTCCCCGGTCCTGTGTTTTCTTTTCATTCCACAGTTCACTCTTCTTTTTATTTTATTCCCTATAGTTTCCACTTACAAATACTCCAATTTTTCAATTCCCAAAATTTAATTTTTCATCATATCCACCTTTCAGCGCTTGTGCCAGAATGATTTGCATACTGGAAAAAAATGGAGTAAACACATTTATACAAATATTAAATGATCTTCTTAATTTTAATCTGTTTCTCAATGCTTTCTTTGAATATGCGACTGTTTCTTAGCGAGTTCTTTTCCTGCCCTCCTCAGTAAACATTTCAAACATTTTTTATCCTCTGTTTTTAGTTCCCCTTCAAAATATTCAGTTAGAGCTTTCTACAACACTGATGAAACAGGACTCCCTCAACTTTTCCATATCACCCACAGACATCTCTTTTCCTTTACTCCCATTTCAATGGAAGAAATGTACCTGCCATTAAGGTTGCTGCATCCTCTACTTGGAATCTGTATGCCATCTTGTCTCCCATTTTTAGAGAACATAGTCCCTGAGTTTAATCCTCCTCTCTCCTCTGCTCTTCTCCTCCCTTCCCTTCCCTTCTCTGCTCTCTCTTTCTTCCCCCCTTCTCTCAAATTTCCTTCTTCCATCTACAGACACACTTGTGCATACACATACACACACACGCATTCACACACACACAACTTCAATCTTTCAAGGTACTCCCCTGTTTGAAACCATCCTCCCTCTTTCAATTATCATTTACTTTCTCAAATCTATATGTTTTAGCTCACACCTCCTGAATCTCTACTACATCTAAGTTCACAACTCACTTCACCTACCCCTCAAATTCAACATGTCCAAAGATGAATTTATGCTTCTTATCTCAGAGGAAACCACCATACCACCATATGTTACCTACTGGCTTCAGTTTGAAAGTAGATACCCATTCTTACTATTCCCTTTTCCTTTATTTCCCCATTCAGTCTGTCACCGTGACATATCATTTCTATCTTTTAAACACCACAGACATCATTTTAGTTTAGTTTTTCATCATCTTTCTCCTGCACTTTTATGAGTTCTTTGTTTAGTCCTCCTCCAAGCTACTTAATGTATTCAAGTCTTACTGCTTCTGTTTCTCACAAAGCAACTTCAATCTTTCTACTCTTAGGATGTTGCCTGAAGTCATTAACTTGTTCCCAATGACTTTTCATCATACTTTCAGCCACAGTCTGACCCATTCCCCCATAGTTTGCATTCGTCTGAATGTACAATGCTATCTTTTCCATTTTTGCTTTTGAACTTGCTCTTTCTGCAGCATCTCCTGGTTAACTTTTACCTATATTATTCTTTACTTCAGATTTGCAACTTGTATGTTCATCTTCAATGAAGTCTCTGACACTTCCTTTCTAAGCTATGGTTAAATGATCCACATTTGTGGTCCCACAATGCACTACACTAACCCCATCAAAGTGATAATTGCTTTATAAAATTAATATCCATTGACTTGAGGATTTATCAGCTAACCTATAAGCTTTGTGAGGGAATGAACCATGTCTACCCTATTTATAATCATACCTCAGAGCCAGATTTATGTTAAGTACTGTTATGGTTTAGATGTGAGGTGTCCCCCAAAAGCTCACATGTGAGAAAATGCAAGAAGGTATGGAGAAGAAATGATTGGATCATAGCTTTAACCTAATCAGGATTGGCCCTAATCCTGATGGAATTAACTGAGGGGTAACTGGAGGTAGGTGGGGAGTGGTTAGAGGAAGTGGTTCATTGGTGGTGTGGCTATGGGGTATATATTTTGTATCTGGAGAGTAGAGATGTCTCTGCTTCCTGATCACCATGTGAGCTGCTTCCCTCTGCCACACTCTTCCACCATGATATTCTGCCTCACCTCAAACCTGGAGGAATGGAGCTAACTGTCTCAGGACTGTGACCTCTGAAACTGTAAGCCCTTTAATAAACTTTTCCTCCTCTACACTTGTTTTGGTCAGATTCTTTAGTCACAGCAACATAAAAACTGACTAAAACAAGTACAGAGTAACTATTTATTAGGGAATTGAATAAAATGAAAAGAGAAGGGAGACTGGAGACTATCCAAATTAAAAAGGCAAGAAGATACAAAAAAATCTCTGACCTGTCTACTTCTCTTCCAGCATAAAAAATGAATGATGTGATTATAGAAGTAGAGTGGATAGCATCAGTTTATGAAAAGCACATATTTTTAGGATAATATTTTTAGCTTATGTTCTTTATGAACTTTCGTTGACTGCAAACATTTGGAGATTTTAGTGCCATTTTACAATCAGTAAGTGTTCAAACCCTGGAGCAATAGATTTACAAGAGTTTGTATTAAAAAGGGATACAGTCAGTGTCCTTTGTCTTAAACATAAATTACAGTTCAAGGATAGTAACAAAACTTACTTTATTTGAAAAAAAGCAAGAGAACTTTCACTGAGAACAAGGTTGTGTAGAATTTTTTTATCCACCCACAGAGATAAGTGTTGTCAATTCATCTTTCTTACAATATCTCAGCATTACAACACAGGAACACATAACTCACTTCCACATTTGATTGTTTTATTGATGAAAAGTGATAGTACTCAACACAGGTGGAGATTCGACCCAGGGTACCATCTAATCTTTCCTCTTTGTTTTCTTGGCTAAACATCATCTTTTTCTTCACTTTGGTAAAGGTCCGAACTGTTGGAATATATTGAGTGAAACAGGATAAAGCAGATTTATTTGGCAAAGCAAACATCTACATAATAAACTCCACGAAAATGAAAAAAATATGTATTTTTTCCATTATTTCTCTACACTTAATTTTGAGACTACATGTGTTATACAACAATACATTATTTCATTTCTACCTTCTTTTCTTCTTCCCTTTTGTTTTTCGTTTATGTAGTTTAAATAATTTTCTTTGAAGTTATACATTATACTTTGAGGGGAGGAGGTAGCAGAATGGATAATATGAAGTATGGGAGAGGGTCAGAAATTTTGTCCACTGATTTTTATGGAGAGTGACAATGACAATTCCCAGAAGTGATACTTGTAATGAAAATAGTAGCACCCATGGAACTCTTCCTCCAAGTTCATAAGTCTCTATCTTTTATTTCCTTTAGGTCTGCCACCAGATGCCACTACCAAGAGGATCTTCTGTAGTCTCTCTGTGTACAGATGCCCTCTTCCTGTCTCTCTCTACTCTGGCTTTGACACATCATTTTCATCTTCTCTGTGGCTCTTCAGGTGATCTCAGGTACCCATACTCATTGGTTAGTTTGTTGCCCATCTCAGCTACAAAGTTCTAGGAGGACAAAAACCTCGTGAGGTCCTAGTTGTATATCTAGTGTCCTTTAGCTCCTGGACACAGTAGATGATTAATACGTGTAGGTTTACTTACAGCTCTGAGTCTCAAAACATGAGAAGTTTAAATTCCCTAGAGACCTACAAAAAGTTACTTCTAAGGACAGAGACATGTAAAAACTATGAATAGATTTTACAACATTTTTTTTAATCTATTCTGCATTCTTTATAAATTTTGATTTGAGTCAAGTCAGGAAGAGTTTGGATTTATTTACTACTCAGCATGGCATGTTTAAAAAGTAATTAATCCATATGGGGAAGAATAAATTCTACAGAGCATCATAGCCTTAGCCTTGTTAAAACATACATATTTTTCAATTTTACTGTCACCCTCATACATGTTCAACATTTTCAAACTTAAAAAATAGTTTATCTTCTGCATTTCTAAAGATATTATGCATAAAAATTTGAAACATTTTTTTGAAAAGTACTTTTCTTGAAATTTGATGTTCACACATTTCTGAGAGACTTTATCAAAATTTGGAAAATTATTGACTAAAGATTAGACAGTACATTTTCTGGTATTTCAAGTCAAATCTTTAGTGAAAAATAAATATAAAATAAGTTTGAGCTTGCTTTTAAATTTTATTTTGGTTGAGGAAATTACATAATAAATTGATAATATATATTCAATATTTTATTTTAATTATGTGATTAATTTCGTTTGAAATGACCAGAAGAGGCTCTAGAGTTTTGCATTTTTCTTTGTTTTCACTGATTTGCCCAACAAAACACTTAGAGATATTTTACAAACCTTTGAGGAGAAGGAGAAGGAGAATACCTTTAACTATACAAAGAGAGAATCTAAAATGAAATAATGGAAATATAACACATTTTGAGTGTGTACAAGATGAAATTGCATGTTAATCAGAAAAAAAATGAAAAACATACTCAGCAGTATTTTCTGGCAGATTGATCATGGACACATTTAACATAAAGTGTGACATAAGACACTAACACAGCTATTTCTATTTTTATTTTGGAGAGTTTACATGGAACTAGCTGGCTATATTCTTTATTCAATAATTATTTTAATGGCAAGGGTAAAGTGGGTAAATAGCAATGTCTGAGTATTTTTTTATAGTAAGTTTTGTGTTAAGTATTTTATATATATCACTGAAGTTCAGTCTTCAAAAACCTTTTATAATCTTCGTTGATCTGGTAATTGAAAAGAGTATGGTTTTAATTTTTCTTCAACTAATGAGTTAGAACATTTAATATTTTTATGTTTGCATTTTATCCTTGGATTGCTTTTACATACTTAGTTACTTTAAAAATTAAATACTTATTTTCTAATTTGAGTTTCTTTTTCAAAATAAGATGTTAAGCCATCAGGTATCTTGAACATGCTTTTAGTTTTTTGTTGTTTTTATTTTGATATACAAAACTTTGTTTTAATGTGATCTTTACTGGGATTTCCATTTTAAAACCATACAGAGTACAAACTGAAAGGAAATGGAGTGAGGCAGAGCTGGTGAGGGATACAATTTTCTGGATAGATCTTGTTGCTTTCTAAAGTAGACCCTGAACCAGTTCTGTCTGATGGCTGCCCTGTGGAAACATTAGTTTGGATTTACCAAATATCCTGGTAATTTTTCCTAAAGAGTCTCATTTAATGACTCTTGTGGTTGTAATCTTAAAAAGTTTAAATATTGAAGTTTTTATTTTCAGAAAACCTTTTGAATAGTGAACAAAAAGCATTTAAGTTGTGGCTGCCTCATCAGCCACTAATGCACAGCCTTTAGTATGTATCTTCATGATCTTGCTCTGAAAGTAATTCCTGATCAAAGATAATGCACTTAGATTTTCAGCTTTATCCTTAGCACTAACAGGTTTCTTTTCATTTTCATCTCTTATGAGTCTTGGAAAATAATATGGGTTATGTATGTAAATTATTTCCCCTGTGGTTAGTTAAATGTATCAGCTCCATTTTTGTGTTTTCAAATAACTCCCTTGTCAATCGCCATATTGGTAGAATTGCTTGTATATTTGCTCTTTTATTCTCTTTATTTATTTGTGTATCCTGAACAAATATCCCAGTGTAATTTTATGGTATAAACTTCATTTTAGAGGGTCAATTTATTATCCATCATTTTTAACAAATTTATGATTACTGTATGACTAGTTATTCTTTAAAACAGACCATTAAATTATCTTAATATTAATTTAATAATAGTATAACTTTGGAGAAAAACAAAAATTTGGTATGAATTTGCCCTGTCATCATTTTTGCGCACACACACCACACACACACACACACACACACAAATGCACACACACACACATAAATACGACGACACAATTTTGTGACTTTTTCTTATGTAACCTTAAGACTTCTTTTAACTTAAATGTATAACTTGTCCTCAAGATTTTAAGTAATGACAGGCAACACTTAAGAAAGGGAAAACTGTATAATCGCATGATACCAAAAATTAGACCCAACACAATTAAAATCTTAAATAACTTCTTGAAAAACATTTCAATTTATGTAGAGTAGAGAATTCTTAGTTTATAGGATATATACTGCTAATTTACATATAGGCCAGTTTCAGATATTCTATGATTTTTCTGTAATATTTTCTTATCTATTGTCCAAAGAGAACATTCGAGGATTTCATTGGGTTGTTAAAGAATATTGTAATGTAAAATGCTTAATGGCTGATAGCAAACATTTCCCAGATTTGTGACACATTAAAACATCAAATGCAACAGGAAGTTTCTAACAGTTTTTTGATAATTAACAATGGAAGATTACCAAATGTAAATCACCCATGGAGGGCAGTCTCTTCTAAATAGAAGACCAACCTAAAGTCTTAATTCATTAGATGAGGTGGAAAATATAAAGTCATTTTTCCCTTCCTGTAGGTGATTGTACTCTTCCCCTAAAATAATTATGTGTTAATTATAATAAAACTTATTAAAATTATTTCTCATATTGCTACAAATTAATGAGACTCATCGTGTTGAACCACTGTGATGAGCCTGTTAAACACAATATATCATTTTGCCCTCAAAAAGTCTCAGGTGTTGACTATCATCATCATATTTTTCATACAGAAAGTAATCTTAGGAAATTATAGAGATGATTACTGGCTTAACAAGAATTAGAACTCTGACTCTAATTTTCTTCCATTTGAGCTGCATATAAAAAATAGGCCTTATTTTTTTCTTCTGGTCTCTATCCCCCTGCATCTTGGATATAAAGTATGAGCAAAATTTTGACAAAGGCTTTCTAGTAAACACACTGACTATACTAAAATGGCAATATTTTAGCAACTGAAATTTTTCTTTTCAGGATAAATCTAACCCATTACTAGATATTGTAGGGCTATACTGAAATTTATTATTGCTTTTTACTAACTGTCGTGTTTAGCACTAAGCATGTCAACGTTCAAGCTCCTTTATTAATTATCACTTATGATTATTTTCTTGTTTGCCTCAGAGAACTTTAGGATTAGTAGACAAAAGGATTGGTAGATGAAAATAAACAGTCAATATTAGTGTCTGGCATCCAGAAATATTTGGAGTCTGTAGAAAGGGGATATTTTGAAGGTTATTGTTATGGTTTAGATATGAGATGTTCCCCAGAAGTTCATTTGTGAGATGATGCAAACAAGTTTAGAGGTAAACTGATTGAGTTTGGGAGCCTTAACCTGAACAGTGCATTAATCCTCTTGAATGGATTGTCTGGGTTGTAACTGTAGGCAGGTAGTGTGTGACTGACAGGTGGGTCACTGAGGGCGTGCCATGGGGGTATATATTTTGTACCTGGTAAACAGAGTTCTCTCTCTGTTTTCCTCATTGCCTTGCCCAGAGCTGCTTTCTTCCTCCACACCCTTCTGCCATGATATCCTTCCTTTCTTTGGGCCCAGAGAAATGTAGTCAGCCATTATGGACTGAGACCTCTGAAACAAAGTGCCGAATAAATTTTCCTCCTTTAAAATTGCTTTGATCAGTTATTTTGGTCACAATTGTGAAAAAGTTGACTAAATCAGATATTGTTGAAAAAGAAAAATTTAAAGTCAATGTCCTAAGCTCCTATTAATATATCAACAGCCAGTTATAAGGACTTAGTCTTTAGCCCTAAGGTAGAGAACTCAGGGCATCATATGAAGGGAAGTTGGAAAATCTTTGTAGCCTAAAGGGTTTGCAGGTTTATAAGAAAAGAAAAATAAAATGCATGGAGATAAAATCCTCAGTCCCAACTTTTTCTTTTCTTTTTTTTCAGATTAGGAATAGCTATATCATTATGAGAAATGCTGACAACATTGAAATGTGTTGCCTTGACATAATCTGGGAGAAGATGGAGTCTTCTAAGAGAAGTCTATAGATAATGGTAAGGTTTACTAAGTACCCAGTGGTTGGTAGATAGTACTACATGGAGATTTATATCAATTAACCCTAAAAGATATAGATAGCAATATTTTTAAAAAATTAAGAAACTGGCGCACAGTGATATTCCCAAGTTAAAACTTTCATCCTAGAGCTAGAATTTGAAGCACACAAGTCTGAAATTGTTGGCCATTCTCTACCCATGAAAACATGCCATCTTGAAAGGTGAATAGTGATGAAGCCTCTTTAGGTGGGTAGCATGAAATTATCAAAACAGTAAATAATTTAAGTGACATTTTAGAACTCAGGTAAACATTAGCCAATTAGCTGAATAAAAGGATAGAAGATGATAAATTGTTCTTGAATTCCAATGTAATATTTTTCTTTCATCATGCTAAAGTTATTGCTCTGTATTCTGATGTCTTGTATATTCTGCACAACTAAGGTGAATAATGTGTGACACAGGAGTTGGTCACATGACCTTAGTACAGTAAGGTTCTATAAGGCATTGAAGCTTGGCTTGGAAAACAGAGACAATAGAAATAAAGGCAGAATGTCAGATATATAACCTTTCATTGATAAAACTCAGGAAACTCTAAAACCTGGTGACCACCCCGCCAATTTTCACTACAAATTATAAACATTAGTGCAGCTTTAAGAAAAGTATGGCTTACATAAAAACATGGTCAATGAAAGAAAGAATTGGCAAGCTGGATGCCATTAAAATTAAAACTTTCTGCTTTGTAAAAGACATTGTTAAGAGAATGAGAAGATAAATAAATTGGGAGAATATTTTGCAAAAGCATAACTGATAAAGGACTGTTATCCAAAATATACAAAGAACTCAAACTGCACAAAATATATAAAAAAATTAAACGTGGATCAAAGTTTTAAACAGACATCTCACCCAAGAAAATATACAGATGGCAATTAAGCATATGAAGATGTTCTACATCACCTATGTCATCAAGAAAATGCAAATTAAAACAACAACCAGATATCCACTACATACCATTTTAGAATGACCAAAATCCAGAATACCGACAATGCCAAATGCTGGTGAGGATGTGGAGCAACAGAAACGCTCATTCATTGCTGATGGATGTAAAATGGTATAGCCATTTTGGAAGACATGTTGGCAACGTTTTTTACAAAATTAATCATATTCTTACTATATGATCTGGCAATCATACGACTGGCACTTACCCAAAGGAGTTGAAAACTCATATCCACACAAAAACCTTACATTGATATTTATAGTTTTATTTTTAATTGTCAAAATTTGGAAGCAGACAAGATATCCTTCAGCAGGTAAATGAATGAATGAACAGTGGTCAATCCAAGCAATAGACTATAATTCAGGGCTAAAAATTGGATGAGCTATCACACCATGAAAGGACATGGAGGGAAATTAAATACATACTATTAAGTGAAAAAAGTCAATTTGAAGAAACTATATACTGTATAATGCCAACTACAAAATATTTGGAAAGAAGTAGTACTATGAAGATAACAAAAAATTCAGTGGTTGCCAGAATTTATGGATTGGGGGGATAAACAGGCAGACAACAGATAATCGTTAGGGCAGTGAACTTAATCTATAGGCTACTATAATGGTGGATGCATGCCATTATGCATTTGTCCAAATACTAGAATGTCAGCACCAAGAGTGAGCCCTGATGTAAACTATGGACTTTGGGTGAGAATGATGTGTCAGAGCACATTTATACAATCTAACGAATGTTCTACTCCAGTAGAAGATGTTGATAATGGGTGAGGCTATCCATGTGGAGAATATTTTGGGAACCTCTGTATCTTCCCCTCAAATTTTCCATGAAACTAAGCTGCTCTAAATAAGGAACTATTTTTAAAGCTCAGATTTCAATATGGACGAAATAATCAGAATACCTGAGGCAATATCCTAGGTGCCAGTACTTTCATGGAGACTCTAATGAGAAATTGGGGACTTTCTTGGAGACAGTGTTATACTCTTTGTACTCTTCCTATTCCTTTTGAGAATAGTGAGGTGATTTTTTTCCATAGGATATGAAGACGGGTAGAGTAGTAATTGTTTTTTCAAATGTAACATGTCCTTACATGCGCTCCTGCTAGCACCGCCAACCCGCCCCCACCCCCTTACAGGGGTGAAGTGCAGGACAAATGATCTGTTCATTTGGCTGGAATCTAAAACACAGCATCTGTTTGGACAGAAATTTTGTCAGCTCTGGGTAATAAAATCTGACTTTGGAAGAAATATGTATTTTATTTAACTACTGACCACAAATAAAAAAAAAATTTAAGAAACTAAATTTTTGTTGGCAACTTCGTAAAAGATCTCTCTAAATAGAACAGCTTGACTGGCCAATGGCCAGTTTATGTGATCTCTTAAAATTATTTTTGCAAAGAGGAAAAAGAAAGCAAAGAATTTCAGTAAATGAAACAAAAACTGTCATAACATAATTCCATTCCAAGGCTTTTGGAAAGATGCATGTTATTTTCTAAAACTTTTACTCCTACACATGGTTTTCATAATATTTACGTTTCTCTTTTTAACTTTTCCATCCTGAATTCTAAGCACAAATACATTTCTACCCTGGAGATATTCTTTAAGAAACTTGCTCATTAATATTTAAAACAAACTAACTGTGACATGTTGCTTTTGAAACACTATAACCTGCAAGTACCTAATATTGCATTCAGAAAATCGTTAAATATTTTGATTTAAAATTACTACACTATGCCATATGATTATACATATTTTTTGACTCTGGCAGATTTCTGTTGTTATTAAATAGGATCTAACATATGTGGTGACTTTCAAGATGTGATGATATATATGACTCGACTAAATGATTATTACTAAAGTCTGTTTCAGTCCTGAAACTGTTTGAGAGTCCTACTTGAGGAACACTGAAGATAAGTAACATCCTAGAAGATGAACAGAAAAATTGGTATGTTTCCCTATTTGTGGATTTTAAGCATTGCCTAACGCTGTGATAATTCTATGTCCTTGGTTTAAATTTATAAATAATCACATCAAAATTAACTTAAATGAGCATTTAGAAACATAATTCTGGTACTTTAACATAGTGTGTCAACTTAAAGGAAACCTAAAATCTCTTTTTTTAATAAACGCTAATTTCAGTGCAATATTTCATGATTCAATTTTTTTATTTTATGAAGACATTCAAAGCTCTTTTAATTACTAAGTTATTTTCATATAGCCACATGTGTATATTCAGATCATTAATTGTATGACAGAGATGCTTGAGGAAATGCAAGATTTATATTTAAAATATCAGACACTCTTTTTTGAACATTAATGCAGAACAAACTTTATTATTTAAAATACTTGAGCAAAACAAAAATTTGATGTACAAGCATTGATTTCTTTGCAACTTTGAAGAATATTACCTTGTACAAAATGCAGAATAGTTATATATTGTTTTTTGTTTTGTTTTATTTTTCTTTTTTTAGAGATACTGAGGATTGAACCCAGGATACTTCACCACTTAGCTACACCTTTAGCCTGTTTTATTTTTAGTTTGTGAGACAGGATCTTGCTAAGTTGCTTCGGCTGGACTTGAACTTGTCATCCTCCTGCCTCAATTTCTCCACTCTCTAGGATTGTGGGTATGTGCCATCATGCCGTATTTTAAGAGAAATATTAACTATTATTTAAAATTACTATTAATTAACACCAAAAAAATTACTATTAATTAATACTAACTTATTGAGGACAATTCTGTGCATAATATAGTGTTATGTATCATGGTTATTTCAAAGTAGAAATATAGCCTCACCTGGTGCGGTGGCACACCTGAAATCCCAGTGGCTCAGGAGGAAGAAGCAGGAGGATTTCAAGTCCAAAGCCAGCCTCAGCCAAAGTGAGGCTCTAAGCAATTCAGTAAAATTGTCTCTAAATAAAATACAAAATAGGGTTAAGGATGTACTTCTGTGGTCTAGAGTCCCTGAGTTCAATCTCTGGTACCCACCAACAAAGAAAAAAGATAATATAGCTTCAGTTACAAGATGCACAAGATGCTTACTGTTAAGCAAAGGAACAACAACAAAAAATCACCATATTATAAAGTCAGAATATTAAAACAAAATATAACAAAATACAAAATAAATATTTTAAAGAATGTAGAATATGCTGCTGATTTACTATGAAACACTTTATGGCAGACACATTTGATTGTTGACCTAACAGTTATTTCCTGTTCTCCTCTGCCTCAACTTCCTACTCCTTTACCTTTATTTTTTTTAATAGAACCTCAGTTATTTTAAAGTGTTTAATATCCAGCACAGACCCTTGCATAACAAAATTGACACTGAATCATAGTAATTTTCTCTTTCTGTTGGTTTTTGCTTTAAAAACAAATATGTGAATTACATCTGACCAATGAGTTTTGAAGCAAAGTGGTATATCTCAAAAGATTTCCGTATTTTTAGAAAAGGTCACAACAAAGGGATGTACCTTCTTTTCCTCTTCTGGTTTTGGGATATTTTATTCATGAAGCTAAGAGGCCTAGAAACATAACAGGGTCTATGTGACAGGAAGGTATGAACATAAAGAAAAAAGTCTACATACTGACAAAAACAGAATAAGATGGAAGATCCCAGAGTTTTTCTGAAAATCATTGAACCATTAAATCAACTGATCCTGAGATGATGTCACCTCCAGAATTCCTGCTAGGCCAGATGAGAACAGTAAAAACCATCATCATGACAGCAATCCCTCCTTCTGTTAAGTGTTTTCCAGTTGGAGATTGGGTATTTCAATGTAGAATGGTGTGCTCCCACGCTATGGTGGAACTCGGGAATCCTCCTCAGCCCATTGGGCAAGGAAGTCTGAGACTTACAGAAGGCTGACTCGATGCTGCGATTTTGATGAACAAACTTTTACCTACTTGCAAATTTAGAGTGCTGATTAGTTCTGTGAGCTTTCACTGTGACTTTGCCTTAAAAGAATTCTCTTTACAATCAACTCTAGGTATTCTAGGTCACCAGTCCTCCACCTCTCTATTTTTACAGCTTGGAAATCTGTTCGGATTTCTTCTGTGATTTTCCCTTTCACTGGCCAGTTCACATAACAGGTTGATACCATGAATTCTGCCTTCTAGGGCTTTCAGGGGGCCATTTCCACTAACATGCTGTTGCCCTCTTATTTTTTTTATCTCTCATTGCTTCTCCTCCCTACCATTTCCCAGGAAGTCTGTACTCTCACAAAATATTTTGACTGGTTTACACCATTTCTGTTCCCACATATCAGATTATCTTTCTTATAAGTTCTTTACATTTTGTATGCCCTCAAGGTGAGATGGTCCCTTGGAAAGTCAAAGTTAATTTGTCCCAATAACATTCCTGTACATGGCTTCCTCCAAGAGAGATTGGCTTCCTGAAAATTCCACAGAAACATTTTATAGCTAAGTGCTTAAGGCAATTAATATTGGTCAGCAAAAGGGCGTGTACACCAGTTCCACTGCCAAATCAAGGAATTAACTGGTATTCTTTATTCTTGAAAGCTGTTGAGTAGAGCAGGGCTTGTGCCAAGTGTCAGCCTTGGCTTACTGTTGTTGGATACCAGTGACTGGTACCCTCAGGGGACTGACTGGTTCTCACTAATCATACAGCCCACGGGTCAAGAATAAGACTTTCTGTCCCAAAATCTAACATCAACCCATGTTAGTTCCCAGTGTGTTTAAACAAAATGCCATGAGCAAGAGGAGGCTCATATTTAATACTGTTCCTTTTCTTTAGATTTTACTGATAAACATTACTCTGGTTGTACACAAAGTAGAGTTGTACCATTTGTATAATCATACATGTACATAGGGTAATGATGTTTGTCTCATTCTGTTATTTTTCCTTTCCCCATCCCCTCCCCTCCCCACTCCTCTTTTTCCTCTATACAATCCATCCTCTCTCCATTCTTGCCTCCCTCCCACCTCCCATTATGTATCAACATTCATTAATCAGAGAGGTCATTTGGCCTTTGGTTTTTTGGGATTGGCTCATCTTACTAGCATGATAATCTCCAACTGCATCCATTTACCTACAAATGCATAATTTTATTCTTTTTTATGACTGAGTAATATTCCATTGTGTATATATACCACAGTTTCCTTATCCATTCATCAATTGAAGGGCATCTAGGTTGGTTCCACAATCTAGCTATTGTGAATTGAGTAGCTATGAACATTGATGTGACTGCATCACTGTAGCATGCTGATTTTAAGTTCTTGGGGTATAGTCCAAGGAGTGGGATAGCTGGGTCAAATGGTGGTTCCATTCCAAGTTTTCTAAGGAATCTGCACATTGCTTTCCAGAGTGGCTGCACTAATTTGCAAGTGCAACCCTACTAATAATATATGAGTGTACTTTTTTCCCCACATCCCTTTGCTTTTGGTTGCTGAACACTTGCCAAACTGTTCACTCATTTAGGAAGTTGGCTCCAGCAACCACTGAGGTCACTTGGAAAAACAGTTGTCTGATGCCCCATTCAGAAAACCCCAAATGTCTTTTCCTCACTTTGTCTTTTGGTTGTACTTAAGTTATCTGCAGGAAATAAGCCCGTGCCTCTTGCTCACAGAACCACTGAAAGCAAACTGCCTAGAAGGTCTGAGCCCCTTGTCGGTTTTGCTTCTGTATCATTTGTACTGATGTGCAGCTCTCTCTTCTCCTTTAACCCTGGCTTGGCTCACATCCCTTTCTTCTGCACTTTTTGTACCAAAGCAGAGTCCTAATTGTACTCTTCAAATCCTAGGTTCTGTTTATGACTAGTTAGATTAGAATTAGATTAAAAGTAGTCTATAAAATGGTTTCTGTAACCAAATATCAGCTTGGTGTCACTAAGGCACAGTGGCTTTTGGGTGATGACATTGATTGATAAATAAGTAACATTTCTCAGTAGACCTAAGTTAGTTTGCAGATGTCATCTGAGGCACATGTGCCAAACTACAACCAAGGGTAAAATTTGTGAGAGAGCTACTGCTGGTGACTCCTGCAGCAGAGGAATCCTACCTCCACTGCAGGTAAGAAGGCAGTGTGAGGGGAAGGACTCGAAAGCAGCAATGCCTGGCTCTCCAGGCTCCCCAGGAATGGCCATAATGTCCACAGCAACTGGAGCTCTTGGGAATATCCATTAGCTGAAATGCTTTGATGTACAAAGAATATAAAGGCTCACCTGGCAAATATGTAGCTAGCAAAGAGCAGAATGGAATAGCTGAGGGTGGCAATATAAGTGGTCCAGGAATAGTTTGTGCTGGTAGATCGAGATAAAGTATTCAGATTGCAGTTAAGGCACAATGAGAGCCATTAAGAAAGCTTTGATCAGTTGGCTTGACTGGATTTGATTTGATTCTCTAAACAAAATACAATTTTATTGATTTACAATTGGTGGAGAGCATTCCTTCCCTTCTTGCTCACTTTCTTCCTTCCTCACTTGATCGAGTCACCAGCCTCCCCCCACCACTTCCTTCCTTTCCTTTCCTCTTTTCTTTTTCTTTTCTTTATGAACCAGACAGGGAAGAGTTGATAATACAAAATGGAGAGAAATAATTATAAAAGAACAACAGTCCTCATAATATGAGAGAAATGAACTGCAAGTAAATGTAGAAGCACTGACTTTGGAATGGACCCAGGAAGAAAGAAAGAAGAAGTGAGTGTAGACACAGGTTCACTTTGGAATTAGCCATAGGTGGCTGAGGGATTTCCTACCTGATGAATATTTTAAGTGACATGTGCAAGAAAGAGGACAGAATTGGAGGACATCAATGACTTTGGAGATAGTAATTGTATTAAAACGCCAATCTGCCTGGTTGTGTGAGTCTCTTAATAAGCGCTCATCTCTGTGTGCAGGAACAATAAAGGTGATGTAAATCCATATGTGATGTTTGGATTGTTCAGTCAACTAATGACAGAGGTGTCCAAACAAATCAAATGGAAAATAGAATTGATGGAACCTAACATGAGAAGGAAGGTAAATAATTACAGGATGGATCTCTTGATTAATGAGAAACTGGTGCAGTGAATTGACGGGAAGTTTCAATGACGTGAAAGAAAGGTTTCTTTTAAGTACTTCTGAGTAGGTAAGTCAATAACCAGTAATTAAGTTATTTTATAATAAATTAATACGTCTTTAGGGAGGATCTGATAGTCATTGAAAGTAAAGCTTCCAGCATCTATCCTGCCATTCTTGACCATGTGCATCCTCGGAGGCAGGGTCCTGCTGCATTATTTGTTGGGTTCCCTTTCTTCATTTCTCTCAAGATTTTCTGAATAAGTCTCTACTCTTCTATAAAGCCTCTGAACTTCTTTAAAAGAATCATATAATCTGTTTTACCAGAAAATCGACCATAACTAACAGTCATTCATTCCCTTTTTCAGACTTCAAGAGGAGACAGTTTATTGAATTAAAATGCTCAATATGTAGACTGTTTCTAATGGCCTATGACACATGACTTAGTGTTCCAGGGTAGTATTTAAAATAAAGAAGCCCCAAAGTGCTTCGAAAGGAAAACAAAAACAAAAACAAAAACAAAAACAAAACAAAACAAAAAAACCCTGTGAAATGCAATACCATGTTTTGTTTACTCAGAACCTGGAGGATATTTTACCTGTTAAAGCTTCTGCTCCCACAAAAATAAATAAATAAATAAACAAAAATAAAAGTAAAAGCATAGAATGTATTTAAAAGATGTGTGATTGCTTTGCTAGCAAAGGAGAAACACAGGGGATTCGAGTCCTGTCCCAGAGACTGTGATTGTGCCCCTGGGTTGTGGCGAACAGGGGGCTTTTAAAGAGGTGATTCGAAGGCTACGTTCCATGTGTTCTCTGTTGGAGTCGTAAGCCACTCGTTAATTTGGAAGAGAGTCATTTCTGAGATCTTCTGGTGCCATTGCCCTCCCTGAGGTCCGAATCACTTCGCTTTCGTGGTGGGTGAGTGCTCAAGGACAGATAACGCTGCCGAGGGTGGGGAAGAAAGGCAATCTTGTCTCCCCTAAGATTAGGGAGGGGCAGGGAGAGAGGAAGAAAAACATCCTTTTAAAAATAGGTCACAGTGGCAGAGCAGCAATGGCTATATTCAAAGCATAAAATGGACCACTGTTACGTTTCCCCATTGTCAATTTCTACCTTCCCTTTCTATGGAAAATGGATGAATACATCTCCACGTTGCTTCCTGCTGAGAGATGGCGAAGTTGGGGTAAAATGTTAAAGTATAAATTTACAAAGGACGTAATTCGTTTTCAATTTTCAGATACATGGGAAATGTCACACAAATGCACACATAAAAACTGAAGTGTAAGTAGAGAAAATACAGGGCTAACTGTGACTGTGGTCCATGATGATGTATGCTAAACACTAGTGAAACTGCATGATTCACAAAAATACTATTTGAATCATTTATCTGTACAACAGTAAGTGAATATTCCAATTGGTTTGTTGATGCCTGAAATCTGTAAGAAAAGTCACAACCTGATTGCAGGTACACTGTAACCAATTTAAACCCAAGTTAATAGTTATACTGTTATAAATCTATTTTAATCTGTAGGCACATTTCTAGATCTCCTCGACCCTAACAATGAATAAGTTATTGAAGATCAGTTATTTGTCATGGGTAAGATAAAGAAACAACTTCATTTTCTTATACATGTTTTTGGAAAATCGATAGCTATTACAATTATGGTAAGGGCCTCTTAAAGGTCTACATCAATATCAGAATGCAGAAGTTAAATATTTCATTGCAATTACGATTATGTTCATGTAATAATACTGTGATGATATTCCATCTAATTTCCCAAGTGTCATAATTCATATGTTCAGTCAACTTTATGATCACAGACTTGATATTTGCAGAATCCACATCATAATTCTCAAGAAATGTCCTGTGTTCATTTCTCACAGTTACTTTAATAGATAATCACAGACTTTTAACTTAACACATATTTTTTACTTTGTTCAGAGTTCAGAAGTCTAAAGTGAGTTTCATTTAAACTCAGCTCAGGCTGTCTGCAGGGTTATATTATTTCCAAAGAATTCCAGGGACAGCCTTGTGTTTTCCACCTTCAGAAGTCACCTAGATCATTGCCCCTTCCTCCATCTCGAAGGTGCTTCAATATAATGTCACCTTACATGACCACATTTCATTTTTCTTCACTGATCCTGTTGCCCCTCTACAGACAACTCCCTGTGATTACCTTGGACATACCTGGGTTTCCTACAACAATCTTGCCCCATTTCAAAGTTCTCAACTAAATCATACCTGAAAAATAATTTTTTACTCTGTAAAGTAACTAGACACAGATTCTGAGGAATATTTGAAGCCATTGTTCAATCTACCATACACCCACACTAGAGAACATGGTGATATGCTTCAGAAGTAAACATTTTTTTATAAAAGAATTTGGTGATTAATGACTACCATTAACTGACTGTATTGTAATTAGTGAAAAATTTTAATGTTTTCCATGGTGCTACAAACCTTATTCAACCTGATATCATAATCCATCTTGGTGCTAAAAACTTTCAATGGAGCTAATGTTGCCGAAAGCTCCCTCCTTGTTTCCAATGCCAATCCAATAAAGAGGACATAATTTTGAGGAAAAGGAAGAAATCTTATTGCTTTGCTAGCAAAAGAGAAACACAGGGGACTTCTGTCCCAAAGGCTGATTCTGCCCATCATAGGAACAGTGGGGTTTTGAGAGGTGATTCAGAGAAAATGAGATTAAGGAGGAGAGATCAGGAAGGAGAAGATCAGGGAAAAGAAGATACGGGGGAGACATTCAGGGATGAGAAATCTAGGGAAAAGAAGATTAGGGGGAGAAGTTCAGGGATAAGAATATCAGGGAGAAGGTCAAGGAAAAGGTTGGGAAAAAGAAAAAACCATGTAAGTTTCAAAGCAAAAAGGGATATTGTCAAGGCATCAAGTGAACTCCTGTTACACTAACTCACTTTGAATATAAAATACTATTAAAAGTTTGCAAATTAATGTACCCAACATTTATCCAATTGAATGACATACTTTGTGTTAGACATTTTGTAGGGGATATACATACAAAAATGAATAAGAAGTGATCTCAGAGATTAACAAGAAGAAACTTCTGAACAGATAATGTGCATGTAAAGCAAGTGTGGTAATGCAAATTTTTAAAATGTAAAGGAAATGAAAATATATGAAGGCACAGAAAAGGCAAACAATTTTCAATATGGTAAAGACCTCACAGAGCAATTAGAAATTGGTTTCACTATTTTAAAAATGGAAAGAATTTTGACTTGTAGAGATGAGGAGGGGAGAGAAAAAAGACATTCTACAGAATGAGAACTATTTGAGAGAGTCATAAAGTACACAGTTACAGAAGTTTTGGCAACAGAGTAAAGTAAAGCCTGGGTGATGTGGATGACCAGATGTTATGGTTTGAAATACAGGTTAGGATCAAAGTACAGAGGAATTTTAATGCCATGAAAGAGTTAGAACTCTCAGAAAAAGGAACCACTAAAGAATACTGAAGGGGATATGAGCTGGACATGGTGATGCATGTCTGAAATCCCAGTGACTCAGGAGGCTGAGGCAGGAGGATTTTAAGTTTGAGACCAGCCACAGAAACAAAGTGAGACCCTCAGCAACTTAGAGACAATGGTCTCAAATTAAAAAAAAAAAAAAAAAAAAAAAAGTACTAAAAAGGTCCAGGGATGTAGTTCAGTGGTAAAGTACCCTGGAGTTCCATCCTTAGTACCCGCCCCCCCCCCAAAAAAAGATGTGATTATTTTGAGGATATGCTGTATTAAAGACAGGGTGCTAGAGAGACAGCATGGAACTTCTATTCCAAAGGCCATTTAATTATCCAGGATCAGTCTTTGGCTTTAATAACAATACTCTTAGAGTAAAAAGATTCTATCATCTATCTATATTCTGTCTCTATCTATCTATCTATCTATCTATCTATAAGATATGGAAAATGACAAACCTCAAAATAGTGTGACCTGGGAAGAGGGAGTGAGGAAGAAGGCAACACATTGATCTTTTCCCAATACATTCTTCAATCCCCAAAAAGGAATCAAACATCATCCAGAGGCAAGACAGTCCTTGGGAGGGAGATAGCCATCAAACCCAGAATGGTAATCTCTGGGAGGAAGCCAAAGCATTGATCCTTCCCCAAATAAATCCTTTCCCAGTGACAGTACAATGGGACCCTGAAGGGAAAGAGATAAACACTGAACTCTGACCCAGACCCTCCATTCTTCCCCAAGTAAAAACATTGCCCAGTAAAAACATATTTCAAATTCTTACAAACCTGTTTCCTGAGTGTCCAAACTGACACTCTGTCAATAATTAAGTCACCTCTTAGTGCAACATATATAAGCACAAACCCCCCCATCCCTTTGGTCAGTGGCTCATTTTCCTTCAGGATAGTGGATCCACTGGATGCATGATTTCATTGCTGAATAAAGGCTGTGCTGATCCGTGAAGTTTTCACCCGGCTCTGTCATTTTGCGCTAACACTATCTGTCTATCACCTATCTGTAGCCAATCTAATGAATAGCATGGTATAGCATTGTATATTCATCAGAGTTGGGAGGAATTTAAGTTTTGGGTGGAATTTTCCTCCTTCCAGAAGGGGGCAGCACAGACCTTATGTAAGAAGGCAAGCTAGCTTTTCCCAGAATGTCTCTGTAAAGCCAGCGCTTAGAAAATGAGAGGCTGGTTGCATCCTATTTCTTCCCAACTTTACAAATTCTCCTTAGAAGAATTTGCCCATTTATAAATACATGATTTCCTTCAGACCAAGGATTATCTGGAAGTAAAATAATTTAGGCTCACTTCCTCATCAAACTGTCTGATGGAAAATTGTTTTTTTCTCCACCCCTTATACCCTGGGATACCATTCCTGTGATTTAGTCCTCCACATGGATTTCCTAAGATAATTAGCATATTGATATTTTTCTCTCTATTTTTGTACCAGTTCACTTTCACTTGCATTAAATCAGCATACAAAGCTATTTGGATATAAATGTATAAAAAGATGCATAATGCTTTTCTTTCTCCTATCAACTCTTTGATTGATGTGAAGGCATGCACCATAGAATTTCTTTTCCTATTTATTCTCATACATGTTCTCATCCTTCACAAACTTTTAAATTAAGATTGATTATAGAGTTTCCAGATGGAACTGATGGGATGATTCTAGGTGGTGATTCTAACTAATAGTCATCATTTGCCTTCATTTAAATCAACAACTAAACCACTTATAAACATACATGTCTTTAAGTTTTGCTTGCAGATCTACTTTTAGCTTTACTTTGGACATATTATACTTCTATTACTTGGTTCAGGTCATTCAAATCTTTCCTGTCCAATCTGTCTTTGAAATGTTTTTGTTTTGTTTTGTTACTAGGAATTGCACTCAAGGGCACTAATAACCACTAATCCACATCCCCAACACTTTTTATTTTTTATTTTGAGACAAGGTCTTGCTAAGTTGCTTAGGGCCTTGCTAAGTAGCTGAGCAGGCTTTGAACTAGGGATCCTCCTGCCCCAGTCTCCCCAGATGCTGAGATTATGGGTGTGCACCTGGCCTTGAAATTTTATATGACTAATGTTCTCAATCTTCTTCTTTCTCATACGGAGCTCACTGGTATGATTTCCAATTTAACTGATTTCTTTTTCTATAATTATCCAATATCTTGCCTTTAAATTCAATAATTATTTTGCTTGATTACTCCAGGCTTGAGGATTCTAGAATATTCTACCAGCATACATAAGCAGGTAATGTAAAAAAATCCATGTTTAATGTGAGAGATTACACATGCATTGAAAGTACTTTTGTGATGCTCCTGAAGAGACTAGAACTTGAACTATTTTGGACTTTAATTTCTTCAATAATATAATGATAGAATTTGAATAGATGACGTGTGGTTGCTCAAAAACTATTCAGTTTCATGCTGGAGCCAAGCTTTGCATATCCAGGAATTCATCATTTTCATGTATTTATCTGCATAATGAGAACACAAAATCTTATTTTGTATTTATGCAGATAAATACAACTCAGTACTCCACAAAGCCCCACATTCTCTCCTCTATTTAAATCAAGATGATAGTAGACTTCTATGCTCTATTGCTAGATGTGTGACTTACTTATTTATTCTACCTTTCAGAATTTGACTCAACTTTACATTTCAATAAACAGACACATATCTGTAGGTGGAACTAATAGGGACATTACTGAGCATTAGAATCTATGACTATTCAGTAGGTGAATATCAAGAGTCTAATAATAAGTAGAAAATAATATGTTACCATGTATTTTCTTGAAGTTGTACATTTTAATTTCTTCCTTGTCCATTTTCTCGCTCTCATAGCCATATTTGTTTAAATAAAATTTATTATACAAAGAAAAAGTACCAAATATTTTAGCAAAATATTCTCCAATATTTATTAGTAAATTTAATAATTTATTAAATATAATTTAGAATAATGATATCTAGAAATAATATGGATAAAATTTAATATCTAATATAAAAGAAAGAATTTCTGTATATACTTATATATTTCACGTGAATGTGTGTCATGTAGATTTTAATAGAATTAGGAATGTATTTTATTAAGATTCCTTAGGCCATTTTAAAGTCAGCCAATCAAAGGTTTATTTACAGTTTGTCAAATGTTAGCATTTTTCATGAAATACAGAGTACTGTTATGCATTAATTGACTAAAACTGTTGATTTATATTGTTAAAAGGCAAATATGTTCCAGGAAGAAATGCTTATGCATTATAATTCTGGAGAAAAGAATATGTATATTATGTGCATAGCTCAGATTTTTCCATAACAGTGTATAGAGGATTCAGAAAAATAATAAAACATTATTTAATATATTTTATGCTTTAGTTAGTAACCATATTAAAATTATGTAATATTTTCTTCATATAATTAGCTTGAATTCTTAGGGATAACATAATAATCATAATTATCAAACTGTCCAGTCTGTAAATCAAGTTAATTACTTTCTCAATCATTTCAGATCTTTGGTGATTTCAATTTTAATAAATTTATATGGTTTTTCTAGCAAAAAAGAATTTATATTAAATTTTGTTTTATTTTTCTAATACAACAGATTACATTGATCAATTATTGAATATTTTAATCTTACATTCACAGAATTAATCTCAATCATAATATATATGACACATATATGTATATGTATATATAACTATATATATGTATGTAATTTGACTTGTGATATTCTGTGGAGATTTTTTTTATCTCTATTTTCATAAGGGATCCTGGAATGTGGTTTTCTTATCTTTTTGAGTGTGTGTGTGCCCACATGTACTACTGCTGGTATTGTCCAATGCCAGTCTTAGATAACCAATTGGAAGTCTTGCCTCTTCTTGCTTTTTCTGGAAGATACTGTGTAGAATAGATGCCAATTCTTTAAATAGTTGGTAGAATTCTCCAGGGGAATAATTTGCTGGAAGAAACTTTAAAATTTTTTTTTTAATTTAATTTTTAATTTCAATTGACAATTCAAATCTGCGTGTGATGTACACCATGATATTTTTAAATATGCATACATCATGAAATGACTAAATCAAGTTAATTAAAATATGCATTACCTCACATACTTTTTTTGGTGAAAATGCTTAAAATCTACTCTCCTAACAATTCTTAATTACCAACTATATTTTAATAGACTGTTTTGATGATTTAATTTTGGGTGAGTTTTGGCAGACTGCAATTTTCGAGAAATTGACTTATGTCTCATGTTCAAATTTATGTGCATTGAGATGATCATAGCATTCTCTTGTTATCCTTTTAATACCTGCAGCTTCAGTCATATTTCCCCCATTTTTTTCATTCCTGTTATTGAAAATTAATGTTTTTCTGTTGTTTCTTTATCTGCATTGTTAAAAGCTTATCAGTTTTTTTTTAAGTGACATTTTGTTTCATTGACTTTGTCTTTTCTGTTTTTAATTTTATTCATTTCTGCTCTTATCTGTATCATTTCTTTCCATGTGTTGCTTTTCCTTTTTTATGTGTTTTTTTATTTGTTCTGAGTTGTGCATGACTGTAGAATGCAGTTTGACACATCATCCATAAATGGTGTATAACTTCTCATTTGTCTGGTTATACATGATGTAGAATTACACAGGTCACAATCATATATGCACATAGAGTAATAATGTCCTATTCATTCTATCATTCCTACCCCCATGGCCTCTCCCCTCCCTTCACTCCCCTCTGTTTAGTCCAAAATACCTCTATTCTTATCCCCACTATTTTTGTGACTTTAGCATCCACATATCAGAGAAAACATTCAGCCTTTGGTTCTTTGGGACTGACTTATTTGCTTAGCATAATATTCTCCATGTGTTGCTTTTCTTTTGATTCTCTTTTCCAGTTTCTTAAAGAGTTGTGTGAAATCATATTTGAAACTTAAGCAAAAGAAAAATTTAGCAATAATTATTCTATCTCTAATTAAAAGGTGGATACTGTTTACATCATAGATCTTTATGTTTTGTTTTAATTTTTAATGGTTGCACTAAAGTATTATTTATCTTAATTACTTGGATTTTGATGGCCTTTACATTTTGTTCCTGAGAAAAATAATTCACTGGCATAACCATGGGGTTGCTTCTACTTAAATCTGACCTCTTTTATTATGGAATATTAGAATATGATGTTGCTTCTATAGCATTTTTAAGCACCTCCCCAATCATAGAATTGGAATCTATTTTCTGATCATTTCAGGACATTTGATGTATGAGGAATGGCTCTATGGGAAAGTGATTTATTTAAAAATTATTCTCACAAATATATACAATTATTATTTTCAATTAAAAATAAATAGTAAAAATATTTCCAGTAGAAAAGTGCAAGATGAAGGACAGGAGAGAGGCCAAGGGAAAGTTCAATTTTAGCTAAAATTCTAGGGAGAGTACTTCAAACTGATGTTGTAGGAGTATCAATTAGTGATAAGTTTCTTTCCTTAAGGGTAAGGAAAGAAACAGATTTTTCATAAACTTGAACCTAAGATCAAAGTTGGATGTAAGAGATTGGGGATAAATTCCCAGTCACATTTATTTTTTCTGGCTTTGAGAGAAAACAGCTCCATTAGCTTAAGGCCAGTTTTTCGGAAAAAAGGCAAGAGGCTGACCTGTTCATAGGAGGCAAAAGGGCAGCACAGCAGGAGAAATGTGTTAAAAATGGCAAAATGTGAGGATGGGACAGATTTGACACTGTGGGCTATACCTGCTAGGTAGGTGCATGCTAATTACCAGCACAGAAGGAATTTCAGGCATATATAATTACTGATATGCAGACTAAAATGAAAACATTTGAATATTTCTCATAAGCTCTATTTTATACATACACATATAAATGTTCATATACACTCTGTACATATGTATGCACACATGTTTGTGAACATTCTCTGACTCTTGGTTGTCCTTTAGTATTATTTTTTAAAAAATTTTGATACCATCTGAAGTAATAGATAAGCTATCAGTAATGTGGATAAAGAATATGATCAGGAGAGTTGTTGGGAGGATTTTCTATATCCAACGTGATGCTTTTTTTTTCATTTTAATGATACATTTTGTTTAATATCTCAGATCCATAATATTATTATTTCAATGTGTAGTCAACATAAAATTTGTAAGAATGATATTTTGTATTTCTTTTCTTTTTTAATTTTTAATTTTATTTATTCTAATTAGTTGTACATAATGGTAGAATGCATTGATACATTTTGATAAGTCATACACAAGTGGAGTGTAATCTCTCATTTTCTAATTACACATATTGCAGGATCACATGGGTCATGCAGTCATACATGTACATGAGGTAATGATGTCTGCTTCATTCTACTATCATTCCATCTCCCATACCCCTTCTCCCTTCACTCTCCTCTACCTAACATAAAGTAACTCTATTCTTCCCTATAACCCCCACTTCCCATTATGAATTAGCATCCACAAATCAGAGAAAACATTCAGACTTTGGTTTTGGAGGTTTGACTTATTTCACTTAGCATGATATGATATTCTCTAACTCCATCCAATTACCAGCAAATGCCAGAATTTCATTCTTTCTTAAAGCTGAGTAATATTATATTGTGTGTGTGTGTGTGTGTGTGTGTGTGTGTGTGTACCACATTTTCCATTTTCTTTATCCATTCATCTGTTGAAGGGTGTCTAGGTTGGTTCCATAGTTTAGCTATTTGAATCGAGCTGCTATAAATACTGATGTGACTGTGTCACTGTAGTATGCTGATTTTAAGTCTTTTGGGTATAAACTAAGGAGTGGGATTCCAAGTTTCTTGAGAAATCTCTACACTGCACACAGTCTTAAACATATAAAAAATTATTTTTATGTTGTTTTTGAATAGTTTTTCTTTCGAACCCTTTGAGTAAATTTCAGAAACTATGTAGACTGTCAATCATTTTAAGTAGATTTCCATATCTTATCACTACAATTTTAAAATATTTATAGCACTTTTAAATGAATTTAATTTGTATGTATATTCATAGATACCATGTTGCATATTAATTTGTGATTATATGACATAAATATATTATATAAGCATTTACACATTAATGTATATCTTTATATATCATTTTCATACTATAGACCTATATATAATTGTGACTTGTAATTCACCATCATATACATAAATGTACATTAAAAAGTTCTTCCCAGATCTAAGAATATCGCTCAGTGGTTGAGCACTTACCTATCATGTGCAAGAGCTTGGGATCAATCCTCAGAATCACACAAAAACTTTGGATATGATCAATGCATGTCATATCTGTGTATAGAAATATCACACTGAAATTCATTGATAAGTACAAATAATATGTGTTAATAAACATGTTCTTTCCTTTAAAAATTTTTTTGCTTGGTTTTTAGTAGTAATATTTAGCTGGGACAATCTTTATAATAATAAAAATTAAAGTCAGTATATAAAAGTGAATTCAAAAAACAACAAGAAGTTCTTCCTTAACAACCAAACATTTCACTTTGTTCAGTTTTCCTTTATGTTTGAATATTAAAAGTATTTTCATTCCAACCGAAGATATTTATACTAACAAATAAACTTTTATTATTGTACTTCAAAAATTATTTAGTAGATAATATTTTGAAAAAGAATACATAAAGAAATTGAGAATCTTAAAATCATCTTAAAATTTATTCTCTTAAAATGACATGTTCTTTTACCAGCCAGGGTATGGGTAAAATAGTTTGAAGACCCAAGGTTATCTGTTTTTAAAAAAATTATAAATTCATTATTGACTTTAAATCTATAGTGTCAATATGTTATAAAATATATTATTGATATAAATTTATTATAAAGATTTGAAAACAAAGTTTATGTATTAAATTTCTTTTGGTT